>NW_026535858.1:15877500-17147500 GCF_028551555.1 Melozone crissalis | reverse complement strand
TGCTTATATTAAATAATAAAATGGATTTTTTTTTCAGCACCAAGCATATGAAAGGGAAAGAAAAGCTTCTGGCCAAGCAACTAAAGGTTTGGCCATAAGTACATGAATAAGATAAATGGCTTTCTATTACAGGTGATAAAAATTGTACTCAGCGTCTTTCGATATATATTTTCTCAAAAGTTTTGTGAGCACAGCCCTCTTGTGGGCTCATTTGTGTTTGTGTAACAACTGGAGAGGGGGAACAGCTAATTCCTTTACCTGTTGGACAAACCTTCACTCCTCCAGGCTACCGGAGAATTGGCTGCAGGTATAATCTTTCGTTCCCTTGCCCTGGAGGAAGAGAGCTGCTGCCAGCAATTTGTCAGCATAATTTGGGCTTATTGTTCTTGTTCTGAAGTTTTATCTTATTTTGTTTTTCTAAATGAAATACTTATTCATCACGAAAAAAAGTAATGTACTATGTTTGAAGTGTTCTTCTGATTTTCTTAAATCCTACCTTTTAAAAATTTTCAGCTGCATGAGGTTGAGGGTGGTGACCCACCATGTTGGGAAATAGTTGTGCTCAGTACAGACAAGAACTTGATGCAAAAAGTAGGGGCTGATTAATTAAGTTATGGCATCCATCTCCTTCTACAAACATAACATACCTATTTAGCAAGGATTTACTGTTCACATAGTTTATCCTTCTGGTTGTTGGCCATACTGATGTCCCCAAGCTCACCTGGGCAAAACATTCAATACTGCTGCTGAATACCTTAAGTGTATAATCCATAGGACGAATACTAGAGCTACAACTGCATGATAGACAGACCTGATCCTTGCAATCCACAAGCCTTATCCCTCTTCACTTCTGGAGGGAATGGCTAATAAGAATCCTCAGGTAGCTTGTTCCCCATCCAGCATATAAGAAATCTTAAGATTTAGAATCTTCTTAATTGGGAAGAAAAATATAAATTGATATAGAGGCTTAAAAATACACTTTTATAATACAGAAAATATAATGCCATATATTTCCTAGACTCTACACTATTGTTTAGACAAGCACAGAATTAGGGAATGGTTTGGACTGGAAGGGACCTTAAAGATCATTTAGCTCTAACCCCTTGACATGGGCAACGTCACCTGCCACTAGACCAGTTTGGGATTTTGGGGACCATGAAATCCAGACTCATGACTGAGAAACATGACTGAGAAGCTCATGAAACTGAGAAACAAACTAACTTCAGTTTCTGAGTACCCACTTATTGCTTTGCCACCTGAACATCTCCGAGTGGAACTAACCAAGGCTGATAACAATCCCACCTCCCAGCCTGCCAAAACCAACTGGGGACACCATACCCAATACAACCAAAATCAAGGGGGTCAGAATAAATTGTAAATGTAGAAACTTCAAATGCCAAAAAATAGATGCTTTTTAATGCCATCAACTCTTGCATAATCTGCTTCACGCAGCTTTGATTCAAAGGTGAGTTATTTTTAATAGAACAACAGCAAAGGCACAAAGATTGGGTTCAGATGGAAAAACAGTCTTCCAAGAGAAATAAGGGAAATTTCTAGAGAAATAAGGTCGTTGAAATGACAGGCAGGCGATAACTCCGCCTGCAACTAAGCAGAACAGTGAGGGTGACTTGTGCACAGATGGAAACCTTTGCAGCGTTAAAGGAGGCAAGGCCTGGCGAACTAAAAAGCAGAAAAAACTCTGCATGGAAGTCTCAGCCCTGACCTGGATTCCCTTCCTAGCCCCAGAAAAGTCACAAGCTTTCTATCTTTAGTTTCCCCTTATTGCAAGTGAGGGTAAGACTCTTCTCTAACTCTTTGCAGCTGCATAGGAAAAATAAGATATAAGCTGTCTTTATGCATGCAACATGGGAGACAAATCAATAAAAGGAATGAGAGTGGGTATCAACGTGAATACCAGAGAGGATAGAAAACTGGAAATAAACAGGACTTTTGCCACTGATTTCACAAGGCCAGGACTTTACCTGAAGGGACCAGAGGCACAACTAATACTGCACACTGTCAAAGGTCACCAAACCAAGATCCACCCAAAAACACCAGTGCTCTCCATTAGCTCTGCTGTCATGCCTCAGCGCTGACCCCACCCAGGTGTGGGGGGCACGACACCAACTGTGTACCCAGGGAGGCATCTCTAACACAGCACAGCCTTCTGACACTTTCCTTACACTGAAAGCATGGAGGAAAAGAGACCACGGCAGGGAGAGGAAAGGAAAGAGCCTGGTAGTCCTAAACAGGATGAATGGAAAACGCGAGTGCAAAAGGACAGGGCGATAGTGCTCTCCAAAGGAAAAAGAATAATTAGAAGCAGCAAACATAAACCACAAAAAAAAAGGAGAATGAAATGGAGATCATCAAGACTGGGCGGGACATAAAGACAAAGAGGAAGGAGAAAAACCACAGCTCTTCTCTTCCAGAAGGCACCAAAGCCCTGTCAACTCTGCAGGGGCAAGACTTTAAAAAAACCCATTTCTGCATGTTAGTGTGCACACAGCGCTGCACGTGTTCACAGCTATGCAGAGCCCCCCCTAGCCTGGGCTGCATTCTGTCAGAGGCACAGCTCCAACACCTTCTGCCTATGCTGAAAGCAAACCTTCTGCACTTGGGAAGTCATCTCCAAGGTCCTCCCAGGGGAGACAGCATGGGCAGATGGACTTTTCTTTGAGAAAGGGCTCTAACAGCACCCAGGAAAACTTCTGGCAATAACAAAAGCAAACAGCTTTTAGACATATAGACTTCAGGGTTTGCTTCTTGCACCAGAGGTTGCTGCACGTGGTAGCCTTGATGGACACCTAAACAGCAACAGCCTCAATCACCTTAACATTGCTCATTTTTTTTTTAAATCCCAGCTCAACAGTGAACACTGCCTGCCCAGCCAGGTTAACTGAGCCAGCTGATGGTGATGCAGGGTTTTGTCTCCCATACAACAAACATTGACTAGTACTTTCTATTTAGAGCAACTTCGCATTGTAAACCTGTCTCCTCCCTTTGATAAGAGACATATCACTAGCTAGTATTAATCCCTGGCCCTTTTCTGACACAAGGAAACACAGTTTTGCAGTCAGGACATAAAAATCACTGCTCCACATAGATTTTTTTTAAGTTTACATATCATGCAGAAACATGCACACAGTCAGCCCCAAACAATACTGCTATATCCAGAAACCTGGTGTGCAAGTCCTCGAGGTGTGTTAGTCCTCCTTGGCTTCTACTACATTTAATAAAACTGGAGAATTTTCCACATCTTTCTAGACCAGGAAAAAAGCCTTCAGAGACAAATAAGAGTTTCCTGTTCAATATTTCATGTAGTGATTCCTCCAAAGGTGTAAACAGGAAAAGAGTCTTGCCATTTAGCCTGAAAATGAGAGCCTGCCATCCCTTCCCTTTACTGCGTTTATGCATTAAAAGTAATGTAGAAGGGGATCTGACAGATGCTCAGGTACAAATGAGACAGCACAGGCTGTCAGATGACTGGCTGAGGTCCCAGAACTGGCCTACCCAGACAGACTAAGGCAGGAGGGAGACCTCAACCTCAGCTTTTCCCACCCTGTCCCTTCTGTCCCACCAGGGTCTCAGCAGGCAGCCTCAGCAGGAATCAGTGCTGCAAAAAGATGTGCTTTTCATCCTGAATATCAGGACTCAGCAAAGGTTTACTTACAGCAAAAGTCTTTACATCTCTAAGCATTCCCCTTTCAGATTTTTAGGGATGATACCTTTTGGGTAGACAAAAATTACCCAATGGGGCACCCGCTGCAAATTTTTTTGCATTACTTAAATGCAGGCTCTGATTTCCAACCTCCCATCAGCCCAAGTGGGGCTTCTTAGGGAGGGAAGGCACAAGCACAGCCCTTGCTCTGCAACAGCCATGCTTCATTCCAGCTCCATCGCAAGCAAAAACCCTGAGCTTGTGTCACAAATATCAAATGGTTTTTTTAGCTAACTGACAACAGACGCCATTCGGAGTCAGCGTATTTTGATTACGGCACATTGTTCGCAGGATTCAAGAGCCCGCTCGCCTTGCATTGTTGTTCAACACCAAAATTAAATTGCAGTGTAATTAACTTTGCTCCAGCTACACCTTTCTGTCTGGATGGATGTGATACCTGCAAAGCCTGTGTTGGGTATAAAATGTGTTCCTGATTATAAAGTGTTTGCTTAATCTTGAGGGCACCGCCTAGTTTTTTAAGGCCCTCTGAAAGTCACGCACTCCAGTACGTGCTGCCCGTTATCTCCAGAAGGCTTACAACTGGAATCCCCGTGATTCACATTTTCCAACGCTCATGGCCAAACCCGTCCGCAGAGCAGCTCCTCCACTTTCTCCCATTTCACAACAAGCCAGATCTGCAGCGCGGCAGAAGCGGCCGCGCAGCCCGGCTCTGCGAGCCACATGCCAGCGAGCCAGTGGCCACATAACACACCGAGGCCGCTGCAGGAGCCACAGGCCGTGAGCTCCAGGGGTGGTTTGCCAGGCTGAGGTGGCCGTGGCTCCCTGACGCCTCCACCCGCTCATTGAGGGGCGGCTTGGAAGCACAGCTAGCTGCCAGAGTCACACAAAAACGTTGGGCTGAGAGGTCTGTGTGGTCCCACTGCACCTCCCAGGGAGGTTTGGTAGTACCCAGTGGTGCCTGTAGCAGCATGAGGCTCATGGCATGGCCCCACATGGATCCATGCCTCGGGCCAGGCAGACCTGGGGACAGGCAGACCTCGGGACAGGCCACTCCCTCACAAATGTTTCCAGTCAACCCCACAGCTCTGCATTTTCTGCAGACCACCAGCAGCACTGCTACCTATTCCATCCACAGCTTCAGTTTATCCCCTTCCTTTAAATACTTTTTTAAAATGCTAATTAGTGGAAAATAGCAGAAGAGGCTAAAACCAAAGCATAAAGCCACCAAAAGCAAAGTTTACCATCAGTCTTCAAATTCAGCATAGTGCTTTCTATGACACCAAACAGAAACATTTTGCTTTCTTGGCAACGTGTTCTTCAAATTATCCACAGAGTGATATAATTACTATAACATATCACAGTTCATTCTTAAATATCTTCTATATATACCTTGCTATCACTAGATGACATATAAATTAAGATATCAACCCTACCTGATGATAAGGGTAAAGCAGAAGTAGAAAATCTCGGCTCACAAGCACCTAATCATCTCGCTCCAGAACCTCAGCGACAGACCTGAGAAGAGAATTCACATCTCCCCTCCTGCCCCACACTGTCAGCAGAACAGCATTCCCCACCCCTGCCCCTCCAGCATTGCTATATCACTTCTCATCCAAAGGATCTCTCAAACACTTGCCACTGAGGGCCAAATGTCAGCTTGACGTGCACATGTGTGTTTAAGAACAAAATTAATCCTCCCTGCACATACTAGTCATGTGCATACCATCACTCTGGCTTTACAGAAAATAGTCATGAAAAAGAGATCACTCACAGGAGTTAGATTAATGTAGCAGGACACATCTGTACATACCCTGCTTTTTCTACATAGCTGTGCCACGAAACACTGCCACGGGCCTCACGGACATGGGGAAAGCACAATGATGCTCCCACAGTAGGTGGAAGGCACGCCAGTAAAACTGGTTGCACAACAGGGAGGAGGGCCAGGAGCCTCCAGGAGTAACACAGCTGCAAAATCCTCCAGGCAGAGAGGGGTAAAGGAGGGAACAGCTCAAGCATAGTGCCTAAGCTGCCACCAGTGCACATGAGAATCTCATCCCAAACATCCATGCAAATATCGGGAAATGACAGGAAGCTGCCTGCCACCGACTCACACATGTTTGAAAGTCTTCTCTCCCTGTCACCCTCCTGTCACAGTGATGCCCAGCGGTGCCACTCAGCTAGGGAACCCCTGCCCATGTCAAATGCTGCCCAAAATGCCTGTGTGAACATGAGCAAAGGGGGGAGCGAAGCTGTGACTTCAAATTACCTCCTGGTGACATGGCTGTACCCATCACCACAACACAGCAGTGACACTGCTCCCCTGTAACTCTGCACTACAGCACACAAGAGAAAAGGCATTAATCGCAAGCCACTGGGACATTTCCCTCACCAACAATTTGGCCAACTCTACCTATGTAAGGTAACTCCATGATGCAGGTGCGAGTGTAAGAGCTCAGGAACCAAAGTTCCTCTGTGACTGCAACCCAAGAAGAAGAGTGCCCTGTACTGGCTCAAGCCTAAAACCAAAGTGCCGCTTACTGAGTCTGCAGTATTTGTGTCCTCCCAAGGCTTCTGGTCATGGTTAACACTTAGCTGACCAGATAAATCCAAATATCAGCAAGCAGCCACTGACCTCCATGTGAGAGCACATGCCTCAGGTTGCTGCTGAGCACCAGCAAGCAGGTGATATCCCAGCTGAGGCCAGGGGCTTCCCTGCACACCCCACCCTAATGCAACAGGTACCATGAGCCCTACCAGGGGCCAAGAATTTATTGTGCACAGATCAAACCCTGCTTGCACTGACAGAGCTGGCCCAGATGCAGTGCAGGCCAAAACACCCATGAGACAATAGGTTCTACCATTTCTATTTGCACAGACACTTGTAGCCCTGCACCCCAACAAAGCCATGGGGTTTAAATCTGCTCTTACCCTCCCTTCTCCCGAGAGCTACACAGACTTAAATGGAGCTATTTAAAGCCAGTGTTAAAAACACCAGCAATGGTCTGACCTCAGCAACAAAACTAGACCAAAACCTAAAGGCCAAATGAATGAAAAGAAAATTACAAGGTAAAGTTTGCCTTCCCTGAATGTGTGCCAGCTGCAAGACTCTTACATTACATCGATGCAGCTTTCCAAAGTTTAAATACAATAATTTTCTGTATTAAGAGCCCAGTAACCCTAATGGAGGCATAATTAGGCATTGATGCCCTGCCCATATGAGAGAAGCTTGAAAAACTTAAATAAACTGTGAATGGCAGGATTAATACTGCAGCTTTGCATTTTGTACAGCTGTTTGAATACAGTACACTGCCTGTGATGGCATCAGCTGTTGCTTTACTCTGGGTCAGTACTTCTGAAGTTAAAACAGGCAGTTCTTTTAAGCAAATAAAGAATTACCTTTCATATTGTTGGCCAGTTTACTTCAGCAAAGAAGGTCTCGGTGCATATTTGCTTTGTATTAAAATAACCAAAAAAAAAAAAAAAAGCCCAGAAGAAAAAGAAAGCCAAACTGCAAACAACAAAAATAACAGACCAAATTCAAAGTCCAGTGATGCTAATAAGAGAATTTTAATTTACTGCAATGGCTCTTCAGGATGAAGAACTAGGTAATGCAATTTTGGAGATCATCTGCCCAAGTGGGAATATCATATAGATGCCTGGAGAGTCCTTGAGAAAACAGCTCACCTCAGTACTGATTAAAGAGGAAACACAATACTTTGGTGAAATAGAATTCTGTATTTCTAGGAAAGACTCCAATAGCAAATTGCTTACTAATGCAAGAAGCCTTGTAAATTTTATTACGAATGAAAGGGGCAATGGCAAGCGTGTGACATGCCACAGCGTAGGCACACATGGCCGAGTCAGTAAAAAGTAAATAAACAGGTTACTTATAAGCTCTAGAAGACACCTGAAAATATATCTAACAGAAACTCAGGCTCAGTGAACTTCAAGCAAGAATATAAAACAGCTCCAAAACTATCTTACCTTCTTTTTTTCCACCAAGTAAACTAGCTAACCTACAGGCTAATATTCAATCTTGGCTTTCTTATTGGAAATATCAGCCGAAAAAAGTTAATCTAGATTTCTTCACTGTCTTTAAAAAATGACTTATCACTGGAGAGGGAAGAAACGATCTATGTAAGGAGCATGTCAGCCTGATGCCAAATTCACCTGGGAAACACAATACCCAAATCACCCTCCCCCTGCCTCACAGCATGGCCAAGCCCTTGTCCCCACCACCTCAGCCAGATCCTTCCCCAAATCCCAAATCCCTGCCACCACAAAACTTTCCAGTTTCTTTCCCAGGCAGCGTTAACGACAACATCGCTCTCGAGCTGCAGGCGCAGGAGGAGAGGAGGGTGCGGAGCCCCGGCCGGGGCAACGACAGGCGCCAGCGGTTAAGCGCTGCTGTGGAGATGAAACATGCCTAATGAAAAGCTTACCTAAAGCTCGTGGGGAGCCAGCGCCCGGCCGGCCCAACCTCTCCAGAGTGTCAGGCACGAGGCCGACAGGACGCTCGGGAAAGACGAATTAACTAAAAGTTAATGTGGATGTTCTCATTCAAAAGAAAAGTGGCCTACTCCAAAGGGGATTAGGCTAAAGTGAACTAAGGCCACTTTACTTCTGAATGAGAGCATCCACACAATAGTCCAATGCACTTTAACTAATGCACTTTAATTTTACACCCAATCAATTTGTCTTACCTCTCCTGAGTGTCCTTGTGTGGACAAACCCAGAGATCCATCGAGTTTTGAGGCCAGGCAGGGAACATTAGATCAACTCATCCCACTCCCCATGTGTTATGGGCCATTGCCTTTCACAGTTATCCCTTTATTGATCCCCAAAACTTATGGATAACCTCTGACGTGGGCAGGGAGGAAACATTTCTTCAATGGCCTGGATTTAAAGATGCTTGCAAAATAAAAGCCATCCTCCTGCCAATACAAGAGGCCAAACTTGGGCAAAAATCCATCCTACCTTCTCTATGCCCTGCAAGTTCATAAGAAAATGGCAGTCTCTGTATTATAACCCTTAAATCTCTTTTGTTTTTTAAATTGCAAACAGAGCCTTTGCCTATAGGGCAAACTCACTTTTTTTTTAAATTCACCTCACCAACATTTAAATTTTCAACATTTCCCGACACCTACAAGAAATCTCAGATTCCCTTTTCCAAAACATAATAACCCCAGAAACCACTTGCTGCCTGCGCTATTGCTTTCGTACGCACAATGACTCACACGAGCCTGAAATCTCCACGTCGCTCTTTACGTCTTGGATATGTATTTATCAAAAATAAATAAATTAACCCACGACAGCAGCAACCAGTGAGGCAACTCAAGGAGCTGAGCTCTCAGGGGCAATGAGGCTTCCCTGTGCCAGCAGCCCTCTCACTAACAGAGACCAAGCCCCCACCGCCACTGCTGAGGGACTGAAGCTTTCCAGGGATCTTATCTAAATTAAAAAAAAGGAATCCTGAGGACACTGGCCTGATGGGATTCTGCTCTCACCTACGCTCCAGGTTACATCTCAAAGGGCAAAAATAAGTGAAAGTGAAAAGGCAACCACACTAAGCAGGCCGAAGAAGAGCTGCAGCAACTGCAGAGAAGCTGTATTTCAGACGCATCACAGAGTATCAGCGGTGCGTTAGATACGGAGCCGTTAACCAGCGCTGTAAATACGCTCAAAGAGGGCCAAACACAAAACGTGTGCTCTTTTAGAGCTACCCCCCTCTCCAAATATTGCTGCAGCTGCAGGAAAAAATAAAAATATAACCACTAATTATTCCCAATTTGCCATGTAAGTCAAAGCCTGCTCTGAGAAACAGAGCATGTGGAGAAGGTGGTATACCAAGGACGTGAGGTGACACTGCAGCACACCCCAGTCTCTCCTTCTCTCACACAACCCTCACCAGGAAACAATTCCAGAAACCTTCAAAGACGTTCCTGACCAGAAACAACTCTCCTTTTTATTTTCTTAAACTTGTTTAGATTACACAAGATAGATCGTAACTGCACGCTCCCATGACCAAAAACCCCAAATGCAGAAATGCAAAACAAAACAAAAGAAAGATTCCCTAATTTAAAGAAGCTGTGCCGGATTTTTAGCACTTTTTGAAGTAGTATTTATCAGCACAATGTACACTTACTCATTTTGATTGAGAGCAATATAATCTGATTTTTTAAGGTCTAACATTGCCCACGCGGGGCTGCAGGAACCCTTCTGCATGCAGAGCCCATTACCTTTATTGTTACCTGCGGACCAGCAGCCATAGAAAAACTCAAATCCTCAGCCATAAAGGTTAAACTTAAGGTAAAACTCATTTTTTCATTACTCTCAAGCCTCCAAGTTGCCCCAAAATAACAACCCATGGTCCCTAACGCAGCCACAGCAAGCTCTGGCTTACAGGAATGTCTTGGGATACACGCGCAAATGTTTAGGATCAGTTCTGAGCTTAACTGGGGTTTAAACTCAGCTCTGTCAGGTCTGATGTTGAGAAGAATTCCCCAAAAATCCAGGAATTAAACTATCCTTTACAACAAGACCTAACTTCAGTTTGGAAAACTTTACATGGAAATTATGCCTGAGCATGCAACTTCAGGAAGGCACCCAGCTGTAAGGATGGCCCCTTTTGGGTTCTTGAATGATTAAAAAATAAAAAAGAACCCCAAGGATTCATGAACTGAAATAATAAACTAAAGAAAATATATTCAATCTTATGTCTACACAACAATGTATTTACTCACTTAAAGAAATGGAGAGCAAAGAAAATCTTATTTTGCTAATACAATTTCAGCCAGGGTGTATGAGATGAAAACATGTCTGGAACAGAAATTAACGTATCCTATCTTCATGTAAATAGCCTGCCTAACTGGAGCATGGTAACAACTTCTAAATATCACAGCAAAACATAATAAAAATTACTCAAAAACAAACAAAAAAAGGATTCACTGTCTCAAAGTGACAAAGTCAGAGGAAGAAAATTAAATTTCAAGTCTTTTAAACATAATGTATTGGTCATCCTCAGTCGTACTTTGCTGTAACTCTTTTATTATGCAGAAATGAATTCTATCTTGCACCCTCTGCACCACATCTATTATTTTGATGCCTGTTCCTCCAATATGGGAGCACATACCCTAAAGGCAGCAATATTTTTAGCTCTCGTCTTTAAAACCATATATGGCTTGAAAGTACCTGTGAAGAAGTCCCAAAGTAAAATAGTATTTCTCAGTAATTTTTTCCCTAAGGCTCGATTGTTGTATTGGCTACAAGGTATAGCTAATATATTTGAGAATTTGGAAAGTTAAGTCTAGTCGTAACCGGTCGATGCCCTGAACAACTCTACCACTTTCGGCTATGTTTTTTATTGGATTCCAGTTTATGATTCTTTCTTTGTAAAGAACAAATTTTAGGTAATTGTTCCATTAAAAAAAAAAGCTGCTGTCTATCTGCATTTTTGTTAGAGCAACTCCACAACTGCACACATTAAAATAAAATCTATTGCAACATAAATAGAGGTGTTGCTTTATTATATACGTGTGTGTATATATGTGATATATTATCGCCCAAGAAGGGCCATCTAAAACGTCACAGTTGCAAACATTTAAGACTGTAACAAAAATGACTGAGACTCCAGTATCGGTTTACTATCCTTCAACAATTTCCCTGACAGTGGAGTCAAATAATGTTGAATTATGGACCTTCTTGCAGGAAGTCTTATTTCATGTTCATTTTTTGATCATTTCCCTCATAGCTCCTATAGGAATTTGGCTCTTCGCCGATTTGCCTTTAAAAGTTTCTGCATCTGTAATTGGCTTGTGCATTATTAAATCGCAATTTTTGTCAAGCAATGCTCTGGTGGACAGGCTCAACAAGTTTATTTTCAGTAAGCAAAATACTGTTTTGTCCCTATAAAATCTATCTTACACAGCTAATGCATTTTATTTGAATGTGGCGGGTACTTTGTACCATGTTTTCTTTAAAGGACTTTCTAAAGGCTTTTTTTGTAGACACACTCTTGTAGGAGAATTTTACAGTTTGGACTAGACACCCGAGTGCCAAGGTAATGTGGCTTCAAAAAAGCAGCCCCACAATAACAGTTCAGGATTACCTACGAAACTGAATTTCTCTTGTCAGACTATAGGCAGTCTATGGGCTTTTTTTTTTTTAAATCAGAGGGAGTTTTCCCAGACACATCACACAACAGCTGTGTTCTAAATCTTTCTGGGCTCTGACAAACACTGAAAATTTAAACATGCAAATGTTTGAAAAGCTAATGATTAAAAAAGGTTTATTTTGAAACTTTTGAGGATGACTGCAATTCTTCAGCTAGGTTTTTTAAAGTCCCGGGGTCTGGATGATTTTGAGTTCAGCTCTCCCCAGCAAAAAGCCCAGACTCCTGCCTTGTACTTGTGGAGCTGTGACGGTAAACACCAACTCTGCAGGTCGCACCCTGGCAGGCAGTGGGGTCGAGCCCGTGGGAGAAGGATGCTATTTTAGTGACCTAGTGCCACTGAGCTGGTTAAATCACTGAACAATGGTTAGTGTTATAGGGCTTTACTTTGCAAAATCTAGCATTAGTGTCATTGCTTTCTATTAACCGGGGGGACTTAAAGGCACTGGCTTTGAGGGGCCTTTAGGGAAAGAATAAATAAGGGGAAACCAATAAATTAAAAGAAAAAAACACCCTGTTAACTGTAACCTTTACTACCACAATATAAGAAAATGTAATTAAATCCATAATAAAAGCTTTTACATACTTACTCTTTTACTACTCTCCCAAGCAGAGCGTGGGCAGGCGGGGGCCCCACGCCCGGAGCCAGCCCCTCGCTCCCACCGCCCGGCCCTGCGCGCCCGCGCATCCCAGGGCCGCGCAGCCATAAACGCGCCCCGCGCAGTCACATCCTAATTAGCCGCCCCGGCGACCAGCACTCAACACCTTATTATTGAACCATTAGGGCCCCGATGGTGCCGGCCGCGCCGGGGCCGGGTTTGGCACCGCAGTTTACCGGAGGGCGCGGGGGACTGCGCATCCCCCGGTAACCCCCCCGCGCCGCCCGCCCGATCTCCCCGGGCTTGATCCGCCGCCCCATCGCCCGGGGCAGAGGAGGGCGGAAAAGCGCACTTTTGCACCTTTTCCCCTCAACGCGGAAAGCAAAGCCCCGCTCCGCGCGCAGCTCCGCGGGTGCGGGCGGGTGGGTGCGGGGCTGCGCGCCCCGCTGCCCGGAGCGGAGCCGGGGCAGCGCTCGCACCAGCCGGACGTGCCGGCGCCGAGCCCCGCGGCCCAGCGCGGCCGGGCCGCGCAGCGGGAGAGGGCACGGCGCAATGTCCGCGCTCCGGGCAACGAAAAAGGGGGCGCGGACTGGCGGAGAAACACAGCGACCCCCAACAACCCCAAAACTGCAGCTCCATTTCTTTAGCTTTCACTTTAATAAAATAATGATTCGTTGGGAAAATGGGGTATAAATCTTCATTTTGGAGGCAATTAAAGTGTTGATTTCATTCGTGCCCCTAAGCAATTCTTGTAATTTGCTCAAATAGCTTTATGTACCCAGCACTCCAGAGCTTTTAGAAACCCATTTTCTAGTTAGACTTGTTGGATTACAATTTTTATTCAACATCAGCGAGCCAAGTTTCCCTCAGCTAGACCCTGGCTGAAGGGTTCCCCTCGCTCTAAGGTGCTGCGTGGGGCCGGCGGTTCCGTGGAGCATCCCTACCAGCCCTGGGCACCTCCCTGCCACACCACCCTCCACCCACTCTGCCAAGCTTTTCCCCTGTACAGCAAAACTGGGTGGGGAAAAAAAATCCCTTCAAAACAACCTACCTATGTGCACATAAACGCCTTTCTAAAAGTTCATGCCTTCCTTCAAGCCTGCCTCCGCTGTCACAAACCAACAGCCTTTGGCAGATAGGAGAAAATATTTCAGATACTGCCCACACTGCAATGCAACGCACCTTTATGTCGGTGATCTATAAAATAACTCCCAGCTGACAGTGCCAGTGATAACAGCAAAGCAGCTGAGGAAACTCCTGTCTGCTTGGCTGCGCCTTGCTTGAACAAAAGGAAACCTCCAGAGCCAGGAGCAGATCACTCCTAACACTATATTTACGCAGCTGATCAAAAAGAAGAAATAACTTGGGGGGTTTCATTAGGGATTTCTTTTTTGTGCGTGTGCTTGAGGTCCCCTCTCTCACAGGCAAAGCGCTGCTACCCCTCGGTTCAGAGCAAACAAATGGACCGCGAAAACCCCACCATTTCACCCAACTCGAGTAAAAGCCGAATCTCAGTCACTACCATCACCCAGGAGCTTAATTTAGATCTGGACACCTTCTGCATTAGCCCCAAGTGCTCTCATGAAAAGGCAAGGATCCCAGTCTGCACCCAGTGGAAGGAGGAGGGATGGGAGAGGGGACAGCCAGCTCTCCCCACTCAGCTCACACGCATTTCCCACCCCGCTGCAGCCGACATTAAAGGTCTGAACCATCCCAAACAAAACCTGGACTACCGTCACAGCCACGCGAGGCTTTGCTGGCTTGGCTTTGACTATATTTATTCTTTAAAGAGAGGGCTTGAAAACTTAAAAGATCAAGGTAAAGAATTTAAAACCTGAATCCCATTTTATTTTTTCCTTTTTTTTTTCCTATTAAGTAAAATAAAATGGGCGCGTTTGCAGCAGGCAGGCGTGCACAAAGCAATGTTCACTCAAGTCTAAAAGCGTTCGGCCAAGGAAAACTGACAAGACGGACTAATGAACCGTAGAGACGGGAAGAAAATAGCCAGTATTTGCTAGATTTCAAACCCTCTCTGTCTTCTCTGGACCACCTATCTCGGATTTTATTATTATTTTGGTCAATGACTCCAGCCCTTCCTTCCCTAAGCTACTAAGAAGCCAGTGATTCACAGATACCACTTCTATTATTGGAAAGGGTAAATAAAATAAAGACAGAAATTAAAAGCGACAAGAAACAGGTCGAGTTTGCAGGCGATGCTTTTACAAGCTCATCTCGCCAGGTCGAATCTGGGAGCAAGCCTTAATGAAGCAATAATAGCCACATTATTCAAAAATTTTCATTTCGATGGAAATTTATCTAAAAGGGACTTAATCATATGCAAATAATAAAAGGAGGCGTAGTGACCCAGCAAGCGATCTGCATACAAATTTTAGCGTTGTGCGACATTGGCGAGATCATACCTGATCCGTTAGATTTGCTGATCTTGTTATGTCTTCACTGTCCGATTTTGATCCGCCCTCTCTATCGTCTATGACCAAATCGATAGGCATTTTTCCTTTCAAACAGCTAATATACCGGTGGCAGAAATTGTCACATAATTCGTGTACCTACATTATGACAGAGGTTAAAAAATAAAAAAAGAAAGAAGAAAAAAGAAAAAGAAAGAAGAGAGGGGGGGGAAAAAAAGGAAGAAAATATAATCAGGAATACATAAGTAAAATTGACAAGTGCAACCAGTCTCCCCCCTTCGCCCCTGTGACATCAAAAGTCCTAAATAGGGGAAACACACTGCAATTATCCCCCTGAGACCTCTAGACGCATCCAGAATTAGGAATAACTTTCTTTTCTCACAAAATAGAGATATCCCAGAAAATTGACAGTGACAAGATGATTCACAGGCTACAACATATTCAACACCCGTGTTAAATTCATCTGCTCCCGGAGCTGTGGCCATTAGAGAGGTGACCTGCATGGGTGACATTTAAGGTAAACTATTTAATTTCATCCAGTTATTTCATCATAAACCCTTTCCAAAGGGGTATGAGGACAGAAAAAAGGATTAAAAAAAAAAATCCACATGCACTGCACTGAAATACATTATAGGCATCCATGCCCTGAAATCCCCAGTTGCTCTGATAGACTTGTACCTGAGCTGCCTTTATTAATGGGCAGATTTTAACACATTTTGGTAGAGCGAGAACAACCTGACAGTTACGGTTAGATAAAGTGACTGAGGCTCACGAGAAACTTTTCAACTATTTAAAAACCTCTCAAAATGTTTATTTTTAGGAGAAAGGGAATTCTCTTCTAGGCCAGCTATCAATGACACGTAAAAAATCCTCAGGAAACCCAGAGCGCACTTCCAATTTAACGTGAGCTCGGATGACACCGCCCGCTTAGAAATTAGCATTCTCCCTCCTAAGATTTCTAAAACAGCCAACAAAAAAATCCTGCGTTCAGGCTGCAATCTCTTTCTTCTGCTCAGAGGTGTACAATATTCCCAGGAACAAGAGACAGACAGAACTATCAACTCTGCTTTGTCTCTGCAAAATGTTACAGGACAATCCGCGCCCCGAGCCTGACCTGCAGATGGCTCTTAAAAAAAAAATAAAAAAGATTCCCCCCTTCCAACTAACTGCAACCGAAATCTCTTCTTCACCATCACCAAGAAAAAAACCAATATCTCTTTTTTTTAATCACAATTTCAAGGGCTTGACTGAACTAACCATTTCGAGTCTCATCTGCGGCACCACAGAACTGCAACTATTTATACAAAGCCAGCAAAGTATTACAATGAACACAAGGCCTGGGCGTTCGAGAGCTCGGTTTTAGAGGCTGAAATTGTAATTAAACTGCGAAGAGAAATGGACGCCAAGATTGGTCTTGACACTAATTACCAGAAAGAAAGACATTTATGCAAATTTACCAGAAGCCTGAACTTCAGCAGTACTGAAACAGAGGAGGAAGAAAGGAGGGGGGGGAAGGTAGACAGAAAGAGAGGGAGAGAGAGAGAGACAAAAATTACCTTCTCTAATTCCAACAGATGAAACCTTAATACTTGTATGGCTTGAATCATCTGCAAGACACAAACAACATGAGCATTATTTTCATTCCTGGATTTGGGGATATTTCCCACAGCCACCTCGGCCACACTTTGTAGCTTGACTTTTCTCTAGTAGTAAATAAAAAGTTGTTTTGATTTATGGCAATAACACTAAAATTTAATAGCGATGGCTTTGTGCGCTGTTTAACGAGAAGCGACCTAGAGTTAACAAAAAAAAAAAAATCCCAATTGCAATGAAGCAACTGAATTATACGGATCATAAACATTTCTTAAAAAAAAAACAAAAAACAATCCTCTAAACAACACCATTGGCTCCTCGCTTTGTGAAAGCGGGTGCAGGACTCCTACAGTGGAGGCAAAATATTTTCCATAATGGGGGAAGGAAAGAAAGAGAGAAACAACCTCATTTTCAGTGAATTTGCCACTGGTGCATCTCCAGCCATTGTAATCCTCTCTGTTTCCCATCGAACTGCTTAAAAGGTGCGCGGAGGGGCTGCTTAGAGCAGAGATAAATCCACCGCTCCTCTTGGGCAGGCAAGCTCACCATCAAGCCTGCCAGCTCCTCTTTGGATGGGGTTTTCCTTTATATATATCCTTATGGGATTTTTTACTTCCAAGCAATTACCACACCATGTTTACTTGTAAATATAAAGGTAATCATTGCAACAAGTATAATTTTTTTAATTCCACGTGAGAAATTTTCAATTTAGCACCACCAAACCACCTCTCCAGATGACACAGAAGTTTAAAAAAATAATAAATAAGTGGGAAGGGAAGGGAGGGTGGGGGTGGGGAGAGGAAGAAGTGTTAACTCTTACCAAGTTATCCAGTTCTGGATTAGAGGAAAAGAGGGGTTTCTCTGCTCGGATCTAAATGTAAGAAAGGGGGAAAAAAATAATAATAAAAATTGTTTGAAATATGGAAGCAGAAAAAGCAGACGTTATTATTTCTTGCTTCATTACACTGTCGGGTCCATTATGTAACCTTCCGTGCAAAGCCCTGACTGCTGGATTTAGTACATCAGCCAAACACTTGAGCAAGTGAATCAAATACACTGAAAAATACCTATGGAGCTTCCCCGGCAGAGCCCGTCCTGGCGCCCGGGAGCCGCGCAGCGAAACTCCCGGCCGGGCACAGACCGCTCCATTTTCCCCATTTTTTAAGGGGGTAGTAAATGCCGAGATTTCCTGATATTTTTTTTCCTCGTGTTTTGTTTTGGTTGGGGTTTTGGGGATTTTTCTGTTTTGGTTTTTATGCCTCTTTCAGTAAGAGAGGGGGGAGGGGGAAACGCGCATCTTTATCTCAACAGAGACTTGTTTTTCTCGATACGATTTTTTTTCCCTTTTTTTTTTTTTTTTTTGCTTTTACTGTTTTCAACCCGGTTTTGCTGACCTGTTTGGCGAACACTGCTATGTCTTCATTGAAAGACTCAGAGGAGCAAACATCGCCTCCCGCTACCCCGGGCTCCCTGGGTGTGCATGTAGCTAATTCACATTTCTCAAAAATCAGTGCTAAAAGAGGGAACAGGGGGTGTCTGAAAGAAAATACAATAGTCACACACACAGAGGGGGGGAAAATATCATAACGAAACAAAAAAAAAACCCCAAACACAACAATAGTTAGTCCCACAGCAGCGTGCATCGGGAAGGGGGCACCCACAGAGGGGCTCCGGCACCCCCCGCCGCCTCCCGCAGTGTCCCGGCCCCTTCCCACAGCCAGCCGGCCGGCGGCCCGGCATCTCCCTGGCCTTTCGGCACTGCCTGGCCGCAGATATTGTTAATACAACCTTAGGACAAGCCAAGAATAAAACCTAAGCCGGTTCCAGCAGCCATTTTGAATTAACTTTCCTTGTCTTTAGGGAAAAAAAAAATAGAAAAAATTAAAATCCCTGGGCATACACTTCTGCCTCTCATGCTTTTAATTCCCGTTTTCTGCTGGAGGACTTGCTGGGAGTGAAAGGGGAAAAAACAAACCCAAACCAACAGAAAAGCATAAAAAGAAAGAATCCGCATCCAAATGAAAAAAAAAAAAAGGTAGAAGAAAAAGCCCTTAAACCCACCCAACAGACCTCCGGCCCACTGGCCAAGCCGGGCCGGCTCCCTGCGGCCTGCGCGGCCCTCAGCCCCCCGGGGCTCCGCAGCCGCCGGCCCGACCCGCGGGGGAAGCCAGGTGCTCCTGGGCAATCCCAGCCTGGAAAGCCTCCCCGAGAGAAAGGCAGCGCGGGCATCTGCTTCCCCTGCCCGTTTAATAATTTAAATAAATAAATAAGCGTGGGCGCACACACACGTATGTATATGTATATTTATAACAGGGAGTTCATTTTTTTTTCTCCCAAGGCTTCATACTTTTTTTTTTCCCCTTCTGGGTACCGTACACCACCGACTTTTAACCAACCCTTCAGATTTCTGATAAACCGATACAGAAACCGAACTCTGTGAATTTTATTTTGCTCCCCTTCTCCTCACTGTCCTGAGAGTGATTTTTAAAGGCTCTTCAACTTCGCTGCAAATTCAAGCTGGGCAGATACATTTTAAAAGCATCTGTGCCCAGTGTAATAACCCCGCCAGCTCCCATCGCAAGGGCCTAGAAACTGCTTTACAAGTTGCCACATTGAGAAACATTCAATGCTGTCGGATAAAAGATTAAAAAAAAAAAGAAAATTAAAAGAAAATTTTAAAATAAAAACTCTTGAGAGAAGCAGATCTTGAGTTCTCTCAGCACAAGGAAAGACGAATAAGGTGGAAAGTTGGGCAAAGCTCTCCAAACTCCCCGCTCCAAAACTCCGTGCACAGATTTACCACCGGGCGCAGGTTGTGCCCTGGGAATATTATTTTCCGCCTCCTCCTCCTCCCGCGGTGATGCCTGCCGCCCCTCCAGCAAGCCCCTTTTTCGCCGAGCCCACGCGGCTCCCCGTGCCGGGGGGACCCCGACCCTCTCCCCCCGTCTCCCAAAGTAGTCACAAACTAGGAACGCGGCCCTTTTCCGTGCAGCGCTCCCCATCCCGCCGTGCCCTGCCCGCGCTGCGCCCCGCTCCATCCCGCGCAGCTTGCGCGGAGCCCTGCGCGGCACCTACCCGTAGATGGCATCTTTATCTCTCTTGAGGGCGTCGTTGACGGAGGCGCCCATGGCGGGGGGCATGGCGTTGGCGTGGGCGGCGTGCGGGTACTGGTGCGAGTGCAGCGGCGGCCCGTGGTTCAGGTGGTGCACGGGCTGCATGGGGCGGGCGCCGTGGGGGTCCCCGTACATGGTGGTGGGGATGCCCACCCCCTCCATGCCGCCGTAGTGGGGCAGCTCGTCGTACTGCGGGGCAGAGAGAGCAGAGAGGCGTCAGGGGGAGGCGGGGGCAGCAGCTCCGCTCCCCTGTGCCCCCCCGGGCATGAGCCGCGATCCCCCCCGAGCGCGCCCGGGCTCCGCCGCGCCGGCCCCGGGCAGGGAAAGCCGCCCCGGGCCGGGAGCACAGGGGCTGGGCTGCTCCGGCCCGAAGCGCTCCGAGTCTGGGGCGGAGGAGAAATAACAACAACAACAATATTAATAATAATAATAAAATAAATGAAAGCGAAAAAAATCCCACCCTAAACCCCAGCCCCAAAGTTCCCCAGCCCCCGCCCCCCCACCCACCCCGTGAAGGGAAGCGGTTCTCGGAATCCAAATTTCCCTCCGCTAAACTTTTTCCCGCTGATAAGAAGTCAGGTACCTCGCCCAGCGAGGATGCAAAAACTTCAGCAGCGGTAAACAAAACCAAACCAAACCAAACCAAAAACGAGAAGGAGCGATTTGCGGATTTCCAGCAATTCCACGCGAATACAACTTTTAAAGCCGAAAAGCTGGAAGCGTTCGCCCGGGCTCTCGGGATTTTGGGAATGCCTTTCTTTTTTTTTTTTTTTTTAAGGGTTTTCTTTGTTAAAGATTAAGGACCGAAAGCTACCGCGGTTCCCAGGCAGCGGGGGAAACGGCCACTTTTCATCTATTAAAAGCGAAGGTGTGAATAAACACTTTTAAAGATCCCTGACACTTGCTTGGACAGAAAGAGTAAAAGGCAAGTTGTCAGCAGAGGAACTTTCTTTCCCAACCAGCTCTCGGACGGCGGCAGGCAAATTAGGCAAGAAAACGTCTTTCCAGAGCTTTTCTCCTTCCCCAAATCCCTGTTCACCCGACTACAGCTGATTTATTTTTTTTCTCAAAACTCCAATTTAGGAGGTAGTTAGAAGAAAAGAAAAAAAAAATGAAAAAAAAAAGGGGGGAATCGCACCCAAAATAGAAACAATAATACACATGGCAGTGAATGCTTGTAACTTCCAATTCAAATTAAAGTAATTTTCTTTCTAAAAGAGTGGGGGGAGTTTGCCCACTGCTCTGCACCTTTTGGGACAGAATATATTAAAAAAAAAAAAATAGAAAGAAGGGTGAGTAAAAAAAACAGGTAAAAGAAGAAGAAAAAAGTTGTGCTTACTCCCAGCCAGAACTTATCTTCTGAAAATGAAGCGGTATATCATCACTAACACAGCAAAATGCTCAGAGACATGCACACATTCAAATATTTCAAGCACTGGTGATTTTAAAAAAGACATTGGTAGGACTAGAGCTACAAAACCAACAAATAGAGAGGCTCGGACATATTCACTTACATGCCTGCATGTCATTAATGTATAGAAAGCTTGCCTCTTCCCTGAGAGCTCCGGGATGGGGAGTAAAAGAACCAAGAAAATAGCAATATACATAGGTTTTAAGCCTACAAGTACAACTGATAAATCCTACCACTGCAGGACACCGCTTTGTGCCCCTACTCCAAAAAGGAGGAAAAAAAAAAAAAAGAAAAAAGAAAAGAAACTTTTTTCGCAGCGTCTCTGTCAGCCACGTTTCAATATTATTTCACATTTGAAATCCATTTTTTTTTAATCATACGTACCCTTTGCGCCATCGGCCTGCTTGCTCCCTTCCTACTTCAACTTCTAATATATCCTCTTTAAGGCCAGTGTGAAAAGAAAGAAACACGAAGTTCCCCCCCTCACCCCCAAAAAAAGGCAAAAATCCCTTAGCGTCTCCAGCAATGGAAGCAATTGAGTAAAATCTTCAGCTTGCTGGATCTCAGCGAAGCGATACGGTAACTCAGCATTAAAAAAGGAGAAAAAAATTAGAAGAAAAAAAACCAACTCTCCCTCCTTCCTTCCTTCTTTTTTCTTTCTTTCTTCCCTCTCTCCCTGTCTCTCTCTCTTACACTCCCCCTCTCGTTTCCAAGACAGCAGCGGGGCGAAAGCAAATATCCTTTCCCCAAATCAGTTTTTTTTTCTCTTTTTTTTTTTTTTTTTAAAGTGCCCCTCAAACCCAACTACCAAGTCTCATGGCTTTTTGCCACTCCGGCTGTCAATCACAGGCGAGGTTGTCAAGGTGGTGAATGACTGATGATGATCCGCTGCGTGTGCTCCCACCGCGCAGGACACCGCGAATGTTAATTTTCGAGTGCGCTCACCCAAAAAAAAAAAAAAAAAAAAAAAAAAAAAAAAAAAAAAAAAAGAAGAAAAAAATTTAGAAAAAAGGAAAAAAAATTTAAATCGAGGGAGGAGGAGAAGGAGGGGGAAAAATTAAAAATTAAAAAGGCTCTCTAACGCGCCGGCTCTCCTTTTATTATGGTTATTATGATGATGATGATGATGATGGGGGGCTTTTTTTTTCGCTCCTCCTCGGATCGCTCCTAATTCCTCGCCGGCGCCGGCTCGCTCTGCCCCTGCGCGGCCGCCGGGCGAGGCTGGCGGAGGCGGGCCGGGCGCGGGTGCCGTGCGGGGCGGGCGCGGGAGGAAGGGCAGCGGGGCGGGATGGCGGGGGGGGGGAGGCGGGGGGAGGCGCTGCCGCCGCCGCGGTCCGAGCGCTGCCGTCCGTCCGCCGCCGCCGCCGCTCCGCCCGAGCGCAGCGCAGCGCCGGGCTGGAGCAGACTGCGGGAACCCGGAAGTAGTGGTGGCCATAACAGGTCGCGTCTTACACAATGCGCTGGGCGGCAGCAACTCCGCCACCGGCGCAGGGGGGCGCGCCGCCCGCCCCGCGCCCGCGCAGCGCCGCGGCTTGGACACACCGCCCCCTCCCGGCTCTGCCCTCCGCGCCCCCCCGCGCGCGCGCGGACGCCGCGTCCGCCCCCCCCCGGCGGCCGCGGGGGCGCTCCCGTCGCCTTTGTCTGGCGGCGCCGCCGCCCCGCGCAGCGCCCGCGCAGCGCCCCGGGGTCGCGCCGCCGCCTGCCCCTCGCTTCGTCGCCCGCCTCGCCGGGCGCCCCCCCCTCCCCGGCGGCTCCCCCCGCGGCCGCCGGCCGAGTGAGCTCACCCGGCCCCCGGCCGCCGCCGCCGCGCCGCCGCCGACCAATCAGCGCCGCGCCGCCCCGCGCCTCGCCCCCATTGGTCCGGGCGGGAAGCGGGGCTCGGACCGGCGCGGGGGGGGTGGTGGCGCCCCCGGTCCCTGTCCCCGTCCCTGTCCCCGTCCCCGGCCTTCCCCATCCTTATGCCCATCCCTATCCCCATCCCTTCCGCCGAGCTCCGCCGGCGAGCTGTCCTGCGCGGCGCGATCCCCCCCGCCGGTGCCTCCATCCGCCGGTGCGGGCGTCCGCTCCCCTCCGTTCAAAAGCACAGCCATCCCTCCCCGCAGCCCCGCCGGTCCCCGCCGGCCTGGGAGCGGAGAAGTCGCCGTGCCCCTTCCTCACCTACCTGCGGGCCGGGCTGCGCCGAGCCCCGAGCGGGCGCTTGCAGGGACAGCTGCCCCGACACTACCGCATCTTCCGCCCAGCAGCGGGGCGGGAGACGGAGCCCCCGGTACAGAGGTCCCGACTGAGCTGCTGAGGGGAACGGGGAAGTGACGGGGGGGTTCCTCTGGTAAATCCCCTGGGGCAGACGGGACGCTGCTCCGCTGCTGCCGGACCCCGGGGGCGGCGGGGAGCGGCTCGGCCCCCGCCGCCACGTCTCAAACTTCGGGGAAACGCGTTTCGATCCCCCCCTCCCGCCCCTTTTCCGCTAGGACCGGCTTTTAATCCCGGCGAGAGAAATGCGGAGCTCTCAGGTAAGACCCGTTTTCATGCGCTGACCCGCACCCACCCACCCGAGCCACGCGCGTGGGGCTCATTTCTCTGGCGATTTCCCCGGGGAAAGCGCTCGGTAACGATTCCCCATCGCAGCGGTCCTTGCAGGGGGTGGCTGTGACCCAGCTCCCAGGGACGTGTTTCCTCCTCTTCCCATCCTCTTTTCCTTCCCTCCCCCCAATGAAAAAAAAAAAAAAAGAAAACAAACAAACAAACAAAAAAAAAAAAAAACCCAACCAAAAGACCCTTTTTCAGCGTCTCCACTAGGCCTTTATGAGCTTAATTCAGCGCAACTCAGACCGAAACACTTTTACAATGTAATTACAGCCCTACAAATTGTTTGCCCAAACCTCATCCTGGATAAGGATTTTACAATTAGCAAACAGTTATTACACTTAGGGCTCGCTGTGAGGAACTACTCAGCTCGCCTCTCCGCCTGTGAGAGGCCGGCCAGAAAAAAGAAAGAAAACTGAAGAAAAAAAAAAAAAAAAAAAAAGAGGGTTAATCCGGACAGCAATTAATCATCTATTGAACGGGAAAAAGTAAACGGCCAGCTCCGCGCTATCCCGGTAAACTCCTGCCGCGGCGGATGCGCTGTGCTGCAGCGGGACCCGCGCAGCATCTCGCCCAGCCGCCTTTTTAGGAAAGCAACTCTGTTTGGGCTTTTTGTTGTGTTTTTTTTTCTTTCCTCCAAAAACTTGCTGGTTTGCGGGAATCTATTGAAGCCTGTCCGTCGCCTGGTGGAAAGGGTGAGGGGTGGGGGGAAATACGGGCAGGGGGAGAACAGCGAGGAGAAAGCGAGGGGCTCCGGTGGGTGCGGCGGGCCGGGCAGCGGCTGCGGGGCGCGGAGCGGCTCCCCCAGACCGCGGCCGGGCCCTTGGCGAGGGGATCCGCCGAGCCGGAGCAAAAAAGGCGTCTGGGGAGCAAGGGAGCCTCCTCCACAAGGTGGAATCTGGGTCCATTTGCTTATCGGATAATAAATGAGGCTTTTAATCAGGCTGAATTTCCCAGCTTAAGGAAAGAATTAGTCATACCTAGGAACAATCAAATGGTTTCTAGCTGGCTTCCCTGCCGCCTTCCTAGCAGGGATTTTGGGGGGGGGGGGGGTGAACGGGGGGAGAATTAGCATCTAAGTGTGCTCTTTCACCATTAATACTGAAATTTGAAAACTGAAATAGGAACAACCAGAAAGGCGAAACAAACAAGAAACCGCAGAAGAAAGCATTGGAAAGGCGGCCGGGAGATAATCCAGGAATGCTTCAGATAAGAAAGGGGGGGACTATACGTGCGGAGATACCCGAAAAGTCAGAGTCTGATGGAAAGGCTGAAAGAGGGACGGGGGGGTCGGGGGGAAACCCGCACTTGTTTAGAGCCTATTAAAGGTCACACCGGGCTGGGGGGTGGGGTGCGGGTGATGATAAAAGGAGTTTAAGAACGAAGGGTTTAAGCGCGCAGATGAAGCGCAGCGCCAGGATTTGGAGGGTTTGTTTACTGGCTCCCGATGCAGAAACCAAAAGAGCGGCGGGTCCGTGCGGAGAGCGAGCCCGGGGTCAGCCGGGGCTGCCCTGCGCCCAGCCCGGGCCCCGGGAGCCGCGGCGGCGCCCCGGGATGCGCGGGGCCGGGAACCGGAGCTGCCCGCTGCCCCACGGCCGGGCCTGACGCTGGCACAAGTTACGGAGGCGTTTGATTAATCAAATGGAGGGCTTCATAAAATATTTCCTAATAAAATTTACGGTTGTCTTAAAAGTTTCCAACAGCGCTATCTTTTTTTTTTTTTTTTTTCCCTTAAATAAAATTAACTGGGAAATGAGTTACTGGCCGGAATTTTCGAGACTTCAACGGTGGCAGCAGTGCCGGCGGCGGGAGCGAAGGCACCCGCACACAAAAGGAGCCTTTCAGGGACAAAAGTTGCGACGGCTGCCAGGTTTTCCCCGCGATGGCACCTCGGGGTAGCCCGGGCAAGGCAGCGCAGAGCCGACCAGAGCCTTGTACTTCCTATTTCACATTACAAATAGAACATTTCAGCCTAAAATCCGTAGACTAACCCCTGAGCTGGTAACAGCTCGTGTTGGGGTTGTCGAAGGGGTTTTTTTCTTGCGCGATTTGGGTTCTACGAGTTCATTTGGGTTAATTTGGAAACGCCGCTCCACGCCGGGGTTCGCGACGATCCCTGCCTTTAGCCCATTCGCCCCCGGCACTCCTGTACTCCTGCTTATGCCGAACCCTCTTTCTTTCCTGTCGGTATTCCTATATTTCTCGTTGAATTAAATAATAATAACAGTAAAAGAAATTGCTAGATAAAACTGTGGCTGCTTAATTAAAAAAAAAAAAAAAAAAAAAAAAAAAAGAAAGAAAAAGAAAAGCCGCTGGGCTGCTCTGCATCCCAAGGATTGAGCTGTTGTGCCGTCTGCTGGGAGACGGGGAAACTACAGCCAGAAACGCTTCCAAATTTTCTGTGAGAGGAAAGTCCAGTTTTTGGCAATTTGAAGGGGTCGGAGACGCCCAACTCCTCAGTAGAAGAATAGCGACCCGAGACAGAAAACTCGTAGAGACATTTATTTTTTCCTTAGGCTACATCTGTATAATTGCATAAAAACTCCACTCTTTAGCGTTTAGGATTTTACTGACTGCAGACCGTGGAGCAATGATATGGTGAAGATGGTTTGAGTTTACCCGCGAGAGGCAGCTGGACATTAGCTAAATATGTAGGAAAGAAGATTTTTATATATGTATTTTTTTAAGAAGGGGAAAATATTTGCGAATGGTTTAAAAACTTCTCCCCCCGCGACCAGCCGGCTGTAGCCTGCGGGCAGAGGGAGATCCCAATTGGGGCAGCTCCCACCCCGATGATGCTCTCGGAGGGCAGCGGAGGCAATCGCTCTGATGCCAGCCCTTGGTGGAGCAGCAGAAGGGGAGTTTACCCCGGCCCAGCGCTAGTCTCGGTTTAGAGGAAGCCCGGACGTTGCTGTTCTAAGTTCCCGAAGCTTTGCCCGTGCCCGAGCCGCGGGTGCTCCCAGGCAGATGCAGTCTGGCTGGGTCATTTCCCTCTCCCCTCTCCCTGCCCACTTGCTTCTCCGCTCCCGTGGCGCCTGGAATGCTCTCCTCAAAAATACAAAGCGCAAGAAGAGATTTTAAAAAGACGGGGGGGAAAGCTTTTGGGTTTTTTTTTTAAACCCCAAACCCCAAACTTCCAACATGAACTCTTGACTTTTATGAGGCGAGAGCCGCCGAAGGGCTGTGAAATGCAAAGTCTTTGTCGTATTTACAGGCAGTGTCAGAAGACGGCTGGACACGCAGATAAAAATCTAGTGGTCTGTGTGAACTCCAAGGAATGTTTTAAAGCGAGGATCTCTAAGCGCCTATTCTCAGTCCACACATATGCCCGCACGTAGCCTACAAAGACGGAGACACCCACGTAGCCGAACAATAGTGGGGATTTCTTTTAATAGGTTAAATGAAGGTATAGGGAAATCCTCCTGCCACTTGTGGCACACCAGCTCCGACTGCTCTTTGCCTTCAGAGCCACTTGCTAGAGTTCAACAGAGGGTGACATTAGCCTAAAATATTCGATACTTTTTCCTTTCTCCTGAAGACTTTTCCCACTGCTTCTGGGCTAAATTCAGCTCCCGGTTCATCTCTGCGGGTAAAATTGCTGTCTTTGAAAGAAACAAAAATCTGCCTGATCTTTTTAGTTTTATTTTATTTTAATCAAGAAGGTATTACAGATACTTTCCTCAGCGTACATAAACCAGAAATTAAATGATTGTGTCCCTGGTGTAAGAAGCCTAAGGACACCTTCTAAAAAGTTGAACGAAGTATTTTACCCTTTTAAATGAGACCAAAAAAACTTGCAAGACTGTACAAGAAGCAAATTAGCGAGTAACAAAATAAAATCTCAATTTGAAGCGACATAGAATTGAATATTTGTGTCTGACAGTACCTCGGCTGAACTAGAGCAAAGCGGAGTTTTGTCAGAGCTTTTCGATTTGATGTTTCCCTCCAAACTAATTTTCACTATTACTCCATTCCTATTACCTAAGTCCATCTGCAGCTCGGCTAATGAGCCCATTTAGTGCACGAGTTCGGCGTGCCTCTGATGCCGATCGCAGAGGATGGGCACTCCTCAGAGCGGGGATCCGGGGCTGTTCAGCCCGGTGGGATGGGATGGGAAGGGATGGGAGGGAACCCGGGGCTCTCTGCAGGCTCGGAACTCTCGCAGGGGGCTTCCCGCAAACGACACCATCTAGGAAAAATCGAACGCGAATTAATTACGCTTTATAAATCAGAAAAACAAAGGAAAACAAGGAGCGAAGCCCTGTGCCCGGAGCGCGGTGCGGGACGGTCCCGGATCCCCGGGCACCGAGCTGTGCGGGGCTGGGCGGGCAGGGAGCGCCTCAGGGGTCCTGCGACCCCGGCCCGAGAGTGCCCGCGGTCCCCCAGGACAGCTCCGAGCGTGCTATCTGCATCAGGGGGTGTATTATCACAGGCTTTTGCATAATTGCATATTGACTTTACTAAATGGATCTGCGGAGCTATTTAAACATCCCTCTCTTCCACCCGCAAACAATTCTCTCGGCAAGAAAGAAAAAAAATAATGCGGGAGTGGGGGGGGGAGCTGCAAAAGAGTTTCCAATTGCTCTTGCTCCTTCATTTTGTAGCGTTTCTTTGGGCACAAGTGGCTCAACTCTCTAAGTACTTTGGATCCAGTTTGGTGCACAAGAGTGCAGGGAAGCAGAGAGGATTCTCAGCCGCGTGGGCGACAGCAGGATGGGTAGCCGTCACTCACTTTGGGGTCTGAGAGGTGGCTGCATGGATATATGTGTCTCTTTGAACTCCCGTGGACAATTTCTGGCCAGCTGTGATGGCTGTGAGAAAAGCCTCCATGGGTACATGTCCGTGCATGCACAACGAAGGACTGCTCTAAGGACAACATAGGAAAAGCCTTCCTTGTTAAAAATCTCCTTTTTAAAACCTCCCTTAGGGCAGGGGAGCTCCAACGTGGCACTCCCCTTTCCCGACACCTCACAGCAGTGCCCCACAAGCCATATCAGCCCCAAAGCAGACAGCTGGACTTTGCGTCCCAGAATAGGTGTGCTCATCCCACTGTCACCCCTCTCCATCCTGCACGGGCAGCTGCCCTCACCCCTGAGCCTTGTAGGGGAAGGCAGCCTCCTCCCTCACCAAGGCTGGGTTCCCAAGGCAGCAGCTGTCAGGAGCAGGCAGGGAAGGGGGGAAAAAGTGAAGGAGAGAAGGAGGGGAAGTGGGGAGGGAGGCAGTGAAAGCTGCACTTTCCTCCAAGCAGAACAAGCATCCCCTCGGAGGGGCCCCAGAGCCAGGAGCTGCCTCCAGAGCCCTGGGCCTCCCACCAGGCAGCAGCAGCAGCATCTCCCCCTCCAGAGCCCTGCAGCCATGGAGGCAGCAGCCTCCCATCCTGGCTTGGCCCCTGAACTCCCCATGCTGGCCTTGCAGGCACTGGTTTCAGACAACAAACTCCAATGATCTCGGGATTCTGAGCATCCTTCATAATGGCATGATGGTAAGAGTCACCTTCTGTGGCTTGGTTCAAGGGTTCATATGAAAGGTCTGCTGGGATCTGCAGCTCCCAAGAGGAAACTGCAGTCAGAATAATCCACCAAGATTTATTAAGAGAATGTTTGCTTCCAGCTTACCACGCTAGGGCACTATTTTTACCTTGAGGATGCTAGCTTTGCTTGAAAAGCTGTAATTACACTTTGAAAAAATGCTTTCCTGCTCTTATCCTCAACTTAGTTGTGGGAAGAAGACATGAAATCAGGTAGACATCCAGACTTTGGAAAGTACTTTTTACGTGGAACCAAAGAAACATCTCATAAAATCATCAACTCGGCTCTCCTGCAATGATATTTCCTTGCATTTATCAGAAATTTAGATCAATTGAGTACTCTCTCTATTAGCTAAGAGGGCTTTGAGGAGGACTATCACACATTCAACATTTAAGTTCAAATTTCTAAAGGTATTTTGTCTCTTCTCTCGACACAACAGTGATCACAGTCCGTTGCAAATTTGGCACCTAATTTCTGCAAGAGATATAGACCATCTTCAGTGAACTCAGGTCATTAAGTCCCATTTTAGGAGCTGCCTACCAGCCAACTCATTGCAAGTCACTGGGATTAAGTTCCTAAGTCACATTTTGAGAAGGGCTGTATCTGAGGGCAGATATGCATCCCAGCACACATAGACATGACCAAAGTAGCTCTGAATCCCACTGTGGTGGAGCTAATTAAAGCATGTCAGAAGGCTCTACCCACCAAAGCAGTTCCCCGGGGATTTTGGGGACACTGAATTCTTTGCCTCACCCCTTTCTTGCCTCAAAACACTACTTTTATGACTGTGCAGATGCAAACACGATCAGAATAGAGTCAAGTTTATGAGGTACCATGCAGATGCACTAAACTGTTTATCACTTCAGTCCCCCTCTCCATTTCTAACATCTCTTTCAGTTTGATCTTCCACAAGTGCATCCCCAGAAACAGGACCACTCACCCAAATAATACATGACAGCTCGTGGTTTAGGGGGTGCCACTGGAGCAGCTGAACATCTTATAAGCATAGGTGCTTGCCAGGAAATCCTCATTCCATGACAGAACACTTGAAATACAGAAAGTTTTCAAGGGCCTCAACAAAAAAAAAACGTGATGGTGCAAGAAGCAAAGGCGAGATGCTTTGCCTCTTGGGCCTCTGCTGGAAGACAAGCTGTTCCCACCGCTCTCTTCATTAACTCATAAACTTTTTTAAACTCAGAAACTTTGGACCTTACCCAGATCTCTTCCCCCCCCCCCAGAATATCTTGCTTTAAATTATTTTTCCAATATCATCCAAGATCATATTTTTCCTTTTATGTTTCCAAGTTGAAGTTTATTATAGTTGTCTACACCGCTGATCAGTTGTAACCCTTTCTATTATTTTCCTGTCCTTGCCACTATTTGAAACACTTCTTACTTGGATCACCTTCAAATTCTATTACTGTACTGCTCACCTCATTTTTGTACCAAGCCCATTCTGCCTAGCATTTATTGTCACCAAACTCGAGGACACAGCTGGTCCCTCTCCTCTGCTGCACAGCACCACCAGATCCACTTTTTATTCCATTCTTTTCCATACACAGTTTGCCTCTCTGCTGATGGAGAGACCCTTGCTGGGTTTAGCCAGTGCCAGCCACATTGTCCTTACCATTAGTGTTACATTTCTAGTTATTCTTGCTTCTTCCCAAAGCCTTTGAAGTCGTGTAGAGACAATTTGATTCATTAGTACACTCAGCCTTGCAGTAACTCTAGCTCCTGCTTTAGTTTCTCTATTAGAAGCACATGTTGGGTCTGTAACTTGAGGGAAAGCTCCACCCTCTGACTTCCCCATACAGTTCAAATTCTGCTCTGCCTTGCTGAGCTCGAAGGACTGGTGACTTTCTGCCTGGGGTTTCCATACCTGGGAACGCCACCTCCTCCTCTTCCTCCCTCCCTACTGGTGTGACAACTTGTGGGCAATATGCTTTCTCTTTCTGAGTGTCTCCACGCTAGAGACTTTTGCAGCAGTTCCATGTATTTGCAGTTCTCTTCACATTTTTTCGGAAGAGCTGCAATTATCCCAAATATTTCCTTACTGGATTCATGTAGGCTGAGATCCATCAGCAGCACTTCACTAGACATGCTTATGTCACCTTCACTGTCCTTGTTGGGTCAGGAGATAGGTAACCACCTCATTTCTTCTTCTGGCCTTTGGGATGCAGGGCCAGGCTCCTCCCTGAGGGATCACTTGAAAGAATCTCTTGCCTTCTTGACTCAGGTGACTCCTCCCAGAACTATGTGCCACATTGTACTCTCCAAAAGTGGCAGTGTTGGCACCAAGAATATAAAGTGACACCTGCTTGGTAACCTACTAGTCTGCCCTGCTGCTGTGCTATGTCCCACAGAGGGGTTTCACCTCCACTGATTCCTTTTTCACTGCCCAATGGGTTTGTGAGTTCCTCCAAACACACGCCAAGACCATCACAAACAACCACTAGCTCTCAGAGGAACTTTACCTCATAAATGTGTTAAAAACCCCCAGTGTTTCAAGTAAGAGACCTCCTAAGAAACTCCATCAAGGGACCACTTGCTGCTCTGAGCATGTAGTTTATTCCATTCCCTCTTTCCACTTTCCAATGCTTTTCATAAAGTTCTTCTTACCTGCCTGTCTCTTAATATAGATTTTGTTTAGGATGCCAAGCCAGTCTGCCTCATGTTTTCCCTTGGATCTGTTCCCTACTTCTTGCCAAGGTTGCCTGTGGATCCTGCTTTGAAGTTCTTCTGTGACACATTTTCTGCCACTGTTGACTCTTCCCTTGGCTGACATCACCTAGGGGGTCCCTCTCCAGCAGGCTGAGAATCACACTGCTTCTTTGATCAAAATGAAATCCATTTACAAGTGCCCAATGAGCTGGCACAAACAGACCCACAGGTTTCTAGACAAAACTAGCTGACATAAAAAATATGCCAGTTTTAACTTCAGCTGAATTCTTAACCTAGCTAAGGTGAACCCACAATTAAAAAAATAAAGAAAGAAAGAAAGAAAGAAAAAATTCATTTTATGAGCACTTTCTGTTTGCTTAGCTCAAATTAATCCTTCATCATCAAAATTGATGTTGAAATCAGGTTAAATCAAAGTGTCCATACAGCAGTTTATCTCTGCATTTTAGACACTGAACCTAAAATTACACTTCAAATAATTTTTATGCTTGGAAAAGGCCTGTTTCTAGAGACCAGCTGGGCCCTGATTATGAATGGTGCTCAGCTCCAGCAGGTCTGGGTGAAGAGAGCAGAAGCAGATGGATCTCAGTGATGCTGGGAATCAGACTCAGTCTCAGCACCTACGGCAATTCAGCCTGCACATCCTCCAACCCCCAACAAAACCCAGCGCTCAATGGCTGCTCCAAGGAGCTGAAGTGGGCAGTCTTCATGTTAGAACAGTTCATTTTTCTTTAATATTATATCTTGAGACTCTGTATGTGTTTGTGAAGGTATTTTCCTGAATAAGCACAGCAGTTGTCTAGCATAAAAATGAGGGGTTTCAGTCCAAAACTTTATCTCCACATAACTAAGTTTTTCCCTTTCATGTACTTATAACTATTGATGGTTATGTCAAATCATCTTCAAAGGAAGGAAGGAAGGAAAGTAGGAGGAGAGTTTTTGCAGCCAGCTGACTTTGTGCAATCCATGTTTTCTTTAAAACTTCAAGTCCTCCCACAAGGAGGACTATTCCAACCTCAGACAAGCTGTGGAAAACAGTTTGAAATAAAATACATTTGAATACATATGTGCTCAGTTCTTCACTTCCCAACCACTTCCCAAGAGGTTTGCTGTGGTATCCTGAATCCATGTGCATGCCAGATGTGCATTGGCACTTGTCCCCATGCCACTGTCCTCCTTCCTATGCAAGGTCATCCATCATCCCATCAGCTGCTCACCTGCAGGAGGAGATAACCTGAATTTATTTTGATACTTTTTTTTTTAATGGTTTTCTTTGCTGTTGAGCCTGTAATTCAGTTTTGCTGCCATAAAGAGTTAACCCCAGAGGGGGAAGCTATGAAACAATCCCTGGAGGTATTTGACTGTATTGACACAGTGGCCAGGTTTTAATATGCAGGTTTTCTTTTTCCCCCAAGACCCAGAGAAATGATGGGTTATCAAATACCACTGGGATCACTGGTAGAACTATTCTCTTACCAAAAAGAGGATGCCAGCTTTCATGGTGGGAAGAAAGGTCTGGAATAAAGACAATTTGAGCTCCAGCATCATGAGGCATCAGATAATCAACCTGGTCCTTTTACTTTCTCACCCCGTGGGATCTTATTCCCAGGCTGGTTTTATGTCAGCACAGGGACACAAAGGCAGAATTTATGTTCACTAGTGTGCATTAACTCCTGTCCTAACCAGTACTAATTACCGCTAATTATGTGGGACAGTGTTAATTCTTTTAGCAGCATTATTGCTGGCCTTACACTTCTGAAAGTGCCTTTGGGTGAGGCAGCTCACTTTGAAGAGATATTTATGTGGGGAATAAATATAGAGTAGCTAATACACTGTAAATTTACACCACAGGATAGCAGGCTTTAAAGGAGGTCTTTGGGCACAAAGACAGACAAACTCCAGAGTAAGAACTACTCAATAGAAAAGGTGGCAGGATCACCCTGTGTGATCTTGGGAAAGTAATTTTGATCTGGCGTTTCTTTTCTGAAAAATTGGAAAAATAATATGTCCCTAACCCTCTCAAGGGTGTAATATTTATTTTCTCTGCCTTGCCAATCATTCTCTTTGGTTTTAAAAAATATTCTCCAAACCCTAATTGTTTTTATGTGTTTGCAGTATAAGATATAAAAGACATAAACCCATCATATTTTTCTATACTGTATTTTCCCCATTGTGCTGTACCCTTGACACGAGCACTTTGCTGTGCAGAGGCCTGGCTATTTGCTGAAAGGATGAATTAAGATACCTAAAATGCTTCAGCATCTTGGCTGAGTGGCACTGCAGAGCTGGAAGGTATCATTAGGCCAAATGGCTCTTTTCTGCAGGAGTGAGAAGCCCAGATATTTTTCAGAGGATTAAGGAAACGGAGTTCACGTTCCTCTGTGACCCCCCTGCTGCAAATATAGGGCAGGAGGCCACAGCTTTGAATCACAAAAGTCTCTTCACTCCCCTCAGCTTGGGTATTTCTCTCCTGACTGGGATGTCAGCATTCATCTTGGGAAGTCAGGAGGCATCAGATGACCCCATTCCACCCCAGCATCAGCATCTCTGCAGTTTAGCTTTGTATTTCTCCTTCCAGAGTCTGCACAGTCACCATGAATACTCAGCAACACGGTCCTGGATGGTTGTGTTGATGTGGCTATCTCCTTCACCAAGGGCACTAAGGCTTTGCTGTCAGATCATTATTGTCCAGTCCCTTTGACCCCAAAAAAGGGCTGGTCCCACTAGTCCATCAGGTCCATGGAGAAAGATCCCAAAAATCGTCTCAAGGTGTCCTGCCAGGCAGCAGAGCTGCTGCTTCTCCACATCACTGGTGTGCACATCAAGTCAGGCCATCTCTGCCTGTGAGGGTTTCCCATCTTTGGGAGGACCCTTGCCTTCAGGTCCCTCCTGCAGTGTCACTGACAGTCGGTGACATTCGTTCAGCCTCTCCCACCACTTCGTCATTGCCTTTCCCCTGTTACTGGGCAGGCAGATATCGCAGCGCAGCGCCTAATTCTGCTCCTGCAGGGTTGGGGCACTGGTGATCTCTGGGGCTTCGGGGATGATCTCCTTAGGACACCCTGAAGAGATGCTTCTCTCCTTCCAGAAGTAGTAGGCTGGGACACCCATTCCACTCACCACACTGGAAGTAACTATTCCAGCCTTTTTTGCTGCTCATGCAGAAATGCCCTTGTCAGGCTTGGAGGGCTCTAACCTTAGGCAGGGTGCATCTTCCCACAGGCTGCTTTCTCCAGGACGCATGTATTATATTTGGGGTGTGTTTCATCCTTTCCCTGACCATTTGGCTTTTTCAAACCTTTTTTTTGAGTGTTTTTCTCAACATTATGTCCAGTAAATTGGAATCAGAATGCACCACAAATGGCTTTTTAAATAAGTTATCTTTATATCTGCAGACAGATGCCAAGGTTTTTTGACCCTGAATAAAGCAATTTTCCATCTGCTTTTATGGTTTTTAGGTGAAAGAACAGGAGTCTTGTTTGTCCAAATACAGCAATACAGAAATATGCATCAGTGCTGGGCCTGGATACTGGGCCATCTCCTCCTCTGCCTTTCCCGACTCCTTTTGCAAATAAGAGGCAAGATTTGGCCTTTGCAATCAAAATGAATTTTTGTACTCACTTCTTTCTCGATTCCTAAATTTTAGACTTAATTAAAAAAGAAAAAATTAAAGGGAGGGAGACTGCACTTTTCAGCAAGTTATTTTCCTTTTCCACTTTTCCCTGTTTGCATATGATGCTTTCTCACAGAATTTTCCCGCAAATCAACGCCTGAAAAGGCTCAGTTGAGGGCAACAGAACAGCTTATCCTCTCATTTCCCCCAGTTTTAAGTCACTTACAAATGTAGTGACTTGATTTATGGAGCTGTAAGAAGTGGGACCGACCTCTGTCCTTCCCTACTCGCTGCTGAAGAGCCAGGGAGAGACAAGCAGCTTCCGAGAGGCTTGTTGGTTTGTGCTCATCAACAGCAGCTGCCAGACAGCTCTCACTGAGGCTCCCCATCCTTTCAAAGCCATCACAGCTTTCTACTTCACATAGAAATATGCAGCAGTTCCGCTTGTATAAAATCTGCATGAATAAAAATTTAATCTAGGGCTATCACTGCTCTAACAGCAATAATTTCTCTTAAAGGCTCAATACAAAGAATACTAAATACTGTCTATAAATAAGATTGTATTTAATAGGGCAGAGAAGCAATTTAATAAGCTTACTAGTAAAATCTTCTCTGCCACTTTCAAGCCCAATATAGGTCTTTTTTCCAGAGCAAAACTGGCTTGTTACAAGGAAAACTTGGGCCCCAGTAAACCGTGATTTTTTAAGGTGAAGTCATTCAATTCAAGCTTTCCTTTCCAAAAGGAAGAGGAAAAATATCTACTTAAAGGAAACATTAGTTAATCAGAGGACATCCCTTTCATAATAGAAGCTTCTAGGGGATTTAAAAGCACATTCTAATTATAATAGTTCCCTAATTATCTGCCTAACATCTCATTTTTCTGTCTAATCCCACTTTTAATTATAGTGTACCTTTTTTTGCCCATGACACAACTGAAGTACTCTATTTTACTGAAAATAAATCCTTTTAACTGGTGATGTCAGAGAAGAAATATTGTCAGTGCACCCAGGAACGTGCATGCTGTCTGGGAGGGAAATGCCTTCCCAGTGGTTTTGGATAAAGTGCCTGGATGTGCCCTTTAGAAATACTCTCATTTAAAGCTTTCCAGGTTTTCTCAAGTAGAAGAAAATGCTCTAAACAACACTGGGCTCTGCAACTGTGTCTGGCTGCAAAAGTTTTCACGTATTTAGCTTTTTTTCCCAAACTCTTGCAGCTTGGCCTCCTTACCACGGGATCCCTGCCACCAGCTGATGGTGGAATAGGATCTGGCCTTTGAACCAAGCCAGCATGCAATTTGCAGAAAGGAAGCAATATTTGAGCTATGTTATCTATGAGCATCTGGTCATCAAGATCTCGCTTAGCGATAAGTGAGCAAAGAGGAAACCCTATGGAGGGGGTAGAGGAAATCCCGCTCGCAGGGTTCCCATTTCCAGCCCTACCATGAGTTTCCTGCCCTATCCTCCAGCAAATCTCAGCTCTCCACTTCCCGAGAATAAAAAAAAAAAAAAATTACCCTTCAGGGAAGTTGTCAGGCTTAATGGATGTTTATAAATCACTCGAACAAAAGGTGCTATGTCAGTGAAAAGTGCTCATCCCGATGATTATTCAAATGCTCATTAAAATGCATTTTGCTCTATCCTTTCCCTTGGTTTGTGTGGGAGGCAATTGAAAGATTTAGTCTTTGTGGGAAAGTGGGAGAGCTCGAGCACTTTCCTTTGGGTGTGGGAGCGGCAAGTTTGGGGAGTTAAGGACCTTTGGCATGCAGGTAGGGTTTCATCCAAAGCCTTTAGGCTCCCATCCAGGCTGCAAGCTCTGACAGACCCAGGACTGGCAAGTTCCCTCCAGGAAGACAAGCCAGCGATTAATGGTACCAACCCCTGCTCAAATTTGCATGTATCATTTCCTTAGCTTTGCTCCTGATGGAATTAGGGATCATCCTTTAGTGAAAATTATTCTTAATGTGTATTTAAGCATTAAAAATGAATATGCGTGTGTGATAAAACTTAGGGAATAATTTATAAACAGCTAAGGCAACGTGAGATATGGAAGAGCTGGCTGCCCTGCAAACCTGTGCAAATGCATGTATAATGCCAGGATGCTTCTTCCCTCATGGATGTTTCATCATGTTTTGCTGACCCCTTCATGGCAGCTTAGTCTGCCAGGGTCTGCTGGCTATTCCAGGTTTTAAAAGCTGAAGAAGACACAATATATCTCTTCACTCTATCAGACAGCAGCTCGGCACTAAGTTGGAAGCCTAGATGCTGTATTTGTCACCCTCTGCAGCTCCATGAAGCTGCACGTGCAACTGCATCCCCTCAAATAGCATCCATGATGAATGGGAACAGTTTCTTCTGATAACTGAAATAGCAAAATTTCTGCATTATCTCTGAAAATGAAAAATATGGATTCCCTGGGGAGGAGTTTCTTTCCAAAATACAAAGAATTTTATGCTTCTTGGGCAAAACGTGGCTGCAAGTAATAGTTAATACTGTTTCTAATTAAAGCGGACTTACTGGCTCCCATCATCCTCTTTAGAGGATGGGAGATGCTTTTGCAGGGCATGATAAGTGCTCCCATGTGCAGGTCTCTCCCCTCACCCTTGCAGCTGTCACATAAAGCATTAGTAGTAACCCCTCCACTACCATTTTGATTTCTTTTTTCCCCTCCCCTGGGGGTTACTTTTTCCACCTTCTCCTTCCTTTATGCCAGGCAAACCCTCATTGCCACTGCAGGCATCTGCTGGGCTGAACTCAGCCTCCTCTGGTGTATTACACAACCACGTGAACTGGCAATTCTTGCACCTCCTCTGCAGAGGCTGGAACAGACTGTGCAAAGCGTGAACCAGGGGTGAGTCAGGCTCCATGAATTTCTCTCCTCTGTGCAAGCCCAGTCTGATCCTGACCATATCACAACCTTTTCTCTGTGACCATCAGCAAGCAAGAACCAAACTCGGTATCACCTTGTGCTATACAGTCAGCCAACAAAGTGCCAAATTTCAAGTCTTCTTTAATTTATTTATTTATTTATTTATTTATTTATTTTATTTTGCAGTCAGTGCCTTTTTCCCCCTCTGGTCATTCAGTGCTTCCCTTGTGCTGCTCATGTGCTGTTCAATCTCTTCTTGCAGATTTTGAAGTGGCCTTCAGGGCTTGCCCCCTTCTCATACAGGACCTGGATGTGATGCACGCCAAGGAACTGAAAAAGGGGGCAAACTGTGTCCATTGGAGCCTTCCTGCCCTACTCTCCTTCTTTCTCGTTTGTCTTCACCCACTGCCCACTGTGGTGTACACTGACTCTGCCATGTCCCAGAAGATGGAAGGAGGTGCTTTGCACAAATGTTGCCCGGCTCATTCGTCTTTAATAAAGAGATTGTTTAGTTTCATTTTTCATCACCTTATTCCTCAACTAATTCAAATAGCATCTGCTGGGCATACCAGTGGTAAGAATGGCTGCTGTTTTAGCAAATCTAATTGTTTAAGTCAATTATACTGGCAAGTGAACTTTTTCAGCATGGTAAATTATCCTGTGCCAAGGGCTGATGCTCCATGAGGCTGGTGAGCCTCAGGAAATTGGCACCATGACCTGATGAGATTGGACTGACATTAAGAGTATGTGAGAACAAATCTAGTCTCACCAGCATCCCCAGGACAGACTGAGGTTGCTTAGGAAAGGCTAAAAGCCCCTGCATCCCCTCTCAGATCTGCTCTTGGTGAGGCACTCCAGCAAAATCTTGCACTTGCACACATTCTTTCTTGTCAAGTAATTAAAATGCAGTGGGCAAATGATGGAGTGGCAGGAAGGTGGGCATACTAAGCACTTCAAGCACTGGTCAGGAATTTGTTTTCCCATTCCCTTCAGAGATATGCAGTAGAAATTAAATGGTCACTTAGAGCAGAACTTCCCTATAGATTCTCCTCACTGGCCTAAATTTCAGTTAAGGTGCTTGATTAGGCATACAACACTTTGCCAACCCAGTTGTGCTTTACATCCCATATCTAAGGTCTGAAAACCTGGTGCTCAGCTCTTTGGAAGCCTCCCTTCTGCAAGAGCTGTAAGGAGCTTCTAAGCTTTTCTATCACCCTCCATGACCTTCAGGCTTGACAACTTTAAATGAAAGAAGCCAGTTTTGCACAAAAAGGTGTTAATAAAATTACTCTTGTTGGCACAAAATATGAAGGGTGTCTTCAACTCTGGAAGGACACAAGCATGCAGATGATATTACTGACAACTAGACAAGAGTAGCAATAGATCTTCCTCATATCACTACCTTGCTGTGGCCAATGAGATTGTGATAAACTCTGATGCAGACTTATCCACTACTCCATTATCTAGAAATCAGCCCCCAGTATAATGCTTATCTTTTTGTAGAAGCTTCTGTCCCCCAGCAATGAGATTCAACAGCATGGCCCCACCACTGCCACTTGTTTGGAGCAAGGCTGGGATCATGCTCCTCACAGAGGACAGCTGAGCCTTTGCCAAAGTGTAGGTGCAAAAGAGATTTACATGGACCACAACCTTCTACCAAAAGCTTGTAGAGATGTCTGGTGTGGATGCAGAGGCAGGTACAGCAGAACCCACAAAAGCAGATGCTACAAAATCATCAATATCATGAGCTGAAAGTGCAAATTGCTGGGCTTTTCATGCTGTAACTTCCCCCTTCAGCCCTACAGATTTTATTGCAAAGCAGCAGTAGAGGAGGTAGCCCTTGGTCCTGCTCAAGGACTGCTTCTTTTCTCCTGCATCCTCTTGACCCTCCTCTGCCAAGGCTCTTGAGGCAGTCTGAGGTCATTTTGCCGTCTGAAAAATTACTGCTAAAGACCAACCCCTCAGTTTGTTCCGGGACTTGAGGGGTGAGAGGGAATTCTTTCTTGCCATAAAGATATTTAGGCAGAAACTCTGCTGGCAGGAATGTATGGATTTCCTGGCCCTATCTGCATTTAAATACATTCTGTTACACAGGATGATGCAATCCTTGTCTATCTCAACAGAAGCACAAAGTAAGAAATTCCCTCTTTTTTTTTTTTTATGGTTTGAGATGCTTTTCTCAGAGATCACAACTTATTCTATGTGTTTGTTGTTACCACTACTTATGTTCCCTTAGAAATAAAACCCAAAGAATCTTAATAAGAAGAAATAAATACCATTATATCTGCTCTTAAATGAATAAGTCTCATTAAATCCCTCTTATTATCGGTCCTATTAGTGTTGCAGCTTGGAAGGTCCATTTTCTTGCAGAAAGCGGGGTGAGATACTCTTTCAACAAATCCCCAAAACTAATAATCTCTAGAATCATTTGGAAGTATCACAGTAAAAACCAGACTCACCCTCATTAACTTTTCCACTACAAGCAAAGGTTTGCCAAATGTCTTGAGAACTCACATCAAACCCAATCGCTGTTGGTCACTCCAGCTGTTGGAGCAGCCACTTTCCCTACTAAGTCCCAAGTTTGTACCCATGAATTTTGTCCATGGCTAGAATTTACAGATGGCTTGGTTGCCTGGGGGCAGGGAGTAACACTTCCACACACAGTCATTTCTGCTTTGTTAAATTATTTGGCAGCTACGCTTCACATTAACAGATGCTTTTGCAAATACCCAAAAGTTGGTAGCACTTCCAAGATGGTATCCAAAACTAATCCCACAGTAGAAGACAATTATATGATCCTCAAAATACTTCACATTTTTTCAGAAAACACTGTATTGACCCCTGCTCAGTGTAAATCACTAGAGGAATTTATCCTAAGTACCCCTAGATCTCATAACAAATCCCTGCTGCTTTTACAGGGTCAGACTCTTCCTTTCTGGATGGACAAACTTTGTATTGCAGGAGTGTGTGCAACGTTGTTTTCCACCACCACAGAAATTCTCCTCACTTTGCTAGATTGGCATTGTTTCTTACAACCAAATGAAACTAGACCCCCACTGAAGACTGAACTTCAAGGGGGAATGTCACACCAAAAAAGAACTGGAGAAAAAAATCCCCTGTCCCTCACTGTCTAGTGTGACAGACAGACAGGCAGGGTTTCATTGATGCTCTTTTTCCAAGGAAGGTTTGGAGCACTAGGAGAGGCTCCAGAGGCAGCCCTGCAAAGCCCAATCCCCAAAATACACATTTTCACAAATCAAACCCCAACTAACCAAACTTTCTAGGAAAAAACCTTAGTATTTCAGATACTGCTACAGAGAGGTACCTGTAGAAATATTAGAAGGAGCTACCACTAATCTGTTAATCACTGCTATTAATATTGAATTTGTCCTTCTGTGGCTCTTTTCATCCACAGTCATATCAAAGGACTCAAGGACACCAAGATCAGCTAAGCATCACTGTGTCTCTCCTACCGATGGGGCCAGAGCAGTTTGGGAGATCTGGAACTTGGCACCGGGGATAAAGCAGTAACTTGCCGGAGATATTAAACTCTGGAATCAGTGCCAGAAGCAGAAGCCAAACAAAGCCTGCAATGGAATCAATTTTCAGGCTTTTTTGGGATGGTTCTGTTTCACTTATTTTTTAAAACAAATATGTATTTGAGGAGCTGTGTTCATTATGGTGGTTTACTTAACCAGAGGCAAAGCTCTGTCCAAGGGTAATTATATTTGGGTGTCCCTTCGGAGCCTCTGCTGTGTGGCAGAGTTCACCCATGAAGCGTTCAAATACAAACAATGGAACAAGACCTTTTTTCTGAGATCCTGTTTATTTTTTGAGAAATGCTCCCGATTGAGATGGAAAATGCTCTTCCATCACCCCCAGGCCAAGAGTCCCTTCTTTTTCATGCTGGCCCCTGTTATAGACTGCCCCCCCAACCCCCAATAAATCAGTTAATACACCTATTTTTCATAATACATCCAGCTGCCTTACAAAAAGCCAATGAATTATTCTTGGTTTTAGTGCAACTGCTGAAAATATTTCAAAGTGAAAAGGAATTGACCCAACCTACTGTGCACATTATTTATTCAGAGGTAGTACAAAAACGAGTCCCTGATGTTACTAAAACAAATCCTAATAAGTACAGAGAGCATCAATTACAGGCTTCCCTTTATAGTCCTATATATCTCTTTGCCTTTCTGGAGATAGTATCACATGTGAGGGGGCACTGTGTTGGCTTTCAAATCTATTGAGCTTTCATAATTATAACCTCCATTTTAACCTCTTTTATAGGACACACTATACCATTTCACGTTATGTTCCTTGAATCCCAACCAACCCTAGGAGAAAGTGGCTTTAAAGCTCAGTTCTGATAAGATGTGCATAAAATGGGAAATATTAAGCATTCACAATCTTATGCATACATTACATCAGGGTGCCAAGCACAAGGAAGAGCAAAGCAAAATAGATCTTGTGAGTCTCACTTGGACTTTTGCTTTTAGCTCAGTAAATATTCAGCATGCACATAACCTGACATAATGGAACCAGGGAAATATTAACTGCAGTGAAATAGCTGGATTTTTTTTTTTTTTTTTGCCCAGTCTGTATGGAATGTTCTTCTATTTAATCAAAAAGCTTGGAATGATTCCTAATCTATAATAAAAAATTTTAAGGACATGATTAATTCCATTGTTTAAATGCTGTTTTATTGCCATAAGAAACTCTCATAAATGATCCCACACCTTTCCCTGTGATCATTTCCTTTTAAAGTAATATACTAATTAATTTCAATTAAATATATGTAAAAGAAGATATATTTTGAAAAATGCTTCTCTCTTGCCGCTTGCTAATATAGTGAAAAAGTGTAAACCTTGGAACATTTAGCATAGAAAATATTAATTTTTGGTAATTTCTCAAGGGGACAATTTATTAAATGAAAGGCTTTTAACATTAGCTAAAAGCAGCCCTGTAAATCATGGGTGTCATCAAACTGCTTCATCACTTCATTAATTTAAAAGATTATTATATGCGTAACTGACATAATTTTGAACAATGTTACATGGTTAATTTATTAATGTAGAAAAGCAGAAATGACATGCTGAATTGATTTATTATTATAATTGTATAATTTTAGGACTTTTCTCTGTGACTTTCACCAACAGAACAAATGATTCCGGGTGAAATCGTGCCATTATTTAATTTTTTTGTTCTTTATTTTTTGAGGCAGGGCTACTCACTGATGTCTGCAAGGACTTAAGAAGAGGGGGTCCAGCATGGCTCCTTAGTGTTTAAACAGAAGCTGTTGAAAGACCTCCTTTACAACCATGTCATCTTGTAGTTTTTAATAAATTTAAAGCACTTTTTACCCCTTTCAGTAATCAAAAAAGATTTTTAAGTTGCTGTAGTTACGTCAAAAATCTGATTCTGAGTAAGCTTCCTTAAAAGTGTGTATTCCTAAGTTTTTCACATGTACAGAAAGAAAATGGGCAGTGGAGTTTGCCCACCTCCACTGCAGACCCCAGAGCCTTGCACAGCCCAGCCACACTATGAGTATTTTTGCTCATAATTATATTGGTGAGCAGTTAGTGCTGGCTTCGTGCCCATGATGAAAATATAATGCAACATCATTTCTGCACGGAAAGCACAGTTCAACTTGTCTTCAAAACCAGTACACCACATTTGGGATTTATTTTTAGATTGAAATGATGCGTGACTCTGGAACCCTGCAAAGCTGGTGGAACATTCCTTGTTTCAGCCCAAAGGTGCATGTGCAAGGGACAGGAGGCACCACTTGGACTGCCTTGCCTCAAAAATTAGGAATAAGGCTAAATCGGGATCTGACTAAATGGGGCTCCAGATCATCACTTGAGCACATACTTCGTGTGTTCCTTCATGAACATTGCTAACTTGCATCCCTTTTGCAGAGCTTAAAAAAGCCCAGAAATCCTGCCTGGCATCCCACGGCTCTGTGTCCCAGCACTGCAGTGCTGGCTTTCTCAGGCTGAATTGTCCAAACACATCACCAAACCCATAACCCAAGGTTATGGGCTTTGCCCATGTTTGGGCTGAATTCCTCAGCTCCATACTCATGCTGCATGGCAGCAGTTGTGTCTGAAGCCAAGTTGTGTGGGTGCCCAGGTGACTGGGAAACATTCTCACAGTGTGTTTACACTCTAAGAAACCGTATGTCACCTTCAGCAACACAAGCCTTGGTACAGGAAATCCTGTAAAGACTCACTACAGATAGATCATGTTTGGGGCAGTATTTATGTTGCATGGGGAGACACTGGCAGCTACCAAAAACCATGGCAAGAGTCAGGCAGAGTAACTCCAGCCTTGGCCATCTATGATGCCCTGGTTAGGCCTCCAGTGCCCCTTCCACTGGACACAGGTCCCCATGGGTCCATATAACCACTAGCATGGTACAGATGTCCCCAAACTTTGTGTCACCTCCAGCCTCGCTTAACACTAATGAGGAGATCCCTTAAAGTTTGTGTCACCTCCAGCCTCACCTAATGCTCATGTTAAGCAGCCAAACCAGGCCTTAGGGCTTTGATTACAACCTGAAAGGACCAGGAATGGAATGGATACACTGGCATCAAGGACAAATTGGTTTTGGTAAAACCCACCATGTCAGCTGCATTGAGTTCCAGTGTACCGGCGTGAGCCTAAGCTGTGGGCACCTACCAAGCCAGGAGCATGGAGTGGGGAAATGGGGGCTGCACGCTGTGATGCTCATGTGGGGCATAAAAGCCTGGGCATGTCCCTAGACTCCTCTCTTTTGTCCATTTTGAGTTATCTTTAGATGACTAGACACCCAAGTCTGGCCTCTGGGAGGGCTATCTGAAGTGCCAATAACGAGGACAACAAAAAGCAGAGAATTTCACAGTGAGTAAATTTAAAATACAAGTTAAAAACTGGACCATTCCAGAGCAGTGGTTAAGGTCCTCCATCATCAAATGGTGTCACAAGAGCATTCTGGGCAATTACTGACAATTTTTAAGAGAGTATTTTTCTTTCCCTGTAATCTTACATAATGCCTTTCATATGTAATACCTTGAGCATATGCAGTATGCAAAACACTCTACCAACTGTACACAGACAGAAATCATTTCACCGTTAAGCACAGCCATGGCCAGGGCTGCAGAATGGTGACCAGATGGTCTGAGCACAGCACAGGCTGCAAGACTAAAGGGCTGGGGAAAAATTTTAGCTGGGGCAAGCCCAGGCTCTTATGAAAAGCACCATGTGGTTTTTAATGTGCACAGAGTGAAGACAGGACCTCTGATTTTAAGATACTACCCCCCAAGATGTAAATTATCCAGAAAGGCATCCTTCATGCCATGAAGTTTCAGCCCATCACTCACGTATATTATTTCAGTGCTCACAAGTTATATAGGGCATAGTATAAATCTCCAATTATCTCTGGCATGTGCACAGTTGACTTTTATTTTTGATGATGTTAATTTTTAATTTTTTTTTCCTAAGGGTGTCACTAAGGACATAGGGAAACAATTTAAGAGATTAAAAAAAAAAAAAAAAAAGAGGAAAGATTTGAGCCAAATGTTTTCTTACAGGAAACATTTATTTGCACTTGAGTGTCTCATCTAACAAAGTTCCCCCATATTTTCCCACAACACACAGGAACTTGTGTGCATTAGCATTTTAAGAAATGAATCCTAAAGACCAGCAAGTGTCAATATGCTGTCACAAGTGGGATTGATGGCTCTTAACAGAGCTCTTCTCACATGAGTGCAAATAACTGTCTTTCAGTTCATCACAAACATTTTGGTCAACACAAACTTTTCATATGTTCACATGGCCTTTAAAATCCTTAGAAAAGCAAAACAGAGGGGCTGGTCCTCTCTTACCACAATTAGTGGCAAAAATTCTCTTTACCTGATGGAGAGAAAATGAGAGCCTAATTACGAGCAAATGGAATATTGTAATTTTCTGCAACTCGATCTTACAGATCACATCACAAATAGAGAGCTTAAAAGGTGAGCTACAGGGAATTTATAGAGAAAAATAAATTTAAAAAATAATTCAGACACTGTGTGATCTTGACTGGAAGTGTGCTGGGCAAAAAGAACTGGGTTTGATCTGAATATTTAATGTTTCAAACATCTGCTAGCCTTATTACAAAATTGCACTTTGGTTGTCATAATTAACAACCACATGATGCTGTTCTACATGTGATATTCACAAAATTAGAAAAAGATGGGATAGTGGAAGCACTCAATTAATGTAATTTCTGGATGTTATATAGTAGTAGTGTGTGACTCTCTTAGCTTCTCCCTTCTCTCTTGACACAGAGGGATCCTGTTTTGTTTTGTTGGGTCTTTTTAAAGAAAGATATTTTAACCAAAGTGACAGCTTAGTTACAATTTTTTTTTAGTGCAGACTGCCACTGGTAATGTCAGCAGCTTGAAAATGAAGTAGTGCCCTCACGATGACTGAAAGAAACCTGAAAGCCTCTCCCACTCTCAAGCTTAAGAAGACAAATCCAGACATGCAACAAAGATGAGAACAACAGATTTCATCTAACAGTGTAAAGCTGCAAGGTTCAGTGTAACACTGGCTATGTCCATTGGACAGAAGTCTCCTGTATTACAGTCACAGGCAGTAACTTAATTCAGATAATTAACCATCCATAAACCTCCCAACAAGAACATGTGCAAAGTCAATGACACAGTTCAGGGGTACTGTAGCCTGACAGAAGTGGGGGAGAACAGGAGAGTAAAGAAAAAAACCCAATTTTTTGGTTTCAAATATGTTCTTGTCAGGACAGGGTAAACTCAGGAATTCCAGACCTCTTTGGTGACAAAGTAATGACAAAGACCCACCAATATTGTCTCCCAGCATTCCCTTTCCTTGCAACCACACTTACTAAATCAACCTTTTCAGACCAAAAATACTACAATCCAAAGACACTTCTGACAGCTATTGGGTTTTGGGTGCCCCTTCTCCCAAGACATCAGCACCTTCCCAGCTAAACCAGCCATGAAAAAGAGAAGTTCACAAGACACCAATGCATTAGTTTTTCAATGTAAGTCTGGCTGTGGTGGACATTCACCACTTCCCCACTGTTGGATTCTCCAGGTGCCATTTCCACCAGCACTGGAGACCTTTTGGCATCAGATCCAACTCTTCCCCAGCCCCTCGAGCAGAGCAGCCTGCACTCAGCCCCTCCAGCCCCAGGGAGGACTGGGTCTTCAGTGGAAGCAGAGGGTTGGCAATAAAAGGAGGGGTTTGCTGTCCAGATGTTTCACTCCATGACTGGCAAATGCACTAATGATTCATGGACTTCCAGCTCCCAAACAAGGCATCTAAGCTGTGGAGAGCAACAGTGTCACAGTCACCAGATTTGGCTTGGCTCGGACTTAGTCACTGATGTCACACCTAATGCTACCACCTGTTTCCCTGCTTTCCTTAGTGGCAAGGTATCCACATCCTTTCCTCTTCATATTCATTCCTTGCCTTCACTACTCATCTTCTTCCTTTCTTTTTCTTTCTGCTTCCCTCTTTCCCCCTTTCCCAGTTTATCTTTTTTTCTCCTCTCATACTCTTTCCTGCTCCACCATGACCACTTTCTTTTTCCTGAGTCAAAAAGTTAGTGCAAAAATCTGACAGAAAAACCAAACAGGCGAGCTATTTAGATTGATCTTAAAAAGACACACCTCTGGATAGAGAAGTCACATCCCTGAATTCCAAAATTTACCAAGTGGGAGATAATTTGGGGGAAGTGTCCCTGTATGAGGCTCTTGCTCTTACATTCCTTCCAGATGTTGTGGGTCCCCGTAGCAGATGAGACACTGGGTTAGATTTTTAGTTTTGAACCCGTATGGCTTTTCTTATGATCTTTTTTGAACCTAGGAATCAGATATTAGCCTCTTTATAGTGGGAAAGCTCTCTGTAGTGAACCATATGAAATTGAGATGAGTGTTGTCCCTGAGGAATCATCCACACCATCTGTTGGAGACAGGATTATGTTTCCTTAAACCCAACCTTTACAGATGTGTCTCCTACAGCGGTGATTCCACATAGTTACTGAATATTCTGCTCCAGTGCTTAACTGTTTTTGGTATGAGGAAGTTCTGTAATATCTCATCTAAATCTCCTTTACTGCATATTAAGCTGATTATTTCTAATCCTTCTCTTAAAAGATATGGACTAAATTCTCACTGCCCTCTCCTTTCTACTAACCTTGCACAGAGCAGAACACTGTCTCCACTCTCTTGCTAGCTTAAAAGAACAACATACTATCAACTTTTCTGGTAATTTCATCCCGATATTATAGAAAGCTTAAATCTTCTTCTCTCCAGAGCAAGCTGTGCTCTTTCTGCGTCTGCAAGAGGCAATAGGGCAGGCTCTGAATTGTCTGAGAGAAAATGGCAGAGTCCATAAAGCAGGCAGGATGCCCAGAGAAGATTTATAGCCAAGGCACTCAAGGGCTGTGTTGTCTGAGTGTTTCTCTTGGACAGCTCTGCTCTCGGGGGCACAGACAGCCCTCACCCTGCCCCACTGGCAGCAGGGCTGCAGCTCCTCTGCTGCTCCTCCAGCAGGGTATGGATGGGTAATTAGCCTTTTTCAGGAGGAGTGCTGGAGACTACTAGAGGCAGAAGGGAAAACAAACATAAAATAAAATCCAGGCAAGAGGGTAATATTTCCATCATCAAACCCGACATATTGCACTGTGAATCCTTTGAGCAGCAGAAACCTGATGTGCAAACCCAGCTGAAAGAGAAATCTTTGTATGAGCCTTTCTTGTAGGATAATTTTAGATTTTGGCACTTCTTTTCACAAGGACAATTTTAAATCTGGAACTTTTAACAGGCATCCAAGGCCATTAGGTCATGGAATATGACTTCTTCTGAAATGGAGGCCAATGAATTTCACCTACATACCTCTACAAACATATTTGCAGGGAAAAGTTTGTTCACAAGTGGGAGTTTCTATAGGAAAAACTATATGCTTGGGAGAACAGACAGGACACCAGACAACCCAACTCCTTGAACTGCTGGACTCTGACACCAATAGAAGAGTGTTCAGAAGTGTCCTTCCCACTCTGTCCCACTTGTACTATCCTCCTGGACAAAGCCACTAGCACTCACTTCTCCAAGCTAGACCTAGGCAGACCCCTCTGGGACCTTCCAACAAACAGAAACTCCTCAGACTTGGTGCCTAGTGTTGCTGGATGGACACTGGAGCATGTTTCCTTGTTTTGCATGGAGGTGGGGAGGATTTTGCTACAAAGGAATGTTGACAAGAACAGGGGAGAAAGACTGTAATAAAGCTGATACATCCCTTTGATAAATTTATTAAAAATCTCTGCTTCTTCCCTCTCCTAAACAAGGACTGGTAATGCTTGGTTTAATTTTTCTCATGAAAACTCACACAGAGATATTTACTCTGGGAGAAGATAGAATGAGAGAAAGAAACAGGAGACCCTGAATGTATTTTGGATGCTCCAGTGTATTTGGATTTGAATAGTTTCCCTCTTCTTTACAGTTCAACTAAACTTCTTGTGCCTTTTCTGTTCAGCCTCCCAAGCAAACAACATAGGAATCACCACAGCTCTCGTGCTGCTGCTTAGGAAGGAGATGTCAATTGAAGAGCTGGTTTTCTTTTATTAACTCCCTTTTTTAAAGGCCATGTTTTTTCCAAGGCTTTGGAAGTGCTAGTGAGGCAAGGGACAGTGCCATAGAGAGGCAGAGTATCTAAGCATAAGCACACAAATGGTGGAAAGCTGCATATCCTTTCTATGCATTTCTGTACCTTCCCACCTCTCTCCAGAGTTTCCTTGTTTCTGCTGAGAGAAATCTCTCCCAGCCCTCCTCCTTCACCACTCTGTTTCCCATCTCCCTTTCCCTTGTCTGAAACTCTCTTTGATGATGATCAGCTTTGTGGCTCCTTTTTGAGATGCTTTGACTTTGACCATTGGTAACACTGCCTGGGATGCTAGACGGGAGCTCGGGGTGGAGAGGGAAAGAGCAACTGATGTACACAGCTGTGCAGTCCATCCAGAAGATGCTGGGTTAGTAGCTCATCACTGAAGTCTTTCAGTGAAAATCACTATGGAGTATCAAAGTGTAAACTCCTGCCAAGCATCAAAGAAATTTATTGGCCAAAGCAACACACACAAGCATTTTTATGCTTGAATAGCGATGCTTCTGAAGGGCTAAATAAATGTTCAAGTATAATCACAGTTCATCCATGTGTTGATGGAAAAGAAGATATCACAGAATTCAAAACAAACCAGCAGAACAATAAAACCAACAAAACCCTCAGTTCTGCCTCCCTCCCCCACAAGGTTAAAATCTCTTCAAATCAAGAGAGACCGCATGGGCAGACAACTATGGGAGGCTTTACATTGATGTTTTCTTTCTTTGAAAAGGCTTTAAATGCTTTTCTCATGTTTTTACAAAAGCTTTTACATTTTCCAGGGGTTCTCTTTCTGTCTGAATGCCACCACTAGCAAAGGAAAGGAAATTCTTCATGTCCTTTTGTTGGAATTACGTCAAGGGCTTCATGAGAAAATTCCACGTGCATGGAGCCCTGCATGAGCTCCTATAGATGGCAGGGAGGGAAAATCAATCCCAGCCGAGGAAACGAACAGATGTTTCATTCATGGCTGTACCAACAAAGTGATATTAATCAATAAGGAGATCCATTCTTTACCCCCCACAGCTCATTGCCTGGCTCAGTTGGGCAGAGTCCAAGGGGATTCTTCAACTCGTGCAAGTGGGCATGAAACTGGTCCCAATAAAAGTGCAAACAAGGCAGGCTTCCTACCCGCCTGTGCTCATGAAAGGCATCCAGCCTTTATCTAGACACACAACAACTAGTTAGACTGGTGATTATTGCATTTAGCATCACAGCTGGTTCAAACACAGCTTACCATTAACCAGTACTCGGTGCTTTGATGTCCATCCCCAACATGCTTTTTTAATGATTATAGAGTTATTAGGGGCCATGGCCTGCAGAAGACATTCCCCAGAAGTTGCATGGACTCATCCAAAACTCCTCTTACATCTGAGCTGCACTTGGTGAAAGCAGAGAAAGATGAGTGGAAAAAAAAAGTCAGTAGTTGGAAAATGGAAGGAAGGGAAGGATTAAATGAAAAGCTCTGCCAGGATGTAGCCATGGGGAGCTAATTCACCATTAGCAGATCAGCTTGAGTGAGGACTAAGTTTAAAGGGTCAATGACTAGCAGACAGCTGGCACTCAGCTGGTGATGCTGCTGTGGGGTGTGCTGCTCCAGCGTTGGTCATAAACAACACCAGGATATGTTCTGGATTTTTTTATTATTAATATTGTTTTTTGAAGTGACTTGTACAGGAAATTTTTTCTCATCACACGTGAAAGCTGTTCCAATTCCCTGAAGTAAGAGACTTGGCAAGTCAATTACAGGGAAAGTAGAATTGCTGAAGCATATGAATGAATTTTAACAACATGCAAGTGTAACTTTTATTGCCAACAGTAGATGCACATTGGAATTTCAAGGGGGGAAGAAACTGTGATGAAGTGGCAAAATGCAGTTGTTTTTCTTTATCTCCAGAGAATGCTGTGGTTTCATTTGCAAATGAATCATTTTGTTGTGATTTATTCACTTTGTAAATGGATCTGATTTATTATCCCAGGGGATTTGAGAGATTTTTTTTTTTTTAGTAAAGCAAGTTATTGAGCTGGCTTACAACCAGAGGCAACATAATTGCACCAAAATGTTTGAAGACCAAGTTAAGGTGTCACCTGCCAGAACATTTTGGCAATGAAACAGAATAAAATCCAAGAATACAAAAATATAAACAAAAAAGCAAATAACCCCCAAACCGCGACATAGATAGATAGATAGATACATAGATAGATATGTAAAAACAAGAAATAGAGAAAAATAGGATTTAGACAAACCAAACACAGACCGATCAGCTGTTAAAAGAGCCATTAAAGGAATACCCTCCCTTGGAGCACTCTGTTCCTGGGCACTATAATATCAACTTTGACAGAGTAATTAAATTGTTTAATAATCAAACCTGGATCTCATTTATATGTCACATGAACATTGTAAAACAGAACGTATGGAAAGCGTGCTGTAAAATAAGATGTGGTTTATTTTATATCACAAGTTTGCTGGTAATCAGATAGTTCACATCACAGGAAAAAATGTTAGCACCTACCAAAGAGACTTTACACAGCCAGCAGATTTGCTAGCTTGCATAGCTTTCCTACCCTCTTAGTTTTTTTTTTTTTTAAACTTTCTATCCCACTGAGAACAAGGAAGTTGCTCCAATTCCACACCTCAAGACTTGATGGAAAGATGGTGCAATTGACTCAGGAACTCCTGTACCTAGCTGCAGAAGAAAGCTTTCCAAAGATGTAGTGGTTATGCTTAAACCTATACAGAATCTATCATTTTGGCAACAGTTTAAAAGTAGAGGTGGGCCTGCTCCAGACATAAACAGCTTTTCTCAGGAGTTTTCAACATCTTGCTTCTCTTCGTATGCTTGTGGCAAATGAACTGAATAGGGAGGATTTCAGCACCACTGCCATAATAAAGATGCAAAGTTTTGCTATCTATTCTCTGCCTCAGAAGTACTCCCTTCAAGACATCCACTACACCAGATGAAACCCATGTAGCCAAACACAAGTCTGCAAACCATCTCCCATTAACAGAAATATTTTCGTTATGAAGCAGCTTTTATTCTCAGCACAGAGGAATGGATCAATGCTCAATCTTCTGCCACAGAAGAATTGATTTGGATAATGTGTCCACATCTCCTGGCAGGAGAGGTCTCAAAGTTTATTTTAGCAGCAAGTGGAACACCTCCCACTTAGAAAGTTGGTGTTCCTGCAGCAGGTTGGAAAGAGTTTACAATAGGCTTTGATGCCCTTGCTCAGCCACATTTCCTCTTCCAGGATTTGTTGGGAAGAGGGGGAGGGAGAAAAGAGAATGGGTTCCAAACCCTTTACTATCTCTTCTGAGCTTGTTGTCTTTTGTAAGCAACAAAGAACAGATTTTCTTTTGTAAGTCCTTAGTAATTAAATGAGTACTTCACTGGCTATATTCTTCAATGGTCTTGTTTCCTAGGTTTTGCCTTTGACAGTCATATTTTGCAAAGGCTGCTGAGATGACTGGGCACCTTACCCTACTTAACGCTAAATCAATTGATGCCCGTGCACACTGCATGAAGGAGGAAAAGTTTCATTAATGGCACTTCATTAAAGAACTGTGCTGGGAAGACCTAAATGTGACCGAACCAACCAAAATCCAGAGCGAGCTGTCTATTAGGAAAGCAACAAAGACAGTTTCGGAAACTGAACTCTGGCTCCACTGCAGCGGATTAGGAAGAGTGATGGGATTAGTGTTTAATGACCTGGGGCAAGAGACAAAGGGAATTTTGACAAAGAGGCTTAGATATGGAAGAATTAACACTCTCTATCCCAGCCATGCCTCTGATGACTTCCAGCATTCTTTCCTGTCTCTGCTGAAGTCTGGGGAGGGGAGGGAAAAAAAAAAACCCAAACGACTAGTGGGGCATTAATACCTCCTTATCCTTTTCTTATCACAGTTCTTTCTCTTTTTAAAGAAAGGATAATTTAATTTTTCTTAATCAATGCAATAAGCAAAGTTGCTTAGGGCTCGTGCCTCAGCACATTGCAGATAATCGCATCCCTAACCACACATTCTTTGTGGATGTTACAGACCTCTCTCTTTCTATATTTCTATATTTTATACATCCCCATATTTGTTTATACATGTAAATATACTTATGCAGATAAAGCACATAGTTTTAAAATTACTTAGCACAGAATTTGCCTGCAGTTGCATGGACTTGAGAAATACTCCTTGATTTGAGGTTATCTTGCATAATGAGAAGCAGGGTGAAACAGGCAAGCATTTGCTCATAGAGTTAATCACAGGCTTTCCCAAAATGACATGATTCAGAGCAGGACATGCATCAATGATTGGTAGAGTCCAGAAGCCTGACTTTGCATACAGAAGGTGTAACTCCATTGAAGGAGCTCTTGATTAACCTCAGCATAAGGGGCAGAGAATGCCGACTAAGCAGGAATTGTTTAGTAAGGAAAATCTCTTGAAGCTAAAACCAATTCATTAAAAAAGCCCAGTAACGAAGCTGATACCCCTCAACTATGGCACTGAGACATTAACATATTTGAGCCCTGAGCAGCACTCCAGTCTCTGACCCTTTGGGCAGTAATGTCAAGGAGACACTGCTTAAATAAATACACTGCAAGCACCAAACACCCATGAGGAATGAGCTTAGGGGGACCTCTCCTGAGAAGTAATGCGCTCTTGCCGTGCTCCAGGAGCCTTCCCAGCCTGCTGAGCCAAGGCAAGCACCTGTACTACTCTGAACCAGGCCCTTTATAGCTGCTGGTCTGTGTTTCACAGAGGGAGAACCATCCTACAACTGTGCAAAATTTTCCTGCACTGTAAACCAACTCAACATGTAGTTGGGTTTTTTTTGGTTTATTTTTTTTTTCCTAAACCGACCCAAAGTGCTCACAGAAAAGCTAGGTATTCATTTCACATGTTAGCCAATATGAAATGCTCCCAGAGCAGCTTTAGACTCCAAGGTATTATTTAACCAGTGTGGTTTAGTAGGACAATGGCAGCCCCCTGCCGTAATCCATTCAGGGGCAATACCATCAGTCAGTGTGAAATTAAATACATTACAGGGTAAGAGCTTAATGCGTTTTATAGGCAGTTGTTCATCCACATCAAACTTTAGCTTTTAAAATCCTAACATTTGATCCCACAACAGGAACCATGGCTCGAGAATGAGATTGGCACATTTGCACTGCCAGCAGGGCAGGAAAAGCAGAGCATAGTATTTAGTGGGAAATGCAATTGCCTGAGAGGGGAAAATGATGGGATTGAGAGAGCTCTGCAGAGCCACATAGCTTGTAGTACATACACAGGACTGGAAAGAATAAATATAACCCCAGCTCTGTCTGGCTATGGGTCAATAGAATCAGTATTTCCTACCACTCTGTAAATGGGTTTCACTTATATAATAACAACAACAACAACAATAATAACTACAAGAGGGTTGTTTTTTTAAATTCATCCATACAGATTCTGGTTCTGAAAGCATACTCAGGTGTGGCAAGATGGTAAATGCAAACCCAGGGCTGGACGTCTATGGGTTATTAGAATCAGTGTTTCCTACCTTGGTGCATGTTGGTTTCACTTACAGACTTATATATAGACTTATATATGCATATAGAAATAATAATAGGGGCTTTTTAAATTCATGCATGCAAATTTTGGTTCTATAAACTTTTCTAAGGAAAATCCTTAAGTCCCCAAGGATTTTGATGGGACTTCTTGCTCCCTGTTGGAGCCCACAGACTCAGGGCTTTTTGCTGGCTAAGTTCTCTCCCTTGAGCCAGCCGCTGGAAGTTGTGTCCATCCATGCCCTAAAACCCAGATGCTCAGGCTTCCCCTTGCCACAGAAACATCCTAACCTGTGAGAGTAGTTTGCAGGAGAAAGGTACAGAAAACACCAAACAGAGGAGCCTGTTATATTCTGCTCTCGGTAACACTTGCTTAATGCAGGAGTAAATTCCATTTGTTTCAGCCGAGTTACTCCGGATATAAATAGGGGTAAGTGAGATCAGAGCTAGGTCCTTAGAGAGCCCTCTGCTTTCTGTGATGCTGCTTCTTAAAATGAAGCACTGATAAGACCCAGTGGTAAAAAAATTATTATTTAAAATATCTTCAGAGCTATCTGTTGCCCAAAATGGCTTTTAACTGTTGAAAGAACATCAAACATTTAAAAACGCATAATCTGCTCTCAGCACCGGCACACGGTGCCAGGGATATTCGTCAGCCTTATGTTTTTGGATCATATGTCACAGTGGATTATCTGACACTCCATGAACACTGCCTGCTTCCTCCAGTTGCGGCTGCAAAACTTGTTCTCAGGCATGTCACTCGATGCTACCAGCACCAAGAAGTGGACTCTGCCTTTACAGAAAGGTTATTTATTGTATCTCCCCAGCCTATGAGCAAAACGACCCCTTATCCTCATAACACCTTCCTTGTTTGAGCAGAAAGACCCAAGAGCAACTTTGATGAGTTTTCTTTAGTGATGAACATTTGGATAATTTTTAAATATTCCAGGGCTCCAGATGCTATTAATCCAGTGGTGTGAGCTGAGAGTCGTAAGCTCCACAACTAAAGAAAGGCTTTATTGCCCAAGGTGAGTGGGTGGGGAACTCTAGGCTCCGAGGGGGTCGGTGAGGATATTGGCAAGCACTGCAGTTCACTGAATACAATGGGAAAACCCCAAGGATTCAGGGATATCAGAAAAACAACTGGATTTATTTGCAGACCCATGTTGTCTAGTTAAATGTTGGCAAGAAAGAGAAGTCTGGGATCCTCCTTTGTGAAACATTTCATTAGTCAGAAATATTTTAATTCACAAGAAAAAAGTCCTATTTCTTTTTTAGCATCCTGTCCTGATGCCAAGGTTAGAATTTTAAAATATACTTCTTTGGTCTCTGTCATTCCTTTCAACTGCGCATGATGTGCCTTCCTGGGAATCACGTGGAAGAGCCAATAGGAAGAAAACCTCTCTGCCACATAGTCACTCACCCCTTTTCTTTCAGGATTACTCCTCTCTTTCCACTCTTTCCCATCCTTCACTCTGCACACTCAAACCACCTAAGGCTCAGTCCGTTCCCAATCTCAAAGCTCTGGAGGCATGGGAAACTCATATATCCTGTATATTCTTCCTGAAGACACCCTGCTTCTCTGACGCCCAACAGCAATTTCCACACATGCCTTGTGTTCCTTGTCACTGCACAGGGAAGCCCAGAATCAAAGGCTTTGAATTTCCTTCATTTCTCCACATCTCATTTCCTGAATTGAGAAATTGCCAGATTAAATGTGCCCCGAAGTGCCACAATGACAGCATTCTGTCTGCTTACATTCTGTTCGATGTGCATGTCCTCAAAGATGATGCCACACAACACAATGGCAATTGCAGCTTGTGGAAAGCTCCTGGGAAGGCAGCAGTGGACCAACCAGGATGTGGAAAGCACTACTGCAAGAGTACCCAAACCTCCTAATCATGTGAATCACTTACTCTGCTGCCAAGAAGAGCTAAAGTGAATGGCTGCTCCTTGAATGGCTCATGGCCAACAAAATCCAGCTGTACTTTTTGGGTCCTCTGCTAAGCTGCAGAGCGCAGTGACTCAGAGACTTGATATGGGCACCCCCAGCCAACAGCAGGGTTGGCTCTCCCAGCAGCTCTTGGGCAAGCCCAACTCCAGCTGAGACACAGGTCTGACAAGAGCCCAAGAGCCAACCCCTAGGCCAGCCCTATTTTGCTTCATAGCAGGGAGGGAGACACGTCCTGATACTGTATGTCAATTTTCCAGGATAATAGGAATAGTGGGAATGAACTCTTACATTTTCTTCCCTTAAAGCACATTTTTGCATTCACCAAGAAGTCCAGGTTTGGTGTCTGAAATGCCAACAGGCTGGATTAGCACTGTCCACTCGTCATTAGCAGAACCAGGGGCTCAGAGGCACTAGTTGTAAGGACTCTGGAAGTGCAGCTTGTTTGCAATTTTTTCATTTCATTTTTCTGAAATATAACAATTAAAAATTAAAAAAAAAAATCAGAAAGAAAAACTAATATATTCTAAGGCAAACATATATTTTTTTTTTCTGCAAGCAGGAAAAAAAAGCTTCCCCCAAATTTATTTTATAACAAAACCTTCAAATATGGAACATACCTATTGGGGGGAAAAAAAGAGATACCAAATATTATCAGTTTTATCTCCAGCTCTAACACAATTTTGCCCGTAATATCTGAAATGCCTGATCATCCAGCAGAATTTCTAATGCAAGAGAAACCTAAAAGTGCCAATCAAAGCTGGGTCTTTCTCCAGCTGCAGGTTCCAACACTGAGAAATTCCTGGGAGGAGGGAAACAGCCTCAGGCTCTCACACCAGTTCTCCCACCTCCCACCCCAAATTACCATCCCACTCTTAATCTTGCCCCTCAGCATTTCTGGGTGGGTCCTGAAAACATACACATATTTCTTTGCCACTCCTCATCCCAGCTGTAACCTGTGGCTGTCTCACCCCAACCATGACCTCACCCCAATGCACAGGTGCACCTCGGGGCTTTTTGGGAAAAAAACCCCTATATTTCTCACAAAACAGGTGTCTGTGCCTGCAGAAGGGTAAGTGGAAAAGTACAATGGAGTGATCTGGGTTTTCCAGACCCAACACTATTATTTGTCCTCCACAGCTTTACTTGTTGATATCCTGATTTGTTGATATCCTGAGCATCTTTTCCAGGACCACTCAGAGCTCTTCAGTAGCTGCTTTCAGGCTATCAGAAAAAAAGTCCTCTCCTATCCCAAGCCACTCTCATGCCCAATAAGTCTCAGTACTTTTGGGTTTGGATGGAAACCTCAAAGCATTATTCAGAGAGTCAGAAACAAGAAGACAATTAAAACAAACCGAACATTTTTATCAGTATGGTGCTGGGGACCGTGGTTCCTGACTTTAGACCCTGACACATAATATACCTTACATACACTTCACCATGGGGCTGTGTCAGCAGCACATGGTTTCTGCCTGACTTGGTGTGGAGGGGACCAGACCTATGTCTGTTAAGTAAAGAAATAACAAAATTATTCTGGCTTTCCAGTGGTGAAACTGAGAAGGTGATGCAACCCTGAAATAAACCTGGCAAAAATCCACAATGCTTGGTTTTCTCAGACACAGAGAACAGAAGTGGTGACATGAACCCACCTCTACGTGCTTTGCCTCCTTAAAAAAACACCAAAACAAAGCATCAAAAACAAAACCAAAAAAACTCAACCCCCCAAAAAACCCAAACCAAACCAACCAAACAGAAGAGAAAAAACCTTTTTTTGTTTCTCCATCAACAAGTAGTAGTAGAAAGCTGACCTGCTTTCAAGATATTTCTGGCCAAATTTTGGTATCTTCTTAAACCTGGAAATTCCAGCTATGGGGTTTAACTATTTACTATCCAGAAAAAACTTACACCTCTGAAATTTCTTCTGTCCTTCACTTTTCTCAAGCTGAAGAGTTACATGATTTCACCAAGCAGGAACAAAGTTCATAACCTGTCTCCATGACTGTCCTGTCTGGATGTATTCTTTACCTGAGGCTGCTCTCAAAAAAAGGATAATACACCAGCAGGCCAATGCACTGGACTGTTAAAATAAATGGACAACTTAAAGGTGGGAGATTTTTGTCTATAAGAACCATAAAAATACATCATTCTGTAAAAAGAAAAACTGAAATGCTACCCACCACTTCTGCAAACACAGCAGTTTCAATGTGTAAATATTTTCAGCTTTCCTACAGTCCCCAGAGGAAGAATATTCTCTGGGGCAGACAGAAAGATCCAAGGCCAAATAAATGATGCCAAAGCCTCTCAACAAAAAATGAACTCTGTCTTTCCATTATGGAGCCCTTTGAAAGCTTCAGCTACATTTAAACATCTCCTCGTCATCCCCTCCATGTTTCCCCCACTTATTTCAGCTAGCAGATGCTCAATCTCCCAGCAGCTGGCTGAAATGCCAAACAAGGTTCCCCCTTGCTAGAAATGCTTATCTGCAGAGAACAAAGCAGCATCTTGTCAGTCACATTTAGCAATGCCTTGAGGTGCTCTCTTAAGCAAGAAATCACCAAATACCAGTGGCTCTCTTGGCTCTGGACAGTACCCTCTGTTAGCGTACTCATCTTTTCCCAGCATAAAATGTTTGTTGGCAAGAGTGAGCACCTACACTAACATGGAAGGCGGACCCACATACCATGAGGAAGGTTTTTTCCCACCCTCCACCCCCCTTTATGAATTGCTGTCTTTGATCCATTTTTCATATGTTTCCCCACGCAAGTGCACAAAGACAAATATTCATTGTAATATTTATGAACGCAGCCTGATAGTTACTATGGTTTCAAAGAAAACAGGAAAAATGGGCACAAAACTGGATGCACTTCACGTCAGGCGGGCAGAGGTATGGCACATGTTATAAATTCTGTTAAAACTGACTCACTTCTTTCGATGAGGTAAGTGTTGACGTTAGACAATTTGGTGGGGAGCATTTATTTCTGCATTTATTAAAATGTCAGTAACAGCAGGGGTAACACCTCCTAAAAGGCTTGCAGGTGCTTGTCTTCAAAAATGCAACATTTCAAGAGGATGAAAAGGCACAAACTACATTTAAAATGATTCACCGGTGGCTGGAAGAGAATAGATATATTTGGGTGTTTAATTAATGCATATGATGCATAATTGGCATTGCTCAAATCCAGGGGAATACCCAAACTGCTAAATTTCAGCATGTCCAAAATGCTCTGGAGAATCAAAGCAGAAAAGAAGGATTTGTGCAGATCTCAACATGTTGCCAAAACAAAACATTTAATTTATTCAAGGGACATGCTTTCGACATACCCAAATGCAGGTGTGCACTATCTCTGAAATGTGAAGTACTCAAGTGAAAAGGAAAGAGATGAAAAATATATCAGTAAAAATGCATTTGATATATAAAAATAACTCTGCAGAGGTCAGGCATTAAGCAGTGGAGGCAATGTTTAGTGGCTACAGATGAAGCCTTGGGTTCAGGCTGGTACCACAGCAAGATTTTTTCATTCTGTCTCTCTGAAAACCTTTCAAGAACCAGCATGCATCTCCCTTTGCTCAGTTCTCCAAAGAAATTGGTAAGGCCGGAATAAGACGCTGGCTTGTTCACATCAGAAGGAAATATAAACTGAGGTCAAGGAAACCACAACATCTGGAACGTGAGAAAAGGATTTACTGTTAAGGGCTTAATGAACTCTGAAAATAAAGTTCTCAACTTTGCTAATTTGTTTGGGCTTCGAAGAGGAATAAAACATAAAGCTGGAAGAAGGTTTTATGGCTCTCCCAAAGAAATAAGAAATACATCTGTGCTAAAATTAGCAAAACTCAATGACAGTAGGGAGTGTGTCACTATTACATAGCCCATGCTAGGGAAAAAAGACTACATTGTGACTGCTGGCTGTTTATGTGCAAATTATTGTGGGAAAAGAGGAATTATGGACTCTTAGGCTTCACAGCTGTGGGAAAGACAGTATTCCCAAACTGGTGGGGGGTGGGGCTGGGTGGGGATATGCAGGTTCTTGCAGGTAATAACAATGTGGCTAATGCCAATCACTCAGTATTGGACGGATGGAAGGATGCATCTGTCCTCTCATTTCAGTTTGAATTAGGAATGTGTATGACTGTAGCACTTTGATTCAAACCATGAGCTATTTTCATGGTGTGCAAAGCAGAGATCCATTCAGATGAAACAAAAGCTGGAAGATATACATTTAATGCATTCCAGGCACTACACCAGGCACTCAGTCCATGGGAACCAGATGAGAGCTAATCCCAGGGAAACCCTTTTACAGCGCATGCACAGACAGGGAAGGTGGCAGAGCCTCAGCATTGGCTGCCTTGCTCTATACATTCATTGTGACTTTGCTGCCCCTGTGCTAAAGTAAACAGTAGCAAAGCATAGCCATTTGAGAAGCTGACCTCTTCAATTTATTGGGCTATTTCTACGGAGCATCTCATACCTTCAGGCATCAGTTCTTTCCTTCATTCCCTCAAAGAGCAGCATTTAGTCCCCAGTGAGGCCAGGGACACGGAGTTGGGCGAAGACACGGGTACAGGTTGTTCCCTTTTGAGATTTTATAGCTCACTCTCACGGAGCAGTGAATGTGCTTGTCTTGCAACTGTCAACACAAAGAGCAAAATCTTCTCTCACAAAAATGCTGCAGATTTGATCTCAAGTCTCCTCACTGTGCTAATCAGATCCAATTCTAGTGTTTGAGCCCCAGGAACAGGATCTAATTAGGATTGACACATGCTTCCCTACTTATAGCAAGGGGCCATCTTCTGCCAGATAACTGGAACTGTAATAACTGTAGTGATCCAGGCTGAGAGGTCAGTGGAAGGAGAGCATATGGAGCAGCAACTGGGTGATTTCCCTGACACAATACTTTGACATGATTTTGGTGGCATTTATGATGCTTTTACCCCCAGCCATCAATACAGCTGAGGTTTGTTCACCACACAGATCTGCAGGCTGCAAATTGGCTGTAAAAAGGGGAGTTGATACATAGTACAACATAATTCTCATTCTGCTCCTGCCTGGGAGATCCCGGTTTTCCAAGAAGCAGAAAGTGCCCTTAGACTTGGGCTACTTTTGGTTGAGCAGTGGAAGACAATCCTGGAAGAGCAAGGAGCAAACAGCAGCGGTTCTCCATGGGATGTACCTTGAAGGATTTTCACCAAAATCATGGTTTTGTGGACTGGAGTGAGCAACAATGGAAGAATAACAGTGTTTGGGGCAGTACTCTTCAGCAAACAGACTATTCCTGCCCTGTACATGCACATGTCTGCATCGCTGATGTGAGCTCACATACTGCTGGCTCAGCCATTAAAAGCTATATATTTGTGTAGACACATTTCTGCCCATGTTTGTATGTACATGTGCTCAGCTTATGGTGGGACAGAATGCTCTAGTCTCCCTCTGGAAAATCACAGCAGGAATTGCCTTCAGGAGACAGCACCAGCGGACATTGATTTCCCCACTCTCTCAGTTTAGTCCTCCCCTTCAAGTGCAATGTACTAAACAGTGAACACTTACAAAAACCCCAACATGACTTTTCAGTTCTTTTCTACACGAGAAAAACAAACATTTCTCTCTACCTCCATTGTATTTTGAACTTCTTCACTGCATGGAAAATACATAACAAAATAAAAGCACTAAGATAGAATATAAATATTACAGGTTTGTGTTCTTCGTGGTGCTCACAAAGGTATTGGTGGGGTGCAGGTGTCCTCACTATAACTTCACCACCACAGATAGCAGTAAATGCCCTTTATCTCATGCCCAAAAGGTACAATCTCATCATGACCCTTATTTTCTCTTTTCCAAATCAAAAACCCAGTTACACAACCTCCTCCCTGCAAGGATTTCTACTGACATTATCAATATTAGCAATTTATGGCTCACGGCACTCCTGGAGATGAGCATTATTTCTATTTCTCAAGGACAAAACACCTCAGAAATTCCATGTGCCCAGCGCAGACACCAAGAACCTACATCAGGGATGAGAAATGAACTTGAACCTCCAGGCAGACAAACTGATCAAGGTTATCAAGCCCATGCAGCACAGTGCAAAACAAGGACATCATGTCAGGAGCCCAACCAGCCACCAGAGAGTTCCACCAGTGGAGACACAAACCCACTACACGTCAGCAGCTGTGTCCCTAAGTGACACATTGAGCCACAATGTCACCTCAAAGAGAAGTATGGGGTGTGGGTTTCACTTAGCTCCTTCACTGAGGCTTCTGCCATGGAAAGGACTCAGGCCAGAGCTGATGGGGACAGCAGGTAGGTGGCAGGTGGGATGGGGACACTATGGGGACAAGGCTGCCTCAACTACAAGGAGGCAATTTCACTCAGACCAACCCAAGAACTCTCCTGTGACAGTGGGCATAGAGGCAGGCTTCCCTCCTCTCTGCAAGTATTAATTGTAAAATAATGATTTCCTCAAGAAAGAATGTTAATTCTTCAAGTTAACAGTACACCCACATCTGTTTGCACTAAATATTTCAAAGTGACTTTGGAGAAGAAGGAAAATCCCCACCACCCAAACTTACATGTGTTTAAATACAACTATTTGCAAACATGTACTCATAAAATATTGTGTAGAGAAGATTGATTGAAGTGCTGATGAAAACATCATATTTGTGATACCAAGAAGGTTACTCAGAGCACTACATCTTGAAGCCATTCCCTTTTGCTCCTGCAGCCATGGGGCATTGGCTGAACAGAAGCAGGTTCCCCACTCTCCCCTCCCACTTAGAAAAAATGGCAAAAATTGACCATTAGCTGGACATTAGCTCATACATTAAATAATGTTGTAAAATACTTTTATGGTGCCACTTCTAGTGGTTTTAAAACTACTATTCAGGACATCAAAATCTCAGGGTAAAAGATATATATGCATTTTTTTTTTTTTTTGTAACAGGAGTGTAATCTTTAAACTGAAGATCACAATTGATTGTAAAAAGGCAGAGCATGACCTTTACAGTGAAATTTTTATTCCCTAAAAAATTCAAAATATCATAAGTATAATCAACTCATAATAACTGCCTAATCCTTATAATTTTGCTTTTAGAATATTTTTTTAGGCTTGGGTTGCTAAAATTTCAAATAAAATGGGTTCTGCTGTCATGGTTTTTTATCCAAATGACTCGTAGTCTCTTGTAAACAGTTCTGTGATCTGATTTCCATTGGGACACGAGTTGTAAAAGGCCAGGGATTTGCGATGGATTTACACGTATACTGTTTCAGTTAAGTTACCAAGGTCGACTTAACAGCCCTTTTCCTCAGAGTCTTAAATACATTTGCCACCCAGCCTTTCAGACCATGCTAAAGGAAAAGGGTGATGCCATTGTAAAGGGTGCTTGAACTTTACTGGAAACTCCAACTTACATTCTTTTAATCAGCAGCAGAATGCTATTTACTTATTTATTTGTAAATTTTGTTATTTACTTATTTATTTGTAAATTTGCAAATTTATTTGTAAATTTGTTTACTTACTTATCTATTTGTATTTAGAATGAGCTTTGTGAAGTGGCTAGAAAAGTAATTCTTGCACATGTGCCTGACACAGGTTTCTTGGAGTTTTGAAAAGGTCATTCAGGCTTTGGAATACAGCAGAGGCCAACTCTTGGAACTCAGTTGTATTGCAGTATCAGCCTAGCCCTCTGAAGTCCAAGTCAGGAACAAAATATCAGATTACTGACTCATGCTAATAGAACTTTTTAAAAAGCAAAGGTGCTCCAGACTAAATACCAAACAAACAAACATCAGTCTCCTTTGATGGCTCACCACTTCTCAGTAAAGTTCAAATAGTCTGACTTGTGATTGTGCAGAAATGTACTGATAACAAAGGTAAATGAAATTTGTGGTTATTTCTGAGGGTTGAATGACTGGTCTGATTGTCTCATTCACTAGGCAAACAAGTTCTTTTCTATATGTTATTGTAGCCACAGATATAATTTCTCTAGCACTGTAGAAAGAATCAGATTAAAATATGATACAGAAGGAGCACTTACCTTGGGCTGATTAATACATTTAAGCTGTTACCATGCCACCGTGCTTAAAAGCATAAAGATATGCCTTTCTACACTAGTCTATATATATTGATACCTCCTGTGTGCCAGGAAAACCTCTTTGATTAGTCACACTAAACCATTTCTTAAGTGGTATGAATTTCTCAGGCCTGCACTTTCAATAATCAAGTAATAAATTCTGGGACTAATCATGAGCCATGCTGTCTCTCCTAGCTGATGTTCAAGGAGATTCATCAAGAGTTTCTTTAACCAGAGAAAAACTAAAATGCCTTAAGTAATAAAAACTGCATGCCACAATTTGGAACAAAATTAATTTCAGAGGTCAAACATAAACCACATGCTACACACCACTCCATGGCAGCCACTTGACTCTGTGTAAAGGATTTTTGTTGGAGTGTGAACTGCTATGTCCTACTGGGTTCAGCCTGTGAGAAAAAGGGCCATTTCAGCAGGTAAAATCTAAGTGTTAATGAAATAAAGATAGCTGGGTTTTTCTTTTCATCTTTCACAGACTGACACCAACAGCCTGAGGAGGCACATACATGGTGATCTACAATGCAGATGCTTTTCTCAACCCATGTGCCAACCCTTGGAGCTGTAATAATCAGCTTTGAGCAAGGGGGAAGGACATCTGAGCCACACATCTGAACTTGAATATACGAATATATGAAACCCTAGGATCTAGACAGCACTCTAAGCACTCTGCTGCCCTAAATGACAACATTCTTCAAAACTGTGCATGAAATTTATTCTAATTCTTTTGTACTCGTGTTACCATTCACTTGGCTAAAACATTGTGTTTTTGAGCCAAAACACAAAGTTAATCTATCATAATGCTCCTCCAGGTGAGATTTATTATAGATCACTTTCTAAAACCCGTGTGTTCTATGTGCATGTGCATACCATATTCATCTTATTATTATCCAGTTGAAAAATTCCCAGTGTGTGCAACGCTTCAGATATAATAGCAGGCATGCCAACAGAATATGACACTTATGCTAATCTGCACCCTGCTGTGGAAAAACATACACAAGGATTCCATTACCACATTCATTAGGCTGCAGTGCACTTCATCTTGAATAGGGATTATGAACTATAATAGAGTGAAAACAGTTGATTGAATCCACTTAGCCAAATCTATGACATTAACCAAATATTTCGGCATCAGGAAGAGGAGGAGTTGAACCTTCTTCTGGTGGGATGTGTTGCCTTTGCCTTGTCTCTCCCTGGCACTTTAGCTGGTATGAAAAAACGTCTGAGAAGGCCAAGGACACAACAAAACTTTGCTTTGAGACAGAGTTTTAAATATTCAAAGTGCAGCCCAAGAACCAGTCGAGAGCGACGTGACATTGATGCTGTTGGGACCGATGGGGACTTTCCAGACACATGCACTATTTCTTGTTTTGCACAGGTTCTTGAGAGCACATTAGCAAATCCTCCATGCACCTGTTATACGTATTTTTGGCACCAATGGAGACTCCCAAGCTGATCATACATGCAGGAAAACCTCCCAGTGACGCCATTACATGGCTTAAACGGTAGTCACATTCAGATGAAAAAAAGAAGTTTTCCAATTTTGTGTTCAGGTTTCCCAAGTACACTCCATTCAAGTGTACTTCAAGTGTTCACTCAATTTTTTGGTCCTACACGATACAGTTGCCATCAGACAGCCTGCCTTTCTTGGCAAAAAAATTCAACTCAAACTATTTAAAATATTGTCAAAATAATAAAGACTGGAATACAAGTTACCACTCGAGAAATATTTTGGAACTTGTTTGTGCCTAGGGAAAAAAAAAGAAAAAAGAAAGAATGAAGAAAGAATGAAGGCTTCCCTGTGTACAAGACTCAAAAGATGATAATAAAAACCTTCTGTGCCTAGTATTTAGTAATTTATGTGACTCTCCTGTTTATATACATCCTTTTTAATGTAGCAAGTAAACAGGAAGTTCCTGTTAGGAGCAGCGCAATGGAACTGAAAGTAGAATTGCTGAAACTGACAACAGAAGCTCTGCCATGCTCCTTTATTTCAGTTAAAAAGCCAAGGAAAAGGAAAAGAGTAGAAAAACATGGGAAGTGTATTCGATCAACCAAATACATTCAGTATGTCTGAAATTTGTTTTCCTTCCATACATCTGACCCACATTGCTGGGTGCTGACTCGGGGGCACTTGCTGAGCTCAGTTATCCCCCACAAGTGGTTCCCACTCCCACCACTCTCTCAGCCCTTTTTCCACTCAAATTTTGCAAAGCTGGAGGTAGGATAGATGAATACAGCAGCAGCCAACACCAGTGTGGAGAGGGGACATCCTCCCACTGACTGCCAGCACACGGGGTTAATCCAGCTGGCAAGGATGACTCCTGAGCCCTTCCCTCCTGGAAACACATTAACATGGAACTGGAGGATGAACAGCACCTGCAGGTGCTCCTTTCTGCACCTTCTTCTCACTGATGGTAGTGAAGAAGCTAAGGAAGAATACAGATAAAATCGTGAGTATTAAAACAGAAAAAAAAAAGGATGGATGAAGTTGATGGGAAGGTTGGAAAAAAAAGTAGGATTTTGTGGCAGAATTCATGAAATGAGAAAGGCGATAGAGATCTGATGAGACTTGTCAGTGAAGAAGCTGGAAAAGACCAGTTTGCTGATACTGTGGGACTAAATACTGAACTGATTTGGAGTTTGGGAAGAAAGAATTTCTGGTAAAAAGAAGGAGCTTACAAAATGGCAAAAAATCCAGCATCATGTTAATAATGTGCTTGGGAGACAAGTAACTAATCATCACACAGGCACTGGGTACAGGCTGCAGGGGTTCAGGGATAAAATAATCTGTCATGGACAAGGCTTACTGCTGATGTTATTGCATTTGTGTTTTTAAAAATAATACCTTATGTATGGGATTTCTGGAGAGTTAACAATACCCTCCGTGGAAATGGTACCAGAGTCCAGCCAGCCTCATAAATCCACTGCTGGATTCTGTATCTGGCAGTAATCCCTGCAGGTGAAATCTCTTTTGCTGGCATTACCTTACCCAGCTTTCAAAGTCTTGCCCAAAAATAAAGAATTGGGTTTCTACATATACATGGGCATTTATCTCAGGAAGATGCTGAGTTCTGTCTGAAAGGGTGATTTCAGCAGAAACGAAGGTAAGTTGTTATTTTATGGCAGCAGATCTTTGGACTACAGGCTCAGATTTAGTGAGTATGTTTTATTGCTAGCTTCAGAAGGACAACCCTGTGGCCTGTATAAAATATCCAGAAAAACAAGCAGCACTCCATAAACTCCTGAAGGAAATGTGACACTCAGGAACAGCACGAGAAACCCTGAAATTTTACTAAAGGTAAACCACTTAATTTACCAGACAGAAGGAACACACCCTTGGGACAATATTTTTCTTTTTTTTTTTTTTTTTTTTTTTTTTTTTTTTTTTTTTGTAGTTGAGGTCCAGCTTTGGCTTTTCAAGTTTGAAAGGTAAGTGGGAGCATCAAACAGGTTGAACGAGGCCCTGTTTTCTTGCTACGGGAACATGGCCCTTTGCACTGAGATTGTAATACAATCCATCCTCTCTGGGACTGCAAATGCTACAGTGCAAAACTGTGTTTGAAAACCTCTTTTATCATTCATCGTCTCCAGACTGAAATCATTTTTGACAACCTCTGCAGAAAACAAGCAGCTTTCTGGCTACTGGCGAGCCGATTAAAGGGAGGAAACACATGTTCACTGTCAGACAGAGCCCCTGGAGAAAGCATTGACAACCTTTTAACCTCCTTTCCCAGTGAAAGTGCCCAAATGTTTCTCTGGAACAAAACCCCAACATTGTTTTAAGCATCTTTTCATTTAATGCACTATATTTTTCAAGATACATTAAGAGTCAGAGGAATTCCATTTTAATGTGGAGGTTTCACAATCAGTTCAATTCCTATGCAAATGGTCATATAAACAATTATTAAGAGGGAATTTCTTTTCATTACCTTCTTTCTTCTCTTTCTTATTTTTTTTCTTTTCTTGTTTTTCTTTTTTTTCTCCTTCACTGTCTGACCACAGTTTAAATACCAACACATTGAAAAGTTCACTAACCTCTACAGTGATTTCTCAAAACAAGCCAAAAAGCCACAGGAGTGAAATTTTCTGAGCAGTAGGAAGGCTGACTAGCAGACATTATTAGCACTTTGAGTATTCAAATCTGGCCATGGAAACTTTTGTGAGTTACAAGATGCTGGAGCAGGAAGCACCACACGTTACTGATATATTTGTTATCAAGGGAACTACTTTCCACTGTGATTAATCATCAGCAACGGGGGAAAATAAATTTTCTTTTGAGAAGTAAAGCAAGATTTTTTTTTTTTAATGGAAAGTGCTTTCAGAGCAACTGGTCTGGCTTTCTTTGTAGTTATAAAAGTCCACTCAGAGGTTGTTTAACATTTAACCTTGCTATTTTTACCTTAATATCAGCAGCTGGAATAGTTCTGTCTGTTTTGATAAAACGAGACTTTTTTCCATGTTGCCTATTTGCTTTTACAGCTGAAAGGAACTGTTCCAGCTGAAGTAGGTAACTATAAAACTGCAGTGGGCTAAGCCGCCTGGGAGAAGAATAGATTATTTGATTAAATGTTCCTGCAAGTAACTGCATAAGGTACTGTCCAATAACACACAATATTTGTTAATGAAAGATAAAAGGCTGTGAGGTATCTGCAGGTATGGGATCCCATGGGGATTTGCTTTTCCTTCTCCAAGGGCCTTGTTCTAGCCATGTTCAGTAGTTCTGTTACCATTTAACTTGTCTCGGTTTTCACACGAATTACAACTTAGCTAATGATAGTTGTGGTGGGGAAAAATTTTTGAAGCTGTAGTTTGGCATCTCCAATGTTTCTCCAAAAGGACTTACTCTATTTTATGACTTTTCTTTTTTTTTTCCTTTTCATTTTTCTTTCTTCCAAAATATCCTTGTTCCAATAACAGAGTTCAAAACGCAGCCGACAATTTTTAGACGACAGCTTCATCGGCTTTTTCAGGCATGGCAGCTGCCCACAAAGTAGCTGGGTTTTTGCATTACTCTTCCTCACTCAGGCAGTGTTTCATGCTGAGATGCTGGAACAAGTGGCACAGATGATGTCCCTCCTGATGTTATTTCTGCTGGGTCCCCAGTTGCCTGAACCTACCTTAGGTAATGGGAAGAGGATGCAACCGAGCTCCTGCAGCAGTGTTTTGTACAAGGCTGGAAATCAGTGGGGCTTATGCCCCTGAGTCATTTACATGCCTTTGGAAAAGGGCCACCCATGGAGGGAAGGTATGTTTCTACTGAGCACCTTTAATCAGGCAGGTGGTCAAACAATCACCACTTTCTCCCGACCCACTCCTGCAGACATTCCTATCTAATGCATCTCACACAGTTACAGGAAGCAATCTCATTCATATTTTAAGTAACACAACAGCTTTAAAGGAAAAATTTTCCCTCAGAACTGAGTTATGAAAGCAAAAGAAGCAATTCCTCAATGTTTCTCCTTTACAGGAGATGCCCATTTTACAATTTTGACTTCCCCCTCATATCCAAGAGATTCACAGCAGGACATGACCATTAAAAAAGTCACATTTTTCACCTTCTTCCCCAGTCCAAAAGGGGGCCCTCCCCTCTTTTGAGGTAGAGACTAAAAAAATCAGCTTCCATCCAGTGACTTGTGAACTCCTTCAGAAGCCAGGAGAATTTGCAGAAGTGTCAAGAAATAAATCTGAACAAACATAGCCAAAGTTGCAACACAACAATAAATAGTAATAGCCCTTAACATTTTTTAGCTGAAGATAATGACGTGCTTCCTTAACAAGGTAAATACTGTTATGCCATTTTATAACTGGGACAGATGAAGAATAGCCTGAAGACAGCCAGTTGGTTGCAGGGCTGGAAATGGATCCCAGGCCCTCCTCATCTCCACCCCGCGTTCCACACCTCCCACCACACACACAGCTCGCACGCAACAGCTCCCTGCAATTTGAGTTTGGGGGAAACACAACTTTGTCCTGGCTGAACTGTTTATCACAGGCTATGAAATGCCATGGATGAAGTTTCCCTTGTAGTAAACTCTGCTAATTGCCTTCAGCCAAAATGACATGCTCAGCTACAGATAGATGCAGAAAAACAGAGTTTACTCACTGCTAATTTAGGCATAGGTAGCTGACTCTTTTCTGTGTGGAAAACTCCAAGCAGATGAGTTTAAGGAGTTTTTATTTTCCCACTGTGCTTCTACTATAGGAAACTGTTTTCTAGTAAACAGCCTTCTGTCTTAATTTGAAAGAACAAAAATCTACCTCTTATACAGGCAGTTTGTTTGAGCAGTTATTTATTCCGGGAGTACCTGCATTTCTAATTTACACTTGTCTCATTTCAGCTTCCTGATACAGGTTTTGTTTTGCATCATTTATCCACCAAATTAAACAATTTTGTATTCCTTGGTACTTTCTTCCCCTGAGAGCTTCTTCAAGTCAAGCCACCTTTCAATTTACTTTTTACAGCAATGAGTAGAGGAGGTCTCTCTATCACCTTCAGGGGTTTCCTACAGCTATTTGCTGCATTCTCATACCTGAACAAACTCAGAAATGTAAACCCAAACTGCATATCCTGGCAGGAGTCTCAGCAATGCAAAGCATCAGTAAATGCAGCTCCTCTCTCTCCATTTATATATCCAAAGATGGTGGCAGCAACTGCTGCTACACCATCGTACTGGGGCTTTGCTTGAGCATCGTAACCTCTGAATGTTTCCTGGAATCTAAAACCTCCCCAAGGCCACTCTGTTCTTTTGGCATGAAAAATACATTTGCAAACATGTTTTAATTGGTGTAGGCCAGTGAGAGACTGAGCCCGGTCTAAATGATTTCTCTTCCTCATTATTTACTGGTGTAAATATAGAAATAATTCACTGTTATTACCTCATTATTATTTACCAACATAAGTTTATAAATAATTCAGTGATATTCATGTTATTATTATGCATAATATCATGAATTATAGGAATAAAAAAAAATCACAGTGGTTACCATTAAAAAGTCAACATTAATCAACTTTTGCCTCAAAGTTCTGTAAGAGGTAGTGCAGCCTGCTCTGTCCTCAGAATAGGAAATAAGTGTGGGACCTCAGATACCACAGTATGGTAACAGTTGGCAGATGGTTTTTCTAAAATGGTAACCACTGCAACTAGAAGTGTAATTGGAAAACACATCATATAATGTTTGTCTAGTAAAAGGGAAAGCCACAGTTATTTAGCACTCACCTAAACTATCAATTGCAATACCTTCAAACAAATCAGGCCAGGGAGACTACTCAAAGCGCCACCAAATACTTCCAAAAACTTCTGTAGAGCTGATTGAAACTCTTCTGTCAAAAGCTTCTGTTTGGATGGTAAATGGGTTTCGGAGATGGAAAACAGACCAAATTTAGTTCTTTTCTTTTTTTTTTTTTTATGTTAGACTTTTAAATAAATAGCACTAGTTTAAAAGGCAGGGCTACAAAAAAAGACAGGAAGAGGGCCTGGTTTTCTTTCTGCTAATTTGTAAACATTGATCATTTTGCAAATAATTGTCATGTCATGTCCAAAGCTTTAGGCTGCTGTCTTAGTACAAGAAATCTCAGATAGCAAAGGTAAAACATCACATTTCTTCACTGTCCAGCACTTGACTAAATTTGCTTGTCCCACTAGGCTGCTTTAAATTCAAGTCTAATACCTTACTTTATAGTAAGAACAGTGACTGAAGAGTTTAAATTGGTAGTACCACATGATAACGTAGATTAAAAAGGGGATGGTAGTTAAAATTTTCATCAGAAAATTAGATAGACATGCTCAAACTGCAGATTTAAGTTCCTGTTAAGGGGACAGGAGTGAATAAAAAAAAAAATCAACATCCCTAATTCCTTCATGGAAGAACAAAATTAACTAATCAAATGTTGTCAATGGATAAAGGGGATATTTCCAAGAGTGAAGACAATTAGTAAATTAGGAAATAGTTGAAAAATCAGCTTCAAAAATGTAGAAATGTCTAAAACGTCTTTTTTTAACTAAACTCTAGCATAAGAAGAAAAACAAGGAAAAAACACCCATCTTCCATAAAACTAATTAATATTCTACAAGACAAAAAAAGAGGAGGCAATATTCCTCTCCTCCACTATTCTCCTCCCACAGTTCATCCCTGCTTTCCTCACCATGGAGTGATGACCGTGCCAACTTCCTTATAATTCTCAAATTTGACATAAAATTACTCTTGCTATGCCAGACTACCCATGGTCTGAGAGGACCAACACCCAGAGAGTAAGGGTGATGAAGAACTCTTCCACTTCACAAAGACTTCCTAAACTGACAAGAGATAACAAAACATTTCATCAATATTCCCTACACATCCAGCCAAATGACATATTTTTCCTCTGAATCTGAAAGTGCTGCAGAAAAAATCATTCAGTGATTTCATCACTTGAAAATTTTTGCATGGTGATGCAATGGACATTGAAAACAATAATGGTCACTTTCTTTGATGCACCTCCTCAGAGAGGAGGTGACGGTTCCAGGTGACACATTGTTATTTATTAGATGCATCAACTCTGTTTCCACAGGAAAACCTGACACTCCACTATTTAGAGTGACAGCTTTCAGGTAGGAACAGCACAGCTTGAGGCTGGAATGACTGAATACCTTGAGGGCTTGATTGAAAACACAAGCAACGGCATTTATTTAGCTAGGTAGTGATAAAACCCTTTGCAAATGGCACAGATGTACATCAACTTGCCTCTGTTTCACATAATGTGACTCTCAATGTTAATTGTTTTAAATACTGAACTCAGAGTCAGGAAAGAAAAAGACATCCCACTGAGCTGGCCACTCTGGGAGTTTCATGGTCTTTGTGGAGTTATCAAGACACCTTTCAATTTTTATTTGCATACAACTGAATATAAGGGAGTTGTGTGATACCTAAAAATGCTTAATTACTTTAATTACTTTGGGATTGTTTCTCACAGCCTGTACATGGAGCTTACTTGTTCCTCCCTAACTTAAAACTTGAAGAACAAGATACAGTGTGGCCTTTTCCTCTGGCTCTCACCAAGCCTTGATACCAGTCATTTATCCCACACCCCAGTAAACACATGGATTTTAGAAAAAAATATGAAATTTCATGCAAATATCCATCCTAAAGAAACCAAACACCAATTGAAGTTTGTCTGATGAAACTGGCTGTAAAAAGTCTTGATAACACTATAAGTGCAAGCAGTTCTTTTACTGTATTTCAGCCTTGTTGTATCAGTCTATTTAGGAAAACTAGAAGGAAAAAAAGAAAATTAAAAAAGAACCATCTTAATATCAGAAAACTGTTTTAGGGGTTTGGAAAAAATTCTGTCAATGCCTTTCTGCACTTATACAGATTCCTGGCCTTCACTATCTTCTCTTTCTCAGGTGTCTATACAACATGTACACTGATGCTGTCTAATTCATAAACGAGTAAGGTCTTGGGTTCTTCTGACTGGGCTCCAAAGCCCAGTGGGAAAGCCTGTCCATGAGATTTTCAGGCTTATGCTGTGGGCACTAGAAATTCAGAGAGTTGGGAGAAGTCCCAGAAATTAAATGACCAAATTTTTTTGAGGTTCACCTCTCTGCAGAAAAGAGATCAAACCCAACTTGCAGCTGTGTCATTAAGCCCAAGAGCCCATTCTTCCAAGCCTTGCCTTGAATTCAGTACGTGTGGTAACTCATGAGTCATTAAAATGGAAAGGCTCCCTTCTGGCTTCAAGGGCAACTGGATCTGATTATACATGCTGCTGTACCTCGGCACAATGGGATGAGTGAAATACACACTGTCAGCCCCAGCTCTGAATTGGCCTTCCCATAGCACGAGCCTTACCTGAAACGCAGTACTTTATGTGTTAATAACATGTTTGTTACAGCTATCCTATGCAGTGCTTAATTAAAGTGATATTTTGTTTCAGTTGAATGATCTCTGGCTGTTTTATTGTCATTTGACATTAAATAGCAATTTGCCATGCCACATACATTTCTGCACACGTTGTCAATATGATTATAAAGGCAATGTTATTGACCAACATGATACTTACTAAGTGTCTTGAGAAAATACTCAGATTTTTTAAGTTCTGCACTTTCTCTCTTCTTTTATTTTTTGGTTGCTAAACCTGAATTACTTTGGTTTCTTTAAAGCTCTTTGCTGCTGAGTATCTTCAAGTGCTAACAGAATTTAATATTCAGTTGTCACGCACGTCTCAGCTCTCACCACAGTGCACTGTGCTCAAACTCAGGTCGGCTTTTCCCATGCATTTATGGGGGGCGTGGGTGTGTATATATATTTTTGGCATACTTTTATGTATATACATATATATATAAAGGGAAATATGTATATCCATATATCTGTGTCACGGCTGAGGTCACCACATGCACCCAGGACACCAGATGTGGCACTACCCCCTCCACACGCTCTCTGTCCCTTCCACAAGAGCCAGCAAGGGGAGAGCCTGGGACGGGGGCACCCAGCAGCCTCAGCCCCCCTCTCCTCTCAGGTCTCGCTGAGTTTGGGCTCCCCCCTCCAGGCTATATGAATCACTTCTGCCATGAACTTGTGACCCTGGCTCCGTAACAGTGCTCTGCTCCACCAGGACCATACGGCAGATAATGCACAGCTACTTTGGTCTGTACGAGACCTGACGTTTGCAAAGCTGCACTGAATTAAGGCAAGGCAGTACAAACTGCAGCGGAGTTCAACGTGAGCTGGGAATAAAATGCTTGGGTACTATTTCCTAAATTCGGAGGGGAAAAAGCTAAATCCATGCCCTCTCCTATTTCACTCTGATTGAAGACAAAAATAAAATAAAATAGGCTTACATTAAAATGTTGTCTGTTCTACTGCCATGTTATTTCTGCTGCACCAGCACGCTGAAAAAACTGTGTACATATTTTTTTTCTATATTTTTTCTATTTCCTGCCTTGATTTTGGATAACTGGAATTAAGTTAGTGTGTTTTCTTCAACAAGAGTTTCAGCATACTCCATTCCCTTTAGGTTAAGTTCAATTTCAGCTCCATATTCCAAGTTTACAGATCTTAAATACAGTATGGTATAAGAAGTATTCCTGTAACAGGCTGAAAAATTAGCCAGCTGAAAATTGCTAAGTTGGATGTAGCAGGTTACTGTTTTCCAATTGCAAATCCAACCGTGATGGCAAATAAGAACATCCCAATGATGTACAGGAAAACATAAGTGTGGTCTGGTTTATCAGTTACAGTAAGGTCATCATTAGTTACTCTTCTAATGGCTCATTTAATTAAATACAGAGCTATTGTCTTGCAATTATGTCTATCAAGTGGAATAAATACTTAGGTTCAATTAGGGATGTATTTTTTACTGGAATGGGTTTAATAAAGTTGCTGTGTTGCCACAAATTACTAATAATGAATATACTTTTCTGACAATGACAAAATAAGTATCCTCACAGAAGTGCCTGGTATGTGTAATTCGATGAGTTCACTTGAATAGTTCGACTCTGGATCAAAAAAGCAAATTATACTCACTTGAATAGTTCGACTGCGGATCAAAAAAGTAAATTATATAAGTGGATACTGCAAGGCAGAAACATGTGGACACAGCTGTAGTGTCATGTGTCACAGCTTCGCTCTGTGCCAGCTGGCATCGGCACAAAGGCAGGCCAAGCCAAACAATTCCTGTTATTCATAACAGCAAATGTGCATTCAAAACACACAGTGCAGGCTTTATAAAATAACTTGGTATTCAAATGTATCCACACCGTGGAATTGTTTTTTAATCACACATTGCTCTGCGCCAGGCCGATATGCCAAATTGTCCTAGTAGTCCAGAAGTGCTTGTCTTTACCCAAAACAGTGCAAATGCAGGTCTTGGCCCACATATCTGTGGGATATTTGTGTTCAAGGTTCGCAGCTTTCCTTGTGCGCTCAGTAAATAGATGTGCACCCTCAGCGCATTAAATATTCAGGCTTTCAATTAACAAGGGTGCACAACATGCACATTTGTGCCTACATTATAATCAGAACTTCCCTAGCATAGAAAATCACACCATTAAGAAGTCTAGCTAGTGAGAAAGCAAGCAGTTAGGACAGTTTCACAAACTCCTTCTAGACTGCATTTATATTTAGAACTTAAATATGAAATGCAAGAGGTATTCACTGTACTCCTCTAAAAGGGGACCTCTTCCAAGTATGCAAATAGGCTCAGCATATCTAATCTCAATGGGGACTTCATGAAATATGCCCCTAGTGATGGAAAAAACCCCAAGAAAAATAGGAAGGGGGAGCTCAATGCACCTCTTTTCATTGCTATTGAGACAACTCTTACTTGAGAAAAAATCTCCCCCAGTCATCAGCCTCTTTCTCCTTCCCAGTGATCCAAACATATTTTATTATTGCAGGATCCAGCCTTATTTTAGTATATCTGAATCTTCACCATACCAAGAAAATGAATGCTGATCATGGAATGTTATGCAAGTCATGCAAAAAGTCATGCAAAAATGGGAATCTTCAATAAAATTAGGTTTAATTTCCCAGACGGTGTGTGTCAGCATTGCCACACTGAAGCCCTTATCAACCTGCTAACATACACCAGGTAACAACCTGTGAAGAAGCTGAGAGCTTAAATACAGCCAAACTGGAAATAATACCCTGTCTATTCCAGATTCCCCCTTCTTTAAGAAAAATAATAGAGCTCAGCCCTTCAAGGCAGGCCCCTTGGTTTCTTCTACAACACCCACCGAGCTCTTTATCCTAGCAGTGCCAGAAGAGAGGGGAGGGGGCCGGGAGCAGACATTGCTCTGGGAGGAAACGAGGGAAGCTGCATTCCAAGGAAAGGGAATATTTGGATCTCTGACCAAAATGCTACACAGCCTTCCACTGATTACGGCTTGCTGCTGGCTGCAGGAGATTTGTCTGTGCTCACAGCCATCTCCCCAAGTCAGATTAGTTTAGCTAGAAAAGGAATAACAAACTTTCCATGTAAACAAAACCAATGGAAAAGGCTCAGCAGTAACGCCCCTTTTTTCGCCTTCCCCACCCGCTGGCTCCATGTTGTAGAGAACTGGGCATAACTTCTGCTGAGATGGGTTGAACTTGCTTCAGGGAGGTCTCCAGGAATATTCCACTCTCCACCTTCCCAGGAATCTGGCCCTTTGTTTTTTTCAAAACCAGGCCTTTCTTCACTCCAAGAACAAGAGACATCTTTTCCCAGGAAACATAAATAAAGGGCTGCACATTGAGGTGATGGGGATGGTTGACATGGCTTCTATTACCTTGTTTACAGTAGCCACTCTGTAACATCCAGTGCCTATGATTTGCCAAGCACATTCCATTTTCCCCCCTTTGGAAACGGAGGTGAAGAAAATTACACCAACACATTCATTTTTGTGCATCTTTTACAGTCTGTTCTTAAAAAGTAGCCTTTTTCCCCATCTTCTGAGTGTAATTGGTATTCGGGTTAATAGATACCAGACATCTCCTATCAGGCAACATGGTTTAAATAGGCACATCATTAACATGGATTACTTAGGCCATGTCTCCTATTGAATTAGTGGTCTGCAGGCCAGCTCCAGGGAAGGGGTTGGGGGCCTGTATGCTGGGTATTGAAACATCTAAACTTTGGCCCTAACCTCAAAAGAAAGTGTGAAATGCCTTGGAAACAATCCCAGCTCTTAGGCTATAACTGACGTTAAAAGCAAAGCTCCTGCAGACATCCAGAGGACTATTCCACCCCAAACTACAACAGCAGCATGGCAAAACTAAGCAGGAGGTTTTAAAAGGATTTTGGGACTCCAGTTTAACCCTTTTCCAGCTAATGTGGCTGTCAGCAGGGGGCAAGAGAGGTAGGCATCTGTCCCTTTGGAAGTTCCACTGTTTTAATTATGCAAATCTTTTACAGGGTGCTTTCAAAGAGTGGATCTGAAATGTCTGGTGAAAGATTAAACCAGACAGACAGAGTGGGTACATCTACCAGATGTCTAGAGATGTTCCCAAAGCCTTTAGTGGTGAGTGGCACAACCTCATGTGGCTGAGCAGGCAAGGCTGGGTGACTGCTTCTTCTCCTTTTTGCAGGAGGAGGGAAATTACATGGTACCAGCAAGGAGAAGTGGTCAGCATGAAAACAAAATAATCCTCCCTTTATCAGTGTTAAAAACTCCAGATATTAATAAAACAAGGAAGGCTATTCATTTGGTTTTTTTCTTTAAATATAGGAATTTTGCATAATATTAGTCAGATTTACATTACGCTCAGTAATAAAGTTAACTGAGTTCCATGTAAAGCACCAGTGTTCGGGGTGTTTTTCAGTCCACATATAATTGCTCACAGATGTTACCTGCCCTATCCCAGTGATGCTGTTGAACCTTCTGGTTTATGCTTAAAGTTAGTGATGAGCAAGTTAAAAAGCACAATATAAAGCAAGGAATATGTAGTTGTATATCAGCTGGTCTGTCAGATCCACAAAAACTGGGACTGATGTCACATGCAAGGAAACCAGAAGTAGACATTTCAAGCATATTACTACACATCAAGCCCTGGCTGAAACTCCTGCTGAGACTGTTTATGACAGCATAATCCTATCCAAAGAGTGCTAATATAAAATCCTACTTTTTTTATTTGGCCGCGATGTGGATAGCAATACCAACTTAATGGGGGGGACACATAAAAAAGGCAATACAATCTTGAAAATGCCCCGTGTTTCCTTTTTCCCTCCATGTTCTACTGTAATAACTTTACTGAGCTGTGGGGAAAAAACATCTCTGGAATAAAGACATATTGTTACAGCCTCTGAACCGGCAAAAAAAGTCTTGTACAATGTACTTAATGTGATGTAAAGTGTTTGCAGGGATGGAGCCACAATCCTAAGACGGATCCATGCTGCTTACAAGACTTGTTTAGCATCACAGCTTGTGGATCAGGCTGTACCAAGCTCAAGTCTACTGCCCTGCCAAAACCATCTTTGGATCTCACTCATTTTATGGGCTATGCAACACTGAGAATGGAGAGAAAAGAACAGCAGAAATGCTGTTTTCTTCCCTCCATTTTTAAAGAGGAAAAGTGCACAGAAGGGGACATTTCTCCCTCTCTTTACCTAAATGAACAAGATGACAACTTGAGTGGAGGTTACTTGTTTCTGTTGGAAAAGTAGAGATTTAAACTCAGATCAGCACCAGTAGTGATATCAGCTTTGGACGTCCTTTATGAAGGGAGAACTTATTTGATTAAAGAAAATAGAAAACCAACCAGCCAACAAACCATTTTTGGGTTTTGGGAATTTTTGGGACCATTTCCTGGTGCTTGTTTTCTAAGTAGAGTCTATTTTTATAATATCACTTGCCAAAACAGGCTCATCTCCAAAGGCTTGAGTTACACAGTTAAGGTGGAGCAAGAACCTCAAGTGGCTGCAGAGGTATGAGGTAGCTGAATTTGACTGGCCTCATATCCCAAAAGGTGCTGCATGCAGTTTGGATTTAGATCTAGATCCTGTAGCCTTACATATTTAAGGTGCTAAGATAGGAAAGGCCTTCAGAAAGATAATTGCATTTAATTGGATAGTATTCTCGAGGCTTTTGAAGTGTTTTGGTTCTTTTGGGCAGGTTTCAGTGGAAGGTTGTGCAGCTAGCACAGAGCGTTTCTGAGTGCCGCAGAAGATGGATCCAGCTGTGATGACCACAAAAGAAGGCAAAACAACAAAAGTACCAGTTATTGATAATTTCTTTCCTTTAGCTTTGAGATATTTGTCCTTCAGATTACTTGCCTGGCTTTGAAGAAGACATCTGGGGTTGCAGCCATGAAGATTAGCAGCAGGAGCGATAGAGCAGGACAGGAACTTCAGCAGTCCCCGGCCCATAGGTGCTGCCCTATCAAGAATCCTGATAGCTCCAAATAACTAGCACCTTATTAACTTCAACACCCCATCATCTTTCTCCCTGTCTAGTTACCATAATTCCAGGAAACAGTCATAAGAACATGACCAAAACATGATAAAATCCTCAACTAGTAAATTAACTTCATGCTTGCAGCCATAGTCTTGCTAAATGCAACCATTTCTTCCATTAGTATTGCCAGTTTTGATTGAAAACCAGAGGCCATCTACAAGTCTGTACTTATTTACAGGCACACAAATTTGTCTGTAGCTGTTTGCTAAGAAGTAACACAAGATAAATCTGGACTATATTCCAATAAAGCTTTATCTTGTTGCAGTTTGTAGTTGCAAAATTTTCTCTCCTATTGTCAAAAGTCTTGTAGGAGGATGTTGAGCTTTTTCTTATGACTCACAAATGTATTTTAAAAAGACTAAAAAGAAAGAATAGGCCAGAAATTTCTGCAGCAGCTAATATTTATGGTGTCCAAGTCTATATATGTGTTGATTTTAAAGAGGACAGATGCCCTGGCATTTTAGCAAAGATTTTGCCTGAAGCTGAGTCCCTAAAATCATTAGTCAACATCCAGCAGTAAGAAGATGATTTTGCTTTGCAAAGATGGACTCATAAAAACACCTATCAAGTTGAGTTTGAGGTGGCCAAGACATCAGTGAGAACCTCTGAGTGGGTAACAAAAGATTTCTGCACATTTAGTTTGCGGGCAGCATAACAAAAGCCCTCAAAGCCTCTTGCTGCCAGCTTGCTGCAAAGCCAACCCAGCAGCTCCTATGTGTACAGCCACTATGGAGTTCCTGCACATTATCTGGGTTTGCTCACTCCCCATCAGCGTGTGCAGGGAGGGAATCCCATCCCACAGGCTCCTTCCCCGGGAGTAATCGAGGTCCAACAGCCAGTGAGGTCACCCCCAGTCTCGCCAAAGCCTGTATACCATTACAATGAAGTAATAATGTATTTATAACACACCTAACCACTGATGGCTTCTATTCCTGTTGAGGCTCTTTTTATTTTTTTCTTCCCCTGCATTTGCACAGATGTTTTTTGAGAACTGGTCTCCAGAAAGAGCCTTGCAGAAAACAAGCTATGTCTGTTGATTCTGGCTGGCTTTTATAACGATAGTTGTTAGCACGCAGGATTTATGTTTCAAATATCATTTTAATTTCTTGGGCTGCATTTTTAACCACAAAATGTTAATTCAATGGTGCACTATAAATGCTGCAGCTCCTTTATAAAAATGTAGGACAAGCTGTTTCTAAGGAAGAATTCTGAGAGTCTGATTCATAGAAAAACGACTCACATACATTTTCCATGGAATTTGCTCTGAAATATGTGTGGAATACATTCTACAATAAATTATGTACTTTTGTGATTCATTAAATCCTCTCCCTGCTTGCAAGTAGTAAGCTCTTCATTATACACAGAAAAAGTGCAATCAACCCAAACCAGCAACATTCTTATCATATTTGGTGGATGCTTTGTTTTTGATCTTAAAAAAAATCTGTAAAGACATTTAAAGAAAGCACATAAATTAAGCCGGCATCCAGTTTTAATTTACACTAAAGCAAATTAAGGATATCTACACCCATAATTATTTCCATGTTCAATGGAAGGAGTTAAGGCTCAGAATGACTCTCTTAAAAATCACAGGGATTATTAAGAATGGGTGACTACTGAAAAAGACGTTTCTAGGAATAATTCCTCTCACGTTATTTTTCTTTTTATCACTTTGTCCCAGCAATGGTAACACTCCTTTTGTGCTTCCTGCCAGTGTGCAGGTACCTGTGATGTGGTTTCACTGGCATGCACCTTCCTGAACAGAGAGATTGGAGGTGTCACCTGTGACATTACTCATACGCCATTTCAGCTCACACAGTGCATATCGAAAGCACTTGCTGGACAGCCAAATAGGGGGCAGGAAAAAAAATAATGTGTGGCTTATGTGGCTGATGACATTTAAACAATTTCAGCCAACTAGCTTGGCTAGCCAACACTCAGATATCGACCTGCTCACAATCACTTCCATGGCATAAATTACCTACTTTGCCCTTCCTAGGATTCCAGATATGTTGAAAACAGATATTTCTGCCCTCAGACTTCAGCTTTCCCTTATTCTTCCCCACTTTGCCAATAAAACCATTTTTCCTGAACGCCAATAAACCAAAGCTTAGTTAAACCATCTTTTCTCTTGCTGGGAGTTACATCTCTGAAATATTCCTTTTCTGCCTTTCTACACCCTGCTGCCATTTGTCTCCAAGAATGTCACAGGGAGCAGCCCTACAGTGGAGTGCTGCCCATGGGCAGTGTCTAGGGGAAACTCAGGATCCGGACCTGGGACTCCACCGTGTGCTTTGGGTACTGTCTGCAAGACAAAAGGGAAGGAGGGACGAATGGACAGTGTGGCTTCTATTTTGAAGGCAGGAGCCAGACTGGAAGTACCCCCCAGTCACACACTGTAAAAAAAGCCAAGATGCATTCTCTCTGCACAAAGGAAAATAAGAAATATAATTTCATCATTCTTTTTAAATGTCATGTCCCAGCATATCAAACTCATTTCATCTTCAGATCATCCCAACATGCTCTGTTAGCTACCGAAGACGCGAGCCAGTGTTACCACCACAACAAACTCCCAGTACAACCATATAATTTCAATTCTTCACACATTTTCTTCCCGTGCACACAATGCCTTTGGTAGCTCAGTAAAAGTCTCCTCTCTCCAGTCCACTGCCACGGGCTACCAGGCTGAAACAAAGCTCAGTTTCAAAGCTGAAGCATAATGACCAAGCGGGAGGGAAAGAATAAAAGAAAAATCGGCGGTAGCTGTGCCTGTGTCTCCAGAGGTTCTCCTGGCTGAGGACCCGACCCAGGGTGGGCCATCAGCTCTGCTGCCCGCCTTCCCCATCCTTCTTGGCTGCATGGTATTGAAATGCCACCTCTTGAAGAGCCGCACGACGAAGCGAGGCAGGCTGCCAACCAAAAAACGTCAACATGTGAAAACCTCAAGGCCCCTGCAGCGGAGTTTTCTTTTGTCCCATTTTTTCCTCTGCTAATACAGGTTGGGAAACAGGCAGGCTGAATGAAAGATATTCAGGGCAGGAATCATCTTTTGTTGTTTTTCCAGGCTGTACCCAGTGTATTGGGGTCACAATACCCATGATTCGAACGTTTGTGGCAAAATAAGCAGGAGTCATAAAAATAGCAAACAGCACCAGATATGAGATCTGACAGGGCAAGGAGGGTTAGCAGTATCCTTGACAAATAATCTCTGCCAGGCAAAAAAGAAGGAGGCCCTGGATGTCATGGAGAAATAATGTCTAGATGAAGAAGGGGTTCAGTAGTCAGACTGTAAAAGTACTTATAAATAGTACTCTAACAGAATGAAAAGTGCACAAGGAGAAAGAGGGCAGCAAGAGGAAGGGAGAAGGAACATTTTTCCTCCTCTTATTTTTCCCTTCTGGAGTGAATTTCAATCCAAGAGATCTTTCAGCCAGTTCCCCTTTCCCTTGTGAGTCTGGGCCTGACTTTTCACTCTCCACACCTTGCCTAGTCATTTGCAATCATATGAAGCCAAGCCAGAGATAAATAAAAATGCTCTCAAATTTGGCAGCATTTTACACCTCTGTGGCTAATGCAAAACAGAGCTGCAAAGTTGGCCTTTTTTTTTTTCTTGTGAGAAAAACACACATATCTCACCAGTGTAACCATCTGTTGTGTATCTCACTTGGAAAAAAAAAGGATGGCTAATAAGGAATGTCACTACTCTGAAAGGGGGAAAAATGGTCTCAAAGAAGATCAGGTTGAAGACAAGAGTCTCCAGACAGTGTGGCAGAGGTGTCTGTAGGATTTCTTCTCCCACTCTCCTGTCTCAGGACACAACCTCCGGAGGTCAGACCTCAGAGACCATCACCAGCAGGTGACCATATGGACTATTAATCCTCTAGACATGGTTTCAAGGTTTCTAGGTTTCAAGACATGAAGGCATTAGTGGGGTGTGGGGCTGGGGGTTTGTTACCCCTGCCCTCCCCCTTCTCACTGGTTAGGCAGGCACTGATAGTGGGTTTTGGCTATGTGTTACCCTGTTTGGATGCACCCCAGAGAGCTGCAGTGCTCTTAGAACAATGCTGACCAGTAGCTCTGGGCAGTCATAGCAACAGAGCAGTGACAGTGTGGGCTTCCCAAAGGAGCTGCTTTCACTGTCCTAAAACAATACTTAAATTCAGGTTGACCAGACTTAGTAAAAAACAGGGTTTTGTCATTTGTGTAGTGCCTACTGACACCAGGCAGGGGCTGTATGAGAAGACATAGCCTCCAACTCCACCATATTAAACAGAGCTGGTGTCTTAAAAATTAAAAGAATAGGGGAAAAAAGAACCCTTTATAAAAGAACCTGAAAATATTATGGGCCATGAACCTTAATTTCTGATTTTGTCTTGGAGCAGTGGGTTCAAACAAGCCCACTCTTCCTCTCTTTTCACTGTCTCCTTTACCCACCCATCATTCCACCCCTCTCAGAATTCTGCACAATAAAATTAATTATAAAAATGAAATGTAACAAAGCTAATTTTTTTTTTTGCGTCACTAAATTGAAAAGACTGGTTTAAGTTTCTACATTTCCTGAGGACTTACAGGCACCTGCAGAAGAGCATAAGGACTGGCAGAACATGGAACACACTATCCTGAAGTAAGTGCATCACAACAAAACATCCTTTGATATTGCAGCTCTCACAAGTAATTATCACAAAGTGCTTTACAAGGATAAGTAAGTAGAATTTTTGAGGGCAAAGTTTTAAGAGAATGAGAGACTCATCAGTATACTCCTGAAAAATGAAAATTTGGAGGAGAAAAGAAAGGAAAAATTCTCTATCAACCTGACCTACATCTAAGTGATTGTTTCTTGCAAAACCAAATACATTTAAATTTATTTAGCTTGAAAATGCCATTAGACCTGATATAACCATTTTGCTGCAAACACTTGTAAGAAAAATCAAACAACCTAGAGGGCTGGATTTTTCACACCACTGCTGCTGGTTTATTCCAGAGTTCAATGAGTTGAGTGATGCTGCTTAACCTTTTTATAATCCAAGGTCCAAGTAACATTTCACATGAAACCAAGTAAAGACAGATTTTCTTCCCCATTAATTTTTTTTAACTTGCTACTTTGCAGATTTGCACAAATGGATTTAAAAGGGCAATTACAAGTTTCTTGGAGCACAGCATGTTCCCTAAAGTCTCCAACCCCCAGATGGGACATCTCCCCAGAAGGGATCAATATTGGCTTCTCTTTGTAAATGAAACAGCCTGGGGATTTAAGGTGTTCACCCAGGACCAAACCACACATTCAAACCCCGCCATTACTCTGCTAGAACAGAGTTTTGATCCCAGTGTCTCCCACATCCTTGCAAAAATATCTCAACCCATCAAGTTTTAGGCAGGCTTGCCATAAATTTCTGTTGCAAAAATGGGTTGTCCCATTTTCACCCACAATTAAACATTCATGGAGTAAGGAAGAGACGCATTTATGGAGGAGGTCATTCATGTCTATTCAGTTCCCTTCAACAAGTCTGAGACAAGTGCTGTAAGCTGCAGTCAGACTTTCATTTTCCCTTTTTATTAAAATATCTAGTCTAAATTTTGTTTCATTTCTGGCAAGTTGGAATTAATTTTAAAAGTATTTCAGAGAAACAGAAATTTAACTAATTAGCCTTCAATGTTTGAAAGCAGTTCAGTTAAGTCTGTTTGGTAATACAGAAAAACAATCGGACCAACCCAAGTTATTCTTACTGGCCCAGGCCGAACTGGGCCAGTATGCTAAGAAAAAAAAAGGTGGAAAAGGTAAATCTTGGGTGAATACAAGATAGAGAGCAAAAATAAGTGGCGAGCTCTGCAACAAGACAAATTGAATTGGATAGAGAAACCAGGGACAGCAGGGAACTTCCAGCAAAACCACTCAGATTGAGAGAAACTGATGAACCAATCAATGTTTCCAAAGGGAAACCAAAGTTTCCTTTGGTTTAGTACAGAAAGTCAGGAGCAAAACTGAGATTTTTCTCCTATTCTGTACCTTGCTCCATGAAGCAGAAAAGGCTCCCAGAGGTTTATGAGAAGGGGAAAGACTTTCCCAAGATGTGGATTGGGAAATGTGACAGGGTCCAGGTGTGGGAGCACCTGCGCCATCTCTGGAGAGGCTGCGTTTAATGAGCCCCTCTGCAAGTCACAGGGAACTCCTCGGGCTCTTCCCCAGCAATGCATCTTCGTGTCACCCTCTGGCTGCCAGCCACCACCGAGGTGTCTGTGGTGACAGGAGAAGCCAGGGTTCCATAGTGCTCGGAGGAATGGGGCCACGGCCCCATCAGCTCACCCATTAATCCACCCCTGGGCAGAAGTGACAAGGGCTGAGTCTGACATAAAAATTCCATTTGCTGGATGAACTGGTAAATGTATTTCATCATGTCCATGGGACACTTCAGGAGAGCTGATTTTCCCTCTCCTAGGTTCTGCCTAAAGTCTGGAAATTCCTTTAGATACACACAGACTAAATATCCACGGGGAAACTGGGAAGGGTGGCAGATTCAATTTTAGGCTAGTAACACAGAAAGCACAGAGGAATACCACAGTACCACAGCATAAAGGGCCAGAGATCCTTTCTAGGTACACAAACTCCATAAAATCCACCACACAACTAAAAAAGGTGGAAGCTTTGTTTAAAAAATCCAGATGAGGAAGTCGCAGATTCCTCTATAGTATGAGAACAAGTATGAGTCAGGAATGTTCAATGCACTGGGCAGCCAAATTATAGATTGCTATGGAATCAAAGCCTATTGCCAAATAGATCAAAAAAACCAAAAAGAAAAATAGAAGTGCATAAGGAGAAAAAGGAAAGGAAGGAAAGGAAGCAGCTATTCTGCAAGATGTAATGAGAAATCATTTCGGTTTCACCAAGTGTTTTAATCTCCTGACACAAACAGGGAATTGAGTAGTTCTGTGCTGATCTTGTGGTTGTACGAAATGTCCAACATCCCTAAAAGGAGAATTTTCTCATGTGATGCTGAGCTGGGCTTCAGTGAACATGAATTCAGTGGGAAAAGGATGTTGTACTGTCAAAGGATTTCACAGTCTAGACCTTACAGGGCAATTAACCCAGCAGCTCAGTTTCAAGTGCTTCCTAGTTCTGTAATTCTTTTCTCTACTTGATTTCTTCCCAAAGTACTGAAGACTCAAGAGCAACCAAATAATTGTAGATGAGTAAAAAGGTACTTCCCATGGAATCATTACATCAGGATTGCATATCATCCCTTGTATTACCTAGAGGGGTAAAGACTGGTGCACTGTGTATAAAAGGTGAGTATCAGTTTCTTGTGCAACATGAAGCACCTCACAGTATAAGACCAAAACACAAATATGAGAGGATCCTCCATGTTATATGGCTCTACTGCTCCTTTTCTAAGTTTATAGTCCATTGCCATCACTACAGAAAACCACCAGGCATCACTTCAGAAAGTTCTTCAGCAAAAGCACAGATTGTACACCTTATGAATTGTACGGAATTAAAGTTTAACTATTTGGCTTAATTAATTTATGCAACTGCCCCTGATGCATATACGCACAGAAGTGACTGCAAGCAATTGAGACACACAATGAGCCCAACAGTGACACAAAATACCCTTACAACCAGGGCAGCAGGTTTTAATAAACACAAAATGTAAAAAATGTCTGCTCTTATCAGAAAACAAGTACCACCTTCAAAGAAAGTCATAAAAAGGAAAAAAATCACAGCAATAATTAATCTAGACTGAATATCTTTTCAAAGTGGTATCCACAGAACAAATCCCATTCACACCAGGAGGACATAGTCCTAGGCTGTGTCAGGAGAAATTTAGGTTGGATATTGTGAGGAACTCCACAGAAAGGGTGGTTTGACACTGGGATGGGCTGCCCAGAGAGGTGGTGGGGTCTCCATGCCTGGGGGTATTTAAGGGAAGACTGGGCACTCAGTGGCACTCAGTGCCATGGTCTGACTGACACCGTGTTCAGTCACAGGTTGGACTCAATGACCTCAGAGGTCTTTCTCAACCTGATTGATTCTGTGATTATTATTACTGGTTTCCAGATATCTTTGCCTGTTGCTGCCTGCGCTATGCCAATAATTGCCAAAAAATGCAGGAGAATTGCAAAATTCACAAAAAAGATTCATCAGACTTGTCTTTACTCTTGTCTGTTGGTTTGCTTTGGGATTTTTGAGAGGGGTTGTGACTAAGCACAGAAGATGGTCACTCTTGCGGTATTTCTTCGTCATAGAATCATAAATTTAAAAACGTCACCAAAGACACACTATTGGTTTTATTTTGTTTTCAAACAATCCAATCTCATTTTCAGGTGTGGAAATACATCCTCTGTACAACCTCTGTCTGGGGGAAAGCTCCTGAAGCAAATATCCTGGTATTTCTGCAGTCTGAATAACTAACACTGTGGATCCAGGAGCTGTCACACTGCACAAGAGCAGAGCTGGGTGATAGTAGCTACAACATGGACTGAGAGATGTCAGACATTTGACTACTTGGGATTAATCCAACGGCCACTGACAAACCACAGACATTAGTTATTGTGTATGTGTGGGGGAAATCAGTTAAAGCTATACTTACATCTCTGCCTCACTTCATGCTTCTCATTGAGAGCATGGTCTGAATCCCACAGAGATTCCTCACTAATGGGTGATCAGCAAGATCAGAAAGTCCAACTTATTGTGGAGTCCAACTCCATCTTGAACCATAGCAGGTGCCTAGACACGCTCCTTTCCCACTGTACATGGAAAATCATCATTATGCTGCTTCTAAGACATCCAGTGAAAGCACAATGTTCCCAAGCTAGGGAACAGTAGAGTCTGCTTGCAGATATTACTAAGATTCCTTAACTTTCACAGGATATGTTTTCATGATGGCGTACCGTTAGTGAGTCCATTCAGATTTAGATATTTTTAGATATTACTTCTTACCACATTAGTAATAGCATCAGCAGTACCCTATAAAAGGAATCTGAGGCACAAGATTGCAGAGGACTGGCTACAATAGTAAATATTTAAAGTGTTGATTCTTCACCTGGAAGAAATCTACAGGGTTTCCTGAAAATGTACCAATTTCCTAGCATAGGATCAACTCCCTGGGTTTCAAAGCAAGGTTTTTTTGAAGACTGATATCAAGCTAGAAAAATACTATCTGAAATAATTGTATTAGCTTTGTGTTAGCTTTTAGTGTTTAGCCGTATTACATAGAGCTCCCTAACAGTATTTTGCAGCTTGGAGCAACCCAACAGTATTTAAACACTGACCTTATTTGGGGTGAAAGAGATAACAGTCTGCAGTTCAACACTTGCTGAATGTATTTTCTGTATCTATAGGTTTTGCTTAATTACTATTACTTCTACTTCAAGCAGTCATAAGTAACATTTATTAATTAATGGGGTATTTGCTGAAGTTCATTTCCTTTCTTCTTTCCTTTTACTGAAAAAAGGCACAGGGGGACAAGCAGAGAAGAGCTGAAGACATGCGTATTCCATTTGAAATCCGTGATTAAAAAGCTTAAAAATTCAAATCAACGTAAAAAACTGTTTTATTTTAATACTGTGGAAGGTTTCAGTGAACTCCATTATTTTCACTCACTATTTGCTTGAATAATTTAGGCAAGAAAGCTAAATTATACATAAAGTGTACAGTTAGAAGAAAAAGTTCATGCACAGCCTCGGGCTATAGCCATCCCCTAATGATGTCTGTAGTCAGTGGAAAAGAACTCGTTAGACTGAGAGTAATTTCTCAGGGTTTAAATTTTTTTCTTAAAGCAATAATGTTCTTATAAAAATCTGACAAACACACTCAACCAAAAACCACAAAAGAGAGGCTGTTCCTAAAACCACAGCCTTATAACTTTTCATTTAATTTCACTGGAAATCTGGCTTTTCACATACTATTTATTCTTGTTGGCTGTCCTCAATGATCTGATTAAATGAGGGGAAAGCATGTCTTGATATCATCCAGCTCCTACTTTTTTAATCAGAGACCTAAAGTTTGCATGAGTTAAAATAAATGCTATACAGCTTTCTGAGCAAAACTGAAATCTGCTGTGAAAGAAGACTGCTTTTACACTCAGTACACAGTCATTTTTGCAAGTGGTTGCAACTTGCCCCACTATTGTATTCAAGGAGCATCTCATACAATTAAACATTTACGGCTCAATTCGCTAAAGCTTTACATGCCCTTTAAACTTGACTGGGGAAGTGTGCATGCCCAAGCGGACCAGGTTACCAATAAATTGCTTCACCTCTGATCTCACATCTCTTCTCTGCACTCCTCAAGATCAGATGCTGTACAGAGCAGAGCTCCTGAGAGCAGTGAGCTGGGTTTGAGCTAGGCATGAGCAGGAGTAAGAACAAGAAGTCATTGTATGGAAATTAGCTGATAGTAAGTTTGTTGATCAGGCTTATCTTTTGATCAAAGTAGCTCAATTAGATCAGAGAAGAGACAAGGAATTTTATTCAAATTACTCCTTAGAATCCTTTGTATAAAATGAATAACTTTCTATAATATTAATGGTTTTACATCACTTTATACTTGTATTATTCTGTCACATTAGTTTAACATTACTACCATGTACAATGGTTTAGCATTAATGTGATCAGAGGACAAATTACATGTGCACTTCCATATTGTTATATTGAAATCAAGGCCTTCTATGACACTAATATGAAGCAAACTTCAATAAAATGTAGACTGTCTAATATAAAGTCATTTTTATATCCTGTTGGAGCAAGAGCACTATTATTTCTTCTCAAAATCACTTGCAGCGTGGCACCCAAGCAAGGTGAGAGGAGTAGTGCTGTATCAAGATAGAAATCAGTGGAGCTCTCCCCCATGCAGGAAGGGATCCCACTCCACGGAGACCCAAGTTCTGGGGGTGACCCATGCTCCCCAAAGCGCACAATCAACAGCCCAGGGGGGTGCAGCCCAGTGCCCTTGCAACACATTAAAAACAACTTCTCAAATTTCAGGGATAATGAAGGCCACTGAACAGTGCCTGAGTTTCCGGGACTCTCCAGCAGCCTTTACCAAGTGAGAGCAGGCCTGGACCGGACAGACGGGAAGGCTCTCCATGACCTGCCTCCCTCCTCCACAGCATATGGTGCAGCTCAGAAGCAGCAAGCTTCGGAATAACCTGGGAAGGAAGGAATTTTGGTCCCTCTGAGGAACATCCCTTCCAGCAGATTGAGGACAGAACAGCCAGAGCACCCTGAATGCCAGAAGAACCAATGCAGCTGCCTCCCGCCCTACAGGAAGCATGGCTGGAGGACAAGGAGCCAAAGACAGCTTGGGGAAAGATCAGAGTACAGAGTATTTGGCTAAGAGATGGGTGGAAAATAAGAACTAGCACTTGCAGACACAGCTGGGACCAAGTTAGAAAGAACACAGGCTTTGTAGCCAGCTGTGAGATGACCCCAACCTCTCCTGCACAAGAGCTGGATGCAATGAAGAGCAGTGCCCAGCAAATCCACATGGACATTAAGCTATATATCTCATGTTACAAGTACAAAACTTCATTGCTCAAAGCAATTTTCTGGGCTTATTGTACTTACCTTTTTGGAGGAGGAGGATATTACATAGAGAGCAGATGAGCTCATGAAAAACAACAACAACCACAAAAACCACAAAAAAAAAAAAAAACCACCACAAATAAAGCAGTACTGATGAATTGAAAGTCCTAAATAGGTGACTTCCACCAAGCATAGAGCTATGTCCTGCTCCTGGACCATCCAATGGCAAACAGTTCTTGCCAAACACACCTTTACAAAGAATCATGTAAGTCCATGCTGGAAAAAGAGGAAATGCCCCAGAAGCACCCAGGCAGAGCGTGCACCTGACAAAGTGCCTCTATGTGAGGACAGGCAGTGCTGAACCTCTGGACTCACCATCTGGCATATGAGCATCCTTCTCCCCACAGAAGGAGCTGAATTAGGTAAGTGTTGACTTCAGCTTCATCACATAGCTGAGAAAAGCACCAGTCATCCCTCCTCCAACCACAATCCCACAATGCTATCCTAACACCAATTGCTCATTGCTATATTTTTTCCTCTTTGGCAAAATAGAAGAGAAACCCTCATCATGTTTGTTGCTCTATGCATTTCCTACACCTGCCATATTCCATCATATCTTTAAAACACCACCATGATCTTTCCACAGTTTCTCTGGCAGGAATTTTTACAGAACTAATAGCAATGGAACTGAATCTCCAAGTCTTAAGTAAGAAAATAGTTTTAAACTGGGAAACCAGTAACTGAGAGGTAATGTCTCTACAGAAAGCTATAGGAAAATCTCACTTAAGAGAATATGTTTTAAAAAATGGTTTATTTTTAAATGATAGCAGCCCCCTCATCCCAAAATAGAGTTTATCCGTGTCAAACTGGTTCACCATTGTTATGAAAAAGTCCTTCTTCTTGCTCTCCAAGATGCACTCATCAGTTCTACAAGCTAAATTATTACCTACCTTTTCATTGCATTCCCCCCCACCCCAACCAAGAGTTTTCTTCCTGGCTCTTTGTCACACCATCATCATCAGGAGGTCCCAGAAGAGCATGTCTGCTCAGGAACACATATTTCAGTCACTGAAGCTTTTCAGGCAATGGCAGGGTAGGGAAACATTTCTCTTTTTAAGTACAAGGCCATGATTATAGTTGCTGGTTTGTTCATATAACCATTGACCATTCAAAATCCCACCTGCCACACCAGGGGAGCTCATGGCAAGACAAAATGGTTCACAAGAAGGAATCCACCAAGGAATGCAGATAGAGACTGATCAGGCTTGGGTCCCTAACCATGCCCATCATGACCATTTGCTGTTATCCAGGAAAGCTCCCCTCCACCTTCTTCCCAACTGTCTCCAGAATAAAACACTTCATCCAAGAAGCACAAGCACTTGCTTATCAAGTTGAATTTTTCACAGAATCATAGAAAGGCTTGAGTTGATAGTGATCTTAGAAATAATCTTGTTTCAACCCCCTGCCATGGGCAGGGACACCTTCCACTAGACCAGGTTGCTCAGAGCCTCATCCAGCCTGGCGTTGAACACTTCCAGGGATGGGGCATCCACTGCTTCTCTGGGCAACCTGTGCCAGGGCTTTACCACCTTCACAGGGAAGAATTTCTTCCTATTATTATCTCACTCATTAAGCAGGGAATGTGATTGAGTTGAGCAGATCAAAATATTAACCACCTCAAGTAGGAAAATGCTTCTGAGATACATGGAAGTATTTCTGCAACCACCAAGAAGCAGCACTGTATCTTCTGCCTTCACATCCTTCACCCACTTCCAGCACTGACCAAAACAGGTTTTGCAAGTGTTCATCTGGGTGGGATAATCGAGGGAAGGGTAAAAGCTTTTGATATTCTAGCTGTGAAGCAGCAGGGAACATCTGCCAGACTGAAACCTTGTGGACTACTGTCTCCCTTTTCTCAGCTGAGACTGTAGTGGCACAATGAGCCCGGACTGACTGACCACAGCTTGTCAGGGCTAAATACAAAATTAGCCTCAAGATAGATGTTGAGTTTTTTCCTGCCAACAGTGTTTATTCCAAGTAGCACTTTAGGCACAGGCACTGGAAAGGAATTCAATTCAAAATGAAATTGGAACTTATTATGTTTTTAAACCCCCAAGGTTCCATTTTGGTATGTAAAACTGTGACCAGATTTTCTGAGAAAGGGGAACTCTTGCTGTTCAGGATGTCTTTGAAATCTGACTGCTGCCATTTACAGAATATTCTGAGTTGGAAGGGACCCACAAGGATCATCAAGTCCACCTCTCAAGTAAATGTTCTATATGGGGATCAAACCCACAGCCTTGGTGTTATTATTACAATGCTCTAACCCTGAACGTATCTCAGGGTTAAGAGCCTTTACAATTTTCTCCCTAATTATGGCTGCTGAAGGGTGGAAAAAAAATTCTTCTGAAATTTTTAAAAACATGCTCCTAATTATATAAGTCATTAGATTGCTCTTCTGTTATAAAATTAACAGCCCATCTTGAAAGGAGGGGGGAAAAAAATGGTATTCATCTTTATTTAGATGCTGACGCAAATGAGAGGCAAACTGCTGAGCACGTTCAGGCTGGGGCTCAGTCAGCGAGCACCAGACCACAACGCCATCGATTATGCAGCCATCAGGGACAAACATGCTCAGCTGGCACAGCCACAGCGCTTTGAGAGCTGATTCCTGGGAAAGATCTCTCTCAGAAAACTTGACATCTTCTTTTGAATATTTTTCATGATGAACAACATGTTGCCTTTCCCTCTCAGCCCTTGGGAAGTTCATGATCTTCATCCTGCTACGTTTTGAGGCTGAATGGGTTTAGCTCCACCAAACATTGTTTGGGCATGAGGGGACAGAGTGGGGAAGAATGGAATGACAAGCTGGGGAGTCTCTTGGAACCCCTTCTGAGGACTGCACTGGGATCTGGCAGGTTTAACAGGGGCTCTGTGCTAGCCCTGCATGTTGTCCTAGCAGGTGATTGAGCCTCCCATAATCCTCAAGCTAACAAGGCTGGGCTTTCCTCAGCTATTCAAAGTAAACCAGGTTTCCCAATCCTTTCATCATTTTTGTGGGTTCCCTGATGCTCACTCCTCTGTCCTGGTAAAGCACATACACCAGAACTGCTGAAACTCTGACAATTACTCATCTCCAACTAAAGATCTGTAGCATTTATTTGCTTACTCAGACACCCTTTCCATCAGCCTTTAGGACTTTTGGACCCTCACTCACCAAGACCTCCTGACTTCACAAGTACATCCATTCAGCCACCAGCACAGGACAATCCCTGCAAGGCTGCTGCTGCAGGATGGATCCCACAAGCGGCCCCACAGGTCCTACAACACTGCAGGCACCCACCTCAAATCTCAGCTTCTTACTTGATATGCATGTAGCTTTCTATTTTTTTTTCTTAAATTTCAATTTTTCCTGCAGGAAGTTTGCTCCAGCCTCACACTTCAGATGGTTAGGCACTTTTTTCTCATCTCCAGCATAAAGGAATTCATGGCCAACGTACAGCCATTTGTTCTCATTTATAGCCATTTGTCCCTGTTTTGACGCAGTGTTGCAGCCCAGCATTTGCTGCCACAAAGGACACAGAGGACACTGGGATTCTCACCATTGACTCTGGAATGGGTCACTGCAGCAGGAGTGGGGGAGGAGAGAACAGATAATCTTAATACAGAATACAGAAGTATGAAAATAATGATATTCAAGAAGCTACTTTATTCTGATTTGTTTATACATTATCCAAGCATTTTATTTTATTATGCATTTTAATAATGCAAGGGTTTAAGAGATGAAAATGAGCATATTCTATGAGCTCAATATATTTCAGTTTGTACACCATCAATTGTTTTTCCTTGCGATTATGCAGTTTTACTTTATCATCCCTTTGATAACAATTTCTGCATAAAACCTGACTTTATATTTCATTTTTCCCGTCTGTTATCTTAGCAAAATACATCCAAAACACCCTTTGTATTGCTGTACTAATATAACAGATCAGGAGAAGCTGTGGCATAAGAAATCAAAACCATAATAATGTCTTTCGGTTTTGCATTTTAAATACTGCATTCATTGTTGCACTGAGGTTTGAGATCCCTTTTCAGACATTACTGAGATTACCTTTGGTAATGCCTATTTCATTGTACTTTGATATAAAATAATGTGTGTCATAAATCATCTAAGTGACTGTCATTAGAGTGAAAAGCACCTACTTATGATATGTAACAATTTGCTTTTCTAATTTGAAGAGGATTGAGGTATTTTAATTATATAAGGTCTAAAGCCCTTGTGAATGAAATTACAATTCAATGTAAAATCACTTTCTGCACAGAGCTGTAAGTTAGGAAATGATAACAGCTATACTCATCAATTTGTACTTTTTGTCTGGACTAAATACAGGAACAAATAGAAAAACTTTTAATGGGAAAAATGGGAAACATCATTTCAGTAACTAAAAGCCTAAGGAAGCCCTTCATATTTTTAACTTTAAAAAAAAATCCCCTATTGTACTGGGCAAAAATCATCTTTACAGACTATAAGCAGAAATTTTTTCACTATAAATAAAACACTGAAATTCTGAGATGTATGAATTTCATGGAAGCATGGGCAGAGTTGGGAAGAGAGGATTATTGAAAAATTATCGGTATCCTTCACATTTTCAAGACTGCTTCCATTTGGGAATGAAATGGGGGTTCAGGGCCTTTTCTGTGCAGAACAATTTAAAGTTTTGGAGCACTTCACTTTGAAGGTGATCAGGGCTCTGAACACGCACAATGCAGAGGGATTTAAAATTATGAGAGCTTTTCAAATTGTTTAAAACATTGATTTTTTTATAAAATTGATTTTTCAACGTTTTATTTCTTCAGTGGCTGGGTAATTACAGCAGACCAGAAGCTGAAGTGCTTCTGTCTGAAACCCAGACTCGCTTTCAGCCTCTCTTCTTTCTCATTCTCTCTTTTCCTTCCCCCTCCCTTCTCTCTTAATAAGTTTTCTGGTTTCCCTCGCTGCTGGGACAGACACATCACACTTTGTCCTTGCTCATAAATCTCTCCCTGACCAAGCAACCAGGAAGTTATTAGGGGTGAGGAGAAGGTCAGGTTGAAAATGCAGCTTGATCCGACCAGTTCTGCCAAAACAGCACTATACCCACCTCAAGCGTAATGCCAAACACAGCCAGGATGGGGCTTTTAACCAACGTTCCAGCCACAAGCACCCTCCCATGTGTCTCTCAGAGGAGGTCACAGGGACGCCAAAGGATTAAGGAGCAAAACCATTAAGCTGGGACTTAGTTACATGCACGGTTTTCCCCAAAACTCTTTTTTCTCTTGCTCAACATGAACAACAATGCAGAAAACCCCATGGACTCATTCAGAAGATTCAGGTGTGCAGCATTTAAAAATCTCCCCAAAGATTTTTGGTTCAATCAGACACAGGGATGATGCATATAAAGTTTGCATCCTTTCCCATATTGACGAATTATGATTTTGGGAGGGCTAGGAGGTTGTTGGTTTGGAATTTTTTGTTTGTTTGTCTTTAAATAGAAATACAAGTACTAACCCTGCAGGCTAAATAGGTCTTCTTATACAGACCATAATTAGGATGTCATGGATCTATTGGGCAGAACAGCCATATATTAACTATATCTTGGGTCATGTAAAGCTGCAAAGCTCAGCATGGACCACTGGAACCAGGATGTTTCACTCTGCTACAGATTCCTCTGTACAGATCACTTTAATTAGGGCTGTTGGACTGCCAATGATGAGTAACTAATCAAGACATTTCTAAGGAATCTAGATATGTAATATATTATATATATTATATATAATATATATAAGAAGTTTGCAATTTGCCTCAATGTTATCATTCTTGGAAAATAAGAGCCCAAAACATTTTACTGATCCTCCACAAAGTACCTAAGTGCATCTCAACAAAGAAGCTTTAATTGTAGGGAATAATAATAAATGACTTCTTAGGGAACCATTTCATTAATATATTTTTAAATAAACACAAACACATGCACAAATACAAGTTGATTATTAATTTCTCCTAGTCCAGAAAATGCCCCATTTGCCTTTTTTAAAAATAAAACTATATTGCCAAGGTTTGAATCAGTGCTTTATGCATTTTTGTAAAAGGCCATATCAAAGTAAAATGAACATATTACTGAATTTTTGTCAGCTTGAAATAACACCTGCCACACACAAAGTCTTTAGCCTTTCATGCACATCATAACTTAAGTCTAAATTTAAAGGAACAGGGAAAGCAATAGAGCAAAGCTACCCAGATGTTGTACGGTCTGTGCAATTGTAAATTTAAAAGTACCAGCTTTCCATCCAGATTTTAATGCACCAGAAACAATATGAAAATTCCAAGCCACACTGGATTATTGAAATGTCTGGCCATTTTGAAATGAATTTTGGAACAGATGTACAGAGGTAGGCAATAAAGCTGTGATAATAAGGAACATTTCTACATCATCTCACAAAACTACTAATCTATAATGAGGACCAAAACTATTCATGAGAGAGGATGGTTTTCATTATTTTCTTTTTCGGCTTCAGTTTGAGTATTCTGATTCCTTTACTCACTTGCTAGATTTTGATATTTTTTTAAAGCATTTGGTAGCTATTTGACTTTATCACTTCTAATCCACAACACAGGCAAATGTCTAAGTAACTTCATTTCTTCTTCTTTGCTGAAGGCAAACAGCACAGAGGAAGAGAAATTTAACTAATTTATTGTCCTTTATCTTATTACAATTAACTTCAAAATCTGTGCTTTTCAATAGTGATTATTGACTTTAAACATCTCCTTTGAATACACAAATTCAAACATCACAAGAGGCTCTGATTTTAAGACAATACAGGATATCTACAGCACAGAGCTGATGACCAGCAAAGAAAATCTGGGTACCCCAAAACCTAAGTCCCCCAAGCCCAGCTGTCCTGAATTTTTTCCTGTTAACACAGAGTAACATTTAAAAGAAGGAAATTATTATGCTCTTGGGTGGATAAGTTAGTCTCTAGACATCATTTAGACAAGGTAGAATAAATACTTCATAAGACTAAGCAGAAAAGATTGAGAGAGCAGGCAAGCTTTACGCTTCCAACTGTTTCCACAGGTCAGCTAAAAGCAAAGGTGACACCTTCTTTTAAGCTTTCAGGTGGTCTGCAGAAGGACTTATGTGCCTGAAACCTTGTCTAATACTCCTAATAGATAGCCAACTAAATTACTTTGTCTACTAAAAGATATCATCACTTCCAACAAACCTTGTCATGCTGACATAAAGCAGATTAGTCAGGCAAGTTGGGTGCTGTGCCAGATTAAGCTGCATACCAAAGGTTTGAGTTTACACATATTACTCACTGCATTTTTCAGCCTATCTGTTCAGTTCATCCTGTTCTGAAAAACACACACACACACACATTAATCTGGGTCAGTCTTAATTTTAAGATTTCTACATTTAATTTTTTTTTTTTCCTTGCAGGGATGGGAAATTTTCCTCTATATCTGAACATCCTCCAAGTTGTGCAAAGCCATCTCATTTTTCCACAGCACAAAGAAGGAGCAAAAGACTGAGGGAGGAGGGAAGAACATCTAGTTCCAAGAAAAGAGCAATGATATCTTTATTTAGGCGAGTTATCCCCTGGAGTTTGGCCAGCTCCCTGAAGCATTAACCTGAATGAAGGTGACTGACAGCACTGGCCTGACAGTCAACAGATACTCAGCTTCTAAATCTCTGCCAAAACCTGGCAGTCGGGCAGCTAGGAGCAATACTGGGCTGATTGCAGGAAAGCCACGGACTTCTGAATTCCCATTTCCCACTCTTCTTTCCCTTTTTCTTGGAAGTTTTCTACCTCCAAACCTGCTTAATGATTATGAAACAGGACAGGAACACAACCCAAGATAATTTTGCTTTGGTATGCACCTGCTCATTCACTCCAACCCCACCCAACAACTGCAGTGTTTTAGATGTTTTTCAGCTTTGTTTTAGCTTCAGGTGTATGCACAACACTCCCTGTGCCTTGCACAGGTCACCGGAGGATGAGAGAATGTCACAGAACGAGTTTGACGTTTTCTTAACCAGCAGAAAGGCCTTACTAAGCGCACTCTTTCACGCCCACATATGTCTGAGATAGCACATACTTCTCCCTGAACAAGCTCCTGTGATTAAAAGCATGGGGGGAGGGGAGAAAAAAAATTGCTGAGTAGGAATTTTCATCTGATCTCTGGAGTTTAAATTATCTGGGCGAAGTGAGAGTGGGGAAATAGGAGAGCAGCAAAGAGGAGGGGTCCAAGAATGTCAGAAGCAGCGCTGATATCCCAGTCACACTGGCTGCAGCTCCAGCTTCCCACGATGGCACTTCTCTAACAGCACAGCTGGCCTTCGTGTCCCAAGCAGGGATCCGGAGCGATAACCACGGCAGGAGCCACACCGGGGGTTGTGGTGACAAGTGTGAGATACATCACAAAGGTGGCAGCAATGTGGCACTTCTTGACGTGACACCTAATGGGCCAAGCCTGATGCAAGACCAATTCCTACCCATTTGGCCACATCTCCCTAGCTTTGGTGTGAAATCATCATTTTCCAGTTAAGTCACACCAGTGTTCCAGCTCCGTCTTCCAGCAGAGCGAAGAAAGGTTTAATTTAGAAACAAAATAGTTAAAGGCCTAAGTGATGACGCCTGTTATGTATAAGAGAACAACTTGGAAATTTAAAAACAGCCTTGTAATTAGGGATTTGAGTGAGATATCACAAAGTTCAGGCTTAAATCCATGCTCTGCCTCAGTTTTTCTGTATTATTTTTGGACAGTCTCTTAGTTCTGTGTGATTCAGTTCCCCATCTGTACAGTAAATGCTTCTTTCCCTTTTTTGTATCTTGAATTACATGCATTTAACTGTACTGAAATCCACATTTCATCTGGGACTTTGAAGAATTGAATAAAGGAAATTACTATGATTATTTAGACACAGAGGTGCACGCACACATAATGAACCATTCAAATGACTGCTCCAAACTCACTCACTATTCCAAAATGCAGAAAATGGTCTCCTCTTCCTAAATGCTGTCCCAAGCACTAAACTGCCTGTCCACACTGAAGGCATGAAAGCCAAGAAAATGCTTGAGTATGTAAAGAAAACATTATTTCCAAAGATGATAAAAGTTTGGGAAATTTTCACATTTTTCAATGTTTTAATTGGATAAATTAAGGAATATAATTTGGCATTTGCCATGTAACTGTGACCTCTCTCCCAGCTTTCTCTTTCAAAACACTGCAATGCATTGTCCAGATGCGTGCTGATGGAGAGGACTTCTATCTTCTGTGGTACGTCACATCACAGGGGAAAAAGCTGACTGGGGGGATACTCCATCCTACCTGCCCACCCTTCCCTTGTAGTTTTATGCAAACAGCTGTAGAAGGGATGTGATAAGAGAACAAGAAGGTTGGCATATGGCTCTAGATGTGCTTAATACAGAAAAAAATATATGTCCATATGATTTTATTTTCTATATTTGTAAGCAAAAATATTGCCAAATTCTAGTCCAGGATCCTCTTTGGAACGTTATAGTGTGATTGGGAATAAAGCTTCATAGAAAACAGCCATGCATTAGAAAAGCAGGTATCCCTGGGTACACAATTGAGCTGCTCCCAGAAGGTCCTGATCCTGTCCTAGCTACTCACAGAAAGTCTAGAAATAATTAATTACCTGCAAGTATTAAAATAGTAGCATACATATCCATTTGAGCAAATGCTGCCCCTGGATGCTACTCCAAGCACTGTACTGATTGCTCTCAAGTCCCCAGACCCAAAAAGGCCCTAAGAAGTCCTCAGTCATCCCACAGGACAGGGGTGACTATATTAATTATTTCACTGCTGATAAACTCGTTTCTCAACTGTTTCTACTGCCGCCAATAACAGACTACTGCCGCCAATAACTACATGGCCCCACCAGGCAATCTGCCCTAACCCAATGCTGCCATTATTTCTGGGGAAACTTTCTGAACATCTAATCTGGAGCTCTCCTGCCGTGATTTTGGCCCCAATACACTTGTAAAAGAGGTAACACCCTAAAATTTTTAAAAGGTCTTTAATGTACTTAAAGATTATTTATGCCTAACTTCAGTGTCTTTTAGAAGACAGGAAAACTGTAGTTTTCCCCATTTCTCCTCCTAAGCCATTTTTCCCAGACCTATAAATATACTCAGTGTTTATTCAAAATCTTTCCAACTTTGAAGAATAGTAGCAAACCTAGTCCACACCTTAACCAGTGCCAAGTGACATAGCAGTATCTTGAGAGGTAAATGCCTGCTAAGTTCTGATTACAAGGTCTGCCTGTCTTTGCAATACCATGATGTGACTGGTTTTAGGGTTAAATTTGGATTCAGGTCGTGATCTAACTATAACTCACAAAAACTTCTAAAGTGTTGTCACCTGCACATTATGCATCCCATGCTCATGCAGTCAATGACTTGTGAGCTTAGTCCCCAGTTGAATTTTATCTCTTCTTTTAGGCTGGTTTTTTTCACCAGTTCCTCAATTTCTATACGCCCTTCTAAATTCCTAATCCCGTCTCCAAGTATATTTGCAGGCCTTTATAACTTCATGTTGTCTGCAAATTTAATAAGCATATTCTGTACTGCGCTGTGCAAGTCATTTATGAGAACACTGAACAGAGCTGGAAGCAGTACAGATAGCTGTGGAATATTATGCATCACATTCTTTCAACTGGATAGGGGAATGCTGATAACAATACTTGGGATACAATTAACTAACTCAGAGGAGTCTCATCTGGCTTAATTTCTGTTCTTTTCTCCATTCAAATACATGTATTCAATCCACCCTTTTCAAGTCCATTTTCAGTGCAATCTCCAAAAAAAACCCAAGCAAAAACAACAAACCAAATCCCAAAAAACTAATGGTTCAGGAAAATATCAAAAGGTACAATTCATCAGACCCTACACAAGCAGGCAAGGTCCATTCTGTCAAGATACTTCTTACTCCTCTGGTGTAGGTTTAGATCTAACATCCTCACTGATGCTGTATCAAATTTATTTATTAATTAAAATATCCTGATTTGGACTGCATGTTAATTATCAAAGATGTCAGAGAATCTAGTCATGCACCCAGCACTTAAGCCGGGCAATTTAAGAACTCAAAGACCTTACCTACATCATGGCTTCTCTTGAAATTAGAGCCTTGATTGCTCGAGAAAAAGGTCAGATTTTGTACCCAAAATACAAGTCCCAGCTCCAGTACTATCTTTGGTAGTGAACTGCATAGACTGAATGGGTGACAAGTTTAGATGAGGTAACACGAGTTCTTTACTCCTTATCCCAATGGGCTCAAAACAGGGGATGCTGCAGAAGTACTGTGTTCATCCCAGAATGTGATGGCATTAGTTACTAGGAGAGCTAAGCACTTTTGCCTCCCTGGGAACAGCCAAGGAAAGTAATCCAAATTAATTTAAAAGAATGATTAGTCAAATCAGCTAATTAGCTAATTATATCTCAGTAAGAAAATTCTTACTGAGACCTAGGGTGGACTAAATCCATTTTCAATGCCAAGCCAACTTCAGGCAGCTTTCATTTTGCACAAGGGTGTCTACACAGCTCATACACTGTGAATTCACACCTAATCTGAATGAATTTCCCAAGTGTCCCTCTGGGGGAAAACTAGCAGGGAAAGGAGAAAGCATGGATTTTGAGGGGAAAAAAAAAAACCAAACCTAAAACCACTTTTTAAAAAATTAATAGCTCGATGATTCAGACTTGGACTGAAATCTATTTCCTATGTGTTACCTAATCAGACAGTTTCATTTGAGCAAGCAAAGAGCCAAAAATAGAGTCGTGTAAAAGCGCTCTGAGCAGAATGGAGCTCCATCCCTGTTCCCAGGCTGCTCCTGTATCCCATGCCTTTGGGTGGCTGGGGACTGCGGATGAGGCCTGCAGTGTTTCAGCAGGATGTGGTGCTAGTAGTAAAGTTTGCCTAAGATATGGGTTTGCATCAAAATCACGTACCAAAAAAGGAGCAAAAGGATGTAAGCAAACTAGCTTAATAGCATTTTCTCAGCAGAGCAGAGAGAAAGTGGTTGGTCTTGAATACGTTTGCCATGAGAAAGGCAGAGGACAGCTCATTTCTGATTCTTCCCAACCCTCAAAGTGTTTTGTGCAACTGGTAAAGCAGCACTTTCCACTGACCTTTTGGAAGTAGTTAAGAGGAAGATATTTTTGAATTTCTACCTAAAAAGAGACTCATAAAACCAGGCAAAGATGAGCCAGCCTTACCCACCAAGTTAGACAGCTGCTCCCTTGCAACCAAAAAAGGAGATTTTGATGGTTTTATGGCCTTCAGCACAATGCAAAAAATTATACCAAATTCTCTGGCATCTAGTTGCATATCATGGAAAAGATCATTTACAAGTGACACTGGAAAATTGCCATTTTATATAGGACACATAGAGAGTGGAAACTCTGCATTTCCCTCCAGATCATTCATAGCATTTTCTCAGACAAAACCCAGTTTTACAGGACAGCACATAAGCAACCTCTGAACAGAACCAAAAAACTTTCTGCCATTCTTTTTGGATGAACACAGGTTCTAGCACCTTCTCTGGCCACAAGACCAGCCTTATGGCACAAGTTTTCCTATCGGCCTGGTGGTGTGGCCTGGCCTCACGGCACAAAACTCATTATTGTTCTCAGAATCAGGCTGCATCACCAGAGCACAGCTCATTCTTAGGGGCAGCAATAAAATGTGCTCTGGAGAAACTGCAAGGGCTTGACATCCCTTTGACCCTTCTGTACCTGCACAAGGACCATAGCTCCAACACAAGATGATGCAAGGCTCAGTGACAGACTCCTTTAGTGTCTCCTCAATCTTACACCACTAAACCAGATCGACACTTGCTCTGGGGTTAGGGCTCCACTCAGTGAGTTTCAGGAGAAGCAGGCAGCTCTGGACACCTTGTTTGAACACATTGTGACTTCAGGCACATCTGAAGGGGCCCCAACTCAGCCCGAGCTGAACCTGCTGCTTAAACAGCCAGTAACACATCAGCAGCCCCAAAGAGACTCATTAGCTCTATCACTAGATGTTATCAGAACAGAAACTGCAGTAATTGACTTTCAAAATAGCTAAAAATCAGTGGGCCAAATAGAGAATAAAGAGAGGCTTTGTCAGCTAATCATCCCATCCTAACCAAAGAGGTCTTTCCTGCAAGGCTGCTCTAAGACTTCCCAGTTCCTGAGCTGCAGCAAATTCTCAGGCCTAGAAATCACTTCCTGATCTTGCTAAGATTAAAGTCCATCTCAACATCCATAAAAATAGGTTGCAAGGTCTAGAGTACTTCTTGTGCTGTTTGCAAACCTAACAGGCCATTTTTGGCATTTTGCAGAATCAAGTACTGCTTGAAAATTAAAAGAGCATCTCAGCCAGATAGGAAAGCTGTTGAGTAGACAGGAACTGACTTCAATAAAGAAATCACTTCAGTGTCTTGAAATGCCTGAACCTGTAGAATTAGTAGTTTGGGGATCTGACTTCATTGCTATGTATTAGCCCCCAAAGAGAAAATAGCCTGTCAAACCAAGAAAATATCATCTTTTATTCCATTAATTCCTTAGATGAATGCAGGTCTTCTGTCAGGGTTATTGTTTTCTCAGGCACTTAGGAATACTTTTTTTTTTTTCTTCTTGGAAAGACAGTGGAGAAAAATGGGAAGGATTACATGCACATACATAAGGAGATAGTTAAGGAGAGGATGGAACTATTGGCTCTTTGCTCCATCATCTGGGTATTTACCTTTTGTTCAAAATACTGAGACATTGGTAATTGCATCTTTATGACAAGGACAGGTTTCTGCTGTAGCATTTGTATATCAGCAAGGAGTGATTATCTCGTGACACAGTTTTATTGCATAGTCCTCCCACTGACTCATTTTTCTTGGTGCTACTGAAGCACTTGAGTGGGGTTTTTTTTTCTTTTTTTCCTTGTGCCTAAGAACAGCAGAATGATTGTGTAAATAACTCAAGAATGAAGAGTCCTATTAATCCAAATGAGTCCTCTGGTGCCTTTTTGCACCTAGGCTGTGTTATTCTATTTAGCTTGATTAATAAAAACACAAACAAGTGAGAATTTTTTCCTTTGCCAGCAATTAAAGGATGCAGTTGCAAAATAAAACACACCTTCATGTGGAGTCTCTTTCAGGCAAAATCTCCTCAGAATCAAATGTATTTCCAGAGCTCATGGGTAAATTCCTTCACACTGAGGAGTTTCCCCAAACCTATCACCTTAGCAATCACAGCCAAAATGATAATGCATGGACACAGGCAATGTTCTTGCTTTACCTGAGGGTAAGTCTTAAACCACTGTCTATGTGAAGCTGAAGGAAAAGCATGGCTGTGCTTTCTTAGGATATGAGACCTCTGCCACAAAGAAGATGGTGCACTTCCACCTGCTATAGCAAGCAGCTTGGCAGTGAGCCCCTGGTGATGGATATCGCACAAGAAAGTTATACTCACTATCAGCATCAATGGTCAGACTGACTGAAGTCTGACATTGCCATCACCTAATTTGAGCTGTCAGAGACAGAAATGGGACAAAAGCAATTCCCACAACAAATGTTTCCTGAAGGTCAGTCTGTCAGAAACCAGGAAAAAGCTACCCGGAAGGGTGATAGTGCTCAGCTAGGAATCCACCAACACAAATAACAGGATATTGCCATAAAGCAAACCACCACAGTCCTTGTCATCTGTCCTCGCCACAATCCTGAGCTCATCTAAAGGTTCTTTTGACAAGGATGTTTAAGTCACTGAGCACTATCAGGTGTGGAGCCCTCGGTGACGAAACTCAGCGGCTCTCGGAGGAACGCTGCGGTGCTGAAGGGCACCCTGAGCAGCACCACACTGCTCCTGCCTTGGGTCTCCTCAGCACAACAACAACACTGCCCAGCTTTCAACCAGGCCTTCACTTCTGGGTGGGAGGGAAACCCTACAAAACACTGCAGTGGCAACAATGGCACTCACAGGCACGCACAAGTGCGGGAGAATCCTCCAGGCAGGTTCCAGGAATGGAGGTAAAGCCCTTCCTCCAACTAAGGCACAGGAAGGTGCTCTATTCATCAGTGACACTGATGGCTGTCAAAAGCATTAGAGACTTTTCCCAGCTGTCACCACCCCTGCTCCAGCGTTAAGCGTAGGTAGAAGCTCTAGTTCTGGAATTAAATGCAGCTGCTCAGTGTGATTCAGATCACCAACATGGGCTTCAGGTCCTTTCCAGGCTAACTCTGCTCTCCTCACAGCCCTTGCAGACATTAAGCTCTAAGAATGACAAAGTTGGTGGCTCTGAAGGTGCTAATACATTCCCAAGAAAACAGGAGAGACCCAAATTCCTTTTACAGCAGAAGCCCAACAACTTTACAAATTGAAGGGAAAGAAAAACCAAATAAAACCAAAAAGACCTAACAAATTTAAAGAACCAACCAAATAAAAACCCCCAAAACATATAGTTTTGACATCCATCCAGCCGGACAGAAACAACATGAAACAACAGTGCATGTGAACGTGACAAAACCCACCTGAAAACAGAGAAGGCCAAGGGAGGAATTGATGACTGCACAAAGACACCACAGGCACAGCCTATCACTTCCCCCTGAACCTGTCAGTTTTTCTGTCCTCAACAATGTTCATTTATCCAGGACTAAATATGAGATTTCTAAGCTGGATTTGTGAATTCCTGCAGAGGCTTTGATTTAGCTCCTGACAAGCTGCAGGGGAGGCATAACTGGAGTCAAGAGTTACACGCCATGCTTGCTTAATCTCCTCTGCAAAACGCTACAAATAGGAGATCCCCTTGAAAACACAAAGAAAAGAAAAACACATGAAAAAAGGAAAGAGCAACAGCAAAAGCACCTTCTTCTGTCGGGGGGAGACTTGCCTCTGTAAGAAGCAGGGCTGGTGGAAGACACTTTCTGCCACACAGCTAATTACCTTGGGTCCTCTTATCAAACAAATGGACTGGGATGATATGCCAATAACAGGAGGAAGGATCTAATTGGGGGATACCAGGGGGTAACACAGATCATCTTGTTAAAGTAAATTTGTTAATCTAGTGTATATGAGAAAAGGGCAAATGGGAGGGAGAATTCATCCTTGTTAAACATTTACCAAATGTTGGGTTATTTGAGCCCTGGGGAGAAGTAAATGTATTCACTACTTAAAGGCTGCAGCATTTGGTCTTCTCAGTTGGAATTTATCCCTGATCTGAAAGGAACATTTTTTCCCACTTGGAAAGGTTAGCAGCCTTTGTCTGTGCGAGTGATTTAATATAATGGACCATGATTATTGTTGGATTATTATAATGGCACATTGGCACAGTTATAGTTAAAGTTTTGGCAGAGTTTGTCTCATAAACTGCTATTTTACAACTCGGCTGTAAAAGTTTACTTCGGTCTGAAACTTGAGATACAAGATCTCAGTCCAGGAGGAGTCTTTTTTACTTTTTTTAAAGTCAAATTAAAGGAAAAAAAATGCTTAAAATTCTCTTGGCTAATGTTTAAGTTATGCAAGTATTAAATACAAATTGAAATCTACTGGCTGAAGACACTTGACAGCATTTGCTGCTCCTGAATGCCTTTGAGTCAAATCAAAAATAGTTTCAAGCACTTTTATGTAGAAACATGGTTTTCTCACTTTCAGTATTTTGAAGAAAAATGTGGACTAGTAAAACAGCTGGGATGTTAAATAGAAAAATAGAGTGTGCCACAAGCACTTTTTTCAGCAGTGCTTGAATTACAGGCATATATTTGTTATTAAGAATACAATTGATTTTTATTTTGCATATGTAAATTTACAATCATTAGTTTTAAACCCAATGTTTGCAAAAGTTATCAGAATGCATACTGAGGGAAAATTCAGCTTGTTTTAAGAGCCTGTGTGGTGTTTGTAGAGTAAGACTACAGGACAAGCTAAGTCCAGCACTGCATCACCTGCACAAAGCCTCCAAATTTCTCAGTTCTTAAAGGCATAATAGCCAAGTGACCACATCAGTGCTCATATCAGCTTCCCCACAGAACTCTAAAGGAATTCAAATACCAGACTATGAAAGCACTGCTTACTGGTACTGAAACTATACCATTTATATCCACCTGGTGCCAGAGACATTGCAGTTGGCAAACATACAACTAACCCCAGAAAAAAAAAGTTTGCAGGAAATACGGGGCAGTAAGTAATTTCTGGACTAAAGCTGCAGAAACTGAAAAGAATAGAATCATTCAAGATAAAGCTAAACACAATAAGCTGGGGAAGAGCCAACATAACTTTTTTAAGGAGAACGTCACGGCTCAGATTTGAGGATGTGAAGAAGGAACAAAGATACAGCCAACACAAGCCCTGGCCAGCTCCAGGTGCTTTTAGCCAGCAAACTTATGGTCTGAAGCAATGCCACCAGAAAGTTACTGCTTTGGCATGAATGCAAGTTTCCAAGCTCATAGCATGTAAGCTATTTCTGCCCAGTATTTTGAGGTTAATCTCTGTGTTTTCTTTGAAGCCTCTGTTTCCCTATTGGGACATTTATATGCAGGGGGTTGATGCGAACAGCCAGAATCATGAATCTTGGGGCACTTTTGAGGAGATGTGGGAGTATATCACTCTCTGCCATATGGCAGGTCTTGGAAAATGCTGGTGACTCACCAGTGAAGACTTATCCATCCAGCTTTCTACATAGCAAACAAAAACCGTTTCCCCCAAAAAATTTCCTTACAGAGAAGTTTTATCACCTGATCCCTGCGGTTTGTGCTTTCGCTGTAGGGCACAAAAAAATAACTAGAAGTTATTTTTCCCTGATTGAGTGCGACCCACGGAGACTCGTCTAAGAGATCTCAAGGTCAAAAAACTCAAAATTAAAGATAATCTGCTATCTCCTTAATCAGAGTTAACATTTTTCACAGGGTGAAAAGCATTAAAGACAGTCTATAGCTTTCATTATTGAGTCAAATTAATTTTTTACTTTTAAATCCCACTTGTAGCACAGTTTGTAACATTCCAAGTCATATTTATCTTTTGCATATTAAAATATGATGCCTTTCTATAAATAGCTACAGGTTTCTTGGCAGCATTGGTGTGACAGAGGATTAATTAAACTGGAAAGCAGGGAGTGTGGGGACCAGATTTATATAATGAAAACAATATATCTGCTAACACCAGAGAAGTGCTGACACTGTAATAATGCTGATATTAATATTTGGAACAGAACATTGTAGAGCACATTAGTAAGGTGGTTAAATCTGGTGGGCTGAGAAAGGATCAGAAATTACCAGAAGAAAATAAGGCTGTTACTTTGCTACTAATATTACAAGTCTCACTCCCATTCAGAAAGATTCACTGATATCTTGTGCTTTAATACCCAGAGCCTGCAAAGTCCACTGACCTCCCATGCGAGCTCCACAGCAGCTGTGAGAATATTTGGAAGTTTGATGGATTTTATCCCTAGATAATACCACAGCAATCTGCAGTCAAATGGGGACTAGGGACACCAATAAGAAAAAAAGAATTAAAATCCATCCCCTCCTCCAGTCTACCAGTTAGTTAACACAATCAACTTGTTACATGGTTTTATGTTAACATAGCCTTATTTACTTCAAAAACAATGAGAGAATGAACATCCAAAAACCACATCAAAACAACCCATTTGACCTTATGAACATTTTTCCAGGATTTCATAGAAAGTCACAAACAAATAATTACCTTTGAAGTTTATACAAAACAGAGAAGAAAAAACCAGAAAATACACAAAGAAACTATTAAAAAATTCCTTCTAAATACAAGATGCCCCAGGGCATTTAAATATTCAAGAATATTAAAACACATTCAAACTTTACTTCACTACTCTTGGAAAACAAAAGGCACCACCTAGTAATTTCCACTTGATTCCTTCTGCATTCCAACTTCCACCTCATCCCAGGACATTACACATGATGAAAACAAGTATTAAAACTAAGTTATTTATTAAAACTATAGAAAAAAATGTCAGAGTAAAGATATATATATGCATGTCGGCGCTCCGAATAAATTAGGGTCATTTTCATCAGTAGATGACAATTTTTACATTTATTACAATATTTTCCCCATAACTATTCTGTCTGGTGACATTTTTGCACATATATTAAATATATGTGACAGTATATAATGTATAGCTAGATATTTGACCATTGCTAAATGCTGCAGTATTTTGAATACATTTGCAGACTGTCAAATATTTTAGACTTTCAAGTGATGCATTTTAAAGCACAGTAAAATGAAGATAATTTACAGAGGAAGAGAAAGATTCTGCTCTTGGCTACTAATAAGAAAACTCAGCCTCCTGACAGGTCTGAGAGTACGAGACCACATCCTTACTATCTTTAAAGGCATAAGCTATGTTAGGAAATAAGAGACGTGGGAAGATGCTTATAGGACAGGGCTGTCTACATAAATCTGTAGGAAGCTATTGAAAAAGTTAAACCAGGTGTCACCAGCTCAGAACCTGGCCAAATAAGTTAAATTCTTGTTCCTGAAGACTATGTGCTGACACAGGAAAGGGAACATGATCAAAGGCAGGGAGGCTTCAATTTGGGGGGCAGACTTTCTCCTGGCACTTGTCATTTTTATTCAGCACATTTAGCCTGGAATGAGCACAGATGAAGTTTATAGTGAGAGAACAACAGAAGCCTCATCTACTTCAGCCCAGCTCTTGTCTCTGTTCTCCTCCCTGGCCAGCTCTCACCCCTGCAAAGCTTAATTCACAACCCTGCCCCTCCACGCTCCAGCCTCTTCTCCTGCCTCATCCTTCATCTTTCTGGCCACAGTCCAAGACCTTGGCCCTTGGCCAGGTCCTCACCAGGGCTCACTGTCTCTTTGCTCCTCCTCTCCCACCTCCCCAGTCCTTCACCCTTGTAACCAAACTCCAGGCTTCTGCTCTCAGGTTGCCTTCCCTCTCATCTACATTCAGAGCAGAAAGCCCTCAGGGCTGCTCTGGCAGAAATAAACCAGCACAGAGGTGTAGGCTTCCTAGCACAAGGGCTTCCCATCCTCAAAGCCCTGAGGAGATGAGCAGCACACGGAATGTGGATCTTCTTCCCCTTCCACCCTGCAGTGCTCCCACCTCTGGTACCAGACACGCTCTCCTTGGGCAGAGACCATTAGGCACTGCTGAAATCCAACTCCTTGTTGCTGAATATGCATGAACCAAGATGGTTAAATCTTGACAGCTTTGCCAAATTCGTGTGGATTTTGACAAAAACTGTGAAAGGCATATCCTTGAAACAAAAGTCAGTTTGTTGCCAGCTTTCATGCCTCTGCTCCGAAACATGGGTGTGCCATACAGTTTTAAAGAAAATACCACCAGAAGTGGGTGTTTCTCTCATTTTTTTTCCACCTCCATCTACTACTGCAACACACTGATCCAGCCTTCTCCCTGCACTGCTCCACCCTACCAACCCAATTTTTTTTGGGATTGCTTCACCTGAAATTTTGTGGTTTAAAGTAGATACCTGGACTGGAAAGCATGTCACTCAAACAATTAAACTTAGCAATGACACACAAACCCAGGATCTCCTAAAGGCTCATTGTTGGTGAAATGCTCTTCCAGTTCCAGTTTCCCCAAATTTAGATCACATAGTGTACTCCACCTTCTTTCATAGCTAGATCCACAGGCCACTGCAAGGTATCATCCAGCAGCCTTGGGATGGATCACTTTCAGGGGGCTGCAGGTTTCTGCTGATTTGCCAAGGTGTTTGGCTTTTTGTAGGAAAAAGACTTTTCATTAAAAATCAATTCCAGGAAAAAAAGGACGAACCAAAATACAAAAGATGGGCATCTAGTATTTGTTAATGGCTTGTCTTAAAAATTTGTGAGGTGCTTTAAATTCAGGGTGGGTTCCAGACACTCTGAATAAAGAGAGGCAGTATTTCCTCTCTGACATGACTGGGATATAAGTAACAACTGACAAGCTTAGGGAAGGAAACAGATGTAGAAACTTTTATAGGCAATTCCTCGGATTCACTAGGAAAGCGTTAAAATAAAAAAGAGCTCAACATAAACAGTCTTTTATGTGCATCTAAAACTGACTTGAGCCAAGAGCCAAGCCAGCCTCCGAGCTACTGGAGATACCATCCTGTATCCTCACTTTCTCCAAAGGAAAACTAACCAGGCAGCACCTGTCCAAGGGCTGCATCCCAAAAGGCAGCATGCTTCCCATGTATTTATTATAAGCCTTGCAAGCTCCAGCTTCTGTCAGTTGTAGCCACTGGTGCATTTGACAAAACTTTATTCTTCTGCTTCTTGCAGCAGATGGGGAAGCCAGGAGCTGATGAGCCACCAACACCCTTTCCCCATCCTGCAATACATGCAATGCAAGATGCCGTATTGCAGCAGACAATCACTCAGATCTATCTGGCTCTCCTTTCACTGATGAATTTACCCAGTGAAGACCTAAGAAAGTCCCCAGTATGGCTTTCTACTTCTGAACTGAGACATCAAAATATTCAGGGCAAAGTTTCTTCTCAGCCAAAACCATAATATGCGGCATGGTTAAGGAGGAAAGAAACATCCATCATCAAGTAGCTCAGATGATGGAAAACCATGCAAACCATTTCCTTCAGAGTATATTGCAGAAAGCTCTGCCTGCATTTGTACCTGTCCTGGTATTGCACATGGCCAGGCTAGAAGTTTTACATCCGTTAATGACAAGACAAATAAGGCATGGAATCGACTGAAACACCTGGCTCCAGTTCTGGAGGTTCTGGGGAACCTCCCAAATTCCCCAGTAAGTGCCTTTACCAGTTTGGAAAAAAACCCTTATGTTCCTAACAAACCTAGAGAAATTCTCTGATCCCCAACCTCTGTACCAAGACAGGGGCTCAATTGGATGAGAACTCAGTGGGTGATGGGATTGTCTATTCCAGCATACCACCAAAATCCTTCCCCTTGAGGGCCCATGCAGTTTCAGGCCAGGCACATCTGCCAGAACTTCCCTCTGTCAAAGCCTCTTCAAGGTGCACACACTAATTTAATCCTTTCTCTTGAGCAATGGTTTTATTAAAAACCATCAAAATGAAGGTTTTTACTACAGGCTCAGCCTTGTCATGTACTAAACACCTCTTCCTTCCTTGATGACCATCAAGTGATAGCCCTGAAGGCCAAAATCCCATCCCCACCTTGTGGCAAGGTGCACAGGAAGCCCAGAATGAACCAGCCCTACTTCATTTACAGACACTTACAGGTCAGTCAGGTTTCACTTGCAGGAAAACTGTATCAAAGCAGAATTTCCCATCAATAGGGCACAACCCTATAGTCAAGAATCAATAGATCAGCTCCCCTTCTTGTTAGGATACCAGCTCAGTGCTACTGAACAAAACATTTCCTTTAAACTCATCGACTCCAACTCTTCTGCTGACAAACATCTGCACACACACCAGTACGAGGAATAGTAATTATTTCCCCAGAGAAAACCAATTTTGTTATAAATTTCAGAAGCAACTTGATTTAACAAATTAAGCTAAGAGGTAAGGATGCTAAATGCAGTTAACTTATTTGAAGCTAGTGGAATCAGAAATTACTTGCAACACTCCTTTAAACACTTCCATTTTTGAAAGGATGAGTACGGAGCTCTTGACAAAACTCCTGGCTTGGGTTTTCAGAGGGTCAAGAAACTAAAACTGACTCTAGAGAAACATCTTTCCAACTAATAAATCACAAGCGCATTTCTCTTCCTAACATTTCTTAGAATTTCCTGCATGAATTAATTGATAGAACTAGAATAGAAAATATCAACAGAAGAGCACCCCGTTAAGAGCATTTGAAGTTTTATATTCATCATCCAAACTTTGGAGTTTTTCCACATATTGAATTACATTTTTCACTTCATCCTATTACTTGGCATGGGGAGTTTCTTGCTGTTTTATAACTACCTTATGAAAGACAACAAACTGCTGAAAAAGGGCAAAAGGTACAGTTTCCCTTAAGGAAAACAGCAGGAGTGTCCTGCTATCATATAACCTGGACATTACAACTGTTCAAGGGTTTCTGTGCTGCTGAGGGCTTCTGCTCAAATGTCTTTCTTTTCCCTTTTTTTGGTGACATAGGGAGGAACATATAAAACTCTTGAAAGATTCTTTCCTCTGTGAATTGTTCCTTCTCCCTCTGCTGTGATAAATGCCATCTCAGAGATGGTGACACACATAAACTACGAGGATTTATAGCACATTTCCAACACTAATATTAAACACATCCTTTAAACTTCTTCTTTGGAAAGACTTCGATTTTTTTTCCTCCTTTAGTATCATTTAATAGCTGTTAAGTCACCTTCAAAGAATTTGCAAAACCTTTGAAGTACAACACAAGAAATAGACTTCAACATCTTCCCAACAGTTGCAGGTAATGAGCAGGAAGTTTTGAAGGCACACAGAAATGGAGCTGTCTAATGCCAAGTTACCACCTCCCATTCCACAGCCCTACTCCTGCCAACGTCAGTTTTGCAAACACGCTTTTGTTCCATTCCCTTACACTGCAGAGGCACTGGGGACTAATGACACAGATTGCTAGTTTGGGGTTTTGGGGTTTTTTTCCCTTTTTGGATAACTTACATATATTTTATTTTTAGAGAGGAAATTCTTCTCCAACTACTTTGCAGCAGAGCTTGGGTTTGTGACTTCTTGCTCTCCCTCCATGAAGACAAGGGATAACTTTGCTGCCTAATTTCTTACTTCAGATCTCATTTGGCCAATAAGAGGGAGAATTACTGCCTACCTGTCTTACATTTTTCTGTTCTGTTACCACATGTCCATGGATTGCCAAGAATAAATCTTTAGGAAAGGCTTAGAAAATTTTTAGAACAAAGATTTCCAATTTTAACTCACTCCAAACTCCCTTAAAATGCATGTGGCCAAGGGATGCTATTGCCCAACCACATGAAAACAAAGATTTCTAGCATATGAAAAAAATAATTATCTGTAGATAAAATGTTCAGAGTGCAGAAGTTCTGCATAATTAAAACATTTTCTGAATCTTGCTAGTAGCTCAAAGGTTAAGTACTTTTCTTTGCTAGCATAGACCACATCATTGAGAGGAAGCAAGTGAGTTTATTCTTTGAAAGGCCATGAAAAAAACCCAAAAGACCACCACAAGTTTTTTTGTATTTGCAGATCCTTTCAGGTCTAAAGAACCAGCAAGATAATAAATTGTTTTTGCCGAAAACAGGAAGTTTAGCAGAGATGCAAAAGGACGGTTAAACTTTGGCTAGGCAGCCCAAACCCTTGCATTCTACTTTGAGAGTATTTCCAAAATTAAAAAAAAAAAAAAAGAAAAAAGAAACAGAAGTGGCTCAAATCCATAGAAAGCTAAAGGAACAGCAAAGGCATCTGGCAGTGGTAATTTGTTGCCAGATTTGTGGTTGTCTTGTGTTGGCTCCAGTCTGGTTTGCCAGTTTGCACTAACTTCCATCAAGCTCAGCCGAAACCCACATTTATAAATCCTCAAATGCTGTCAAAGCTGGATAAGTCTCAAGTAGTCCTGTCTTTTTTTTTATCTGATTAAGATGAAAGGAATAAATAAATAAACACCATTCATAATATTCTGGTGTATAAAGGGAAATGACAGAATTTTCAGTCTCAGGACTAAGTCCCCACCAGGTTTTTCCATGTAGAACCCAACAGGGCAACGCAACACTCCCCACTCTGCCCCTTCATTGTCACCCCTACCCCATCATCAGGCCACCAGCAGGACCTTCTGGCAGGAGAAGTCATCTTTCAGCACAAAATCAACTCAAAAAAATGTGCGAAATGTGGTCTCTTTAAAAAATGTGTATGTTCAAAACAGATCCATCCATCGCACAACTAGAAATTAGCACAGACTCCAGCCCTTCAGAGGGATTTTGAATGGCTTATAGGACACAATCACCAGCTATAGCCTGTGAACACAGCCAGGCTTACAGTAGGCTCCAGCACTGTCCTTTTTTTTTGCTAAAATGGCACTTTCTGGCCCACTTCTGGTCTGGATGGATTGGCTCCCTCCTTCCCTTCCTTACCCAGGGCCAAGTGGAGTTCAGGGGCTGCCACAGGCCAGGGTTTGCTCCCAGGATGCCACTCAAGCATTGCTGACTTCTTGTGGGAGGTAAAGACTGCATGGATATGAGCTGTACCATGATATTTGCTCATGGAATGGAGAACAAATACACAACACAAATCTAGCAAAGGATGCAAAGGGTCCCTCCCAGTTCAATATTCATATGAATGCATTAATGTGAGAAAGGGAATCTTAAATACATTAAGTTGTTTTTTGGGCTAGAACTTCCCATGATTAATCTGAGACCTTCCTCTCCCAAAATGCTGGGGATTTTTTCCACCCTCTTTTTTTCCTTCTTTCTTCCCTCCCTCTCTACTCACATGTATTGTGAAAATGCAGATCCTCAAGGCATCTATCACAAAGCACCACTGAATCCTTTGGGCCAACCAAAAGATAAATATAATCAACAGTATAAATATTATCTTCTGAAACACACAACCCTGAAATTCAATGATCATGGACTAATCTTTTTTTTTATAAAATCTATTACTATTGTTATGCAGTCTTTACACCCAACTTACTAACAAGAGATCATCTTCCCTATATCTGGTTTTTTCTTAATTCCTGAATCATGAGTTCATAACAAAGTCCAAAAATAGGGTGTGCAAGAATGTGAGCTCAAACCTTCAAACTTTTTTCCTCAGTACAATTACTTGCCTAATTCAATTTCAGAGCCCCTCACACCTGCAGGAGCACAGTCAAGACAAAGGCTGGTATACTGTGAAGATGGAATATGCAGAAAGCTGAAATAGAAAGGTCCTGAGACCTTAAAATAACTACCAAAGATAACAAAAAGGAGAGGGGGAAAAAACCATACCAGCAAACCCTTACTTTTGTTTTACAGCGTTCACTATGGGATTCTTAAAAAATCAAGCTTTTAGAAGAACTTCAGTCAGAACCCTGCTAGTCTCAGTCCATCTGGAAACCTAGACCATGTATTTAATATTAAGCCCTCCCAGCCTCTGCTCTTTAATAGTTGCAACAGTGATGATATCAACAACACCCACACTTTACAACACAGCACTTTTCATCTGCTGGAAACAAAACACTTCCCAAAGGAGGCAAAGCATTACCATTCCTTGTTTAGAAACAGAAATTCAGCTATTGAGAAGTGAAACCACTTACCCAGGCCCATTCATCTGGAACAGCAGCAGAGCCAGGTGAAGAAGCCAGAGCCCCTGTGCAGATGTCCAGTGTAAGCCTTTAACACTCAGCACCCCACCTCCAACTTCAGTAGAGCAGGTAACGTTATACCCTCCTCTCTCACAGATCTAGGCTCAGCTTTAGGTACAATCTGGAAGCACTTCAAAAGCTGTGGATTAAAAAGCCCTGTATAACTGCAAAGTGTGATTATAATTCAACCAATATTGGAAAAATTACAGCAGTTTATATTTGTTTTTCTGTATTTGTGGAATTTATGTTGTTTCAACACTTGAACAGCTTTTGATAATGACACCATCTGTTAATTCTCACCCCTCACTAAATTAGAACAAGTGGTGGAATTGTTAGACTGCAGTTTTACAGATCCCAGCTTATCAAACAAACCTGAACCCAGGGTCTGTGAGAGGCATTACAAACAACAGGAGGCAGCAACCAGTCAGGTTCAATTCCCAGGCCAATCAGAAGTAAAGAATAGGACAATCAGGAACAGCACACCTCTCAGCAGCTCCTCTGGAGCAGTTTTTTGTTAGGTTGTGTTTCATTTCCCAATGCTGCTGGGTAAACAGCACTAAGGCTGCTCAGATTGGTGGGGCAGCGTTGGGTGGGGTATTCCTGCTAGGATCTGAGATCATTGCCAAGTGGAATGGACACCTGGGTTCAAATTAAACACTCTCCAATTGCAACAAGTGGGCAGAGGTTTGAGTGGCCCTGTTAAATTAACGTTGCTAGATCAGTGTCCAAACTGGTGTGAATTGCTGTAATTTACACATTCTTTACCTGCAGAAATACCAGCTGCAAAGCATGAGGAGGAGCACAGGCCTTGGTAATACACTTCAGAGTAAAAGTGAAGTTGATAATCAACTTTTTTGGCTACACTCCCACCCCCCCATTTTCCCTACATATTCATGTCCTTCCCTCTGCACTAAGAAATGCTCTTCCTCTATTTTCAGGTTATATGAGAATCTGTTTAATACACTTGTATCTGCAAAAGGTCAGATTATGTCACATGCAGATCAAACAGTGAAAATACACATCTCCTGGTCTCTAGACTACTTTTTGCATATGTTGTTAAACACCCTTTAGTTCTTCGATGAACCTTTTAGTTCTCTCTTTCTGAACTTATGTCAATAATTTCATTCTTTTCTTAGATAGTGAACCAAATCCCTAGTAGTTGTAATCTTCTATTTCACAAAGACTTTAAGTAAAGGGATGGACTTTTACTAAAGACACAAGCGTGATACTTCACTACACAAGGAACAGGGAGTTTGCACATTCTATTTATGAAAGTTCAGGACACAGCAATGGAAACCTCAGACCTTGCTATTCCTGATAATGCAGGAGTAAGGCACCACTAAAGTTACACTTGTCTAGGAAGAGCCTTGGTGGTGTCCCTCAAATAAGGCACATTTGGTTTTCAGCACCATGGTAATACCTAAATTACCTCACACACCCAGGAATGAAACGTTTCCCACCTTCATGGGCACAATTCCCTGCAGCCTTTAGTGGGCTTCTAAGAAAGCTGCCCAGAGAAGCTGTGGATGCTCCATCTCTGGAGCTGTTCAAGGCCAGAGTTTGTTTGGAGCTGAACAACCTGCTCTAGAGAAAGGGGTCAATCTATGAGACCACACTGAAAATGAACTTTCTGGTAGCTCCAAGAATGGCAGGTAAAGAACCTCAGCCCAAAAGGTGTTGATGCTGCTATGATGGGGTGAGAAAGATGTCCAAGGTGTGAAGTCTGCCTGACAAAAACTCTTGGTCCTCAATTCCACTGGTTGTGGGAGCAATATTGGGAGCACATAATAATCAGCTCACAGAGGACACCAAGGGACCTAAATTCACTTGTTGCTGTCATTAAGAAGTAATTATTCCTAGAAAAGAAGAAGAATGAAACATTTTCTGGGCATTACAGGCACACTAGGAGCCAATTCAGACCCCTGAGTTCAGGCCAGCTTTCTAAAACCCTTTATGTCATTGTTTTACAAAAGGTGTTTGATACCACTGCTGCCTTCTCAGATGTGATCTCATCCTTGACCCTGAGTGGCAGTTTTAGGAATAGCTCCCTCAGGTTTACTTTTATCAGATCATAAAGTACATCATATTCCCTTGCCTATGAGATGTGCTAAGGCTTGCATCATTTGTAACTGGAAATCCTATAAAGCTGCCTGACATTTTTTTGTCCACAAAAAATTGAAGTCAAAGTTGGAATGGATGAAAAAGTAGCTTCCAATATTAAAAAAAGTGCTTGTTTGGTGGAGAAAACTATAATCTGGTGCACTTTTCCAGGAATACAGTAAGAACTAACATTTTTGTAATGACAGCAGGGCTGTATCCCTTCTTGGAGTAATAAACACAAGGTCCTTGACTGACTTGCTCTGCCAATGTTAGAAATAGATGATATATTATATATTAAACACATTCCGTTTTTCTACAGAGAAAGCAGAGTGGTGCACAAATATCCAGCATCACATCTTACAGCATCCTGTCAGGACTCTTGGAGTAATCCTTTATTTTGCAGATCTGCAGACTAAGTACGAGGGATTAAAAGGCTTGCCCAAAGTCTCCGAGCAGGGCAGCTGCCCAGTCGCATTTTCACGGTGGAAGATAAGCACCACGCCAGCAAACAGCGTGACTCTAAACCAGCAGCCAGGCTGGAGGATGTCAGCAAAAGGGGCCAAGGAGGCTTGAGTCACAGCTGGCATGGTCAGCACGTAAGTTGAGGGGGCAGAGAATAAGCTGAAGCTAAATATACTCCAACTCCTCGTAGACTCGGTGCTGGCAGTGGGCCAGGCTGCAGCAGTAATGGCTGGGGCAGGTTTAAAGTGCTCTCCCCTGCCAGCTAGTCAGCCCTGCCTTAAATTAACCCAGCTGACTTTAGACTGAAACAGATGATGGTTCCTCATAAACTCAATTACACCAGCTCAGCCATGAGTGGAGAAGGCTCCAGATGAAATGTGGTGCTTTACCAATATCTTGAATCTCCACTGCCTTCCCTGCAGTAACTGTTGACAGTGCCTTAAATTCTTTAAATCCGTCTGAAAGACAAAACTTCAGGTTAAGCAACATCACTTTCAGGGGCCTCTGCCTCAGGTTGCTGTATAGATGATGAAAGGAGGTTTCTGAGACCATTTCTCCATTGGATGTCAACGTGCAGCAATGAATTCACACAAGATGTTCCTGTGGATTTCTTTGCCGGTAGGGTCATCCATTTGCACAGACTCCTTTTATTACAGTCTCTGATCTTTCCAACTGCAAGAAAGCACAATACTGCTTTACTGGAGACTTGTTCAACTCCTGATATAAAATGATGCTCATATATACCCTTAACAATCCCATTGCAATCCAACCATTTACTCCTATATTAGTTAGGGTAAGATAAAACCTGGGGTCTGTAAGAGCATGTATATTTGCACAGATATAAATATAGTTTGACTGCTAAACTTACATGGTGGGCCTACATTTTCTGTAATAAAATATTTAAGTGGTTTCAACTCCACAGTTGGATTTTTATAACTCTGACAGAGCAAAAGACACCAGTGCAGGACAGCATCCACTGGACACAATCAGACTCAAATAAGTAATAAAATTAATATCTTCATTACGGGCTGACAAGCACCAATACAGATTTTCCCAGAGAGAAATAACCTAAATACTAGCACTTCTTGCCACCATAAACAAAGCTCAAATCTTCATGTTAAGATGAATTTCTAATGCCTAGCATTTAAATATCAGAAAAGTCTGATAAAGAATTGTCTGAAGCTGAGCCAAAGCAGAATAAATGGCAGGACTGTAGTAACACAGAAACTTGTGGAGGTTTGGGAGAGCAGTTTATCACTTCTCTGGAATTTAGTAAAAGCTAAATTTTGTGACACCTAATTTTTTTTCTGTGCTTCTTCAGAAATTAGGCTCTCCTGAAAAATCACCTTTCAAGATGGTTTATCATAGCCAGGGCTGGACTAGTGGCAGGAGTTGCTTGAGCTGAGTCCTGGTAGTTCAAGTAGAAGCTCTCCCACTTGTCATCACAGAATATATGACCTTATTACTCCTCCCTCAGTTCTGGCACTGATTGTTGATGCTGTTTGCAGTCAGTGAAGTTTCCTCAGTGCTCTCTGCTGCCATCTTTCCCAGCCCCTTCTGCTTCTGTTTTCCAATTACAGCAAAAAATATGTGAATCCAATTTTCTGCTAACACCTAGATGAACCAACTCCAGAAAAGAACATGGAAGATAGCAAAGCAGGAAGATTTGCATTAGAGTTATACTACTAGCTAAGAATACATTGAAAATTGCAGGAATTTATCTGTATATCAATGACACAATGCCACTTCCTACTGTAGGACCTGAACAAATTAGCTACCAAAGTCCAGCCCTCAACAGCTCAGATTTATCTCAGATTTTACAGGCAGTGAGAATGAGTCAGTGACAGGACTAGGCCATGATTGAGAAGTAAGACTCAGCAGAAGCAGTAGACCCAGATCTGCAGGCACACTTCCCTGGACATTTGACTTTCCACAAGCTTCCTGTTATCCAGGGGCATTGCAGAGAGCTGGAGAGCTTGATTGTGTTGGGCAAAGTTTTTCCACTGGTGCTGAGAGGGTCACCAGGCAGGACTGGAGAGATGTCAGGGCTGCAGCCAACTCTCCTCTGGCTCAGCAGCCCCTCTGTCAGAGCACGAGCTCTCCCCTTGCTCTCTCGCAGCCCTACCCAAAAGGCATTGTCTGGAAGCAATTAGAGATTTTAAAATTTTTTTTTCTTTTTTTTCCATCCTTGCCTGACAACTTCAGCAGACACACATGTAGCCATCCCCCTACGCTTCTAAAGAACTTTGCTTACTGTTAACTATTTAAATGTTGAAAGTATTAAAGCTAATTGAACTCACTGCTCAGAGAACCAAGTCTGAGGTCAGCTGTCATAGACGGCAACACTGTTGTGGTAAAAGAACTTCGGGGTAGTTTAGAAATCTTTAGAAAAGCATTCATGCCTGTCCACATGCTTGTCAGTCCTACCTGTCACTGCTAATGTCAGGGGATGTTTTAGGGTAGGGAAACAGATGGAGCTGCTTTGGGGAACTCCTCCAGGAACTGCTGTAGTTAGTGCTGAAAGTGATGACAGGAGATGATACTCAGCTGGCCAAATTTTAAGCACCTTGCTTCAGGTGCTTAACCTGTCAGAGCCTTAATGGTCCAGTGAGGGGCACAGGGATGGCAGTGGAAGGGGAGAAAAAAAGACAGATAGTCTCTTCCACAGAGCAATTCAGATTCATGTTTAAATACTCTAATTGCCTTCCAGAGCAACTGATTGTCTCCTTGTCAACTTTATTGGAAACCTGGAGAAATCCTCCTGTATATGTAGATATTGTGAATATGCTCTTAGTATCATACTGAAAAAGAGTCTCAGACGGTAAATGAGAAAAATTCTCTTGACTTCAAAGGTGTTACTGTTTACTTTCATGCTGCTGAGCATTCAGACCCGTATTTTTTAAATGCTGATGCTCCTTGGCCCCTGTGTGAACAAGTTTATTGTGACTGCCATATTTTTTCTGTGTGTGAGATAAAAGGAAAGGAAGAAGTAACTGGTGGCTGCTCATGGTACAGAAGCAACAGAGGACTTGTCCCTAAAGGGATCCTTGCCTGCTGTAAATCCAGCGCAAGGGACACACATCAGGATCAGACCTGTAGAGCAAAGACATTCATAACATTGTGAGATCATCTTCTACGTGCACAAACAGACTGTCTTTATAACCCTGAACTGGTGACTTTGGGGGTACAAAGTCTTTTGTTCCTACCTGGAAAAAGCAACCTGCTAGAAATGAACAGAAGGTTATGCTGATTTTATAGAAGCTGAGTTGTCCTTAAGGAATGCTGAGGAATGTGAACATTCCACATATCCAGACAATCTTTCCCGTCAAAGACTGAAAGGAAGAAAAAAAAGACAAAAATTAACACGCCAAGTAAGGCTCAATTCTTTCTCATCTGCCAGGTCTAAGGCCTTCTGTTTTGTAGGAGAAAAGGAAGTCTCTTGGAAGCTTGTTTCTTGAAGGCTATAAGGAGCCTGTTGGAGAGGTCATGGGACCAGAAGCAGACCAGTTCTAAAGCATAGCTGCAGTTATGGTTTGTCTACATTGTCTTGTCATTAATTCTCTAGCCAGGCTTCTGGGGGATAACAGGAAACATCCAGACGGCAAATTCCATGCCGTAGACACATTCATATCCTTTCACATCTGTGACTGTAGCCTTGCAAAGAACAATATTTGAGATTACACCACACTTTGAACCACAGGCAAGAGGCCTAGATCCCCAGCAGCACAGAGGATGATCATAAACGACTCGGTTACTCCACAATCAGTCCAACTTTGTAATCTGTACAAAACAATTAATTACTATCAAAAGAATATGAACAGCCCAAAGCCGCTGCAGGGCTCTTCTGGGGCAAAGCAAGAGTTTTGCATTTGTCTTCCACTTATATCAGAATGGGAACAACCTGATGACCTAAGAAATTGAGTCATTTTTAATACCTGCTCTTTCCTCCCAGTACCTGGAGGGTTAGAGTCCTGCATGCCTCATCTCACTGGTTATCATTATTATGTCATCCAGATCAATCATTTCAAGCTCATTGGGGTGTAAATACAGCTTTGATCATTCGTTACACTTTGTTAGTATTTATCAGAGCCAGGGCTCTTTTAATCCAAAACAGCAGCGCTCAAACAGCAAGGAAACCTGGGCTCCAAGAGCACTTACTGCAAGTTGGAGGGGTGGTGTTGGGTTTTGTTTGTTTTCTAAATTATTCACTTCTAAAAATTTCCCAACTGCTGCAGGGTTAAGCTCTGCAAGGCAGAGGAAAACTTTCCTCTCTCATGGCAGGCACAGCAAGAGCGAATCGCAGAGCCCTTGCCTGTTGCTGTGAGCCCACTCTGCTCCGGAGGATGGAAACAGGCACCGGGGAGGGAGGGAGGGATTCCTCTGCGGGCAGAACCTCTGTTATGTCGGTGTGTGTAGGACTGCTGGGGCTGATCCACAGCGCGCTGCAGCCACCAAAGCCGAGCGGCCTAACTCGTGAAGCGCTCCAGAGCAGGGCTCTCACGGGCTCGGGCTCCCTGCAAGCTCCAGAGCGGCTGATCCCGCGCTTGGGACAAAGCAAAAGCGCCTCTTCTCACTGCGGGCCCGGGAAGCGAACGGAGGGCTGGCTCCGAATGGTCTCCTCGGCGATGACAAGCTCAAATTCTTTAGCACCATCTAGCTAGCGCAGAGGTAACCCGCACCGCCGCTCCTGCCCGCCCCGGCTCCCGCTGAGGGAAGGAGGGAGCGCATCCCGCGCATCCCGCGTATCCCGCGCATCGAGCGCATCCCGCGTATCCCGCGCATCCCGCGCATCCAGCGCATCCCGCGTATCCCGCGCATCCCGCGCATCCAGCGCAGCGCCGGGAGCGGCTCCGCGCAGCCAGACGGAGCGCGGACCGACTCCTTTCTGATAAAAAATATAAAAAATATATAAATGGCCGCCGGAAGGACAAGTGGAAATTTCATAAAACAAATTAAATGGTACCTTGTCCAACAATCTGAATAAAATGTGAGAGCAGGACATGGACGAGAATGCCTTTTTTGTTGGAATGTCAGAGAGAAAACGGATGAGAAAAATGCTGTGGAAGCAAAACTGAGTGCAGAAAACTTAACAAAGGGCCACAAAAATAGTGGAAGGTGCCTAGAAAACTTCGAGAGAATAATCTGATAGTCAAACAAAATCTTGAAAAATTTCATGCACTACTTGCTGAAGTGTTCCTGTAGATATAAAAACAATACAGTATGGTGAACAATTCAGAAGAGCACAGTGTTTCAAAGTGAAAGATTTGGAATTTTCCTTTTTGAAAGCAAATTCTTTCTCAATATTTTATAATGCTGTATTGTTATGCAAAATAATTATATAAAATTATATAGATTATATAAAATTATATACAATGAGTATATACAATTATATTATTATATGAAATGTAAAAACAAATCCCCCAAAATTGAGTTAGTGATATGCATTGTAATTTTATAAAAGGAACACTTTCAAGTCCCTTTTTTCCCCAGCTGGTAGAAAAATTTGAAACTGATGGACAATGCATTTCTGAATGAAGCCAAAGATTTAAAAACTCAAAGAAAGTATTTTTTCCCCTAAGAGTTTCACAAAAAATTTTCAGAACTTCTTTTTTCTCCCTTATAATTCTGATGAGAAGTCAATTAAGCTGATATTGGAACTGTCTGCAAGATAAAGCACTGTATTGAAAGAACGATTTGTCTGGGAAACATCCCCAAAGAATTGCTGGTAAAGTATGTATTTACCTAAATTATTATTTCACATAGGACTAAATGATTTTCAGAAAAGAATATATCTTCAACTTTCATGGCTTTGTCAAGGAAAAAAGAATTTAAGTACGCAAAAATAGGAAGCATTTTGATTTAGTGCTGCCCCAATAATCTATTTATATTTAGGCCTTCAGAAAAATCCAACTGAGCTTTATTTTCACAACCAACTAAACCAATATTTTAATTTTTGATCTCTACTTTTGACCTAAGTTATTTTAAACCACTTGCTAGGCATTCTTAGACTTCCTCACACAATGTGTTTATCTTTTTTTTGGTTGGTTGGGACTTTATTCTTTAAAGAAACATCCTAAAACACTCACAGACCATGTTTCTGCAGGGAAGACCATGAGCCTACTGATGCTTTTTTTTTTTTTTAAGCACTTGTACCCTATTTCTAGACTATAAAGACCCAAATTCAAGGCATTAGGCTAACTTGCGGGCCAGTGTTAAAAACAAAGTTTGCGTGGACAGCCTTCCATGCACATGTGTGCCCCAAAGATGTTCAGAGGCAGCTTTATCCTGGGCCTTGGTCACTGCTCGTGAGCTTCACATGCCCCACCAGAGCAGGCTGACAGAGGCTCCTCACTCCTGATAGAACAGACATCACCCTGCGGGGGCTGGTCACACAAACCACGCTCTTCAGAAAGGAGAGGCCCAAAGAAGGTCCAGATTTTGGGAATGGAACTCCTGTGGGGACAGAAGGACACAGAACTGCAGTGGAGCACAACCTCTTCCATAGCAATACGGGGAACTTCTGCCAAGCCGTGTTACACCCAGCAACATGAGGTGTAAAGTTTTCAAAAAGTGGAGGAAAAGGAAGCTGCTGGAAGTCTGATGGAATTAATACCCACGTTGCTGAGATGTGGAGTTGCTGGTGCCAAGGAAATGGGAGCCAACACTCCCACGGGTCCTCCAAGCCACCCAGCATGTGGCCAGCTCAGCCAGCATGGCCCTGCTGCCAAGGCTTTGGAAACAGCCTGTGTTTGGTTGGATCTTCTTACCTAAGGAGAGAATCCAGAGATGAGCTTTTGTTTGCTTTCCTTTTCTCGCTTGCCTGCATTAGTGGGTTCTTTTATAATTGGGCTTGTACAAAATATTCTGTCAAGATGCATGTGGTGGAGGTGCCTCTGAGACTCCGAGCACACGCTAGTCCCACGCCCTCTCACACCCTGTAATAAGCTTTTTATTCTACTGTAATTAACAGCCAGGCACCAGCCACTCTGCTTAAAATCACAAACAGCCCTGCACTTACTATTTTGTGCTGCTTTTGCATTACCTGCTAATAACCCCTTCCCCTCCCTGAATTGCTTTCATATATTCACTGTCCAGTCACTACATGCTGAATTCGAACTCCCTAATTGCTCAGTTAAGTATTTTTTACTTATATGCTGTATATTTCATACCATAAGATTGATTCTACGCCTGTGAAATCAAGGAATACTTTCTGTAAACCAGATATACATATTCTGGGGAGATGGACCACTGGGGTAAATACAAACTCTTAGTCATATCCTCAAGTTGCTCCTGAATGTTTTGCAGGTCCTCTTATTTCATACTTCTAAATTTTATAGCAATATTTTGTCATGCAATGTCAACACATGCAATTTTATTCCTCCAGAAGACAGGTGATTTCCAGTGGTCCCAAATAAGCTAGACACTTATATGTTCCCTACTTGTATATGAAATTATGACTCTCAGCTTCATTGAAGAACTAATGAAAACAAGGTAAAATTAGGAATTTTAACCTGGTTCATGTAGACCATTTACAATATTTAATGGGGTTTATCATCAAATGTAGGTGGCACATAGGACACCCTTGCTTGAATTTATGTCAACTTAAACAGAAAATATGTTCAACAGCAACGGTTCAGGTTACTAATAATTATTGGCAATTTTAAAGGATAAAAAAATGTAGTGTTCACACAGGAATAGGATCCAAACCCCTCCTGCAGTTCGTGGACTTCCCATTTAATATGACAGGCATTAGATCAGGCTGATTATATCGACTGACGTGGGGACAGAAACCAACTCCTTTGGCTTCATAAAAGCAAATGTCTTTTTATCTGAATAATTATTATTATCATTGAAACAAAATGTATATTTTCTCAGCTTTTATTTACAATGTAAAGTGCTTTCCACAGTAAATCAACAAATATGAGTATTCATGTCACCAAAAGCTGATGATTAAAAATAATTACTTTAATGGTAGCTGGCCTGGTGCCAAACATGATTAGCTTTCACATTTCAAGCATGATAGTAGATAATTTACATCTCCTTTCACACCAATACCAAACTACTCCTAATGGATTCTATTTTAGTTTTTAGGAATTAATAGAAATTTAGTGTCCAATTCACTATGTTATAGACACCATTTGCTTTCAAAACCAAAGAATTGTTTCAAAAAAGGGCAGAAAGGAACCGAATCACAGGATAGGAAGCCAATAAAGTCGGCTTCCCTGCTGACAGCGTCCTTGCATGTGCCCTTAGAGCTGTCAGAGGCAGAGTGAGAAGAAAACTTTTTCCAACAGGCCAGAAAACCTTCTCAAGGGGGAAAATCCAAAGAAGTACTTAGACTGTCTCTAGCAGGACAGATGCAGATTGATGCCCTTCTCTCCTAAAGACCAAAGAAGACCTCCCACCCACCCCAGTGGACAGGATTTTGCTCTCGGGACAGTGAAGGAAATTGGACATTTGCCTTTTGAAAACATCGCAAGCTGCTCAAGGACCTGATGGGTCAAAACAGAAAATATATTTACATTCTTCTAAAGGACTTTTAAAACTAGTTGCCTTTTGCCTACCCATTAGACCTGAGAACAGAGCCCTGAGCATATCCTGTGGAGATAAACACTGACTTACACTCGCAGGATGGCCCTCACCCACCTAGGTTCAGGCTCAGGGTGTCAAAAGCACCCAAACGCTCTTTTTAGGAGGAAAAGGAAGAGCAAAGAAGTTCCACCTCCATCTGATTTGGAAGTTTGTTCCCATAGGAAATGTGGAAATTCAAAACACAGAGAGAAGACAGTGGGAAGGTCAAAAGGACAACCTTAGCTTTCAAATATGGGATTATTGCCTCTTGGCTGGAAAGACGCGTACAGGAACACCAAAGCAAAAAATATCAGGGGTATGGGGGCTCACTGGGCATATGAAGCAGGAATGATAGGTAAGCTAACGTCCTCCATACAGAAGATAATAACCTTTCATTAAGACAATAACCTTCAGCAGGCTGGACGAGGATGGTTTAAACTACCACAAAGAGTAGACCACCTTGGTGATTTGGTTTCCCTTTATTTTCAGACCTCCATCTCCAACAGGCTCAGCAAAGCTCCAGGCTTTGCCTGACTTCCACTAAGACCAGGGTCTGAAAACTGTAACTATTTTGGCAGCTACAGGAAGCCAGAACCACTGTTTTCAAAGAAAAAATTTGGTAACAGAATCAAAAAAACGCATAGCCATAAAGAAGCAAAGAGAAGCACCTTCCCTTCACCAGCCTATCCCACCTCCCTCAGTTCTACAGGAAAAAATTTCTGATGCCTGTGATTCCCTTACACTTCTCAGGGCTGCAATAATGAACCCAGCCCAAGCTAATGTGTTTCACAGGACCTGTAAACATCCATTTTCTTTTGCTGGTCACTGATTAAAAGAAAATACATTAGTCAGGTTTAAGCCTTCACCTTTCAGCCTACTGCTGGCACAGCACATAAACACTTCTTGTGAAACCCTTGTAATTTACATTTCAATGGACCACAGCCCTCATCTACACTGGCATTAAAATGTCCAGCACTGGCAGCCTCAAACATGCAGAATGGTGCATCCCCCCTGCTTCTTCTGACCTTTTATAGACTCCTATAGGGGGTGACAGGAAACCAGAGCTTCACATCACATCAATGCTTGCTTTCTGTGGAGAGTCTCAGCTCCAGCAGCAGTTAATGCTGCTGGTAAAGCTGTTTTTTGCTGGACAACCAGTGCAATTTTCCCACAAAGGTCACTCACATCAATTCCCAGAGGTTACAGAGCAAATCTACCTGGAGGAGAGAAGGTGCAGGGAAGAGCAGACAAAACTGGTGAGCTCTCCTAGTTGGAGCAAATTTGGAACTGCTTACTTAGAGATAAAATTCAGTATCACAACAGGAAATCCCAAGGCCTGTTCCTGTCCCCTAGGCTAATTGCTGTTGGTCTGGCAGTGCACCCCTGTTGCTGAGCCATCCCTTCTCACTAGAAAGAGCTCCCAACACCTCCCCCCTCCTTTTGCCTTGGCAGAAATCCGAGTGTATCCTCCGCACTCGGATCTAAAGTAAACCGCCATGTCATCGCCCTAGCAGAAAAACACACAAATACCCTCCCACCTTCGGAAAGCAGCAAAACATTAAGCTTTATGGGTACAACAACTAATATAAAAAAAAAGCCTGACTATTTAATGCAATGTTGTGGTTGAGAATTTAACCACACAAAAGGCAGAAAATTCAAACGTACAATTCCCACAGAAACCATAACTTGGCCACGTTTCACATACACACGTCAAGGCAGAAACTTTAACAGCGCATTCCCCCGTCTGAATTATTGCATTTGCAGAAGAGGTACAGCTCTCCTCCTCCTCCTCCCTTCGCTTTTTTCACCTCGTTTTTTTCTCATATACGAATCCCCAGTGGCAACATTTATGAAAAATTAGGGAAAGGGGACTCCAGTGGGGAGGAAGGGGGAGGGAAGCATGACTTTGGGTAAACACACATGCACTGGACAGGGTTGGAAAACAGACCTTAGTCTCCAAACTGCTTCCAGCTTCAGCTGGTTTGTGTCCAGGCCCCTGGGTTTAAGTTCTTTTCTGGGGCAATTGCTGAAGTCTGCACCATAACTTAGCCTGATCACACAGCACCCAACCCTATATACAATGCCCTGAGACTTGACCCTGGAGGGTGCTGCCCCACAGAAAACCTGCAGAATCTCAGCTCCTTTCTTAGCTCTTCAACATGAATTTCAATTCTTAAATCCACTTTGGCCAACACTCCTGTTTCCGAAGGCAATGTCACACAGGCAAATGAGGTGATTTTAACTCACCCCTTAGTGCAAACAAGCCCCATTACAAGGGCAGGCTGAGTGAGATCAGCTTTTGTACTAGTCTGGAGCAAGGACTTAAGTCACAGCTCTGGATCTACAGCTGATTACTTTCACTCCTCTACCACTCCAGATTAAACAATGCCAATACTGCACAAATCCCACCAATTCCAAGACTCTCTGCCCAGCTTTTAGAATAGTAACCACTCGTATTGTATATGCAGGCAGCAAACCTTCCTCCATCTGCCAACCCTGCTGCTTAATCCTTTCCTACCTGCTCCAGAGAAGGAAGTACAGCAAGCAATATGCTTTTTTCTTCCTCAGTTTCCATCCCCAAGTTTGTAGTCGACTTTGCTTGAGTATCTTTACTCATATAAGCAAATAGGCATTTGTACCCAGAGGGAAGATGTGGTTCTAGCCATTGATCTGGGATGCCTTCCTCACTTGGCCCCGGGCAGTCACAGAGGCCAGTATGGAATATGTTTTCCTTAATGTGCTGTGCTGCATCCTTTCTGGCTCTGAGGAGCCTGTCCTAAGTGGTCCAAGCAGTTGGAAATCTGAATTTCCTGGCACTAGTGAATTTCAGCTTGTAGAGAGGAGAAAAATGAGGTAACTTGCCTATTCATTTGACAACAATTAAGAACATAAAACTAGATGAGCCATTCTGAGTCACTGATGGCCCATCCAACCCAGTATCTCGCTTTCCCCAGCGGGGAGCGCTGGGTGCTTCAGAAGCAAATATAAGCAGCATGGCAATTACAGTGATCCCTCCTCTGGTATAACCTCTCAGATTCCAGCAATCAGCAGTCTGGGGACTTCCTGAGCCAGAGGTTGCATCTGGACCATCATGTTTAATAGCTCCCAGTAGACTTCTCCTCCATGAATTCGTCTAATCCCTTCTTGAACCCGTTTATACCATTGGCTTCTTACAACATCCTGTGACAAGGAGTTTCACACTACAATTGCACACTGAGGGTGTTGGGGAAGGGGGGGGAGGAAGACTTCCTTTTCATTGATTTCAACTTGCTGACTAATTATTTCAGGGAGTGCCCTCCAGATCCAGTAGTACGAACAGCAGTAAATCCATTGCTTGGGAACTTGCTTCCCACCATTCAGACCATTATCAGGTTCATCCAAGCTTCACTTTTATGGGCTAATCAGTATCTCATACAGTCTATTTACTGCTTCTCATAACAAAGTAATTCCACATTTTTGCCACCTTTCTCAGTGCTTTTGTTTTCACTGTAACCCTTCTGATACAAGAAATTTTTCTTTGGTAATGGATGGCCCTGATAACTAACATGAGTGTATTTACCAGAAGAGTTTTGAAACCAAATTATTTACCCTGAAAATGCAGACACAGTTATAGAAAAAGAAAAGAGAATATTAATTTTGTACTTTGCTGGCTTTATTGACTTCAATTCAGCAACTGAACTTTACTCACATTTATGTTTAACCTTCTCTCAGCCACACAAGATATCTCCTGAGCTCCTACATACACCTATATAAAATAATACAATCATATTATAGCTTAATGATATATTATTTTTTCAATAATTACTATAATTGAATTATGTAATAACTCATAATTATATAGTGAAATGCTATGATGATAGAAGCATAACACACATATATATATTTAACTTTTTATACTATGCATACGCTCCTGTTCTACATAACACATAAACAATACAAGTTATAACTAAACAGAACTTTCTTTCACTCATTTAATTAATTCATTCCCTAATTTAAGGGAATGTGTCTTAGTTAGGAGTTTACTGGCATATATCCCTTTCAGGATCAGAATGCAGGTTAGAGGGGGAAAAAGTCCCATAACATCACCCACACCGGCCTTGCACTCTGCTTCTCTGGTGGCTCCTTTTGCCTTTTCCCTCCTCCCTCTACTTCTGCCCCTCTTTGACCTGACTTCTGCTGTCCTTCAGATAAAGAAGGATTTCACTCTGTCAGGCATGATCCCATCTTTTGCAAGGCTTCTGTGACTACAAGCAAAACACAGACTAAGACACAATTCCTTTAGAGAGGAGAAAAACCCATCAGACCTGAGTGTGTCAGGTCTCAGGACAGGGAGTGTAGCAGCCAGTATGCAAAAAAACAGCTTCTGTCTCAGGTGCTGACTATTCCCTCCTCCTCTCTTTCCCCCTTCACATGCATTTGCTTGGTCCTGAGAGAAGCCTTGAACATCAGCTGCAGCAACGTAGCAACTCCAGACTCTCTCAACTGTGTTTGTTTTTCTCCCCCCAAAAAACATCAATCTTACTTATTTAAGGTAATTTTATGAGAATTTAAAGCTAAAATAGAATTTATAAAAATTTCTTGCAGTGAGAAAGAAAGAAAATCATATTAAATTGAAAGCAATACTTTATATTTACTACAGCTAATGCTTTAAGATCTCTTTTTCCCCATCCAGATTTTTAACAAATTTTAACAAATATAAATGAAAGTATGCCATGAAGCCAAAATCAGATACTTATTTTGGTAAAGAAGAGAAGGAGTAATAGTTCAATCTTGGCCAACAGAAGTTTTGAGAACCAGTTACTACCTGCCAGTAATTAAAGATATACTTAACCAAATACCACATCAAATGACAACCCCATACACCCATGTTACCATGGACATACCTTCATGCAAGTGTAGAAATAAACATTTAAGAGCAATTAAATCTTAGTCAGATGCCTAGGCATAAAGAAACGTGATTTGCTTTGCTGTTGCCATGGAAAGCATCTGACCAAAAGTTAGGGAGTCTGATGCCTGGTGAGGTTCTGAGGCTTGTTTCACTCTGTTGGTTTGTTACTCCTTTCTTTGGGGCAGATACATACATGTAGACCTCTCTAAATATATTGATGTGTGTGTATCAAATAAAAACATCCATTCTGCATGAAAAGATTTTATGAGGGCTATTTAATGTCTGCACGTCATAAAGAAGACTGAAAGGCAGTCTGCATACACGCTGTATCACTGTTACTGCACCTAAGAGTCACTCACAGGGTATCAGACCAGGGAGAAGTGAAAAGGGAAAACTCCACTTGGTGAAAGGTAAAAGCACAGAGGAAAAAACCTGTGCCAGGCAGCAAAGAACTTGTCTGCTGGCACCTGGCCCCTCGCTGTCCCCTTACAAACAAAGCAAAGCAGTGCTAAGAACATTATTAATCTGTGCCAAATACAAAAGTCAGCTTGTGTTCTTGCATGGGCTGCAAGATCTGGACATTCACAGGAAGAAATTCTGCCTGCTTTGCTCTGGGAGGGAAAACACTCCACAGAGAGGGTGCTGGGCAATGAAGCAGCACTACCTCGTCATGTGGATTTTTTTAAAAAGGGATTGCAAGCAAAACCTCAACACCTCTGTGGGGAGTTTTCCTGCTGGACCAGAAACACCTGTACATTTTAGAATCATAAAGTCATAAAGGTCAGAAAAGACCTTTAGGATCATCAAGTCCAACCATCAACCCAGCACCATTACCATGTTCACCACTAAACCGTGTCTTCAGACTCCATATTCACACGTTTTTAAGCACTTCCAAGGGTGGTGACTCCACCACTTCCCTGAGCAGTGTGTTCCAATGCTTTAAAACCCTTTCCATGCCTTGCATGTTCAGCTTATGGGCATTTCAACCTACATGGACAGCATCAAACTGACGGACTGAGGAAGGCAGCCTGTCCCATATCCCACGTCTTGGAGGGACTTCCAGTAACCACCAGACACACACACATGGTCCTTTCAGGCAGGACTAGCCACACGTCTGTCCTCCCTGGCACAGGTTTGTCTCTCCTGCTCCTCAGGATGCCCAGTAGCAGACACGTACTGGGCTGCCCAGGCAACCCAGTCCAGGGTTCCACCAAACTGCATCATTAAGTGGGTCCTTCCTAGTGTCTGACACCATCTTCTGTCACAGAGAAAGGGACAGGGAAGAAAAATGAAGAGAAAATAGTCTATCCAGCCTCCATTAGCAGAAACCTTCTGCAGTGTCTTCTTGGTTGACCTTGTCTACTCAGACATACTGAGAGATGATAATAATAATAATTAGCACTTACATAGCACTTAATCCTCAAAGCACTTTACAAACATTAGCTAATTAACTAAAAGGCAGATTATATATGTTTCTGTACACATAAATAAATAAATATAAAAGATCTGGGAAGCCTGCCACATTCACCCTTGCAGAAGAGAGGCCTTGCAAACTGCCTGCCCTGCACAAATCCCTCAGTAACACGTCATGCCAGCTTGGTTCAAAGCCCACAGATCAGCTTATGAGTGTGCACTCTGTCATCCATGTAGACCTGCAGGTAGGAAAATTTCTTCAGGACAACCATAAGATGGTATTAATTAAGTAGTCTGACTTAATTTAATACTCAATAAGCTTATTTTTCAACATGAGGAGTTGCTAATGACTGTAAATACTTGCATTATAGTTGCTAGCCACTTTAAATAATTGTTAGATACCAATTAAACTCACAGGAAAAGAAGCAAGGTCAGGAAAATGGCAGTATTTTAATCTCCCACTACCTTGCATAATCCCTGTGTATTTCTTTTCCTTTCAACTCAAATTACACACAATCTTATGGGAGAGCTCATTTTAGGAAAAGTTTCTCCTTAAACTAAGCTGCTTCACATGACAAGCAGGGGACTTTTTTATGACTTTTGTCATATCATGAAAATAGTGGTGATGGGTCCGTAGGTTGTGTCAAAGGTTGTGTCAAGACCCTGTGGGCTGATGTGGGGACAGGAAGGCTGGGATCTGCCTGAAGGACAGGGTGTATGGAATGCTCCATTCAGCTTCTCCTCATGTTCCATCCACTTAGCCGCATTTCTGTACTTTGGCACACTTGTGGGGCTGCTCTGGAGACATGAAAGTCAGCAGCAGTGGGCAATGTTCTCCTTGCTGGCACTTCTGGTTCTGGCTGCTCTCGCCTACCTCATGGAGTTTTTGTACTTGCCTCCACTCTTCCCTTCACCTCTCCCTGTTTTGCATCTTCCAACATTGTGACTGAGCTTGAAACTCTGATGCATTCCAGACTAGTAGCCTGTGGCTGCTGGTGATGAAACAAAAGCCAAAAAAAAGAAAAAAAAATAGCAGCAAATTAAAGAATGAGACTGTATGAAACGTAAAAGGAAAGCCACCCTGCCGATTTGTGGGCAAGGTGGTTGTCATAAAGTGAGATCAAATTCATGCTGCACATGCCTCCCTTAGAGAAAAAGAAAAAAAATCAAATTTCAATTGCTATTCTCCTTGCTGTTAAAATGTAACAAATGTTGCATTTGTTGGCTGTGAAATCCCTCCCTGCTCTCAGGTTTTGCTTTTCCCAGCACACGCATACATGGGTACATGCAGCAGACGCAAGGTGCCACACAAGATCCATATCAAATCAAGAGGATTTAAACATCTGTGAGAAGAAAAAAAATGTAGACATCTAACTCTACAGATCCTCTTGTGCAGTGGCATGGGCCAGGCCCAGTTTTCTTAGAGTTAGAGCAACATCTCTTTCAACATCCTGGATCCCTTCCTCAGACAGAAGATCTCTGCCTTACAAACCATTTCTTACTCTAAATTTTCTTAAAAGCTGTAAAAAACCCCCAAACAAACAAACAAAAAACAACCCCAAAAACACAAACAAAATAAAACAAAAAAAATCAAATCAAACCAAAACAAACAAACAAGAAGTCAAAGAGGGAAAAGCTGAACACTGCCTATTTTCAAGCAAACTACAGCTCCTTCTGCAATAGGGCATGGATAAGACAAGGTTGCACCACTGCCAAGCCATACTCACTCCCAGGTTCAGATCATTGTACTTGACAGCAGTAATAGGACTTGTTAAATTGAAAGGGGGAACAAGAACCTGTTTCCTGCTGCTCAGGTATAATGTCCACAGAAGGCAACAGGAATCATACCAGGCAGATGGGAAGAGAATTTAAAGCTTTAAATTATCATTTATTATCTTTTAAGAAAGAAATCAGACTTGAACACCAGCCTGAAATGTGCTTGCCTAACATCTTAAATATTCCCACCACAAAAAACAAAAGCAGCAGGTATGTTGCTTTTTATTTTATTGTATTTATTTTTCCTAGTTTCAGTGGAGTCCCTCCTTCTCTGGATACAGCTGGACCATCTCTGCCAGAGGACATCCCTGGGGCTCAGAAAAACACTTCTAAAGAGGCTTTCTTGGTTGTTTTTTTTTTTTTGCATTTGGAATGCAGTAGATTATATCAAGTGTCAGATATTTTCAAAACATTTCCCAAGGGACAGTACTCCTATAAATTCTTCACACATACACTTAACTTTCCACACTCTGAGTGCTGTGCTGTCCACAGACCTGCTGGTGTTGCCACAGGAATCAGGGTAAAGATTTGCACTGGCTGCAAATTGGACAAGGCTCCCAGTGCCTTTCAGGATTATGCACAAGAGAAGAGAAAGCAGGCTGTATTTAAATATACAAATCTATAGGATAGCAACTTTTTCACTTCTGTGAATGCATAAGATAAAAGAATTTTATAGTTGTTGAAATTACTAATTTAGAGGCTGACAGATCTTTAAAAAAAAAAAAAACTGAGAAAATCTGAGAAAGTAATAACTTTCCTTCTGGCTTGGTGATCACATAATATAGTTTTGATATCTGCACATTTTCTGAGAATTAACACACTCAACAGATGTCCAGACAGAAAAGAAATAATCTTGTTCACAAAGAGGCACACTGTACAAATGGTGAACCAACATTAGAAAACTAAATCCACCTACATGTACTCAATATGGTGTATGCACATATTTGAAAACATCTGTGTGTAAGTTTAATTGTATTACAGAAAACCCTGGAGAAGATTCTGGTATGTCCCCAGGGTCTTCAGATGAATTTTTTTCTATCCAGAAAGCCCATGAAATGAACTTGTAGATCCACTGGCCTTGTCAAGCAGCATTTCCTATATCTAAAGTGCCTCCATGGAATTGAGGCCAACATGGGACTTCAGCAGGCTGAGAAGAGCTGGAAAAGGAAGTGCTCAGAGCACACTTGTTTCGTCTTGTTTGGTTTTTCTCTCCAAGAGAGTGGAGTCATGCTCTCACTTTATGGGGCGCAAATAGTGACAGAATCACAGAAAATGCTGAGTTGGAAGGGACCCATGGGGATCATCAAGCCCAGCTCCTGGTCCTGCACAGGGCACCCCACGAGTGACACCCTGTGCCTGAGAGCACTGTCCAAACACTCCTTGAGCTCTGTCAGGCTTGGTGCTGTGACATCTTCCTGGGGATCCTGTTCCAGTGCCCAGCCGCCTTCTGGTGAAAAACCCTTTCCTAATATCCAACGTAAGCCTCCAGACCCAACTTTATGCCATTCCCTCAGGTCCTGTCACTGGTGACCACATCTTTCTCCATTAATCTGGAAATGAGGTGAAGAGGTAGTTGAGGAGAAAAGGAGAGTAAAGGGAAGGCAAAATGTTTGAAGACACTGCACAGATATGCCAACATCATATTGCTTACTTGCTCCGTGCCCTGTTGGAGGAGTGGCCCAGCCATGGCAGGGAGCCAGGAGGAGCCCTTCCTTGCCCTGGGGCAGTGCAGGAACAGGAACGGTGCAGACTCAGAGTCAGGGCAGGGAGGCACGGAGGGCTCACAATGGAGGGAGTCACTTCTGCAACCAGGAAGAGGAAGGAGAGCTGAAGAGGACTCACCATCGCCCTAAACTCCTGCTTTGCGTGTTCCCACAAGCCAGAGAAACACCCACCTGCCCCTGGCAGGGAGATGATGCGTTCAGAGAGAAATACTCACCCTGCCCACAGGCCTTCCAACACCCACAGCTACTGAGCTCTGCCCACATCTAATCCTCCCCTTCTGTAATTCCCTTGAAATCAGGCATTAACTAACTTTCTTTACACCTGTCGCAACCCACAGGGAAATCCCAGGCCAGATTCAGCCCACCCAGCCAGCTGTGACATGAAAAGGTTGCAAGTACACGGCAGCCTCATCAGAACCAGCCCTCATAAAATACTTGAAAAGGGAACATGCAGAAGGGCTTCTCCCAAAAGGTACAAGTCTTCCTTTACTGACTGTATGAACTACTCTATGAAACCAGTGCTATTTATGTCTAAAAATGTGCTATTTATGTCTAAAAATGAAAGGCAATAAAAAAAAAAGAACTGTTTTATGTTGCTCAGCAAGCAATAGCACTCCTACATAACCCAACTCTTTAGAGTAAGGGTCTTTGCACACCAATCTAACATTCCTTTGACTCCAACAAAGTGGAATAAAATCTATTTCAAATATATTATTTGATGAAAGCAGATGTCAGCAGATACTGCCTATGTAATTGATATTTGATTTATTCAAGATTTATGCATGCTGTGCCTTAGATTTATTAATGATAATCCCCTGCTCTTGTGTTTAATATAGTGGAACCAAAACATAATTTGCTGGGATCAGTCAGAAATGCATCAAAGTGATTAACTCTACATGCAAACCATTATCCAGTGACATCCCTACTGTGCATAGTGCAAAAGGAGGCAATAATACAGTAATTGGCTTCACTTAAGCAAGTCAGATATTTGCTGTGATTGCTGGTAAAACTTGGTCCCTTTAATCTCAATGGTGTTACTTCTTCACATCCATCCTTCATCTTCCCTTGATACATTCCTGTTTGCAAAAGAGTCAGAAACTTAAAACAATAATTTAAAAAATGAAAAAGCAGCACAGCCAAAATTCCTCCAAACACCTGGCAATTTAACATGAGGAAATCATCAGAATCACAGTCAGCACAGCAGTGAAACTCAGCTCGGCTCCTGAAAGCAACTAAGAGGGTCTCTCCCTCCTCCAGAGCCATGTTATTTGCAGGTTGTTCGTGGCATCCCTCTCACTGCAGGAATGGAGTAGGGAGTAGCACGGCAGGAATAGCTTGAAAAGACCTCAAAGGAGGGATTAAGTTCAATGGGGAGGTGAAACTGTGACTCTGTGAGTAATCACAGAGGTTGGAAAGGCCCGTCCTTGACTTCAGCTCCTCCTCACCACTGGGTGCTGGTCCTTTATCCAGGGAAGAGCAAATCCCTAGCTCTGGGGGCTGCAGGACAGAGGCTTGAATGAAGAGGCAGAGAGTAAAAAAGGCACAGAAAATTCCAGTCCACACAGGCAGAAGCAGAAAAGCTGTTGGAAAAAGGAAGCCTGTGAATTCTCTCACTGGAGTCATGACAGCCAAAGTCTCCATTTAGCCTAATTAATTTGTTCCACTCTTGAACAATACAATTTCAGTTACATGTCTTACGAGTTGTTACATTTCCAGGCAGATCCATTGCCATTGCAAGAGCAGCCATGTGTTTCCGTGTTGTGGAACTAATTTTTTATCTCCTGGACCTGCCCAGTCATTCTGCTCCCGATGACTGGCTGACCTACAGGACTGGCTGGATTCCTTTTCACAAAAGCCAGAAAGCACCTTTACCTCCGAGTCCCATAAGCACAACTCCTGAAGCTGTCTGGGGGTAGTACTGCCCTAACAAACAGTAAATGTGGTGTTCTGACATTCAGTCTAATCAGAAAGGAGGTGTCTTGAGAGAGAAGTTTTTAAATGAGATGTTAAAATCCACCATCATTATCACTTATGGAAAGAACATGTGCTTGGCATGATTTTCTTTCTTTCCACCTGAAATGACAAAATGTAACAAAAAACACAAAGTTTTGTTTCTCCTAGATACAAGGGTGATGTGCTATGACACAGAATTTCCTCACTAAACAAAGTTCATCTTGCATTGAGGGTGCTGGCTGAAGAGCACGGTGCATGCAAGCCCAGACAAATTTGACAGAAAATGCAGAATTGCAGCAGCTAGAAGAGGACACTGGGCCTGCCTTGCCACAGAGAAGCTTTGTGACCTGCCAGATTGAAAATAAGAACCCACTGGATAGCTTGTTAGAGCAGATGCTGAAGGAAGAACAAGAGAGAGCTGGGCAGTTCTTATTCCCTCATCTTCTCATCTCCCAAGACAGAGCTAGGAGGCACCAAAATCAAGCAAGTACCAGCCACATGAAAGAATAAGAAAGGGAAGTAAGAGATAGTCTATTTTATTAGAAGGGAAAAGGAATTCTAGATTTCAGGTAATCACCCTTGTTCTTTTTTTGTCCCCTCCTACCAAAACAGGCCAGCCTCCTTCCTGTGGCTTCCTCTGCCTTGATGCCAGGAGAGGAGAGTCTCTGCTTGTCCAGCATGTGCCTCAGTACACCAGTATTCATGGCTTTCACTTTCCTGCAACTATTTCTACACAGTACAAAAGAGTCTTCTTCTCATGGAAGACTGTCTGATTCTCCCAGCATGGAGTTTGTGCTCTGACCAACTTCAGCGAGTCTTTCTCTTTTCTACCTGGATATTTAAAGAAAAAAAATTGCCCTGCATTTCCAAATGAAGCAGCTAACAAGCTGAGATTATGACATCTATCCTCTCTGGTAGGAAGGGTCTACAATTCCCTAGTGAATTTATTGTTGAACAAAATGAAAAAAAAAGGATTGTTTCAATTATAAGAAAGTTCATATCACATGAAATTTAAAAACCCAAATTCTTCATTAATATACTTTTTCCAGATTGAGAATAATTACAGCCATCTGGAGATCAAATTATAAAATGGAGACTTGTGCTGTAAGAAGGAATCTTGTCACTCAAACCTTCTACAATTTTGTCTTTTAAAAAGATTGCTAACACTGATTTTATAATGTTCTGCTTCATCCTTCTTCCAGACTGCTTTATCCTTAAAGTTGTTCCAGAACACTCCTGGAGTATCCATGGAGTACCTGAGCTCATGATCAAGTCATTTCACTGCCGAGACACTAACGAAGGAAAGGAGAAGAATTACCAGGAGCAGAGGAAATATACATTAGGAAAGTGAATACCAAAAGCCAGACAAACAGCCTAATTGTCCCCACAGCTTCGGAGGAGTCCCAGAGACAGCCGCTGCTTTCCAAGCCCCACAAGCTCCAGATGGGGCCCCTCTCCTCCAGAAGGATAATTCCAGGGAAGAAACCTCAGACACCAACTGTAGACACTGCCAAGAGAGAGGCTTCTGGGCACAAGAAGCATCCTCTGAATACTCCTTACCCCTCCAGAGTTGTTTGACCGCAGCCTATCTTCACCTCCACCTTATGCCTTCATCTCTTCTGCCCTCTCCCCTGCTGTCTTTTCCTTTGTAGACAAACTGACCTCTTTTTCAAGAAATCCAGCACGTTCCCCCACAATGGGGAATTGAAAGGGCCTCACACAGCTCCTTGAGGGCATCTTCCACCCACTCTGACTATGCTCCCTTTCCTGTTTCCACTGGAATATCTCTGAAGGCAAGAGACACCTATGGCTCCAGTTCATGCAGTGAAGGAGGTTTGTGTGGACCTCAAATGCCCGACAGTAACAAACACAATTCATGACAGCTCCCACTTTCAAAGCTCAGTGAAACAACCCTTTGCATTTTAATGACACTGATTAAGCTCCTTTAGAATACAGAACTAGAAAACTTCAAACCATTTGTGCTTAAGCCCATTCAAAATAATCAGTACTTTAGGTTTCACTGTCCATTCCCTAATGCACACACACAAGAAACAAGCTTGCAGCCTCTTGCATCTCAGAATCATAGGACAGTCACCCAGAAGTCATAGGATAAGCTGAGAATGAGTGATATACTGAAAATATTCTACTTTAAAATTCATTTTTTATGCCTTCATGGATATGATACTCTCTAATGGCCACATCTTCATGGTCTTTTCCATAGACAGAAGGCCTGGGTATTTAAGGGAAAACTGAGGATTGCCTTTGAACGCATGCCTTCAGGAATTGCAAGATCAAGGGAAAAATGAAAGCAAATGCAAAACATCAAGTATCAGAAGAGTCATGGTTAGAGAAGAAGGATGAGCTGACAATGAGGACAGAAGGTCAGTTCATTAGGGAAGCTCTGATATAAAACACAGGAATTCCTTTCTCAAGAAAACCAGGAAAATAGCAGCTTCAATTGAACTACATATTATTTTGGGTGTTTAAAAAGATATGCCCATATTTAAGATGGTTAAAGTATATAAATGACTAATCACACAAGCAGCATTATTCCCTGCCACCTCTTCTGCTCTGTAATATTGTTGCTTTGCCAAATATCCCCCTAGTAAAAACTCTTTCCATCACTGCATACCACAAGAGGCTTGGACACACAGAAGTGTTTCTCGTCTCTGCTGCCACCCAGAACCCTGACCTTTGAAAAGCTCAGTGAAGACCCAAAGGTCTGGCAGAACTCGCACTCCACCACATAGCCAGCTTTGAAATCAGCTGAAATTTCCATGCCCTTCAAGCCTTTTAGATGAGCTGCTGGAGGACAGTGGCAGTGGGAAAGAATGACAAGTTGATAAATATTAATCTGTTTAAACTCACTGCTGAGCTAAAACTAAAATGCCTGGAAAGTTGTCCCATATTCTGTACACACAGGGAGGAAATATGAAACATTTTCAGCACTGACATAATTCAGCTTCAACAATCCTCTAAACAGGGTTTCCCAGGGAAAACCATTGCTCTGGCTCCCTCCTCTCGTGAGCTGTGTCTGTGTCCGTGTCATTTGCACCACTCATTTCCTTGGTGGTTTCCAAGTCACCACTACCCACATCCCTGAGCCCAAGAGGAGCTGGGCAGCTCTTCTCTTAGAGGGACACCCTGCAAACCCTTTGTACAGAACAGGAAGAAATGGTGGATCTGAAACCCTACTCGCATCTTTCCCTGTGAACAGTGCCCTAGGAAAAGGACTACTTGGCCTGACCATGAGCTACCTGGGGAAGGAAAAGGGCCACAAGGCACTGCATGGATTGGTGCTAATGAGCAGGACTAATCCCTGCAATAAATCCACATCTAAAGACTGCACCTCTGAATAAGGACATTTTAGGGATATGAGGATGTTAACAGGATATGGCACCAGTGATTTAAGACAGTGAGTGTCTCCTTTGAGCTAAGTGTCCCTGCCTTGGCAGAGAGATGATGGTATGCTGGAAATATTAAACTAGCAACCTCCGTGGAGATACATAGCTGCAAGTAAGAACAGAATTTGAAACCCTGTCGTCAGGATAAGTCATCAAACAGATCCTGCTAAACAGCAGCCAAATATATATCCGCATCTACTGTTGTAGGTGTTAATGGAACAGCTCCCAAATATGAATGCTGAAATAACATCCTGATCTCCTGTAACCAGAGCTAAGAGGATTTGCCATTGATATACCAGCTCTGAGCTGGATTTACTTCAAAATTTTCAAAAGCCCCTCCAACGGTATAAAGCACGTTTTTGTGTCAAAGGAATCTGGAGGAGTGCTTCACATGGAGCACTGGGCAATATGTAATGAATTCCACATTCTAGCTTTGTCCCCAGAGAAGGCTTGCACAGATTCCACAATGGAACAAGAGGTTTATTGAACGGGACAATGTGAGAGGAAATCTATTTTACAACTTCAAGCAAGCTTCTGTCCACAGAGGATGAACAAAATTTGTTGCTGAAAAGAAAACTAATACTAAGCAGAAGAGCCTAGATAAAAAAGCAACAAAATGTCACCTTTTGTAGTTCTTCACCCATGTATTTGTTGTATGTGTGCACCTTGCCCTACACGTCTCTATGTAGCATGAACACGCAGATGCTACACAGAAGCACTCTTCAAACACAAAGAAGCCAGAAACAGCATAATCCTGTCCTCTGGAAGTTCTTGGTACGGGAACAGTAATTAGATAATTCTACATTTGAATGTAGTACAGTTAATCAGAGCTTTCCCAGAGGCATTTTAGAATTAGGAGGAATGCTATTAAGGAATACAAATGTTTTATTTCCTAAACTGCCAATAAAAGGAGACAATCAGCCTAAAAAAAAAAAAAAGACAAAAATAGTAATGGAACTAGGTTGCTTTTAAAAAAAAAATCCGACCAATTCATTTCAATGTCATGAACCTAAACAGTATGTCATTATGCTAGGGAATTAATTGGATTGTAAATAAAAGTGAAACTGATCAGTAAGTTTCTATTGCTTGCGATGAGTGAAGTGCAAGGATTGTATGAAAAGCATAAATGATGAAAGTTGAATTTGTTCTGAAAAATTATTTCAGTTTGAATAATCTGCAGGGTATTAATGACACTGGTAAGAATTTTTATTATAAACATATGAGGACAGCGTGAATCAGGAATAAGTCTATTTAAACCAATAGATTGCACCGACGAAACATTTTTGAGGGCTGCAGAATGGAAACTAACTGAGATCAACATACCCTTTTGATGAGAGCAGAATGGGGACCACAGTTCTTTTTCTTTGTTGTTTTTTCTCCTTGCTCCACACTTGCTTATGTACTCTTATGGAAAACTCTTTTCTTGAACTGCCAGCCCTCCAGATAAGCGAGGTCTGGGTGCTCGTGTGGTGACAATATCCGACTCTGTGGTGACAACATCCCTCTGACCTAAAACAAAGACAGCTACCAGCAAAGCCAGCCGGCTGGAATGAAGGACCCACTGAAGTGAAGGCTGTCAAAAAATGCAAAATGCAAAAATGCAATCCCAAACCCTTCCAAGAGGCAACCTGGGTGAGACAGAGGCATTGAGATGGTGAGGAACTGGGGGCAATGGCTCGAAGAGGAAGACACATGAAGTCAAGGACCACAAAATAGGAGAATTAGAGTGAGAAGGCGTAGCCCCACTTTGCATTTTTGCTAGGATCTTGTGCCCATTTTTCAAGGAGCGGAAAAGAGTAGATGCTCAGGAGGTCTGTGCGAGCAGACTGCTTGTTGGAGGTCACACCTGATGAATGGAGGTGGAGAACAAGGACTGTCCTTACTGTGAGAGGGAGAAAGTCCTGCCAGCTTCAGATGCTAAAGAATGGAGGGAGAAGCCCTGAGGGATTACAGTCCTAACTGAGCCACACGAGTTAGAAGATGTAAATACAGATTCTCCTCTCATCTTGCATCTCCCCATTATCTAGAGACTTTAAAAGGCTCATGAAACCTGCATGTAATATTATTAATACCCAAGGCAGATCAATTTAAATTAACTCGAGTAGAGCTACATACTGTCATCACACAGTAGAAGTGTGATTGCTATCTGAAACCCATGGGGGTAGAAGCCTAAGGAAAGAGAACACCTTCTCATATTAACAGATAACCATGGCACAAAGCTATGAGTTTATTTAGGCTTAGAACAAGCACCAAACCCATAACTAGAAGAGCACTTAAATCTTGGGATTATCACCTTAGAGGAGCCACAGCAGTGCCCAATGGCTCAGGTCTCCTGAGGACTGCTTTCATGAAAAACTGCATTACTTGACTTTCTTGCTGCAGATCTGGGTTTCTGCATGGGACAGCTGCACACAGTATCTTATTAGTCTTTTCCTCACAGCCTTAAAGGGTTTTAGGAGATCTGTAATAAGGGTTTCAGGAACTAAAACTCAATTTGTTTATGCTATCTCTTAGGGAAACAGCTCAAGGAAAAGCAAAACAGGGACAGAGGAAGAGCACATGCGCAAAGGAGATGGACTCCCGTAGAACAACATAGCATATTAATTCATTCTGATCTTGCTATTTAGTACCTGCAAAGTCTACCATTATGCATTATTAAATTCATGTATTATTGAATCACAATCCTTGTTGCCTGGTAAGAAATGTGGATGATTTCTTAACTTAAATTAAAGCACTGCTTTCCTTATTTGAATAAAACTGCATTACTGGCTGCCTCTCATGGTAATCAGAAAACTGCATTAGGCAGGTAGTACTGTATGAATTAAAAAATAATGAAACAAGACTTTTCAGTCAGACATTGTTCCCTCGCCTGCTTTTCATGACAGCAGATTCCCTACTCTGAGTTGATAAGACAACAGCAAATGAAGATAACAACATGAGAGCAAAATCATTCACTCTAATAGGTTCCACCTGTGCAGGCTCCAGCTCATTTACATGACTGCAGAAAAATTAGAAATCATGCAGCAATTAGTCTCTTCTAGATTATGCACTGTGTCAACTGATACCACTCTGGAGAGCACTAGTGCTAAAATGGTTTCAAAAGATAAATCTACTAGCCTATGCAAACATTTTTAATTACCTGGAAAACTGGATTGCCTGTTTAGAAAACTGCTGTAAAGGAGGCTGCCCACACAGCCCTGGAATCAAATGTCACCAGCTTCAAATGTTTATATAAATGACTTTTATAATGTTTGATGGCTTGGTGAAACAGAACCACATATCTGCTTTTGCTGCTGTGTAGCTGAAGGAACATCTCTTTAGAGGGAGGTAATGGAATTGAGGTAAAAGGAATTTTTCTTTCTCTTTTTTGTGTTAGCAGGTATCGATTCCTTTAGTCTCAGATCTCATCATCCACTCTCATCCATTGCAAAACGATGATCATTCACAGCACTGAGCAAACCCAGCAGCTATTTATGGGATAAAAATTAAGGGCTGCATTGTGAACCCTGCACTCTCCCCAGTAAGGAGCTCTTCACTTAAGAGGCCCAGTGAAGTCAATTTAGCTGCTTACGAGTAGCTGTTCCTCCTTGTGAGGAAGCAGTTCACAATCTGGGCTTCAATTCTCTGCCAGGGTTAGCATATGTGCTGGTGGAAAGGCAAGTCTGCCTGTCCAGCTGGTGCAAATCTGCAGCGCTCCCAAGCTCACAGAAGCTCTGCAGATTTGCGCTGAGCAGCGATCCGCACCCCGCGCATGAAGCATGTGCTCTCCACATCCTGGCTGCTGCTAATGAGGTCTTGAAATCACCTATTGGAATTTGAAAATGGTGCTTCTTTGGTATATTTAAATCTTTCCCAAGGCAAAAAAAAAAAACCAACCCAAACTCTTACAGTAATTACAAAGGAAGAGAGAAATGAAAGCACCATAATTTTGAGAGCTGCAGAGTTTAATTCAGAGCCAGGTCCTTTCTGTTTATCTGACTCATTCTCTTAAGAATTCCAGAGCAAGGAAATACCTAACTGTGAAGACTGAAACCTCTAGGACTGGTCTTGAGTTTCTATTCTGTATCTGATATTTCCACAGAGTATAATAATGTGGCTTTATAATTAGTACTGGATGAACTCATGAGGGGCCACCTTAATGGCATAGTCACAGCTTTGGTTGTATAAACTGTTCCTGCAGGCTGAGTTTAAGTGCAGGCTCCAACCCTTGAAATTTTTCTTTGCCTCCTAAAAATACTGCCCATGTCTTTTTGTGTCACACAGAATAAATCCTACAGATCATACAAGCAGATTTGGTGAGGGACACCCCCATCCCCACAAGGAATTTACACAGCTCATTTCTGATGTAGCATCATGTTTGTATTACTCTCAATTCAGGACCACTGAATTATCCCTCTTTAGTTATCAAGACTTCTTGTCACAGATTTTTAGTTTTGAGACCCTTAGCTGAGCGTCTTCAGCACTTCTAGTTTCAAATTAAAGACCTTATCTTTTTCTCAAGGCTGGGTCCTTATAACTTGGGCCATTTCCCTTGGTCACACCTGGGAAATGTAGGTGTTCCAGAAGCACAGCCCTCCCAAAAAGCCAGAGATGTAGGTGACTAAAGCTGTCAGGTGTATCTGGAGCTGCAGTGCTGTGACAAGGCTTAGCTGAACTGGAGAATGCCTTACCACAGGAGAATTTGAAGATTAAAATGTTAGTGTGGAACCAAAAATGCAGACTGGAAAGGATGAGGGGGCTGAGTACAGATGTCCTGATATAAATCTTAAAAGATATCTTATTTTTCCCCTAAGCAGCCCACAAGCTGTGTGGGCTGATACCCGTGAGGGGGACATCACTCTCATTATCCTTGTACTTCTGTTTCCTTCTTGTTAAACATACTAGGATGTTTCTGTGCAATTTATAAACAATTGAGAGGTAAAAGAGAGGTTGAATTTGTCCTTCTATCCAACACACAGCTCATGCAGAGAAGGACCCATCATCCAGGTAAATGGCCTGCAGAACAGGGCAATTCTGCTCTGTTCATCTTTTATGCATGATTACGTGTCCTCATAGTTCTGTGATCACAACCTTCATGGAGGCAGCAGCCCAGGATCCTCTGGCACAAATCACATGGACAGCTTTTTCACCCCTGAAGCCTTTCCTCTGGTCTCTGCACTGGACAGACTCCCACTGGCTGCTCTCATGCTCTGGTTTTGGGTCGTCACTGGGTGCTCCTTCAGGAAGACTCATCACGCACAGCTCTGCTGCTGCTGTTTTTATTTTAACAGAAACCAAATGCAATTTAACCATTTTGAGGTTAATGCATACATGCTGTGGACAGCACTATAATCAGCCACACTATAGCATTGTACAGGAAAATGATGGGAGGACAGGGCCCTTCAAATGTGTGGAGACAGCTGGACCAACAGAATGCAACAAGCCCCCTTGAAATATGGCCAGAATGCAAGAGAGAGGTTCTGAACATACTGCACGGAGATGTGCATATGAGCACCTATCCTACTGCAAACCAGTTCATCTGAGCTTTAATAGGAAGCCCTGGCAAGGAGAGCCTTAATTTATTCCTTGATGATGCCACAGTTGGTGGTACTGACTAGGATTCAAATATAAAATGGAATTTATGGAGAAATTTATGAGTTTAATGGAGAAATCTGTTAAGAGCCTTGAAAGCCCTTGTATAGCTAACGAGGTGTTTCAAGTCCCCCAGCAAATTCTGTGCTTGCCTGATGAGGTTCAAGTTTCATAGTTTAACCAGACAGCAAGGGGAAAGAATGACAGTATATGTGGCAGAGCCATAACGCTGACATGGGGCTGCTCATTTGGAAGCATCTTGGAAGACAGGGTATGAGCAATGTTCATCTGTCATTATTAATGACTGAAGGTAAGTAATTAACTGGGTAAGCCTGATCTAAGATTGTTGTGTCTTATCTAAGAATTGTGGACATAGCAACGTGCACAGAAACTACAAAATAATGCATCAGATTTGCAAATATAGAGTATCTTAAAAGCATCAAGGATAAACAGTGAGAGAAACGGAGGGTTCATACTTGCCTCACTTATTGGGATTGCCTTAAAGATACATGGGCAAGTTGAACACTGTAGAATGCAGGAGTTGCCACAAGATGGGACATTCAGCTCACAAATGTGAAAGTTGCTGGCAGAATACTGAACTTTACATCTAATGAGTAAAGCTGGATTTATAAATTGTCACTTAAAGGAGATAATCCTTTGCTCTCTGTGAAACACCTGCCAACAGGCTCCCAATGAAAACCCTCTCCTTCTAGTGGGGGGAATTTTGACATTGGTGACAGAGTTACTGTTCAATTCTGGCTTATTTGTAAGCAACTGGTGAAAACTGAGAACTGGAAATTTCATCCTGCAGAAGGTGTCCTAAATATCTGTTGTCTGTATTCCTTCAATTACATTAATGGAGACATATCTATGGCTGCAAAGTAAACCAGCCAAGTGATGTCTTTACTGGGAAAACCTCACAACCTCTGCAGCTTCCTCCTTCAAAGGACTCCTCTCTTCTTCCACAAGTTAATATGTATTTTCAAATGCTGTGGCCATGCTTCCCACATTCAAGCCACGCAGTGAACAAACAAGCAAGCAGATTGAGCAAAATGAGTCTCTGCTGCAGACAGTAAGTAGACTCAGTGGTGGCAGAACAGAAAGAGTAAGGAGAGCAAACTTGGTTTTAGAAGTCAAAATAATAACATTCAAATAGTTGCTTTCCTCTCTGCTCTTTGGCCAGCTTTTGGGGAGTTTGGGGGTTTTTGTTTGATTGTTTTGTTTTGGTTTGGTTTTGCTTTCTTGGGGGGGTGTGGTTTGGGGTTTTAGGGGCTTTTTTTGTTGGGGTTTTGTTGCTTGGTTGTTTGGGTTTTCTGGTGGTGGTAGTTGGAGTTCAAGTCCTAAAGGCAATGCAAACTTCTGGATAAAAGGTGATGGATGGAAACATAGCTCCTATGATGTGTGCCACAATGAAGGGGAGAAAATTAGTTCAATAACTTGCCTAATGCACCACATGGAGATAGAAGCAAGAAAAGCGTGGCTGCTAGAGGTTAATGTAAAAAACACTAACCACAAATCTAGGATAGGGCCAGGCTCCAAAATGTAAGTGGAAGTGGCATAGAAAACCCACTAAGGCCAGTCATTTACAAGCAAAAGGTTCTGTGCTTCTGGAAAAAGAGGGCGAGAATAAAAACTGCCTGTGCTAGTAATCTAGGATCTGGAGCAGAGTAACTAAATCTATTGGGTTTAGACTGCCTGAAGGCATAACATTAAACTGGGGAGAGACTTTTAGTTTAATCTGCAGCATGACTGATGTCCTTAAGGGGATTCCATGTAAATATTCAGTGCATTGTTTTTCAGTGCCTTCTTAAAAAGCTGGAGGAGTTGAACCACCACTCTCCTATCTGATGGGATGGATATTTTTCCCTGACTTGAACAAGACATGGTTAAGTTTAAGAGCTTCCTCATGATTCCAGTTCACCTCTTCCCCTGGGCCAATGTAAATCAGCTGCATTACAGGGATGTTTTAAATAACCCTCAGCATGATGTGCTGAATGTATTCTGTCTATGCACATGCCTGCACCCCAGGAACAACTGATGTGGTCTTAACAGCAGCATCTCTGACTCCTCAGCTGCATATAGAAAAAAAAATAATGGTGGGTTATAACAGGCAAAGAGAGAGGAGAGAAAAGACAAAATATTGCCTTGGGATCACAGAATACAGGGGCCCATATTACATTCCCTGCACCAGATAATAAACCAATTTTTGAGGAGCTAATCTGGAGAAAAAATCTTATCTTTTGGAAGATTTCAAACTGCAGCATAACTAGACAACAGTATCCAATGTCTCACAATATTCATATTCCTACCTGATTTCACAGAATTAGACTTGAATGGCTTAAACTCAAGGACAGGCTATGGGGCCAAATGGGTCTGGTAAGAATTATTTTTAAAACCTCTGCTTTCAAAATAAATAATGCAGCAAATCACTTAGGGAGAAGTCTGAGAATTTTCCAAAGCAGCCACTGAAGCAGATGAACATACAGATTCACCTGAAAGACAGGAAAGAAATTTGCGTGTGTGCCTGCAACTTCACAAACATGTGGTGCATGCAACCTCCAGAGTGACTGAAATGCTGAAAGCTCCTCTAATCCAAAACTAAGCTGATTTTACACTACAACCACAATTATTTTCTTTCTTAAATCAAGCATGCCACTGCCAGCTCTGTAGCAGGTGCAAATCAGCACAGGCTTCAAGGGAGTAGTCTGATCTACAGCAGCTGAGGATCTGGTGTAAAATGAGATCATCTGCTGAAAAATTAAGAGAAAGGCATTTCTATTTGTCATCTGCCACCTCTTATAATTGCTCAGTAATTTCTATCTTGCCCCTCTAGAAATCCAAGTGATTGACTTGGTTAGTGCTCTGGTTGTTCCCCAACATCAGCAAGCTCAGAGTACTAATGCCTTGTGTCCAGGGATCAATCCCCATAAGACACTAATTCCCAAAGGCTTTTGGCTGGCTTTTTTTCCAGATAGAAACCATAAGACCATTTCCTAGCTTTACTTACTCTGAAAAAACCACTGCATAGCCTGCACCACCATATCCCAGACGGAAAACGGCTAAGAAAGATACTCCTTGTTTCACTAGCAAGGATCGCATCCTAAAAAAACAACCAGAGTAGCAGATCTGAGAGAAGCCCTTCCACTGAGGCAGGTTGTTACCCAGAGCAAAAACTGTACTCCAGACATAAAACTGGCCCTGTGATCTCCGCTGATCGCCTGGTGCTGCGCCGTCTGCCCGCGCTCCAATAAAGGCTTGGAGTTAGCACCGGGAGGAAATGGAGCACCAAGGCAACAACATCAACAAGAGTGTTTAAAACACCATGGAGGTTTAAACTGCTCTAACTGGGTGGATGCCCAGCATGAGGGAGCTTTATGGATTAGTTAATGCTGGCATCTTTCTTCTGTAGAAAAAAAGACTGGCAGGAACCATCTGTGTCACGGTGTATGGCCGACTGCCATGTGACACACGGCCCAGAGGGTTTACAGAGCATCTATTCTGAGCAGCTCTGTAAACCCTAAGCAAGATGATCCCAAGAGCATAGAACAAACCTAAATAGCATTAGTTTTTCCACATTTAATGCATCCAAGTGTGCCAAAGGAAGAGAGCAGAACAGAACAAGGGAATCACCAAAACCTAGTTAAGATAAAATGTCTAGATGGATGTGATAGTTGCCATTCCACAGCCCAAGAATGTATGGAGGATGTAAGAACACAGCTGCTGCTTTTCTTAGCTCCCTAATTTTGAGCTTATGAGTGAGACATATGAACGACCATTCTCAGTTCACTATCTGCATTAGAATTACTTGTGTCCATTCCTTTAGAAGAGAAGGAAACACCCCAGAGATCAAATTATATTTATAGGAGAGACAGAAAAAATATTTCCTAGCCTGCTCATTGCACACAGCGCAAAATCCCAATCCCAGCAGCAGTGATTAACCCTTTTGATCTCCATTTATCAAACTTGCCTTTCACAACACATCAGTTGTAACTCCTACCTTGCTTACAAAAACTATGACAGTCAGAAGTTCATTGGTTTCTACTACCAGCAGAAAAATTCTTGCCAAACTTTCTCAAGATCCACACAGTCCAAGATCTCCAGGACCTGCTGTGGCTGAATTTGACCTACCATCTTCCAGCAAAGACTTTATTCACTGTTGTAAGTGGCAGCTCATGTCACATTCAAAATGTCATTTTACAACCACCTTGTTATATACCATGCAACTGCTCCAGATTCTTAAAAGTGAATACAATGTTTGGGTCCAGTTGGCAAAGATGCCCCCTCTTCATTTGCATAATGATAGGCTGCATTTTAATACTACTTATGGTTAAGGGTGCCTGACACTTTCCATTAAGAAATTCAGCTTTCATTTACTAAAGACATTGCCAAACTCTCTGTGCTTGGTACTATATTTTCCTAGCCAATGTCTCTGTCTTGGGCTGAGTTATTTGGGAAAGTTTCAGTTAAAACAGTTTGGCTGTCTCCCAGAATGAAGTGAGGAGGGAAAACCAATTTGTCTGTATAGGAAAAAAAAGCAATAACCATTTAATGGAGAGGTTCTCATAACCATATGCTCTGAAGCAAGGACTTATAGCATTGGGGAAGGATTGTCTGTATCAAGCCTGTTGCTGCCCTCCCTTTCCCTTTTGGCCAGTTTTTCCTTTTGGTGGACTTCTAATTCTGTAGAAGATCCTCAGCTCAGGCATATTTTCCAGGCATATATTCGAGCAAAATTCTCTCAAGATAAGTCTGCTCAGAATATGCTCTAGATTCACAGAGCTCTCACAGATAACTTCCAGGACCATCTCTGCCAGGTAAGATGCTGCCTATCCCAGGGACAAGAGTCATTTTCCAGAAGTCCAATTTATTTCCTTTCTTCTTCACCAAATCATGCTAAAATCCAGGAGATCAGAAGAGAGGCAGAGACATGAGGACTCCTCCCCTTTCCTGCCATATAGTTTTTTCTATCTGTTCCTTGCCACTTCAGAGACAGAGAAGACTAGCTGACATGCTGAGTTTTGGGATGGCAAGATCGTAGCCTTCCCCTGGAGAGCAGAAACTGCTCTTCTCTTCGGCACAAGGACGTCCTAAACCAGGCTGGGCAGTTGCACTCTCTGGCTCGGAAGCCCTAAAGTCATCCATTAACTCAGCAAAAGGAGCTATGCTAGGGAGCTCTCTTCCAAAGGGCACTAACCAAGAAAGGGATGAATTGAGAAAATAAAACATTCCTTCTTCAACAGCAATCAAAAAGGTCCAATGCAAGAATCTCAAATTCCATATATTCTCATTCATCACTAAAAATCATTTTCCCTCTGGAAGTATCATGCTTGTTCTCCATATGAATAAGCACAGGATACAGTGTACTGAGAAGAAGAAATGCTGCCTAGGAGTTAAACCACAAAGTCAAAGGATTCCAATTCTATTCCTGGCAAATACCCAACACCAGCATTTGCAAACCAAGCGCCTGAAGCAAGGCACCAACATCCATATTCAGGCACTTAAACACAGAGTCTTGTATGCAACAGCCTTGCAAGGCCAGTATCAGTTACCCATGCTCCAAAAATCTCTGCCTTAACTGTTTGGTGTCTTGGTGTCTAGTCAACAGTGTTCAACTTGTGGAAATATGTAGGGAGGAAAAAACTGGACAAAACCACAATTAGTCTCTCCATGTCTTCCTACTGGCCAAAGGTTTCCTCCCCACTTTCCACTTGACCATGGAAAGAGCCAATTCCCTATTTAGCAGCTGTGGTGGGGCAGAAACCTGCCAGTGTGTAGCACATACACACTTAAGGGTTAAGAGTCCTCAGACACATATCCCCACCTTGATGGCACAGACAGTGATTGCTAGAGGAGGAATCAGATGTTTCAGGTGTTGTAAGGCTTGGTTAGACACAGCTCCACACAGATGCACTCCTCCTTCAGCATCGCACTGGGAGTCCCACCGATCACAGTGGGATTAAAAGCAGGAGAAATTACTATGTCATGATCTGGGAATCCTTGGCTGCTCTCTCCTATTTAATTATCAGATTGAAACTTCTTGTAGTTTTATGTTCCCAAAGGAAAGATTTCAGCAAAAATAATCTGCAATTAAACTCTTGTCCTAAATGTTCAGAAATAACTTCAGTCTTCTCAAAGAATCATAGCATCACGAAGATTGGAAAATACCTCCAAGGTCATCAAGTTCAATCTTTGTCTGATCACCGTGTCAACAAGACCATGACACTAATTCAAGTCATTGCTTCAACACTTCCAGGGATGGTGACTCCACTACCTCCCTGGGCAGTCTGATCCAATGCTTGACAAGAGTTTCAATGAAGAAACTCTTCCTGATATTCAACCTGAACCTTCCTTACTGCAGTTCCTTGAGGCCATTTCCTCTAGTCCCGTGGCTGTTTACCTAGGAGAAGAGGTCAATCTCCACTTGGCTCCACCATCCCACCAGAGAGTTGCAGAAAGTGAAAAGATCTCACCTGAGCCTCTTTTCTCCAGGCTGAGCCCCCCCAGCTCCCTCAGCTGCTCCTCATCAGACTTGTGCTCCAGACTCTTCCCCAGATTCTCTCTGTTGCCTTTCTCTGGACATGCTCCAGCACCTCAATGTCTTTCTGGAAGTAAAAGGCCCCAAACTGGACACCAGATATGAGGTGGTACAGTTTCACCACTGTTGAGTACAGGGGGACAATAATTTCCCTAAAGAAGGACAATCACTTCCCTAACTTTTCCCTTTTCTTAAAGCATTAGTGATTTCACCTGGGTTTAACAATGTATGTCAACTGTGAGCCTCTGCCTTGTGAGAAAAACAAGAAACAGATCCCCCAGGTAGAGCTTTTTCTAGATGCACAGAACTGTTCATAAGTATCAGATTTATATATTTATAATAAATATCTCAATATATAAATAAAGGCAGGTTATCTGCTGATAACAGAATAATGAACTCTGCTCTCAAATTCCTTTGAAACAAACAGATGCTGAAGTCAGCCAGTGCCTGACACTCATGAGGTGAGGGTTACCAGAAAACATAACCTTGCAATCCTTCCAGCAGATGCTGCTTCCCAAACAGGAGCTGAAGGGTTCCCTTCATAGTCTGGTGAGTACAGTACCTGTAAGAGGGGAGGAAGATAGGGGTCTGCTTTGGAAAAGCTATTACTTACCAAAATAGGCTGTGTCCTGACACAAAATTCTTCATTTTAATGCATTACTTGCCAGTCCCAACCACTGCTAGTACCACAGACCAAGGCTATTTCTCTATTTCTTCATTAAAGCTGTGCTATCACCCCAGTGAGAGCAGGAACCCAGCCCAGCTGGCAGCACCACCCCCACGCAGCAGGCAATGATGACTGAGGGAGGTCATGTTGCTAGGAAAGCTTGGAGCAAGGTGGCAAAAGACAAGCCCTAGTGAGTTATGCCCATATGTGAATACAGCTTTAAATTTTGACTTCTTTCATAAATGCTTGATCCTATTTGCTAACTCGTCGTTAGATGCAGCTTCATTCCTTTGCATCTTACCAGAGAGAATTCCTTTTTTTCCTGAAGAATTAAATAAAGTGAATGCATACCAAATGCCTAACAGATGAAGCCATAACAAGCTCTTGCAAAGCACATAACTTGTAGATATTGTTAAAACAATGTGTGTACCTGTTAAACACTGACATTTTTAGTGTTGTTATTATTAGGCATGTTTTAAAATCCACCTTAATTTAATAAATAATATTTAATTAAAGTATTTATAGATGGACCATTCTTTGCTAAGCAACTGGTTACTACTGTAACAAACATGCAATGCCAAATCTAGGCTTTTTAACTTCCCTGAAGTGTTTTTCCCCTCCTATGAAAAAGCAGATGTTCTAAAGCAACTGCAACTGTAAACTTTGAACATGCACTCAAAGGCTGAAATCTAATATTTAAAATGAGCTGTTCTGGTACAAAATGTCTCCATGGTGACCCTTGGTAGCTGCGTGGGAACTAGATTTGGCAGTGAGTCCAAGCGGATGCAGCTCCTGTTGGTGGTATGCACTGACCAAGGATCCATTTCATCTGGGCTCCAAACCATGCCAAGGTGTAAAGTACTGCTCCACACTCTCACCAAAAGGAGCCAAATAAGGTTTTCAGCAGACTGTTTCCACCAAGCAAACAGGTAACATGCTCAGCTAATTGTGAATTAGTAATTTATGTAATGAGGTCAGGCTTTATAACGAGATTTAACCCTAAGAGTAAATCTCCCAGCAACTAGTAAATAACCAGTTTTTCTAGTGAAGTGCCCACAGAGGTAAGAATATGAAATTCTTAATTGCTTAAATATCCATATACCTGTGCACTGTTAAAATGAAATTAAAGGTTTGCTTTGCTTTTAAATTAGGCACTTCAGATAACTCAAGCCTCAAAAAAGTACACAAGAGCTCACCAACTAAACACAGTACCAACAATTTTAACAAAATATTTAAGCTTCACATACTATGTTAGAATTGGAAGAAAACAAATTCTCTGCTTCATACAAAAAACCCAAATCCTATAGTTCTCCAAAACTGTCCTGTTTTTTAGTTTTAACTGTAGAGGAACAAAAGCACTAGGATACAAATTCAGTCCTCCTTCTCAATCCAGAATCTCTCTTCTGATGAAAGCTGGATTAATGCCAGCAGAGCTGACAGCAGTCCTGGCCTCCTGATGGGGAACACCAGAAAATTATTGTTACTGAAAATCCAAAACCCTACATAATCTGGTTAAGATTTAAGAACAAGTAATGTTTTCTCTAATAACAGTTTTCATAACAGAGCCTTTCTCTCATGATGTATTTCTCTTACAAGCAGGATGACATTGGCCAGGGACTGGGGATGGTTGCCAGTCAACTTGAAGTGCTTAACACCCTCCAGGAGATGGTGAGTGCACATGACTGATCCTTATATTTTATATAACCTAGAGAGAAACATGGAGCTTGAATGAAATTCAGCTGTGGGGCTGAACTCTAAAGCTGAAGGAGTTTATTAAAGCCCACCTGGGAGGGGAAGCAGGTTGTATAAAGCAAATTCTCAACCTTCTGAAGGTCCATAAGCCCAGGTGGTTTGAAGGAAGTAAACACAGTTTTAAAAGCAAGTCCTTTGTTCTGCTTCCTTTACAGACTTTAGCAAATCTCAGTAAGGTGAGAAGCCCTAAAGAATATACTGTATTTAGCCAAAAGAGTCAGGCAAAATCTTTCCTGGGACTATCTGCAACAATATTTTGATTTCAGATACAAGGCAACAGATCTGTACAAACCCTGCTGATTTCAGATGGGGGGTGTGATAGATTTATCCTCAGGGATCAGACCCAGGAAAGGAAAATTTCTGTTGCTGAAGTTTTACTTCTTTCTGGGACGTTCCCTCCTATTCCCTTGCAGCACACACACACACCAAGGAAAAAAAAAATCTTTTTTCAAGCAAGGCATGCTGTAGTGATCTCACCATGAGGTTTCATTTCAGCAGAAATTTTTTATTTCAGACTTCTGAAAAAAACCATGGTAATTGGGAGCAGTTGAATGTTTTAGTCACCAACATCCCAAGTCTTGGGACGTTGGTGACTAAAACATTCATGTAAAACTGAGAATATCTTCATGTGACTAAAACATTCATATAAAACTGAGAATATTTTCATGAGGGAGCCAAGGAGCTCAGTCCCACTACTGGTCAGGATGTGCACATCTCACACTACAGTTTGGACAGCAATGATCTTGGCCTGAGCAGACAAAGAGGCAGCTCCAAGACAACAATCTGCCAACTAAAACAGACATCCCAGGCTCAAATTCCTATCCCCACCATACACAAGTTCCGTCCTAGCCCCCATCCCTATCATCACCTTGAAAAGAGATGGCTCAGATCCAGAAACTATTCCAGGACCAGGGAGCAAATGAAAGCTGGAGCAGCAGCTCTTGCTTGTGAAGTCTCAAAGGACAAATGAGGCAGCATCTTTCAAAGCAGGAGGCAAGTCCTGTTCCATTTATGGCTAAGATTATGACTGGAAGAATTTAAAAGAAAAAAAAGTTTCGGAGATCAGCCAGTACAGGAGCTTTGGCTGCAAGCACTCAAGGAAGAGACCAGACCTAATAACAACCTGCCACATCCTGGACCAGATCCGCTTCCAAGTGGATTGTAAGACATAGCCCTGTATTTATTTCTGCCAAGATCAATCTTATGTGTATTTATATTGCCTGGACAAAGAAGGCTGACCAGAAATGAGCAAACAAAACCCACCTTCCTATGCTGCCTGTGGCTCCAGTGGTCCCATTGACACGACCATCTCTCAGCTGAAAGTGCAGACACAAGGTGCCAGGAGTTTGTCTGATACTCGTAAAGGACATTGCTCAGGCTTGCCTGGGCAAAAGCATTTGCTACCCCAGAGCTCTGTTAGGTGATCCCAGTCTATTCTTGTTTCTTTTTGCTACAGAACAGTAACGTTGGCCCAGTGAAACATGTACAGTGAAGGAAACACTGTACTGGACAGGCACAACCTCAGTGCTTCAGTCTGCACTGAGGCCACTTCAGGCCTCCCAAGGTGGGTTTTCTCCAGGTAACTCAAAAATACCTCCTGCATCCTCACGATGTCAGGAAGTACAGAGCCAGACACAGATGGCCAGCATGATGATATCTGGTGTAAGAGTGACAAGCAGAGAAGAGTGAGCTACAAAAAAAAGTTCTAAGACAAAACCAGTCTGTTTCAATAGACCAACACACACTTGGACAAGCACCCTGTCAGGTACACACATTCCTCTGCAGATTACAGAAAACACCTCTGGGTGCTGGTGGCTCAGAGATAAGTCTGTGCACCTGAAAGCTGAAAAGCTGATAAAGACATTATTGTTACCTACAAACTTTTGTCATGGATGCAAAAACATTTGCACTTCAGTATAAAGAAGAAGACTCTGGAAAGTATTTCATTATAAAGCTGAAGAGCTGCTTGAACTTGCTCTTCCAGTCCAGATAACTCGTGGTTGACTTTGCTCCTTGGCTCTTTTCACCCTTCCCAATGTAGAAGCTCTCCTGTCCTGCTGCTCCAGAACTGATCCCAGCACTTATCATTTCAGTCAGGTCAGTTCAGTTTGCTGCACCTTAGGTTTCAAACTTTGGTAATGAACTTTCCATGATTTCAGACTTCAAAAGGTCCCCAGCCTGCCAGAGTCGCAAGTCAGGACACCCTATTCTAGAGTAAACAAACATGCAGATCTTTATTTTTAGTCTTCATGAAAAAATATCTGAGAATAGATTCAATGTCAAAGAATTAATTAAATGCCAGAACACATTCCCCTCTCCAAGTCCTTCCTTCCTTCCTTCCTTCCTTCCTTCCTTCCTTCCTTCCTTCCTTCCTTCCTTCCTTCCCTCCCTCCCTCCCTTCCTTCCTTCCCTTCCTTCCTTCCCTCCCTCCCTCCCTGTTGGTTAATCTCCATAATATTTGGATATGTTAAACTGCACCCTCAGTAATAAGCATGAAAATGAAATGGTGCGATGCAATTCAGAAAAAGGGAAAAGGTGAACAGTGAGGGCTCAGACACAGCTGTGTCCGGGCAGCTTAAAAACTTATCCAAGATCCTTCACACACATACACGCACCACTGTGATGAAATGCTACTTTACCCCAAACTGGTGAAAAAGGAAGCTTCACTAGCAAAGTCTGCCCTGTAGCAGCCACTGAGAACAAAATTAACTCTATCCCAGCTGAAACCAGCACATGTGGCTTCAACTTCATGAGCCTTGCAAGGGATGAGTAGCACTTCCAGGAATGATAAAAATTTGTGCCTCTCTTGGTCTATTTTTCCTCTTTTTCTGAGACAAACAAATCCAGAAAAACAGGGAGAAGCCAAACAGGTAGTTAAGTATTCAGCAGTTCTAGATCTATCACAAAAGAAAGTAATATTTAGTGTATAGAGGAAAGTGATTAGAGCGCATTCATCATTTCAGAATAACAGTATCTGGAAAAAGTTAAAAATATGTGCTACACATTAACTTTTAGGATTGGTTTGGGTTATTTTTCCCTTGGGATATAATAAAGGAGGGGGGAAAAAGGAAAAGACAATATTGAAAAAACATCACTGATTTTGACATGTAAATCAAAATGAAATCTTCAGTATAAAATTTAGCTTATGAAGAAATAGTGACTATTTCAGATACAAAATAAAGTAGTGTTTCAGGAGAACAATTAACTTGCTATTTCTGTGTATATGCTAATTATAACTTCACTAACACAATATTAAGGACTAAAAATAAAGTTCGGCTTATAACAGATAGGAATTGTAATTGCCAAATGCTGTAAATTTTGACAAAATAGCTTCATTCAAAGTTTATTTGTAAGCTCAGACAGAAATACTGAAGTATGGCAGTAATAGTATCACCTTATATAATATTCTAAGGGGCTTTTTACTGTTCCCAGAGAATGAAAACCAGTTTGCATACAAGTTTTTCTTCCATATTTTTCCCATTTTTTTTCTCTTTAGGCTTCTGGAAAGAAAAAAAAAAAAAGGAAAAAGAAAAAGAAAACAGTACTACAAAGTTAAGAGAAAAAAACACACTGTTTTTGTGTTTGCCCACTGTTTTTGTGTTTGACTCATTGCTGTTGCCCAATGCAGTATCAAAGTCAGTGGAGAAAATACCCTTGAAATCAGTGCAACTACTTGTAAGGAGTCAAGACAAGCACAGGCTCAATTTTTGGAGATGCTATTCTGATTCAGTTATTGTAGCTAAATGAAAGGGCATGATTGGAAGGCATGAAAGGATTCAGTTTTGCTGCCTTATTCACATTCAGGGAACTGCTGAGCCTTTCATGTTAAACTGTATCCTCATAAGGGCAGGCTTTGGCCCAAAAAGACGTTTCAAAACAATTCTAACAGATGGTAGCACTTAATACATCCACGAGAAGTGTTTCGCACTCCCATGCAAGCTTTCTGAGCTCTCAGCTGGGCAAAATAGGGAAATCTCTCTTTCAAGTCATGTTTGTTTTTTTTCATCAGCATATAGAGTTCTATAATGGGGGGAAAATTGGTGAAAACTATCAGTATCACTCTGCAACAGGTCAAAGTGAAGAGAGAGAAGGAGTCGTGGAAGACTCTGAGTGCATGTCCATGTGCATGACTTTCCTTGAAGGCAATTTTAACTGTGCAGTTCCCATTAAGTCAAATCCTCATATTTTGCTGCAGCTATTTATTACACCGTGAAACAAATGTGCTTTGTTCAGGGAATTTAATTCCTAATGATGAATATGAAATAGTTTTGTCAAGTGACTCTTTTCTCAAATAACAATTTGTAATTGAATGTTAAAATCCCATTTTATCCTTATTCTCACACAGGCTACACATATGATGAACTTCAAAGTGAGTATTCCTTTAATCAACAATTCTGCAGGAGGATTTTCAAAGGGTTTTCTTTGTTTGAGGTCTCAAGGGAACTGCTATCTTTCTTAAAGCACAAAATCCCGGATTTATGCAGATTATGAGATTATTTAATCTGCAAGGCAGTTTCTAGTAAAAATGGCCATCAGAAAAATTAAGAAAATAAGATTTAAAGGTAACATGCACAACAAGAACTGAAACTCCTCTTCTGAAGCTCACTAGTAGCATGATATCTAGGGCCGGACTCCAAAGTAATGACTTTTTTGAATCATTAGCCTTTTACCTATAAACTATACAAATTAGACAATTTCTGCAACTTCACTGAAGTTCTTTTTTGTATAAAACACACTCCTGGCCTAAAACTCTTTCCCTAGGAAATGTTTTCCTCTGAAGCAAGAGACGGCTAAGGGACCCTTCAAAGCTTTAAAGAGATCCTTGCAGTTATAAAAAGACCAAAATAGAGTTTAAAGCCAAGAACCAGTTAACTTTTTTTAAGCAGTATAAAGATTTAATGTATGTGGAATCTGAAGAGGAAAGTGCATTAATATCCTTTGCAGTCGTTATCTCAATGGGTGCTCTGCCTTCATTCATGGAATGAAAGTCTCACTAGATACTGTCTCATTTCAGAAGATGGGCAGTTCTTCATATTTATTTCAGATTATTTATCAGATTATTTTACCTGGATAAATAAGAGAAAGGTCACCTGCTGCTGTGATATGTTTCTAGCCTCCTGGTTGTCTCCTTTTTTCACAGGTAATGCTTCAAAAGTTATTTTAATTGTTATCTTCTATCTTTTTTTTTGTAATAAAAACATTGCTTCTCAGGCTGAAATCTCAATTCCCTGAAGTCAGTGAGTTTTACCCCTAATTTAATAGAGGCAAGATTCTACCAATTGCCAGATTTCTCTTTTCCAGACTTCAAACAAACAGAGGAATTGGTTAGAATGTCTCCTCTAATTCTGACATTGGTAGGAGAAAATGAATTACTGAAATTAATGCAAAGCTACATGAATTTGTGTATTTATCATATATACCAATTACATATAATCCTGATTTTGTATATATTCCTTTCCACTTTGTGTTTAACAAGATTTTCCTTTAAGCCAGAGGGTTAAAAGGTACCTTTCTCTGAACCAAAATTATGAGATTATAAGTCTTGACTGTAAGAAAACAAAAAAAAAAAAAAAGGAAAACCTTAAGAAGTTAATCTCTTGTCCTTGACATAGCTCCTTTCCTGGGGAGAGTGAACCCACAGTCCTTCAAGGGCATAAGGACCACACACTATTTTCCCACTGCCCGATGGGTTTCTTTTGGCTATTTTTTTAATGTTTCCAGTCCTTCATCTCCATACACCACTAGACATCATGCCCCAAGCAGCCTGGGAACGTGGCCATTTGCTAAATCTCACTGGCGTCAGCTCCAAATTGCACCAGCTTGAGCCTTAATTTTTATTCAAGTGTAACTATTAGCTCTAATGCTAATAAAAAGTCTTTGAGGAACCACATCCTTTATTTGTATTCTCTGCTGAATTGAACAACAACAGCAATGTGCACCCAACCTCACACCTGGTGGAGACAGTCAACAAACCTGACTGTTGCGACACTTCTATTTCAGAGTTTGAACCATTTTCCTGAATTCTACTGTTGTAGAGAAAACTTAGTATTAAAAAACAAACAAACAAAACAAGCAGCTAAACTCACCTGCCTGGATTATATGAAGTTCATTAACTTCCCATCTCTAAATCAGATTTTGTATTGGGTCACAAGCCAGTCTGAAAGCAGTGCTTCGATCCAAGGGCCAAGGTTTAATCAGCTGTTTCATATCATCCATCTACACATTCCATATAGGAGAAAATATCCTTTCAACTAATTGCAGTCCTGAGGAAAAGCCAATGGCTACTTTCCCCTGTCCCCCTAGCACCTCCTTTTGGTTAATTTGAGTCTTCGGATCTGCTTCAGCATTCAGAGAGCTGCAATTATTAGGTTATTTGGCTGATGCTGAGAGGCTGGCTCTTTCTCCCCTACAAGATCAGAGCATTGTGCCCAGGGCTCCAGGCACAGACCTGAATACAGACAGATTTTCCAAACACAGAGTTAATGCAACCATGTCATCTCATAACCACTCAAGTGCTTATTTACCCCTTCAAGTGTTTCTCGCTCAGCTGCTAAGAATGAGTTCAAAAGGGAGGAAAAGTCCAAACTGAATATGAAAATTTTACCCACCTCTTTTTGGGGCATAGTCTAAACCACATTGATTTAATGGAAAGGCTCCAGCTGGCTGCAAATCAAATCCAGTATGGAGGTCCTTAAGTGTTACTGAGTTCTCGTACCATTAACTGTGGAACAATTATTATAATTTTCATATCAGTTCGTCAAAATATGAGAGGGCCTTTTGTATTATTTATGTCTTGTGCTAGGGGTTGGTAAAGTTTATTGTAGCAAGGATATTAGTCACTGATTTTAATCTTTGCCAGTTGTGATAGTGCTTGGGATTTCTTTATGCGGGTTGAAAGAACAATATAATGAATAAATAAAAACACAGAATAGAAGGGAGAAACGACAAGACTTTCCCTCCTTGCTCAAATATATAGGAAGCCAAATGAGCTCTTTACCCTGCCAAAACATATGTGGGAATAAAAGCAAAATGTGTATGTTTGGGATAGTTATCATCCGTGTATTTTGGACAAGCTGCATTTGTTTCTTGAGTGCTCTATAAGACAAGGGAGGAAACCAATGCCAACATTGCAAAAACACACACAAAAGCCTGGGGAAAGCCAGCCCCACTGTGCACTTTTGGTGCTAAATTAGGGATAAAATGTTGGAAACCAGCCCTAGCATAGCAAAAAAGAAACAAACTACCCAGTGATGGAGAAACTGCAAACAGCTTGGTTCAGAGACTCTCAACTTCTTCCCTGTTCAGGCCCCATAAGGTTCTCTCACTAAATAATTCTGTAAATTCTGAAAACATGAGAAAGCAAGGGTGCAAAAAAGAAATTAATTTCCCTTTCCTAACAGAGAAATTCCTCTTTTAGAATTCAGTAAATACATAAATACCTTCTCTAATGATTTGCTTATCATCACGAACCACTGGTTTTTTAAACATGGAATTAATTAGCCCATAGGAAGTACTACTAATAAATAGATAGAGATTAAGCCAGTGAGTGAAAATTCTTTACTGTGCAATAATGACAAACATATCAAGACATGAAGAAAGAAACATGAGGCCATGCACAAGGTCTTTCTTTTTTTTTTTTTTTGGCCAGCTGACAGCTCTCCAAAACAGGAGGGAAAAACAATGAAAAGAGAAACCATCAATAGCATTGATTTGTGAAGAGGTAAAAAAGCTTATAGTGTTATGTTTAGAAAGCGTACATAAACAGAGACACAGTAGTATGCAAACACAGAAGAAACTCATTATTCTAAAGAAAATGCTCAGAAAAATCAACCTGACATGCCTATATATTTTCAATACCATGTTGTTAATGGAGAACATGAGAATCAATCTGCCTTTGGCACGTGGTACACGGGAAGCTTCATTGCAGAATCCTGTAAGTTTGGGGGAAAAAAAATCCAGTGGAATATCTATCAGCTGGAGAAAGCAATGTGAAGGACTAAAAGCCAGCAGGAATGGTCTTAGTTTTAACACTGCTCTGAAATGTTTCACACCATTTCTTCCTTTTTCTCAGATTCCCCCCCACTACTATGTTGTTCTTGAAGTTTGTCATGGTGTTCTAGACTTCTGATTTCTTTATCCAGACCCTCAAAGCCCTTTTTAGAGGGACAAGTTAAGACCATCCATCAAATGTGTAGTTGCATATTTCCTTCCCTGAATTTAGCCATCAGACTTCCTCATCATCCTTATTCAGCTGAATTTATCTCATCCTGCATAGATGGGTACAATTGGTCCTTGGATCCCTTTCAGAATATCCTATATGTTAATTCTGTAATTCTGCCTCAAAAAGTACAGCTAAAGGTAAGTAACTGATGAGAGAAGCAGAAAAAGAGCATTAGGAGCCGTGAGGAAAGACACTGTGTTTCCAAATGGCATTTCTATTGGAGAAGGAGGTGAAGGACACAGACAAATACGTGAAAAATGCTTCAAATGACAAAATAAGAGAGATGATGCTTCTGTGTCAAGAATTGCTCTGAGGAGATAGAGTTTAGGCCAATACTGAAAATAAGATAGAATCTTATCTCTGTTGTTTGCATGTAAATCTACACTAGATAAATCAGTCTTACTTCAAATGTAACTCCATAAGCTAAGACCAGAATATAATACAATATGTTCAGGATTGTAAGGAAATTTCTCCACATAGGCAGTTTTCAGCCAGTATATAATGTCTGTATAATCAGACTTGAGCTGTCATTTAAAACTTTACTGACTATAAAACTTGATACGCAAACTGTTTCATTTATTTTGATCGTATCCAAACTCTTTGTTTGTTATAAATCCTGGTTTAATTCCAGCCCTAGATCTCACAGCTTTTTCTGCACATTAAAATTCAACTTAGATTGTTTGACTTTTTAATGCAAATCATTCCCAAAACAACCTTTATCAGCTCTGGGAAGACACACCTTCACCTATCCCTCCAGATGAAGGAGGAAAAGTGAGAAATGAAGACGCAGACCCACCCAACTCTGGCAGCAGTGCATGCTAAGTAGCTTTTATAAACTTGGTAAGTCCTATGAATTCTTGGATCTCTTCCAAAGTCTGGACCATTACTGAAAGACAGAGGACCACAAACACCTATAGTATCACCAGGTACAAATCAACTTACTTCAGTGACCACTTGTGGTCAATTCTGACAAAACTGTGTAGACTTCCACCTGGATTTCAAACAGGTACCATGGAATTCATTCAAACAGAATGAACTCAAGCGTTTTTTGTTGCCATTGCAGATAACAGGAAACTGATTGTTTTTCATACCTTTAACAATACCCATGCTACATTTCTATGAAATATTCTTCTTCTTCATTAAATAACTTATTTAGGATGGATGCCTCATTTAATCAAAGTTTTGAATCAACACCTCTATGAAATTGATTGATCCTTCCCAAATTCTCTGGTGTTTTTAATAAAGGGAAAGGAAACAATTTGTGCCTTTTCTAGTTTGTTATCCCCTCATTCAATTTCAAACTATAGCTGATGCCTTCCTGCTGTCTGCCTAACCCCACCAATACCTTCCAAATCTGTTGTCCAGCTTCAACCAGATTTGCTAGAGGGCTACAAACTTCAGGGATTAGGAAGTTCTTATAAATTTCATGAAAAAAAGTTGGATTGATAAGAAAGGTCTGAATCAGTGCCTGTCTCCTGAGAGAACAGCAGGCTCAGCTGCTGGGAGCAGCCACCCTCTCCTGCTGGTTTGTGTGTGTACAGAGCTCCAGGTAGACCACACACCCAACAGCAACCAGAGGTACAGCCACACAGGCTGGTGTCATTGCAGCATAACTGCATGGCAGATGTGGATAAAGAGAAAATCCAGTTTTATTCATTCTGCCACTCATGGCACAAAGCATCCCCTCCTAAAGGGCAAGCACAGCTTGGGCAGGTCATCCAAACTAAGAACACCAGACTAAATTATTTGTTTGTTTTAGCAGAATTTACTAATGACTAGATGAAAACAGAGACAAAATTTCTATTCTCCAGATAGTGGCTGGACATCTCCTTTAGCAAACAAGAGCCAGAGGCGCCCCTTCCCAGGCCCTGAAGTTGAAAACCTTTGCTTCATTTTAGCCAGGCACACCACTCCCACTGACTTCAAACAGACTAGGAATTCATTCCAAGCCTTTAGAGCTATTCAACTTGTGCTGACAGTTCAGGAGAATTACGGCTCTACAATTCAGAATAAAGGGATGTTTGAAATGTCTTACCCTTCACTAAGAAATAACCAAGATCAGGTGGCCATGTGATTCCATTATTTATGTAATGCCTCAAAATGTCATTTGTCTTTTAATAAGAGATGACAGGTTTTGCATGTACAAGTTTTCTATAAGAGTAGCGTGCTCATTTTGATCCACTCAATACACACACTGCTAATTTCAGATAAAAAATTAAACACACAGATCCTGTAGTTAATTTTCTGCAGTAGCCCCTTTTTTCTCATTACTATGTAGATTTATTTGGAATTTCTTTGTACATGTGCCAGTTTTCAAAACTGATGTGTTTGGACCACAAGCTTCTTTTGGGAAGGATTTTGTTTTCACTTTCTGTACCTCAGTACCTCACAGTATGTGCTCCTGATGCCTACTTGAGACTCCCATGTGTTCCTGCATGCTCACTCAAACAGAATAAAAGAGCATTTGATATAGAATTCATTGTTCTTTTTAAGCACCAATAGGAATTGGTGCTTAAAACCAATAAACCAAAAATAACCAATTGTTATTTTTAGTTATCAAATTACACTTGACATATAAAAAGCAGTCTGTGAATTACACTCTTGTACTGAAACAAAGATATATTTGATCTTTGAAATTACAAAACAGGACAATCTAACAGCAACACTTTTCTTCTTTCACCTCAAGGAAGCAGCATCCATCAATATTTGTCATTAACTTGATACTTGTCATTTGGTGCTTGATAGCAGGAGATAGTAGAAAAGAACTGTACCTGTGACATGGAAAATGTCTCCTCTCCTGAGAGCAAAGTCCCGGCTGAGCTTCACAGGAGTTTGGTTTCTCTTCTCTCTGGCACACGTGTGTTTGAAAGTCCTCTCCCTTCACCTGTTCTAGAAAACGCTGGGGTTTTAGTATGGTAGATTCTTCTTCTGTCCATGATTTCTAGAAGACCAGCTGTCACATTGGACAATCAAAATCTGTCCTCTCTGCAAAGGTGTTAGGTAGAAGGTCAAGGATATCACCTGACTGTAGTTTGTAAAAAGAGAAAGAGAAAATAAAAGTTCAACTCGCAAAATGTAAAAAAACACATGGTCAACTTAAACTGACCCTTTTACCAATTTCTTTACCTCAGAAGTAAAAGAAGTCAGGCACAGAGACAACACATTACTATGGTGCTGAACTGCCAGAGTTGTGTAGAAAATAATGTCCTTTAGGCACAACTGCAGAAGTTCCATCAACAACCAGAAAATAAATAGTTGGACCAAGGCCTGGTCCAACCTGAAGCAGCACTGCAGGTCATCGCTGACTTTGTTTTCTGACCTCAGACCTCAGGCTTTGAAAGGATAGAGACAATGGCAACACTTTCTTTCTGTCTTAGTGATACAGTCTCACTTTATTCAGGCCACACATGTGTGTTTCTTCACACCTGTGAAAAAACACACAGGTGTGGCCTGAATAAAGCCACCTGAAAAGTGCAATGACAAATAGCAGAAGCAGACTTCGAACGGCCACTGCCCTGACACCATGAACTGCTTTGTTTCCTGCGAGACTGTTTGCTTTCTATGGCCTTTATTAATGTCCTTCTCCAAATTCCTTCACCTCCTGCATTTGTCCTCACTCTCACAGATATGAAGCAAAGCCACAACATCATTTCAGATGGGAAGTCCTCCCTTCTTCCCAGACTGAGGGACAAGGAGGGTGGCTGACGCTGCATCCATTGGACTCCTTGGATCATCTATATATTGAGGAATCTCTAGCTGGATTCAACAAGAACCTCTCATTTGAGGTTTGGAGGGCTTGATTTGGGCTAGTTTTGGCTGAAAGTAATCTAGCACAGGCTATGCTTATTGGAACAATACTCCAATCTCAGTTCCAGAGTGGGTAAATCTCCTGTAGATGCACAGAAGAGAAAAAACTCAACATTGATATGAACAGAATGTCAGAGGTGATCCTACACAGAATCACTTTTCTAAGACTGAGTTTTCAAAATTTGGCAACTAGAGTGAAGTGAATATGACCTTTCCCCAGAGGGGCAGATACAAGAACGAAAATTGAGTCTTGGAAAAGACACAGACTCCTAACATTATGATAAAAAGAAGCCACCCTTCCTGGAAAAGAAACACCAAAGGGCCTGAGGCCAGCATTTGATCTGTGCTAGGAACATTTGGATATTTTTATGAGCAGCAAGTTCATCAAGAATCTTGCCTGAGGTTAAACCTCACAAAAAAGACAAAATAAGGTTAGTAAGGACTGTTCATGTGAGAAGAGATGTACAGGAAGAGGCCAATGTGTTGATCTTGCATTATGGAAATCAATTAAGCATTAATTATAAATGTTCCTGAAGGTTAAGTGAAGTGTGCCTTGAACAGAGCCAGCAGGCTGATGGACCCATTGGGCTTCCTGACGCAAGCAGCTGTGAGCTCCTTGGGCAGAGGGAAGTGCTGAGCTCCACTGGCCCTCCATGGCTGGGCACCCCATCCTGTAGGCATGGCAGGGATTTGCCACGGACAACAGAGGGGTCCTGAGGAACAGCTCTCTGAGACCTGCACCAAGCACTGGGGCAGCCTTGAACAGAGGGGAGACCAAGAGCAATCACCAATGCTCCTGGGCATTGCTCATTTCCTAAATACTCTCACTCCTAGTCATACTGGACTAAAATAGCAAGCCCCTTCCATCAGTGAAACTTTTGCCTCAGCAAGACCTCAGAGTGAAGACAACAAGCTTTGAAATATTCCCTCCCCTGACAGCATTCCCGGGAGGAAGGCTGCAAGAAAAGGCCCCAGTGGAGCTTTTGTTTGCTGAGGACATGGTGCAAATAATGTCGATCAAGCAGTTTCTGCCTTCCCTCCCTTCCTTGTCATGCAGTTGCTAAAAAAGAGCTTCTCCTGCTCTGCTACATCTGTGGAATAAGGTGGTTTGTCTCCACTACTCTGATTATGTACAGCTTAATTATCTACTGACTAATTGCACTTGCCTTCTTGAATGTCTCCAGGTAACAGGAGTACTGCTTTCTTTTTGCTCATTGGGCCATGAAGGCAACCAGTTTGTCTCATCTTTTCTGGTACTTCCAGACAAAGGGCCTTTCAAAAGAAAATATCCTGAACAGATAATCTAAGTAATCTCTCTTTCCACGCCCCAAATAAGACAAATATATGTGTGTGCATGTGTCCATCCAAGAGTCAACTCTCAATGCAGTAACTTGACTGTACCACCCTGAGAGCTTTACCTGTTCGCAGAGGGAGGAGCACCCTGCCCACAGCCACTTTCCAAGTGACTTATTTAAAGGAATTTTCTGGAATGCAGGGTTAATCCTGACAGCCATACCTGCTAACCGCTTGAAGCAGCAGCACAAACGAGGGTATTGTCACTGTTGCACTGGGACGCCCAGGTCAGCATTCCTGCCTCTTACCCAGGGATGGCCAGCTCTCATCCAGAAGAGGTGCCTGCCTATTCCCCTGTCACAAACCAAGCATAGCTAAGTGGATGACACTTAAACTAGAGCCAGAGATCTGTGCTGCAGTAAAACAAGAATGGGGGATAGATCAGTAAATGGTCCACAGCACACCTGTGTGATCAGCCCTTGTACAGGGGTCAGCACACATCCCTTGGGACATTCCCTTTTCAACACTCATCTAAAATGGGAACCAGTCAAGAAAATGAATTTCCAAGCAGAGGTAATGGAGCCAACAGCAGTGCAGGTCTCAGCTACACATCTTCATGTGGAATACTTGGAGAGCTGGGGCTCTTCCAAGTGCATCTGGCTTCAGCAGACTCCAATGTCTTCAGAGAGACTCTTCTTGAGTTCACTGCAGCTGGGAAGAACAAGTGGATAACAACAGGAAGAAAAATACCTGCTCCAAGGAGTCAAATGGATTGTGAACCCAAGAGAGACTCAAATCCTGCTGGGAAAATTGGCAGGAAAAACAGGCTGTATGTGTGTCAGTAAGTGAATGGGTAGATTGGCACTCTTGCATATTTTCTGTCACCATTAGGTATCAAAGCCTGGTGCAGAGGCTTTCATGCTGTGTCTATCCAACAAGAAACACATACAGCCAAAGCAACAGAAAAAGGCTGAGGCTGTGGTAGAGAACTTTGCCTTTTTGGAATACCAGCAGATAACACCTGCCTGCCACAGAAAATTTGCCTTTCTGAAACCTGCATTGACCAACTTCTTGAATGGTGCAGTATAGGCTGGTTCTGAAAACAAGCTTCTGACCAGGCATGCAGGGCATCAGACATTGATGTTTCTACTTTTACAGCTATTGCAGCTAAACACAGAGTTTTAGAATCTATGTAAAAAGAAGTGTTTTGGTCAGTAGATATGAAAGATGATACAAAGATTTTCTTCAACTGAAATGATATCATAATTGTGCTCCTAAAAATAGAAGAATACCCTCCAAATGATGCATATTCTCCCACTTCCCCTGCTCAAATCTCTTTTTGAAAATTGATTCTGGAAAACAAAAATTTGCATAAACCTGCACTAGAAAGTATCTGAGCATAATCCAAATCTGGACACCCTGGGATGGTGGGATGAGATGGTTATTGACTAAAATGTCAATAGAACTTTGATTTTATGGCAACTATCAGCCTGATACTCCCTGGAAGCCAATTTAACTGCAATTTAAATTTTGTAATTTTGGGGTTATCAGAGTTTCTCTTTCCTGTGCTGTTTTTTGGGGGATTCCTTCCAACCCCCACCAGTCAGATATATTAAGTTAATACATTTTAATCCCCTTGATTTCTGCCTCCTGAGAGCCTTCACCATCCTCCCTTTGCTACGAGTCAAACTCAGCCCATTACTAATAAATGAAAAATGTTGTCTTTTTCCACTCTCAGGATTTTATTAGCCCAAGAAGCACAAAGAAGACTCCTTCAAATTTTGTCAATCCCCACACCACTCTTACATCCTTTCATTGGGTCTTTTCTTGTGTTGCTTTGGGCCATGGAGCTCAATCCTGTTCAACACAAGTGAAATCTTCTGAGCACGTCTTTGAAACAGGATTCCTCCTTTGCTAAGAGAAGAGGGCACTACTGCCTGTCTGTGGTTCAGTTTTAGACCAAAACCCCCACAACTGAGGTTTTTTTAGGCCACCAAAGACAGTATGGAAAAAAATCGTACAAAAAGAATCAGCATGTTTTCCTGAGTCTCACCAACAATTATGGGGGAAGCAGGGAACAAACTGCTCGGTGTGGGGCAATAGTGGGCACAGAGACATCTCCAGGCTGCTGAGGAACACAGAGCCCAAAATAATGAGAACTGAAGACCATACACATTAAAAGAGTGGCTGCTGTTGCAGAGCCACCAATCTACCCAGAGAGGAAAAAGCCCCTCCATAGGTCTTCAGCACAAAACTGGGGCACCAAAATCTTTTCCTGCAGATTTCATCTGCAACAACACAAACAGAGAGCGAAAGCTTTTGATTAGACAGTACCTGCCAGGGAATTTACCCCTGTGAGGGATAAAAACTGAGCCGTAACATCTCTCTTTCATTTATACCATTGAAAGAGAAAACATTTAATTGAGCAACAAATGCCTTATTTGCTGTCATGTCTGGATTTGACCAGAGCTACTCTCAAGAACAGCCACCGCTGCAGATAATAGAAATTACCAGGGAAAAAATATTATGGCACACGTGAGAAAAATATGTGAAGTAGCCCAAAGAAATGGGTAAATAAAGGCAATTATCAAATGGCATATGAAAAGACAAAAATTTCCCTTTGATACTCTGCTTTTACATTAGTCTTATCTAGACACATCATATGTTGGCACTCAGTGAAGTTAGATAAGATGCTCAGCTCTACTCAGCACATGGGCACCGATATTTATTTCAGAAATAAAACGGCCTTGTAATTAATTGGTAAGCCTGTACATGGTTAATTTTTGATGCCTTGTAAATGCTAATTATGACAGCAGATGTTAAAGGGTTCCTTAGGAAATCAATACTTTATTATACAATAATTGCATCTGCAAGTTTAATGTTCTTCATAAGACCTTGAAAGAATGGAAGAGGTTGGGAGGCCAGATGATGCAAAGGTGGCTGCATGACCTGGAAAGTTATCAAGAATTTGAGGCCTAGTAAAATGCCCAGATGTCATTAAAATTTTTTTCAAAAATCCAACACTTATTATGGCAAGCAAACTGTGAATATATCTGTCTAGATGACACTTGGGCCCGATACAATCCTGGGCACATATAATTAAAATGGCTATTTCATTATCCATCGAAGAGGTTTGATTATGCCTTTGCCTTAATGATTTGTTTGTCTCAGGAGAAGCATCTCAGCCCTTCATCTTGCCCTGGCTCACTCCCCAGTTGTTCTAGCTTTCTACATAGGAGTCAGCAAGGAGCTCCTGTTAGGGTTGTTAGCCCTGGAGACAGGATACAGCTGAAAAATCATTCTTCCAAGAATTTCTGGGTCACTGTCTAATTGATACTAGCATTAGCATGCTTCGTATTCATGTTCCAAATCCACAGGCAGTGCTTACTCTGACCCAGCCATGTGGGACTGCTCTAGGCGGTGAGTGGGAACCCAAAACAATGCTGCTGTATCAGCCTAAGAACACACCAGCCCCGAGAGTTTTAGCACAACAAAACAGAGAAAAAGAGTCTTTCTTCCACTGTGGTCATCCGTGCAGCAGCACATTCCTCTGGTCTTTATTATACACTTTTAATAAGAAATATACAATGTTTCGTAGACCTTATTAATTTGTAAAGAAAACACCAGTTATTTCCTTACATCATAGGGCTTTAATTTTTTTAATCCTTACAGATTATGAAAATCCAGGGACTTCAAATGAAATGAGTTTAAGACTCAGTATTTTATAAAAGGAGTCCCGATCACATTAACAAATATTATACCTTTTGCTAAAAGCAAAGTGTTTCACGGGTTGTATTGCAGCTTATACTTTGCTGAGAAACTGAATGAGAAGTGAGTAGTGACTCATAAAACAATCTGTACATTTAACGCATGATAAAATAAGATAGTATCACACAGCTTTCTTAGAGAGGCAGAAGGCGGTGCCTTGTGATCAGCAAACTACTCAAATAAAAAACCCAGCAGGAGGGGATGTAATGCTGGCTTGCTGCAGCCACTCCTAGTGATTCATATATCTCCAGCAACTCACCCAGTCAGCACATCCAAAATGCAATAAGAGAATTTGATGCATGCCCCTGCCCACTCTCCCCAAAGGGATGAAAAAAGGACAATATGTGCATCTGCCCACAGGTGTGCTGCCCATGAGGCACTTTTCTGTGAAAGGATGTTCACTTCTGTGCTATGGGAAGAATTTCAGTTTGGCTGCCTACAGACAGGTTGGAGGCAATCTGCCTCAATACATCAGCTATATGGTGACAGAAGTTGTTCCAGGAATTTTGTTTTCCAGGAGAAAGCATGGTCTTTGCTGAACACAGCAAACACCCCAACAAATCTTCAAAAGTAGGAATCTTGACACGCTGAAATATCCTCTCTTCCCTTTTTGCCCAATGATATAATTTTGTGGCATTTGTCCATGACCAGCAAGATGTAATATACATTAATTTATGAAAGGAGTGACACATCACCGCTCAACATCCATAAGGAAAACATGCAAAAGAAGTAGCCTCGTGTATACTGGAGAACTGGCAACATCAAAAAGGAATTTCTTTTTCCAGCATGTCCAACATGACCTCACTCAAAACTATGAAGGATAAAGAGCTCTACCTGTATATTCCATAATCCCTAGCTCACCTGGTGATTTGCTCAGTGCTTTGTAACCTGCAGATGTAGTCAGCACAGGGAACACAAGTGAACCCATCAAGCTATTTCCAAACATTTCTGAGGGTATTACCAATATCTGGGACATGGTTTTTGGAGACAAATCAGCACCCAGATAGTCACCAAGCTAAGCATCCTGGTGGGCTGAGTCCTGTTGAAAACCCACCCATCAGTGCTTTGGAAATCTTGGTCTTGTTGTGAAACCTATTGAAAACCTATCCTGAAAAACTATGCAGGAACAGCTTCTTCAGATTTAAAAGCAACATAAATGTCACTTTACAAGTCCAGGCAAGGGAATGAAATGCTTAGTTCTAAATAGAAACTCAAACAAAAAACCAACACAACCACTCCCCCCAAAAAAGCCACCCAAAAGCAAAAACCAACAAAAACACTCCACCAAGACAAAAAACCAACCCATAACAGAGGGACAGCATCCACTGGCATTACCCAATATCTTCACAGCTGCCTGGAAGTCTGAGGACTCAGTCCAGACTCATCCATCCCTGTCACAGGCACAACTCTCCTGCTGAAAAGCCCCATTAGCTGGGGTGACCCAAAATTTAGGCCTGAAAATGGGTCCTTCTGACAGTATACACCTGTAGTTCAGTCAGGCACAGAACTATGTGTACACATTTGGTGGGGAGCACAAGAACTCTGCCATTCAGTCAGTTCCAGAGTAGAAAGAAAGCTTATCTCTGAACTGGTCTGTAATATGTAACCAGCATCCCTGCCTGAAGAAACGAAATGGCAAGGTAAACACCTGAATGGGCTTCTATTCTTCTGCACAACGAAAACCACAAAGGTATCTTATTGTCCGCACAAGGTGTGGAAGGAAATGAGATTAGCTTTATAAATACAGTGTCCATAGGGAAGACTTCACTAGGCACATTACTTCCTGCTCCCAAAACACTAGGCCAATTTCAGACTATGGAATAACTAGAGACATTTCAAGGATGCAGGCAAAATAGATTTGGCCATGAGGTGTTGTGTCTCAACAGCAAGATTAAGGTGGGAAGAGGATGGAGACAGCTGCTGCTGGAAGGGCTGCCCAAGCCCTACCAAAACCAGCCATGTCTTCACAAGCTGCTTGTTGAATAAATTCTACAGATGCAGCTTGAGATGCAGCCATCCTATGGATCAATTATAACAACAGTGTTGCTTCCCAAATGGTCTTATGGATTTCAGGATGTGATCTTTTACTATATTTCTCAGGCATGCACATTTTCACATCCCCAGACACTGAAGAAGTGTCTCCAGTCCCTTCCAGGAGGATGATGAAGCATCACCAGCTACCACCATAATCTTGGGCATGCTTTGGTTCTGGAAAAGCTGCTGTAAGGGCATCTACTGGACACAGCAGTTTGGCAAGGAGGGATGCTACAAGCAACAGGAGGAAGGAATAGAGCTGAAAGGAGACAGCCCCCAAAGATATTCTGACAGTATGTAGGATTTTATCCTGACATCCCCAGGCAAGGCAGCTCACATCATCTCCCTGAGACAATAAGAATCTCCCTAACAGACAACTATACTGCTCCTCAAGCTTTTGCCAAGAGTATTGTCTGAGAGAGTAACTCAGCAGTGCTTTCTCTAGGGGAGCTGACTATCTGCTGCGGGCAGCCTAGACATGCTGAAAGTCCAAATAGAAGAAACAGTCCAAATTGAAGAAATAGTTCACTGACTTTTATGTGGTTTCCCACAGCACCTGACATTGCCACTCTGGGATGGTGTTCCACAATAGTGATAGTGATCTTGCACTATGCCACCTCAAGGGGTACTTTGAAGTAGAAAAGCAGCAGAAGAGCAGTTCTCACTAGAGCCAAGTGCTAGTCAGCACTCGTAGGGATGAGTTACAGTTTTTCCAGAAGAAACAGAAGCTCCCCATGAGACTGAGTTGGAATGGGGATGCTGAGAGAGATCATTCCTGCTACTGACATGTGGAGACGCACATCTCAGTGAGAAAACACATACCCACCACCCTTAGCAGAGTAGGACATAGAGAAAAGTAAGGAGGGAAGAGAGAAAATAATTTATTTCAATGGGATGACACATACACACACACAAATTCCCAAACAGACTGCCTCGAGTGTTAAAAATAACCCTTTGGGATTCTTAATAGTTCAAAAAGTTCCTTATTAAAACATATCATTTAAATGAGGGGAAAAAAACCAATGTTTTTTCTGACTTTTTTGGTGGGGTTTTTGAATCTCTGGGCTTCATATTTTCAAGTCATCTCCAAAGTCCTAGGACCTCAGGATTTAATGAAAAATAAGATTTTCACACAACATCTTGGCTTAAAAAGCTTGAATTTTAAGAAAGCATAACCACAGCCAAGCTAATGAGAGGCTAATGATACTTGGCCCTTCTCAAGCACCACCTGTTGAGGCATCAGCAGATGCCTCAGATTGGAATTTGGGCAACATTACTTGGCTATGAAGTCTTTTATATGCCATTCTGAATAAGAGAATATCTACTTCAGCTTTGAATTGTCTGGTTTCTGTCGAGTTTTTTGTCACAGCTTTACCACCAGTGCTGTCATCTCAAGTTTGGCTGAAATTATAGATTTTTGCCAAATAAGCTTTCCCAGCATGCTGCAAGAGCCACCACATTCCTATGACTTTAAAACAAAAATTCCAGAGCAAAGAATAAATAGAGACTTCTGCAGTGCTGAGAACTTGGAGGTTGAACCGTTTATAGACAAAAGCAAAACCCACTTCAACACCATGTTGAAAATAAAACACCGGGGGGTGGGGGGAAGAAAAGAGGAGGAAAAAAAAGTTAAGAGCATTTTAATTTTTCCCTGTTGTCTCAATTTAAAGATTTTTATAAATAACACATTTTTGAAGATTCACTTTCCTCCACTGACTTTAGGTCTCCAGAAATTTTTCTGCTACACTAAAGATTTGTTCTTTGTATGAAAGCAGTAGTTCAACAATATCTTGCCCTGATGCAATTTTTTAAAGCAGATTTTAGAGTATCATTATCCTCATTCCATAGGTGAGGAAATAACTTATGTAAATTGCTGAAGGTCACTAACCAGTCAACAGTGCAGGCTCAAGGCTCTCTCCCCCCTCCACCACACTTTACAGGAAATGGAATTAAAGAAAATTTCCAAATGAAAAATGTTATTTTTTCTTTTAAGTCCTGTCCTTAATAATTGACACAGAGACCACCAATTCTATGGTCTGAGAAAGGGGAGAGATATCCAAACTGATTTAGCTAATAGGAGCTCATATCAGTAAATGAGTGAAAAAGAACATACAAACACACCTTCCTTCTGGAAGTGTGGGTGCTGAGGCCCTACTTGATTTTTTCTGCTTCATATAGTTGGGTATGCGTCAACCCATAAACATCCAGGCAGCCCCTGTGCATTTTTGCCAAGCAGAAATTTCCAGTCACCAGGTTTCCCCTTTGCAGAGCTGCAAAAAATCAGAGAGGGGATTCTCTGTTCTTTGTCTTCACCAGAGGTAAAAGGGATCTCACACCCAAGAGATTCTCCTGCTCCAGCATGCCCCTTTAGCTTGAGGATTAGCATAACAGGACACATTAAGTTCATGAAAACTTGACACCACATGTGTTTTGCAGAGTCTTCATCTACTCTCAGCAGCTTTCCAGCTCAAACACAATGAAAGACCAGGGTGAGTGGTAATAAGGAAAAGTTTGCTGCTACCAGTGATGCTACTGACCCGCTTGTGAATACTGCGTTCTTCCAGCAGCTTGGGTTTCCTTGCCAATTAGTTATTCTTCTTTCTCCAAAATATTTAGTCTTTTGCTCTTGTCTTTATAGATTTTTGCACCAGATGCTCCTCTATGCTTTTGAACAGTATGTGGAGAAACTCACAGTATTTACACAGCAGAGCTTGGTGGCATGAGGCAGTCACACTGGTTTGTGTCAAACCTATCTACTTAGGATATCACCTACTCCATGCAAAGCAAGTTATTGGATTCAAGTGTTACAGCTGGTCCCTAAAGAAAAGTGATTTTCATAAAGCTTGCTCTTCCCCTGAAAGGTGAAACACTTTAACCTGCCAACCACGTCTCATGCCAAATCTTGGCAAATACAGATTTATATGCCATTAGGTGTTGACTGGTCATCAGAAAAATGAATAAACAAATACATGTATAAATAAAATCACAGCTAGCAAGAGTCAGCTTAGCACTTACAGAACATAATTGTTGGTGTCCCTATGTCACGGTTTTGACCATCAACCTAGGACACCCTACCATCAAAAAAACCCTCACATATTTAAGGACATCCCAAAGCAGAATGCTGGAAACTCATACCAGTGAGATGAGACTGACTCAATTTGGTAAAAGTTCTAATGCTTTTTTTAGGCAAAAACCTATTGCCTTAGGCAGGATATAGGGATGCTTAGAATGTAAATTGACTCTATGATTTCATACCTTTTAATTCAAGTGGATGCCCCCAAAATTTTCTAGTCTTATTCTCATAGACTACATAGATCAGGTCAGTGTTCCCTGCATTAACCTTTATCTGTGCTTCAATATAGCAGGTTTTATGTTAGCAGCTTTTTCTACTTTCACTGCACTCTGACCACGGTTTTTATATCTAAAATACAGTCATTACACTTAAAAACATCACTTAATCTGCAGCCAACATTGCTGCACAGGGAGGAAGGGATACCCCTGTGCTTCACTGCAACCAGGAGCCAAGTAAATGTAGCAGTGCTCATGATCTCTGTCACTGGGAACATTCTCAGGAAAACACAGGGCACCTTACTTGGAAAGGAGAGGACTGGTGGTCTTTCCAATGTGTGGTTTTTAATTTACATACATCTATGTAGATATTGTAGGAAATGGATTTGTCTTCCCCAGTACAAGAAATACAGGAGAAAATCCAGTGAAGAGCAACAAAAGTGATTAAGGGACTGGAGCATCCATCATGGAAAGAGGCCAAGGCAGCTTGGGTTGCATGGGCTGGAGAAGACCCAGGACCTTATCCATGTGCATAAATATCTGATGGGGATTTTGGATGGCAGTAAAGAAGATGGAGCCAGGCTCTTCTCAGAGGTTCTCAAGAGGCAACTGGCCCAATTTGAATTGCAGAAAGCTCCCTTTAAACACAGTAAAAGTATTATTATTGTAATTGCGGTTAAACAGTAGCAAGTTGCCCAGAAATTTGCACCATCTCCACCCTTGGAGATATTTTTTAAAAACCCACTGCACATGGTCTTCAACTTTTTAAATTGAAATTAAAATATTAGTTATTAGCAATCATGATTGTGAACATCCCCAAAGTACAAATGTTTGCTTATTTAGATTGACAAATAAAACCTCTCTGGATAAAACTTCTTAGCTGTCCCATGAAGATCTGCCCCTCATCAGCAACTAGGGACGGTGAAGTACCTTAGCTTCCTTTGCTGTGTGTGCCTTAGCTGTGACCAAACAAGATGCCTCCTTCCAAAGGAAAGGTGGGAACTCTGACTCCAGCACAAGGAAAGAAAAACGGACCACGACATCCAAGTTCAAAAACAGGAAGGTTAGGGCACAGTGGCGTGAAATTCAGTGACACCCGTGTCCCATGTGGAGCCCAAACTACATCCAGAAGTCTGGGCTACAACACCTCCAGTGCTTTAGCAGCACAACAGCCAAATTAAACACAGCTCAGGAGAACTAATCTGTCCTATTGTAATAGCATTAAAATGAAATAGCTCCTGTGAGGGTTTTTTTAGGATTCCTCTACACATGCCCCTCCACCAAAAAAGCCCCTGGGCCTTAAAAGTCTCACCTAAAAAGCAAAACTGTCTTATTTTTTACTCCCCCCAAACAAAGCTATATTTGAAGTGCTGGAAAAACCAGGTTAGAGTATAAACTGACAAAGCAAGTAGGACTTTAAGGCATACAAGCCTTGCCTTGATGAAGGTAATTATTAGGTCAGCCCAAGAAAAATTGATGAGCCTAACATAACACTTCCAAACAGATCAACAGTCTTCATATAAATTTTGGTCCTGGCTCCTAATAAAACCATTAGCATTCCCTAGTATTGTAATTTACAGCCTGATGATGCACTGAATCATATTTTAATTTATCTGGAAGATATAAACAAACATTCTTGGGTGGAAATTAATACCTGATCTTTGGCTACCTCTTGTGGTATAAAAATCCAGAGAGAAATTACATTTAAAAAAAATAAACAACAACATTAAAGAAAATCATTGCACAACTTATGAGCTTGTCAAATAATTCTAAGGAGAAAATTGGTTCTTAGGGGTTTCGTGTATAAGAAGCCTAGAATATTTTGCTGTGAAAATGAATACTAGGGTATTAACAGGGTGAATATTTCTGTAAGTATATGCCATGGATGACATCTGTTTTCATACACAAGTGGAGGGCAAATAAAGAATTAAATCAAAGCCTCAACTCTTCAATTTTCCTAATGCCCACTGTTCTGCAAAACGTTTCATGCTCTTGTAGGAATTCTGTGTTTGGAGAGAAATCTCTGAAGCACTGCTAACCTGAGGAGAAAAACCCCAGGGAGCTGACATGAACCTCTGCTGCGCAACAGGAGCTCTCCCATATAAAACCAGGCTCAACAGCTACAAGTAATCTCAAGTATAGTAAAGGTGCAAGATATACAGTTATGGAGAGGAGAATCATAAGTGCAGCTGGCATGCTGAGAGAACATCTGTACACTTATTGTACCACAGTTCATCAACTGTTTATTCCAGCAAGTACCAGATGCAAAGGAGAAATGGGAAGAGCATGAACACAAATCAGGATTTGTTCAGTTTTAGAGAGTCAGATGTTCTGAGTCAAAGAAGAAAAGGTAAGAGATTCTCAAAATTAGACAGGTCTATCCAGCCTCCAACTGGAGGAAATCAGTGTAGCCCAAGCAAAGCTCACGGCTCTTGTTAGTTCTGGCCTACGTGTACAGGAACCCAAATCTTTCTTTCGTGGTTACAACAGTGGTTCAAAAAGCAAACACACTCCCTATTTAAGGAAGGAACAGAGACTTGCCCAAAGAAAAACAGTGTCTTATGGGTTTTTAAAAAGGCATGGCAATTTGGGTTCTAGAGTAGAAATTCGGATCTGGCTCAAGTAATCTCCCACCACCACCCAACCAACTGGAGAACCAGCAAGATCCCTGGATCACATTAAAGGGGGGAAAAAGACACATTTCAGTTAAATAGTTTTTCTTCTGAACAACCAATTCAGTATGGACAAGAGAGTTCTTTTTCCTGAAAATTTAACATTCGCTAGCACTCAGGAAATGTTCCTACCTGTATTGCCAAAATCTTGACTTGTGGAAACACTGTCCAACATGTCCTGCACATTGGGCCATGGAATTTAATCCAAATTCATAAGTATTACACTCCTCATCATGCTGTGGGTGGTAGGAAATAAACTCTTCTGAAAAGACTGGGAAATGTCCATTTGTATACAAGCAGGAGTGAATGACAGCGTTAACTGCACCACACCAGAGCCCCCAGGCAGATGGGAAAGGCAGTGTCAGGACTTCTGTGAAACAAGATGGGCAACACAAACACTACCACAAAGGAAATGGAATACTCTGCTGGATGATAAGGAACTAGAGGGAGTTCTGGACAACCAGAAGCACACAGAAAGGGAGACCTCCACGTGGGATTTTCCAAGGAAGTAAAGTGCAAAAGAGAAAGTTCTCCTAAGGAAGAATAGATCAGAAGAGTTCAAAAACATACCTATGTCCAGGTTGTCCTTTGTAGCCCCACGTGCTGCAGAAAGAGGCACGATCTCTCCTTAGCTGCTGATCTCTCCATGGCCAGCACTCACATTCAGATAGCTACAGAGAAAAATAAGATTTCATCACCAACTCAAAAAGCCATTATAAAATTTGCTGAGGAAATTGCAAACCCAAAATGGAAGCCAGCTGAGACCACAGCCTACAGGGTCATGTATCATTAGCGCCAAGTGAACCAAGTCCAAATGTCCAGCTTACTGTTCAGGAGGAAACAAAAGCACTACTATATATGTGGGCAACGCATCATCTTTTTCTAATCAAACCTGTCTTAGGCCTGGGTTCAGAAAAGCACTCAAGCATGTGTTTAAGGCTCTCTTTTTTTTTTATTTTCAGAAAACAGCTCAAAACACACATTTACTTGTAAGCACTTGCTAACAGCTGTGAATAACAGTGAAAATCGTAACTAAAATCTTCTGAGAAAAAGGTGTTATAAAAAAAAAAGCAAAATGTGATGTGATTGTCCATCACATTGCCTTATCTCTCTGCTAGGAATACTGTGGGGCAAACAATAAACAACACAAGATTGCTCCCGGACTAAGACAGCCACAGACAATAGACCCAATATCCGAGTAACAAAAAATATATAATCAGCACACAAACATATTCTTGGGTTCATTTATGGCATCACCAGAGCCAGTAAAAAAAGTAATTAGAACAGCTCCAAGTTTGAGACCATTCTCAGCCATACAACTTCCAAAACAGATCTTTTGCAAGAGTCTGAAGTGAAAGTTATGACCCCATTTAGTGCCATCCGCTAATGGCAGTAAACACGACACAGTTTTCACACCCTGGCTCAGCCCTGATGCCTGCTTGCAGTACATTAATAATCCTGTCAGAGCTGTCAGGGGGACACAACACTTGCTGTTCTGGTGATGCTCTTTCCCTGTCTCCATTCAAATAATTTGACTTTCATGACCATCAGAATTGTTTTCCAGCATTTCTGCTTGACTCAATGACTCTTGATCTCTGGCCCAATATTCCATTCACCCTTACCAAAAATCAAAACCCGCATAGATCTGAATAATTAGCTAGAAAGTTGCTGGGTAACATCTCCAAAAGCTTGCAAAGGCAAACTGTCACCAATCTTATAATGTGATGAATACAAGTTGACTCACATCCCGAGGAGGCTACGTTACCTCCCTGGGAAATACTCTTCTGCACCAGTTATTCTTAGGTGTTATTTCCGATTAATTATGCTCTCACTCCATTAGAAAACTGATGGCCAACTTTGCATCTGTCTCTTTGCTTTGTATCTTACAAAGACAAGCAGTTATAAAAAATTCATAGGAAGGAATGAATAGATGGTCAGTGTGTCCAGCTCAGGTTTTCTGTCCTGGGAGTATAAAAGTGAAGGTCATAAAAGCATCAACTGATACAGAACTGTATCTTCCCAGGTAGAGGTGTAGTTTTTCTCTCACAAAAATGCATCTGCAGTTTCACACAGTACAATTATTAACAATTCCATGAAAAAATACCAGATGCTCCTCAGTTTTATGAATGCAAATAGCCCTATTGGAGCCAAGGGGAATACTCACATGTGTTTAAGTTAGACACATGCATAAGCAAAGGCAGGATCACAGCCCCAGCTATAAATATTTATGTCTGCAATACAACACAGCCTCAAAAATGCATTCACAAAACAGACTATAATGCAAGATCCTGACAATACAGGTTACTCCATAGAATTTCAATGGGAGGCACTTCTTTCTTGTGTCCCTTTGAAAACTCCAGCCTCTATTATTTTAATAAAGCTACCACTGTCATTTCAGCAACCTTGGCCAATAGCACCCACAAGTAAAAAGAAATAAAATACAGTAAAAATATACTAAAAATAATTTGTTACTGCCAATGTAAAAATCTTTTCAAACTATGTTTTAGCTCATATATTGATTATTAAGCAGGGTACTAAAAGGATCTGACTTTGGAGCAGTAACATACGTCTTCAACTAAGATTAGCACAAATCAGGCGAACTCCCACCTCTCTCTTCCTTAGAGATATAAAATTAGATTCGGGTGACTAATGCAGATAAAAATATTCATTCACTTCAGCCATACAATCTGGTTTCCTGGCACAAGTGTTTGCAGAAAACAAATGTTAAAGCAAATGCCATTATTTACTTTGGAAGAATATTTCTACACAACCAATGACAGAATAGAAACACCAGCAGGTGACTTATGCAGCCAGTCAGAAAAAATATCCCTCATGTTTGAAACAGTCAATTCACAGAGGAAGAACATTTGCAAAAAAATTTTTCAGATCCATTCGAGCCCAGAATACGTAAAATAGAAACCAGAAAAGTACTGAAGGAGAAGATGGACCTAGTCAAAACAAATCCCTCAATCTAAATCCAAGCTGGTAGATTGCTTTTTCCCTTCAGTTCAAAAGATTTTGGATCAGGCTCCTCCAGCTCAATTCAGTTTCAAAGGCTCACACAAACCTGGAAGCATCACTCTGCAAGCAAATCTCAAGCACTTGGTCTGTATAGCATTGCAGGATCAAGTCTCGTAGAGCATCAAACACAAGTTGTAATTAAAATAATTTACATGCTGCTAGCAAGTCAGCTAAAGCAAGCACATCAGGTTCCCAGCATGGATTTCAATTTGCTTCAAAATTACTCAAGGATAGGAGCTCATATTTTCAACATCATCCTAGTTAGCCTAGAAAAAAATGCAAGACCCAAGTGACAGCTATTTGATTGGAAGAAGGTGGGGGTAGCTGTTACTTGGTAGGTGTTTACTCACTGCCTGGATTCATCATGAAAGCAAACATCCAGGCTCTGCATATGCTACCAACAAATGTGTCATCAGCTGCAAAAGGAACAGGCTGGGTTGCTTTCCCACACACAAGTGTGTGTGTGCACACTGCGGCACAGTCAGAAGAGCTCAGTAATTCCTGGAGGAATCTCACCTAATTGGAGTCAGTCCCAACACATGGCTCCTGTGCCCACCCTCCTTGTAATCCTCAGGAGACCCAGTCCTGAGCAGAACTGTCCTCTGCTGGCTTCTTTCTTCACCTTGGTGCTGCTTCTTCACAAGCTGCAATCACTTACCTGGCCATAAAATCCAGAATGAGCCACCTAGATGGATCTTTTACCTTTTGAAACACTGAGATTAGCTCCAGTGGGTCCTGGAGCAAGCAGCTATTCTTCTACAGGACCGTCTATATTTCCACAAGGACAGTGGAGGTGGAGAGAGTGTGTGAAAATGAACCAGCATGTCAGAAATCCAATTTCTCCCTCTGTGGGTAAAGCACCTCAGAGAAAATCAGCTGACGATGGAAAAGACCCCACATAACATCACCAACGTGACTGCAGCATTTTCTGATAGCCATGCATATGACCTAAAAAACTTAAAATATATATATACTGTTAGTATATTTGGTTCAAGTACTTATAAATCATCCATCTCAGCTGAAGTATGGGTTCTTGCTTTAAGGAGAACTGGAGACAACAGTTTTTCTTTTTTTTTTTTTTCTTTTACTTAGAAGCAGCACAGTTGCTGAAATCTCCTTGTGTTCTTTTTGATCTGTTTGGTTTTTCCATTGTGGAAATTATTATTTTAAGGTCAGAAAAAAATCCACTCCAATATTTATCCTTGCTAACATTACAGTGCAGGTGCTGGATATTCAGGGTGACCCCTACCCCCACAAGCCAACTACCTTGTCTCTGACATATAAATTGTGACATGTTTAATTGCAAACATTTGAGGAGTTACCCTACCCAGGAGCTCAGCCTCCAGAGGCAGCTGTGCTTGCTGCAGAATCATCAGATTGGAACATCTCTTCTGGTGCTTCTGAGACTCCAGGACAAAGCTTGGGGTTTCCTCCTACAAGGACAACAGCTAAATTTTAAAGCTGAAACCCAGTGCTGAGTGGCAGAGAGCAAAAATTTAATTTCCTAGATTCTTTTCTGGATCCTCTGCTTTTGGACATTTCTAAAGAGGCCATAAAGGTCTTGATAGCTCTCACACCTCATCTGCTGTGAAAATTCCTTTGCTTCTTGGATCAATAACATGAAACCTTGTATTTAAGGTTTTGCAGCAGAGTGGCATTAAGCCTCACTTGTGCTCTATCACCTACTGAACTGACAAGTCATTTAATTATTGAATTTAGGAAATAGCAAAGTTTATGTGTTGTCCTGGACTTATTAAGGATAACATCTAAGAAGCCTAATTCATAGGATGGCATCTGAAACCAGCAGATCAGGAGGGAAAGTTATTAGCCTGGATTCAAGGCTTTAACTGGAATAATGTGTGTTCTCGATCTCCACGGATTGCGTAGTCAGAAGGGAGATATCTGGCTAGATTGGATTTTGCACATCTGTCAGCTACATCAGAGATCCAAATGCAAAAGCCAGCATGTAAGAACATTATGTGGATTTGTGTCCCTCTCCTGAGGATCTGGGGTCCATAAACCAATGAATGGATTATAGAGAAACATAGTTACAGTATTTTCATCTGTGACAGATACTGCTGCAACTCCAGAGTGGCTCCCAATATTTAAAGGGAAACCATACCCATTCTCCACATAGCCCCTGAAAAAAATGCAAAAGACACTGCTCAGCATGAAGAAATTGGAAAATGTATGCTAAAACTGGTTTAGCATCTGACTTGAAAACTCCAGAACTGGTCAGAACCTGCACAATATAGGAGTGATTTTCTTCATTCATATGTGCTCTGAATATGAATCCATGTAGAAGAGTAAGGGGTTGTATACCCTGAACCACACATTAGACTCGTGTAAAGAGGCTCACCAGAGGGCCTGGAGCTCCCAGTAACCCAGAATCGGATGCCATTTAATAAGAAAACTCCATTATCCTGTTTGTGGATATTTCCTGTCAATCCACCCCATACCCCTCAGACTCTGCTTCAGGTGTCTTAGCATGAGAACTGCTGAACTTCACAGCCCTTTGAATGCGTTCAGGAAAACCTAGGAAACACCAAGAACAGATGAAACTGAATGACGAGATGTGTTACAGATCAGAATTTCAAAATGCCCATGCCCAAATTCAGCAAATTTCCCACCTTCACCTAGGGAAAAGCTGTGAAACTAAAATTCCAAGGGAATTTAAAACCCACAAGTGAGTACACGTGAAACCATAAATTTCTCTTTGAAAAGAAGCAACTAAAAGCTAAATCTGGTACAAAGAGGTGAGACAACAGAATTCCCCAGTTTATGGGACCCTGTTCATGCTCACACAGACGGCACTGGTGATGACATTTCCTCACAAAGGTGACAAATGTCTCAGAGCTTTGCACACCAGGTCTGCTTTCAGTACTCTGCACTTTGGAGAGGGAACTGCTGAGAAACACATCTTCTCTTGGCTTCTCCAGCATGAGAGAACCACTAATGCAGCTCTCCATAAACCTGCTGAAAGATCACATTCTCCCCACTGACCACTCTTTTTTTCTTTCCAAAGATGAAGTCTTTTACAGTCACAAAGGTTATATTCTGATATCTGATACTTTCCTCACTTTAATTTTCCTTTTCAAGCCCAATGGCACACACAGGCTCCTAACAAAGTACAGGCCATACCAGACAAACAGGAATTTGCAGGAGATCTCTGAGGGTTTTATTCCCCAGAGTGATAAGCACTTTACTGTACAGATGCTTCAGACTTGGAAAGCTAGGAAAGCAACATATGAACTTTTTTTATTTAACCACACAAGGTAAAAGTTTTTATTTGACCCACTGGTCTATACTGTTAACACCCTTAGTCAGAGGGTTCTTTGTTCCTGTGTTCTCATGAGGGTGGCACAATTAAAGGAGTCCTATTTGTTTCCTTTAGATCTTGTTTGAAAAGGCAGATTTTTTTAATTTGAAGCCAGGACTGACACTCTTTGCACCATGACAAGACATTATCTGTTGGGTTTTCTCCTGAGTTCACCTGTTTATGTTTAATAAAAATGCTCTTTTGTAACTCATGATGGGCTAGAGCATTCCCAAACCATTCAAAATACTTTAAAGTTCTTTTGGGACACAGCCAGATACTTAATATTGTATTACATTTTATAGTTGTCACTTAATCAAGCTATTTAATATTATAGTACATTTTAAAACTGTCACTTAATCACATTTTCTTGACCCTCTTATGTGAATTAAAGATCACTGTAGATAAAAAATGGCATGCTTTAGTTTAAATAGATTCAGTATGTCCAGTTTGACAGTTACTTCTGAGACATTAAAAGAATTTTCTGTGATTAATGTGACCCCCACACGTTAGGTAGTATAACGTTCCATTTCTTCAACCATTAGAGGAAACAGCATTAGACAGAAGGAGCCAAAACTTATCTGACTGTATGGAAAGCTAAGAAAACCTAAAGATAATGTACAGCTCTGTCTGGTGTACTGCGAGACCAAGTTAAACCAACTATTTTCTGTTTCCTTACAATTCAAATGGAAAAAAGTTCAGTAGTAACACAGTAAGCCTGCATTCCACAACGAAAGAAAGATCTTACTGCAGCTATTCAGAAAAGGAATAAATGCACTTTCTGCCATGACAGGTGAGCAGGACTGTCTGTGCTTGATATAAATGATTGATAGCCATGCATTCCAGTCTTGGAAGAATTTTTACCTATGCATTTACTCACAAGAGCAAAATAACAGTACATGAGATACGTCCATCCTAAGAACAATATATAATGGCAATTATCATCACTTTTTGTAGTTGATCCAGAACTGAGTCATTGAAAGGTTTTATGCTTTTAAGTCATACATAGTAAATTACCTTCTCGTATAGGCATGTTCAAAACTATTGTCTTTTACTGTAACCTTGGTCCTAAGAACCTATTTAATGTATTGAATTCTAATTGCTCTTCCTTTGTATCTTTATCTTGAATCAGATGTACCACATTTGTTAACAGCTGTGACTATAAGTGCTGCCCATTTTAGAACATTCTGTGTGCTATTCTTGATAGTTTAATTAGAATAAATACCCTTTTTAATCCATAAGTGGGGCATAGGAAAATAACATTGATCTTTCATTTCACAGCAAATTTGTTTGATAACAGAACAGGGTTTAGTGTAACCAAATCAGCAACAGTAATTCATTTGGATAGTCAATTAAAAATAGTGTGTATACAGTACCTCTGCAAACAATGAACAGTGGGCTAAAATAATCAAGACATGAAAAAAGCCTCCACAGAAATCAGGATGTTGATGGAGAAAAATAACTCAAACTTATTTACAAGAGCTGCCAGTAAGATGCATGTGGGTATAAAAGTGTCTCTAAAAATGTAGTCACACTGGGAAAAGAAGTCAATTAACAGGGTCTACTCAACAGAACTGCTCATTTTTTCCAGAAGGATATTTTCTTGACCTAAATTCTGCAGAGAGGACAGCCTTTGCCTTCTCCTGGGAGAAATTATGCATTGGGTTCCCAGCAGCTTGGGAAGAAGATGCCTCCCCCTCCATGTAAGCGCAGACATCACCTCAAGGAGCTCCTTCCACCAGCCACAGTAGCAATGGCCAAGGATCTGACAGCAGCAGAGCCTCAACACTTTGGGCTACAGCTCACCTACACCCTTCTCCTATGACACTGAATAAAGCATCTAAAACTAAGGTACAAGCACGAGGAGCAGCAGAAAGCTAGATACACACTGTTCCCTCAATCCAAAAGAAGTTCTAAGCCATCCAGACTAACTGAAGAGCTCAGTCAACTTAAGTTGCTGAGCTTCTGAATTGATACACGTTGTTGCTGCAGTAGGGATGTCACAGGCGTTGAACAGTGTTTGAATGGAAGCACAGCAGTAGAGAGGACAGGTACTGTTTCTATCAGTAGGTGAATGGATATTATCCTTTTCCCTTCATCTATTTTTTCCCTCCTTGTTTATCATCAGCATTCTTGGATCTTCAATTAGATTATAAGTTCCCTGGGATGTAAACCAGGTCATTATTGTGTCTTCAAAAAGGGATCATCACAAGGGTCCAAAACTCTGTCAATGCTGCTTGGAGCCTTTGGGCAAAATATTACTAAATTGCCCTTCAACTCCAACCCAAAATTATAGGCATGCTGTGTGCAGTGTTTTGTAAGCCATTGTTTTGCAACGTGGAAATATGCAAGTGAACATGATACTTGAACAACATAATTCATTTTCCATTCATGAGCCACAATGGGTATCTCATGGCACTGTTTGCTCTTCAGTTTCAAATGTGAACTTGCATACAAAGTCAAGCAAATGAGCTTTCTTTCACGTTGTTTTATTAAGCTCTTGGACTACACTCTAAGCCCTAGAAGAAGAAATTACAGTTGCTGTTGTCTCACAAAAGCGGTGAAATTCCCAAAGAACAGAAGAACTTGGCCCTAGGTTGTGTATGAAAGTGGCTGTAAGTCCTCTGCTGCTTTTCTTATCCTTCCTTGCGCCAGCTCTGCATTTGTGTTCAAAATTAAGTTTCTCAGCAGCATTCCATAAAAACCCTCATGTTAACTTTTGGCCAATATCCTTAATGACATTATTGGATTGAAAAGTTTAAAGATAGTTTTGTTTTAATTTCTCTTTAGCTTTTCACTCAAATACCCCATGTATGACATTACAATAATTCTTCTGCTGGCTTTATACCTGCAAACTCCTCTCCTATTCTTTTGTTCTTGGGCTAATCTTTCCTTTTATATTAATGAAGCCCTTTGAAGTATCTCTTCACATCTTCAGCTAGATTCCTTTGTGACTCTTTTCCTCCCCCTAAACCTGATAGGGTCTTTTTATCATGAAAATTATTAATACTTCCCCCATTTCTGGCATTGTACTGTCAGCTTTAAAATGTTCTATTATTATTTCTGATCTTAAGCTGCTTTCTCCTGACCCAGGAATATTGGCAAATTACCGACCTATAGCCAAGCTTTTATAGGGAAGGTCTTGCATCAAGTGGTAGCCTTTCAAGTGCTTAACCACCTAGTAATAATCTTTATGACAAATGGCCTCCAGGTTTGCAGTTATGCCTAGAGTGCTAAGAGTGTCCCTTAAAGTGGTCAATGACTTTTTATAAAACCAAACCCTGAGTATCATGTCAGCTCTTACCCACCTTGCTATTAGCACACCTCGAGACACTGCAGATCACAGTAACCCTTTCTGACCAGAGGCCAGCTTATAAAACACAGGGGGCTTTGTTCAATCTGAAGACATCAACTTGTCACTCAGGAACATCAGTCATCTGCATCGAGCAACATGCATAATTTTCTTGTAATCAATGCAGAGTCCACTGCTCCTGAGTGTTACTGCAGCTAATCATTAAGATAAATATAATTGTTAAGAGTACTGACACTCATTTCATCTGCTTTGTGCAAAGAATTGATTTCTACGCATACAGTTTGGCATTTTACTGTGAATCAGACTTTTTCTTTCCTTTTTTCTCTTTCTGCTCCTTTATCACATTCCCCTGGTTTAAAATCATGGGGTTTGCAACAGGAAGTGTTTTTTCCAGAATTTTGTTTTAGGTCATCTCCTGCAATCAAAAGCATTCCTAAAATTTACTGCAAACTAGAAATCAAGAGTATTAGCCATGAAGCAACATGAAATAAAATGTTCCTTAACAGGTTCTTAGGTTCTTTCCTGGTCACTCAGCTGAGTAGAAATTCTACAGGCAAACAACTTTTCACCTCCCAACCAATTCATTGCTTTTAAAAATTGCCTCATCATAATCAGAGGTTTTGTCATGGCTTTCATCAGAAAAACAAATCCAGAAACAAACACAGATGACAAGAACTGTGACAGACGCCTTTGTTTGATGCAGTGATCCTCCCTAGGTGGATAAAGAACCACAGTCAAGAGTGGTGAGTATCTTTTGACAAGTCTCATTTTGCTGAAATGGAAATATTCAGGGAGGAGGTGGCTGATGAAACTTGTTTTCTTAATTAGAAAATCTTCAGCTAGTTCACAGACAATGATACCCTTCTGATTTTCTCTAACCTGGTCTCCAATAATCAAAAATTTTTTTTACCAAAAATACAACAATTAAGCTTATAAAGTGATTTTTTAATGTTATATTTATCTCCATTTGGTCTATCTGTAATATTTGCTGTGCTTAATCTAAAAAATGAGACAAATATCACACATGAATGACAAGCATTTGGCAAATGCCCTGTTCAAATAGTCCTGTTCTCTCATATGCCTACCACCAGCATCTGCATATCCTCAGCATTCCCTAACACAATTCAAGTCTTTCTGCTCTCAAATTAACTCCTACCCTGATCTCACAAAAGAACAAATTAAAAGGCAGTCTGTAGACTTCTTGAGGCTTACACAAAGAGACTCAGGCAGATCCAAGAGTGGAACACAGAAATCTGCTGGCCCCAGCAAAACCAACCTGAGCCAGCTGAAAGCTCCTAAGGGACGATCAAGCTTCTAGGTCAGGTTGCTGGTCACTCCATTTTTTCAGCCCTTGATCACTGCGACACATCAGAGGTTCCATTTGCACACTCAACATTATTCTGAAAGTTCCGTCTTGAAGCTGGAGAGGGACTTCACAAGAGAAATACATTTGAAAACACACACACACACACACACACACACACACACAATTTGGATGCTACAAAGCTGAACCTGGAGCTTTAGATGAATACACCAAAGGACTCCAACACAAACCAACACTTGTCCCTGGCAAAAAACTATTCATTGCTGAACTGGGTATTTGCCTCTAAGCTTGTATACAGTCAATGTTGATGAGAGAGGAGAGCAAGCTGAATATTAAAAACTGCTGCCTCAAGAATAATATAATGTACAGATTTAATCATAGTAAAAAATGATCTGCAAGTAATTGTAGTCATTACTACATCTGCTCAGAGCTGTGGGTAATCATTATGTATGAGTGAATTAAATCAAATTCCATATCATGGGCCTGATCCTAGAATTTCTTCAGTAAATTCACCTCATATTAATAATCTCCCTGAATGCAGAGAGTCTATTTGCTTCTATGGATACATTTCTTACATGAGTAATCTTATGACCCTTCCACATTTTACCTTTAAATTTAATTAAAATTTAACCCCAAAAACTTAAGAATGTAGACTAAGACATAGATTTCCAAAGATGGGAAATGAATTTGTTTCACTCTGTTCTTCTCTCTGTAAAGGCACTAAAATGGGTAGAGAGAAAGAAGTTTCCATGTGGAGCCTGAGTAATGGAAAAGGCAAAGCCTTCCAAGATAAAAATTTGAGCTCAAATTCCTTTTGTCACTAAATCCAGGCATTAGCATGGTACTGAAGGCACAGGTGTAATTTATTGCACAGAGTGGGAATGTCAAACCCTGACTCATGAAGATAAGAAGAACCTGTTTACAAAAAAGCTGCTGAAGGGCAGAGCTAAAGCCAAACTCAACCTTGATCAATAGCCAGATGAATTATTAGTAAAAGAAATAAATTAATGGTGTAGTTTCTTTTCTGACACTTATGCCAAATGTTACAGACTGCATTTTAGTTTATTGTCTTGAAAATATATCCACACCAGAAAGTCTTTACTCTGGTAATCTTGTGCTGACCTCTGTGTGTGTGTTTGAAATGAGGAGCAAGAACTGACGCCCCAGACATGCCCGTTGTGGAGAGGACAAGTTTTAACCTTCCTAAGAGTGCCAGGCAGGCATCATGCTCTTCCAAAGATGCAGGAGAGAAACCAAACTAGGTCTGAATTCTTCCTCTCATGCCTGTGGTGAGGTCACAAAATACGTTATAAATCGAGTTTAGGTGACATTTTCAATAAGTGTCTTTCTCATGGAGCATATTCTGGCAAAAATAGTCTTGAGGGCAGCTGGTCCAGGGACACACTACAGTGATATGCTTCTGTACATCTCCCCATCACCTACAGCTAGACACGTATACTCCCACTACTAACATAGGTAATAGAGTGCAGCAACACAAAGGATCATTTTTTTTCTCCTGAAACAGAAATGAGCTGGCAAGCATAATCAAACAATGAGAATCATTTTTCCCAAGAGAAGCGAGAGCAACAACAACAAACAAATCCAGTGAGAATTATGACAACAATGTAAGAATGCAATCAGTAGAGAAATCCTGATAAATGAGGACCTTACATTTTTAAATGCCTTAAAACCAGTACAAATAAATATGAATTTGAACAGAATTCAATGCACAATTGAATTAGAAGGGGAAAATTCAACCAAATTACTAAAATTCCACTACAGAACTTGCAAGTAGTTTATCTAGATAAAGCTATAAAATGAATAAAACAGCAGCAAAAAGGATTGAACTTTTGCTGTCAGTAAGAAATCCAAATCATGGATGAGAATATTATGAATGCTGCATAAAGAGCTCTGCAAAATATCCTCCAGTGGAGAGGAACTAATGATAGATGAATGTGCACATGTAATTGAACATGCAGAAAAGAAAACCAACATTCTAAGAAGGAAAGCAGAAAAACTATCAGGAGTACTGGCTCATGTGAACAGCCGCAAGAATGAGATGCATACAAGGAGAAAAGGCAAATTACTGAAAATGCACTCTGCTCTGTAAAATAAGATATATATTTGGCTCTTCACATATTCTTCATCAGATTATCAAGGGAGCATGTGTCACACACAGTCGTGAAGAATGCTGGCAGGAACATTCAACCACATAAAACTTGCCCAGTTTTGGGTTTCAGTACTTATGTCAGGCCCCATGTTGTTCCCATGATGGGAAATTTGACTTAAGGAGAACAGAATCAGGCCCTTGCCCAGCAAAGGGTTAAAAAATAAAGTGTAGCAAAATGCTTGAACTGCACCTCAGCCCAAAAGCAAGCCACTCCAAAGAACTAATCCCTTTTGCATCCCGTACCATAGGAAATATGATTTTCCTACCTGTGTTTTGTGTTAAGTTGTTGGGCTCAGCTAAATCAAAATTCAAGCAAAGCAAACCCACACAAACTTAAAATCAAATGCAATTTCACACTCCCCCTGCACACTGAAGCAGCCCTATACAAAGGTACTTTCAGCAGACGAAGTCAGTGCACTCTTAAGAGTAAGCAGAAATAGAACACATTTGTAACAGACAAATTAGAAGTGCATCAAGGTACTGGATGAAAACATTTTTTGAACATAAGCCAAGTACACAGTAGGAACAGGTTATAAGGTTAAATCATTTCTAACCACAACTTAAAGAAGACTTCATAGTAAAAATATCCTTTTTTAACTCTTGTCTTCCACGCACACATCACAACTTTTGTTTCCGTTGGTTTTAGTCCCTATTTCAAAAGAAGCATTTGCTGTAACAGCTCATTTTTTCATGCAAAATACTGAATCTAATTGCGGAAATATGTCATTCCCTCCTCTCCGCCACATGGCATGAGTTAATGATGATGAATGAAAGTAATAAAACCCAAATCTTTTTCAAACTAAAGCTCCTGTTAAATTACTGGAAATTATATGCATGCGTCTACAATGAGGACACTGCAGAAGGTCAAAGATCTTGCTTCCTGCATTTGGCCAAACTATTCAACAGGCAGCTTGGCTGAACCCGCACAGACACGTTTTTACTGAGGTCTGGGGGAGCCACCTAAGAAAAGCAGCTTAGTTCAAGGCTGGTGATTTCATTAGAGCATTTCTCCCCATCCCCATGGAACACTAAATATTGCTCACCAGAGTCTATGACCTGCCTTATATGTCCATGGCAAGCTATTTTTGGATGTTCATGACCAGGGTTTGGACGAGTAATATATCACCTAACGTGATATACATTTTTAATGGAGGTCCCAATTTCCCTAATACAAAACTTTATTCTGTGGCATTGACATGAAGCAGAAGGAGTACAGCAAATTTAGAGCCAGATGCTGTCCCTCTCATTCAGTCTGCATCACACCCAATTTCTCCAGTTGGTCCACTAAGTCAGGTAAACCATTCAGAGATTAAGGTCTGTCATGGTTTAACCCCAGCCAGCAACTAAGTCCCAAAGCAGCTGCTTGCTCACTGCCTCCACCAGTGGGGCGGGGAGAATTAAGGAAAGAAAAAAAAGGAAAACTCATGCATTGAGATAAGAACAGTTTAATATTAAAACAGAGTTTAAAACTCCCCCAAACCTAATGCTACCACTAACAATAATAATAATGATATTGTGATAAACAATAACAATAATAATTATGATAATGTGATAAAAAAGGAGAGAGAGACTAAAAAAACCAAGATAGACAAGTGATGCACAGCACAATTTCTCACCATTCACTGACCAAAACCCAGGCAGTGGTCAGCCCTGTCCAGGCAGCTTCCCCCAGTTCATGTACTGGGCATGAAGCTCTGTTGTATGGAATATCCCTCTGGCCAGTTCTGGTCAGATGTCCTGCCGTGCTCCCTCATAGCTTCTTAGGCTGCTCCTTGCTGTCTGAGCAGAAGACACTGAGAAACCCTTGACTTAGGGCAAAACAACCAAAACATCAGTGCATTAACACTGTTCTCATCCCAAACCCAAAACATAGCTGTGTACCAGCTGCTAAGACAAAAATTACCTGTATCCCAGCTGAAAACAGGACAAGGCCCTACTCAATAAAAACGCAACAGGCAAAATGTATTCCTTTCCTGTCTACAAACTCTGTTTCTAATTCTGCATGCAGAAAACTGCATCAGCTTATTGCTGTTCTCCCCATTCATTCGTTCTTCATTTTTGCTTAACTGGCCAACAGTTCTGTGGCCCCTTCTTTTCCTCTGGGCATTCAGACACTATGTTCTCCTTTCTTTTCCCCCAGCTCACCCACAGCTCACTTTGGAGTCTTTTTGTCTCCCTTCCTTTCATCATCCATTCATTGAGGTTTCATTGTTTTTGTCTTCCCACTATGCTGATCTCCCACTCCCTATGCTTCCCTCTTATGGTCCATTTCACAGATGGACCACAGAAGACATGGAAAAGCCCATAAAGAGAGGAATTCCTAATAACCTCTCTATATTTCCTTCTGACAGATGAGTTTGAATGCTTTGAATCTTGGATGGGTATAAATCAAGGTGTTGCTTTGCACAAGTCAGCAGGGCTTATTTTTGCAATAAAAATGTATTTGTAGGAGCAGGTTTGACAGCAGCAAAGCAAAACTTACATCCTTGCAAGTTTAATTTCTTTAGCCATGATAAACAGTTTGCAGAATTGAAATGCATAGAATTAGAAACATTGATTTTCAGAAACAAAAGAGCTAAATTCTGCCACTTATGTTCACAGTGAGGGATAACATACTCTCTAAGCAGTACTCATTTGAAGTACTCATTTGGAGGGCTCATTGGAGCCATCAAGAAATCAAGTGGAATTCAAACCTTCAGTCCACTCATTGCTCATTATTTTGTCTTTTGCTGTATAGGCGAGAACAGAAATGTTATTAGCAGGTAAACAACATCAGGGTACATATTCCACATTTTCCATAAGACTCATGTAAATATGTGAGCAGAAAGCTAAAATCCTTCCATTTTTTTCAGTCCTAGTCAGAGCACACTTGGCTTTCAGAAACTGGCTTTGGGATGGTTACCCAGATCTGCCATGTCCCCACTACACCATTGGGAATAGCTACTTAAACAACTGTGAGGAAGTCACTTGATTTTGATCTTGGTCATGCACAAAAGTAGGAGGAAATCTCTTAGACCTACTCGAGGTGGTATTTCGCAAACAATATTTGAATTCAATGAACAACCAGAAGTTTCAACAACCTCCATCATCTGTGAAAAAGAAGATATCTAAGGGGTGAAAGAAAACTAACTACAAAACATGTCTGCAAACACAATCCTGATCTTAATTTTTGAAGACTAGGTTTTTGGTTCAGCAGTTTTGCATGCAGCTTATAAATATCATACAGAATATATTGTTATTTTCTAGCATCCTATGTCCACAAACAAAGCCATGTGTTGGAGTGGGATTAAATCCATTTGTAAGGCTGCATGTGCAGTTTAAAAGAAGCATACTCTAAGCATTGTCTCACTGCAGGCTGAGATAAATACCCTCATCCTACGACTAGAGGCACCACTTCTGAACACAGGTCTTCAAGGGGCAGAATGACACCAACTGCAAGAAGTAGGTTTCATAACCAAAGCTGGGCCATGTGAGCTTTTACATTTTAGCTCAATATTTATAAGAACATGTCCTCATTTACTAAGCTTCTGGGAACATTTTCACAATTAAAAACCAAAACAAAACAAATTGAAAATAATTGTCAACATACTGACAACAATTGGCAGCTTTCAGAGCAACTCACAATGCCATCTCCATGCCTTCAAAATCTCTCCCACAGTAAAACTTCATTACCATCCCATCCAGATGCTCATGTTAAGCTTTGGAGGTTTCCTTCATTCCCATGCCCCCACCTATGTAAATGAAATCCTAAGAGTGGAATCACAAATCCTATGCCATGTTTAAGAGTCTCACACCAAGGCAATTCTTTAGACTTGCTTCAGCCTCATATAATGGGTTATTAGCAATGTCATGGCCTGAGTAGATGCAACAATTCATGCTAAAGTGAAAAGCAGATTTATGGAGACATCATATTTGTGACCACTGCTGTCAAAAGGGAAGTGCAGTGAAGTTAAACTGTAAGCATTCCTGATGAAGTTGTAACTTACCATCACAAAGCTTCCAGGACTAACTCAGGAGAAAGCCAGCATGCAACACCAAATCATTTTGCGAATTTATCTCACCCACAGAGATACTGGCAACATCTGCTGAGAATAATCACAAAATCATCTCCTCTGGAATCTCAGAAAAATGAAGTGGAGAAGCTGCCACAGAACCATGATTCAGCCTTGGCAAATTCTACAGGACTCCGAAGAGCAGCACAGGGAAGCTGAGGTTACAGGGAAGCTCAGCACATATTTGAGGTGATATAAGAGGCAAACTGGATGAACCCTAAAGGTAAGTCCAGCAAATACTGCAGCTGTCTCAGAGCAGAGGCTACTCACACAAGAAAAGTAAAGCCAGAACACCTGGAATAGTGCCCTGCATAGACAAAAAAAAAGCCATTTCCAAAACCACACTATGCAAATTTCACCTAGTTGCACAACATTCACTCTTTGTGCAAACATTTTGCATAGCTGCAATTTCATGGCGTCCAGCGCATTTCAGGGGAGGAGGAGGGAGAAATGCGTTGGGCAGAAGGCTTACCTCTGGCTTCAGCAGAGCCAGCATCAGGGAACTCTGGAGGTATGAATCACCAGTCGACTCCAGGAGTGCTGAGTTTCTGTGACCAGCACCCACAGAGACACGATTTAGGAGGAATAGACGTCTCTGAGCAGGACTGCAGCGAACCATGTAACACTTTTACAGATGGCACAGTCATAACCATTAAACAGCTATGACCAGCTTCAGTGAGAGAGTGAAGAATGTGAGCACAGGGTGATAAAACACCCCCACTGAGTTGAGAAAAATACACATTTTCTGGTTTTAGACGCAAGGGTTATCAAAGGTAAGAGAGCCCTCACTACAATATGATCTCTTATCAGAAACCTAAGGCAGCTGATTGGATTCTGAACTGTGGCTCACAGATTCACATATGGTCACAGTTTTCTGAAGAGAGTTGTGGGGGGGAGGGTGTGGAAAAAAACAGCCAAGGTCTCTTTTAGCACACTGAGTATAGTACAGTCAAATGGTTTCTTTTTCTCTCCATTCCTGACCCCATTTAAGTGCTATCTTAAATATTCCTAGGGACCCACTGGCCTGTAAAGAAAAAACTCTAAAGAAAACATAATCTTTCAAGGGCTGACATTACCTAGTTCCCAGCACAGCTACAGACTAGTTGCTGTGAAATGCAACAACCTGGTGGGAATTGGAAAGCTCTCTTTTAACTGCTGTTATTATCTCTAAAGCCTCTCTAATAGCAATCCCAGAATATAGGTTTAAAGAAAAATCATTTTAATGGAGGTCCCAGTACTACATTTTTATATTGCACCAAGTCAAGCTATTGATTAGCTTTACATTAATTTTAAAAGCACAAAGAATTTGTCATGATTTTTCTCCCTTTGATATCAGTGTCCATCAGCAATTGCATCAGTTTTCTGCTGAGCTGCCAAGCAAAGTTAAATGATGTTGCGCTTCCTCTCCCTGACTTCTTATTCCAGCTTGGTTCAGCAATCTTGACCAGCCACTTCCTGTCTCCCCTATTGCACCGTCTGGCACTTACTTCAGACAAGTCAATATGTTTAAATTATACCTGTACCAGGCATAATTAATCATAAAGCTTTTTGCTTTGTAATGTTATTTGAAGTTCTGTATGGTGTTCATAAGCAGAAAGCAAAACAGAAGTTCAGTGGTGAAACCTGTGCCGTTCCCCTCCACCTCCTCATTGAGTTGGAACTCCTTGGATTTCAGAACAAGAGACGATTTCTCAGGAAGTCACTGCTCCCCAGAGGTTCAGAATTACATTGCTGAACTTCAGCAGACTGACAATACATATGGAGAAAACTCCAATAATTAGCGACATTTTGTATGGGACCAGCCTGGAAACAGAGGGAAGGTTTTTTTTATGTCAGTCATAGCTTGGTGCTCCATGTGTAGGGAAAGACGTTAGAGGTGGTGAGCATGGGACCCAGCTCTGAGTCACAGCTCTACCTTTATAGCTGCAATTCCCCAGGGCATGTAGTAATTTATAACCATTAGAGGCCAGCAGTAAATTACTCCCCCCAGTCTGGCTCCAAGTCAAGCTCTCCAACCAGCCACTGGAGACTCGGCAGGAGGGAAATGCAGAGAGCGAGAAGTGGTTGGCATCCATCCCTTGTCCATTCCAGCCTTGTCGACTTCTAAAAAAGAAATAAACAGACAACTTACAAGATTCAGCTGGACAGGGTTTTGGGCCACCTAGTCTAGACTGTGTTTTTGCCAGAAAGTTTTGGCCAGGTGATTCTCAAAGTACCCTTCCAACCTAGAACTCTGTGATCCTATGACAAGTGCTGCTTTCTCCCCCCCAGGCACTCAGCTCGGAAGTCTGGACTACGTTCCCATGGTGGGGAAACAGGAGCTCTGTCCAAATCCAAACACTCATCCCGTGAGGAGGGAGCCCTCAGCAAGAGCTTAGCTAGCCACTGAGGTATTTCTTCTAGGTGTTTCAGGAACAAAAACTTGTTTTCCAGCAGAAATTAATCTTCCATACAACCCACAGCACAGGCGCCTTTAAAACACTTCAAACAAAAAATAAAAGCAACAAACAAACCCTCTTTTCTTAAAGCATCCCAAGCAATTTTACAGGGATTAATTATCCTTATTCATTTTTGTCTTTCCATATATTTCAGCTCTCCCACAGAAAACTAATCCACTGGATTTCAAATTATGGTACAATTAGCATGAAATTAATTAGCATCTGACCTATCCCCTAGTTTTCCTCCAGCTGAGAAAGCCAACTTTTAATATAAGCCTAAAGCAAGAACTGTAAGACTAATACAGCAAATGGGACAAAGGCTTTTTAAATTAAAGAGAGTTTTAAAAAATGCAATTTACAGCCATAAGCATTTCCCTAACAACAACCCCAAAACTCCAGTCCTCCAACAAAGTGTAGAGGAATATTTCACCTCCCCCTGACACAAAGAGTTCATTTGCAAAGCCCACAATCATCCCTCCAATCATTTAAAATTCTCATGGCCTTTCAAAAGCAGAGTCTATCGTTATCAATTAGCAATGCCTTTTAGTCCCATCATGCAGATTTTCTTTTTCATATAACCTCTCCAGACACCTGTAAGAATTTTTAAGTCCATCACATATATATAATCAGTCCCCCAACTGTATCTTAGCCCTCACAATTTCCTGCATCATTTATAGACCTGCAGTGTCTCTTTTTGCCACTGTACATATCTTTCACATTCCTTCAGGCTCCTGTTCACTATCTAGTACTCAAATATGTTGCCCTTCTTCCTCTTCAGATTTCAGCTATCATTAACCAAATGCCCCAGTTATTCTTTCTCATAGTTGCTTTGATCACTGCCATCCCCCTCTTCCACCTGAAGCCTGTGAGTCACAGATATCCAATAACATTTTACTCTTTTGCATTGCCTGGCTGGAGTGGCACACAGCTGCCTGGCAGGAATCATTGCCTCCTGTGGAACACAAGTTTTAACTCAGGAAAAAAAAGACTGTGCTAAAAAATTAATCAAAAGGAACTTTCCCTCATGTCCTGCCATTGTTCATGTGTTGTTACAGTCTCTCATGTGTTGTAACAGGCTCTCCTCTAGCTTGGAAGCACAAGAGTTCCAGGTGCATATTCCACTTCCTGTGCACTGGAAAGAAATAGTATAGACACATCTTCAACAGGAGGATTTTACAGCCCCGAAAGTGAAACATTCAGGTGTCACCACCATCATGTCAGAGAAACTAACAGCTTTGGTAAAGCTTGCAGCAGAAATGGAACTAAATAAAAAAAAATTACATGTGTAGGAAAAACAATACAAAAAATTGTAAAGATAGAGAAGATACATGCAGCACATAGAAGACTCTTTGAGAATCTACACACACCCTTACAGATTCCATGTGTACAATGCAGAATACACTTCATTCTCTCATCAGTAGAGGCTACATTGAAATCTACATCTCGGTCAACAGAGCTGCAGAATTGTCAGTCTTTGACAACACTGCAGCTCACTCAGAAACCACAGAGAACAACAACCAGAAAGAGAGGGAAGAAAACATCTATACAAACACAATATATTTTCAATATTATATTTTCCTTTCACAGGTCTTTCATTCGCCTGGGCACTTACCGAGGTTGTGGTCTAACAACTCTGCTCTTACAGACTGCATGGGCTGTTCTTTCATTCCATGGTTGCTAACATTGTTTTTTCAGTGTTTTTGGTTTGTTTTTTTTTTCTCCCAAAGATGAAAAAAGAGTGCTCTAGGGCTTTTTTATGAGGTGGCAACAAAGAGTTCCCCAATCCACTGCACTCCAAGTGCTGCACTTCAGTTAAACAGCCCTGGACTCTCTGCTGCTGCTGCTCTTTTCCCTTTTGGCAATATAGAATCAAAAGAATCCTTCCAAACTCAGACAGATGAGGAGCCCAGTGAAAACTAGAAAAGGAAAATAGCATCAATTATCACAGCTAGTCCAAGACCAGGAGGAACCTGCCCCATGTCCAGGTGTATTTTGGTCCAAGGAGGTAGGAGTGAGGTGCAGTCCAGGTGCCCCTCTGCAGCTGCTGAGGTCACCTCCATGCACACAGATGTCATCTGCTCTTCTGGACCAGGCACAAAAAGAGGGCAAACAGCAGGTCCTGCCCCGAACAGGTACTGCAATCCCATCTGTTGGCCCACATGTCACATATCAATGAATTTCCAGACTGTTTGCCCAGTTCCCAGCAAAAGTAGGCAATTTCAGAGACTTCTTTTAGCAGGATGTCAAACTGATGAACCAAAATTAGGTGTTCTTTAACTGAATTTCTCTTCTGCTGCCCCTAAATAGCTCTTCCAGAATGGAACAGTTTCTGATAACCTGGCTCACACTAACCCTTCACCCCTCCAGAATCCACACTATTAATTCTCATAATAAAGCCTATTTTAAATATATCTTTAATCCTCCGAGAAAACCAATTTCATCCTTGAATGTTCCATTGATCTACAGTAAACAAATAGGCATTAGGGAGAAACATTGTTTATTTATTTGCTTGCCACTTAGAATTTAATCCTGGGATTCTAAAAGGACAATTATAAATTTCTCTAACAGTCCCTAGGGTATGTTCTGAATGTAGTCATCTAAGATAGGACTCTTGCACTCCAGGATGCCACTGCATTACAGCTTAGACAGATTATAGCCAAACAGCACTCATTTATTATAAGGAGGGATGAGTAGTAATTCCAGGACACACACACTAGATGAGATTTCAGCCCTGTCTATTCTGTGTACATTGTGGAATGTATCTGGAAGATTTCCAAAGCCTGCTTACATACAGCACCGTCTCACCAAGAGACTTCCTGGCAAAATCTTGTTGGTAAAGAGACGGGTCTGGAGCTTCTTCAGTGAAAGACAGTTTCTACCATTTATCAAGACAAGTTTGTACAGCTGCAGATTTATGGCCATGTGGAAGGACTGTGGATATCTGAGCTCTTATACTGGAAAATCTAAGGATAGTGGTTGCTTCACTCAGACTTTCATTCCTGAAAATCAAAGGATGGGGTTTTTTTGGAAGAGACAGGGATAGGAATACTGTGCTAGAAGTGACCAGAAAAGTCATTGCATCCAATCACATACAATTGGAAGAATCAAGTCCGCTTGACCATGAGCTCCTACAACCACAGGCCATAAAACCCTCTCCTGACTCCTGAAAGAAAAGCTTAAGTTCAAAAGACTGAAAATTATGAAGACCTTACCACATACCAGGAAAATTTAAGGGAGGAAAAAAGCAAACAAAACAAAATAGAAACAAAATTAAAATACCCAAACAAAATCCTCATTTCCTATTTTGTCCAGCCTTTTCCTAGGACAGGAAAAAACTATCCACTAATCAAAAAGCTCTTCATTCAAAGTACATCTAGGAATCATTAGGTCATGGTATTGGATAAACTAACTAGACTGAGCTTATGTGAGTAAAGTTTCCAGATCTCTGATCATTCTCCTAATGTCCTTTTCTAAGCCCTTCCTGGTCTGTCAGCACAACCAGACAGCAAGGAATAGTAACAAAATGAGTAAACTCATCAAGCAACATATTTCTACCATACTTTCAAGGAGTAGGAGGATGTTACTCAGTAGGGAGAGGTGAAAGAAATGGCTGCACCATGATACAATCTTGCTTAAACGCCTTGGAGACTCCAGCTCCCCAGTGTGTGTCAACACGCAGCCTGAAGGAGCAGCTGAGCCAGAGCCCTAGGTTGCACACAGCCAAACTAAATGCTCAACACAGCGAGGGTGAAGTCTGCTTTGTGTCACTGGAGAAAATTAGGCTGATATCTAACAGACGACATTTGCCAGTAAAAAGGATTGTTCACATTGTGTTTGTCTTTTGGGAGAACATTCCACATCTGACATGCATCCACAATCCACTCAGGTACTGAGTGTAACCTTGCTGTAGATGGCTTCCAAATTGCCACACAGGTCCTACCAGGATACAAATTCTCAAGACAACAGTCTTTTCCATTTAATTTATGAATCTCCTTCATGCTCATGCATGCTTCATGCTTTAATTAATATTAATTAAAGACTAATCACATTCATTGCAGCCAGGTGCTGAACAAATTTGTCATTTGTCTTTGCAACGCGGAGCACCATGGACCCTGGCCATGTGGGGAGAAGGCAAGAATGGAGACCACCTCTGTTCCTGCCTTGTGTTATCTCAGGGCTCCTGTTGCTCACTTTGGTGCTGAGTTACAGACTGCAGCCTCATTGCATACAGAGTTCTGTGAGAGGACACTAAGTGGTCTCTGCCTCAGAAATATCTATTGTACCCTGGCATGAAGGCAAAATGCAGACAACCTGTCTGCACCACCACTCTTATTTCCTTCTATCATTACAGACTGCAAATGGAGCTGCAGCACCATAATGCTTAACATGTAAACCAGTCAGTGTTATCCCTTCTGACAAGATTTGGGGGCAATGAAGTACAGAAAGGCCAGTGACTCGCCCCAAATTGCAGTGAAAATTGGCAATGTAATTGGAAATAGAGTCCTAATCTGCAGAGACCTGCATGGTATCTTCACTGTATGGTCAAAATTCACCAAATGAGGTATGTTGCCACTGAAAACTGATTACATACAAGACCACAAGGGCTCGGTTTCCTTCTTGCAAACCAGAATCTGGAGAATAAATTCCTGTTTCTATGTTAACAGAGACTTGGTTGACACTATGAATCACATAGTATGGAGTGAGACATTCCTGTCTCTTCTAGTTCTTATTTAAGTCAGACACAAAGAGTTTAGCCTGGCAGATCATGCACACAACAATTACTTGAAGCCTATGAGAAAACCCTCCAAGGGCTCATCTTGCTTCTTGAAGAGCCAACACACAGAGGAGTTCCCTGCGATGCCTTTCATGATCTCTATTGTTCACAGGGTACTAAAGTAATGAATAGCCTTTATTTTTCCAAGATTCAGCCACAGAATGTGCATGCTACCATTAAAAGGAAAACAAAAGTGCAGAAATGCCAAGATACTATGTAACACACAGCCCTTCATCACTTGCCTTGATGCACAGTGTTACAAATTTTATCTAATCAACTGACATTTTAAGTAGTGGAGAATTTAACAAGAATAACAATGTGGTGACAATTTAGTCTTTCTTACCCCTCCATAAAAACACTGTCTTCTGTTTGGTCTAGATTTAGGTCAAGACATTTCACTAATTTGCTAGTCATTAAAAAGATATTTTTATACCCAGCCTGTAATATTATACTCTTCAGTGATTATGATAGTTCCCAACAGAATTCCAGACTTGAAAATGAAGGCTGGGAAGCTGAGCTGCAATTATGATACTTTAAATAATTCCACAAAAGTAGAACCACTGTTAAATAATTTATAGTCTTTGATCTTGTCACAGATCTACTGAAATCTTCACATCACTCAAGCTAAATATTTTCAAACAGAAATGGGATAGGTTACTTCCCTCCACCCCTTTCTGTCACTGTGGGAGCCGAGGAAAATAACGGTGACAGGGGCCAAACTCTTCATTACTTTGGTGTAAGCTCCTTCTCACATGAAAATTCTTCCTCTGGGGTTCAAGCACATCCAGAGATACGTCTTTCATCACAGCATCCTGCAAGGTTAAGAAAGTAGTGCTTATTTTTGAATCATAGAATAATTACAGTTGGAAAAGACCTTTAAGATCCTCACGTCCAACCATCAACACAGCAGCACCAGCATTTTCACTCTTTAACCATGCCCTCAAAATAGATTTACCACCAAAATTACATAATTCCCAACATTTTACAAAACAGAAAATGTAACATTTCAACTCTGCACTTTGCACAGCTATAGAAAAATAGATTTGGAAGGCATCATCATGACCCTCACATTCCAGCTCCTGGCCCTGCACAGGTCACCCCAGGAACCACATCATGTGCTCAAGAGCATTGTCCAAATGATTCTTGAACTCTGTCTGGCTTGGGGTTACAACAACTTCTCTGGGGAGCCTGTTCCAGAGAACCAACCACCCTCTGGATGAAAAACCTCTCCCTAATATCCAACCTAAACCTCCCCTGACTAACCTTCAGGCCATTTCCTCTGGGTCCTGTCACTGGTCACCAGAGAGAAGAGATCAGTGCCTGCCTCTGCCTCTTTCCCTCATGAGGAAGTTGTGAGCTGCTGTGAGGTCCCCCCTCAGTCTCCTCTTCTTCAGGCTGAACAGACCAAGTGACATCAGCTGCTCCTCATGTGGCTTCCCCTGCAGACCACCACCTAACAAGCAGGAAGAGAAAAGAGAAGCTCCAGGCAGGACATCAGTCCCAACAAAGTTCTTTGGATCTGTGCCAGGAAGGTGATGGAACCCATGAGGCTCAGACACACTGCCAAACCTCAGCAGGTGCCCTCATGCCTACAGAGGCATGGAACACGGCCGCTTTACTCAAGTGTCAGCTCCTAAATGCTGGTAAACAGGGACACACAGGAAAGTGCGGACTGTGATAAACTGCATGATTAAAACAGAAAAAAAACCACCTCTGTAATTTGTGGCCTGTTCAGTTGCAATCCACCTCAGTGTGGTCCTTAACTGGGTCCTGAGCACAAGAAAGGTGTGGACCTGGCTGGATCAGGTCCAGGGGAGATCACTGAAGACAATTAGAGGTATAGAACACATCTCTTATGGAGGCAGACTGAGAGAGTTGGGGTTGTTCAGCCTGGAAAAGAGGAGGCTCCAAGGAGACCTGATTGCAGCCTTCTAATACCTATAGGGGGGCTTATGAAAGGAAGGGAAACGGATATTTTTTATGGGAAAAAAGTGACAGGACAAGGGAAAGTGGTTTTAAAGTGGAAGTGGGCAGGTTTAAATTAGATGTTAGGAAGAAACACCATTATTCAGAGAGTGGTGAAGGAGAAGAACAGGTTGCCCAGAGAGTTTGATGGATACCCTATCCCTGGAAGTGTTCAAGGCCAGGTTGAATGGGGCTTTGAACAATCCAGTCTAGTGGATGGCATCCTTGTCCATGGCAGGAATATTAGAATCAGATAACCTTTAAGGTCCCTACCAACCCAAACCATCCTATGATTCTTATGTCCTGCTACTCAGGGACACAAAACTGCTCATTTACTACCAAGTGCAGTGGCCAAATAACCAACTCTAGCAAAAACTGAGCTTCTCAGTTAAAAACATCTTACAAAGTTGAATTCAGAAGCACTGGAAATTTTTTTGGAAAAAATTTACCTCTAATTAGCTGAGCCCAGTAGCTAAGACAAGACAAGATAACATATCTTAAGCACCTTTCTCTGGAGGCAAACCCAAGTCTGCATCCCGTTGCAGCCCTCAAATGCCTACATGCATGTGTGTGTACAATTACAGCAGCTCTGCTGACTGATAACTTGTTAAATTGACATAACTTGACTGTCAGGGTCCTAAGACTAATGAAACATGTAAAGTATGCCAGAAGTAAACAGCAGCTTTCCAGGAAACACTTAATTTACATTCTAATTAATGCAATGTGGGGTAGAAGTCATAAATAAAGGCTTCAATCACAGTTCACTGTGTAATAGGCAGACTAGTTTTACACACCTGATATGACAGACAAGTACTAATGTAGGGTTATGGAAGATGCCAGATGGAAACCAGCTCTTCACATCTACAAGAGACAAAGAGGTGCAGCACCTAAAAAAACAAAGGTTTAATGCTGCAAATATATTTTTTCAAAGTTTCCCTCCCTAGGAATAAATCACTTTTTTTCTTTTCTTAGAAGATGACAAGTGTAAAGAAAATTTCATCTAGAGGAGTCCTTGAAGGTTTGACAAACAGGATTTGAACACCACACTTTCAGGCTCATTAGCACTGGTGATGAGTACTGCTCATACCCTGAGTGCCCTGGTAGAGATTGGAGTCTCACTTTTCAAACAGCTTGCAGAAGTCTTCCCAAAATAGCTGCCACCACCACCAAGGAACTCTGTTCATGCTCCTTGAAATGGATGATCACCAGGTCTGAATCTTGCTATTCCATTTTTCAGACCTGTCACATATAGCATATTGCCTGCAATAGGCATTTTTTGGACTAGGTACAGTTTGAGGATGGATTCCTGCTGCAGTCACACCTACAGCCTCACCCTATCACAGTTATGGTGCTCCAGCCACTCCCTTCTAGGGACCATACTATGCAGTTAATTCCAGCTGGTGAGCTCTGAACACAATGGGGGACCAGAAAAGGAGGCTGGTTGCATTTAGCCACAATAAATTCATCTACATAAAACCATTCAGAAATTCAATTTTGATGTCCTTTTTTTTGTGGGATGGTCCATGTGGTTTACATTACTTTGAGAACACTTTGGTAAGCTCTCTGTTTTATTTATTAAATGCAATCAATTCAATTTAAGAAAAAGAAATTAGTTACTTGCTTTCTAATTGCAAACAAACAAAATTATTTTAAATATCGTGCTTCTCTTCCCTGCTGAAACTACAGTAGAAAAACTAGCCTATGTAAGTGACAGAAGGTTATTGCAAACCAAGCTGATGAAATGAAAGGGAACAGTAAACATCAGCACCATAATAAAAGTAAAGTCCCTTTTTGCTTTTAACTGCCTCTCCTCACTTGCTTCACATTTCCCCACTACTCCACCACAAGCAGCAACTCTTTCCATGGAACCCTCTATGCTCATTCATTTTTGTGAAAAATACTTCCTCAGGAGCTATTTGTTTTTTTGCAACCATAGTGATAAAAAATATTACTGGCAGGACTCTCAGGATTATAAATAGGTATCATTCTTTGTTTAATTTCAGTAAGCCAGGACAAAATCACTGAGGTTTTTGCACACATGACTTTCATTAGGAGCAATGTACAACTGAAAACACATTAGGCTCTTGTCTTTTATTTTTCCTTATTTCTATTTGTTTATACCTTCATGTAATTAGAAGGTTGGAAAATTTGAGGGTGTAATAGCAAAGGTCCTGGGGAAAAAACACTGACAACTGAGGAAGGGGCAAAGTCACTCACACTAGGACAGTTACTAGCAATCTGTCAGAGAAGTGTTTGTTTTGAGGTTTTTGCTTGTTTCCATTTTTGTTAAATTGTTTAAGATGTGTTACTTTGGTAAATATCCATCTAACTCCAAGTGCTACAAGTTGAGCATGCCGTCAACACTGTACTTGAGGAAAGCCTAGTCTGAAAATCTAATACATTATTCCAGCTGAAACCTAAGAGACAGTTACTTTCTTCCCAAATGTCCTCAGTCCCTCACTGAAGCCATGAGAGATCAAAGCTGACATTTCATATACCTCGAAGTCAGACAAGCAGTGCCAAAAATAACCATAAAAAATGAGTGCAAGCTTTTCTTTGGGTCAAATCTTTCAAGGATTTTCCTTAGAATTCCTATCAATGATCCTTAGGTAGGACTTGCAGGTTTTTTCAGGGCTTGCAAGCGCTCTGTATTGTGAGCAAAGACCCAATAGGACAACACAGAATTGATGTGATAAAGAGGAAGTGCTCAACACTTCACATTTGGTACTGAACTCGGCAGCAATCCCCATCTTGGCCCCTCGGCCATGGGAAGAGGACGCACTGCCAGGACTCGCAGATCTCCAAGGGTTAAGCAGCGATGGGCGAGGGCGGGATCGTGTTCCAGACCAGCAGTGGAGCTGAGCCACAGCATTCACAGGAAGGGAGCTGGAAGGATTCGCTGTTTGGGAGCCTTTTCATGCCACCCTCAGGCAAGTCTCCCGTAGAAGTCAGCAGGGCGCTCCTCTGGTTATGGGCTGCAGCAGGATTTGGCTTCGGCTCTGAAGAAAAGGGATTCATAGGGGGAGCTTCTGGTAGCAGCATGTACACAAGGGAAGTTGGGCACAGCAGCATATTTCTTTCAAAATCTCCCTGCTCCTGAAAGGCCACCCATGGGACACAGCCATCTCTCATGTAGCTATTGTTTTCCGTGGACATGAGCCATGTATTAACAGCCTCTCAGGCCTTGTGCTGAGCAGACAAAGACTGCCCTCTGCCTTCCTGCCTTCAGAGGCCACTCGCAGCACAAACAAGGCCAGGCCAGAAATACAGCTACCCTCTCAAAATAGGCTCCAGCAGCACCCAAGATAATTCCTAGAGCCAGCATGGCAGCAACAGAAGGAGCCTTCCTGGAAGAGCTGGAGGGCACCTGGAGCAGATGAGCAGATGACCCCCAATCACTGCTTTAGTAAGCACATACTCCAATTCAAGAGCCAGGGGCTATATGGTAGTGAATCAGGAGGAAAAAAAGGAACAGTTTCACACAAAGGTTTTACTAATTTCACCACTGTCAGGTTGAGCTTCTCTAGTACAGAGAAAATGCAAAGGGTGGGGGCTAGAATGAGAAGGCTTCAAAGCCCTTTCTCAAAGCAGTATTTTAAGGAGTGCAAGTAGATTTCCTTGCAATCTTCCCCTTCATTCCTTCCTTAGTTTATTCTGTTTGGGTTTTTTTTTGTTTGTTTTTTTGTTTTTGTTTTTTTTTTGGGGGGGGGGGGAGGGCAAGCATTCCCTGCAAAAGCAGGATGAAATTTAACAACAGCAGAGTTATCAGAAACCTCACGTGTCAAATAAACACTACATTTCTCACAAATAGAAAACACACAAGCCATAAATCAAGGGTCCAGCAGAGAGAGGCTTGTCGCTGGGAAGGTGTCAGTGCACATGGATTTGGATGGCTTCTGCCCTCAGGCAGCCTGAAGGAAGTTTTGACCCAGGATATTAATACAGCTTATTTGATACAGAGTGAGCCGGGCTGGGGCTCCAAGGTCTGTTTACATTACAAGACTGTGTGCCTTTGGGAGATTAACACCTAGAGAAAATGCATCTGTGTTTGTTCTGGGTGAGGCTACAATTTAAATTCTTATGTTATCACACAAACTAGACATGATAGATAATCAATGCCCTGTGATAGTTAGTACTGAGGAACTGAGCTAGTTTTTTTTTTGCAGGGTCATTATTCAACATATCATTCCTGCCATTTTCATTTCTATTTAAAGACAAATCAGGCATTTATTTTCCTGAGACTTTTATGAATGCATATGCACATTTTCATCTCTCAACATAAAGCACAACTGCCTGGATTATGTCAGTTCTGTGCTTTTTTTGCAGGGATATAAAATATATTATATAGTTGCAAAACATTACATCACAGAAATCACACAGACATCAGACTAAAAGTGATCTTAAGAGGGCTTCCAGTCTACCTTGTTACCTAGAAGCAGTAGCAAGTTTAATTGCAGCCATGACATATGTCCCTCAAATTTATCAAAACCTTTAGAAGAGAGTCTGCAACATTCCTGGGTAACCTATTCCAGTGATTAACAATCCTAGCCATGCAGATATTTTTTAAGCAACCAAAAGCTTTGTTTTGCTACTGATGAAGCCAATCTATGGATTTTTCTCACATCTTTAATCTACACCTTAGATTAATCTACCCTTTAGTAACTCCACCCCTTTGAAAGCACTGACAGCTGAATGCAAGGCTATAGATACGCTGCCCCTACAGATATCAAATGAAATACAGGGACACAATGGCACTCTGGGCAGAGAGAGCAACAAGCACAGATCAGGGTCAGTAGCACTGTTGAGAGCTAAGTGTGTGATACACTTTTCACATGCCTGAGCAAGAAAAGCACTGATCTGATAAATCTAAGTTCAGTTTAGTTTTTACAGAGAGCCTTCTATTAAACATGTGTGAAAATGTAGTGTTTGCAGTCCTACACTCTACAGCCATGATGGCTGATAGATCTGCATCCCCTTTTTAACAGCAGCTGCCTGCAAGCCTTGTACCCTTCCTCAGACCTACCTTTTCTAGACAAACACAAATCTTTCAACCTTTCAGCACAGATCATATTTTCTAAGTCTCAAATAATTTGGATCATTCTTCTAGAATACACCCCACTTTTCTGTATCACTTTTAAAAGAAATGAAAAAACACAGGTCCAAAAATCCAGCTGCTGACTGCTTGCCACTGGACAGAGATGTCTTGTACACTAAGAAGTGCTCCCTAAATACCACATCTTTTATTCCTGTTCCACTTTCCAGGCACTAAAGCTCCCCTTTCTCTCCTGATGCCAGGTCCCTGTGTGGTTGCAGATTCTCTGACACATTCTATTTTGCAGTTCTCTAATCTGAGTGCCTTCATACTGATATATTTTTCCCAATGTATCATGTCCATTGTTCTTCTAATCCTGTGCGTTAAAGCACTTCTGTACCCTCAGACTAAAATTTTACATGTTCACTTTCTATCTCATCATTCAAGCTACTAATGAAAATATTGATGGGAACCAGGCCCAAAATTAAGCCTTTTCAAGAGCAAAAATGAATTCTTCTGTTAGCAGGGTATGACTGCTAACTGCCTTCTCAGCATGGGGTTTTTACAGAATGAGGCCATCCCCTGTCATCCAGGCAAAATTTCTGGATTTTTCTCCAGTTTACATGAGAGCATATAATCTCCCATAGTGTCAAAAATCCTGGCTTAAGTCAAGATGTATCACATTTACCACTTTTGCCTTATTCACTAAGCCAGTTTCCCTGGGAAGGAAGGAAATTAGATTGGTTTAACATTATTTGTTCTTGACAAATACATGTTGACTCTATTTTATCACCTTTTTATCTCCATGGTGCTTACACATGGACTGCTTAATAATTTGTTCTAGTATCTAATACCTTTTAAGATATCAAGATTACACTGACCATTGCATAACTCCCAAGACCCTCTCCCTTCTCCCTTTTTTATTCATACTACAGTCTGTTAAGAATTCAGTAGAAAAACATGTAGGTCTCCAGGAGAAGCAAAACTTTGTGCATGGTGAGAGTGCCATGTGCAAACTTAGGCAAGAAACACTGAACAGTTTTCGAGAACACTTTGGCAAAAATGAAAGTTGGATTTATCTTCTTATCATTTTGAGATGAGACAAAAATAAACAAAGTGTAGGGTAATGCATGACCAGCAATGAATATTGTATAAACAGAATCGTTCATTGTCACAGAAATACGATCCCTATTATGTAACCTATTCCAGCTTCCTGCCAATGGGTGATTATTTCCTACAAAGTATTTTCCACTGCTTTGTTCAACAGAGATTTAAGCAAATCAGTAAATAGCTTCCCCATACTTCCTTTGGGAAATTGTTGCACAGCTATATAATAGTCAGTTTGGTCTCACTGAAAACAATAATACAATACTGAAACATATTTAATAGCAGCTAATTGCAACAATAAATATGTAGTAGTAATACTACCCCTCCTGGCTTTGTCCCATAGAGACAACTGTTTCCATTCACAGACATTATACCTACTTATTCTTCTGTTTCCCCTCTGATTTCCGAATACTTACACTTTTTGTGTTTTCCACTGTACACAATCACAATGCACTTCAGCATCTGCAGAGGTGCCTGGAGCATCCAGGCACACCTGACCTTCTATTTTTTGGGTGCAGTTATACCGCACTCCCATTGGTCTCTGCTATGGTTCTGAGTGCACAGGAAAGCTTATGTCAAGGAGATGATCTTGCAAACAGGAAGAACAAGAGAGAACACTGCATCAATTCAGTTACAATGCCATATATAGTGCCTCCTATAAAATGCCTTATCACGACTGCTGAGATTTATTTCTTTGTACCAACACTTACATTTATTGAAATGAAGTGGGATTAGATTTGATGTTGATTTTTGGATGCCCAGCATACTGCTCTCCCTTTTGGGTAGTGGCTGGGAACTGAAGAATACCTGCAGTGCCATATGATTTACCCTCTGCATGAATAAATGCTATTTCCCATTCTCTATGTGTTTAAATCAGAGGCAGTTGACCTGTTTAGGATATGATCTATTCAGATAATAAAACCCACATGGCACATAGTAAAATGTTTTAATCCATGATCCATGCATATACTTCTCTAGAAACAAAGATGGTTACAGACTGTAGCATATAAAATTTGCCCTGAGCTAGAAAGCCAAAGCCCTTTAGCACAGAGACATTTTTGAATTGTGAACTTTATAAAACCCAACTCATAAGTTCTGCAGATGTAGCTTATTGCTGAGAAAAATCTAAGATGTTAAGCGCCAGTGTTAGCTCATATAAGCTGGTATTTGTAAGTGTGCTGTTTAACTTGTATTGTTTTTCTCACCTTTTCTATATAGCAAAACCAAGATATTTTAAATTAAGGCTTTGGAGGTGTGTAATGTGGCTGGGGTGTTCAAGAGTTTAATGGGGGTAAGGATGTGGTTTTGTCCTCTGCCATTTCTAAAAATTGTACAAATCGAAGCATATTTTTAAAGGGGATTTTACAACCTGTTTAATAACTTTTTAAAAGGTTCTAGTATTGCATCATGGGACTATGGGTACGGTAGGTCTTTTCCTGCACAAATGAGCAAGGAACACACCCAAGCAATGCTTAGTAATTTTAATAGCGGTTGCCATACAAAAATTCCATCTGATTTTTAAGCAAAGGAATCCAGAAAAGCTAGTTGGCTTGAAATGTTATTTAAAGACATGGGGTTTGGACACAGACCCACACAAGCTGTTCAGCAGCAGATTATCCAGACTGTATCAGTTTTCCTCAACGTTATGGCTGCCTACTACTATAATTTTAAGTTGCTCTTGTCCAACAGCAAAAAGGCATAGAAAGTTATTCAAGGTCCTGCACAGAGAGACATCTTAGACTGATGACAATTGGCTCTTTCTTTTACCTGGCTGCAGACAGACAGCAATGAATTCTGTGCATCCACAGTAGAACTTAGCCAGAGGTTTTTCCTTTTGGCATTTCATGCTTTGGAGAAGCTTCTTTGCAAGCTAATAAAAATGCCAGGAAGACCAGCTGCTCTTAAACTGTTTGCACAAAGGCAGATATAATTAATTCACAAGTTGGAAGCACATTTGACAGAAAGAATTGTTTTGTTACCCCCAAATAATTGAGAAGCTCATATGTGAAATGTACATGCAAATATATCTCTCTCACTTAAATCCATACATTTACACCACCCTAACTAAAGACACTGTAGCCATCTCTCTCAGCGAGCCATGAAGATGATTTGCAGAATAATCTAAATACTGCTGTGCAAGGAAAAGCTTGATCAATAGGCCTCATAACTTAGAAGGAATGAATTTATGTTACTTTAATGGTATGTCCAAGAACATTAGGACCAATCAAAGTCTATCCAGCTGGCCACATTTACCAGAGCTTTGTGTTTCTTTGGGTCATCACAATCGTGATTTCCACCAAACCCAATGTCCAAGACTTACAGCAATGAGAACAGGATTATTTAAGCAGTTCCCCCTTGCTTTTTCTTTTTTCAACCATATTCACATAAACTTGTCACCCATTTGCATACATTTGAGCAGTCTGCCTGCCTATAAGGCATCTGCACTTTTATGTTCATTTCTCTGACATCTGGAGTGCTATAAATTCAATATTTTCCTTCATTTTTTCCTTTTCTCTTTCCCCCTATCCACTAAAGAAGTACTGGCACTAGCACGGATCAATCCAGTCACATCCAGATCCAAACTCACTGGAGAGTTCCAAGCTTGAATGACTCAACTGGACCAAGAAGTTAAGAGTAGTGGGGGAAAAAACCATCAATGGTGCCTCTGTAAGGAAAAAGCAGCATTGTCATCCACTGCAACACGATTCAAAGGAAAATACTAACAGTGAACAACTAAAACAGTTGAAGTTCCTTTGGGCATTTTGGAAGAGAACACTGAGGCAGGTATGACAAGCTGCCACCCACTTCTGCTACATCCCTGTTGGGAAAGCAGGAGTTGATGCCAACACCCTGGGGAAAAACAAGCCTCAGAACAGCTCCAGGCTGACCAAGTGAGCAACTCAGCCTCCCTCTGTGCTTCCCTTGGGATGACTAGACAGGTAAAGGACCACCACAGCACTGGGTGTGGGGACATTGTACCATGAGCATGGAAGCTGTGCACGTGTTTAGTGGGAATGTCTGGAGAAGCCAAGCACCCGAAAGGGATTCACGAGAACCACTTTGCAAACCTCTGAGATATTGCAACACACAATACAAACATAAAATTAAGTTTTGTAAATCTGGCCAGACACCAAAGGCTTTGGAATTTGGCTGAACACGGAGTTCCCTGATTCTTCCCCTGACTCTCAGCTTTCCCTGCAGACTGAATCAAAAAGCACAGATAATACCAGGCTGCTCATTCTCCTGCTGCCCATACAGTGATATATTTTTCTTGCTCCGTTGGGACAGATCAAATAAGAGAAACGAAAGCAGGGTCAGCCTGGTGTCTGTTGAGGGATCATCTCTTACTAACCAAGAAATGGCAAAATCCTCCTAAAGGTTCTTTGGGGAATATTTATTTTGTCCCACGCTTTTACTGTAATTGTGTTAATCCGATAGATTTGCTAAGCAGTAAAGCGTTGACTGGCATGTCTGAGGAATGCCTGTTGGGGAATGTGTCTGCACGGGCAGAGGACTGAAAATGCAGTTTACATAAGGGTGCAGACTGTATCTGACAAAGAATACATTATAGTATATGTTTCCTTCATGGTAAAATATGATGAGGTAATGGGGAGCAGGGTTAAAAGCTGAAGTGACTATATTTATGTGTCAGGTTCAAGGGGTTGTTTCAATTTCTAGACCCAATCAATGACAAATTTCAGCTCTTCTTCTGTCCATGCTTCAATCGCCAGTGAGGGGTGGCTACTGTGTGTCCAGCTAGCAAACACTTCTGTGCTGGACTACTTCTATTCTCTTAAACTGGCATTTTGAGTGGAAAGTGTGGTGCCAAGCATGACAGAAAAGGCATGTAGAGCAGGGAAAGAGTGAAGTTAAATTATGTGGAATTGTCCATAATGAAAAATCAGGGGAATAAATCAAACTTGCAGCTATTTTGTCTATCACTCACCTACAGATCTTCCTTCCAACAAAGAAATCACCCCTTTGAACAGGTGATTGTCCTTACAAGCTGCAGGGCACATCAGGGGAACATTTTAACAGTTTCATTTTCTCTCCTACTGAGTTATGCTGCCCACATTCTCTGGGATCACATATGATCCAAGAGCCCACAGCTTTTTTTTGCTGTTGTTGGCTGCTCTCATTGCTAGAGCTCAAGTCCTGTCAGCAGAAGCTTCACAGCGGATGCACAGGGAACCTGCCTAACATGTTATAAACTGACACAATTCCAGCAGTAGCCAGTGGTCTCACATAATGCAGTTATTTTTTCCAGGCCTGTTTTCTTCTTCCAGCTGAGTTCCCAAAAGGCAGCAATGCTTTAATGGACCCACACAGTGAAAAAATGAGCAACAGCAGCATCCAAAAAGCTTTTGTTCATTATTGCATCCAGCCCTTCTGGAGTTCTCAGATGAACTGGAGGGCGAGCTTGGCTAACATTTCCTGACTGAAGTACTGAGAGGGACTGTCCCAAAATTTCACATGTCAGAGCCACTCCACGGTCCCCTATGCTAGTTCACTAATGAGAAATGAGTGTATCAAAGTATGTCATATCTTTCAGGCACCTGCCTTCTTCCTCGCCCTGCATTTGCCTGAGGACAGCTGGTCATCTCCAGAGATGAGTGGGCATCATGCTTCTCTAGACTGACACACAAAAAGGGCTTTTGTAAAGCATGAGGAGTACTTGGGCCACTAATAAAACATGATGTAGCTTTGCCACTCTGAACAGACGAGATATCCCAGGGCTCAGGACTGATTGTTTGTTGGTTTGGGTATTTTTTAAGCAACAACTAAGTATTGTCATTTTCAGTAGACTCTAAGCTGCTGAAAGTCCCAGCTGCCTCTGGAAATCTTTGCCATGAAGCTTTCAAATCCACATTGACCAATGTTACAATAAGCCATTTCCACCATCCTTCAAGCTCTGGCTTACACCAGACCTAGCAGCTCAGGACAAAGGCTTGTCCACGATAGATGCAAGAGACAAACTGACACCAGCCCAGGTGAGACCTTGCTTGATCCATGCAAAGCCTTGTCAAATGCAAAGCCAATAATGGGAATTGCAGAAGTCCACACTGGCACATATATGCTGAAAAGTTGCCTACTCCATGCCCTTTTCCTTCTTGCCATAAGAACAAAAGTGAAAAATATCCCTTAATTCCTTTGAGGCTTCATCCACACAGTTACCTACAGGCCATGCATGCGGTCGCTCTCCCGCATCATCCCTTCTGCCTCCCCCCACTTTGACACAAAGCACCAGATGAACAGCTTCAATTGCTTGAACAATGATCTTGGAAGTAAAGTATTTCCCTCCTTGCCACAAATCTTTATAAGTAGTGAAATAAACACCACAATGTGCCTTCTTCCAACAGCTGGAAAATTATGGTCTGACTGAAATGACATCATTGTGTTTTCCTATGGAATTTCTGTGCTGTGAAATTTCAGGGAGAAGCTGTGTGGTGGCTTGAGGTAGGATGAGAGAATGCTGTGGTGAAGTGGACAAATAAAAAAGGTGAAACTGTCTTAAAGAGGCTCTACTGTGAAATAAATGTTTATACAAAAACTGGAAAGGTTCCTTAAAAACAGGCTGTTCCTTGGCTTATAGTCATTCCTTGATTCCAGCCTTCAACAGCCCTAGCCTACTCTAGTATACAATATGAAGTTTCTCAACATCCTATATGGTTCTTGCCCCTTGCCTCATTACACTAAAAAAAATATGTGGAAGACATACCCCAGTAAGGCAGTAAGGGACTATCTCTGTCAAAGAGACGTTGCAATTCTAGCAGCTTTTCAAATGAGACAGCACTAAATCTACACCCTTAATTACATGCTTAGTTGTGGATGTCAACAGAAAGTGTGTGACCACACTGGGGGTACTGCAATTCCCTTTATTGCACAGAGGTCATGTGGAAAAGGAAAATTACTTCCTAGTAAGACAGAATCAAGTCCCAAAATATACCTCTGGACCAGAATAGACAGAGTGCAAAATGTTTGATAGTAACTAAGTTTAAAACTGAATATGACCATTTGGTGAGAGTAGAAACAATTGCCCACTCCTGCCAAGAAATGGCAAGTTCAGTTTTTCATTGTCATCACATTTTTTTCTAAATTTCTTTTCAATACCTTACCATGCCGGAGCCGCCCGATTTGCACTCCCTGGTCCAGGAAGCCTCAGAATCATTAAAAGGTTTGGTCACCTTCACTGAAACTCCTCTGGGCACAAGTCTCAGTAGCACTCACGGTAACTCAGTAGTGCAGTTTGACACACTTGATACAGGGACTCAAAAAAAAAGCCACTGAAACCTAAGAGAAATTCTGAATTGTCTTTAGTAATCAGTGTTTCACTATAAACTCCCCACTTACACCAAATCATAGCTGTGGGAAACCATCAGCAGCACTGAGGCTGACTACAGGCAGTAATCAGGCTGAATATGAAAATCAGAAATGAAACAGAGCACGCAAATAAGAAAAAGATAAAACACATCTTAGCTGAAATTCCCTTTCCATTTCAACATGTATAGGAGGCCTCAAAACAACACTTTCTCGGTGCTTTGGAAAAAAATAAAAGCAAAGATTTTCAATAGCTCTGGTTTCTATACACTTCCTCTTATTTTCACCCTGTCCCTCCCAAATAACTACATAAACAACCAGGATGGCATTGCTAAAAAGTCAATGTGTATGCTAAAACTTTCCCCAAAACAGGGATAAAACTCAATCACCTTGCAAAGTTTTTCTACATTCCTTTTTGTTATGCAAATGAGTGAACATCATATATTCACACCTGGAATTCCATGCTTCATTTGTTAACTTTCAATTGCTCAATTTTGTGGTCAAGAATGAAGAGCAATGAGGGTCTATCTTCAATACTTTGACAAAGAATGAAATTGATGTATAACTGTGCATATGATTTTAATGTATCCAGCCCTATATATAAACTTAATTTTGTGTGATTTATATCCCTAATTAGATTCCCATGGCAACATTCTTCAGCTAACAATGTGTATCATAATCACCTTTTCTTCATACAAATTATTTCCTTAACTTCGCATGCATATCTTAGCAGGTTTTATTTTTAAAACTCATGTTAACAGTTTCTCTCTTGTTACCAGTAGGGGTGCTACAATAAGAAACTAATTTGCTGTAAAAATTACTCATTTGTCAAATAAGCATTAAAATAATTGTTCCCCTTTTGACTGTTACCCTGCTGTTTCCAGTCATTTTCAAAAACTAAATTATTTACTCATTTGAAAGTTCAGCTGTGCATATTTTAATTGATATTCCCTCATAGGACTCATATTGTTAATGACAATAATTAACCCGAAATGGCTGCTAAATAATTATGCTGAAAAGATACAAAGTATTTGTGCAGAAAGTAAAATCAGCATTTGAGAAACCATCAAAATGTACAACTTTCCTATTTTATGGCAAAGCATGGTAATAGTTCATAATCAAATTAAGGATGAAAAGGAAAGATGTAGATTACATGCTTTGATGCAGAATACTTTATGTTTCCAATATAGCACAGTATCCTAGCTAACAATGTGTACTCAGTCATTTCAATAAATCCCTAGTATTGCTATTCCAGATAGTAATATAATGTATTCTCATGAAGCCAGTGCAGTTAGGAACGTAGTAAACCATCCATTAATAATACTTCTCTGCCATCTATCTATTGCATTTCATTCCAAGGAATCAGAGCCCTGTAATAATTTATAGCTTATGGAATTAATGCTGAAGGCTTTCTTCTGGCAAGCATTGTTGATTTCAATGATGAGAGCTAAAAGCTATTCAGGCCCAGCTTCTTTCTCTGGACACATCCCAGGCCAGATGCATTACCGACCTATTGTTTGTGGAACCATTTATACCAGCACAAAATCATTTTTGATTTATCTCCTCTGCCTGTCGATAGTGCAAGTTATGGATGAAGCAAGCTCTGCATGTCCTGCTAAACAGACACAGGATGGGTTTGTCTGCACGAGAAACAATCTGAGTTAACTAAGGATGTGATTTTAATGTGGGTTTCTATATACAACTATATTAAGCCCATGTGGACTCACTCATTCAGAATTAAAATAGCTCTAATTCACTTTAATCTAATTCACTTCCAAATACCACAGAGGGGTTTAAAGTTGTTTAATCTATTTGAACAGCTCATTTGAATCCACATGCCCGAGTGTCCCCACAGACACTCACATAAGCAAACAAAAACCCAATAAAGCAATAGAGAGGTTAAGAGAGGTTGGTTGGCAGAAAGTTTTACTCCATGGTTTTTTGGTGGAAAATTTGGTTTTCAACTACATAGTCTCTTTGAAAAAGGTGTTGACATTGAGTCTTCCTAAATTTCAGCTGGAAACCAAATTCCCTTTCTTTTAGAAATTAGAGTTTCTATTGCAGTATTATTTGGCTGACTATCACATATCCCCAGAGTCTGCAGTCCAAGTAGTTATCCCAGCACACTGTGGTCAGGGACAACCAGGGTGACAGATAAAGCAAGGTTCATCAGAGAAATTGATTTGGAGTCAGCATACATGTTTACTGTCTTAGACCAAACCACATTGGGCCTTTGATTTGTTATTAATATTCAAGACTTTGAATGTAGAAATAACTCTCTCCCCTTACCCCCTACACACCCAATCAGTCCTACCAGAAAAAGCTTTTCCAGTAGCCCACACTAACAGAGCATCCTCAAACTGAAAGGTTAGGTGGTGCTTGCAATAAAACCAAAAACTATTTGGAGACCATGCACTCTATGATCTTGTGCTAAGCTCTTGGAGGAATACGGATGCAGCTGAAGTCTCAGTTTAAAAGTCACCAAGTCCTGGGATTTTGCTCTTGTTAGAGGAAAGGCAAGGTTTGAAGGGGCAACAGGGTCTCTGTTCATCAGCTTAGGTGGGTGCTGGCAACAGGCATGTTTTAAAAAGAAAAATGCTGGTACTTTTGAAGAAGTAATTCCTAATTTTTGAATTTTTTAATTTTGTCATTTAGTAAAATGCTTCATTACAGTAATTTAAGTATTCCTGGCCAGAGAACATTAATATGAATGCATCTGTCTTATACACTTGAATTACCTCTGCAATTCCTGTATGTTTTCACATGCAGCTCTGGGGGTTTGCCTGTGTAGCCAGCAGCATTCACAACTCAAGCATGCCTCTGTGAAAGTTTGGCTCCTTTAGAGCTACCTTCCACATGCTCTAAGTTATATTTTGGATTTTGACATATTAGACAAATAGCCAACAGACAAAGAGCATATTTATTAAAAAATAAAATTATTTTAATTGCTCAACCTACTCCTGCCTGAAAAATACGTGCAAGCTATTACTGGCACCAGACAACTCCCAGTTTTCACTGGCCAGCAAAGCTGCATCTGCAAGTTCAATGAGATCAGTAAACAGTGTAGGTTAAGTAACTGATTACTAACATTTTCCTTGAGCTACAGAACTTTTAAATAAACAACAACAACTGTGATCACAGTAACCTTCCAGAGGTTAACAGCATGCAGGTGGTCAATTGGAATTAAATGCAAACCAGACGGCTGTGGCATTATAAACTGAACATCTCCGTTCAGTTTGCTTCAGGAATTGTGTCTTCTTTTTCAAAAGCCTCAATGATACAACACATAAATGTCAAAATGACAAAAATAAGGAAGTATGTAATAGACTAAGCATTTTAATGCCTTTTCTGGCTCACTTTTGCAGGCTGAACTGTCTGTGTTGACCACATTTGATGGCATCAGTACTTAGTATGTCTGTGTGCATGAGTTTTTAGCAGCTAACATAAACAGAGATGGCCCATCAACCAACTGAGCTGTGCTGTGGGCTTGTTGTAAACCACTGGTATGATACATTTTATACTTCATTTATGATGCCACTTCACTGACCTTGAAAGACTGCTCAGAGTATTGGCAAATCAGATGTTGAACTGGGAATAGTTTCAACTCCAGCTAGTGATGGTATAAACACTGATAAGAATGGATTATTTATGACTGTAGACCTTTTTTAAAGCAGGTCTCTCAGTCTATTCCTAAGCCAAGAGAAATAGCTAATACAATTGTTGACCACTGAGAAACTTATTTGAAAGGTCCCCCAGAATAAGCACAGATTTGAGTTACAGGAGCTGAGAACCATCTTGTCCAGGACAAATGCTTTCTCCAACATCATCAACAGAGGCTGTGAAGGAAACACAGATACATCATCACTGATAGGGACTCCTCTTAGAGGACTGAACAAAAATTACCTGTGTGGTTCCCAAACACACAAACTGAGGACCTGAGAAACGCAACACAAGTTTGGCTCACAGTGGATATACCCAGGCATAAAAGTTCCTACTGGAGGGGAAAATAAAAAAAGAGGCGAAACCTTGAAAAGGCCGTCATCCCACATCAAGCTTTTGGTAAGGGCAGTGCACAAAGCATTTGCTTTAACAGCTTCTAGAAAAGGGCTTTTCAAAGATGGAAACTCCTGCTTCCACACTAGCCTATCCCAGGAAATGAATGCCCCAAACCCACAGGCCCTGCAAAGAGCAAGGGACAGAAGTGTAAAACACAGAACCATGCCCATGTCCACATGCACCAGTCAGCACTTGGATTCTATGGAAAAGTGCCAGCCCTTCTGAAACTTGACACTGCTCAGAGATACACATTCAATTTGAGTGGGTGCCAGTAAATAAATACAAATCTGTTGTCATGGTGTTTTGTAATACTGGCTTCTTACAGCTAGTAACACTCACCCCCTAGTGAAGCAATTTGCCTCCAGGTACAATTGTTTCCCCGGCCGCCATATCACCTCCCAATCTACTGTCCTGTACCTTAACCCAGGCTGTGAGTCACAGGCAGCTCCAATGTGCTTGTGTGCAGCAGTGTGATGCCAGTGAGGTCAGGGCAAATGTCCCCAGCCATCCTCCAGCAGCTGCTTCAAACCAGGCAGTGGAAATAGTGGAGTTACAGAGATCTCTAAAGCGTATCATCACATTGTCATTTGTGTAAGGTTGACACAGAATCATGGAAACTTTAAAGTGGGAAAAGACCTCTTAAATCATCGAGTCCAACCATTAACCCAGCACCACCACCACGTTCACCATCAAACCATGTCATCAAGTGCCATATCCAGTAATTTTCTTAATATTTCCAGGGATGGCCACCACTTCCCTGGGAAGCCTGCTGCAGTGCTTTATAACTCTTCCCATGAGAATTTTTTTTCCTAATGTTCTATCTCAACTTCCCCTGGCACAACTTGAGGCCATTTCCTCTCATCCTACCACTAACTATCTTGGAGAAAAGACTGACACCTGACTACAACCTCCTTTCAGGGTTGTAGAGAGTGATAAGGTCTCCCCTGAGCCTCCTTTCTTCTAGGCTAAACACCCCCAGCTCCCTCAGCTGCTCCTCATCAGAACTGTGTTCCAGACCTTTTCACAGCTTAGTTGCCCTCCTCTGGATGCTCTCCAGTACCTTTGTTCCTTTGTTGCGCTGCTTATGGAGGACACATTTCCTCTGCAGACACATCTACCTGCTCACAGCTGATGCCTCCTGCACAGGTAGGTATCTGCTGGCCCTAGATCAGAGCTGCACACATGCACCATACCCCAGTGTTTCTCCCAGCCAGCCAAGCTGGGTGGCCAAACCTAAGAAGAGAGCAATTGAGCTCCAGCTGCAGCCTTTCCATTACTGGTAGCACCAGTTGTTCCCTCTTCTTTCTGCTCAGCCAAAAATTTTTTCAGAAAATTTATAGGAATTTCATAACCTCCATAAAATCTGGTTTAAATAAGCCAGTTCAGAAGTTATTAGGGAAAGCAAACACTCTGGCAAGCTTTTAACACACTAACAAGGTCTTCAGCCTCAGCAAACACTTAGAAAGTTGAGTGAACAATTGAACACTGAATATTTTGAACCTCTTAAAATGCAGGTTAACCTGTGCTGCAATGAATGTCCAACGTTATCCCTTTCCAAAAACAGCTCTGTTCTGCTTGCCATGTATTTGTTCTGTGTACACTTATATCAGCTGAACTAAGATGTTCCTCCAAAAACCAAGGAAAACTTCTATTACTAAGAAATTCAAGGAACACGGTTTTGCATCTACCTAAAGCAATAGAGCCTCAATTCCTTAATGATACAATGATTCTGTTACAAACAGAAACTTTGACTTCAACACTGCAGCAATGGACTGCATGATGCAGAGAATTTTTCAGCCTCTTCAACTTCAACCAGCATTACCTGTGAGTGATACATTACAGAATTGAATGCCAGAAAAGTGGATTTTAGAATAAAAAGTATAGTGTTTCATAATTTGATTTAAATAAATTATACCATCTCTCACTGGAATGCTCATGAGCTTCAGAAATAAAATATATAAATGAAACCAGCTGCTCTGGATACTCTTTCCTTGGGATAGATTTCACTTGAACTCCACCAGCTTTCTTCTGCTGCAAGTTATTGTAATGCAGCATCAGAGAGGAGAGCTGTACAAGTTACTGCAAGGTAAACAGTTTCCATTAAAAAATGCAGAAGATTAAAATAATTTCCTGCAATGACTGACTAAAATCTGAGGAATTATTCATTCCTCTGGGGCTGACAGGGAAACCAAGGTAGTTACTGGCACCTCAGCAAGATCCATTAATTTATAGCTATTTACTGTATCACATAATCTTTCTGATTTGTCTCAGTCTGGAGCCCCTCTGTGCCCAACAGCACGGAGGTCTGCAGTGTTTAGAATGAAGAATAATTACAACTGGAGAAGCACATGCAACCAAAGCTCCATGTTCTTTAATCTCCAAGTCTAATGCATGTGTAGATTTTGGCATCACTCTTAAAATGATTGTTTGTAACTAAATACCGTATCTCAGTGCTTAGATACCGCGATGACTGAGCTTTTCATAAATCAGAATAAATATATAAAGGCAAAATCCTTTGGCTGTACTGAATTCAATGGGAGCACTGCCAGCTACTTTAAGGGAGCCAGGGCTTCATGCAAAAGGTTTTCAGCAGCCCAAGCTGTCCAGTTTTGGTTGCAGTATTTTCAACTCCATTTGAAGGCCTCTTTTTCCCATCCAGCATCTGCAGTAGCGTGACACTGAGATAAAATTGCACGCTCAATTCCCAGCCAAAGTAACAGGAAAATATCCTTTGTTAAAATGAGGGGCAATTCCAGCTTCAGTTCACAAATGCAAGGTACAAAATCCTCTGAATTTGTGTAGATTCCCCTGGGTTTTTTCTGTTCCTTATAGCAGACAGGGTCCTGCCCAGAGCAGAAGGCAGTATCCTCACTGGATGTTCATTTTGATAACATGCAGAAATGAAACAAAGGAGAGCTCCACCTCTCCCCTTTTTTGATCTTTCCTTAAAGAAACAATCATATTCTCATATAGATGCTTATGTATCTTTTCTTAGCATGTTATTCAAGTGTCTTAAATTCTTCTGTAGTGTAACACCAGTTCCCTTCAAAGTGAAAAAATGTCTCATTCTACAGTCAGAGTACTCAAAGAGAGGCAAAAAGCCAGCTTGTAGTTGAAAACAAGATTATTTTCATAGCCACTGTGTGCTTAACTTTCCCCAGCTCAAATAACTTAGAACACAAAAGCAGGTGTCACATGCAATAAGTGGTGATTTAATCAAGTGATGTGTGCACTACGGTATCAGTCTAACAAACTCTGTTTACACTGATATATTTAAAATACTTGCATTCCTAAGAAGTCAGTAGCAGAAATGTGTTTGTATAGGATCAACAGTGTCAAATTAATATGCATGACAAGACAGCAGCTTCTATAATAATAAAAAACAAAATTATTTTGAAATGACTTTTCTCTGTAAGTCCAAATGTTCTTGTGAATGAAGAGACAAAAGGAGGAGGAGACAGAAAAAGACAGAATGAAATGGACTTTTTCATAACAAGGCAAAACAAGCTAAAAAATGTGATTCCCTTCCTTTTCCTAAAAAGATTCAAAATGCAGATCCTATTCCTAGAATGATTCAAAGTAATCACTAATAAACACAATTATTTTGGGTAAGAACAGGTTATTACTATAAATTCCAACTAAAGAATAATTTTTAAAGACCTAAAAGATGTTTAAGGAATGGAAGGATAACTGTAAATGGCAAAAATTTCAACACCAGGAAACAACTCACTTGTGAGAAGACTCATGTTCACAATCTTTGGCACATTCAGTTGTCCCACATGGCACAGTGACCTCAGGATCCCTCATCTCTTTACCACTATGAAAAAAAAAAAGGAATCTTATAAAAAAGGCCTTAAGGCAAAGTGGGTCAAGGAAGCAGGTGTTGTGGCATATTTTAAGTAACAATTTCTTCAATGAGAAATGGAAGCATGAGGTTTGACCCCTAACAACAACATCACAGAGAGGGGATGGGAAGGTTTTAAATTTGAATGATGACTCCCCTGAAATGCGCATGTGACCTGGTAACCCCTGTGAGACAAGGCAGAGCTGAGCTAAGGAGGAGAGGGGGCTCCAAGAAACAAGCTTAAGGTTTTTGGAAACAGAGAGACCTCTCAAATAGGTCCTGGAAACTACCTTAATGAAAACTGCGAGGATCTACAAACTCTCTCTACAAAAAATACTTTCAACAGCTGGGATAACTACCTCATCTAAAGCATACTTTAAAAACATATGTCTGTGGATAGATGGGAATGTCTCCCTCCAAAATCACATTTTATTTCAAATTTCAGCATGGACACTCAGCTTTCCACAGTATCTAAGTTAAATTCTTATCCTTCTGGCTTGACTGAGCTGTCTTTTAGAAGACATCCTAACCTCCAGTGATGGAGATGGCAATTCAAGGACCACATAGCAGTAGATAATGGCCATTGAAAATATTTTATCTCCTTAAAAAACACAAGTAGAAGACTGGGGAATATGGTCAAGAACCAACTTGCAGAGGAATAACCCCTAGTAAAACCACCACATGGATTTCATATCCTCACAGTTTCCTTAAGTGTAATATGAGATATTAAACTTCTATTTCTTCTGGTCTGAGGCATAATAGGAATTAAGCTTTCCCTCATTTTGCCAAAGGACCTGCAATTCTGTTTACCTGGCTATAAAAACAAGCCTACTCTCTCGAAAGACAGAGCTGCATAGAAATTAAATAAGACCAAGACAGCATTCAGCATGACACCTAGAAATATACTGTAGATGTAACAGGAGAAGATTGGCCAGATTAGGCACAAATGAAGTAATGCTGATGAGACTGCTCTCTTGTATTACCAAAGAAAGGGCTCAAACTAATGCTTAAAGTGACCTGAGACCTATGGGAAAGGCCATGAAAAAATAACACAGATTTAAGGATCCTGCATTCACCCCTTCTTCTTTCTTTTTTTTTTTTTAATTTATTTACTCTTTCTTTTTCTGTGCCTACAATTTACAGAGAAGCAGATGGGCTCCTCTGACCCCCACATTTCAATATTCACCAACCATCATGGAAAGCTGTGCAAAACATTTCTTGTGCCCTCAGGAAGCTGCTGAAATTTGGAAAGAGAAAAAGCACACAACTTTATTGAGGTCGGTGCAAGCCTAGAGATTTCCAAGTTGCATGTCTCTGTTAATCAAAGTGACTGTGCCAACATGATTAGGATACCCACAAAGCCAAGCCAATCAAGCAGCTAACTGAGGGAGACCACAGAGCAGATAGCAAATACCACTGGAGTTGTACATTGTCTCAAAAGATTATCACTGCAGTTGTTCAAACTCTTGTGACCAACAAGGGATTTCAGTGACTCATTGCTATTGTGTTTCTGCAGCTCAACATTATGTCCCATGCATATTCTGGAGCTTCGTAGCACCACATGTGTATAACAATGTGCCACTCTTAATAAAATATCTTTGTGGTAAAAGAAGTACCAAAAATATTCGCACAATAGCAGAATGCCAACCAAGCACTGAACTACATTAAACAACTCATTGGGTGCCATTCCAAAACAGCATCTGCCATGGCCCCAGGAAGTAGCTTCAAAAAAAAAAATAAAATAAGAGATTTTTCTGAAAGATCACAGCTTTTAACATACCAAGGAAACGTCAAGAACAAATTAACATATGACTCACCTCCCTGAGGTCTAACCCATGGTTTCATTATCAGTCAAGCAGAATCCATTGTTGCAAAAGCAGTTCAAAGCATCCTCTCCATCCATGTGCCACACTGAATACACAGCAAGTCTTCATGTATATACAGCATTGTTAAAAGAGGAGGATGGCAGGATAACATTTAAAAGGAAAACAAACAACCCCTCCCACACTGGAGTTGGAAAGGCCAGCAAAGCCCATACACGTCAATAAGGGCTAGGAAAGAAGATGTTCATTTTTCTGACAGTCTTAAAACTTTCCCAAGAAAATGATGGCATGCAGCTGGGGCACACCAATCAGCTGCTCTGGCAAAGTTCACTGAAGGAAAGATCCCCTGCTAGTTCAACAGCGGTGGCTTCTTAAACAATCTCGAAACAACGAATAGCATGTGAACGTGAATGCTTCTTCCTCCACAGGAAGGAAAACAGGGCCCACATAACTCCTGGTGTCCTCTGAAAGTACTGCTTCCAAGCAGAGCAGAGTGCGTCCTTCTGATCAGAGCAACCAGGCATGCTGAAACGAAAACAACAGACTCGACTGACAGCCTGGAAAGGAATCATGGAGGAGTGAGTCCCCTCCAAGAGACAGGGTTTGGGCTCCTGCCACAACTGAAGAGGCAGATGTAGCTTCTGACACTGACAAGCTCTGAGTGCCATATCAGATGAAGGTAGGAGGTAACAGGGAAACCCTCAATACATCAATCATGTCACAGAGAGGTGTCAGGCATAGTAAGAATCTGGCTGAGTTAAGGTTAAAAAAAAAAGAATCATGATATTGGGCTTTTAGTTGGATAACTAGGGGAAGGGGGGAGGACTGTATTTTCTAATTAAGGTCCTGATTTAAAAAATGCATGTGCAGAAGGTGCTCTAATGGCAGATTTTGGCTGCTGAAGAGTGGATGAGCAGTGGGGGGAGTCCTGCAGAGGGACAAGTTTCTAGGGATGCTGCTCCTTCCTCTCCTTTCTCACAGCTGATGGCATGACACAGGAGCCTCTCCATGTCAGGTAGTGACTGGAACTGAAAATATTCACACTCTTCTCTCCCCATTTTCTTATTTCCTTTTCAGTGTCCTGCACTAGGTTAGCAACAACACATGAGGAGCCTTATGGATATGATGGACAACCCACACCGGCACCAGGCCATGGAATGCCATCAGACCTTCCCCTCAAGAAACAGTCCTTCTTCTGCTTGCATTCCAAGCACAAACAGAAGACAGTGGTTTAGGACTCCACTCTCCTAGGGACTCACATCCCTGGTGTATTAACTGCTTGCCATCACTGCACTTTAGGAAAGCCTAAAATTTGGCAAACCTCTTAAAGTGAGAATCTGTTCTCCATGACAGGTCTTGAAAAAAATTATGCAGCTGAAAGGATGGCTATAATAGATTGGAACTTCACAGCCTCTTTGTGGTCACTACCACAGAGCCAGAGGATCCCACTCACAATAGCCCACAAAACCAACCAAAATATAAAAAGCTTAAAATGAACTCAAACTTGAAAGCATTACTGAAGTTTACCATGAAAGGTGCACTGTGCATATATATAGAACAGGAACCCTGCAACACACAAAGCTTTCTACAGATATTCAAGACACCCTTTCAACTTTGATTCGCTTAAGCAAAACATCACTGAAGCAATGTTAATCCTCTTGTTTACAGTTACACCCACGAAAGAATGGGAATTCACAGCTCAAGATCAAACAGATACACTAAAGGGAGCTATTTAACATCACTAAGGATAGCACCCTGTAATTACTGTATCAGGGAGGTTGCATCTTTCAACACAGATTTTGCTTTAAGAAGAAAAAAAGAAATAGGGAGCTTTACTCAGCTCTGTTCTTGCCTCATCCTGATATCTACTTCAAGTTAAAACTAAACTAAATACCAATTTATTGACCATTGTTTCAGGACCCCAGATCATCAGAAAACTATATGAAAGAAACTATATGAAAGAGGCAACACAGCTAAAGAAGCAATAAAGGCACGGAGCAACCAAATGCAGCTGTGTACCCAAATATAAATATTTTCACCTTTGCACCTGCAAAGCACATCTGCTACCAAGGTCAGGTTGAAAACTGGAGAATCTTGAAGAGCTCAAGGCAAACATAACCTTTGATGGTAAGACCCTAAACATCCTACAGTCCATGTGTGAGGTCTTATTAACTTTCACAGAGTATTTTTTGGGCAATGTGGGTGCCTGCTTTTCTGATCCTGTATTCACATTACTGACAGGAGTTGGCTTTTCCAAGCAGCCTCAGCCTTAGGAGGTGGAGTGCCTTAGTTATATGAAGTAGATGTCCCAAAATGCAAATTTGGGCCTTTTATCACATTGGCAGCATTTCAATAGAATCTAGGCTTGGTGCTTCAGTTCTAGTAGCAGCTACAGCAACTGCCTCAGTTCAACATGAATGCCAGACTACAGAAAATCCCCTAAACTATTTAGAAAGGAATTTATTTAGCTGATATTCCTACTGAAGTTTGCAGTTAATCAATTATCCACAAGAATTCACCATGAAGTCCACAAGATTTTATGAACCCGTTCAATGAGAACAGTTTAAATACAAGTGCAGAATTCCTGGTAGCAGAGAATTTATTCATATCTTGATATTTTCCATAAGGAAGAAGAAAAATAGAAGGAAGCCTATTCCTGTGAAAACAAATGGTTTTTGCTAGCAACTTCACTCAAATGGTCCCTGTTGCATTACAATCCTACTAATGCAACTCCTCTGTGCCTTGAGAAACCCCATCCACTTTTAGCAGCTGAAGCATTCAATATCTACAACATAAAGCAATTGGATTTTGAATGCAGGTTGCTTCATTTTAAAACATTACTGCTCTTTGATGTTTATCTGTTTAAGAGAGTTTATTGCAGCTAATTCACAGCAGGAGTGCCCTGTGGCATCCTCAAAAATTATGTTAAAAATATAAAAGATAAGAAAGGAAAACATAATAATTATATAATCTAATTTTTTATGGCTACACAACAAAAATTAAATCCTAATTTTGTAATGTATATGCATAGAACTATTTCTGACACATACCAAAAGCATGAAGCCATCATACACAGGCCTTTTATTGGAAAGTCTGACAAACTGTAACAGCAAGGGACTCAATACCATATTAGTTAGGTTTCAACTTTATTTAGAAAATGAGTTGCAAGGATAAGCCAGAAACATATGGATGGCAGGTTGTTACTCAGGAACAGAGTTAATGCACGAATGGTATTTTTTGATGAACTACTAGTCCTACAACTGCTGCAGTCACTCCCCTGCACCACTTTCATTAATTAATGCCCAAAAATTGACCACTCTGGTGCATGGCCTGGTTTGCTCAAGGTGTTACTGAACATGCCCACAACACACTAGCAAATGTAGTCAGAATACAGCAAAGCCATTAAGATCTGAAAACTGCATTGTGCCAAGACCAAGGAAATGTATAATCAGCAAAACACGATCATTATCATGCTTTTATCTTTAGCTATATCTTTTGAAGGCAGAAACTTTCAGGCTGCATCTTGAGTTGCTTCCTGAGTAGCAAATTTGGTCCAGCTGCAGTATAGATCAATTATTATGGATCAGCTTATCTGTAATTTCACACACAAGAATGAAAGAGTGTTATTCTATACTAACACTGCAAGTAGAAATATCATTTGTGGAATCACATTGCAAAGGAGTTTTTACAAAGGAAAGCCTCAACTGAGAGATCTTCCACTGAGCCATCCCTTTAAAAAATCCCTTCAAAAGAGTCCTTCTGAGATGCTTTCCACAGGTCATATGATTACACTGAATTTTCTTAAAGCCTAAAGGTTCTTTTGGTGTTGCTGCCTTCTCAACACAGCTCCAACTCAGTCCACATATAACTAGAAGATCTGCAATTCATGTTATTCCACAGGACTGGTAAACGTAGAAAGTTTTTCAGAAAACGGAAGAGTTTAAAGATTATCTGTCCCAGATGCAGTGGCTGGAGAAAAATGGGTGATTCCAAAGGAAAAAGAGAATAGATATCCAGGTCCCTGTTTCTGCTAAAACAAATGAGGATGGATTCACCAGACATTCAAAGGTCAGCTCTGAGCTCCTAAGTTTCATAGTCTGAGACCACACGTTGGGATCAATACAAATGCCTTTCCAGGTCAAGGAGGTTTAAGAATAAAGACTAACTCTGAAGAAATACAAAAAAAATTAAAGATAGTCCTCCACAGTGACTGAAATTTCAGATAGAAATGTGGTTCAACAGAAAAAGGGGTGTATTTCAACACACCTGAATGGGCTCATGAAGATTCCCTAGGAACCAAGTTCTTTGAAAACAGACAAAGGAGTCTTGATTTAAACAACTTGGGAATGCTGGAATCCACCTGAAAGTCTTACATGTGATAAACAGCCTAAACAAAACAAACAAAAAAACCCAAAAGAGTATTTCTTCATTTTAAGAGAAACTGCGCCACAGACTTCATTACATTCTCAGTTTGTCCTTTTATTCCAGTGTTGAAGACTGCTGATGCAGTAAATCCTGTCTAGTAAATAAAAAAAGCAACACAGAGAAGTACCTTTCAAAAGAGACATGCACAGGCAGAGACTCTGAGGAAAGAGCCCTTGTTCCAACTATTGCACTCAATCCATGTGCCTCCTTTTTCCCTTAATATCCAGTCTATCTCAAGACCAAGCAAAACTGAAGTATTTAATGAACTCCCAGATAAAAATCCTGTTCATTTTCATGGCCATCAACCAAAAATGAGATGCTCCACTTTGCCAGACACACTGAAAACATTGCTTTCAGACAAAAAATTATTCTTTGAATATAAAAATTCTAGGCTTAAATATTTCCTTTTCCTAAATTATACCTTTATGGGGAAAAACCACAAGAGACTATATTCTGTCTAAAACTGAGTAACATTTCCTCCCAGACAGGCACTTCTGAGAGCTTAGAGCCAGCAAAAGGCAGGTGGGAGGATCTAAGCCATCTAGATCTAAGGATCTAGAGCTGACTACAGCTCTAAGTTTATCTTTAGCTCAACAAACTGACCAAAAGACACACTTGTTCTGCAGAGGGGATCTGCAAAGGCAATTCAATTCCATTCTGCCCCTTGTAGCTGAGATACAGAGGCCTTTACTTGTCCTCTATCACTGTTTTACTAACACCATACATATATACTGGCTTACTAGTGAAGGCTACCTCTGCACAGAGCTGCTGCTGACCAGAAATTTCTGAAAAAAAAATTAGAATTTAGGGAATTTACACAAGTCCAATTTAAATGTACATATTTCCTCTGCTAGAATCCAACTCAGATTTGAAAAGAGAAACAAATAAAACTGGAGATCTGCTACACTTAATATTGTCTCCATAAACAAAGTTGGGAAGGAAAGACTCCAAACATGAATTCACTATTTTTATGTAGCTTCTATTTCATGACCATCACCAAGGTACTCCTCATACATGAGAGAGGGAGGGAGAGAGGAAGAAAAAGATTTAATAAATAACAGAGAGGAAAATCCTGATGACGTTAATCTCAACCACAGTGAAACAATAGCTTGAAAGCACGCCAGGTCTCTCTCAAGTCCCAGGCTGAAGCCCAGCATCCAGCTCATTAAAGTAAATAAAATATAATGGTGAATTAAAAAGAAAAATAATAAGAAAGATCACATGAATAATAGAGATAATCTGAGCACAAGTCCAACCAAATGATGTCAACTATTATTTAATTTTTACTTTGCTCTCTCAGAGACAACACCAGAGAGAGCAGGGGGAGGGGGGAAGTAGTGTGTTAAGGAGAGAAAGGCAAGGATATCCCAGAGGGGTTTTGATAACATAATCACTAAAATAATATATATACATTTTAAAGCCTTTTGACATTATTCCCTTCCAAAGATAATACAATGGCAAGTCAGGAGGAAAAAAAAGGTCATATTCAGAACTGCAGGAATATTTACACTGAACAGCTCTGGGCCATTGTATCCCAAATGCACCTTCAGTCAGGATAGAATTTGACCCAGTGTGGACAGTTGTTTATATAATTATTGTGTGGGTTAAATCTGTTCTTGACAAAATAAAGATTGACATTAGTTGGTTAAGTCATTCTTATTTAATATTATTAGTATTCAACTAGGGATGAAAATTTGGATGTAGAAAAGATGCTACATCTTTTCTTCTAGTTTTGTGGGAAGCTAATCATAACTGTTTTGAGAAGCCTTTTACGCCCAAATTCATGGAGATTTTTTTCCAAACACCTAAGGACAAATTTTAATACAATCTTCTTCACACCAAATCTCAGGAAAGCATTCTGGCTTCTGATCAACAGCACCAGAACTGAGATCTTTTAGGGGTACATTCAAAGACCCAGGAGATTTGATCTGTCAGAGACAAAAGAACTCCTACTGCATAAGCTCCCATTGGCAAAGTTTTACCAGGCACTGGCATTAAGCATATATTTTTAAAAAATTATTAATCAGTATTTGAGTTTAAAACTTTGGATTCTCAGAACCCCTGTTGTGCTGGTTACATAGATTTAACTTTTGCACTACCTTGATAATCAGTCCTTACTCTTAAACCCAGAAGGATACCAAAAATCATGATGATTGCTGTTATCTTCAGTGATGCCAGATTTTCATCTCCAGTCTCAGAAAAGTCACAGAAAAATAAAAGTGTTACCAAGTACATTTTCATTTCTAAGCATTGAGCAAAACCTCAGTCACCTTTATAATCAACCTGTGAATTAATGACAATGAAGACTTTTATGCTAATCTGAATATAATTCTTGTAGAGCTGAAAGGACAGTGGCAGGTGGGGGGAACCTGCATGACTATGCATTTCAGTACAGCAAAGCAGATTTACTAATTTTTTTGGCTGCCTTTGCTGTCATTTTGGGTTTTGACTTGACTGACCTTTTGTATCACCCTTCCTCAGTGTAATATACGCATGGAAATTGAGTGTATGAGTAGGCAATCAAATCCAAACTTTGATTCTTGGACATGAATAGCACAAGTGACCAAATATTAAAACTACCATATTTTAAGTAAAAAAAACAAACAAACAAAACTATAAAAAAATCATCTCTGCTTCTACCTCAATACAGAATTGCAACATTCACAAGCTACATATATTAATCAGGAAAGCTGATTGTCCAACCAGACAGCAGGCTAAAAAATATTAACAATTAAAAAATATGAATTGCAAATCACAAGTGCAAAAACCTAAGTATTTATGAACAATCTTCAAACAATGAATTATTAATTGAAGAACTTTGTGAGCAACTTCCTACAGCAAATAAATCAGAGAATTCTCCAATCTGCACAAACAATTTATTGAATAAATTATTAATTGTGATTCAAGTATTCACTCAGATCTGAATCTTTCTTTTTTAGTTAATCACTATGAAGATTAACCAAAAATCTGCCTAATTCTATTGCCATGATGTAAATTAAAATGTATCCACTACCTATAGTTTTATTGGAAGTAGTCAAGCATGTGGCAGAAAGATATTGAGGTCATTCAAACTGTAGTCTAATAATCTAACAATCTATTTCACCATAAAGTGAAATTTTGGATGTGTTAGAAGCACAGTGATATACGAGAGGAATTTCAGATACCTGCAATTAATGGACTTCCTGAGAAAATCTGACTGTAACTGCATATATTTATAGCCTTACTTGTAGAAACAAATGCAAAACAGATTTGGGAATAAGATCAGATCTCTGTTCTCTTTAAATCTGGGATAGGAGAGAGGTGTTTTGCATGGATTTGCTCAGCATGCCCTCCAAGTCATCCCCTGCCCTTCTGGGTGAACTTGGCAACTTTGAGCTCATTAGTTCTCATTTTGCCTCAGTTGCCCAAGTCTGTAAAGAAGAAACTTCTCTGGGCTGGAGAATAAACACACTGGGCTGATCAGGGCTTAAGATGAACAGCAAATCATAAGACTGAAAGCCAAAGTAAGGGACTTTGACTTCCAGGAATGAGCCTCATGTTTACAAAACAGGATCACAAACAGCAGCTTTTAATTTCCTTTCTTGATTACCCTACACCTTCTGCCTTTGCAGCTAACATTTATGATTACTACACTGGTTTAGAAATAACCACTCTAAGCTATGGTGAACTCTCAATGTATTGGGTAATACCATAGTAGGAAATAATCAAGAAAAAGAACAGTGTTAACTGCATGGTCCATTATTTGGGACGTACAATAAGCACTCTGCAGAGAAAGAACATCTGTGATGCTGACTGTGGAACATGGGGATCCCTGAACACATCCCAAAGCCACACCAGGCAGCACAGCAACCCATAAAACGTGGCTCTGCAGCTCCCAGACCACAGGCAGGGAAAGAATCTATGGCTGTGCTCATAACATATCTGGCATTCTCAACAATCAAGGACTGACAGTCAATTTATTATTATTATTATTATTATTATTATTATTATTATTGCCCTTAAGGTTTTCAAACACTGTGGGATTTCATAGCATAGTTCTTCATGAGCAGCACAGGCAAGCACATCCAGAAGGGGTTTGGGGAAAACAGGAAACTCGGCAGGCACAGGCAGCTTTTGTTTCACAGAGCAGACAAAACTTTTCTGAATCATCCTCTTTAACACAAAAGAGCATCTTGAGGTAGAGATGTGAGAAAGGCACATAGATAATGAAGCAACAAGAAATCTCCAGCAAATTATTTCTTAATCTCAATTTATTAAAAAAAAATCTAATGAGCACAAGTGTCTATTTCCAACAAAATCTATCTTCACCAACCTAGGAATAGGAAATTGCCCATTGAAATGGAATTTGCCCAAGTTAGCTTAAAAACATTGTAGAACAAGTGAAAAGCAAACTTTAATCTCAGTTTGATAGCAAAAATTAGAAAACAGAGTTTTAGGTATATTGTTGCCAATTATCTCTGGCCCTTAGAACATACTACTCAGTAACCCATGGCTTTTAACTAAGGCTTTTAAAAGTGGTATTAACATTAGATCACATTAGGATCTTGCTACAAGTTTCCCCAATAATTTGCAATTTCACTGAAGTCAGCAGAGGTAACTCTGGATTTATACAAGTAGAGTAGTGGTATGATCCACTCACTGGCTCTGAGGGTTTAGGTTTGGTTTAAACAGTAGGGCATTAATATTATCATTAGTCACCACCAGAGAATGAGCTGACATAAGTGGGTTCCAAGAGTGAATACACACAGAAATAACTGGGTGCTGTATCAGGAGGAACCACTTTAATTTTTTTTAATAAAACCCAGAAATTTATATTTTATTCACCTCTAATTTACATATCCTACACAAAAAAAACTTCATCTCAGAGCCCTGAGATGCAGAATCTCAGTTCCTACAACTCACCTTCACACCTGTCTTATGTTTGATCAGAAGGGCTAAGCAGTAACAAGGAAAGGATGACCCATTTAGAGTCACATTCCTCCAAATTCTAATGCCCTGTTGGATGTTCTCTCACCTCACATCTCTGTTGCAGCTGGAAATGGTTTTCATGCTTATGTTGCTCCCAGAACAGCAAGAAGGATACTTGCTACAGTTACAGTGAATGCATTCCTTTTTTCACTTCAACAATTTTTTTAAAATATCTGTTTTGCACTTTCAGTATTCCACAGGAATTTAAAAATGGTAAAGCCATGCATAGAATAAATAGCTTGAGTTCGCTACCTAGATTTAATTTCTGCTTGTTTCATAGGATGAGTTAATTTGCCATAAAACTTTAACCACTGCTGATCCTGGATTCCAGCATCCATATCTCCCTACAGAATTTTATTGCCCCTAATATAATAAAATGTAGTTTAACCTTCACTACTAATTTCAGAATTAACTACTACAAACCTGACTAAACGGCCTTTTTTATCCCATGCACATTATCTGCTCATCATTCACCTGAACCTGCCTTCTTTCCACAGCTTAAAGTTCAGTAAGGGGTTCAACAGAAGATTTAGAGTCACAAAGAATTTCTAAGCACAGAAAAGCTTTCAGAGGAAGGATATCTAAAATATTACTGCAGGAGAAGTCTTCCAAATCTCACACCTCTACAATGCAAAATAATTACAAATTGTTGCTAATTAGTGATCAGGTGAACTGTGCAGATTAAGTGTAATCTTGCTAATAAATAGATTTGAGTTATAGTAACACAAAAAATGATGCTGTGAACTAAACCTCTGTAAGAGGTAGAAAACAACCAAGTTGTAGCACTGATGGCCCTTAAGGAGGAGATACTCACTAGTCTGAAAATAGGCCTTTTGAAAGCCAGGTAAGACACAGCCACAAACCCTTTCATGCCCTTCCATGCATTTCCTTTTGGCAGCACCAAAACCAAACAATCCAGCAGTATTCTCTTCATTTGGATAGGCACATGAAAAGGAATATGCTGTTTACTGAAAAGGGAATATTGCAATATTACAGTAAGTGTATTTGCTTGCAGGATTAAATAAACAAAAAATTAATTAAAAACAGGAAAACATTTTTGGTCTCCAAACCTGCCTCAGTCAGACTTAAAAATCCCATTAATTCACACTTCCTACTGCCAGTGCCCTGTTGCATGGAATGCCATAGGCACTGTAATGGGCACTCACAGTGTGGGTAAAGTGATGAATAAAACCCAGTTTCATCTCAGTCTAAATCTTGGGCCAGCTATTCAGCAATGAAAGCACCTAAGAATTAGCTGATATTCTTAAAACCAAGCAGCTTTAGGGATCCACTATGCCTATTATTGCAGGTTCTCTGCTGTAGCAAGACTACATCACAAAGCTGAAGTAGGAATTAAATGACACAAATCTTAATGCAACCTTAAACCTCACACCTCTCATTGCAAGTCCCACAGTTGTGTTCAGAGAATCACTGAGTATACGGGAAACGAAGTTGGACTGGTGGGCAATTCCAGCATCACCCAGTATATTTCGTTCCACAGACATGCCAAATAGCTCCCTTTGGAGGCCGTGGCTGGCTTGTGCCAGCAGCTCACGCTGAAGGCCTGAGCCGACCCCCACAGGAAGAAAGTTGCTTTGACACGAGACATCTTCTCTGACCTCAGTTTGCCTGTGTTTCCCACCATAAAACATTTCAAGCCTGCCTTGACTCCCTAAAGCACATCTGTCTCCCACTCCTAATCTGGATAACACCCTCAAGTTGTCTGAACAACCCTCCACCGACACTCTTTTGTTTTCCCCTTCCCTTATTCTGCTCAATAAAGCTGGCTTTTGGCATATTAAAGCTTAATTTGTTTAAGAACAAACAGTTGGGGGCCTGCATCTCACAGACAAAAGTGACAGATCACACGAGGAAACCAAAGACTTCAGGGGCAGAAGATTTGGCAGGTTTGTGTCTCAGCGGAGATGCAGAGCTCATTGTCATGTTTCCAAAAGGCATTACACAGGGCTCCAAGGTGGAGCTGTTTACCAATACCGTGATCTCTCCCCAGATGCAGTTGCTACTGCAGCTAATTAAGAGAACAATTAAGACTAAGGCAATCAGTCAAGTACACAGATTCGACTCATTTTCTCCACTCTCTGATGCTGTGCTGGCTCCCAGAGGGCTAAACCTTATTCACTCATTCAGAAAATGACAGGAAGAAGCTATTAAATATCTGAAAACCATAAAAATGCAATCATACTGTTCCTGAGCTAAGCCACTCACCAGAGACCAATGCCAGGCAACTTAAGAAACTTGCTGGCCCCCAGAATTCACATACTTACAAATAAGAAAATTAATCAAAAGCAGTTCAGATCAAAATTTAATTAAAAAGAAAAGGATTGCAGAAGACTTCCTGAGATTTCTCTGTTTTATGTTTATGACTGATCAATATTACGTGTTATCAGCTCAGTGTATGACAAATTCCACTGGGCATCTTTAAAGAGGAAGTAACAGATTAAATATTGAGCTAAACAATTTAATCTCTGCTTTAAAAGGTTTTCAGATATTTGTAAAGGTAAATCCTATTAGAGTATAAATGTCTCCATGTGCTAGTGCTGTAGTCTCGTCACAGAGGAATTTGTAAACACCAGGAGACAGGCTCTCATTAAATATAAATTTCCTTCTTTTGTAGAACTATTGATGAAAAAAGAGAAAGCATTTATGTCTTCAACGCAGCAGGGGAAAGGGTCGTAGGAGTGAGATTTAAATGTATCTATGGATATAAGTAAATATTTATCACACTTCTAGAACAGTCAATGCCAACTGGCTCCCTAAATCCATTTAAACCCAACTGAGAGCACTGATCCTTCACGCCTCAGAGTGATGGTGGAAAAGACTCATCTCCTGGAAATAAAAACATAGTCAACTGTGCCAAGCACTTACAAGAACAGAGAGCTACATGTGATAAAGGAACAAATTAAGGGAAAGGCTAAATCCGAAAATGTACTGCATGCCTATTATATATAGACACTATATGCTATATACACATGCAGGTATACAATAAATATGGTATGTCATGCACACAAAGGTCAGACTGACAATGTAGCTGTTAAAACCATGCAATACCAAGGAAAAAGCACAATGCAGGTGCCCTCTCAGCTGCAGGGCAGAAATGTAGAAGGTGCACAAGGCCTTCAGAAGTACTGCAGCACTCACCCTCTCTTCACGGGGGAATGCCTTACCCCACTGACCAACATCTGTTCTGCAACATCTGCACACGTGTATCATCACTGGGACTTGGAGCACACACACCCACACAGGAGGCATTGTTGGCATTGTCTAACCCTTGCTGCAGTCCAGAACCTGCACTTAACCTTGAACATGGAATGCAGTCCAGAACCTGTGCTCACCTACCTGTATTGCCCTGCCCCAAGGACCAAACCCATCTCTAACAAACCAGTAAGTGACCAGCAGGAACACCACCAGTTCCACAAAAACACTTGCTCAAGCGTTTTGCCACCCAGGCCCACCCCACCACAAGACTGGTGGAGCACCAGGCTCCTGCATCCACTCACCCAGAGCCCCACAGGCAGCTTTTCTGTTTCTGAGCTAGTGGGCTTTCTTCATTTTGCATTTGGGAATTGTTCTATTTTTTTTTTTCCAAATTTTATGTGAAAAGGGACTAAAGTAATTAGAGGTTTCACACGGTCTTTTCTCCTATCCCACTCGCCCCCACAACCATTAATCAGCTCTATTCAGTTTCAACCCAAGACAGATAAAGGAGAGGAGGAGAAGAAATGTTTTGAACATTTGTTGTGGAAGGCTGGGTGACTTAAGAAGCAGAAGTACAAAACATATACAAACAAATCTATTGTATATGATGTCGCTGTGGCAAATAAGAACATTAATAAAATGGAACAATTTTTCTGTCAAATGGGAACAAAATGACAGTAATAAGGAATTTAACAGTTTCTCAGTCAAAACTAAATAAACTCCCAAGAGGTAATTTCAAAAACCAATGTGTTTTAAGTTACAGGAAACTTCTTTGGTACAAAAGTTAATAATGCATAGTTACTGCAGATTTCTGCAAATAAAATCACTAATATTTCAAAATAATGTCTTTGTTTCAGAACAAGCCTACATATAAGTGTTAAACTTGGTCCTTCCAATTCCCACTCTCCTGACATTTGCATTTGTCATGAAGATGATGACCAGGATGGTCCATCTTTTCCAACCCTGAATTGAGGAATGCCAAATGAACTTCAAAGGAAGTGGTATAAGATGAAAGGGAGACTCTCCCTTCGGTGGTCCTGCCCCAGGACACCAACAACTCTAACAACCAAAGAAGGAATGGAAAAGTTATGGGGGTGGAGACAAAGGGACAAAAGCTCCCCACTGGTGAGTTTTAAATAACAGCAAGCACTTCAGAAAACCCCATCACAACAATCTGGGGTAGGCTAGCAGAACCTGTCCAGGAAATGCCTGCTCACAGATTATCCCCTGCTGCCCAAGGCAAGCAGCTGCACCAGGTGGAACTGAACTGTGTCTGACTATTATGTTTTATATAATTGATTTTGAGAAGAATATCACCATTAAGTATTTGCCTTCTAACTCCTTAAAGTTTAGCCTTAGATTCCTATATCACCCTAACATCACGGTCCAGATGCTTGGGGGCCACAGTTACATAGTTTTGTGAATAGTGGAAAAGGGAAAAGATCCATGGCCCTGTGTGATTATGTCTCAGTAGAAAACAAGTGGTGCAAAGAAAAACAAGGGGGTTTTCCACCCTGTGTTGGATGGAATCACCACAGTGTATGACTAATTATGGTTTTAATATCAATGGCACCCCAGCCAAACTGTTCGTTTAACACCTGGGATAAAAGTATCAATTTCTACAAAGAGATCCTCCATCCTCTACCCTCAACTACTTACCTGGTGCTGAACCTGAGCAGCACCTACTAGTCAAAAATCCACAGGACTCCTCGTGGGCACAGAGATCTGGCCGTGCACAGCTGGTAAAACTCTGCATCCAGCAGCTCCATGCAAACTCTTACACAGGTTTGCTTTACTGGAGCATGTGTGGGAGCTGCCATGAACTGAATGACCCTGACTTTCAAGATTACCATTGGACCTGAATTAGGATTTTTACCTTAATCTACTCTAACAGTACACATGCATTACCTGCCCATATGAATCTCCCTCCACTAACACACTTAAGCAACCACTGAACAGATAAGCAGTGATGTGGGTGTGAAAATAGAGCTGCAGAGGATGCTCACACCACTAGACAGTGGGAAAATATAGAACTGGAAGAAGCAGATACTGTACAGGTTCATCACCTTCTTCAGTTTGCTTCCCTATGGACTATCCTGTTTCTGATTTTTGCCAGAGTCTCTCACTCACAAGATACTGAGCAGCTTTACAAAGCAAACAAGAAGGTGCAACTTTACCAGAACATTTAGAAAGGCAAGTATTCCATATGCTGCTTCTACAAAGAGAGCAGAAAGCATCATGAATATGTTCAGTACAGCATTTGAGGACATACCAGGGCTAATCTGCCTGGAATCCTAAGAATAAAGGGGAGTTTGCCCTTTAAATGAAAACCATCTCATCTCCTTTGTTGTTTTAAAAGTGTTTGTTAAAAAGCCAATTCCTTGATATAGTCTCATATTGTGCTATTGATTATTATGTGGAACCTCCCACTCCCTTCCAGCTGAAATTTTGCAGGAGTTATGCTTTATAATCAATAGCATGCTTCACACTGAATGGACTTGCCAGAGCAGCAGCTCTCTTCCAACACCCCCAAGGACAGCTGCAAAAAATGAGCAGCCTACCTCCCGGAGCTATCTAAGGACCAGATCCAAACTTCATTGAATTCTATGGAAAAATTCCCACTGACTTCAATGGGCTTTGGATCAACCCCCTGCAGAGGAACACTTTTTAAAATAAACATTAGGGAAAAAAAATCATTAGGACTGTAAAGCCTTTCATATTATCTCCTGCATACATTTTAAAGTGAGAGGGTGGGAACGTGCTCTTTTCTCCTTATTAATGTGTAACTCCCGTTAATGTCAGGAAGAAGTCATTCAATTGTGAGATTGCAAAGGGGGAAAAAGAAATATGGCCTGACTTCTACAAAATCAACCTCTGTCTAGACCTAGACTTCATTAGGAAGTGTTAAAAAATATCAGTTAGCCATACAAAATATCAAAAATCCCTTTAGAAAAAATTAATTTAAAACCCCTTAGATTTGTAAAGCACTTTGACAGAGTATACTATTGGAACTGTCTAAAATACAAAGAAGAAAAGGAAAAAGAATAAATTACATTCCACATGAGCTTTTGATGAAACATAATATTATGCAGGTTTAAATATTATTAGAAGAAACATTCAGTTTGTTTCCTATTCTCTGTGCATATCATACTTAGTAGTGTAGGAATAATTCCTGGGGTTTTGCCTCTCCAAATGTGCTTTTACCTGGGACCTGTTCAGGCTGAGCTCACAGGCAGGTACATATACTACACCCATCCAAAGTGTGCAACCAGAATCATTCCAAAATGCAAACTTTCCTCCTGCTCTCAGAGGAATGACATCCAGGGCTGAGTCTGAAACCAGTAGGTTCTGACAGACCAGTAAGCTGTGAAACCAGTAAGGTCTGATCATTTCTGGGATCATGATCTGAGATTTACCATCCATCTTTGCTAGTTCCTAGCAAGACCAGTCTCCTGTTGGCAATCCCTCTACAAAAGTCTCATTCTACTCAAGAGCTGCAGATGCATTTGCTGGCCTCAGTCATCCTTTTAACCTCAGCTTTTAAGTTGCCCCTGCAGACTGCACACAGAAAAAAAAAAGCTCGAGCTTCGTCATGAGTGCTGACTCCAGTTTGAAGAGGTCACCCACAAAGGAGTGACACTGTCAGGACCACGGGGTGGATGGGCTCCAAGGTAGATTTGGCTCAAGGTTCAGCTGCTTGCAGGCATGAACTAACAAACTGCTTTATCTGAAGGAAGCTCCATGCTGTGAGAAGCTTCTGCAGAGGCAACGTCCTCCGACTCTTCCTTTCATTCAATTATCCCCATGATCTAACCTTGCAGATTTAACTATGGCTACATGAATATGAAAGAAAGTTTTTAAATGGGTAGGCTCAGGATGACCAGAAACCAAATTTTTCTCAGCAAAAATGAATAAATCAGAATATCTTTCTCAGGGTAGAATGAAAGTGTCATATTGCACCAAAAGTATTTTTTAAAAATATAAATTCTTTAAGAATGAAAAATATTATTAACAGAAAGGAAAATTTCCTTTAGATCAATATTAAAACATTTTCGTTACACTTTCCTAAGATTTTGTCTTTTTACTCAGCCCAAACTAACATTTGAATTTCATCCAGACTTGCAAATAATTTCAATAACCACAAAACTGAATTTCCATTTCTCTTTTGGGATAGCAGAGAATAATCTTGCCTGAAAAATAAAATAATTCTAACTGAAACACCAAGAAAGAATAAGTCATGCTCAAGACTGAAGTCACTGCAAGGGACATTTCAAATGCCTCCACAAATCTGCATTTGAACACACACACAGTTTTGGTTCTAGGAATTCAGACAGAATCCTTTCAGCTCTCCAGTTTCCAACAATTTGTGACAAACATAGCATATTTAAGGACAGGACTATTTCTTTTACTATAATTACTTAATGACACTAGTGAAATGATCAAAGAAGTTTCAGAAGCTTAAAATTCATTCCAATGCAGACATAAAAATAATTGGGCTAAAGACTCATATTTTAGCACTTTCTTCTCAGTTATGCCCCAGAGATTTGCTCAGAGCCCACAACAATTTCAAACTCATACTTCTGGGGAATAGTACAATATAACCATAAAATCACACTTGAGATAAGATTTAATTGTCATTCTCACCTTTCCAACACCTTCCAAGAAGTAATCCTTAAAAGCCTCACAAGAAAGAATATTGCAGTTAAAATTATAGCTTGCAACAATGATATAAAAAGAAAGACAAACTGCTTTATAGATTTTACAGGAGCTTAAGTTCAACAGCTTTATTCAAAGATATTACAAGTGGTCCTGTCTGATGGATTTTAGATATTCACTTTGGGCCCAAGGATGCTGGAGCTGAATAAAACAAACTGACATTACACTCCAAGAGATCTTTTCATTTGCCTTAGCCATGAGGCTGGAAAAAGCCAGTGGAACTGCAGCAGGTGAACCATCACAGAGGAAGAATCATGTTCTCCTGTGGCTTCTTTTCAGTGCTGTTGGATTCACAATAAAAGCAAATGCTGCTGTGGAACTGCACTGCTCCGTGGTACTAACCTCTACCTTCTTCCATTCCTTCTCCTGCTACACCCCCTACTCCACGTTCACTATCACTCTCTATCAGCAGTACAACAGAAAAAAAGAGACTGAGCCACTCTGGACTGCAAGGTGAGGTTCAGCAGCAGCTAACGTGGCCTTACAGTCTTACCCATGGCAGTAGTTGTCACACCTGAAAGATGTGACTTTGTAACTCGTATCTGGAGCAGAGCCCAAGCAATTTGTGCTTGGGAGATTTCAGGCGCAAAGGGAGAAAGCTTGGGAGCACAGCCAGTTTCCATGAGGCTGCCAGCATCTTGGGAGAGTCGAAACCTTATGCTGTAGCTGCCATTTTGGTCTCCTATGCTCTCAGGGGATGAATAAATCATTCTCCAACTGTGCACACAGTAGGCAAGACACACCTCAGCAGAAGGGAAAGGGAAGCACAGCCTGCAGCCCACCTTACTTCCCCAGTAAATAAAAATGCTGGGGTCAGCTGGACCTTCCAGATAAAGGGGAGGTGTGTCCTGTTGACACACAGCTACCTCGAAAACTGAAATTATTTTAATTGCTGCAGCGGGAAGCTCTAATTTATGTTCCTAGGAAGGTAGCTCTTCTTAGGGTGGGGAGTGTACTTGTGGCAGTTCACTGCCTGAAGCATCAGAGAAGATGAAAGACAAAACTCAGAAGTTGCAAGTGAATCCCTTAAAACAAGTATCTTCAGGCTCCCTGAACCAAAGGCTAAATGGCAACTCTCATTCAACTAACCTGGAAATTAACAGGGGGCAGGGGGAGAGAAAGGAGTGGTCTGATCTTACTTTTTAACCAAAGCATGCAATCTCTTCATAAATATTCCCAAAAATGCTCCCAAATAGAAAGGCTGAGCCTTCACTAGCGATTATGTATGGAAGGGAAGCATTCTACTTGTTACCTAGACCTTGAGCAGAGGAGAAGGATCATCTTCCAATTAGATGAATATCTGTGAAAAGATGGACCTAATTTTACACTCCAGATGAATTAATTGAGGTCTGTCAAACCAATATTTCTTCCTCTCTTTCCAGAGCAAAGAAACACCAAACCAAAACTGTTACGTTTTTTTATATGCTTGCAAATAGAAACTTTCCTTTTATTCTTTCTCAAGCCCAAATCCAGCTATTAGTACTGTTTTTAAAACTCCTACAAAGAAGGTAAGACTATTGAATTCAGAAGTAAAATCATTGCAAAGAATATTTTACATTAAAGCCAAACACCACATCCTCCTGAAGCAGCATGAATGCCTTCAAGGGAAGATGGAAAATGTAAATCACTGGAAACCCTGAATACCCAATAAATCACTGGCAAGCTGGCCTGGGTTTCAGTGCTGAACAGAAGGAAAGCAAAAGAGTTCCAGAGTCCAGTAAAGATGGAAAGAAAGCGTTCATTGTATTGGGTGTGTTACACGATCCGTATCGGACCTTTGTGCACCATGCTGGGGCAAAGAATTTACACGGATGCAAGGAAGTGGGAGGTGTTAAGAAGGGAACAGCACTGGAGTTTATACAAGTGTTACCAATGTTAGAATAATGTTTATCAGCTTACAGTATTTGAATTAGCATAGCTCAAGGGAGAAGGGAGAGATAACAACCATCCAAAACACGTTGCTTTACCTGAAAAGCCGGAAGGAGGTCTAAATTCTCCATTTGAAAGGGAGCCCAATTAACTTTATCTTGTATATCTGAGCTCCTGCTGGGGAGACAAGTTCACTGGGGGTTATAATAATAATAACCCATGTGCAAACATTTTGACTACTGCATATACTGAAACATCAGAGGAGGGATATAGAATCACAGAGAAGGTTTATTGCATCAACTTCTTTTCAGCACCGTTCTTTGGAAGATGCTTGAAGTCAGGCACACACTTAACCACTTTTATGATAGGAAACTAAGCAGTTCCCATACATATCAAAAGACTTGGCTAACCCAGCTGAACTGCTTTTCTGAAATCAACAGGGCCGTGCTGATTTATATCAGCCCAAGAGCTGACTGTCCATAATTCATTCCTCTATGCCAGCTCAGAGCAGGAACACAACCAAAACAAAATACTCAGCTTCTCTGCTGGAGAACTGGTCAACAACAAACCCTATGATGATGTTGAGAGAAAGCAAAAGAAACACTTCACTAATTCCAGAAATTAGTTGCTTGGAGTGGACACGCATGAGAATGAATGAAACTTGGATTCAGCCACCTCCTCTGCAACAGCCTTTTTACATAGTTCAGTCATCTGCCCTCCATCACAGGCAGAAAGTTCAGTTTCATCCATACACACTTGCACATTGAACAATATTTCTATGCAGAACAAAACAGGCTGCTGACACTTCAATCTGGCATGATAAATTATTTTGGGTGTGGTAAGAAGCGAAACAACTGCACATAACCTCAAGAGGACAGAATCTTCCAATAATAGAGAAAAGGATCATCAAATAAAGCTTGTGGAAATGAAATTCAAAACACACCAAAGGAGGTCTAACAACTCTCTTGTATGAAGAGCTACCTGGAGAACTCCTTCACAAAGGATGGTGGGACTACATTACATTTTCAGAGGTTCAAGATGGAAACTCTGGGTGTACAGACCACACATTGATCAGGAAATCCTTAAATTGGAAAGTACTAGAGGATTAGGAAAGTATTGGTAAGGACACATTCATCTTAACACTTTCACATTTAATCTTCTCCAAGTATCCATTTACAGCTATCAACAGGAACAGGATGCTGGATTTGCTGAACCTTTGGTCTGAAGAAGTACAGTGGGTTTTTATTTTGTTGGTATGTCGGTCAAGATTCTTATAGTTACTTTGTTTATCTTTAAATATACAAAAATGCAAAATACAGGGACAGAAAGCTTAAAGCTGGAGAAAGATAATAGATGGTGAACAATACCCAGTAAAAAGGATCAGAGGACATTAACATTTAATAAAGAGCCATTACACAGAACCACAGAGTCATTTAGGTTGGAAAAGACCCCTGAGATCATCAAGTTCAACCTCTGATCACCACCTTATCAACTAGACCATGGCACTGTCACATACAGTCATTTCTTGAACACCTCCAGGGACAGTGATTCCATGAATTCCCTAGGCAGCCCATTCCTATGTTTAAAAACCCTTTCTTGTAAAGAAATTTGTCCTGATGTCCAGCTTGAACCCCACCTTGAAGCAGCTTGAGACTATGTCCTCTTGTCCTGTCACTGGTTGCCTGGGAGAAGAGCCCGACCTCTGCCTGGCTACAATCTCCTTTCAGGACTCTCTTTGTAGAGAGTCACACCTGGGTCACCTTTTCCCCAGACTAAACACCCCCAGCTCCCTCAGCTGTTCCTTCACCAGCCTTGTTGCCCTACTCTGGCCTCACTCCAGCACTTCCTACCTGAATTGGGGGACCCAGAACTGGACACAGCACTCGAGGTGTGACCTCAGTGCCCATACAGGGGACAATCCCTGCCCTGCTCCTGCTGGCCACATTATCCCAGATCCAGGCCAGGTGCCATTGGCCTTCCTGGCCCCCTGGGCACACCTGGCTCACGTTCAGTGCTGCCATCCAACTCCCCCAGCTCCTCTTTCCTGGGCCCCTGCCCAGGCACTGCCCCAGCCTGTGCTGCTGCAGGGCTGCTGAGGCCAAAGTGCCTGAGCTGGCACTTGGCCATGCTGAACCCCATCAATTGGCTCAGCCCATGGATCCAGCCTGCCCAGGTGCCTCTGCAGAGCCTTCCTGCCCTCCAGCAACCAGCACTGCCACCAAACGGGGTGTCATCCACACATTTACTGAGGCTGCTCTCAGTCCCCTCATCCAGATCAGTGATAAAAGATATTAAACAGGACTGGGCCCAATACTGAGCGCTGGGGACACCTCTGGTGACCAGACTATAGGTAAGCAATTTAACAGGAAATATGGTGAAGATCCCAGAAGTAATTTTAATGTGTGCTACACACTGCTGAGGTTAACAGGAATTGCAAATATTCACATAGGACTTTTGGACCTGAGCCTATTTTCATCATGGAAAGTTAGGACCAAGTCCACAGCAATCAGAATTTACATCTGGTCATCAGAGCTGCTGCAGAGAGATGTGGGAGATACTAAACATAAAAATAAAGGAAAAGCAATAATGAGAATTACCATATTTTCATGCACTCCAAATCATCCTCTCATTTAAAAGCACTATTCCACAAAAATAATTCCTCACCTTTGGGTTAAACCATCTATGGAGAAAGAGATACAGTAGGATTAAACATCTCTATGCCAGATAGGTCATTTGTAAGGTCCACACAATTTCAGAAACAAAGTTTAAAAGTTTCATTTTCAGACAGATAATCTTTGGATTATTCACGTGAAAATGTGGTGTAATATCTACCTGTCTGGTAAATTCATCCTTGCTGTAAATCTTTGAATCAAGGAATATTTTCCACCCTGCTACAGACACAGCTTTATGTCCAGAAAACAAATCTGGCAGAGGTGCACTTGCCAACAGATCTTAAAAAGTTCCAGTTCTTTGATTAAACACATCTATTTCTGCAGAGTTCAGTAAATGCGTGAATGGAGCATGTGACAAGCTGTTGGCAGTGTATTTATTTCTACAACACTCTGTAAATCTTGTCTAGGCTGCCTGTATCCTCTCATTTTCTTGTCTCTATTACTGTTCTTCAGCACAGCAAGTCTGTGCCCTTCTTGGGAACAGAGATGTTTGGGGTCTGCTGCCCTTAACTTCTAAGTGAGGTGTGCAATGATTCCTCTGAAATGCACTGGCTCTTGTGTCATATCACTTAAATATTTTTCAGTGCTCAACCAGAAGCACTGAAACTTGCAAGGAGTACCTCTGCCATGCAGATGTCTCAGAAAGTATTGACATTGCTAGAAAGGAGGACAGGAGGGGAGTGGAGGTGAAGTAAATCTCTGAACTCAAAAATGTCTGAGAAAGACAGCCAAGGGTGTGGATGAAGTTTTCGAGGGGGTCACTTTTCACTGTCCTATGAATTTTCTGACAGGAACATACTCTTAATGAAAAATGCCACAGTGTCATTATGATCTGACTTAGAAATAAATAAAACAGCAAATTAAGCAAGACAGCTTAAATGTGAAAAATTGCCCTCTGGCCCTGAAATTCCAGGTTTATTTCCCACAGGAAGAGGTAAAGCCACCAACAAAGGAACAAAAATTTTCCTTTAAGGTTACATGGGCAATAGGACCTACTGAACAATGTATGTCAGCTGTTCATGGTATAAGAATAATTATGATTTAACAGCACTGTTAAAAATCAAGGAAGAGCGAAACATCATTTGTACAAAGTTTAGCACATTTCACAGTAGCAGAGAGCTGAACAAAGAGGGTGCAAATGCTTTGGACAAATCACAGGGACAGACAGGAAAAAATAGTGCAAAATGAAATCAGGACCAGTAAAAAGAGATGTCGGAGTTTTAACTGCTCAAACACAGGAAGCACGTGGCTAAATAGTAGTTCTTCAGAAACATGTTTAGGGGTTACTGGATGGGAGTCAACATGGCTCTGCTGGCAAGGAAAGAGAAAACAGAATGCTAGAAGAGATAAACAGGGTCTGCAGCCTGCAAAACACACAGAACAACTCCCCTGCTCTCTGCAGTATCAGCAGGGCTTCACAGAAACACTGCATTCTCTTCAAGAGTGGATGGAGCTGAGCAGCAATAGGATGAAGTTTCTGGGGGTCAAGACACATCTATTAAAGGTAAGGACTACAGCAAGCACCACAAGGCACCATAAAGAACTGCCACAAAAAAAGAGCAGCAACATAACCTCTATCACTAATTGCCCCTCAGAATAGGTTGGGCAAACAGGCCACAGGAAAGCATCCAACCATTCTAGCCAGATTGCTGTAACTCCACACACACATGAGGGACACCTTCCAGCCCAATTTTTAATGGATTCTGTATTCCATGGAGTTGGAGGAGAACACCCTGGAAATGAGCTAGGGGGATTCACCGCTTTCTCTGCAACATTACTCATATTTCCCCCTCTTTTAAGTCATCCTTACCTCCACATTCAGAGCACTTTTGAGTTGGAAAAGATCACTGACAGTCATTTTCAGTGATCAGTTTGGCTTGGCATACCTGTAGAATAGGTATACACATTCAGACCTGAATGTTTTTAGCATTCTGGGGTTGCACCCCATTTGCTCTATCAGCAGTACAGTTCCGAGGCCTTTCCTTTATTCAGGACTGATCAAGCTTTGTGCTGGCTTGGCTTCACAGGTACACATGAGCATCTCTGCCTCGTGCTTCCTCACTTGGAATTCCACTGGCATCATCCTCAGCTCTGCACCAGGCTGCTACAAACACTTCTGTGCTCTAGGAGCTCTCCTTTCCATAGCTGAGGCAGATACACTATTAAAAAGGATCTCTGCTGCCCTCTCTCACCACTTTTAGTCCAGCTGAATACAGCAGAGCAGACATAGAGAGAAACCAGTACTTCAGGGAGAGGAGAGAGGCACTAGTAACACTGGAGAGACATCAGGCACTCAAAAGGAGATGGCTGGAGAGGATCGAGCAGAGAACTTAAGAGGTTTATCCCTGCTGGAGAAATAAACTTGAAGTGAAAAAAAGCTCAGACCAATATTTCATCTATTCTACAGATCTGGATCATAGTAAGAATCTTACTGAATTCATACTGAAGCAAAGACAGCTTCAGTCACAGCTAGACTCAACCCCCAAAAAAGAGCAAGAGAATTACTGCTTCATTTCTTTGATATTTGATTTCCTTGATGTGTAAGGTGAGTGCTAGAGATGAACCTAGAAGTAGGATCTCAGCTGGAAAACAGAGAAGTCAGGAGAATTATGATTTCCATTGCCAAATAAAAGGAAAAGAAAAGAAAAAATGGCCACCACACCTAGTATGGCACTGATGTCAGTAACTCACTCACTGACATGATTGTGCCTGAGGCTTAAGCTAAGACCCTTACTAGGACAATCTTAGCATCAGTTAACAGGAGTGACAAACACTCACATAAAGGAACTTTTTACCTTTTGCCTTCACTGTCAACGTAGAAGGATTAACAGAAATATCATTGTCTGCACATGAGGGCAAATACCCCACCCAAAGCCCACAAGCACTCGTTCAGCACTAGGTGACTGGACAATAAAATGCCAATAAACTGAAGAAAAATGTGATTATGACAAAAACCCAACACATCTGTGTCAGGAGGACTGCAGATAGTTCTGACTACTGCACCTGGAAAAGAGCCCAACAGAATGGGGAAGGAGCAAAGAAGGAAAACCAGCTCCTGACCACAGGAGGAGACACTCAGAGTAGGAAGGCAGTAATCTTCAGGGTGGAAAATAGCTATCTAAAGGAGACATAGCAAATTTAAAATCATGAAGGGAACACAGGAGGCAAGTATGCGAGACATTATTTTTCACAACAGAGCTCCAAAACACCCAATTAACACTAGGAAGGTCAAAATCCTAGCAAAGGGGGTAAAATTTCAACAGCTCTCTACTAAATTGAGGATGGCACTGAAAAAGGAGGCTATGAAGACAAGAAAGTGGTTTGGGAAGAAAAAGAACAGCTTATTCAAGAATAGCCTGTTAGTTAGAAAATGAGAGAACAGAAAGGTCAAATTGTCCATTACTATGAGTTTTTGAGTACTGCAGAGAACACACAGGTGAGAAAGAAACAAAAATTTTAAAAATCAAGAATTACGCTCTTCTGCAGGGACCACCGTAACTACTCAGTGTTCCTAGTCCCAACTCTAGCATTTGGGGATAGTCAAAACTCCTCTGTATACACCATATCCTGGTGGTTGTGCTACAGGCTAAGAGGTAGCAGTGTGGTTCCACAGTGAATTGTTTGATGGGCATCTCCAGCAGTTTCAGTAGGCAGCACAAAGTGGACTAAGCAGACCAGAGAATTCAGATCCAGTCACCCAACTAAGCCACCTTTGTTCTTTCCATCACTAGCTCCAAGCACAAAACACCAGTTGGACGCAGCTGCTGGTTTTAATTTAAAACACATACAGATTTTGCTGAATATTATCAAGAGGAGCTTTGAAAAGGGAGATGAAAAAACACCTTATATTAGTCACATGTTAAAAGTTGGTTTTTTTCTCTTAGAATAGGTCTGAAACACTGTCAGCTCCAGCACCTAATCTACTCTATTGGGCTAGGGGAGGTTATCAGACAGGCCTCAAGAAAGCACAGTAACTCCTAGAGTTACAGAGGCCCTCTAACATTGTGTGCAACTAAATATCATTTACCACTACAGATAGTGTACTGCAATGCATGAAGTAGCTTAGCAGATGCAATCCAACAGTGCTTTTAGCATAAAGAATTTTTTTTTTTTTAATGCCTAAAGGTCTCAAGACAACCTAAAACATACCATCAGTCTATCTGAACTGGAGATTTGTGTTCCGTTTGGCATGGAATAGCCAAAGATGTTCTGACCAGAGCCTAGTAAAGGCAAGGCAGCTCTGCTTCTGCTGGGCAGTGATGCCAGGTCACTGCCTCCCTAACCTTGGGAGGAGGAGCCTGGCTCGATGGCTCAGAGCCAGCTTTGTGCCCCCCAGGACTTCCCTGACATTGAGGCACACTGGTGCAGTCTTTAACCCTGACAACTGCAGCCTAAAGTTTGGGCAAGAGGGGGCTTGGCTGGGCTGGAAGGCAGAAGGACATGATCATCTCAGTTAGGAAAATCGAACATACCCGGCAAGAAAGAACAACGCTGCAGTGCAGCCTCCAAGACAGATTTTTCAAGGGAGGAGAAGGAAAACAGCCATGAATCAGTAGGAGAAATATGACTTTAAAGCCCTAACAAAGGGGAACAGATGGGAGCATAGCAAAGTGCTCACAAACTTGAACTGGAATAGCTGTCTCTTAATAAAACCTCTCCAAATATGAAAGCTCCTCAGACATCTGCAATTAAATCCCCTATTAATCCCAACTATATTTTAAAGGCAGTTGAACCGGGCTACCAATAGTGCTATCGACAGGCTGAAAACTATACCAGGAGGACAGAGATGGTGAAACAGAAATGAGAAGAGCCAAAATTCAAACCCCAGGATGATAGGGCAGGTTTTTCCACCTCTGTCTCCACATAATTAAGATACTCCTGTAGGTTTTATCTCTAAGTGCTGGAGGGGGTTAGGACTTCAGTATTTCTGACTCACCCTGATTTCTTACATGCTCACAAGAATGAAGATAGGGAAAGTATCACCACTTCTGTATTATGGAAACCGTGCAATTAATAATTGAGAATCTTTTTATCTCTCTCTCCCTTTTTCTTTCAGAACTAGAGTGCTCTCTTCAGCTTGTTAAGCTTAGTTCACTCCCACTGATAATTCACTAGAGATCATAATTTATGGACAATTGAAGCTGCAGAAACATCTCTTAGAAGGAATAGAGCAGATCCATAGCAACAATTCTTCAGGGGAATATTAATCCCCAGCTTTATGTAGTGCTAAGTGTACAATAGTAATCAGAACTTGAGTAGAAGCTGCTAATCATTGAGGGAAAAGGCTGTATAAAGAATTCATAATGGAATTAGCCTGCGGCAAACAAAGAAAGACAAAATTAAATCAGCCATCAAATTGCACCAAGGAATTTTAATTTACAGGTTAATGTAGGATTATGTAACTAATCACAGCTAACATTTTCAATGAACAACCAATAAAATTCTGCTCTTTTTTTATTCCTGCTAATGGTATTCCAATAACACACTTTTATCACCATATAATGTGTTAAGAATGATTTTCAAAAATTCTAAAAATCTCCAAAAAGCATTATGACTGAGCAATCGATGCAAAATGCTAGCTTTAAGTTAATTAGCATAAATATACCTCTAGATGATCTACTGTTTGTTTCAGTCCAATACAATAAAGTTCCTTGGAGTCTGCATGGGAAAGATTTACATAACCAAATGTGCATAACTGTAGCCTTAAAATATATGCATGACTTCCAAAGAGGGAGATACAGCAATACAGAAAGCCTCCAAATTAAATAAGTCAAACAACTTCTGAGTACTAAAGTGCACCAGCTAATTCTAAATAAAACCCTTATTATAGTTTTTTCTATCAATACAGTATATATATCCTATGACATACGCACAAAGGATTGCTCTAACAGAGTTTGTGCTGTTTATAATATGAACATCATAAAAAAGAATAAGGTTTCTGAGATAAAAAGTTGATTTGCTTCCCCTAGAGAAAAAAAAGAAAGGCCTTGTATTTGACCCAGTTATATTTTGATATTGGCCAATGCAAGGAGATTTTTAAAAAGACAGAAAGAAAGGAAAATCTCTCTGTTCAAAAACATGTATTAAAAAACCACCAGTTACTGTATACCAATACGTAGAAAAGACTCGCATAACTCTGTGCACGTTTTTAAAGGGAAACACCGAAATTATACCGTATGCTTCAAAACACATCAGCTTAATCAAAAAGATCTTTTTTGCAACATATGGCAGCATGAAAATTTTTATAAATGGAGTAAAAAGCACTTTCATAAGCTTTACTTCACTTAAGAGGAATGCTGGGAAGAAAGGCAACAGCATTCTTCCTGCATATGTTTTTCTTGTTCCGAACAATGTGGGAAAACCTCATTTTACTTTAATCTAACAGTTCATTTTATGGAAGCAGCAACATTCTGCCCATTTATTAGCACAGAAGGTTTGGGGTTGTGGGTTGTTTTTTTTTCCCCCTTCCTTTTATAAAGTCTAATTTTAAGATGCACACTTCCAAAAAACATTATGGTGTCAATTGCACTACCCTTCAGCAATCCTGTAATAACTTTATTCAACCATTTCTAATTATAATTATATTTTCAATTCCTTTTAGCTATAGAAACTCTTTATCAATCAGAGCACAAGACAGAAAATTACTTTATTACAGCTACAGCTCGTTAGTCTGAGTGCTCTTAATGAAGCAGCCTCATAATCAGATGAAAATCATGCTGAAGAAAACTTGCATCATTAGTCTGGGCCTTAATTACCAAGAAATATAGTCACTAACAATGATACTCCATTTCATGATACGGTGCATGCACCTTCTACAGTACTTGCAATTAATAATTCCGCAGACTGCTACAGAATCTTTCTATTTATTCATAACAATGGAGGGGAAAAAATTCTAAATTTAATTGAGCGGCTCCAAATGCACTCTCTCACTCTCTCCTGCTCAGATTAAAATGTCAAAAGGCTAATATTCTATCTTACAATAATTCATCATTTTAATTACATATTTTATGTGTGTGGAATGTCCTTTTTATTTTTTTCTCCTCTTGATCATTTAGGGCGACATTTTGGGGGTACATGTGTATGGAAAAAATCTCTCTTTGTATGTTGGTGGACCACGCCACACGGAGTTGGAATAAAGAGAAGGAAAAATCATTTCTTTTCCTTGCCAGTGAACAAGGATAAGCTGCAGACATAAGCACAAGACATTCATTTAAATTAATGATGTCCTTCATCCAGTATACTTATCAGTGAGGATGGAAAGATTCTCAAGTGAAGAATATGTTGATCCCTAAAATCCTTTATGAATATGATCCATCGTAGGGTTAGTAACTTTTATACATAAGCCTCTTCTAATCCACTGCATTTTCTGTTTTCTTTCTCACTGAATGCTGGTCTGAAGTCTCCAGTAAGCTCCTAGCTCATGATAGCATCAGGAAATGCCGTAAGAGTCCCCTTCGTCCAGCTAATGAACCCGCTAAAAGATCAGATCACAATCCTCGACACCGAACACCTGGAGGATATTTCACTCTAATTTGCAGCATGGAAAATGATTCCACAGACATCAGCGGGAGCGTTCACACCTCACAGTAGCGTCCCTGAGATTTGTGCCTGCTCCAGCTCTCTCCCTCCCGTGCCTCGTCACCACTGAAGCCGGGCAGGCTCCGGGGGTGACAAGGAACACTTTTCCAGCGCCTTAACTGAGGCGGGGAGCAGATCCTGCTGCTCTGCCGGCTGCAAAGCTGCGCTTCGCAAACTGGGGGTTCCGCTCCACATCAAAAATATCTGACATTGTGATTTTTGCAAAGTGCCCAGCCCTTGGCTCTTCAGCTGCTATCTGAGTAAGTCACATTAGAGCAGAAGAGATTGCTCTGGAGTTAAGTTACCGAGCCTGTGATTAATCTCAAGGGCGTAAGCTAAATAACTCCCTTGTACCATTGAATTTTCTAGCACTCACACGGTGCTGTGCTTTCATGCAAGCACTTCAAACAACAACTAGCCATTAGACAGGCTAGATGAACTTGCTGTAAATACATTCAGCACATCCTGCTTCCCGGCACTGTGCTCCACAAGGCATCCTCGCTGCTGCCTCTGCTAAATGATTTGCTGCATCTTCCGATGGTCTTTGACAAATCATTGGCATCTTTTGAAGCCTTTCATGTGCCCTCCCAACAGAGAAAGTGAGCTCCCTCCTCCTGAAACAGAAAGTAAGAAGCTCCCTGTTCTGTTTTTGCTACCTCTCATATGTGGCACAGTTGAGGGCTAGTAAGCAAAAGAAGGAAAAATGAAAATCAGCTTAAAATCCTGTGAAACAAATCTGTAAGTAGATGGAATGAATAAATAAAATAAATAAAAAGGCTTTCTACCCAGTCTCTCCTGCAAATTTTATTTTCTTACCCTCCCACCACACCTCAGTATTTTTTATTTTAGGACAACTTCTTTTACGTAATTCCTTCAAGAATTTGCATCTGGCACCAGCAGCCGACAGAGACAGGAGACTGACAAGATGGACTGTTGTGGCAATTCCTATGTTCCTACTACATTCCTAAGCTGTGCTTTTTGGCATTGAATATGGCAAAAATAAAAGACAGCATATTTAGAAACGTGACAACTGGAAAAAATATTCTTAAACCTACAGTGCCTTCTAAAATGGCAGAATAAAATTAATTTATAGTATGACTATAGCTGGCCAAGAACCAGGGGCTCACAGTAAACCAAATGGGGTAAAAAACTGGCTCTGAAAGCAGTTCTGAGGTTTTGGCTCTGTCCAACAACTACACTTATAAACTTATTGTATAACTTACTGGCAAGAGAGGAGCATCACACTGACCTCCACTTGCATCACAGAAACTACACATTCATTGTCTTTGAGGCAAAATGTTCCTATGGTACCATATTAATATCCTTTGTGGGTTGGGTCATGAATCAGCATTGGCAGCCACCTCCAAAGCCGTCTGCCTGCCAGCCTTCCCAGCTGGAAAACTGGTAAGGCAGGAGAGATGTATGCATAAGGGAAGTGATGGTTTCCCAATTCCGAATTGATTTGTACATGAATCCGCTCAAGTTTAAAGCGCCCCAACGTGCCAAAAACCTGGTCCAACGAATATATAGGATGGTGAGCGCTCCCTGCGTGGGCTCGTAGAGAACGTCAGCGAGGATGGGTTTGTGCACATGCAGGCAGCCCTGCAGCCCCACGGCCTCGGGCTGGAGCACTCCCCGCACCGCTCCTCGCGGGGGGCGACCCTTCCACGGGGGAAGAAGTTTGGTCTGGCTAAAACTGGGAATTTTTTTTTTTCTAGATTTTTTTATATTTTATTTTATTCTCCCCACAGCACCCGTCCCCTCCCCTCGCTTTTCCTGCGCCGTGCCCGTGCGGAGGGGCAGAAGGAGGCGGTGTCCGAGGCGCTCGGGCCGCAGCGGGGCAGGCCCGCCGCGCTCCCCCCGTGCCTTGGGGCCCGGCGCCCTCTGCCGGCCACCCGCCGCAGCGGCACGCAGCGGGGCCGCGGGTTCGAGCCCCGGCTCCGCCGCGCCCGCCGCTCTCCGCCGCGGGGATCATAGTGCAAGCCGAAGCAACGCTTCCCCAATAATTAATAACAAGGAGTAATAAACCACCGCGCCGTCACTCGGCGTACAGCCCTCAACCCCCACCTAAAAGCATCGAGCAACTGGGACAAGAGATAATTTATATCTATCAATTATTAAACACTAAGAAACCACTTTGGTACATGCAAGCCAGCCACTGTGCCCAGCCCACCTTCCCTGGCAGGAGGAGCACCACGACTGGGTTTCAGCACGAGTGGCAGAGCTGGACCCTGAAAACTCCCCCAGACCATCAGAGGCTTGGAGCAGTGGTACACAGCTGTTGAGCACTATTGTAACCACGTCACAAGATGTCGACTATCAGACCTTCCAGCCTTAAACCAGGAGGAGGACATGCACTGACCAGCACAGAGAGGAACCATTGTATTTTACCTGTCCAGGTGTTTTCTGTAGTCCAAGCCTCTGCTTCATAGCTCACATCCCTGAACTACAGTTTAGCAATTAGATCAGTCTATGTCAGCATTTCTTCACATTTCACCTTCTTAATTCATGTTCCAAATGACAGTTGTGTTTGCTTACTCCTCCTCTTCTTCCCCCAGAAAGATTTGTCCCAGTCTTATAAACTAATCCGTCAAGGAGAAAACAGGATTAGACTGGCAATGCCATGGTTTTGGTAGTAGAATAACTGTGTTTTCCCAAACGCTCATAAATCCAACCTGCAGGTACGAGCCATAGGTCTGAGCTGCTACCCAGCTGTTCCAAATGAGCACCATGCTGCCCAGGTTCCTTGGCCATGCACTCTCCTCAGCTGCACTCCCTGCAAGCAGCCGGGGAGAAGCTCCAGCAAAATACAAGGAAGCTCCAGACATGGAGCCAGACTGCTGCAGCAGGAGGAAAGACAATTTTTCCTCAAGTAAAGACATGCCAAGTCTCTTGGTTCTTATGCCTCTCACTGAAGTTGCCTGCTATAAAATCCAGGTGGAATGTAAAATGCAGTTAAAAAAAACAACTAAACCAAGACAAACAGGATTTCCTGACTTTTCCTTGAGAAAGTAGGTTAGGCTGCACACAGGGTCCTTTTCTAGACAGAGATTACAGCTGAAGGGCATGGTCCACCTAGATGGAGAGCAATAGGCAGCAGTGACAGTTTGATTGGAAAAGAGGCCAAACATGAGACATCTTGAGGAAATTAGAGTACAGCTATACTGTGTGACAGTCTTCAGTCACTGTGTAGGTACAATCTACTTCCACACAACCCATTGCACATTTAATGAAAGTATAGCAGTAGACCACTGTGAGATCCTGCAATTCCCACAGGAAGACCGTTCTTATCCCCATCCTGGTTTTGCACTTAACCTCAAGGCACCCCTGCCTGCTCTAAGACTGCAAGACCTCACAGAGACCAGAGCAGGGGAGGGACAGGTCTGGAGGGTTCCCTGGGTCTGCCCAGCTCTGAACAAACTCCCTGCCTTCTCAAGGCAGAGGGCATGGCCGCTCTCCTCTGCCTCCTCCCAGCTGGTGGCCACAGTCACTCAGGCCATGAGCACAAGAGGGAAGTGCAAAACCCAATTCACCTACGCTGATCCCCAACACAGCAAGGCACCCAAACCTCTCCCTCTCTCCAGCCTGCAAGAAGCATTGCACAGAGGTGTTCCAACTGGCTACAAGGAGCAGTCAACCACCACTGAGGTACACAATGTCTTTTCCTCCTACACCACCATTCCCCCACCTCCTCTCTTCCTGCATTCAGGCCAGAGTCGCTATTAATTTTCCTCACATGCTCTGGGAAAGGGGAACCATTGTAGGATTTTTTTGGTTGTGGTGAGGTATTATTTTGTTTGTATGTTTTCCAAAGCCAGTGGGCACAGGGTGAGGCAAGCCTGTGCAAGTGTGCAGCAGCACTGCTGTGAGCTCCCATCAGCCCAAGTGGCACATTGCCTGGGGACACTGACGAAATACTTGGGCTTCTGCTTGATTGCACAAAATGCCCCTGAAATTGCCAGGTCAGGAGGAAAGGTGCAGTGCAGGAGGTGACAAACAGATAGCAAAACCCTAAGAGACCAGCCAAAATCCCTGAGCCCTTCTCTACCTATACCGGTGCCCATGAGCCAGGAAAATCACTCCATACCCTTCAACAACAAGAGATGAGTGCACAGATATTGTAGCAGCTCTCCCTCCACAAGCATTGACATAATCACCCCCAAACTCTGTCTTCCAAGCACTTTTAAGACTCTTGCCATATGAAAAATATTTGGTAGGTTTTTGCCGCTATTGAATGATTGTCTTTTTTCCCTTCTTATTCGATGACGTGGTTTATCTTATTTGCTCAATGGGATCACTGCCTTTACACTGAAGAGCCTATTTTAAATATCAACACAGGTTGGTATTTTAAGAGTTATTTAAAATGTCACCAGTCACAGAATGTTTAATTATGGCAAACATCTTTCAAAAAATTCCACCGTGGGTTTCTTGCGCCAAGTGATTTATTTCGGATATAATTTCTGTTTAATTAATAGGGGATTTAGCTCTGACCTGGAGGGTGTGAGAACCAGCAGAGGAGCTGGAGTTGAGTCGAGTTAACATTAAACCTGCTTGTGCCTGTTGGAGGCTGAGAAGGGAAAAAAAAACAACAAATCAGGCTGGCACTTATTCAGGTGCTGCTGCTACCCAGCAATATTCTCATGTTGATTGCAATGGAAAAATTGTAAAGGCAAACAGAACTTGGGGGGAAAAGAATTAATCACCAGAATATGAACACTGTGCTTTGTTATTTATTTTAACTACGTATATAATTTGCTACAGAGTATAATTATCCCTAATTTCAGCTGAGATAATATCTGGGCCACTCTTTGTTATTCATATAAGCTCAGAGAGCAGTTTCTCAATCAGTCTGGCCTGAATTTCCTTACACCTTGAGAACAATTGGAATCAAGGACTAAAAGGCTATTTTGGGAGGGGAAAAAAAAAATGGGCGCACCTACTTAAAATTACAAAATTGGAAAATGCCTAATCTATGCTGCTCAAAACACCAGGTTACATCAGAACCAACTTTAATAACCTGTAAAAATCTCTTAGTATGACGCACATACAGCTGTCTAATATTGCTGCTTAAAATGCCTTCGTGTTAAATAAGATTCTATGCTGTAAAATTTTGCAAGGTGATAAAACAAAAAAATGATATAATAAATATAAACCATCTGCATTTTTTAACAAGCCATTTGGAAATGGATTTAATTTATATTTAGAATTGTTTTGAAGTGTTCTCTTTTCTGAAAATGTCCCAGTTACAGTATATTAGGTTTTCAGTAGAAAGATTAAAAGAGCTGACGCACAAATAAACATGCATGCACACCCAGAGCAATTTCCAGAGCTATGAGAGCATTTGATTCTTCAAGGATACTACAGCTGGCTTTTAGTCACATAAAAAGGGTTAGTGTGTGCAATCGGCAGCTCTGGAAAATGGATTCATGAACACAAAAATGCATTAAAACAACATTAAGATTTTGGCAACAACCAACATAAGCCAGGAAACCGAGCTTCAGGCTGAACTCGCATCCTTAACTCCTTCCACGGTGCTTGCTGAAAGGGTCGGTCAGATCCTGCAGGAGGGGAAAGCCCATCCTGGGGCTTCTGAACATCACAGCAGAGGCACCGAGGGGAGCCAGGACTCAGCGTGGTCAGGGCAAAAGAGAGAATGATGCTTTTTGTACGACCCAGCTCCCGTGGCATTATCTCCTCTAACAGGCTCACATCTTGTGTCACAGCTCCGTTCAGCCCGGCATCTCCACTGAAAAGCTTTTCACTTAACTCCTTCGTATTACTTCTGCTGCCTTGCACTCCTACCTCTGCTACACAGGACACTCCCGAGTGCTTCCTGAGCATTTGTTTCCAGCAAACCTCCAATGCCAGCCAGGCAGGGATGAGCCAGCACTGTTCAAGGATCCCAACACTGCAAAGAGCTTTGTATGCCCTGGAATCACTGCCCAGCACCCTGGGCCCCCTCCCCTCTCAGCCCGCCATCAGCTGCACATTAACCCCCCGAAGCTTAACTCAGCCCGTGGGAGACTGGTATTTGCCTTTTTGAACTCACTTCAGTTCAGCAATCCCCAAAACCACAGAGTGTTTTTATTCTGAGGAATCCCACTCCTAGAAGAACTGATGGTTTTGGCTGGTTTTACCTTCTATTAGTTTCCTTTCTACAAATCCCTTCTTAATATTAAAAAGCAGGATTTTCCCCCCAATACATGGATGGTGGTATAGTACAAAAAAAATGTAAAAAAAAAAGGGGGCATTTTGTGTCTGTCTGAACAGGCAATGTATAAAAAGGATGGGGCTGTAACCGCTTTACTTCTTTTGCTATTCCTTCTCCCAGTAGGGCAACATCTACCAGGAAGCATTACAAAGTATGAGAAAGTTAGTTTTAAAATAAATTAAGCACTGTATTGGTACTACAGCCATTATCATGCCTACTAATAAATATCTGAATGGTCATTTGTTTAATTTTAAATCATTCACTCTATTAATAAGCAAATGCACTATTGACCAGATATCAAATGTAATTCTTCTCCCTGAAAACAGCTTCTGAGAATGTTAAGTTCATCCTCATTAAGAAAAAGAAGGCTTTCATTGGACTTTCTCTTTCTATTTTATCATTTAATTACCTGGTGCTAATATCTGATTGATGACATCAAAGTTTGAACAAGCCAGGGATTTTTCAAAGACGCACCTCTGGACAGAAAGCTGCATTTACAAGCCCAGCATTTTGCCTTTCTTGGCACCTAATTGCCTTCCTGTCCCAATTATGTACAGCTAACAGAGATCTACTCTCTTTGCTGTAGTATACACAAACCCAATTCTCTGTGTCCTCTCTTGTGTGCTCCTTCTCAGCTTCTCTGTTAGCATCATCTCAGCTCACTGTCTGCTTGAGTATTCGAGTTGCTCACTCACTTTGGTTTTTTCTTTCCTTCCCAGAAACCCTTCACTGCTCATGCAGCCTCAGGAATGTCAGGACTCAGAAGGAAATTTTTTAAATCTAATTATAAACTTGTATTTATATTTTCACCTTGCAGTTTTCAAGCTGTGAGGGAGAGGGAGAAATCAGGAAGTTCTGCCAAAAAGATTTACACAGCTGGTATCTCACCCTCAACACAGAAGTGGAGCAGTCATCTCCAAGCAATTCCTTTTTCCCTTCCTATGTAATTCCTCTGTTCCCTTTCCTTATTTCTGGGGACTTTGAGTTTGTGGTTTCTGTCTCCCCCAAAAAAAACCCAAAAACCTTAGAAACAAATGAAGAAAAACATTAGAAACAGAGGAACTTCATATCTCATTTGTATCTACTACTTCTCTCCATTTTCACTCACTCAACCAAGGAGAAAGGAAGCTGTATTTCCAGAAGAGAGGAAGGATTTAGAGAGTAAAACATCATCCTTTGGCTATTTTCTGGATTACTTGTTTCCAGATAAGAATGCATGCCAAAGAAAGGGTAGCTGCCCAGAGAGCTGGAGCTCTTCAAGCAGAAAAGACACTGGAATGGCAAGATGGCAAGATTTTTTCAGCAGGAAGTTAACCTTACAAATAACAGTTTCTCATGTATTCCCTAGCCACCTATTTTCAGCATCAAAATTCCCCAGAAGCAGTGATCTTACAGCACCAACAATATCAGAATAAGAATTTTAGACAAGAAAAAAAAGAGAAAGTTAAAGTGGTAAAAGTCTGAGAGGAATGTTAAACTGCTTTGAGAGTGACTGTTTTCCCCTCTGGGTTTCCCACTTCCTCCTAACAAGGACTGGAGAAGCGAGAAACTCCTATGCTAGGAAACTATTTTGTCCTTTTTTTTTCAGATCTTCAGATGCACACAGAGAGCATGTTCCAAATAACAAACAAAACCACAGATCTTTAAAAAAATATATATACAACCACCACCATCAGGGCATGAAGCAGGTTTGGAGGTGTGCAACACCAGTGGAAATCACTGAACAGGAGAACTTAAACCTACTCTGAATAATGGACCAAGATAAGGCACAATGCTGTTTTCAAAGCAGGAATTTTTCCTTTCTCATCAAAAAATAACAAAAAAAAAAAAAAAAGAGCCAAACAAAACATCAGTTACAGAATTTGACCTGAGTTCAGCACAGAACCATTCAGCACAAGATAGCAACCCTCAGTGCAGAAAAACAAAACCCCAAGTAATTCTCCTGTTGCCTGATGTTTCTCCAGCACCCTAGATCTCCTCACCCAAGAGCACACAGAGACAGACAGACAGACAGACATACAGACACACACACACACACACACACACACACTCTCACTCTCACCACCCTACCAACATTCCCTACCCTAAGGAGGCTTCAGGCACCACCTTGAAAACTGCAAGGTGAATATATAAATACAAGTTTACAATTAGATTTTTAAAATTTTCTTCTGAGTCCTGACATTCCTGAGGCTGCATGAGCAGCGAAGGTTTCTGGGAAGAAAAGAAAAAAATAAAGCAAGCAAGAAACTTGAAAACTCAAGCAGACAGTGAGCTGAGATGATGCTGACAGAGAAGCTGTGAAGGAGCTCCTGTGAATGTGGGCTAAGCAAAGATCTGGGTCTCCTTCAAAGGCCCTGGAGGGACTCCAGCTGGGCTTTCTTCAGGGGGCACATCTGCAAATCCACATTGCCCATCAGAGAAATGCTGTTCAGGGGAACACACATGACTGCTTTGCTCACACAGGTTGCAGTGTTTGCATGCCCAGCTCTGCAGGTGTTTTATGTCGGGACACAGGAAAAATCCTATGCCTGCATCCACCAGTGACAATACCTCAACAATAAGGAAACTGATGCTCCTCCATTGCTTTCTGAAAATCTCGACCCTAGAACACACACTGTGTGTCAGTTAAGCTCAGACAAGACTGAAGTGCAGCCTTTTGTGGCCCAGCTCTAGCTCAATCCTAATTCAGTGGGGCTGCTGATATTCCCCTGGAGAGTCACCCACAACTGAGACAGTCACCCAAATTCTCACAGAGTCAGGCTCTGCTCAGGGACAAGTGGGGTAACTGCAGTCCACTGCAAAAGAAAACAAAATGGGGAAAAGCAAAAAGAAGAAAAAAGGTATTTCAAGGCTTCCTCCTTTCTTGGCCAGGACCAACACATGAAAGAAGGATGCTCCTTTACTTTTTCCCACCCTGGGCTCAGCTCCAATAATGTACTATTTCTCTTCTTCTACCCCTACATCTTCTACTGATGTTTTTCTCCTTCATGCTGCAGTATAGGCAGTGGATGTTGATGAGGTGATAGCTGGAGCAATTCTAGAAAAGCAGCTTTTTAGATAATTTCTCATGACCTTGATATTCAAACTGTTCCTTTTCACACAGAATACAGATCTACTTGCCCATATATCAGCATGTAGTAGTCACTGGAAAAGTCTGAGAGGTAGGAATATTTAACAGGAGCCCTGATTTCACTCTCTCTCACCCTTTCTCTCAAGAAAAGTTACTTGCAATCATTATTTTTGCTCTAAGGCTGCACATATCTTAAGGGCAGCCAAGACTGCAGCCAGAAAAACAAAAGGTAAATTTCAGTAAAAGCATTATTACAAAATCTAGTCAAGCATTGTAAATAGAACTGCCATATTATTATTGAGAAAAGGTGTAGTGCCCATGCAAACTACATATTTGATTAGGATCTGAACTCTTTGCTGAACCATGAATCTGAAATAATTTAGGTGATACATATAAATTTAATTTCTTTGTTCAACATTCCACATCTGAAACGATGCACTGCAAATGTGCAGCTCTCACTGAAGTCTGCAAAATGAGTCTTCTTATAACTCGCCTATACTGTGTGGAAATAATCTGAAATAATCTTAAAGGAAAAGGAATAAACCTATTTTAAAAACAGCTGAGTCCTTTAGATTGTATACCGTAACCAATTTATGGAGATAAATGGAATTCAATATTAAAGAAATACTGGGTTTTTCCCCTCCTGTGGAAAATTTAAATGCAGAAACAAAAGAGAAAAAAAAAAGAAAGAAAAAAAAGAGAAAGAAAAAGAAGGAAAGAAAGAAGTGGTAAGATACAAGTAACACTTGGCTATTGTTTCTATATCAGTGCCTGCTAGAGGCATTGCACCTTGTTTTTCCTGGCCCAAGCTAAAGGCTAGCTGATTGTGGAAATGACTCATTCCATCTCTATAATGGAGATACACCAGCTATTGGACGTCTTTATTTCTCATTCATTAAATGAATCCAGTGTCTACTGCTGTGATAGCCATCAACAGACACAGACAAGGAAATAAAAAAAAAAAGGGGAAAGAGCAAGAGGGAGAATACAAATGAATATTATAGACTACTGTATGGGCCCTATTACTAAAAATGAATACAAAATACTCTAAAAAAATACATTAAGCCAGTATTGGCTTACAATGAGGTCAATATTGTGATTCATTTAACTCAGGGGACAATAAATCTTGATATTGACTGAAAACATAAGTCAATATGCGTACTGTTGTGTGCATTCCATTATAAAAACGAGGTGGGTAAGTGTAATGGAGAACACTTTCAGAAGAAAATTAGTTTTGCCAAAAGATTTTGTCTGGTTTTTAAATTCACTGCTGCAGACCACGACAGCTGAATCCTTGTCCCTCACCTGTGGGGCTGTAGGTTGGGCTGGGGCTGGAGACCATCTCATCCCAGATACACTGGAAAGCTCCAGCACAAATGGGAGCCTTAGAGGCCCAGAAAAGGTGCCAGGCTGTAGAAGACAGTGACCTTTATATGGCTGATCTGGTAACATTTAAGGCTATTTGTGCCATCTCCAGGGATGACTTCAATAAGAAGAAGTCAAATATAACCAAACCTTTCAAACTGATATGGAAGAAAGGAGTCAGAGGATCTGTCTAGATTTCTTCAGCTTTAACTTGTGTTGAGCTGTAAGATTCTCCTTCTCTAATGATCTTGAAAAAAATTTTTTTAAAAACAAAACAAAACCCCCTCAAAAAAAGCAAAGAAACTCACATACATGCAAAAAGAAAACTCTCATATTTTTAAAAACATCAGTTAAAAGCAGAGGCTGTGGCTATCCAAGCTCTCAGGGCAGCTCAGCTCCCACTCTGAACTCTACCAATGCAGCCTGGCACTAATATAAGACCAGGCAGAAAAACCAAGAAGGCCTCACAGTGCTCATAGCTCTGGGAGATTGTAATAAAAAGCCCCATTTTTGCAGAAACATTTTGATGTCAGCAGACTGTCTATCCCCAGCATTATTCTGCTGGAAATCTCCCACCTACACCTAAACTGTAGACACTGGGCTTACCTGCCCATGCTGTCTAAGCACAGTTATCATTCTTCCTTGCTGCAAGGTCTTCCAGAACATCTCTTAAAGACCAGCTGGGCCAAGTGACACAGGGAACACGCGTGAAGCTCCAGCTGATTCCATTAGCACCTGAGCTCCTGCATCCATGTACAGGCCAACCTGCTCTACAAACACTGAGCCTGCACAGTGGGCACTTCCTAAAAGTCAAAGAAAAAGCTGCATTGCTTTAAAAAGCCCTGCTCTTGTAAAAGCATCCTGTTTAACTGAAAAAAAAGTTGTGCTACTATCAATGAAATGTTTCAACAGTAAAATTAAATTTTCAACAAGCTACAGGAACAGCATGTGACAAGGCAATCATCTGGCCCCAAGTTACTGACCTCTGAAGTCAGCCAAGGTGAAGAGCAAAACTCACTGGCTCAGCATGTGACCAGCTCCAGCAAGTCAGCAATGGAGGAGGATTCCCTTTCTGATCCTACATCCAGAGATGCTGAACCCCCACCACCACTGCCCAATTCCCCAGGAAAAGGGATGGGCAGCATATGCAGATAAGAGGAGAAAACGATCCCACCCATCAGTAATAGTGCAAAAGGAAAATCACATGACCAGTACAGAAGCCTGCAGGAATCCAGCTCTTATGCAAGCCAGGATGACACACCCCTACATGGGTACATGTACACATGAATACACACACATTTCTGTGACAGTACTTTAGCACACAGTCAATCACACGGAGAAGGGAACATGACTAGGGGTACCTTGGTCAGTGTTTCCTGCATAAAACTAGCATGGCAACGTGCTACAAAATAATATAAAAGAGCAGAAGACCACTTCTTACAGGACAAGCTTGATGTCACAGAGGCAGAATGTCACCCAGGCTGGTTCACAAGAGCACTGCCCTCTTCAACCTGCTTTCATCCACGCTGGCTCGGGGACAGGCGGCAGCGATCAATAGCCACATGCTGAGCTGTAACGACTGAGAGCACTCCTGGGTTAATGCACCTCGGAGAGGAGCCAGGAAGTTCCATGCCACTGCATGCACAAAATTCAGAGGTTACAGAAACAGGCACCCTACACAAGTGAAAGATGCCTGCAGTTGTTTAGCAAAGCATATATCCCAACAGAGCACTGAGGCTGGGTACCACAAGCCATCATCTCACTTAAATGTTTAGGAAAGAGTGGCAGACAGCAACTGTCCTACCACTTCTATTTGGGTATGGGTTAATAATGCCTGCCTCTCTCCTAATCCTACATATTGTCCTGTTTCCAGCCAGGACAGGGTTAATTTTTGCAGTAACCTGGAGAGGGTAAGCCAAGTTTGGCCAGGACCCAGAGGTTATTCTATACCACCTCATGTCACTGCCAGGGCTGAGGGAAAGGGAGTCTCTTCCAGGGAGAAGGGGCCTCTTCCAGTTGGCATAGCATTGAGAGGGAGCAATTGGGTGTTGTCTGCTGTCAGAGGGTTTCCTTGGCAATTGTTCACCTCTTTCTTGTACCCTCTGTCATTATTACTGTTGCTATTTATTTTCTTATCTCAGTGTTGTTTCCAATAAATTGTTCTTATCTCGATATGTGAGCTTTACCTTTTGAGCCTCCAATTCTCCTTTCCATCCCACTGTAGAGGGAAGTTAAATAGGAGGGAGCAAGAGGCTCATGATTTGAAGATTCTCAGTGGGACCACTAAACTGGGGAGTACCATTCCTAGACCATGATGCTGTATGCTTAAAAGAAAGCAAAAGAGTGCATAGGCAATGACCTCGTAAGATTTCTTGCTTTATGTGACATCCTTCTTAATATGCAGCACTGATTTGCCTATCCCTATGGTGCTCCTGACAAAGACAGCTCACAAGGATCAGGCCAGCAGCAGAAGCAGAGGGAAGGACATCTCGCTAATTTTAATGGACATGTCAGCACTCTGTTGTCCTGCCAACCTTGTTGAACAAGCTTTCTCTCAGCAGAGAGCACATCCTTGCTGGGAAGGACTAGTCAGAGCCTTGATCAAGGCCCATTTCAAACCTCAAGTCTGGCTATAAGCACTGCTGGACTCCAACAAGCCTAGAGGCAGGTCTTGGTTACATTACTGCATGTCAGCAGTTTACAGACATGCTCCTGCAACCAAAGCTTTGCCTGAAACCCCCCCCCCCAAGAAGAAAATCAGCACCTGCCTGTGTTTGTGTCTGGACAGATATTACCTGGCTTGGCAGCTAGCAAACAGAGTCCCGCATCCCCTTTCCTACTGAGAGTCAAGAGCCTGGTGTCTGGCACAGACAGTGACTTCCAGCTGAGAAGAGTTCCAGCTGCCCTGGGCAGCAGCCAGGTGCCCTCTGGCAGTGGGGCACTGCATCAGGTGGAGCTGGGATGCAGCTCCATTGCGACAGCGTGCCCACACATCCAGGTAGGGGCAGGAGCTCTCCTCGTTGCATATGGACCTGCTGACAGTTGGAAAGGAGGCTGGGGTCCTGGCTCAGCTACATCCCAGCCAAAGGACAGCAGTGGGATAGGGAGGAGGAAGATAGCCACTTCCAGCTAAAAACAGACACTTCACAAACTTTGGGCAAAGTTTGCTGGTTTGAGCCGGCGGTAGGTCGGAGAAAGCTGGTCACTCCCCTTCACCTAAGAAAAACAACAAACAAAAAACCTCCAAAGATCCTTAAAATTGTACAAAGGCATAACATGCCACTGCTTTACAAATTAAAAATACTAGAATTTGTTCCCATGGAAATCTTCAGGAGCCTTTGTTCTTTTTCTGAGTTAGAAGAAATCTGTTTTCTATTTTTAAAAGGCACTAATTCTTTTGGACCCAAAACCACAGAGAGACTCTGCTCAGTGTGTTCAGATTTTCTCTCCCTCAGCCCAGTCTGCCCCCACTGTGAGTGCTGAGGCAGAGCCCCAGTCCCTGCAGCCTGGCTTGGAAGTCACTCCCAGTTGGTGCCAAGGTAGGTTAATTATGAGAACAACTCTTCCTGCTGCCCAGGTGTAAATCCACTTGTGCACCCAGCTGCTTCCATGCAGCAGGGGGACACAGAAAACCCAGACAGCACTGGGAAGCCAAAGGTGAGTTCAGAGCTTGCAGGCAGAGCCTTTAACAGATTATTGTGGGGACACACACACACACACAGAGCTATTAACAGATTATTGTGGGGACACACACACACACCTTCCTTCACACCCATGTCCAGGCTGGAACTTTAATTCCTCTCCCGGGTTTGGCCTCCCTGCTCATACTTCCATCTCATATCACACTGCCCCCATAAGAAACCAGGCACCCTGGCACATAGCAGTGTGTTCAGCTCCCAGACTGTGGGAGGTTTGGGACTGTTACATGTACTTCACAGCTCAGACCCAGCTCAACATAAAACATTCTGTTATTCTCTCTCTCTTTTTTCCTTTCCCCTTTTCTGAAAGATTCCTCCAGAGATAGACAAGGAGGAAGCATTTTTGCCTCCAAGAAAGAACGAAAATTACAACCCTATCTACATAGCAAAGGATACTTTACCCCTGGGTGCAGAACAAGAAGGCTGAAAGAAATGTAAGCTAACACAAAAATTATGAGCAACTTTGGATGTGGGTAGGTCTCTGGTGTGAGACTGGTATGCAATCCTTTCTTATTTCTTCCTCCTTTCTGTTTCTAAGATGCAGATAGATATTCAGATCATATAGTGGGCAAGACAGATAAATAAATAAAGTTTTCAAGATTGCAGAATATGTACAGCTCTGTGGTTGGGACTCTAATCACCCAGGCAAGGATGAAGAAGTCCTGAAGAACTAGTAAGAACAGGAAGATGAAATACATTCAGTGCTGTGATAATTAATTAAACTACCTCAGTTAGGGACACAGGTTGGTGCCATTTCTTGTGCAATGTATTTATAGGCATATCAGTCCAACAATGATGGAGAGTGAAACCTCGTCTGAAATACTGCTCTTCAGCAGCCGGATAAGCACACTAGAACAGCTCTCAAATGTGTAAGCCAGCTCTTTTCCAGCCCTCAGTTATTCTCTGCCAGCTGTTTAGTCTTCCATAAAGAATACCTACATTTTTCCCGCATTCAAACATTTTATCAAACTGCCATATAAAAGTCGATGGATATTAAAACACAGTAGTGCTGTATATTCTTGCTACAGCCTCAAATTCAATTATAATCCTTCAAGACCCCAGGGAAAAGTTACAAGTGGAAACACTATGTGCTAAAAAAATGAGAAATGATGACATTCAGCATTTGTAAGTTTATTTCTTCTGCCTTTCCTTAGGAAAGCAGGTACAAATAATTTGCAGTCATCATATTGTTTTTATTTGGAATCCCTCCTTTGCTTTGCTGCTAACTGCAGGTAATCTTTAGTTTAAGTTGTCTTGCTTATGAGGATACCAAAAGATTCCCCTCTCTACCTAGATGCTTCCAAAGCATTAAGCTTGTGACTAAACAAGGGAGGAGATTCAAAAGCCATAATGCTCCCCATACCAGTCACCAGCAACTGCATCAGAAAAACAAATAAACAAAAAAAAAAGGCTTTTTTACTTCTCCCCTCGCCTTTTTTTTTTTTCATAGATACCTTTAAAGACTTTTACTTTGAGCGAATATGAGACTCGTCACTTGATGATTAATTTGCATGTTGATAGGCAGTCAGTGTAGCAGCTTTCAGATTAGGGACATTCCGCTGCACACTAAAAGGCACAAAGAACAAAAAGTGAATTTCAATCTTGCCCTTCTTTTCCAGTCAGTGCATTCCCAGCCCATGTCTATTGATGAGCAGTTGGAACAATACCAAAATGCAGTGTAAGATCAATCCTGCTGTTTACTTCGCTGAGCTGAAGGAACAAAGGACAGAAGAAAGGACTTAAACCCAGCTATAGTAAAAGAGTGGGGATGAAGGATGAAAAATGTGCCTGATGGGCAGTAGCACAGAGTAAACTCATTTAGAAAATAGGCAGCTCCAGCTGAGATAAAACCAATGATGATTTGTATTTTGTACTGTATCTTCAGGGGATAAAAGCACTTCTATCAGATACCATTGGAGGCAAACTTGAAACACTGCAGTAAAATGCTATGTTCCCTACCAGGGAGAGAATAAAAATTCCCATAATTGCAAAGGAGTGTTAAATATCTGATTGTGCATGCCTTTTTCCTCCCATGGTGAGATAACTCAACCCGGTCCTCTTTTTAACTTCACAGGGCCTGTCTAATAGAATATTCAGCTGGATGTTTTTGTATCAAATGCAGCATTACACCATGTTTTACTTTGATAAATACTGATAATTGTAATTTGGGGGATTATTAGCCTTTAAGACCTTTTTTTTTTAAAAAAAAAAGGAAGCTATTTCAAATGAGAAGGAACTCAAGTTCCTGAACAGGCAGGAGGATGTGAAGAGAGAGGACAAAGTTCTTCTTCAAATGCAAATGCCTTAACAAACTGTAACTAATGAGAAGAAGAAAATAAAACACTCCCTTCTATTGCTAAACATAAATTATTCTAAATCAAAAATCTATTTACTTTTACTGAAAAGCAAGAATATCTGACACAATGAACTACTACCATCTCAGGCAAGGACAGCACAATACAGAATAATAGAGATGGTAAAAATGAACCGCAGGAGAATTGATGGTATCCTTGTTGATATTGAAGTACAGGGGAATTTTGCTGTTTACTGATCACCATTTGCAGGGTTTGTTCACCTCTAGCTTAAAAAATTACTTCCCAGAGGCTGTTACTTGCTGACAGGGATGTGTTGGCTCCTCACACTGATCAATGTACATTCTTCCAGTAAGGATAAAATTTGAAGTAATTTATTTGATTTTCTATGATGCTTCAGAAGAATCTCTGACTGTCACCAAGCAGCAGATAAACAATGTTCCTGTATGCAGGAGTAAGCACTTTGAGACAATTATAAATTGACCTGCCTAAACACCAGCACACCAGAGTGTGAACACTGTCTTTGCACATAGGGAGGTGGTGTAGATACATATATACACACATATGTATATGCATTGTGGGGTAGGGAAGCTTATTGTTTAAGGGAATAAGAGGCAGCAATAGCAGAACGTACACAGAAAAATCTGAGAGACTTGCACAAACCTTACATTTGAGAAAAACCTCTGTGGTACATCCAAATGCAGCTGAGCCAGCACGGCAGGAAAGATAAAAGGGCTAAAGTTAGGTACAAATATCTCTACTGCTGACTCAACAGCTGAGATTTTTCTGTGGGTTGATGAAGATCCAAAACATTTTCTCCATTTCACCTCACTTTCCAACCCCACTGTTTACTCTGAAGTGACCTGACGTGTCTCCTTTGTCCCAAGATACAATAGCTAAGAAACTTAGGCTCTGATTCTGCAACTCTCTTTTTTCACTGTTATTCAGCAGCAGACGTCAAAGCACTGCTGATTAAAAGCCAGCATATTAGAATTAGAAAGGAGGTACATTGTGTCTTGTGTTAACATCGCTGCTACCAGCCCATTTCTCTGCTAGAAATTTAAACCCTCTTTCTTACTAAAATATTGCACCTATGGGTGCTCTCCTGCAGTCTAACAGCCTGCCAAAAATTAGCCCAGCGGGGCAATAACATCCACCTTGCCCTGGTGAGAGAGAATAGCACTGTGTATGGATCAGTTCCCAGAAGAAGGAATGGGTTTGGGTCTATTTACGGCAACTTTCTCTGAATTTAGAAATATTTCTGTTTAGTTCTGAGTGCACCCTCTCTCTCCTTACATAACAAACAACAGAATCAGACAAACCGCTGTTAATTTTAACTCTCTCTTCAGAACATTCGTACGAGCACATGCACCCATGTTTGGAAAGAATCCTCTATATTTATCCATAAGCATAAATATTTGGTACACTGATGGATCTTAAATTTTTAACTATGTTCTTCCAAGCTTGAGAGTTCATGTTTCTTCAGAGACAACACGAGCCAGTTTATAACCCTCTAGAAACTCACAGACTCTGATAAAGGTTCACAGCTGAAATAACCCTTACTATAGTGGTGAAAATACAACACCATCAGTATAAAATAAGGCAGCATTATTCTAAGCAATCCTGTGTCCATAAATAGTGCAAGATTAAAGTGCCTATAAATTGCAGAGTCTTATTTACTTCTAGATACAATTACATTTACAATAGATAAATGTCCAAAGTCTTTGAAATCTTAAGTCCCTGGTGTGAATTTCTGGATGCAAACCTATGCTGCATGTATGCGTAATGCACATTCCTGTCAAGAATATAATTCATAGGGAGTCTAGTGAGAAAAACCTACCTCGTTCTTCTAGCTTTTTTCCCTACTGTCATTTGCCCTCTGATGGAATCCTTGACTGTTGCCTCGAGTTTCTACAGTGCTGCAACTAATAAAAGAAACAAACAACCCAGTCACATTCTTTTCCCTTCTAATTAAAGAGCATCAGCAGGTGATACTCAGGTCTGTAAAGCTGTATATGGCCACACCTCCCCAGCCCTTTTCAAGGAGAGAAGAAGTTCTGTTCACCTTTTGGGAATGGCCTGCTTGCATCCCCAGCAGGGTGAGCTCAGCAGCTCTCAGGAGACCCACAGCTCAGAGCCAACAACACAAACACAAAGCTAAATTTTCAATAGCTGCCAGGCATTTGAGGTTCCCTGACACATCAGCTGGATTCCTAAGGTCAAGGAAGTTGAGCCTTTCTGCTTTTGAAAGAAATTGTCCTTTTGCAATAGAAGGGCAGGAAAGGAACGTTTGAATGCTTTACCCTTGCTACTAAATGAAAGAAGAGCCTTAAAAGGATTGAGAGTTGCAAAAGGAAGCACATAATGTGAAACACGGGCACACAGACCAGCCAGCACTGATAGGGAACATGCTCAGCACACCAAGGACAAACCCTCTGTCCCCCACCCAAGGTTCATGCCTAAACAGGCACAACTAATATTTGACCTACACACTGCAAAACAGGACTATAACAAACCAAATACACCAAGAAACATCATACAGTCTCCCCAAAGAGTTTTTGAAATCTCAGTGTTATTTAATTCCTTAATTACTAATCACTTAATTACTTTAATCCCACAAACAAGATTTTTTTATGTAACTGACACATTTTTAGAGATTATCCAAAATTTCACAGACCTTGCCAATTCACAAAAAAAAAGCCAACCAGACCTCAAAATTGCACTAATGTCTTCAGAATTTCCTCCTCTTCCTCAGCTCACCTCTTTTTTCAGTTCGGTGCAAACATAAGAATACAAATATAATGTAGACTAACTTATCATTCTGAGGCTGGGCATGCTGGTATCCTTGTTTTAAAGGGAGGAATAGTTCCCAAGACTTTAGAGACATTATGGACCTACAGATGGGCTGGTGGCAAGAAATCAAGCACAAACTCTAGGCTAGGTGGCTTATCTTGACAGCTGAACTATCAGCTCAGTTTATCCCTGAATTTAAGTACAGTAAGGGGCATTTACTGGAAGAAGCACTCCAACAGCCTCTGCATAGATCTTGGTGATGCCAACAACAGAGTGTTGGATGCCAGTTCTTGGCATCTTTCCAAGCAGCTGGTGGGCACAAAGCTAATGCCCAGATATCAGAGGAGATGCTCCATGAAATCTTACCTTTCTTGCCCAGTTCTAGCAAAGATTTTCTGAACTTTCCTTTACAGTTCAACTGGCTTGGACCAAAGCCAGTTTATTCCTAAAGATTTCCACTAACATTATTCTATCACTGCCTCCCTCCAAAGAGCTCAAATCTTGGAGCAGACACAGCTGGCTTATCCAGAACATCCTGTCCTGAAGCATTTTGCTGTCAAAATGCAACATCCTCTTCATCTCAGTGGCCTCTGTTCTTCAAGCCAGAGTAGTAGACAGACATACCCTAAGCAGGCACTAATATGTTTTAAAAGGCAAGTCATGAAAGAAAACAAAATATCCAGTGCAAAGACAGAGAAATGAAGAAGAAGGAGGACTAAGAGTCTCTCTAATAGATTTCTGTAATTTGCTTCTTAAAAAAAAAAAAAAGTTTCACAACTTGAGCTTGGACAAGAAACCAACTCCACAGCTCTGTGAGGTAATTACAGCAGTTTCCAAAAGAGGTTCTGGAGCACACAGATGACAGGCAGAACAGAGGCTAAGAATGGGAACAGCAAGTAACAACAGGTCAGAGTGCAAGGCTTGAAACTGTGCTTTTAAGGGGTTAGCTTGGAAATAAATAAATAAATAAATAAATAAATAAATAAAAGAACACTGAAAGTCAGTTCTGACTTTTATCAGGGACCAGGGTCAGTGCTGTGAATGGCTGCTCCAAAAGGCTGGACTCCATCAGCCTTTGAATGCTGGCATCTGTGGGATTTACCGATGGCAGCAGTAGACCTCAGGCTGATGTCTATGGCTCTGACCTGCAGGCACCAGCATTTCCAGGGCTTTTCATAGGACCAGCTGCCTTCCCCAAGACAAAACCATAGGCTCCAAGCATAGCCCATGAACCCTCTCTGCTCCATACCACAGCAAATCACTTGGATGAGCAGCAGTGGATTTCAGAGCTAAAACCAATGCAGTGGGGCACATCCCCAACAGCTGCTGTTTGAGGCTGACTGCAAACTCCAACATCCATTGCATTTGGGTGACATGCAGAGTGTCCTGTAGCTATAAAGGCTAGAAACTTCCCCAAACACACATTTCAACACCACCACCAAATGTTACTCTGATTCCTATATCTTGATTTCCTTCCCTTGTTTTCTCAGCTTTCCCAAGCTTCTGTGTCATATGCTCCTTCCCAGCCCAGCCTTCCCCAGAATTATGGGGAGGAGAACAGGACAGAGATGTTAAAAAGTAGCAATTTTCTAAAAGGCTAAATCATACAATGGATTAAAATCAGATGTTCAGGCTCTGCACAGGCAGTTCTCATGGAATGTCTGCTGTGCAGGAATCAAACGTTATCACTCTCTGGCTGATGTGATTAAATGAAACACGTCAGTGGTGAGTCTGGCTCCACATGTTCAGATGTCAAAATCTCTTTCCACCCTCCTGAAAAACCAAACCAAGAAACTTGTCTCCAATTACCCCACCTTCCACTTTTCCCAGCAGTGAGGTCAGGAGCTCCCTAGATAAGAAAGAATTATTCCTTATGCTACAAGAGGTCTAGTGAGTCTGATTCTGTATTTTCTAAATGAGTAAAAACTCATACAGATCCCAAAAATAAGGTCTTCATCTAAGGATGTCAAGGAGGATCAGCTCAGGTCCCTAAGAGGGAATAGCATGGAGAAGTCTGCTCAGATGATCCATATACAGGCAGCAGCATTAGGAAGACCAAAATAGTCTCTATGACATCCTGCACACCTCCAGATATTTACACATTTTGCTGTAGAAAAATGGTGCAAATGACTGAAGTACAGAGAAGAATTTAATTTTCTCAGAGAAACTGTCTCTCTCCTCAGCCCTCACGCCACAAGCAGAAAGGGGGCTTGTTCTCAGATACATTTGCTCCATTTGGAAACCTTCACAAAAAGTTCCACCATCATCAAGAAACAAAACCCCTGGAAAATTAAAAACATGCACCTATTGTAAGAGCAAATTTATACCAAACTATCCCTCCACCCTGTAATGAGAGCAGTCAGGGTCAAGGGGAGATAATTAGCAAAAGGGGTTTAAAAAAAAAAAAAAAAAGAAGAAGAAAAAAGGGAGCGAAAAGGAAAGGGGAGAAGAGAAGAGAAGAGAAGAGAAGAGAAGATAAAAGAAAAGAAAAGAAAAGAAAAGAAAAGAAAAGAAAAGAAAAGAAAAGATCAAGCAGCAGGGAAGAATGGATGTCTGAGCTCTTCCCCTTTTGTACTTAGGGTCAGTAGCTTAATTTTCTCTTACATTTGAGTTGTTTTTAATTTCCAGGAAGTCTTCCCAGATATCTTGAAACTTTGCCAAATTATCATTAAGCCAATATTTTACCTCCTCATAAAAATGCTACAGTATCTCCCCCACTCAATACATACTGCAGGAATAGATCTTAAATCAGGGAGGATGGGAATTTGTTTTTAAAATGACTTAACTATTTCAACCATCCCAGGGAGAAGGAAAAGCTTTAAGGGAAAAAAAGATCCCTTTAGTGCTGTCCTCCCCAAATATAATAATTATTTTCCTGTGGCTCTGTTTAAAATATCAGCACCACATATCAACATTATGTTTGCTCTTCACCTTGCACAGCTGACCACAAATGAAGTATCACAAGAAAAATAGCTATTAAACTTCCATGTGTGAGGCACTTACAGACATGGGATCTACATGGAAGCTTCACAAATCCATCATTAGTCATGGTCTCCAGAAGCCCTGCAGGGAGGAAGCAAGAAAACCAAAAGCACACTGAAGTACAAACACTCCTTTGTGGATCATAATAACTTGAGAGAGAAAAGGGATGCTCATACAGTTAACAAGTATGAGTCCAGCCCAAAATGGATGTTTGACAGCCCTTCCCTTTATTAAAACAGTGCATTTTCAGAGCAGAGATTTTTTCCTCCTGTTGTCACTACTTCAAACAAACAAACAAACAAAAGACAAACCCACTAAATAAGCCCAAATTTGGCCCAGCAGAATAGCTGCACCATTCTGTAAATATGGCAGTTTGGTGAGGTCTGTTGTTATGTGGAAAAGCCTAGTAAAGAGCACAATTCCAGGTAAATGAGGTATAGGAAATGCAGGGGACTTATCTAGCCCATCATTAACCTCATTCTGAGACAGCCCCAGAGGCAGTTCTTTAGCCACCAGCACAGCCAGCTGTCAACTGTGTCAAACCAGTAACGGGTTCGTTAGCTGGGGAGCAATCTGAAAACCCAGCCATAGATCCAAATGCCTAAAAAATATTCTCAAATGTGGTAATTATGTCCTGCAGCTGCCAAGAATGTCCTCAGAGAGTTCACAGATATTGGTTGTACCAGCGAATCACAGCAGATAACCACTGTAGTCTCAGCAGGAGGATTAACAACAGGCAAAAATCTGAAACTTGGAAGGAGAGATTTTGAACCATCAGCAACAATTGGCATGGTAATTGCCATGCTTCTTTAAAAACAGTCTGCTTTTATTTTTTAAAAGCATGCCAACCTAGCATCTTCATTGCTTAATACAAAATTATTTTAAAACACAGTGTAAGACATGACATTATAACAGGGATGAGCTTCAGAGAGGGATCCACAGAGATCCTGGAAAATGAGGTTGTCTTTGCAGTCCCATAAGCTGGGCAACTGAGTGTGGATGCAGCTGATTTCAGGGAAATCAACATCAGCTTTTGAAAACGCTCACAAAATATCATAAAAAATAATTTTGTATTAAGCAATGAAGATGCTAGGTTGGCATGCTTTTAAAAAATAAAAGCAGGCTGTTTTTAAAGTAGCATGGCAATTAGCATGCCAATTGTTGCTGATGGTTCAAAATCTCTCCTTCCAAGTTTTGAATGGTGACCAAAGGAACAGCCTGTGTGCAGCCTCCTGTGAAGGCTCTAGAGGGATTTACCAACCAGCCTGAAATTAGCAGGTGTTTCATGTCCATCTTGCAGTAGAAAAAATTGCTTGTGAATGATATTTGGCAGTTAGTAGATGACAGAGCAAACTTTTGCTTATTTCAGTGATAAGCAGCCAGCTAGCAGGACTCATAAGGTCTGGCAATAGTGACAGGAAAAGTAACTATTAGCTCTGAGCAAGTTCCAAAGGCAGAGATCAGAATAATCAGGGCAGAAGGAGCCATACCTCAGAGCAGCCCCAAGAAAACCAAATCCCAGATTCCAGAACCCACTGAAAAAAACGCAACTTTTTAAACACTATTGTGCAAAGCTGTTGACTTCATGTTTTCAGTGGGGAAAAAAAATAATGGGATGGTTTGGGGTTTGGTGGTTTTTTAGCTTTTCTGTGGTATCAAAATGCTGGATTTTGCAAATCTGAAAAGTTTTGATTCAACTTTTCATTTTAAGAAATAATTCAAAACAAAATAGCTCAAGGTTTTTCCTATAAATCTCCTTTCTCTTTCTGTCTGTTTTCATTTACATGCAAAATAAAAATGATTGTTTCTAAGAATTTGATTATTTTTAAAGAGCTCTTAATTATAATTTCACTTACCACAAACCAAAGAGAAAAATCATCCAGATTTTGCCCAGAGCCTTCACATTCCTGAAGTCAGAAGAGCCAGTATAATCATATGCAAAGTTTGCCTAGCATACCACAAACCAGCTTTCTTTTAAAAAGCTACTGCAATAGAATAGAGGAACGGAATGCAGACACATCTCACATATTACCCAAAGTACATCCTAAAGCATTAGGAAATAAGGGATTATGAAAACTAGAACTTCTAGGGAATGCTCAAGATAAGATAAAGTCTGTTCTGAGCATTTCAGAGACAGAGCCTGGAACAGTATCAAGATTTGATGGTCTCTGCTGACACACGGTTGCAACAGAAAACCAGCAGTTTTAAAAGACAGGATACAGGAAAATCAACTACAAGCAATTAACACAATCTGGAAAAGAAAGAGCCTGTCATTTAACATCAGCTAGATCAGGTTTGCTTTCCAAGATTTGTTGGTATTTTAGCTTTCAGCACTGGTTTATTCAGAAGACCTGGAATGAAGACTCAAGAAAAACACTCACAAAGTATTTCTTGATGGCCAAATGCCAACGTTACGGCATTCTCAGAATGCAGTGACCAACATTTGTCCAACTTCAACTCTGAGAGGCAAAAAACTCAACACAAAAACCCTACAGGCACAGCAACTTAAAATCAGGCGTCTTCAGAAAGAAGTTTATTTTCCATAGAATTTTCAAAACACATGGGACACTTGAAGTCTCCACCAGAGGAAAAAAAAAAGTAGAAAAAAACGGCAGCAATTTTAAACCAGATCTCAAAGTTTGTCAGTGTGACCACCAGAAATAAGTGAGGAGCAGCATCCACATACAGAGGCTAAGAATGCCCAGCACCAGCTCTGACCTTTGGTGGAGGCAGGTGCCTTTGAGGCATTTCTTCCTGCAACCATTTCTTTTCCATATCTTAATATAGCAGAAATTAGGCAGGGTGCTAATCCAGGAAAGAAAGGATGGACTGAGCATGATGAACTCAAGTAGAAGAGACCCTTAACTTTCAGTCCCTTTCCTCACATTTCTTTCCAGAAGCTCTCCTTCCTCTGTAGTCACTAACATCCTTTCCTCAAATTTTGTCTCAGTTCCATCACCATTACAACAGCCAAAATATCTACAAACCTCTGGACATTTGCCAACACTGGAATAGCACTTCCAAAGTGTAATGCAGAAATGTTTAATTGAAATTAAATAACAAAAGGATGGCATTCCCGATGGTCAAAAATAAATTGTTCATTAGGCTGTGGCTGTTGCACAATGGAAACAATTGATAACATTCATCTGTTTAAAAATTCTGAGCACTTTTGTTAGGTCAAAGAGATCAGCGATTACTCCTGTTCCATTCTTAACAACATGCACAACTAAAATGTTCTTGTCAATAGACAAGATCTTCTTGTCAATATTATTTGAAAAGACAAGGCGACATTTTCAAGTCCACCCAGGCCACATTAGATTTTCAACACCTGTATTCATAAGTGACTTGAAACTTTTTTGCTTATCCAAACTAAAACAGTGAAAACTATGTAATTTTAATTTTCTTCTGTCCAGCTTTCATCAAGTTGAATAGTTAAACAGAACTTCTGAATCTACTGTAACAGGAAAGCTTACTTTATTTAAATACAGAAAATATCTACCACTCTCATTGTGACAAGGTCACTAAAAAAGAGCATATATGGCTCTGGCTTTCCGTTCCAGACACTTAGAAACTTGAAGATGACAATATGCTTTTTAAAATCTTAACTGCTCCATTCCTCATTATTTTAGCAGAAATGTCCTGCTACCAATAAGCCTCTTGCGTGCTTTCTGCTCACAGAGATGGGATATCAGCTGGATCATCTAACCTTTGAACACTTCACATTCTCCCTCAACAAATGTCAAAAAAATATGGCTCTGTGCTATCCAGAGAAAAATAATCAACACACACACCAAGTCAGGTGGCACAAAATGGAATGCTCAAGAGAAACAAATAACAAATTCCACACTTCAGTTCTCTAACCAGAATCGATGCCCTAGGCTGATTTGTTTCCTGGGAAGTGCTCATTTTGTGTGATTTCTTACATCTTAATGTAATGTTCTTTAAACAAACTTTGTCATTAGAAAAATTTAAATAGTTTAAGTCATGAGAAGTCCTCTGATTACTTCAAAGCCCTCAGGTTCATGTAATCTCATTGCAGGGATACAAAACAGGTTACAAAACAAGGATTTTTCTGTGTATGAAGTCCACATGAACCTCAAAGCACAGCGAACAGTGCAAAAGCAACTTGTTTAGATCAAATCTTTCTGAACACTAACAAGGCCTAGAGCATTGTGATGAGGCATTGCTGATGATAAACAGATCAGCAGCACGACAAAAGGGCACCACCAACCCTTGCACCTCTCTCAGGAACCCCTTTCCCAACATTTACTAACTTATCATTTTCAAGACTCACTCCATTTCCTGGGTCAGCATTTCTTCTGTCTCCCCAGTAACACTCAGGAAGGCCAGGCTGCCCAGGGCTCCCTCAGGGGACACAGCAAGCACACAACTTTTGTCTTGTTTATCAGGATGCCAAAGGTTTGAGTTTGGCACTTGCCTGCATCACTTATATAAAGATGATCTATTCTACAAAACCACCATCAATTTGCTTTTCACCAGCAGCAGGCACCTCTCTTTGACTCTTTAATACCAGACACTAATCCAAGGCACAAGTTTGGCTTCTGCAACTGTTCCCACTCCTCCCTCCTCCCACATCCCCTCTGCTGGACTTCTTGATCATGGATAAGAGACAGACACTAGTGGGTTATCATAACTTTTTTTCAATTTATTTACCCTGAAAATCTGCCAAAAAATAATCAACCAAAAAAAGGTCTCCTCACCCATGCCTTAGCCATGACATGCAACATCTCACATCACATATAACTTGATGGTGACCTGCTTTGGGTCTGTAATTAAACAGTCTGCTTGCAGGAGGTATCCATGCTTTTTAGCAGCTGCTGAGTTTGGGGCTTTGTGCTAAAAGGGCACACACTGAATTCCTGCTGGCTGGACCTGCCAGGCTGACTTACCCCATTTGCAAATGGGGGAAAACTGTTCTTAAATAACAGACAAACTTAATAAAATTGCTGACAAACACAAAGACCTTCCTAAGTCCAAAATGTTTCATCATTTACTATCATTCACCAGCAAAGTACTTTGCAGCTGCCACTGCCATCACCCTCACCAGGGCCAGTGCTGGATTCTGCCCCAGGTGCTCTCCTCAGACCAGATCTGCTGTCCTGCTTGGGTGGAGGGGGCTGTGCCCACGTTGACAAATCCCCACCTGTCTCCCAGCCCTCACTAGTTCCCTGCCAGCAGGTAACAGCCTATTCACACCATGTAGAGCACAGGCTTCCCTGGAAAGGGAGGAGTCACATGCTTGAAAGTGTGCTTTAGCATTCTACTCAATTTACTTTTAAAAATAAAGTGCCAAGAGAGTGAGGACTCCACCAAAGCCAGTGCGAAGCCAAAACAAAGCTATTCTTTCACCAACAGCTTTGAATGTACATCTAATAGATATTCCACATACAGGTGAAAGTGGTCAGTGCAAAGCTGTAACACTGCTGGAAATACTTTCTTTTACAGGCTTGGCTCTCACAGCCAAATATTTAAGATGATAAAATAACTAGCTAAACACTGGATTTGGCTGTGGCTGCAATAAACATTTTTCTTTTCAGTTGTAGTTCCCTTTCCCAAATGCTGTTAGAAGTCATTATTTATGTCTACAAACTCCATCCATCTCTCTCTATTTTTTCCCTAGGTTTCCTACATCATTCCAACTATTGATTGTGGGAATTCATTTTCCAAGAAAAGGTAAACTCCGATACATCAAACCAGATTTTGCATCTGGCACTCACTATGAAAGCAACTGGCACTTATTCAAGTGTTCTGAACTGAAATCTTTGAAACTATTGAAATCTTTCACCAGGTGCAAGCACCAAATCCCAGTTTCTACCCCAAGCTCCAATGTAGAAATGGAGCTCTGTGTATTGAGTGGCCACTGCAGCTTCTGCAGTGTTGTTTCCTACCTTCTTTTCCCAAAGAGATGGAATAATTTCCTTAAACACTCACTCTGATTGTGCAAACCAGCATTCACCTTGAGACTGAAGCAGATGACACCATGTAGGTGAAAGGAAACATGACAGAGGCCACTGCTACTCAGCACTTCACAAAGACAGAAGCGGCCTCAGGGTACACAACAGAACGAGAAACTTTTTTTTCTCCCCTTACCACTGATGTTTATTGATTTGTCCAGTTCATAGGGAGCATCCCTTAATGTTCTGCTTTCATGTTTCTGCTTTGTTGCATGGGTACAGAAAAGAATATTGCAAATTGATCTTTCTTCCCTGCCTTTGTTGGGAAGGCACTCCTATTACGTTAGCTCCCCTGGCCTGTCAGCTCCTGCTCACTTTGCCAGTATATAATCAGCATGGCTAAACACCGAGGGCTGAGCTGATTAATTTCCAGCCTTGGCCACTGAGCCCATTGATGCACTCCCTGTTTGATGATCTGTGCAAGAGAGGACCACTTTTGATTGCTTGACCCTTGCCCTTAAACCTCGAGCTGTCGGCTCTAGCACCTGTCTAAGTTAACAGAACACACATTGTGTTTATTTTCAGTTTAAAAGGAAACCCTAACAATGGATTAGCATTCTCAAAGCACAAAGAGCCTGATTTTCTGCTCAGCACTGAACTCTTGCAACTCCCACAGATGCCAGATGATTTCGGGGTACTTGGTACCACCACAGACATGCCTGGAATACAAGTTTAAACAAAATAGATCTCACTCCATATCCGGATACAAATTTATAAGCCATATGCATTAAGTAAACTCAAGAAGGAGAAAAAAACCCTACCAATTAATTTACATCCTCATGCCTAAATTATTCACCTGAACTGGTTCAGTAAGCACCAACAGTAAAATTTCCACTCACTACATTTAAAATAAAGTGCACAGCATTCATTTTTTCAATGGTGCCAGAGATGTTCCTGCTGTTTATTTCAGATTAATAAACAGAGTTAGTTTATATTCCAGGAAGGAGCAGTGAGTGATTAGTGTTAAGGCTGTAAGAGTCACAATACCTTTCCTTTCACAGAAAGGGAGTTTTACTTAAAGGCCCAACATTTATTTTAAGAATGTTGTCTTGGAGTCCTAGGGATGTTTGGAATGAAAGAAAGGAAAAGAGAGGACAACGGCAAAACATTTAAAGGACAGTTGGTTAGCCTGATTTTTTAATGTAAATACATGTGTATAATTCTGTACATAATTATAAGTGAATATCTGCAGATATGAGCATTATGGATCTTGTAAAATATAGATATACAATTTAACTGTAACAGCTTACCCTGGCAGCCACACTTTCACAGCAGCGTAGAATAATATGCCTGGTGCAGCAGGGGTGCACCTGTGAAGCAAGAAGAAGAAAAAAATCTGTATTCATGAGTGCAAATTGGCTAAAATTGACAGACTAGCAGTAGTGAGGTTTCGCTTCCCTTAACCCCCATCTTTTCTGCTCATCCTGCAAGTGCTGCAGGTAATGGCTCTCTGGGAGGAGAACTTCTGCTGCTGTTCTGGAGGTCATCCCAGTGACCAGGTCAGACCCTGCTGTCCTTGTGCCAGCTGGCAGATCAGCCTGGGAGAACAACACTTCTCTGTTGGAATGCCAAATGCACTCCAGGTGCTGCTTTCAGTTTTATGTGTGACTTAATCCCTTTGTGGGTGTCTGTAGAGAGGGTAATGGGCTCCAAGGGCACAACCCCATCCACAAGCCTAGTCCCTAGAAGTGGATGGAGAAGACTGCTGACTCCTCACAGCAGCCTCAGAGAAATTTCAGAAGGTATTTCACCTGCCAGAGCCCCATGGTAAGCAAAGGTTTCATGAAGACTTCATGGAGGATCACAGAGGTAAAAACTGTACTCCCAGCCTATTAGTAGCTGTTTACTCTTAATAATTATTATCCTTTATCATAAATAGTTCCTCCCTATCCTGAATCTTTTCTTAATTTGTTATGAAAAGGTCAGATGTATTTGATTTTAAATGGACTATGTAGGCCATTGTTGCCTTCCCTTATAAAAGGAAACTTCTTCACCAGCCTGCATATGTTCCTGACGGAAATCTTCCTTCTTAAACGTGCATGGCCAAAATGGTGAACAGTATTTAGACAAATTTCCACCTGTGTTTTCCCACTGCAAAAATTCCACATGACATATCTGATGCTGGTGTTACCCACATTAATTAATAATGGCCAGAAATTTGTGATCAGGTTAACTCTTAACACAGGTAGGCCTGGTTCCACCATTATGTCCAAATGCAGAATTTTCCTGCTTGTGGCAGAAATTATTTCTACTTCTTACACTTGTGACTTAAAATTTAATGTAGAAATCTTATCCCATTTGTTTCGCTCCTCAATGACAACAGTTGTTCAGTTCTTTATGATGAAATGTTCATATTCTAACATTGCATCATTTGCAAATTTCGAGAATAAGTTTCAATGGTTTGGGCCCTATGAATTCTGAAGAAACCTTAAATATGACTATGGGGATTTTTAAAGGAATTTTGAATGCGTTAGAGATGGGACTTCTGAGTTTTTAGATGACGCTGTTTATTTTTTATTTTTTACATAGGCAGGAAGGGGGAGTTCAGTTTACATCTTCACCTTATGGCTCAAGAAGGTCACAAGATTCCTAGTTATAAGACTTTTTAAGTATTTATTGACCAATAAAACATCCCTAACAAGAATACTTTTGGTTTTGACTTAATCTTTAAATATTTCATCTTATGGATTCATGCTATAGTGTAAGCTTTCTTTGCTAATCATGTAATGACACACAAACTTACAGTACTGCATTCTAAACTCCTTGTTTACTTTTGTAATTACTTTTAATTTTTTTACATCTTAAACTCTAAAATTCTGAACTTTCTTCTACTTAATGTGACTCTGCTTTAAACTATAAATCTACAGTCTCACTTCTAGCACCTAAGTTTGGAAGCCTTTTCTAATGTCTCAAATCCTGCGTTTAATTCTAAGCTTTGGCTTACAGGCCCAAAGTTCAGAGAATTCCCTGAATTTTGGATTCCAACACATGACCAGGTTTAAAATTCCATTCCTGAGGATGACCTCTCACAGACTCCCTCCAGTCAAGCAGCTCCTTACAAGCCTGCATTTTCAGCCTTCAGTTTGGCCAGGTTACTGTTGTTCTAATCCCCCTTTCACTTCACTTTGCAGCCACAACGCCATGATAGATGGAAATTTGCCAACTCAGAAATTTGCCCACTGCTTCCTTCTTCAAAGTTACCAACCCAAGATATGACGTTAGTCCTGTGCAAATATGAGCAAAATTTATTTATGTGGTCTAATTGTCCAAAGGAAGGATAATACAAGATTTCACAAGCAATGCCTACAGCTGAAAAGCTGATTCTGAAGGAATCATCTCTTCTCCAGAGCTGCAGGTCTCAGGACACAGAAAGAGCAGTCTTATATTAGACATAGAAACTTACAATGGTATTGGGAATTGGAGTGGAACAGACAGATTGGGAAGCTCATTTTCATGCTGTCATACAGTTGAAGACCATGGATTTGACAGATCCTTGGAAAGCCAAAATTGACCTGATTTCTTGTCAATTTTCTCTTTGTTCCCTCACCTTCTATTGCCACACTGCTGAAGTCTATGCTGAATAGTGTTTCTACCCACATATGTGTGCTTTCTTGTTTTTTCTCTTATTCTTCCTAATCTTTTGGACATGCCAAGGTAGCCATTTTCTACCCTTCACTCTCTGAAAGGTGGATATATCTTCTACTTCTTTTTCAGTTCATCTTAGTTCTTACATTTGGAGAAAGCCAAAATACAGACTTCAAGGACACACTGAGACAAAAATCATATCACTGGCATCAAAATTACACTCAACCTTCCCAGCACCTACAAAAATTCTAGGATTCTTAAAGTTAAGACCAAGTTCACCCTTCCCTTAATGAGGAAGAGAGTCAGACCGAAACATGAGCAGAGTCCAGAGGCATGTGGTTCAGGATTCCTATTTACCAGAATTCTTGATTTGAATAATCATAAATTTTTCTTTCCTTCTTCCCCTTCCACTACTACTGTACTGCAGACTAGCTGTGTTACTTCAGAATTTCAATAGTTATGTCAAATTACCATACCTTAATCGTACTTACCCCTGCTTCCTAATTAAAACATAATAAATAGGAAATTATATCACTGTCAAAACTAAAACTACATTGTTTTTTAAAAATCAGTAGATACTTACAATACAGTAATTGTCTTAATGCAGCTTAATTACATCCTTACAAGAAGACAATTTTAAGAGTGACCTATTTTATTCTCTAGATTTACATAATACAGCAAGCAATCAACGGTGTCCTGGATACATGAAGCAAATATTTTAAAGATTAAAATGACTGATAAAATAGCTATTTTTCACAGGGTTTGTTTTAATGCATTGTTGGGTTTTAACCTGAAAAATATTCAGGATGAATAATGCTCTATAATGGTAATGTTTCCAAGGAAAACTGAATTAAAAGCTCTGGAGGAAAAGTCAACAAGACTTGGTGGAACACATAGTGAGAGACACAGCACTGTCCACAGTCCTGTTTGAGACACTGAACCAAGAGTTTGTGAATGTGGGGAGAATGCTGGGGGGGGAAAGCACCACAACACTTTATCATATTCCCCTCACAAGACTGTTGTGATGCAAAAGCAGCCTTGACTTAAGGATATATTATTTCCATGAACCACATTCCTCGGCAGTCCTCAAAACAAGTCTTTAACTGCTTCTCTGGATGGGGTCCTTATTCCCAAGCAACATAGCATCCCACTGCCAAAGCCATCAGGAGCTCAATGTTCATCTCCTCTTTGATCCCCAAATTCCAGTTCAGGAAGAAGTCCCTTCCCCAGAGCACTTGTGCGTGTGGTCAATTCCTTTGGGTGGGATGGCACTCACAGCGTGCTGACTAAAGCTCATTGCCCTGCAAGGATGGCCTTGGATGCAACAACTGCCATGGTGAGTTTGGGTACCAGTGAACACAGTCAGGCAAAACTGAGCTCTAAATTCACCTCCTTCCATTAGAGAAACGCTTCAGATAAACCAAACTCTCAAAGTAGCTCTGCTTTCTGGACAGTTCAGCCCTCAAGTGTTTTCTCAGGATTGTTTATATATTTGTATTGGAACAGGACAAATGTCCAGTTTTATCTACATTGATATGAAACATGGAGATTTGAAGTGGATTTTAATATAGCAAATGGAACAAGCACCAAAGCTTCCACCCTGCAAAAATCAACAGGCAAGAGCAGGCAATATGACCATAGCTACTATCCAACAACATCCTGGAGAATTGCTTGTATTTTTCCCAGAAGATTAAGGGTTAGGCAAAGTTACATTTAGGTAGCACACCAGAAAAAGAACATGTGTTGCTCAAAGAGAATTTGCATCCCACACCAAAAGAAATTACTGAGGCAGGTTTACTGCAGTTTTGACACATCAGAGGAGTAACCTCATTCAGCCAAAATCTGAACTCCACAGTGCCCCTGGAAGCAGTAGTATAAAACATGAAGAAATTATTGAGTATTCCTTATGCATTGAAAATGAGTCATATTTCTTCCCAAGAAAATCCATAAAAACAAAAGAACTGATGCTGATACCCAATCTTTGAACTGATCACTGGACCAAGGTCTATATTCTATCTGGTTGCAGAAAATTGCTTTCTAGACTGACAACTGATTAGTATACAAGGATGATTATATGCAAATCTCCAATTTCTATTGACTTAATTGTGATCTGATGTAACATGTATAATTAACACATGCATTTAAAATAAATGTATATTTAATTAACATGCATATTTATAAAATGAATATTTATATTTAGCATATAATTTTGGGTGAATTTAGGTGGCACAAAATTGAGGGGTTATCATTACTGATGAGAGCTAGTCACAGCAGAACAGCTTTCACACCTCAGGCTCTCCCTGGGGATTTCAGTCCCAATTTATCTCACCTCTGGCAGGCCAGCCTTGGGCCTTCCTCCACTAAACAAAGTCTGCAAGTCACACCAGACAGATGCGACTCTGGTAAACATCTTCATTAGGGCTGGGGGAGGGGAGTCACTCAAATCATAGTTTGAATAGGAAACTACAACAGTATGACAAGCAGAGTCCAAATATATCTGAAGCCAAAGGTCAGGAAGCTGGGCATCAGATTTCCCAAAACTGTTTAGTATTTCCATTATAGATACAAGCTGTTGTGTGACTCCAGCAATTCAGGGAAGTTTAATCCCATGAAACTCTCTTCTGCAAAACAGAAAATGTAAAAATAAATTTGAGACACTACTTTCATAGCGATGCGAAGACATGATGCCTTAAACACACTGGGAAGACCAGAGCACCAAACTCCAGCTTGTCAATCAGAAATGCTGATCTGGAGAGTCCATCCAAGCAGCCTTGCCCCTCACTACACTCATCAACAACTGGGTCATGGTGCTTATCACCAGGGCACCAAAAGCATGGGGCATGACAAAATATTTATGTGGGACAAAATATCAACGATGATCTCTTTAGTTTAGAATGTCTCTGGTGCAAGCAAGACTTCCTACAATCAATACAAATCTCTCATTCTCAGGCGTTCCCCAGGAAATAAGCAGCCTCAAAAAGCAAGAGAAAGCCCACTGCTTTCCACAAACAAACAAAAAAAAACCCAAATGGAAAATGAATGACACTCCCATGGCTCTGTGTATATATTTCATACCATCTCTTCTCTACTTGAGGAAGAAATATTGAAAAAGTACCTTAATCACTGCTGAGTGGTGCTTAGTTGCGCTAGATCAGCATCAAAGAGAAACTTATGTGAAACCCAACCCAGAAATTCAGTCTTGGGCTTGAGTAGCATTCTGATGTCAAGCAATTATTTGTTTCCTATCAGCCAACATCAATATTTGTATGAAGACAATTATTAAATACCTAGTTTCCTTGGGAAGAATCAGGGGGAGACTAATAGCACATCTCCAATGGAGTAGTCATCTGTTTCTCCCCAGGGAGAACAGAAGTACATTTTCTTCTTCACTTCCTAGGAAAAGTAGAAATCCTGACAGCTCTTGCAAGGTTCAAAAATACCTCAGTGTGCCCCCCTTCTACAATATGGAGCATATCCTCTTTATAAAGGCCTAGAATATAAACAGTTCTACCATGCTATTCCTGCAGTATTTTGATCAAATGTCATCTAATTCTAGGCAAATACTTCTCCCTGATATATTTAAAAATCAGGTTTAATGGTTCATATACAGTGGATGCAATCACATTAGTTTCAAAAATGTACTGACAGAAGGAAATATTCTGACTAGAAAGACATTGTGCCTTCCAGCACTTTGTAATGGCAAAGGTTACACAGCCAAAGTGTCCTAGTGCTGCAAACACCAGCTTTGGCAGTGATGTAGTTAGACAAAAATCAAAACTTACAAAGGAAAAACAGGATTAATCAAACGATGCATTTCATCATTAGCAGGATGTGATCTTTCTTCTATTGCACCAGATCTATCAAATCACAGATTTTGTAGTTAATCATTTGGATTGCACATCTCCAGGAAGCCAAGGAATCAATTTACAGTCACCTTTGTCCATTTCTTCTTCTGCCTCAGTCCCCACACTCTTCTTGTGTGGTTTTATTGCCTGTCCCCTCAGACAAATCTCTTCCCTTCTGCCATGAGTCTCCCATTCTGTAGCTTCTGTTCGCCAGAATGGTTTTTATTTCTCTTCCTGAATGCTCAACTTTCCCTTCCATTCTTTTCATCTTTGCCTATGTCTCTTAACTCAAAGCAATAAAGAAGAGCAGATTTAACAACTGTCAGGATGCCTTTGATAGGGGAGCATGTACACAAAATGAGTCTGCATTGTGCTAAGGAAGGAAGAGCCACAATAGAGTGTTAATATTTCTATTGGTATCAACAGGTGGATCAAAGCTTTGTAACATGGAAGGCAATATCATTCCATCATTGCCATGGTTAGTAAATAAAGCTTGTATCCACAATGGAACTGAACTTGGATGGTTTAGGAATAAGCCTTTTTACTGGCCTGGATATAATTTCAAAGTGATGGTCAAGGCCATTTTTATTCTCAAAGATTTTCTGAATGTTCATTAAAAATGTGCACTTCCAATGCACGTGTTAGTTTACAACATACATAAATAGAACTAAGTTTGTAAAATGGCTCTTCAGTCACAGTGACAAAGAACACAAATTCTGTGCAAAAAACAAAGTTGCTCCAGGGCAAATTCTCTATTAATACATATATATTGTTCACCATGGGAACAACTACACATTGAAATATGGTTGCCCCGAGAGGAGGTGGAATCTCCCTTGCTGGAAACATTCAAGACTCAGTTTGATGTGGTCCTGGAAAAAGTTTTCAGAAGGAAGTCAGACTAAGTGTTCAACAGAATTCCCTTTCAAATCTTTTTCATACAGTTTTCTACTTCTGCTACAGAGTTGAGGTACACCTTCTGAGGCACCCATAGATGGGCACTAATTTACTGGAGGCAAATATCATAGAAAAGGCAGGGCTTAAACTGACAAGGAGAGAGGCTCTGAATCTCCATTCATGCCTCCTGCACAGCCCAGCTGCTTGCTACATCCTAACACCCTCTTTCACTTATGTTTTTGTAATAAAATTATTTTTGGGGAACCATCTGGGAAAGGAAAAAACCCACAACAAATTTGCATGCACTGAACGTCTCTCCAACAAGAATATCTTCTGTCCTATATAACACTTAGAAAGAAGGTGTATTTACACAAAATCACTGTTTACTAGTTTATATGCATCCCAGAAGGATCCCAGAAAACACCTACAAAGGCTTCAAAGGATCATAGCAAGACATGTCCAGTGGTGTACTGTGTTGAAGATGGGGGGGGGGGGGGGGGGGGGGGGGGGCTGAAGATGCAGAGCTTTTCCTTTTGTATATCAGACTCCTCAGAACATCTGCTGATCCAGCAGGTATTATTTTAGTATTTCAGGTAGGTTTTATGGTGGTTATAATAGCTGTTCCTTAAAAAAAAAAAAAAAATCACTACTTGTTCATGTGAAATTACAGGTTACAAATTCCCGTGATTCATTTTGTAATTAATGAAGTCCTCCCCTTCTTGTCTCTCCTCCCTGCCTCCCTCCAAAACAAAACAAAAAACAAACAAAAAACCCAAACAAACAAACAAAAAAAAAACCAAAAAAACTCTTACATCTGATACACTAAATAACTTAAGATCACCAGCACTAACATCATTTTATTTCAGATTAGTTGGTCCCTCTCCCCATATTCAATATTGCATGGAAAAACTGTTAACTTTGCCAATGCCCCAGTGGAATTGCCTCTGCTCTGTCAGGAGGGCTGGTAGCATACACAGCCTCTGACACACAGTGTATCTGTGCTTGGATCATTTGTACATAGGATTACTGGATTTTACTGCAGTTTGTTACTTTTAGAGCACAAGAAATACTTTTTATGTGCAGGATGAGTAAATGAAACTACACAATGTGATAATTAGTTCTCCTACTAGGAAAACAGAGTTATAAATAAAGGCAAGAAGAGAATTTATAAATAAAGGGAAGAGTGGGGGGAAAAGCCATTTGCTTTCAGATACAGCACAGTGTTCAGGGCTATCATTTGTGTCAATACCCTGTAAACCATTTTCCTCTCTCCCTACTTCATTGGTATCACTGCTGGTGGTGAATACAGCAGGAACCTTGCCTCGTTTGTCACTTGTGAGAAGAAATGGACAGGACAAGTGACCCAACAATGATTGTGAAGGCTCATCTAATGAGACAAGACAGAAGATGGATGTTCTTGGGCATTTCTTTAGTGAGGAAATCACAAAGTAGGGAGGAGGAGGAAAGTGAAAATACAGACCAACACCTTCTAAAGTAATTGTCCAAGAGCCTGCAAGTGAGTTTAGGAAGCTGAGTAACTGATGCAGTGTTCAGGAGAGTGTGGACACAGCAATCTTCCACCAAGTCCCTTTGACTTGTTCAGAGTGCCCACACCCACAAGACAAGCCTGCACTCTGAGAACAATGCTGTACATTTGCTTAAAAATGAGCACAAGCATTTTTACACAACAGGAAGATTAAAGCCAGCATGACCTTACTGAGGAAAAAATTCCAAGGCAACCTCATATGGTAATTTGTATTGAACAAAATGTGATTTTATGATTTCTAATGTAAAACAAGTTTTTAAACACCACAAGCAGAACTCCACTGCAGCACCCTAAGCCCAGGTTGCTAGTCCATGGGAACAAGGCCCTGAGCAGCCTGCAGGGCAAGAGGTGACTGAGAAGAGCCTTTAAGCATGTCAGCTCTGCCTTGGGAATCTCCAGTGTTGGCACAAGAGTCCTTAGCTACAGATACACACTTGCATTAAGTGTCAGAAAAACCCAAATTCAGCCCAAATGGTATGAAGTACAAAAATTCCTTCTATAATAAGTTGGCAGCAGAAAAATTCATTAATAATTAAATAGGAGGCACAGAACTACGGCCTGATCTTGCAACACCAATTCCAGATTGTAATGCTGATTTGGACACTAAAACCAAGGAGGGTATTTTTTCATACAGTTCTGTTTTACTTATTTATTTTTTCTGCTACTGTGCTGCTGACCCTATTTTCTGCTGGTGTTACTTCCTTGGTGGAGATACTAAATCCATATTAAAATAACATCAGGGCTTTTTAGGCATTAGGGATATTTAGTCCAAATACAAATCTATTAGTATATGTAAGAATCCCCTGCTTCTAGAAACATCTTGTTTCATTATGAAATGTAAGCCTAGCCTAGACTGAAATTTGGGTTTAAGGAGACCAAAAAAACCAGCAGCTGTTATTGCTACCCTCAGTGAAACACAAGAGGGGAAATCCACCCCATGCTACCAGCTTGATCTCTGCTGTTTGAAGATGATTTGCAGCTTTACCCATCTGGATGGCTTTTCAGAGAAAGTAACACGTTATTGCTTTTATCTGCATTCCAATCCTGTAGTCGGGTCTAATTACAGGGAATATGGACAAGCAATAAGCAATGAACACGTGGTCTCTGGGGAAAGCATTAACAGCAGCAAGATCACATCACCAGTGACTCGGGAGGCGCGACAAGAGCCAATCAATGAGGGATCGTGCAACTGGAAGCCCCTTCTTCAGACAACCTTCTCCCTTGCTATCAGTCATTACCCGAGCCAAAGGTCAGCAGCTTGGTGCTTGTTGGAGGCAGACTTCAAACAGCACATGAAACAGCCCAGAGCTGGGAGCAGGACTAGTGCAAAATGAACACTGTGGAGACGCAGCAGCTCCAACCACCCCAAGGCTCCCACATCTGAATTCCAGCAGCTGATGCCTTCCCCCAAGGCAAGATACTGCTCAGAGGCCCAGGGTACAGCAAAATGCTCTTGGTGAAGGACCATCTCCTGGCCTGCCCTGGGGTCCCAAATTCAAGCTGCATCTCAAAACAGAGAAAAGCACAACCTGTCACAGTTCCCTTCCAAAGACTGCACGTCTCCGGGCTATGGGACCTCACAATACATCATCAGTACAGGACATTTCTGAGCCATCCCTGTCCCAGACTGAAACAGGACATCAAGGCTGAACAAATGCAGTAACTGAACCTAAACAGGAAAATTTAATTTACAAAGGTTATTTTCCCCCACTTCTGAGAGTATCACGTCTTCTTCTGATTAGTATCCAGAATCACAGGTTACATACATCCTTTGCAGGCTGGGAAAAGCAGCCAGCTAGGCTTGTTCAACATTACAAAGCTGATTCAATTTTGCACATGCCATTTGAAACTCTTACTTTTTTCTTTAAAAAAAAAAAGACATGTTAGACTATCAGTCCTGTATTACACTGATTGGATGGGTCTGGCAACCTATTCTGGGCTAAAAAGGACATATTTTACAATGTGCACAAAGGGAAACTTCAGATTTACAAAAGTCAGCAGCAAAATTCCCATTGACTACCCAAAGGATAGAATGTCAGCCAGCTTCTCTTCCATAACAAAATTTTTATTACATCAATTGTTTTCTACTATTTGTTTTCAGTCCAAATTTATAGACAGTCTTCTATTCCAAACTACGCAAATTTTCAGTGCTGAATTCCATCTTTTATCTAATAAGAGCCACCATATTTTAAATAATAGGAAATTGTCTGAGAGAAACACCTGCCCCAGGCTCTACTCTGCTTCAAGAAATTCAACCAAAAATTGTGTTCCTCTATTTTTTGATGTTTTTGCCTCAGTCTAAAGCCGTACAGCAGGACTGTTAATAATCATTCCTTCTCTCACACACCCACCATTTGACCAGCTGGCTGCACAATCTTCTTTCATCATTTTTCTCCAGGGTAGTTGCAGGAATCAGACCATATGTAATAGCTGCCAGTGTTCCCTTATAAGCATAGGTATAGGTATATTGGATCTGCTAGTGTTCTGGACAGGAACAAATACGATCCTTTCTTTTAAAATACTTTGGAAAACTGGAAAGAAAGTATCTTAAAATGCTTAGGAATCATGGAGATTCTCTAATGTTTATACCATAAACAGTGGTTTTCCAACAACTACATCCGGTTTATAAATGTTGTTTTCAGAGATAAGCATGTGACAAATCTTTTCAGTATTCTTAGTGCAATGCTTACTGCAACATTTCTTCAGCTAGGATGTTTTTTAAGTAATTTGGAGATCACTGTTCCCTGATCAGAATTTCCCCCTCTGCTTTTACGTGAACAAATTAGATGAAAACTGAAGCCTGAAGATCTAGCAAAGCTCAAGCATACAATAGAGAGAAAAATATTTCCTAAAACTGTGATTTCCAGTGAGACTGCTCATGGATCTAACCTTTGTTTTTTCTGTTTTTTTATCTGAACAGGTCAGGTTTTGGGCACACAGCTCCATGGCTAAGGTGGTTTCAGGACTCTCTGAGGCCAACAGGTTGGGACCAGCCTCTACATAACCTGATCAATTTAAGATCTGCTTTCAGCAGGAGCTGCAGCATACAAGGCAGGAATTCACCCAGACACTTGGAACACACAGACCATCTTCTCCAGCAGCATGACTCGTCTGTCCTTCTTGTTGCTCTGCATCCAAAATTTCTGCTCAGCTTTTTTTCTTCCCAGAGAAAATGATGCCACAACACAGTTCCAATCGATATTTGACACAGTATCAGATTCCTTGCAGTAAAAAATACTGGCTGAAAGTCTCATACATGCTTTCTCCAAGAAGCCTATGGTAGCACGCCTTGCCTCAGCAAACCATCAATTTAAATGATTGGGAAAAAAACAACACATAATAAGTGACAGATTTTTCAAATCAGATAAAGATGGGAACCAGATTATCTGTCTGTGGGTGATAGATTGCAGCAATAATAAATTCACTTTAAGACACTGGATCAATTTTTAATCAAGCCAAGAATTATTATTGCAGAAAGATAAAATGACCCATGAGGAGATGCCTTAATTTTCCACCAATCAAATTATAGCCTTTCTAAATAAGATGTAATGAGATCCATGGAATATCCAGGTTACACAGCCTACCTAATTACCCATGTTCCCTGTCATGTTGTGATATAGTAGTGGTAAACTGACCTCTGAATTTACCAAGATGAAAAGGTAATTAGTTTTTCCACAAGGCTGTAGTGAAAACAACAGCAATGACACATGTCACCTCCTTCCACCAAGTCACAATCACAGAGGTGTTTGTTCTTAAAATATATACAGGATATGACCTGCTGGGTAATAAACTACAGTCATTAAGTGAAGCATACATCTGACAGAAAAACAACCACTATCTCCAAGTTGAGAATACAAGGTCTGAAGGTAAAGCAAATCAACCCATATTCCACATGAAATTCTATCAGTGTATTACCACAGATGGTCTCAGGAGATAACAGGTTGTTTTCTAATTAAAGAGGTCACAATGACATATTCAAAGGAAGTTTTCCTGAGACACAGGCACCACAAGTATAATTTTCCTTCCAATTGCCCTTAACCACATAGGCACTTGTTTCTGCAAATTGCAGTACAGCATCACTGGAAAGCATTCCTGAACACATTCTGAGAATGTGAAGGCTCATCAAGATCAAACTCGAAAATTTTAATCATCATCATGAATTGATAATTATTTCAGACAGAAGATTCCAGTTTTGTGCACACAGAACAAGACTAATGATCTCTTTACCAAGATTTTGGAGGTAGGATTAAGAACCACATTTGCAACAGCTTCTGGGGCCTGATATCTTCACCAAAGCTATTAGTAAGAATAGAGACTGAATTTTCTCTGGCAACCTCAGAAAGTAGGAAATCCCCTCAATGATTTGTCCCTGTCTATGTGCCCTTTCCTTTGGGCACCACTGCAGTTTAGAGATACAATGGCAGACATAATTGGTTCATGCAAAGAAAGCCATCATAAAATTAATGAACTACAACAATTCATTCCATCTGCTGCCTCTTTCTTGCTAATTTATTAATAACACTTACACAAAAAAGGGGTATGGATTATAAATTTCAATTTCTCCTCTTTACCTGAAAATTCAGTCTGAGAGTCTTAAAAAATGATTTCATATTATACCAAATAGATTTATGGCTTATTACTAGTAATGTGGCAGCACCCAATTGACCATAAAAGCTAACTATTTAAAAGTAACTCAAATTACCCCTTCTGAGCAAATTGGATATTTGGTTTACATTTCTTGCACTGCTTTTACAAGTGCCCTGCTTCAGTCACCAACCCATCATACTGCTCTGCTTGGATCTTCTTCAGCTTGTCACAGACATCACACCATGCAACAGCTTTGCAAGCCACAAGCCCAACAGTACACAAGTTTTCCTTCAATGGCAAAAATGTAATGATACATGCAGAACAGGGAACGTGGAATGGGTTTTGCAGGAGTTCAGATCAATTCCACCTCTTTTTAAGACTGTCAGGCATGGACTTCAGAGGAAAAAATTACATGAAGGCCAAGCACTGCAGAATGGTTCTTTTGTCAGTGAGCATAGAGGTAGAAGTCCATGAACAGATGCCATTGGTGTTACTGAGACAGGAAGCATGAACTTCACAAAAACCTGTGGAATTCTCCTGCAAGGCATCCCCCAAGTGTGAGTGTGCATGTGCTAAGCAGGCATCCACCACTGCTGCCTCTCCATTTTGTACTGAAGCATGTGAAAATCCCTCAGGCTGGATTAGGACGTGCAGGAAAGCCCAACTCCCTTGTATCAGGGCAAAACTGATATTTCATTCAGCTGGATTAAAGCTTCCCCTGAGGTCTGACCCCCACACCAATACTGCAGGAATATAACTGCTTAGACAGTAAGGGTTTTTTTTACTTATTTTTCCAGTGTATCTCCTGCAATTAATGCAGTTCAATTGATACAAAAACCATGCTAAGTAGAAATGTCACCCCCTCTACTGCAGAGAAACGGCGCTATCAATACAACATATCTCTGCAACAATGTAAAGATCTGTGCAATAGGCAAATTCCATGGTTTTTGTGGGACCAGGCAGCAGAGCAGCCAAACTTGAAGGGAATTACACATCCTAGACTGATTTGCAAGCACTACGGAAAGTTTGTTTTGAGTGGGATCACTGTGTATTACCTAATACATGATGAGGTAATGCTAAAATACTAAAAACCCTCAACACTTTTTCCAGTAGAGATTACAGCTGCTGTGGGGGGAACCTATTACTCAGAAGGAGTTCAACAGCATCTGAATGCTTGCTATCTGTTAGGATAGTCTCACTTTGCATCAATGTTCCTATTTAGATATTTTGACCAAAACACTTCAGTAAATTAAATGCAAAGGGTATTTGTTGATTAGAACAAAAGATACATTACACTAAGATTAAAGTCTTGGTATTAAGTAAAATATCTGAGCACTAATTCCTAGTCCTGTAATATTTCCATCAATACTATTATCTCCACTTAATTAGGACATAAAAGTAAGTAAAGTTAATTTAAAAGGAAATTTCAAACAGCATTCTCATTTGATTTCCTAGCAAATTAACACTTTAAAACCTCTAATGGGCATCTTCAAAAGAAAATGTTATTAACAAAATATGTGATAATTAACATAATTAAAACTCTCTAAAGTATACATTTTTAAATGGCAATTGTTTTGTTAAAAAATATGCAAGAGTAGTGAATCCCACTCCCCTCATAACATAGATGTGCATTAGATAGCATAAATATTGGACAATTCCTTATGGATATCCATTAACCTAGAAATTGCTAGTATTAACTCATAACAAGATTACCTTTTGTGGAACTGGATTAACTTTTACACACTCCCTTACTCCCAGAAGAAGCTCAGCAAATGGCTGCGAGTGCTCCAATATTTCAAATTATGCAGTTATTAATTTAAAGTAGGAGTATTTTCTCTGATCTTATCCCAAACATTTTAATCCCCTCTTATTCCTCCTGTTTTCTAACACCTGTTCTGGCACACCAAAAATTATTAGTTACCTCACACATAAGATCAAACTGGCAAAATAAGACAATTTTTACCCTGTCAAAGTGTCTGAATTAGAAGACTTTGTGATTTTCAACAGTTATGACATCAAGCTCTATAAGGAGCAAATATTTGTTCATCCTTGGTCTGTGTGGATGCATCTCTCACCTAGGAAAACCATCACATCTTTTGGGGAACAAACTCAAGGACCTCAAGTAAATCTTTTATGCCTTCTGCACACTCAGGGATTTATAAGTTGCAACCAGTTGGGATAAAAGCATGAAACACTTTAGTGGCTTATCTGAGCTGTTCAAACCTCTAGAGCCTGCCCAGGGAGTGAGATATCTGAGGAGAGGGGCCGTGCTTCCTGCTCCCAATCCGCTCAGAATTACCTCATGAGCTGGCACTCACGTCACTTCACACAGGATGCAGCAATGTCCTTTCATGTGGGTAAGCTCAGCACCAGGTGCAGCAGCACTGCTGATAAGACAGAATAAAGGCAACTTTCTTCATGTTTGGCTTCCTCCCACATGTCTTGGGAGGAGAAAAGAAAAAGATGGAGGAAAACATGTGAACCTATCCCATTAATATTTCCCAGCTTACACTCACTGCCCAGATGCAGAAGGGCTCAGACATACCTGACACTTTTAATGAACAGGACTAGTGGGGCCCACCCCAGAGCACCACAAGGGTCAGCTTCCCCCTGAGGGACAGGGAGCCAGGACCTGAGGGGAATCCCATGGCTGAGGCCTTACCAGTAAAACCCCTGTCCCACCACTCCAGTGCGAAAGGCAGTCCCAGGAAGGCGCCCAGGGTCATCTCAGAGCTCAGGGAGAAGAGGCAGGACCAAAGTCAGGCAGGGAGCACAAGCCAGAGCCAGGATTAGACCTGTTGAGGGCAAACAAGTCAGACACAGCCCAAGGATGACCAGAGGCATCCATGGTGACAAGACAGGCCCAAGAGAAGAAGTGAGATTAAGGCTATTCAGAGCCAGAGAGGGGCACAGCTGCAGCTGAGCGGGAGACTAAAGCTCCTGTAACAAAGCTCAGCTCAGGCAGGGACAGAGCTCAAATAAGGCATGTAGGAAGAGGGTGTGGCAGATATTCCTGGTGATGTTGACCATTAAGGCCTGCTGGTGTACTTGGGACACTGGCAAAAAAAAAAATGCAATTTCTTCTGAGACTGTAGAGATAGGTCTCCCACAAACCCATCCCCCTCTTGATCCCAGGGGACAAGGTCACATCCCTGCACCTCTATGTCAAATCCATTTATATCAAGCTCTTATATTCAGGCTCCTGTATCCACCATCACACTACTGCTCAAGAGTAAAGTTCAGCTCTATTGAGCTCTTGAGGAAAAAAAATGTCTTGTGTTGCCCAGCTTCTGGAGCAGGCTCTGTGCTCCTGCCCTGGACAAAGCCATTCAGATGACAGTCAGGAGCAGAAGGCAGCACTGGATTCAGCAAGGCCCCTGTTAAACATCACCCCTTAGACTCCCCCCTGCGATGGGGAGCCCCAATGAGGGCACATCAGCAGCCCTGCTCATGCTGAGGCCTTGCTTCTGGGCAGGTGGGAGTCCTGCAGGGCTACACACAACCAATTATCACAACCAAGTAGGAAAGAGGGATATGAGAGAGTTAATAACAAAAAAAAAACCAAAAAAATCTTGTTTCTCCAAAGAGAAAACATTTGCTCCAAGAGCAAGAACTGGCCGAATATTTGGTTTATTTTTGATTTCACTTGAGCCTTGCCAGCTACAGCTAATAGATATTACCACCTGAATCATGAGCTGATTTACTAAACAACAGCCATGACACTCTACTAGTGTAACCTCATAATAAGGCAAATATTTGCCACCATCTGCAGTAAATTCAAAGCATCTGCTGTAACTTTTTTTGATGAAAGTAAACTAGTACACCCCACTGTAAATTCTTTTGATATTGTTATTACAATATTCTGTGATAAATAAAAGAAATGGTCAAATACAGCTCAGGCTAACAAAATAAATCAGCAAGGCTTAGCAACTGCTTTAATTATTATTAGAAACAATTTGGTATTTTTCTTACCTGTCACCTTACAGAACTATTTTACTAACTACTTAAAGAAAAGCTTTATCTATTCTTTTAATACCCAAGAAAAAAGTTTTGAACAAAATCTGTGTTTGTTTCAACCTTGACTGAAATTTTTCAAAATAACTCAGAAGTTACTCAATCTCTGCTTCCACTGAAATCTACACAGCTTTCCCCATTGCATGTATAGGTAGAAGCCAGAATGACGTGCTTCACAAAAATTCCAGCCTTAGGTATCAATGCTGTGTTTATCACCACATTATCCAGGAAACTATCTCTCTTGCACTATGTATAAGAGATTCTCTCTGTCCACCCACTAATGGCAGCTTGGCTGATTGTGGGAAAGCCAGCAAATCTTGCTTTTTTGCTCTGTGGATGGATGAATTCCCGGGCACTTTTATCTCCTGTGGAAGGGGTTCAGTTACAGCCGACTGGCCTTCATCCAGGTACTGATCTTTCCCAGGCAAGGCAGAAAGCTGGAGAGGGAGTCATTTGCCTCTGGTATAAAGATGATGTGCAACAGCATGTTTCTGGGGGTCCAGTTATCACACAAACTCCACCACACATTTAAGAAAGATGCTGAGTAAGATGACATGAGATTGGGGAAAAAAAAATAAAATTAAAACAGAGCACTGTTGGAAAGATGAATGAAATTAAATTGCCCATTACAAATCTTCCAGCTTTCTTGGAATTTTTTGAAAGGAATAAAAAGCACCATCTCAAAAATCTTCATACAAATTTATAGTAAAAAATGCAGCTTCAAAACCAGTAGTGGTAACAGGAACAGTTGACGCAGCCACAGGACCATAAATGACCATAAAATGTCAGCCAATAGCCAAAAAAATACTTGACCACTCACGAACATAAATGTCATCATTTTGGATTACATCATAGCAGAAGAAGGATTCAAGACACCTGCAATAACCAGATGGAGTCAGAGTTAGCCATTTATTAGCTTTTTAGCTAAAAAAGATGAAAGCACTACACTTTTTTCAAAGCTTGGGATACACAGACATAGGAATTTCATCCTTAAAGATGATATTGGAGGCCCTGAAGCAGGCACAGAGCCAAGAAAGAACATTCTGCTTTTGCTAAAGCTGCTTCAGCCTTTTTCCATGCCTACTAACCACCTTCTACTTTTCAGACTAAATGCATTCTATATCTGCTCACCTTCTATTCAGTAAACCCATATTTTTAAGTTCTTCCAGGTTTGTTTCATGGTGGTGTTTTTTAATTCTCATTTCATACATAGCATTTTCCTACCTTTTATTTGTGATTTTACAACAATATTATTCTCTTTCAGCCTTGTTTCCTCTAGGCTAAACAAATTGTACTCCCACAGGAAATAAACCCAGAGTACCCTAGGAACTCCTCTCCAAATTCCTCTTCTTGAACATGGTTTGCTCACATTAGCACATGGGAATATTTACACAAGGTAGATATTTTTCTCATCTGAGAGCACCGTTTATGGAGATACTTCACATATTTCAATCATCTCAAAACAAATACTACATTCCAGTCTCCCTCCTACTTACATACTTCTAAATTATGAGTTTTCAATGGAAATAGGATATTTATGAGTGTGGCTTTACATTTTTCACTAGTGCATTTAATGCCTTTTCTTTCACTTGCTTTCTCAGAGTTATCTTTATTTTCCCATGGGAGATTTAAGGTCTCCTCTGTATTGCCAGTGCATCTCATTTTTCCCTATGAATGCAAGCATGCTCCAATTTTCATGCCAGCCTCATTAAAGAAAAATCTTCAACCAAATCCAGTGCCAAAACTCACTCAGGAGACCTTCCTTTTGTAACTTGCTTTCAGCATAGCAATATTTCTTTTAGTACAACTCCTTTGTGTCTTACCAGTTCCACTCACATTACAGTTCTAGTAGCTGCCTTCCTAACATTTTAAATTAAGAATTGCCCGTGTAACATCAGAGACTTTAAAGATGCTATACAGCAGATCAAGCTAATTTCTTATGCTTAAGAAATTATTATAAAGAGGAATTAATCGAAAGACACTTAGATAAAATACTTTTGGTAAAGTTATTTTTCTCTTTTACTGATCCTTCCTTCTGAATATTCTTTCTTTGTTTATTGCTGTCCTGGTTTCTTAAAACCATGACAATACCTGAGTCTGGAAATTGGGATACTCAGAACCTTCTCTGAGCCATTAAATTAAAAAAAAAAAAAAAAAAAAAAAAAAAAAAAAAAAAAAAAAAAAAAAAAACCTACATAGATACTGTTATCACTCCAACTTGATCTCAAGCTGCTCATCTTCAGTCACTACACTTCAGCCTACTGACTGTTTTTGAGGCAGTCTGACACTGAAATTCCTTGAGTCTAGAACATGCTTCAGCAGCAAAAAGCTCTCCCAGAAATGATTTGCCATTACTAGTCAGGATTTAAAGAAAAGCATTCTGGGTTGCCAGCAAGATTTTCAGCTTGGACTACTATGGAGGGATGTGATTTAATGGCTCACATGCAGACAATGATACAAAGTGGTCAGGTCCAAAAACGGGCTTATATGATTTTTTCCCTAAAAACCTTTTTATTCATATTTCTTCACTTCTAATGTTACTGTTGCCCTTGTTTTTTCCTCAGATCACAATGACAACTAAAAGCTGGGGCAAGAGCTTCCAAGTACTCTGTGTGTCTACAGGGACCATAGCTAAAATTACCCTTGGCATTTGTTAAATTATTAAGAATTAACACTAACAAAAGTGATAGGTCCTCAGCTTCTGGAAGCATTAGACTTTACATCTATGTAAAAGAAAAACCAATGATTCCAAACAAAAAGCTTCCTAAACAGAAAAACAAACATGGAGCTGTATTATTCTCTCTTCCAAATTTCATCTGTCTCTAAAGCCCAAACTTCTTCAAACTGTTTTCATTACACTGTTATCTTTAGATACTTAATTAATTTGCACCAAAGTCCCCAGTATTTTCATTCCTTAACATCATGCTCAGAGTGGCCCCAGAGTAAAGAATGCATATTCACTCTGTTAGAAGCTAGAGATCTTACCATATTTAACAAGAAGCATCTCTGACAGTAATTGGAGTTTTGTATCAAGGTAAATAAATGGTAAGATCATAAGAACATACTCTAGTGGCCACATGCATCCGGCAAACAGTAACATCAGAGAGCAAATTTAACATACAGTCTCAGTGGATATGAATTTTCTGTAAACAAACAATCTGAAGAAAGCCTCACTTTTGTCATCTGTTATTCCCATTGAAGAAAAATGAATATTCTGTTTCATACTTTTCCTATCAGGTGGCTTCATTATTTACCACTAGTCTTTTTTCCCTCAACATGTGTGCAACACCGTAATTTCCTCAATGACAACAGATTAACTTTTGTTCCTCAACAGTAGCATTCAATACAAATTACCTAAATTATCCAATATGCTGGAATGATGGTACTTCACAAGGGCATGTTGGAAAGCCAGTTTCTCATACTGCTGGGAAAAGAAGCTCACTTCTATCAAGATACAAAGGTCCCCTCCTCACAGAATATATTCCAAGTACAGGGCATGGAGTGAACAGGGGCCCGTCACAGAGGTTCCAATATTGTGAGGAGCGTTGGGCAACTCACTTACTCTCCCTGTACACTGGCTATTCCTGTGCAATCCAGAGATAACACTGCTTCCTCCCTTCAAACAAAGTGCTGGAGGCATAAAAATTCCTAGACTGAGAGGTGTAAAATCCCTTGATGGTGAGGTAAGTGCCTTGAGCAAATAGTGGCTGGATAACTCAGACTGAAGTTTGAGCACTGTGTTTAAAGAGTTAAGTTCAATGCAGAGGCAGGCATGAAGGGCTCCCTTCTACATACCTAGAAATCTGTGGCTTCAGCAAGCACAGGACTGGCCTGTAAATGCTGAAGCTGTGCTAAGATGCTTGCTATAGAGAAAGAAATACTTATTCTGACCTGGGAGGGAAAAAAAAAGAAAAAAGGCAAATGCCATGGCTTTGAAATAAAAGAGCAAAAAGAAAGAATAGGCTCAGGAGGGTTTATAAATCCTCTTAGGCAGCCTCTCAATATTCCCTTCCCTACAACTTTAGAGCAGAGCTTTAGAAAATTTCAAGGAGGATGGTCAGACACTATGATTATAGCCATTTCTGGCTTCACCCTGATTAGAATGGCAGTCAAGTTTGATGGGTGTTAACTCATCAGGTCCCAACAAACCTCAATATAAATATAGCTTATTATAATACCTCTGCTTTGGAATAGCCTTAGTTTGCCTTAAACTTATTCAGTTATAGCATTCCAGAGTATCTGCAAAAACAAAAATAAATTTATAGTGACACCAAGAAACAGTCAGGGGCAGTATTCAGATGAATGTCATAATCAAGGTGAAACCTCTAAAATATTTTAAAAAGAAATTGTTGCTACCAAATATTCTAGTACAAGACAAAGAAATTAAAACTTCTGGAAGGATTTTGAAGTGTTGAACTAGCAGGACAAAACTGGGGATATCCCCTTTGTACAGCTCTGGGTTATGAAAGGGTCAAAAGCTCTCTTTCAAGGAAAAGAACAATTGTGAAGGAAAGAACAGGCTAGAATTGTTCGAGCTGCCCCACCTTGTTGTAGGGGGCTGACACGATCCCCAGGCAGCTGTCAGGAATAAAACAGGGCAGTGACAAATCACAACTACATTTGCCCCCTTCCTCCCTCAGACCTTTAACACTGCATGCCTAACCCCAAGCACTCTCCCCAGCACTGCTGCTAGCTTGCAGCAAAGCATCCTCCGGTTATAAGATTCCAACAGCTTCCCAGCTGGGGAGTGCTCTTTCCCCCCAAACCACACAGCCTAGTTTGCAGTAGCTGCATTATCAATGGCTTTACCCTCGTCAAAGCCCACTCAACCTTTTCACAGCCGGATCACAAAGGCGGGAGATGCTCTTGTATGACCGGACCTGACAATGCCCCAGGCTGTATTTCCCCCTTCAAACACCCACCGCAGACCGATGGCCAGCCCTTGTAGCCTCCAGGTATTCCCGGCAGGGCGGCATTTCTCTTAACTCAACATTCAAGAGGTGTGTGACTGAGAATCCGGGAGAGCAGTCAAAGCATTTGAAATGCCAGAGCCCTGCCAAGCTCCCTGTGCTGGGCTGGACCCTGCTACATTAGTTATAACTGCAAGTAGCCATTCTCAGCAGCTGATCGAGCAAAAAGCTACTTTGGAGCTTTAGAAAATTCAAACATTCTCAGCATGCAGATAGAATTTGAGCGTGAAACCCTGTCCCTGTCTGCTCCTCTCCATTTTAAGATCTTAGCTCCTTAAAATCCCGATAGGAAGCTGGAGTCTCTAAACTATAGTTTATGCAGAGTGAAAAATAAGCGTCACAAATCCCTAGCTCCTTCTGCAATATTCCTAGGAAGCTAACAAAAACTTCTGTTTAGGTAAATAATAACAAGCCCATTGCTTATTTTGTCACTTAGATTGCCTTTTTTCACTGGTGATGTCCAAAGGCTTTCCATGTAGAGCCACGAGAGAAGCCATTGCTGAACATCTCCACATCTTGGGCCGTGACAGGAGTGTGCCAGATGCACATTTTAAAAAGCAGAGTGTGTAACAGCCTCCTCATAGAGCCCTGTCAGAAAATTTGATTAATGGTAACGTGCTGCAAATCCTAAGCAAAAAACACAGCCCCTCATAAGCGTTCTACCCAGATCAAAGCCATGTGGCCACGGACACTCAGCACCAAATGTAGTTTCTGAGGCTCTTTTCCCACTTGGAATGTTTCAAACCAAAAAAGATTTCAGGCTAACAGAAGGTTTGGGAATGTTTTCATAGCCTCTGAAGTTTCAGAGTAAAATGGACCACACTAGACTCCAGTGGTTTGAAAAACCTGAAACCTTCAGTGAACACTATATTTAAATTATTTGGGATAGAAGGAAGAACAGGCTTTCCACTTCTGCTCCATGACCCACAGGTTAATGGACTAATGTGATAGAACAATAGGTTATAATAGGAGTCCCAATACAATTAAAATCATATAACTAATGGCGATCTGTTTCAGATGAAGCCACTGATGAAAAGAAAGGATTAAATATTTTCCTCCATTTGTTAACCACATTGAAGATTTCAGCCATGCAAAAGTGGTATTTACATGTATGTACTTGCACAAACACAGGCAAATCTATGTAAAGAGATCCATTTAGTCATTAAACCTTGTACTACCACATTTCACTTACTCATACCAAGGAATTCTACTAATTTCTACAGTAAAAGGATTATTTTAGAAGCAGCTTAATATAGGTGTCTAACACAAGAAACTATCTGCTGACATAGACTGTCCTATGCTAGAAAGAGTGCAAGAAGAATAAAGACTGAATAAATGACAGACTACATGAAATTTGTCTCAGCAGATTTCACTAAGGGCAGCAACACAACTGCATGCAGTTGGTCATTTCAACTAGGTTTCCTACTTCTTGAAATAAGCTTTCATTAAAATGTGGGAAGTTGGTGGTGTTACCACTCACGGATCCTCAGGATCCTCATGAGTCTCATTTTATCTCTAAAATGAAATTATATGAAGGATTTTCCCACGACAAGATTGTGTTCACAGCAAAACCTCATTTGCTGTTTCTTGAAACAGTGATCTAAACAGATTTGAAAAGAGAGAAAGGAGACCAAGTGTCAGCTGGAATTCATATTTAGGAAGACACCTGCTGTTGAGGAGAAACAAACACAAGAAGTCAAGCATTTCAAAGGTCTTTATCATTCTGTCAATTAATTTTCAAATTCTTTCCTGTAAAGAGTCTACCCCTATGCAAGAAGAGCAGGCAACCCGCAATCACAGTCGATCCTTCTCCTTTTCCAGTATGTTGGACCAGCATTGAGGGTGCCGTAAATCAGTTCAGGATTAGAAAGATTGCAAGGCAGGTCCAGCACAGAAGTACCTGTTCCAAAGGCTTATTCCCTGCAGTTGACATTACAGCTGACCCTCAATAATCACTATTAATGATTTGTATGACAGTAAAACTGAGGGATCAGCTGAGGAGCCATGGGACCTAACACCCATTGTGAAGGGGGAAAAAAAGCTTGCAACCTAGGTAACAGAACAAGTGAAAAGGATTTACCTTCAGGCTGCCGATTGAGAAGCATGCCACAGCCAGAATGGAATGACTTGTTGAAAAGGAACTAAACCAGGAACTGGTTTAAACTAAACACAGATTTCTCACATCTTTGTCCATTCCCTGAACCATAGCTGATCATTTCCCACACAGCCTCGGAAGACTTTCACTTCTAAGTTCCTTTGAGGCTGCTGCACTTTGGCCCCATCCCACACAGCCCAGCGTGCTTTTCACTTCCCTTCATCTGAGCTGGCTGCAACAAATGTTCCTTCTGTGGCCTCTCTGAAGCACTTTGTGGACAGGCATCTGTTATCCTGTCAAAGACACAGGGCACTGGGAAGTGCAGCTACTTTCTGCTCCTCACAGCAGTGCTGACACCCCTGGTGTCCCATTAGAAGAGGCACACTGTTTTCCAGCCTCACAGGTGCTCCAGCTGAACAGCTGTCCTCCCAAGGAATGGCAGCCCAGGCGAGTTTGACACGCTCATTTGTAATGGCTGCAAGAGCCACGTGCCTCTCCACTTTATCTGGAGACTCTGGCAAAACAATTCACACCTATACCTATTCCTGTGCCTCTTACTGTTCAGACATAGCTCACAAAGTCATCTCACTTCAAGAACCTCCTCCCTTATGCATGTTCGCTTCCCTGACTCCCACAGTCTCTCTCCCTCTCCAGACAGTTCCCTTCCTGCTTAGCCAGTCTTAGAGTGACACCAAAAATGTCACCAAAGCCCACCCCTCCACTCCTCCTTCCTGCTTACAATCTCTTCATCTCTGCATGTGCCTCCGAGATCCCTTCCCCTTCATCTCACAACCTCTGAAGCTCAAAATGCACCATTAGTACCCAATGTCTTTGCCTCTGCTTCTGGGGAAGTTTCACTGCTCTGAACTCCTTTTCTGCCAGCAGATTCAGCTGGATTGATTTTCCCTGCCTTCAGCTCTCCCACTGTCCGCAAGGGATCCCACTTGAATGCATGCCAGACCCCCTGCTTGGGGAGCTGCATTGGCCATATGCTGTTCAGCCTGTGCACCATGCTCAAAGTGTGATATTTAGCCACGCACCCAGACTTCAGAGTCACAGTCAGAATTAATAAAGTACATAGGGACACCTTCTCCCTCCACACCTTTGATTATCCCACCTGCATATTGTGTGGTTATGCAGCTATTTTCTTGATGCTGACTGAGATATAAGCAGCCTAATAATACTGCAGTATATTTTTTTCAACATTTGCTTCCATTCTGGAAAAAAAGCCATAAAAACTGTGAGTAAAATTGAGAACAGATCTTTTCAGCTGGTGTAAATCTAAATATTTCCATTGACTTTTGGTGGATTTATGCCAGTTTCAAAGTGAAGATTCAACCCTTAAAATAACAAGTCACATGTTTTACACATCTTCCATATTCTCAATAAATTATCTAACAGGCTTTCATTTCATTAAAACTTGACAGAGATAATTTTGTATGGAAGGACATAACGGAGATCCTACTAATCCTGGACAGGTTGCTTTGCATTTGACACTGATGCAATACTTGGAAATTAGAGTGGAAGAATAGTATGGTCCCACTCTAGTAAATGCCCCATGAACTTGAGCTTTACCCCAAAAATGAGAAAATGAGGTCACACACTAAGAGTTTCACTCTATTAAATTACTGTGTGCTGATTCTCTGCCTTGGTTTTTAAAAGTAAGGTGACAAAGATCACTGTAATCTACATTTAATGAAACATCATATCTCCTGTGTATTCTCATTGATCATATCTTTTTTTTATCATTCTTAAGAGAATGTTGGGCTTTTGAAATGACAGAAGCTTCTTTCCATAAAGAAACCCTTGCTGCCTGCCAGTGATCTTGTTATATGCTTTGAGAGTCTACTCCATTTGTAATTAGAGTCAAACTATCAGGGTGTTTTTGAACCACAGAATGCCCTTCCAGCAGCAAACTCTAGTCAACATAATGCAACTAGCACTGCTTTCTATAAGTGTCAGACTGCTGGGATAGTTGTTTCGCCTGAGGTGGACTCTGAAAATAGGAACAATTTTGCCCAAGACATTTTCTGAACAGAATATCCCAGAGCCCTCTTCTGTAAAGATTCTCCTGCATCAGGAGAATGCTGAATTCTTCATCTTCTGATTTAGAAATCTGTTCAGAATCTTCTGATTTAGAATTGTCGATTTTGTAACTCTTCTGTATGCCACCATTTCTGCTTTTGCAAACACAATGATTGTATTTGGTTGCTTGTTTCAGAAATATATTGGTACTTCTTCCAAGTTATGGAATTGGGAAGAAATACTGCAAACTGCCTAACATACTTTGCATGTCAGAATTTAGGCTGCCCCCAGTGAATCTGCTGAATTGTGCTTTGACAAGTGTTATTTAATGCTGTGGTCAGAGGATGTTTGCAATGTTATCCTGGAGGAAGTCAGGTTCTAAGAGGATTGACAGTTCTTAATTTGCTTTCCATTTTTTAATGCTTGCTAGTAAACCACTATTTTTCTTCAAGTTTTCTGCACCTCACCCCTAAATCAATGGAAGCCAAAGAATCTTCACCCTTCTTTGGAATAAATGGGGTATCCAAAACAAAACACCTCAGTACCTGACTCAGGAGCTGAGGCTTTATGGAAAAGACCAAACATCAGATTTCTCAGCCCTTTTTATCATTAGCTAAACACAACCAACCGAAAAAGTGACCTTAGCAGTCATATCTCAACAATAGGAGGTCTTCTTTTCTACACATATTCAAAGAGGGACTAAGGACCATTGAAATAAAGTCACTCATGTAAGTAAAGAATCATTGACCTTGTTCACTGCTTTTGGGAGGAGGCAAATACAGCAAGAATAAAGTGTTCAGTTATGTCAGTTCTGGTATTTGCCAAGCACTTGGGATCAGGTGAATCCAATGAGGCACAGATTAGAGTAGCTAAACATTAATTTCACTCATACAATCATAGAATATCCCCAGTTAGCAAAGACCCATCAGATCATCCATTCAGCTACTGGCCCTACACAGGACAGTCCCAAGAGTCACATCCTGTGCTTGAGAGCATTGTCCAAACATTTCTTGAACTAAGGCATGCTCAGCGCTGTGACCACTTCTTGGGGAGCCTGTTCAGTGCCCAACCCCCTCTGGATGAAGAAACTCTTGTAATAGTCAACCTAACCCTCCTTTAACTCTGTTTCTTGCTGTTCCCTGGAGTCCTATTAATGGTCCCCAGAGAAAAGAGATCAGTGTCTGCCCCTCCTCTTCCCCTCACAAGGAAGTTGTAACTGCAATGAGGTCCCCCCTCAGTCTCCTCTTGTCCAGGCTGAACAGACCAAGTGACCTCAGCCACCCCTCACATGGTTTCCCCTCAAGGCCCTTCACCATCTCCTACTCCTTTGGGTCGTCACTAACAGCTTTATATCTTTCTTATATTGTGGTGCCCAAAACTGCCCCTAGGACCTGAGGTGAGGCTGCCCTAGTGCAGAGCAGACCAGGACAATCCCCATCCCTGAGCAGCCAACAATGCTGTGCCTGATGCCCCCCAGGCACTCTATGCTGTTGTTTCAGGCTTTGAGGAACAAGTAACAAGATAAAAGGGTCTGAGTGTAAAAACAGAAATGCATTCTAAGCCTCTGAAATTTCATCTGGTTGGAAATCAAATTTGATGCCTACCCAATTCTCTCCATAAAGTTCCCTAAGGCTCTAAACCAGCGAATGCCTGCACACCAGGCATCTCAGACCAGACATTTGGGGCCAAGCTCTTCCCTTGAAAGTCATTTTGACCACTGCTCTCACCTGTCTTCCCTCACCTGGCGAGAGAACAGCAGCAACCATCAGTCTGTTTTCTACACTTTATTTCTGGTTTGTAGGCTGGTTTCCTCTGAAATAAGCGTTTCCAGGAGTTTGAGCATTCAGTCTCTCTAGACCAAGACCTACAGAGACAGAAAAGGATTAGCCCCAGGGCTGGCTGGACAGGAGAGATCTTTCATTCTCTGAAACAAGCCTCAGGCAAACAATCACTGCTTCTGGATGGAGCAATTGAGTCTTTCCCCAAAGCACATTATGGTCCTCCCATCCCATGACCCCCTATAATGGGGGTAAAAGAAACAGCAACCTTTTACTTCTCTTTTCCTAGGAGTACCAGACACTACAAAGGCCTTTTCCTCTGTGCTGTACTTACACCTACCTGATCTTTCAGAAAGGATCCAGTGCTACTCTTGACAAGCAAAGTTATTCATCTTAATGAAAAATCTGCACAGGGATTCTCAAATAATTTAAAAATTGCACATACACACAAAACCAGTAACATCTAAACATTGGCACCTAAGCCTTCACCCAAAAGGCTCCTGAAGTATTTTCCCAAGGTATTTGTTTTTCTTTTCTTGGTAACTACATCTTGTCATAAATATGAAATGGAATATTGGTAACTTCCATTTATTAATTCATTATGGCATCAAAATCGTAGGGATTTTTCTTCTTTTTTACTTCATATTATCCGATCACAGACTGCAACAGCACAAAATACAGCCTTTATTCTTTATTTCATTCAATATAGTAAGTATTCTGAGTAGTCCTTACTGACAATCTGATTTCTCACAAAGGAGTATTTGCAAAGTGAAAGATGGATATTCTGTGAAATATTTTACTTGTCATCAGTTTTGTGTTCTTATATCTCAGACTGAGACACCCTCTGACAGATAGGTTCAGTCGCCAGAGGAAAGACTAGCAGTTCCTTTCTCAAAGGCTGGACCACACTGCTCCCGTGTGGTTCCTGAGGAAAACAGAACAGGCTGTTCAACAGAGAAACTCCTCATCCCCTGATTCTGTAAATCAGGCCCTTCATATGTTTCTTAGATGGCACTATGCATTCTCTTGACACCTGACAAAATAAAAATGACAGTGGCAAATTTCAAGCAGAGGGTTTCTGTGGTTTTTTTAAGTCCATTGTAATATTAGTGCTAGTACATAGTTCCTTTGAGTAGCTCAACTCATGATTATTAGCACACGGCTAAACGTTTCACACCAAAAGTAAAGGAAGAACTCTGCACCTGCTGTGAAGATCTCTACAGATGGCAAAATCAGCTATTCTGGAATCAGAACCATTAATACTAACCACAACAGAAAAATTGCCTGAATAATAATTGTATGCTGACTAGACTTGTTCTTCAAATATGTGTTAAGACCAGTAGCATTTCCTGTAAAGAGATGACATTTTCCTTTGATTATTACACAGCTGATTTTACATTAATTCAGTGGATTCTTTTCCCATTGATCTAAATTGTTCCTTCATACCCAAACAATATCTGCAAACAGACAGTGAAAACAGCTGTTACTTTTCAGAGTAAAAGTACTTTTGACCTGTTTCATCAGAAAGGCTTGCCTTCCTCAAAGCCAAACTCAAAAGCTATTTACCCTTATCTGGGGGGCATGCAGACAGAAGAGGTGGGAGGTGCGGAGTGAAAGAGACCTAAAAGAAATAATTCCATATAAAAACAAACCTTACAGAAGAAACCTCAAAGAAACCCCAAAAGCTACTTCTACCCAACTCCCCCTTTCCCCTTTCTATGGAAAACCAGCAGACTGACAGCTGATATAAATAGAGCAGACAAGTTCAGCATGAAGCAAAGAAGGAACAGAAATTCCTATTGAATTGTGGAAGCAACAGCTATCCCAGAGACTGTTACTGCATCATCTCAGATTGCTTGCAGGCCCTGTTTCAATTAAAAAAGATATTTGTGAATCAGACAGAAATGTGGTATCTTAGAATGGAATCAGAGGATCTGTCAGCATTCTGGAGAGTTTACTTTTAACGTGTACCAGGCCCTAACCACATGCACACAGAGAACAGAGCATAATGAACACAGACTTAAAAGTTCCAATGGTTCACAGGCCCTCAAAAGGGATGAACAGCTCTGTAGAAGATGTTATGTTGCATCAAGCAAATCCTCCTTAGTTCACACAGTTATTGACCCAAGACATCACAATTATTCCTTCAGAGCCATTAAGGGTCAAATGTGTTAATCCCACTGCCAGCACAGATTATTTGTTACACATTTTAGTGAGTAGGATAAGGAGGATGTTATATGGGAACTGCGCGCACTCATCATTTGGAGACTACCTCTCGCCAGCCTTGATACCCAGGGCCTTACATTACTGACAAGACACAAGGAGTGGAACAGGAAATCAGGGCAGCAGGGAGAGGTACAAAGCCACCAGAAGGCAACATGTCCTGTTGGGACAACCCAGCTGCTCTCCTCCCCAGGCTGAACTGGCACAGAGCTGGAGAAGAGACATTTTCATTTTAAGTGCAATATGCCCACAAAGCACACAGAAACAGCTGCATCCCTTCATTCCCTCTGCTACAGGGAATCACCCTCACCAAACTTTCCACTGGATTGCGAGGAAGTGTTTTTGTATTATTTTACCTCTGCAAAAGCCAGTGGCAAGTGGAGGCTTAAGCAGAGACAAACCTAGAGCTGGACCAGCTGAGGGAAGGAGGTGACTGCAACACTCAGCAGCCCTTGGTGCAGCACTGCCAAATAGCCAAATCCACAAAAGCTAGCATTTAACTGCAGGACATTTCCATGTGCCTTTCAGACCTCTTGGATGAGCACACAAATCTCTTGGCCCATTCTAAAAGGTTTGTGCACATTTTTCATGAAGAGGCATACTTGCACCCACCTTTGTGGGCAGCACCTTAAGGAAGCAGATCATTCCAACTCCAGGAGCAAAACCCACAGTAAAGAAATCAAGTCTTCATCAGCCTCTGACAGAAAAATGCTGATGTGTAGTAGCTGTGACACAGATCACATAAATCAGCATTTCTGAAGTGACTCCTTTCTTTCCAGTGCCAAAGTTGTCATAACTATCTATTTCAGACTTCTTAAATCTCCATATTGGAGCTCTTTGCCTTTTCTTACAAAAAACAAAACAAAACAAACAAACAAAAAAAACACACACAAGAGCAAGGACAGTCAAGGTAGGAATTGCTTGAAATGCCTAAAAATATTTTATAACTATTGTTTAGGTCTCTCAAATTTACCCATGATTAATAATCTCCTGAAAAAAAGCTATGCTAAACAAATTTAGGCTTCATTGGGATGATGATTTTCTACTGAACTTGCCATGGTATTCTTTGAGAAAGCAAGGACACAAAGGGAGCTATGCAGCAGTGGAGGTACCTCAGTGGAGGTACATGGAAACTGTGCCTAACTCCACAGCCCACCAGCTGTGGAACTCTGCCCTTGGAGGCAATATGCAAAATATTGGAGGCAGTAAAGGAAAGGATCCCCTTAACACCACAACAATATTCTCGTAACACAACGTAACCCAATCTAGCACAGCTGCAGTCTTCTGCATCATTCCTGTGGCATACAGATGCCCTTTAATCATGGAATAAGCAAAGAGTATATATATAAAAGAAGCACACAACACGAAGATGAATGTAAACCATTTACTGCATCATCTCTCAGAAGATGCAGTAAAGAAGTGCAGAAGACTACCCTGAAGTTCCTGCTTTGCTTTGCTACTTGTAAGCTGCTATTCCTCATTCCCCAGCAATGCCATTTGTTACCTCCACTCATGTTGTACATTACTCTGTCCTGTAGGATATACACTTATATGCTAATATATCATTAATATGATAACACAGGGCCTCATTTCCTTGCAATTTCTTAATACTCTGTTGGAAACAGCTGCGCTGCAGCTTCTGTTGAATTGTTTTCCAGTAGCAGAATACTTCCACAGAACAGGATAAAGAAAAAATAGTGTCTTCATTTGGGGCTTAAACTGGCCTCGAAAATGTCATCAAAATATTGCTTAAAAAGTGCATTTTTGCAAAATGTAGGAAAACTCTTCAGTCTTTGGATTATTCATTTGGGGGAAGGAGAACAGATTTTGGCTATGTACAACCTCAAATTGCATGCAAGCCAAACATTTATCATTTCCTTCAGAGATAACTGAGTATTACAGAGACTGTGAGGGAGATGGGAGGCAAAGGAGGAGAGAAATACAAGAAGACAATATTTTTAGTGTACACCAAACAAAATTTTACATTTACTTAGTTTTGCATATCATTAAGGAAAAGGTAAATGAGTACTGCAAACCTCTAAGTAGGCTATCAACCTGTAAAGTCAAATTTTATAGCAGCACCAAAACATTTCACAGCTCCTCAGTAGTGTCAGTGGAGAAACTGGATTCTCCATTTCCAGCTCCCTTTGTAAAGACAGTGAAGCTCAGATTCAGCAAACTATTTAAACTACTTAAGCATTAAGCAAGAGCATTATGTCAACTAATATGTATGCAAGATGTCAGAAGATTTGAGTTAGGCATGCCTTGAAAATATTTTTTTTTAATAATTATCACTGAATTGACTGAGAACAGATGTGAAGAAAGAATAAATACTAATATGGGGGCTATCATCAATTTTCCCCTCAAATCCACAAATCCATAACTGTACCCAGCCACACAGGGCAAACAAAGATTTTCTACTTGTTATGAACAAGAAATTCAAAGCCATCTTTTTTGTGTAACTGCTCTCCTGTGATGGGAGGAAAATTCTTTTATGCTTTTATCTTGAATTCAGTAAGTCCTGTGAGAGGGGATTGTTTACATTTGGCCAAATGTTTTCATATTTGTGCCAATTTTAAAACCATGGATTTGTTCTTTGCAGTGATTATCAATGCTGAGATGATGGCCATGTTTTGTGTTATTCTCATCTACTTACAAGTATAACTAATGTTTCCACCAAAAAATTTCCTTTAAAAGCTGCAAGACAACATCTTTTACATACAATCCAAACTGAATCTAAACAGAGGTACTTGGAAAAGACCTTCCTCTGTGGCTACCATTATTCACAATAAATGTTTAGTTACCCTAGATGGCAAAACTAGAAACCAGATTGCAGCTTTATATTCAAAAGCCAGTCAAGCTCATGTCGCTATTCATAAAGTAATATGAACATCAGTCCCAGGTACATGCTGTTGGGAATGCTCAATAAAGACTGACACTTCAGATGCATTTTTAGTTGGTGAAATTAAAATAGGGGAAGGACACTCAAAAAGGGCTGCTCTATGCCTGCCATTCCCTATTTCCTCTTGGAAAACTGAGTAATCACAACATTTTTCCCTTCCCTTCACTTTCTAACTATCTCAGGTTCCTGGGCACAGACTGATTCACACTGATGCCCAGGTCTAATCTCAGCACCACAGTACCAGCTAGAGGAGCACATACAAACGTGCCAGGGCAGCAGACACTTCAGCATGAGCAGAAGCCAAAGCCTGTGAGCAGCCCCCTTGACTTCACAGGCAAGTGGCCTGAAGTAGCAGGGCTACAATGGCCATAGCTGTCTTCAGGATACAGATACAACTATGACACAGATGTGTAAAAATTAATGAGTGTAACAGCTCCCTCAGATGTCACTCAGTCACTTTCATTACTGGAAGGAGTCCCTTGCTGCTCTTATCTACAGAACTGTTTCCTGGTCATGAACTTTTATCATGATATAGCTACCTTAATGCTGTTGGTCACAGAAATCATCTGTTGGGTGTTTCTTTATGAAAAAATGCTGGTCAGCAAGTTCTATTTTCAGACACTAACATCTGACCATGTCATTAGCATTATATTCCCTCAGCTCCCTCTTGGTAAGCACAGGACACATTAAGCTGGTGCCACAATGACAGAGCAAGTTGGAAGATCCCATTCTTCAGAGCTTCTATATGACTAGAAGTGTCTTCCTTGGTTTTGTCAGATGCTAGGGGCAGGCTGGTAAAACTGTTTCCCCAGGACACTCACTTCTCTGGGCTGAGCACAAAAAATGGCTTGATTTGAGGGCTTTTCCTGCTTTCTCAGTTGATCAGAAATTCTAAACAATGCATGTTGTTTCAATAACCTTCATCTTCCCTTTTAGTCTTCAAGAAGCCCCAGCATAGAAAGCAAAAAAGGACAAGAGGGAACAAGGACAAGAAAGCAGAAATTGCACCTCCTCTCTAGAAAGCCACTTCAATAGAAAGATTTCTGGTACACACCAATGTCTGCACAGCAAGCCCCACTGGCTAGAAAGCATTGTGTGCATAAGGCCTCAGAATAAATGTTTCTTTATAAAATGTCCCCAAAGAAAGTAGACTACTGAAGTAATCACTGCATCAAGAGATTTTCTGCAGGATTTTCTGCTTATCACTCCTTTTGCCAACCAGCCCAAGTGGTTTTAATCTCCCTTTTTTCCCTGTCACAGGACATAAATGTTTCCACCACAAGTTCTGAGACTTGAGTGCCACTCTGAGCTGCACAAACCAGATGCTGAACTGACAAGTTCACTGAAATTTCTACCAAATTTCTGTGAAATGCACCCATAAATAAAGTCTGTCAACACTTGCTGTTCTACACTGATTGCCAACATCTCACTATTCTCAAAATAAATACCTCCTACAGATACTTCTAGTTGCCTGGAGTACTAGATATTTAAATAGAAGTTAAAAAATACAATCTCAAACATGGATTGATGATCTTTACTCAGTCCTAAAGAACCAAAATCCATCAAACAGGTATGAAAGATCAAATCAAAGCCAGTTTCTATCTGTTTCCACTGCTGGCCTCAGTGGCCTTCAAACAGCCACCCATTCTGCCTCAAGTTATTTATGACAGCTGCTTTATCATGCAGTAGTGCCTTTCCAGGTTTTCTTAAATTCCAGGCAGAGGATAACTCTTCCATTATTTCTTGTTTCTAAATGTCTGAAAATCAGAAGCATTCAAAAACTAACTCAAGTTACATAAAAGCACTGCTTTGAGTAAAATTCAAGCAGAATAGAATATATATATTCCATTTCAAAGCAATTTTTTTACAGGTTTTAATTATTTTTTTAAGATAATAAGGAAGAGTTTTAAGGAACAGCAGCATTCTCTGTTGGTTATAAACCATCTGGGCAGGTTATGAAATAGACAGGGAAAGCACACATTCCCCCCCCAACACCAGTTCATGTCTCAAACCAGGTATCAAGTGTCCTGACACTGTTACAGACAGGCACACTGACACGGAGTTATCACTCTGAGGAGCAGTATTTACTAAAGGTGAGTAACTCTACAGTGCAGGACTGCTTTTACCCAAGTATCACTCATTCAATTGTACTTGCATTACTAATCACCTGAAGAACCCACACAAGCTTTGAAATGAAGGAGAAAGGCAACAGAACAGTCAAGAGTTTGCATTTTCTCTGTCTAGGGGCTCATCATACATAGTATAGTCTATTATTATAGACTATTACCTCCCTATTACCAAAGCTGTAGAGTTAAGTGCTTGCAAAGTCATCTACGACAGTAGGTCTGTATAGAAAGAGGTGATTTCCGCCTGCCAGCTTTTTAATTTAAGGTATTGCAGACTTTAAACTGGGCTCAGGCCATGCCTCTGTTGGCCAGACACTGACTATCAAACAGTCTGAGCAGCCACATAACCATTTCAGAGAGACTCCTCAGCACACGTGGAAAGACTTTTACAGTACAATCCACATTCTAAACTCAACCATAAAAGTTCAAAAACACAGTTCCAGTTCAGCTGCTGATAGACAAATAGGTCCTCTCAGATTAATCGGTCGCACTCAACTGCCCCAGTGTTACTTCTAAAGCCAAACTGAGCACTAGCACAAGCCAAAGAGACTGTGCTACAGATTGTGCCATTCCCAGCCCTTAACCAAAAGCTCAGAGGCCAAAATCCCATCTCCAGCAAGAAAGGCACAAATATTCAGATTCCAATTCTTATCCTTCCACTCTTATCCTCCCATTTGATAAAGCACAGAACACCATTACAGTCGTCTTTTCAATGAAAGGGAACATTTATTTCAGACATGCAAAACAAGGCAACTTAATTATGACCCTTCTGATGAGACAGTTCCTAGATTTTCTATCAACATGTTCCCAAGCCCATTCCCAGGGGAACTCAGTGGTAACACGAAGAGCGTGACCGTTTATTTGGCTTAAGGAACACATTAATTTATCTGGCTTATAGAATTTAAACATCTGACGAATGACAGTGTGGTTGATTTTATTCATCAGCTAATTGCTTTGCCACCTGGAGCTGCAGCTTTATATATTCAGCTTATAAAAGATCTGAAAAGGATCTCAATTATTCTTTAATTTGTTCCTTGAATTTAAAGTAGGAAAATCTGGCTTAATCAAACATTGTCTCAATTCTATTGGGATATGTCTAGTTACCTTATAACAAGGTAAGCTTTCATTTAATCATATGATATGATAATTCCCCACTTTCAAGCCAAGTATCCTCTTAGTTACAATCAATTTTCCACTGAAAAAATAAACATTGTCTCTTTACTGAAATCCCTGCAGAGGAAAATAGTCCTTTCAAAGCAACTTGCTGTTAGTACAACCACCCTAGGAATTTTTGTGTTGGAATTCATTAAACCCCCTCATTTAGCCCTGACGGGTAAATTGTGATATCCTGATTTTTCAGAAATGACTTTTCACACACAGGATGGTTTTTGGCATAGTTGAAAAAGTCTGATAATGAGCATTTGGGCAGAATGGTGGGATAAGCAGAATCTGGGGGTTAGCTTTTATTTTGCTGTATAAAACAATTTTGTGTACCATCCTCTGAAAATTGACTGTCCAATAGTCCTTGTACTTATTTTGACAGCAAGTAACAAAGGGGTAAGAAGACATATCAAGCACAATGTAGCTTTTCTCCAAAATACAGTAAAAATTCCACGTTTCCATAAGAAGATAGCACTAAAAATTATATAACTGGGTCAGAGCCCTGCATAGTCAATTAACATTCTCCCATAACTGCACACCCCAACAAAACACTTGCCAACACTAGTCCCTTTCCACACTTTCCCAGAGAAGCCTAGATCTACAATGAGTTTTAGAAAGACTGCAGGAGAGATCACTGGCAGCCTGAATGCCTGGGTGAGGGCAGTACTATGGAGTTTGCTACTTGGAAATAGCAGCTTCATTTAGGAGGCTTAAGATGCCATCATGTGGAATGTGTAACAAACCTAAGTGTGTGTTTGCATAGGAATAACTGAAAAAGAATAAATAAATAAAGAATAAATAATAAAGAAAAGAAAGTGAATAAAGAAAAAAGAAAATTAGGAAAAGGAAAAAAGGAAAACTTGCAGAGGAATTGCAATGAATTTGAATGGATGGAGTGCTGGTAGATACCAGACTTAAGGAGGACAACAAAAATGGAGTCCAAAGGTTAGTCTTGCTGGAAGAAACATCCTTCTGATGAACACAGTGTGACAGGCACTGGAGAAATAATTAGACAAGGAGATGATAAGAGGACAAACACTGAAATGACTTAAAAGCAAATTATTTGTACCAAATCCCAAAATACTCTGGAGCCAGAGGCAAGAAGGGATAAACTGGCCCTGCTAGTGCTTATACAGGCACTGAGAGCAACTCATGCTGTAGGCAGAGCACTGAGAACTTGTAACACTGGGCCACAGAAGGGTCAGTAGCAACAGCAGCAGGAGGAGATTGAATGAGGAAACAAAGCAGTTGACACAGCCTCATCAGGGTGGTGGAATGCTTTGGCCAGGTAAACATGCTTAGGAAAGTTCTCTGATGAGGAAGACAATAAAAGAGTGACCCAAGAGAGGAAGAAATGGAAGATTTACCTAATATGATACCTATTTTGCACCTCTGGCTTTGATAACATATGGCCCTGCTCCAATTGTCTTTCATTTGCATAGGAAGCTCCTGATTTTGCATATCTGGAATTTCATAGTTCTTTAATACACACTACTGGCATTAACAAGAGTGATTTATAGTATTAACAATAGACTATATATTAATTGCTCTCACCCATTCTTTTTATTTTCAAGTTTGTTCTTAGATTTGATCAATTTGAGCAACTGAGATGCACTCAATGTGAGCAGACACTGATAAAGTATTTGGAGGGCAGGATTTACTTTTGCAGAAAGTAATTTCTCCAGAAATTCAGATTCTCACTCTCTCTGGAAGACTTTGCAAGCAGATGGAGATCTGCAGGACACAGCATGAATATAAATACACAATGATACTTGGAATTCAAAGGCCATCGACTTGAGTAAATACTCTAGAAGAAACTTGGGATTTTTGTCATGAGACAAGTGTTTCTGTATCCAAATGTTTTGCTCTGGAATCATGAGGCAGAGTGGAAGTATTCAGTGAAGGAGCCTGGTATTTGGCAACATTTCCTTGAGATCTCCCTGGAGCTCTATTCTGTGGAATGTCAACTTTGTTCTCCTCTAGCATCTGACACACATATGAGGTTGAAGCAACAGCTGACTTCTCAATCAGCTTTGTTCAGTGAATTCAAACAACATTTTTAGCACTGAAAAAGTCTTTTAATCAGGCTTATTATGGCTTCAAACAAAGCTGAGTCTTGGATGTTCTTAAGCTACTGTGAATTCCCAGTCTGTTTACTCAGAATTTTGAGAGAGGGGCATATTTCTAAAAAGAGGAAAAAAAACATTTCCAAGGCATCCAGACATATTTTTTGCCTTACAAATTTCAAAGACTGAAATGTTTCCTCAATGCAACATGTGATTTATGTGTCATGCAACCCATAAACCAAACCATAAAATAGCAAACTCTGAATTCTAACAGGTGGAAAACTCACAAGAAGAATTTAGACTTAGGCAGTCTTCAAAAACTACATTTCAAGGCAATATCTGAACAATTTAAAAAATGCAACATGAGTATACTACCAGCTAAATATTCATTCTTGCTTCCCACTGAATGTGCCTTTTCTGCCAAGCAGAGTAATGCAATTTGACCTACAAAGCATCACAGAGAACAGAAAGTGATAAGGTTGGCCCTGGCTTTTACACAGTGCCAGCATAAGAACAAGAAGGTTTTTTAAGGGTTTTGTAAGAGTATAAAAGTACTATATCCAACAAAATTACTCCTGGCACGTATCAGAAATACCTACCAGATACTTACAACTGTATAGCACTATAAAGAACAGAAATTAAGTATCCTTTGCTACAGCTTTATCATCTACCAGTGCTCCACCCACATTTTGAAAAACTGCCAGGAGCCAATCCTGAGAGGCACATCTATGTCATGAGGATTCATATGTTTGCATACGCTCACCAAACACAGATATCACATTTGGAACTCAAGTGTGCTCCTCTGGCCTATTCCTATTCTCTGATTATGAAAATAGCACGGGACAACAGTAGCCCCATTAGGTTTTGGCTAACATCAGAGAGGCAGTCTTGGCCAGCAAGGAGCATGTACCTCATTCTCCCAAACATATGTCAGCAATCAAGCAGAGCACTCAATTAGAGCTATTCAGTGCTCTCCCAACTTTTCAACAAATATTTTTTTCTTTTCTTAAAAAATACCTGCCCATGGAAAACACATGTTTAATGGGGATTTGGGACAGCACTTCCCTTATTAAAAATATATTTTTTTTCATCTTCTAGCTTGTGTTCCTCTTTTTTTTCTCCTCCTTTATCTCTTGCCTCCAACACCTAATAAAAGTAAATAAGTTCACCCTCCCCAATTTTTAGAAATTGAAAAGCCTTGAAAGAGTTTCATTAAAGAAAAGAAAAAAGATTAAGGGTGGGGGGAAGAGGTAGAGAATTAAAATCAAAATAACTCGTGGAACAGATCTTTTTCCCAAGTTTCCAAGCACCGCCGGAGCAAGCAATACTTTCAGGCTCAAATGAAACACCACTGCCAGTGGCAACCTCCTCTCCCACTGCTCTGCCAGCCAGGGTGCAGCCAGCTCAGCCTTAGAGATCCTGACAGTGCTGGCAGGAGATGCTGGGAGCTGAAGGCCCATGGAGCTTGAACATTGTTTTTAAAAAACGATCATTCCACATAAAAGTAGAGACTTAGTAGTGGGATGCAACTGTATCCCTCTGTTCTCTGAACTGGCTGCTCTCTGATTGAACAGACTTCTCTTAATCTTAGTATATAGCCCAATAACATCAATAATGTAACTGTGAGGGGTAATAACAAACTAATGGTATAAGAACAACCTCATCAGTTTCTGTTTAAGCTCAGCGTTCCTGTCTGCTCTACTGCTTCTCACACAGAAGACATGAGAAAAGATAAGGAGAAAGGAAGAAAAAAACAACTGGGAAAAAATATCCAAATTTTTTCTGCCAACCTCCTATTGCAGCACATGCAGACAGCTTTCCTACCAGCACAGACACAACTTTAATTCTTTGCACAGCAGTCTCATTAAAATGGACACTACAGCTAGAATTTCACTCATGAATTCAGGTATACAGAGCTCAGCACCAGATTCTGCTGGGCTGATCAGAGGAATTGATAATTCTTCCACCATTCCTCTTTTGAGAGATACTATTATTTCAAGCTTAACAAACCTGTCTTTCACAAGAATTTAGTACCTTCCCACTCTTACAGAGGAATGGATTTATCCCTAAAATAAAGCAGCACAGGAAAAAAAATATATTATCAAATGCGTTATTTCCAGTAGAGGAACACAGTTCAATGAATTCAAAAATCTCTTGAAAAAGCAAATGTATATTTTATGTCTACCTTACTGTGGATCTTTATCAGAAACCTTGTAAACTCTTGACAAGGTGAGGCTGAAGACTGTGGAGGGAACATAATCTAAAAAATTACCTCTATCCTAGAGAGAAGAACCCAAGAAAGACTAATAACACCATCTCAGCTAAAGCAATAGAAAGCAGAGAGTTGGAAAGGCAATGTTAGTGCATGCACACAAGTCAGGCCAGTATTTTGTAGCAGACAATATCCCAGCAGAGAGCACAAAACTCATAATTCTCATACTATACAGCTCAGATACATTACATTCCTTTGTGGGTGTGATATTATTAATTAAGTGGAACAGAGAAGTGGTCAGGGAACAAAGAAGTTAAAATAATGAGACTAGAACCTGCACAACCTACAAATGGATAAAAATTAATCTATGCCTGATTTATTCTCAACAACAAGCTTCAGTTTAAAGACAACTGAAATGAGGCAAATCCTACCCTAAGATAAAATGTAAAAAGAGTTTTTGTCTTTGTTGTTGGATGCTTGCAATATAAGCCAAGGAAAGTAAAAGTTGTGACCAACTCTTGGACGATAACCTCGAAGACAGGATACTGCCACATGCTGGAAGCATTCAAATAGCTACTTTTACATGAGGTGATCCAAAGTTCAGTCTCCCACCTCCCAAAGCAAAGGCATCTGTCCTCTGGGGTAATTTCATCTCTCTCTATTGACTACGTTCCATTGTGCAAGACCTGCTTGACTACTCCGAGATTTAAAATAATAATAATAATAATAATAATAATAATAATAATAATAATAATATCAGCACTTAGAGAAGGCATGGAATGGCTGAGTACCTGGTTTCATCTTTTTTTCAGTCCTCTCAGAGAAGACATCTCAATAAAAAATTCCAACTCATTTCCACTGCAATCTAAACTCACTTGGATTTCACCCCACAAACAGGGGAAACTAAGCTATCATTTCAGCAGTCCACGCAAGCCTAATCTTGCAAAATAGAGTTCCCTGAGATTTGTCTTGCCCTAGCTTTACTCAGAGCAGTACTCACACTGTCTTTAACCTTGATATGCTTTCTATCACTGCAATCCCCTTCCCAAAGAGTCAGATTCAAATACTCCCAGGCATGGGATTGGTCAATTGTAGAGTTCTCTCTCATGGTAAGCAACAACAGTGATACTGCTTCAAGGCTTTAATCCAAAACTGGAAAGATACTGTAGGGAAAAAATCTCACCTCTAGGAAAGGAAAGTATGTCAGAGAGCCCTCAAATACACTGCTGAAAATGATTGTGGCATTCTGTAACATTAAGATTTAATTTCACACAAGCCCATTGGTTTTCTCTGATGTGGATCTACTCTTCAAACTATCTGTTGATTAAGTTAGTAAGAAAACCATTATTTCTTCTTAATTTCCATATACATGGAGAACATAAAGACAAATGTCATGTTTCAGCCCTTTCCTTAATTTCCATACATTGTAACCTAAGCCTGAGAACCTAATTTTCCTCCAGCACATTGGGGTAAAAAAAAATAAAAATCTAAGGTGGTCACACTTAAGTTAATGGAATTGTACCCATATAAAACTGGTTAAAATAAAATGAGCCCTGAATCAGATTTTCAAGCTTAAACAGACTAGCAAAAAGCTCATGCAAATCACAGTCCATGGAATGTATGCAATAGCTGCCTCATCAAACCAGGACGCTGTGTAGAGATAACATGACACTACAACCATGTACTCGGTTACAACAATATAGGCAGCACTGTAATTATAATAATGACCTCCCAGAGCTATTGTGTCTTTTAATTAAGCCTTTAAGAGTAGGCATTTGCCACTTAATCCTAACTCACTGTATCTACTGCAGCATATCATCTACATTTTCACAAAGAATTACTGTGTCATATTTCTGTCAGAAAGATGAAAGGGAATATTTTAGTTCAAGTGGCATTTACAAAATGAAACCATATGAAATAAGTGGCCCATAGATGTCCTTTTAACAGCACTTCAGACCAAGTAACTGCTTCTGCTCCCTTTCTTTCTCCTACTACTCTGCTTCTTCCCAGAGTAAACTGGGAGAAAGCAGGCAGAAGGGGCTACACAGAGCCAATATCACACCTGATTACATGGATGATAAAGCTGTGACAACAGATTTTAACCAGAATACAGCACACAGCAGCAATGCCACAAACTTACTGTTTTCCAGTTGCATTTAACTCTTCACCACTCTTCAAATACAAACCAGCACATAGCTCTTACTGGTGCCCACCAACTGTGTCTCTGCTTTCTCTGACTGGAGAAGCTTTCCTGAGATCCCTTTCTGTTCAAAAATATTCTCAGCTAAAGAAACATACAGCACAAAGGAGTGCCGTTATGTTATTTTCAACACCATTAACAAATTGTTAGGGGTATTTTCTAATAATGGCTCTACTAATAAGAAATTCTTTCCAAAAACATGCAAGTATGCAGAAGAGTTTGAAGAGTTTCTGTCTGTTGTTTGAATGGAACCACTGTTAACACCAACATAGGGACACTGAGCAGCTCTGTCGGTTCTACATGACTTTAACAGACTCAAAGGCACCGCAATGAGAACAATTTTCTGCTTGTTTATTTGAGGGATTCTTATTCTAACTATGGAAACCCGACTCAGCCCAATTTCAACATCTTTTCAGGGTCTTCTTTGATATGAGTATTTTCATGCCACTATACTATTTGCCTCCATCAACTCAAATATCACATGCAAACAGTTTGATGAATGAGAAGAATTAAATCAAAACCTATGGAAGTAGTAGGGGAAGTTAAAATTGATCATTAGCCCCTTGTGTATTTCTGTATCATCACAAAATACTTTCAACACTGCCTTGCCATTGCACACCAGAGAAGAAACAAAACCAAGATTATTTTAAATTTTCTCCACAAACAAGGCAGGGTCTTTTAATCAACAGCGCCGGCTTAAACCATGCACTCTGATAACAGCAGCCTTTCCAAAAATCTCCCACAGCCCAGTATCTTACCAGACTTGGACATCTTCTCTGAGCCTTCAATTCTTTCTCCAAGCAAGTATATTCAGTTACTTTCTTGGCTGGCCTGTAAAATACTGAAAACAAAGCATTGTTTATATTAATATATAAAGCATTGTTAATATTAATAATTGTTTAATATAATATATTATATTAAACAAAACAAAACAAATCTTTTTTATCTCCAGGAACATGAATTTCTCTTCTGCAAAATTCTACTGTGCTATTGTCTTTCAGAGTTTTGTCATGCTTGTTCTACCCCTTTACAAGATCTTTCACGAGCCTGAAAAATACTCACTGTTCACATCACAGGATAGATGTCAACTGCTGCCTTAAGTTTCTTTCTTTCTCCTTTCCTACCCTTTGCTGGAGTGTTAAAATCGTATTACCTTCCCAAGCTGATCTCGCTATTAATCCCCAATGGATTACTAGAGCATGAGAGAAACTGATGCCGAGTGGCTCTTTTCTGCCACTTCAGGTGTAAGTAATACCACTATATCAGGTACACAGAGGCAACCTCTTAGCAAATTCTAATCTCCTGCCCACACACCATGCAAGTCTAGTGAAGTAATCAAGGCTGACACTGACTGGTAAAAACTTGAACAAAATAACTTTGCATTATAGCACCCAATGCTTTATTCATATTACAAACAAAATTTTGCACACGCAAGTGGAAAGACTTGCTGATAAACATCTGTTGGCATGGACAAACTACCTGTAGAAAAATAGGTGTTTGAATGGCTAAAGGTGTTTGAAATGGTTGATGAGCATGTGTGGTTCTTTTCTGCCACTTCAAGAGGAATTGCTGTATCAGGTACACAAATGCAACTTCTTCTCTTTGTAAGTAATTCAAGCTGTTCTAAGGCATTCAGAACGGTCTACAAGTTGGCCTATAGACAGCATTGTCTGGTGGGGCATCATTCAAAAACGTTTATAGAAAGCTGGCTTCTTCACTAGCAATAGCATAAACAAGATATTTTCTTTTGTGACTGGATTAAGGATCGGAAAGGAAATGACAATACCTTTTTCATTCTTTGGCATCTAACAAAAGGAAAACAAAGATTAAAAAAAAACTTCCAATATTTCTGCTCAGTACAAGATTTTGTAGTACTCTGAAACTGTTTGGTTTCATTTTTTTATTAACTCCTTCTTATGGGCAGATAATTTTAAAATTAAAACACTTTAAAATATCCGAAAGCTCAAAAGAAAAATACTCTGCATTTCTCTAAATAAAAGGCATTACTTCAACATTTCAGAGAGCTTCTCTTTGTGTTTCTGCTTTTAAAGAACGATCCACCACCTTGTGAGGATACAGCAACGTGAGAGACACATCTCAAATTACTTCCCTAAGGTGAGAGAAAGGAGGTTCAGCCTTAATGAACGAGCCCTCTTGCCAACACTTTTGTATATCACCCTTAACCAGACCCTTCTCTCCAGGCTTGATGTGAAAAGGTCACTGGCCTTTTATCTAGAGAAGATAGACCCTTCAAAGTCCAACCAGCTCTTCATTTCATCTGACACCAAAGCAACAACCTCTGCTTCACTGCTACAAGGCAGGCACCTCCAAATGCCTGATCACACATCTTTCTACTACAGCTTGACAGGCTTACAGTGTGAAGGATGTGTTAGAGCTCATTCCATTTGGAAAAGAAAATCTTTGACTGATGAAATTGTATCTCTCTCTTTAAATAATTGAAAGCTCTTCATGACAATTAGAATCATATCACAAAACTCGTCATGGATTTCAGCAAGCTTTGGATCAAGCTCATATCTACCAAATGAGACTGTTTGGATTTGATTTCTTTAAGGAATTTAGGTTGAGAGTGCAAATGTTAAAATAGGTTCAGGCAGCATGACTGACATGCTCTCATACTTCCATATCTTCAGCAGTATGGATTTCCTTCCCCACACAGACAATTACACCCCTTTTTAGAACTTGTTTACAAAATATAATAGTACCTAATTAATAAAAATCTAATTTCTATGCCGGATAGATTTATATTTAACACCACTAGGCCGAATCAATCTTTCACATACTATTTCTGATCAAGCTCAGAGACAGTTTATTTGAAAGACATCCCTGAAATGTGAAATGGGTATCTTTACAAAGATGTCTGAAATTCTATTCTCTCATTGTAAATAACCTTATCACAACAAATAACCTTATATTCCCTAGAAGCAGAAGGATTCCATGATTTCTTTGTTTTTAAAGATCTTTTTCCTACTATTTTGGGAAAAATAGCACGAGGAATTCAGTTGGTCAAACCTTTCTGACCACAGAAGTATCTAGCTCCTAAAGACAAAAGGAAAGAAAAAATCCAAACTAAGCATATGACTAGTAGCAAGAAATTGAAAGATATATTCAAATCCAAACTCAGCATCAACTTCAAGCCATCATGGATGGGTAGAAAAGGTGGTGCACTTTTGCTGAGGAGAACATAAAACCTGTGCCTTGTGAAAGATGTGCAGCTCACCGGTGACAGCAGAAAAGGTGGGGAATGCTTCTTCACCCCCAGTATTCAATAGCACACATTGTTATACACAGAACTGCTCTTGTTGAGTCTGCAGTGAGCCAACGTGAAAGCAGACAGAAGCAGGTACTGATATTACACCAGAGCATATTGTCACTGCTAGAGCCAACACACCGTCACTGAAGCTGCCAATTATCCCCAAGTCACTGATACATTATTTTTTTTAATCCCAAAGAATGATCTTTTGCTGGAGGCTTTTTCACACCCATGACTGAAGTATCCCTGGTGGCATGTTGACTAATTAAGAGCAAAATCCATCTCTTGATGAAATAACACTGCCATTGAAAGAGATTTCTACAGTTAGGGAAAAAATGTTTAATCAGGCTAGGAGGAGCAGCATCCTAACACTTGCACTAAGCACAGGAAAGAGGTCTACAGCTAGCAATTAACAATGATGAAAAGGACAGTGATTTAAAGCATATTGCCATGACATTTTTATCAAAGTAAATGAGTTTGCTAGGCCCAGCGGCTGCATATGCTTATTGTCATTTAATGTTTGGATAGCAACACATCAGGCACCGGGTATCAGGAGGTGCCGAATTTAATAAGTCATTTTGACACTGGCGTGAAACGAACAAATCAGCATTCTGAGGAATGTGTTCACACTCTGAGCAGACAGGCAGACATCCTAAGCATGTGAGGTGACACCAATCAACAAAAAAAATGGGAGGTGGGAAAGAAAGGGAGTGAGAGATGAAAGCCAGGAGAAGAAACAGGCAGCGATACTCCGATGAAAAACTAGTTCTGTCCTGTCTGCTGGTCTGCCTGGTTGCTGTCAACAAGGCAAATTTCTTTTCACTAAGGCTGAGACACACTGCATATCATGGATGGCATAAATCTCATGTATTATTTAAGCCCTACATGGATTATCTCAAATGAACTAAAATTAATGTCATGGAAATCTTTCAGGACTTTTCATTGCTTTAGCGGCAATGCAAAATTCCTGCCACGTGCACAGTTAATCAGAGCTTGTTTTTTAGCACAACAAGGCTGGCTCGGCACATGTACTTTGAGAGCCTCTCAGACACTTTCTCCCTGAAGCCCAGAGGAGTTGTGCCTGTGTGAGCAAACTAAGGCTCTGGCTTTTCATGACTTTCAAAGGACCTGCAGCAGTTTTGATCCCAGCTCCTCCACCCTCTGCAGATTGGCTGCTCATTCTGTCCCTCGCCTTCCAACCCTATTTATATTCTCTTTACCTCAGGGTATGTCTGCAGTACAGAGGTACCTGAGTAGCTATAGAACTCCCCAGCTCAAGTGCTGCTGTAGATATGGTTGTGTGGAGCTCAGCACAGACTAATTTACCTCCACTGTCCCTAATTCATTTAAAGTTACTTTAACTAGGCCTACCTGACAGACTCACTCCCCACCATGTCCCTGTCCTCACCTCTTCACTTGCAAACACTCAATATTTCACCACCAGTCTTTTTATTAGGTTTGTCTACTTCTAAATTAAGATTCAAAACTCAAAAGAATTGTTGGTACAAATTCAATAATCCATTTGCAATTTGAGATTTATCTCAAACTGTGCCTTAACAGGGCTGACAAATTTCCTTTTCAGCCAGTCCTGAATGCCTAAAAATGCACATTAAAAAAGTCTTGGAAGACAAATGTCATCTCCTTGTCTTTCAGAGCATCAGAAAATACATTAGGATATGATAAAACAACTGTTATGATTAAGAAAAATGAGGCATTAAGGAATATAACCTAGAGTAGGAGCAGCATTAAGGAGATGTGGTGGAAAGAGAAGAAAGGAGAGAGATGAAAGCATCCTATTCCTGTCCTGTCAATTTCCAATCCACGTAAGTAAGAATAAATCTACTTTCTTCACATATACTATTTAGACTTAGTCCCCTTCCCAATTTGAACTTGTGCTCTTCCCCACAAAAGATAAAAAGCTTGAGTTGACTGTCAGGTAAATACATCAACAAAGCAAGAAAGGAAAAATAAGGTATCATTGATACTGGAACCAAGTAATTCTATCAATCTGCATAACCCACATTTGATAGGGTATCCACTGAAAAATAAGGACAGTTCCTATTTTTCTGATGGGAGGTTTCAAGAGATTCGTGTCAGGTTTGCAACATCAAGTAAAAAACAGGCTGAGGTGATCTCCTTACTTGTTAGAGGAACTCCACATCCCCAGATACTGCTGCACCTAATCCAGTCACAGATTATATCAAAAAGCTGGTGGTTATCCAGCTTTTATCCCTTTCCTCCCTCCTCAAAAAACAGTGAACAAAAACTATCTTCAGCACACCTTCAGCACTGAAGCAGAAGATAAACATTTCAGCCATGAGCCTCCTCCAAGAGATGGTGCTTTGTGCCCTAGGGAGATGGAGGGCACAGCACTTCCCACTTCAGTGGGGTCATGCTCACCAAATTACACATGAGTGGGGCACAGGCTAGGAGGCATTTCACAGGCCTGAGGGTCTGGAATTCACTAGGCTCTCTCTGGCAGCACATGACGACTCTGGGTTAATAAAGTTAAAAGTGTGTTATATTGCTTGTTAAACTTTTCAATAAGCACTGAAACAAGAGCAAGAGGGGCCCTGGGACCACAGAAATCCGAGTAACAGGAAGAACTGTACACAATGCTGGATAGGGAGCAAGGAACGTGCAGCTGTGAAAGACCAGGGGAGCAGGATTATTGAACAGGCAGTCTTTCAAGTGTATCTGAGCCATCCAGCCACAAAGTGCTACAGAAGACAGAGGGGAGCACTGGTGATCAGCCGGGTATGAGAATCTTCTCATGGCCCAGAATACATCCCCCTCCCAGGATTTAGTTGGCTAAGCAAGCCATTTAGCTGGCTGAGTTCAAGATCAGCTCCGTCACTGATAAGAGCTGCTGTGAAGAAAGCCAGAAGCAAGGACCTGCCCCTCATTTCCCTTGGGAACCATTTTTAAGCTGAAGCTTTACCACAGGTCCCCACCTTTGCTAACTGTCAGGGAGCAGCGAGGGCCAGAGGCTCTGCAAGACACAAGAAGCTGGGAACAAAGAGGGCTAATAAAGAAGGTTCCAGCACTCTGTGTTTGCACCAGCACAGAGTTGAGGCAAAAATTGGCAGGTCCAGGTCAAGATGAGGGCAAGAGGCAGTGATCAGTCAGACATAGTCCAGTGATCACACAGCAAATCTGCAGTGCTGGGGCACATCTGATGTCAAGGCAGGAATGCCAGTCAGCAGGCCCAGGTCAGAGTTGTGTCAGTTCAAGACCATTGCTTCCTGGAGCATGGGTAGGGCCAGCAGTAAAGCCCCAGCTGTGAGCAGCTCCCAAAGCAAAGGAGGGGCAGGCCATCACTTCTAGCTTTCTTCACAAGAGGTCTTACCAGTGAAGGAGCTGACCTTGGACTGTGCCAGCTAAACTCTGACCTAGCCAGATGAACTCCTACCAGAGGCCAGTGCCCAGGTCGACAGCTTCGATGGCTCAGGCCCTGCATCAGTTGTCTCTCACCACTACTCACAGGAAAGAACATGAGACAGAAAGGTGGACCAGCCTGTCTGTTCACTACTATTCAGTGTAAACTCCAGCAAGACTGAGGCAAAAGAGAATAAAAATTGCTGAAGGCAAAACAAATGTCTGTTACAGCTAAGTTTAAAGGTCACGTATCAGCTGAGGAAAATAAGTTCTCAAACCTCTGAAATGCAGTCTCTTTGCTGCAACTGCAGATTGCAAATATTTTCTCATTTTCTTTAATGTCTGGAAGCCAGCTCATCTACATCCTAAGTCACTGCAGGAAGAGGAGCTAGAGCAAAAGGCAGAGGGAAGGCTTCTAAGACCTACATGTCCTCCATTCTTGTTTAACTTTAGGGGGCAGGGAGAGAACTAACTATGGATCCAAACTGAACATCAGTTTGTTCTTTCATCCTACATGGAGAAGGTATATCCAAACATCACACCAACACCACACCTGTCTTCAGGAGGCAGCAGTTTACACAGTCCAATTTAAAATTACTTGCATCCCGTGGAATGTGTAAAAGGTACAATAAAATTTTTACTGTCTGAAACCATAATAGACTTTTCCCTCTTGTTTTTTTCTTCTCACACTCTCTCCTTAGACCTTCAATGTGTGGGCAGCAGAGCATTTTGCCACCCAGTCACATTGCCACATTGCAAATTAATATCAGGCAGCAAAAGCATATCAGCCCAAGATTAAAAGATGCCTTGGAATCCTTCATATTTAGTTAATATATTTTCCTTCCATTTAGTTATGCTGGCACTAACTGCATGCCCAAGAGGGCAGTGCAACTCTGGCAGTCTGGTCTGATGGGAAGCTTCTTGGTTATCTGCCAGACACAGCATGAACACTGCACAGAGCCCTCATGGCCCTGCAGAAGAGTTTTTCCTCCCTGTTCTGTGAGCTGATGCTGCCGAGCTTTAAATTCAACTCTGTGCCCTGAGCCTGCATCACCAGAGCTACAATTAGGTCATGCTGGGAATAAATGCTTCAAAAGAGACCTATGACAGTTTAAGTAGGTACCTTTCAGTTGGGAAGGAACACAAATGCACAGATATATCCTTTTGCTTCCAAATTAAAATTAAAGAGAAGCGATACCAGAAACATTTTCCAAAAGACTTGTGGAGTCTGCAAATGCCTCTACTTTGTTCTGTGTGCACTAACCCATTTCGTGCCTCCTTTTTAAAACGCTGGCTCTTCTGTACTCCTACATACTTTGTTGTTATGTTGCTTCATTCCAGTCGTGTTGCACCTGCTAAGTATGCTCTAAATCAGGGACACCACCCAGAGAGTTCAAGCTAAATAGGAACAGGAGAACTAGGCCTCAAGGGAGATTTATCCTCTGCGTCTTCAAGCCCAAACAGCTCTATCTTGTCATTCTTTCATTTTGAGGTGGAGAAACCAGAATATTAAATCACATCAGGAGATGCCCAAACGTGTCTGATATTTTTGCCTTCTTTTTCCCCTTGGCCTACCATAAAAAGAAAAAAAAAAAATCAATAACAGTTTCTATGTCATTGATACAAAAAATCTTATATGATCCAAACGTTGAAACCAGTGACAAGTGAGCCATGTCAAGTAGTTTGTTTTACTTAAACAGGTACCAAAGACAGAACAGAGAGTAGCTTCCACTTTAAAAAGGAACAATTCAAAATCCATAACAAAGCTACTGAATTATTAACCCCAAATACATAATTCTTTGCTTGTATCAGGTATTATATTGTAAAGAGCAAGTAAAAAAATGGCAACTGACAACTTTATGGTCTCCTGTTCATTTTCCAGTCAAATTAGAAGGAAAGCTGCTTGGTTTCTGTCCCAGGCTTGCAGGTTTTGGAGTCCCAAGCTACAGTGTGGCCATATATGACACAACAAGGTTTGGCCCACTTCTAAGGAGCAATAGATTCAAAAGGTGTGAGCTGGTAAAACACTTTCACTTTACCGCTACAAGCAACCTGCAGATATTAGTTAAAACTAGCTAAACTTATTTCTGTAAGGACACTGCCAAGATAAGAAAGGTCAGTTTAGAAGCATCTACAGGTTAAGTCTAAAAACAGAAGACAGACCCTCTTTAGTGCTCCCATCTCCCAAAGCAAACATCTGCTGAGGGGACTGGGACTGTTATCAGCTGCCACTCTGACCTCCACAGACAATTTCCCTGCTCTGACATTAGCTGAGGAACTGCACCACCCAGTAGGGAGAAGACGATGATGGGAGAACAGAGCTCACCAAGAAGTGGAGATTGGTGATGAAACTGTTATCATCACAAAAGTAATGAAAAATGAAAAGCAAAAGGATAATGCAGCCTAAGTAATAATACAAAAAGACCTTTGTCTTCTCTTCCTCTAGGTCTTCTCTAACAAAAATAATTTAGTTTTCTAAAAACCATGTCCAGGTATTGCTAATGCACAGCCTTTTGCAGTATCCATTGGAGGTAAGAATGCATCACTTCTCCTTTCTACTGAAATAGGCTGGGAACTGCCCTGTGTTCTTGAATTTTTCTGCTGGTTTAACTTTGCTCTTTCATTTAAAATATTTTTGTTTTCATGGATATTTCATGCTGGCTGAAAAAGCTATAGGATGGGAAATTACATTTTAATGATGAGTGCACAAAACAAAACAAAAACCTCATATGGCAACAGAAAGGCCAGAACTGAGTGGAGAAAGCCAGCATCCCACACAGCTGCTTTCCGAGTTCTAAAAAAGGATTCAAGTTAATGTTGTACTAATTATATCCAGGTGTAGAACAAGAGCTGGTTTTCATTTCTTTTCAATTCAAACCACTGGACTGGTTTCCCAGCCTAGATTAATTTGTCCAGGGGTCCTTTAAGGGGTGTGGTTTAATTTGCATCTGGCTTCAGTCTCAGGGTTCCCAGCAGTGGCACTTCTCTGAACTCTTATCAAATTAATTGGGCACTCATGCATAACTTGATTGGGCACTCATGCAAAAATTAATTGGGCGTGCAAGCGTGAAGAAATTGGGCTCTCATGCATGAATCGATCGGGCAGCGATGCATGAATTAACTGGGCGTGCAAGCGAGAGCAAATTCTGTGCTCAAGCATGAGCTGATGGGGCACTCAGGCGTGATCTCACCGGGCACTCATGCGTGAACAAGCTGGGCGTGCACGTGTGAGCACAGAAAAGCCTGCGATTTCTGCCCTATACATTCTACCCTTCGCCCCTGGGAAAAGCACATAGGAGCTGTTTCAACATCTGTCCATTTTAAATTCTTTCAACATCATCACAATCTTAATATACACTAATTACAAACTCTACTCTTAGCCCCATGGACCAGTCAGTAGGGATAAGCCCTGTGTGGTGCACACTTTGCCCAGCACAGCATTCCCAGCACTGCTCATAATGAACAAGGGCCTCCCTTCTGCGCTGAGCGCTTGTTAACACTTCTTGTAGCAGGCTTCTTTCATTTTAAAATAAGAGACCTTCAGCTCAACTATCCACATCCGCCATGTGCTTCTGGGGTCTCTGGAGATCTGTTTAGAGGACACAAGTCAGTCCCTCCACACCCCACAGCACAGCAGCTTTCCTGGAGTTTCCCAGGCACACAGACTCTCCATGAATGGCACTCCTGAATCCCTGGCTGTAAGCCACTGGGGCAGGGGCTCAAAGCTGACCTCATCCTATCCTGTCCCAGTCACCTTCCCATCCCTCAGTACCTTGTTCCTTGTGGCCTTGAACTCTCCATTTCCTACCTGCTTACACACTGTTTGCACCTACCCCACTAGACATGAAGGACATACAGCACAGCACACCAAGTTTCCAATATAATAATCAATATTCCTTCCCAGGTCTCAAAGTCACTTAAATTATTGCAATCCCAGACTATGTCAGACTTGGGTGCTGCCTGAATTCTCCACTAACCTCTGTAGTGCATGAAACATCCTCTACTAAGAAAATATTTTTTTAGGAAATAGACACAAATTACTTTCTAATCAGGCTAAAGCATTGAGAGAGAATAAAATGCAAGAAATTAAGTACTTAAGAAAACACCTTTTCTTCCCCCCTTCCTAGACTGCACTTAAGCTAAACATACCTTCCTAAACTCAGCTCCTCTTATTTGCACCACAAAATGTACTTGGTTTGCACCAAACATCTCATTGATCCAGTGGGCAATGCAAGAAGCTGGGGTTGTGTACACAAAAGTTTCCTCTTCTGACACTCCTTCATGTGTCTTGTTAGGTGTTTTCCATCCCTCTGGCTTTCTGGTGTCACTCTGCTGGCTTAGGGCACCCATGGCCACATTCAAAGTCTCCTTGCCCTGCTGTACATCATCTTTGGGCTGCAGTGAGGCAGGCGTCCTATGGGTATGGAGCATCCTCCTCGTACATGTCTTCTCTGCCATTCTCCTGATCGTACATCTCCCCCAGCACATCCACACACTGTCTGCACTGCGGGGTCCTCTGAGAGCCTGGCCTTTTGGGACAGCATTTCAACTTCAGGGCCAGCTGCCACCTGCACAGGGCAGTTCATGGCCCCCTCCCGCGCTGACTGTGCTGGAACCCCTGGATGCCAAACCCCAACAGGTGTGGCCAGTGCAGCACTGGGGAGAGCTCATGGTGCACTTGGGGGATGAACTCACCGGCTGCTCATACATGCACTAATTGAGCATTCATGCATGAGTAAATTGGGTGCTCATCCAGATCTAATTGGACTCTCAAGCGTGACTTGATTGGGCTCTCAAGCATGAAATAATTGAGCGCTCATGCGCGAACTATTTGAGCAATAAATTTTGCACTAATTGGGCACCCATGCGTGACGTAATTGTGTGATCAGATGTGAACAAATGGGTGATCATGCATGAGTTAATTAGGCACCCATACCATGCATGGACTAAATTGGCACCCATGCAGGAGCTCGTTAGGAGCACAAACAATGTAAATCCTACAGTTTAACCTTCATACCTTCCACCCCTTGCCTCCACAACACACATATTTAAGAGATGTTTCATCACACAAACATTACTATCTCTACTTTCAACATTTTCACAATCTTAATATACAGCAATTATGAACTTCATCCTTCCTCCTTGCAGAACAGACAGTAAGGATTAGCATTGCAGCAATGCTCTTTAAAAGTCTTGTTCCTTGCCCCACAAATCATATCACAGAAACATTTAGGTTGAAAAAGATGCTTAAAATCATTGAGTCCAACCATTTACCTAACACTACTAAGTTCACCACTAATCCATTGTCCTTAAGTGCCATTCCCACACAGCCAGACCACCTTATCCTTCACATATTCTACCCTTTATGCTGGTGAACCAGACTGTAATGGATTAATATCATAACCAAGTGCATATGCACTTAGTAAAATTCTAGCCCCATCCCAGGGAGCCAAACTACAAGGATTATCATCATCATCATCACAGTGTGAATTTTCATTCAGAAGCTATTCCAAGCTCTACCCCTTGAGTTGGTAGAGTAGATTATCGGGGTCAATCTTCTCACAGTCTGGCTACATCTACTCTTCACAAATTTCAAGCCCCATCCCTATGGGATGTGGGGATTATACTCAGCCTGAACATGTATTACTATGCCCCTCAGGGCATACATTGCAGGGCACTGCATTCATGCATGAGCATCCCATGAAGTCACACTGGGATGCCCAGCTAGTCCCTGCTTGAGTGTTCAATAAGCTCGTGCATGAGTACCCAATCAATACATGCATGTGTGCTCATCCAGTTTATGCATGGGCACTCAAATAACTCACACCTGAGCGATCTATCAGTTCATGCATGAGGGCCCAGTCAGTTCATCCTCAAGTGCCCAATGACTCAAACATAGGTGAACAATTAATTCACATCCAAGTGCCAAATTAATTTATGCCACACCGCCCAAGTAGTTCATGCATGAGCGCCTAGTTAGTTCTTGCATGGGTGTCCTACGAGCTGATGCTTGATAATCCAATTAATCCCTGCATGGAAGCACAATTAATTCATGCTTGAGCGCCCAATTAGCTCACACATGGGCATCCAATCCGCTCAAGATGCCCCATTCACTCACACAAGACTGCACATTCAGGTCACACATGCTCTCTGAATTCATGCATGAGAACCTGACCATTTCATGCATGATGGCACAGCTCGCAAGCACCCGATTTACTCCTGCATGAGCACTAAGCTGGCACTTGCAGGAATGCCTGATGATCTCATGAGTGACACACTGGACACACATGGCAGACTTCAGCAGGGCCATGAACTGCTCTATGCAGGTGGCAGCTGGCTCTAAAGCTGATGTAATTGTCCATGGCATCCCAAAAGGAGCACACAGTGCCCCATCAGTTATTTACCAGCAAGCAGCAGAACCAAGAGAAAGAGACACATGGAGAGAGAGATTCCAGAGAAATCACATGGAGGGAAACACCCCAGACAAGGATGAAGTGGGGCAGAAAGCCCATCAAAACTGAGAGTCAGGGAGTTGCAGACACAGGGAAAATAGAAGGCTCAGTTAATGCTGTTCAGGTGTGGAGCAATGTCCAGAACAGTTGAGCCATTTTGTACAGTATTTTATTGCTTAGGTTGAGAAATACCTGTGTTACATCAAGTGAACACTTTGCCACACATTTTACATCTGGAAAAAGCCCTGCAGCTATTTGAGTCATGAACCTACTGATACCTCCAACAGTGGTGGTGATCTTTACTTCTACTGTTGTCATCATCTGCTTTGTATGCTATAGTAAATAAATGAAAAAATCTATTATATTCTTACCTTTGTGTTTTGCAAGAAAAAGGCATAAAATTTGTAGCAAGTGTTCAGCATACGTTAACCCAAATAACCCCGCAGTCCACAGGGGCAAGGGGTGGCATATGTAATACATATATATTCAAAATGTTGAAGCTTGGTTACATTTGTTGCAGGAGCAGGGAATGAAGTTTTTAAAAGCATTAATTCAGATTGCTATAAAATTAATCCATACAGTCTAGCCCACTGGGATGAAGATTGAAATTTGTGAAGAGTACATATATTTAGACCATGATAAAGTTGACACACATCCTTTCTTATTCATCTTCCCAACCCTAAGGATCTTGTTCAGGTACTTCAAACACTATTTCCAATGCACTTACTCATTGTTCATACCTACTACCCCTCCAAGATATAACAGCTGAAGCACTACAGCCCAAATGTCCAATAACACATTTCCGGCTGCTAGCTAGCCTTCACTAGGGAGATTTTTACTTAAGTTACTGCAAATTAATTCACATTTCTAATCACTGACTTAAGTAATGAGAAGGAAGAAAGAAAGCTATTAAACCCTTAACAACCTTAAGCTTTCCTCCTAACTTCCCAGTTTAGGCTTCCTTAGCTTTCACCACAGTTTACACACAGCCCATCACAACCCCTCTGGTGATGGGCAGTGCAGGAGGGCTGTGTTTTGTGGCAAAATAACATTTTGCCATTGCTCTCTGCCTTTCACAGGGGTTTCTTCCACACCTTGTGAACCCCAGGCTTCCAGCCCTAGCATGGACTGGATGAAGGGCAACATACCATTCCTGCTCTAAGGACACAACTAAGCGGTTATTTATTTCTTTTAACCAGTGAAATCTGCACTTAATATCATTAAGTCTCTTTTTGTAGCAATTATACAGAAAGCCTTGCAAATATTCACAGCAATATAAAAGGTCAAGGCCTCAAGAACATGTATAATGGTAAAGAATAATGTTCTATTCTTAAGAAACAGTGCAAAACCAAAACTGGTCTGGTGCAATATTCATCACACTGCATGAAACAAAAAAAAAAAAAAAAAAAAAAAAAAGCAAAAGGAAATACTGAGATTGTCAAGCAGATCCCAGTACCTGCAAGACTACTCTTATGCCACCCTTGCTGCACAAAGCATTCAGCAATGCAATCTGACTGCCTGTACCAGAATGATAATTCCTTTGCAACAAGCAGTCTGGATTGTATTCGAAGGATTGGCCCATTTACTGCATGCTTCTGCCAAAAGATATCTTAACTTGCAGCTGACTTTGAAACACAAACCACTTAGCAACTCATATTATGATTTCTAATCTCCAAAATCCCACACTACTGACTAAAGGCAGGAGGCCTAGGCCTTGAAATGCCAAAGTGTTAAAGAGTTGCATTGACAGAAACAGCATTTGTTTTGAAAAGTCTTCAAGAGTATTGATACCAGATCAGGGCCCATCAGAGCCTGTCAGCTGAAAGTCACTTCTCATGTTCCTCTCTGTGTTGACTGGTATACTTGCTAAGATGTCTCTCGAGCTATGCAAAGTCAGGAGGGAAAAAGCTGTAAACTGATCAGAGTGAGAACTAAGCCTGCTTTGTGGCTATCTCTTACCAACACAGAACTTCTGGAATTTGTGGCCATGGTGGTTATAAAAGTACTACTGTGTGAGCTCAGGACTGTCACACTCCTAGAGCCCTCTCCATCAGGAAAAGGAGTACTTCCTTACAAGCAGGAGAATATCTACCAGTCAAGGGTTTGCCAAAAAGCATCTGAGTCAGAAAGGAATGACACTTCATTGTTGAGATTTAAACCCTGTAAGTACCATTTCCTGTCCAAATATGTACAAATTAGTTTAACACAGCTGTCTACAATGGCAAATAATTATAATTTCATTTCTCTCAGCTGACATCCCTGTGTTTAAGGGAGCCTCCAGAAGCTATCTGCCAGTAAGAACCAAAAATGACAGGCTGAAAAATGGGAACTGTTCCTCATATACTATTGTATCCTTTTCACCTTGCAACATAACAAGGACTGACAGAGAAGACAGATGGTCAGTGTGGGCATACACTTAGTGGCATGCTGCCTCAATGGTCCCATGAAGAAGAGACTGCCCCTTCTTCCACCAGGCAAAAACATGATGCCATCCTCCCCTCTCATGGTTGTCAAACTACCTGAAAATGCCGGTAGGGGCCACTCCATTCCATGCAGTGCAGGAAGTCTCTCCCCACACTGCAGCAATCCGTAGGTACATGGAGGCCAATGAATCTCCTGTGCTCTGAGCAACCACCCTGGGCCACTTAGCTTAACCACACACATCTACCTCATTACCCAGTCCCAAAATCAGTGTGGAAAGTAAATGAACACCATATCACAGGAGCCTGGTGTTTAGATGCACTCTCATTCCCTACCTCAATCCAAATTTTGCATTCTGCTACAAGCTGACAAGATAATTGTTAGGTAATTACACTGTCTTCATTTCCAAGTGCAGCAAAGATACAGCAGCAAGAGAATGTACTAGCATGATAAAAATTGCATGCTTGTCTGCTTTTCAAAAATTATCCAGCTGGCCTGTATATTACCAAATAAGTAGTGGGCTTAAAAGAAGCACTGGCTGGAGAATGCTTCAAAGCTCTGAAGAATATCTGAATCTGCCATGAGGACCTAACAATATATGTGCAATGCTACAACTTACAGGCCTAAATAGATGAAAATAATAGGGTAATGCATGTGTGCTTATACTCTTTGGGGCAAGTTTTGGATAATCTCAGTTTATGAGCCTTACCAGCAATATCCAGAATATCTGGAGAATGCTCCAGCTCCATCAATTGAGATGTACCAAAGTCTTTTATTTTGCACCAGGGTGTCTGCAGCTTCTCACCAATCTTCAGATATTTCCTTCATCAGATATAAAGTACCAGAAGAGAGATATCTGGAGAATCTTATCAGCTGTAGGGCTGAAAAGAGCATTGTAAGTAGACCAGACAATTTCAGAATGCCTTTATTTCAAACAAAGGACTGTTGATACAGGACTTTAACCAAAACCCAGTCAAGGAAGAAAGTTAAACTAAAAAGCCTGGCTGTATATTGCAGCACCATAATTTGCAGTTCAATAGCTTTGAAAAATAAACTAAGATTCTTGGAGGAAATAGATGAAAAGTTGCAGCAGTGGATGATTTGAACAGTAACAGGATCTTTTTACTGACAGAGGAAGGATTCTTGGGACATCTCCCTAAAATCAGGAGGACTATAGCAAGGCACCACAGCATGCTAAAGCCAAAAAACCTCACCTCATCTGCATAACACTGGCGCCATTTTGTCAGCCTGCTTGGTACCACAGCTCAAGAGCACTCTGAATATCGGTGACTCAGGTAAATTGCTGCCATGTTCAGAAAACCCAAGGAAAGGCAAGGCAAAAGGAGGTCCAAACCCATGGCTGACACCATCGAGCCAGCTCCCTTAGAGCTAGAAGAGTTCATCCAGCTTAAGACTGAGCCCTGTTTATATACTGCTTTCCTCTTCAGAGGAGTAAGTGAAGCTGCCATCACAAAAATGCTCTTGAGGTTGCCTTGCTAAAGCAACCTTGATGAACCTTGCTATTCATCACAACAAGAACATTTGAGCACTGCAGTCCCTAATAAATCAAAACATGCCAGGATGTCTGTAATTCTTAATCAGCACTCTTGAATTTACACTCTCCTCAAACACCCTTAGAAAAAAAACCGGAGTGGACGCCAATTTCCCTACTGGTGCAAATGAGTGAATTTCCACTGAAATCGAGAGGCTTGAGCCAATTTAAACAAGCTAAAAATTCAGATCTTGTCCTGTTTCTGCTCCTGGTTTTGAGATCAAGCAGAGCTCTTGCAGGATGAGTAACAATGAAGCAGTGATCTCCTAAAGTAGCTTTCATGCAGAGGTTTGCAGTCCTTGGCAAAGGAGATCTCAATACCCACAGGTTTTAATTCAGTCGAAGGAAAAAGTGACTTGTTCAAGTCTCTTAGTAAAACAACAGCCAAACAAGGATATGCCCAAGCCCTGGAGACCAGGCTTCAAGGTGCCTGTTTCTCAATTATGTTTAACCAAATAGCTTTTCAATAAGGGACTTGAAAATGAGGAACCTTTTCATTTTTTATATATTGCTGAAAACCACAGCTACCACACTGAGACACATTTCTGAGCTTTAAAAAAAGTCTGCTTTCAACATTGCTAATTTTCACTGCTTATAAGCCATGACTTTACAGAATGATTTTATTTTTTTTCCTGTGTAGTTGAATATGCCCTGTATCTAGAGGGTAATTTTGGCTTTAATCTGCTCTAAACGCTAGAATGTCGGACAAGTGAAGCATTTGATGGTGATGATAATGAGTAGCCCATTAAAGGTAATTTTTAAAAAGTTAATGAGCTCTCACCAAGGGACCGACACGTACTGTAATGAAAAATGTTTGCATAAAGAATATAGCTTTCTTGCTATTTATTTTACTTTATAGAGAGCCTATAAAACTTTTTAATATGCCCTCAATTAATTCAGCAGTTTAGATGATGCTTGAGTTTTATTTTCATTCTTGCTTTGCCATAGTAGGTTACAGAAATTTAGTTTCCTAAGGAAAGCAACTGATATCTCAATTAATCACTCTCTTTTACCACCATATTCACTATTGAATGTCCAGGGATTCAAATTTTTTTTCCCCACTGCTTAATTAAGGGAACTCAGCAACAAAGTGATTTAGTGATAATGACTCTTGCCATTTCTTTAGCTGTGTGGTCACTGTTAGCCACTATTTGAATTTACCAGCATAAATAAAGCCCTTCAGTGGCTAAACAAAGTTAAAGTAGCAATAAATTAAGCTTGCCATGTACACTTGGTTAAACCTTCAGCCAACATAAATACAAGCAGTCTTTTGCTGTGATTTGCTTGGTACAATGACATCATACATTTCCAAACAGAACATGAAGACCACAGCCAAAAAGCTAACACAATTCCCTTACGTGAATCAAATTACAACAATCTAGAGTTTGTTGCACTGACTGTTCAGTTTCTGGCTTCTACACCATGTGCTCTCATATGACCACATTATAAAATAATCTATATGGTGATCTCAATTTTGCATTTTCTGCATGATTACATTTTGGCAAGGGGACTCCTCATGTCATCGCTCTCTGCAGGAATGCTTTGAAAGTTACTGAAAAGTCAGAATTTGCCAGCTCAGAGTCAAATCAAACCTTCCTGAACCAGATCTTAAGAAGAATAAAGGCTACAAAGGGCTGCGTCCAGAAACAGACAGAAGGGCAAAAGTCAGGGGTGGAGCTAACCAGAGCTGAACTAGCTAGGGCTGGTAAAAAGGGGCTCCACCTCTAGATGACAAAGATTTTAGGTGGTGAAGAGATCAGCAAGGGGATGCAAGAGGACAAAATTGCTGTGTTATCTTAGATTTCCTCAAAGCAGGCCATTGACCATGATTCTGCTCACCTCTGATCCATTGGAGCTTCTCCCAGGGAACGTGTCTGCACTGCAGGACAAGCCAGAGCTCAGAGGCAGCTGAGCTGCCTTTACACAGCAGTTGCATTGTCGAGTACAGTCCCACAACAGCGCAGCCATCCCAGGAGGGGCGCACCCAGTCCATCAGCACCACAGCGAGCCCGGGTCAAAAGCACAAACCTCCACAGCAAGGGCAGGACCTGAAACCTTCTTCCAGAAACAAGGCTGCTCCTCCTGAGGGTTTTTTTGCCCTGCAGGGTGGACTCTGGCCAGCTGGGACTGGCCAGGTGCAGCGATGACGAGCAAAACACTGGGCTCCTATTTGCGTAAGAAAGGGAGATGCTCAGCTGGCTCCCACGGGCAGTGCTGCTCATCCTGCTCCCAGCAGAGGAAGCCTCACTCTTGGTACACCTGCAAACGGCCCTTCCAGAAGCACAGCAGGCAGCTTTGCTGGACGGCAGCACAGATAATTTTATATTACAGCTGGTTAAAAAAAAAAAATAAAATAAAATAAAAAGGCCAGAAGTGTTGGTGGATGCTGACTAGGTTTAAACCAGAACACAAATTACCTGTGAAGGGTCATGCTCTTGTATTTGTTCTTTATTACAACTTCTTCACTAAATAGAGCATAACTATTAAACTTCTTAATGTAAGAAAGAATCAAGTAGAATACAGCATCACAGACATATTAGTGCACCATAAATTAACAAAGTATAAGAGGGAACACCTCTCTGAGCCCGTGTGCATGACAAAGGATTAAAACCGGAAAAAACTTAATAACTAATTGGTTATAACTTTATAGTGTAGCCATGAAAATGGCAATAAGAACATTTTGCCTCAACCAATCTTGTGCTGAGCTGTATCATTTTTTGTCACTTTTTATTTATATTTTCATCATGAAAGTCTTGTTGAAAGAGAAGCACTAGAAAAACTGGGTGAGCCTAGTCTTCACAACAGATAATACTTTTACAGTATTTTAAAAATTAAGAGATAGAGCAAAGTCACTCATATATCAGCTTTTTTCTACTCCTCCTTTATTCTCCAAAGCCTACATTGAGTAATAATTCTTGCCTACTAAATAGTGACATATTAAGGATGAAAACGATTTCACATTGGTTTTCTTCCCTCCCTTTCTTTTTATTATTCCTTTTGAAAGATATGTAAGGGTTGAAATATCATCCAGGCCTCTATGAAGCCAATCAGCACAATGCTTATTAGGCACAAAAGAGAAGATGTGATCTATTTTTAATTAAGCCATCTTTGAACAATGCAACATAAAGAACCTGGCTTTTGAATTACAAGGCAATCAGTGAATAGTTGGAGAGTGAATTAAAAGTAAACAGGAGGAAGAATTCCTAATACAGGGAAGGCTCAGAGAAGATGTTAAAAAAAAAAAAAAAAAAAAAAAAACCACAACTTTTCTCAAGTAAAGAAAAAATTGAAGGTTTTTCTTATTATAATTTTGAGGGTATTTTTCATTCCCTATTTTGACTCACTTTTCAAAGCCACATCAGGTTGTTTGTAAAAACAATTTGTTAGCAAATACATGGTTTGCCTCTGCCTGGAACATTAGAAACTGCAACATATATACAACACTTACTGATGTTTAAGTATCAATCAGATTGTGTATTATTTGAGCAGAGTACACATTCAAGTCCACTTTACACCATTATGGAACAGACTAAACAAACCTGACCTCAGGGGTGACCTTTATAGGATCCCTAAAGATTGCAAATGTATAGTAGGCAGTCACCATGAGACTTTTACAGCCTGGTAATGGCATGCAAATGACACTCTGTCTCTGTAAGGCAGCCAAATTCTGGGGTTGTATATGAGACTAATTTCCTGAAGAATTTGGGGAAAATGTGATACTTTTCCTTTTATGTATGAAATTCACATCTCTTCCTTTTACCAGAGGACTACAGGGGAAGCACTCACAAAGGTCTCGCCGAGCCGTACTGTTCCCTGTAGCAGCACCTCTCCAAAACCTGCCCTCTGTAAGCAGGGTGATCCTGTGCCCCAGGACACAGAGAGCCCAAGCCCCATTTCCATACCCAAGGACACCAGCTGAGCACCTCACTGAGCTCTCTGCGTCAAGCATTCTCCTCCAGAGCCCAGCTTCAGGCAGGAGACAAGGAGAGATGCTCTGAATTGCCCTGTGGAGGATCCATTCTCCCTCTCCTTTATACAGGATACATGGAAACCAGATATGGTTGGCTTCTTAAAATCAGTAAATAGGAATCCTACTTATAGCCTTCAGGGCTGATTTTTCTTCTTTTATTTTTTTTTCTCTAATTGAATGTACAGAAGGGAATGTCTTGAGCTGGAGGGGACTTTTAGAGGTCACCTAGTCCAAACTCCCTGCCATCTTTGAGTGAATCAGGTTGCAGATGGTTCACCTCAAATGAAGTTGTCTAGTGGGTCTCATGCCAGTGCAATAGGTGAAGGCTTAGCTATGGTTGCAGCACCACTGGGGATTAAGACAATTTTCACAACAGCAGCCACACCTACATGTCACAGATGTAAGTTCCTTGTCCACACAGTTCATACCTTTCTTGGCACTTTCAGCTCTATAGCTGTGTTATTCCAGTTTTGCTTCAAGGCTTCCACTGCAGCTGTGTACACACTTGCCATAAATCAGCTTATCTGTTCCCACTGAAGCTCTTAGCAGAGGAAAAGAGACAAGAAGGGAAAGGTAAATGTGTCTTCCATAAGCCTTTGTACTTCCATGTACACTGGCTAGCAAAGGACCAGGATCATCCTGGCGTAACACAGAGGAACCCACTTGTGGTTCCACCCTGGGCTTGGAAGAAACAATCCACTCCAGTCATGTTGAGTAGCAGCTCCCAAAGGATAGCCTGCCATGGCCACACTCCCTCATTCTGTTTTTATGAGAGCTCACAGATGGACATCTGTTTTAAGATATTCTTGTGACCACAGGGACTCAGGAGGGCTTTTTTTCTCCCTGCCTGGCCATAAGACTTCTCCTGTCCTTAGGGGTCCTCCCTAATATCACCTGTGCTTTCACCAGGTTGCTGGTGTGTTGCCACAGCTTACTCCATGCACAGACACATCATGGATTGCTAAAAGCAAAATCTGAATCACTGAATCACAATAAGCTGAGTTGCAAGGGACCCAAACAGAAGTGCAGCAGCCCCAGTTTTTTGCACCAGTTTTCAAGGAGTGTATTTGTACTCACACAATTGTTTTCACCTGGTTTCCCCTGTCATGAGACCCAGGTACTACCTGGAGGCAGAACTGTACAAAGACTCAGACCAATTCATTATTTGTCCCAATAGGTGAAGATTCCTCCGTTTGCAGTGATGGTATTAAATGGAGACACTCAGCAACATTGCCAAGTGTAACAAAGCAGTGTTAATTTAACGTATCTGCTCTGTGGGGTGCTTAGGCAGACACGGCGCTTCATTTGGGGTGTGCAACTATCTTCTGTGCTGCTGTTTAAGCTTAACCTTACATGAGGACTACACAAGGAGTAGGGAGTTGCGTAGGAGCTGGGTAGAGACTACACAAGGCTGCAGGGAGGAAATGTGTCGGGCACCTATGCTTTTTAACAGAATAGATTGAGGGAGATTTCATCGCTTTGAAGACTCACACTAGTAATTTCTTCCTCTTCCCGGTGCCCCTCTTTCTTTCCTCTTCCCAGAATCACACTGTTAGTAAATGGTTTTCTTCCAATATATAACATTACAAATCTATGTGTATTTTCCTTTCCTCTGCAGTTCCGGCCTCTTCTGGGGAATTAAGTTATGCATACTGCATGAAAATAGGACCACAGGCTGGGCCCCTACAAGCTGCTAATTGAAAACCTTGTCAGAAGTAGGAGGAAGTGGCAAGAAACTTGGCAAGCCCTCCTGCTTTTCATGCTGTACTTAGCTCTTGGTACTTATGAATGGCAGCTCTGCAGTACTTTGCAGAGGTTTACAAGTTGTGCCAGTGCTGTCTCTGCAATTATAGAATAACACGTTCTTCTCTATGAGCTGAGAAAGAGAAAAGAGCATTTATATTCAGAAAGCCACATCCGATGTTTTTCATCCAGGTAATACTGCTGTTGAAATGGAAGTGAAGAAGACAGCAGACAAGACTTCACATCAAACTTATTAAACATGCGTGGTTACCGGCTACAGAAAAAGCTGGTGGGGCAATATTATGCTTTGCAATTAAAAAAATATATGTGCTAGATTCCTGGCAAACATGACCTTATTATGGAGTAGGTAAGAAAGTGCAAGAAGGCACAGGAAAGATGTCTGGACCTGATCTTCCAATTCTCAGTTGAATCTTGCTTCAAAACACCAACTCACATGGGAGCTGAAGGATTCAGCCCCATAAAAAATTACTACAAATTACCTGATATGAAATGCTTGCATTATGAAAACAAGGATGATTTTGCATCTGTTAATGAGGATAATGACTAATATATTCAGGCACTAGACATGACAGCTGTCTGTATGTTTTTAGGGGCATGTATTTTTAGATGCCATTTATCTCCAAACATATTAGCTACTACATTCTTCCCAAGTGCTCCAAATCTCCAAAGCTTAAGAATGCAGGTTAAATTTCTTTCTGCTTCTGTATCACTTGGTTACATCACTGTCTCATTATTTAAAAGCTCTCACAAATCTGCTACTCAGATCCTCAGCTAAGTGCCATGGTAAAGGGAAATGGCTAATGCCAATGTGAAGCAAAACAAATTTTAAATCACACTCCACTGAAACACTGCTTAAAAGTAACTGCACTGCCTGCTGCTCCATTTTAACTAGTTTAATCGCTTGCTGACCAAGCAGGCTTATAACTGCTAAGGAATATATGCTTGTACTTTTCTCCTGTTTTTCAAAACCAGAGATTTGCAACACAAACTCCAAATCTAAGACAAAAGTCACCCCATTAAATGTTAACAGATGTTTCTCAAGTTTAGAAGATTAAGAAAGATTTCAGCATCAAAAATCAAAGAAAATATTCTATGACCTTAAAAAAGGATAAATCTCAAAGCTCTAAACAAACCAAAAGTCCACTTTGACAGCTGCATCTGACTGAATTGATGAGATGCTATTGATGTTTGGATTAAACTATGCCTCTGTGATCAAGTACTCAAACATGGGATAAAAGAGGAATATATTCTTTAATCCCACCAACTAATTTTGTGTAGGCAGCAGTTGCAGAAAGCAATGGTTACAGAACAAACGTTGGAAGTGGCTTCACTTTTGCTTATTGACAAAGCTATTTTTATTTCATTAATTCACCAAGTATACTACCAGCGTTTAAACTAACACGGGGAAATCTATATCAGGCACAGTATTCTCCACAAACAAATCACTGAAAATTTCAAAGTCATTAAAGGTAGAATCAATAGGATATGATTCTGAAGGGCTAGGAAGATGCAGTGCTAAAGTATAATAGAAAAATTAGATATTGATTTTTTAATATAATCTTTGTAAACAAAGTAAACAACACAGGAGATTCCAGTTCTGGTTTTATAGCATGTCTTCTCCAAAAAGAGGAAGGGTTAGAATATGCTAAAGTCATTTGTTAATTACTGTCTTTATCTATCACTCTGTAACCCTGATCTCTAGAGGAAGACTAACTGCTGTGTGCTTTCCAAAACTCCTAGCAAGAGGAAGTGAAGCAAAGCTATGCTCCAGATGCCACATTACTAGGAATCCAGATGGGAGAAAGTCTAAGACAAAACCTGCCACCTGGATACCTGGATCCTCTTCTGGCTACAACTGGGAAAGAGCTCTGGGGTAAACAAGAATCTGACCTGTATTGTATAAACAGTGGCATTACATCCACTGCTGTGCACTAAGTTGCTTCCTGGGGTTCAGTCCCATTGTGAGAAGGATAATAGCTGAAGGAATGGAAATTATTTTGGCTACTTGCAGAAAGTCCAGTCCCACTGTGACACCAGATTGCACCATGAACTATCAACATATGAAGCCCTGCAACCTGAGCAAACAGCTGGGTACATCATTTTCTGGAGTAGAAAGGCCAGTGTTGAACAAAATACTCTCAGGACATAGGGATCCCAGATCTGCAGAAGGCAGTCACAGAAGGAGAAAAAATTCAAGGACAGTAAATTTATGTTCCAAATAAAACTTCTTGTGCCCACAAAACAATATCGGAACATTTTTTTTTCACTTGAGGTGCTCAAGAATGTGAGTCTGAAGTAATTTACCAGAGAATTATGTCATTTTAGGGGAATTCTCATCCGTACACATTTACTGTGAGAATACTTTCACTAAAGTAAAGGGCAGAAACACACCCTGATCAAAGGGATACAGTAAAGGTAAGCAGCTATTCCCAGAGCAGACTCTGTGGTGAGGTGTGAGTCCACTGAAGTGAGTGACAAACTTCCCATTGGTTTCAAAAAGGATCAGACATCACCTCTAATTATTTATTCTTCTACCTCTTTTTTGTTACTTCTGTTTCTCTTAGCAGCTTCTCCTTCCATACATGTAAGGAGCATCTTCTTTCAGATTCAGATTTGCATGCACTGTTATTTTATTGGGCAAGCAGAAGAAGTAATGTTATAGTTCTGAGAACTACTTCTGAGAAGAGCTAAGTACCCCCAAGCTGAACCAAACTAACCCATACATTTGGCAGGAATAAGCCCAAATTAACCAATAGCAGCTGCCTTGCACTCAAGAGATGTGGCAAAAGTGACAAATGATAACATGAACCATAAAAGTGAAGAATGAAAATAACAGATGGTCTCTTTGCCTGACTTAGAAACCTAAAAAACGTGTATTCTCACTTTGGGGTAGTCTAGACTCTCTACCATTTCTTCAAGCACAGTTAGATGTACATTTGCAGGAAGAGATTGCATGTAAACAAAACTTTATATTGTTATCAGTTTCGTATGTCTTTCCAGTCACATGATCCTTAAGGGATGCAAAACCACACAATAATACAACTGGAAAACACCAGATGAAAAAAATGTTTGCGGTAATATGCTATTTATATAAAGGTATTATGTTTCTATGTTGGAGAAAAATACATAGAGTATTAGCAAAAAGTTTGAGCCCATTTCTGGTTTTGGATTTTTTTTATTCTTTTCAGTTGGGTAAAATAAATATTTGCAATTTTTCTTCAAAGTCTTTAAAACTCACTGGTTATGATTTAAATAGCTGGTCTGTGACTATTATGCAAAGACAGGTTTTACCATGACAATTATACTTAGGTAAGTCTGACAGTTTTCTTTGTGTTGCAAAGGAATTCTGTAAACAAACCAAATAAAACCACAGAGTACTTCAATAGCAGTGACAAAATTTTGTAGCCACAATACTGGGAATATGGTCTAATTATTCTATAAACACACTTTGATTTGTTTACTTCAGTGTCAAATTAACTTCAAATATGTACCAACAGTCACTGATTTGATACGGTATACAATGCTGCCAGTGACTGCTTTCATTGTGGTGTGTGTAAATCTATCTCTTTTTAAAATGAGTTCATTTCTGAAAGCGTCTCTGCTGTACATTGTGAATACTAAACAGGGAAACACATATGCAACTTATTTAAAAGAAAATTATTTCCAATTAATTTTGCTCTGATCCAGCATATTTTGACTTCATTTTATTTTTCCTTTTGAACAGTAGAAGGAATATTTTTTAGAAAGATTAATAAGTCATGGCGTGGAGAAACAAATTATAATCTTACTGGGGAAAAATGAGCTGAACTAACCTCATCTCTATCCATGCAGTTTCCCTGAACAAGTAGATTGTGCTGCTTTAAAAGAAAGACAGAACTTTGACTGTTATAACCAATCTATGAAACTGGGAGAAGATCAAGTTTTTTGAGCAGTTGCAATGAAGACAGATCCTGAAGAGATGCACTAAAAAGCAAATTATTGCACTGTGGTTTTCATCCTTTTACAGTATCTACCTAAACTCTACTCCAAAGAAAACATCAATGGCTTACAATAATACTCTGATGTGGGATTTTTTGTCCTTTTTAGGGAGTTCTTTTCAGTGTTTGCTGTATACCACGACTGTCAGTGGTGGCAAGTAACAAATTCAGTAATGGCAGCTGCTACTCTGCATGAATGACTTTGTGCACACCACATCTTAGAAAACCCTGGCTTGTATCATAAAGTGCCTTTCACAGAGAAGGATCTCCAAATGCTTTGTAAGCTCTGCACCATATAGAGAGGTCAGAAACCCTCCCACTAAAACAAGGCCAGCTCGGGAGAGAATGAGGCTGCCAAATGGCATCTGTGAAAGTAAATAAGATAATTAAGCATAAAAAAGAAAGCTTGTTAGTCCCACATTCTGCCCATGTCAGAATGTAAATGGGCAGCTGTTTCTGTCCATTTACCCAAGTAGTATGGGAGGTGTGACATTATCCAGTGGACCAATACTGCTCAGGTTGCTCCAGCCCTCTGGTCCTTACATAAACACTTGCTGAGCTGTCTTGCTCCTGTTCTGCCATGAAACACTTAAGGACCTCACAGAGACCCCAGTGACTGGGTGTTGTGGGAAGGATTAGGTCCCAGGGTGCTAACATGTGTGCAGTATGATCATCAAGGCTCCATAGCGGGCTCCAGAGTTCCCAGCAATGCATCTCAAATGGCACTGAGCAAGGAAACAAGGACTTATGCCTTTTAAAGGACTAAAATCACCAGGAAGAAAATACTGGATTTACTGTCATTAAGCTGCAACAATCTAGGGTCTTGTGGAAAACTTGGAGTTTTAATACTTGTGAAGTAGAAATTGTGGAAATTAACAGTGAAGTTGTGGAAATTAGAGGTTATTATTACAAAACCTCTATTTAAGGGATAATGTTCTTGGCAGAGAAATATACAAGGCAATAAATTGCCTTAGTAGGTGATTATATTCCCAAAGCAAAAACTGCAGTAGTGGCCGAATAAGTAACCACAAACACCATTATACAACAAGGGAAAGAATAAAAGCCACAACACTGTGCCTTCTAAAAATATTTAGAAGCATTATTTCCATCCATTACTAGTGCATTTAGGAGTATTGTGTTTCACTGTTCTGACTCTTTCCATATTTACCTGAGTAGAACAGATAAAGTCAAAAGGAGTCTAAAGCTCATATGTGGGCCTTGGACACTTGACCCATCTGATGTGCATTGGTAAGGATATTACAGTTTGTAGATCAAGTTATGGGCAGGGAAACATTTTCAGCTTCTCCACAAGCACAAGCATATAATAAGAAATCAAGGGGAAAGGACCATCTTCCCAGAGATCTGTGGTCCAACCCTCTGCAGGTGCAAATAATCCCTCTAGGACTAAGCCCTAAGTCAGCCCCTCAGGCTGCCTGTGGTGGGGAGAGCAAATCCTCCCTCCTCATCCTTAGATCTCATTTCTCAAAAAAACCCCCCTCCCTCCTCCCATTTACTCAGGGCAAATTTCATGCAAGAGAAATAACTCTCCCAGCACACAGCCCACATGGTCAGCTGAAGCAAAGCAAACTAAGAAAATACAGCAAGAGCCGTATCTTCATCTTTCCTGTACTTCATACGCTGCAGCTCAGGGCTCTGATGGCTCCTCAGCTATTCCAAGACTGCTAAGAAGGATTCGCTTTTCTCCCTCATTATGTATGGCTGAACATTTGTAACACTTTTACTAGCCATGAGCCTCACTGCCATTATTCCTGCCACTGTCACATCACTATAAACCTGCTTTCTGTGTATGGAGGACACACTAAGCCCAGGCTACACTTCAGCTCACTTGGAAATTGGGAGAGGGATGCAACACGCCATCGCTGTGTGCAAATTCACAAGAGAATTCTTCCTCTCCTACAATTTGCACAGACTGCCAGTAGGTTTCCACGAGGGGGAGGTGTAATGGAGCTGGTTTTGCCCTATAAATCTCTGCTTAGCTTGCAGTCTTTCTACCTGGCAGTCTATCTACCTACACCATTTCCAGAAAAACAGTGTAGGTAGATAGACTGCCAGGTAGAAAGTGGAGCTGGTAAAAAACGTGGAGCTGGTCTTTCCTCTGCAAAGACCAGCTCCACGTTCAGGAAGACAAAGTTCTCTGGCCAACTTCTACAGCCAGTACAGGGATACTGATTCCTCCAAGGAACAGGTGAAAACTGTTATGTTCTGGAGTCAGGTGCCTGGAATGAGGATTTATCCCTGTTTCCAGAGTTTGGGTTCCCTGCAGTACGGTTATCCTCTGTCAACATGCATCTGAAAACAGTGACAAAGTTGTGCGCATGAAAATTCCCAGGCTCCACCTCCACCATTAGCTTCTCTCTAGCTGATCTCTCAATTTCAGGGCAATACTCCAAAGTATCTTCTGATATGGTTTTATGGATGCAAAAAAAAGTGAAGAACAGATGTGCTGGGGGTCTGGAACATTTTACCTCAGCTGGCTTGGCTGAGGGGAGAACTGAAAGATCTATTAGAAAGAAAGAAGTCTTCAGACTCAGCCTATCAAGGAGACCAGAGCTGATCCCCAGCTTCAGTAAGTGGCAGCTGCAACACTTCCTGAAGGAACAGCAGAAATACACTGCACCAGGTGATGTGGTCACCTGCACCAAGTAACACAGGATTTGAGAGCTTAGACTTTCCTCTTCATACTCTTTCAAATTTGTCAGGTTTGCAGGTGATCTGAAATGTGTGTTAGAGTGCAATTTAGCTAGAGTACAGTGAATTTTAAAGAGCCTGGGTCTTCAGATTTCTATTGACTCTGCTGTAAACATTCTGGTACTTGTTTGAATGTTTCCAGGATTGGGGCATCTATGACCTGCCTTGACAACCTGCCTCAGTGTTTCACTTGCCTCATCATAAAAAATTACTTCCTTGTATCCAGTCTAAATCTACCTTTTTTTAAATCACTACTGGTTGTCCTATCATAACAGGGCCTACTGAGAAGTTTGTCTCCATCTTTCTCATAAGCCCCCCTTTAAGTATTGAAAGGACATAATAAGGTCCACAGAGCCTTCTCTTCCCAGGGTGAACAGCCCCAAATTTCTCATCCTGTTCTCAATGGAGAGGTGTCCAGTCCTTTGATTAACAGAGGCATTGATCTGCACTTCTGCAAACAAGCCCATCAAAAGCCCAATTTTTCATCTTTTATTTATGTGGCTGATTTCTTATTTCTCAAGGTGAAACAGAAACAACTCTGTCCTTCCCTTAGCAGACCAGAAGACTTCTTTGTACCTAGGCTCCCCACAGTAACTGTTGTACAAGAACAACAGGCTCTGCTAGTTTGGGCTTTATAACTTATAGTAGTACCTTCAAAACATCTACACCGAAACAACAAAGCTATTGCTGCCAAAGTAAATTGAAACTTTATTATTTGTTCCTCTAGGAGCCTTTCTGAGAAGTCTGGTTGATTTTCAAGTATGATTTGCTGGTCATTGGTTGACAAACTCATCTGGCTTTACCTTTAGAGGTTTAGGGACAATGTATATGATTCCTTTTGCAGGCAGAGTTCTAACACTGGGACAAAACATCTGGATAGTTTTCAGGTCTTGCAGCTGCTTGCAAAGCTTTGGACACAACAGCAGCAGTAGTAAGTGAGCAACAGTTATACAAGAGCTGGAGTTGGTCCCTTGTCAATACGGATGTGTTTTCACCTGCGAATGGGTTTCAGGCCTTAAAATCGGAATCTGATGTGCCTCTGTTACCTGGGAACTGGAGAGAAGCAAAGCCAGATCTAGAATAAGGCTGTTTGGAGGAAGATCAACAGAGGTACCTGCAAGCAATGTGTTTAGAATGGTTTTTAAATAAATTTATATTTTTTTACTTATCATAAAAACCTACAAAAAGAAATATGCACTTTTGAGTGAGTCTAACTTAAGACATTTTTGCCTTTTTAATACCTACGTCAAGGATAATTGTAACATTTTTTTCCAAAGCTATGGACCTACAAGTGTCAGACAAGTACCAGAAGCAGTGACAGCTATCCTGCCAGGATTGTGTGCAAGAACAAAAGGCTGGGGATTTCTAGCACATGCATTTGGTATGTCAGACACTGCATGGAGTGCTGTAAACCTTCAGTGTAGGCTTTGAATTTGTGTGTGTTGGCCATAAGTAAAGACATTTCTGGTGAGCTCCTCTGCTCACAGGGGCTTTGTGTCACTCATGTCCCCATGCAGGCTGACCAAACTGGCTTTATGCAAATGCTGCATCAGGTTATATATCTGCTGAAAGTCATGCCAAGGAAAAATAAATAAGTAGGTATCACAATTCTTTCTGTTCTTTTATCCTTAGACCAGATACACTTGGGACACACAAAATAGGCAAAAAAGAAAAAAAAAAAAAGAAAAAAAAAGAGTCAAATCCTGTTTAAAATATTAACCCCCTTACAATGATAATGAAGCTTCTGTGTCTTTCTCCTCACTTAACTCTGATGTCTAGCACTTTAAAGAGCACATTCCATTGCTATCAATGCACTAGACAGTAGCACACCTTCCAAATCACCTGATGCCAGCTGATGGTGCAGATAAAAGACCTAAAAAACACCCAGTATGTTAAATTGCACTGGGAGTTGTGGGGAGAATTGCTGCAGATTATTGTCCTGAGATTCAGAAAGGGAAAAAAACCACCACCACAAGTAACAGGTAAGGATTTCTATTTCTGCACCTTCAGTAGAGCAATTTGTAGCTGACAGGATCTGACAAGCATCCCACTAGAAAAAATTACTTCCACAGATGAGCTTCAAACCCATGGGATCATCAAGGCAGGGGATGAGGAGAAGTGTGTGGGGGTAGGGGGACAGCAGGAAGTTCTCTGCTCATTGAAGTACAGTCAGATGCAATAAATATCAGCAATTGGGCATTGACAAATCATCCTACCAAAGTCTGCAGCTAAAATGAAACCAGGAATAATGTTCACAATTCAGCATATTCTTAATTCCTTGAAGAGCACTGTGGACTGTCCTGTTCCTGTCCTGTTGCTGTCCTGTCCTGTCCTGCTGATATGCTCTGGGCATACATCAGCGCTACCAGATCCTTCCATCTGTGCAAACTGAGATCTGGTGTAAAACTTATTCCTGATCTCCTCCTAACAGGAGAGAAAAAGTCTTTCTGAAATCAAGAATATCCTGACTCAGTTCTGGACAGTTGACTTCCTAGAATTTCCCCGAGACCTTCTTCTCTGCCTGCTCCTGTGTGTGAACCAAAGCTTGGGAGGGTGTGGTGCTCATAGCCAAGGGCTAGGAAAGCAGCCATTCAGTAGGAAGGAAGGCAAAAAACATAAGGGATAATTGAGAAAATATGGTGGGTATATGGTAATGAAAGATCCCCATTTTGATGTCTGATATAAGGCTCACAAAACTATCCATAAGACTACAAAACTACCCCAACATTTTAAGGATCCACTTGCACCATCTTGGATCACTGCAGGAAACATGGCAGGAGACAGCTTTCCACGTTGGCTCAGGAGTAATTCTTTAGGTGTAGAGCATTTGTGGGATGAGCTCTCCCCGAGAAGACACTGAGATACAAATCCAAGCCCAAAGAACAGAAGAAACAAAACCTAATCTTGCCAGAAAATCCTGCTATATGGCGTTGCTAGCAGAGGCTGAGGACAGCAAGCTGACCTTCTGCGTAACCCACGTCCGTGCTCAGGCTCAATGGATCACTCAATCACTGCCACTCTCTCACTCACTACTAAATCTCACTACAACCAGTTCAACAGCTCACCACCAAAACAATGCATAGCACATCCCAAGTCAAATACCCTCAAACTACTGCAGAGAGGGACAGCAGCAAAGAAAAAAGATGTTCATTAATTCCAGTATCCTAAGCTCATGGGGAACCCATCTTTCTCCTATTCCCTCCATTTCTGCCTGCATATGAACTCAGCCTTTCAGAACAGAGATTGAAGAAAAGGTCTTCTGGTACCATCTCCGTGAGAGGCTTGGTGGGAAATAAAATATCAAGTATAACAGCAGAGAAGGGCTGGGGGGAAATGGGCATAAGCAAAACAGGGGGTAAAGACCAGGGAGAAAATGAACAGAAGAATCTTTCTGTCCTTCAGATACAAGGAAGGAGCAGCTCGGTTTCAATGTTCTTCTACAATAATGTTTACATAGATTCCTTCAAGGCAGATATGGAAATATCAAAAAGGTAGCTCAGGGGTGTGGTGCCTTGTTTCAATCAGTGCCTTGATAGCCAGGGGATGTGTAAGATAGGAGTTGGCTCCACTGCCTACACTAGAGACATTGATGGTTTTGCAACACAGTGAAACACGAACAGAGGTGAATTAGAAGACAGAAATGAAAACTGGGGTCAGAAAATCAAATGGCCTCTGTACCTGGAAGGATGAAGGGTGCATTGAACCCGGCCAAAATCCTGGAGTCACCACAAGAGCCCACGCTCGAAAGAGGCTGCTTTGCTGGTGAAATTCTCTCAGTTGAGTCTACCTGCCGACTCCACAAATGCATTAATAAAAGCAGACCGAGACAATTTAATAAGCTCACTCCTGCTGCCAATTCCTTTTCCTCCATTAAAAGAAATAACCCATCCCTCTGGTTCCAGTCTGCTAACCAGCTGGCATAAAGCCCAAGTGGGGCTCGGCTCTCCAGCCCTGAAAGGCTAGAGGTGAAATCCAGTCCTTGCTTAATACCAACAGTGTAAAGCCAATTTAAAAGTCTTTAAAAATCTATCTTTGATCGAAAAGAAGATGTTGTTTAATTGAAAAGTCTCCTTTTCTGGAACAGATGGATTTTCCTCAAGCTGCAGGCACTTCAAAAGGATTCCCAGTAATGTCAGAGCTTCTTAGGTTTAAACTGTCAGCATCGGAAGGGCTGCTATGGGCTTTCGTCTCCTGCCGGCTCCTAAAGACCTCTAGTGTATAAAGATCCATTTTAAGTAATATAAATGCTTTAAAAATACAGTAGGAAGGGAAAACACTAAGAAAAAAATTCCATCCAAATAAAAAGTGATCATGGTTTCTTCTGAGGACTAATTTCCACAGCAGTTAGGTATTTTTGTCATATTAATACTTTTGTTTCTTGTTCCTTCATTTGCGTAATGTAAACAGTAATGAGGTACCCATTGCTGTAGACACAAAAACCCGTGTTTTGGAATTGCTACTTTACTTCAAATGCATTGCATTTAAATGAAGATGGAAAATGCACTTAGGCAGGCATTATTATTCAATAAAGTGTGCCCTGTCATGTCTCATCATGCTTGACTAAAACTTTGTAACTCTGGCATAGCTGGCATAAAAATAGGGATATGCCAGTATCTGGATGGAGACATAACATTCTCCTCCAGGGAGTGCAGACAAGCAGTTAACTGAATTGATGCCATACCCAAACTCCACTGAGCCCTCAAAATAAGATAGACTGGGGTTTTTTAAATTTCAGAACTGCCCTCTGCACCTTAACTGTCATTGTCCATATGAGGATTTACATTTTCTGTATATATAGCTTTAAATTCCTGGCACACACTCTTTACAGATCGGCAAAAAACATAGGCAATTTGCTTTAAAAACAATTCCTCCACACAGACAATGGTGAAGTCTATTCAAAATTAAAGTAGATGAACAGACACACCTGATTCTCAAATCCATAGTCTGCTTAGGTTTAAGGACAACAGATCTGAGAACATTTCACTGTTGGACTGGAGAGAGATGTGCTCTAGAGTCTGACAAGCACCAGGCAAGCTCAGTCCCCCTGTTCTCTCAACTCTCTGCTGGGACTCACACAAACCCCATCCAGCTGACATGGATTCTACCACATGTCCATGTCCTGCTTTGCCTGCACATGGGCTCTAAGAGACTTTCTGTTCAGCAGTTCACGTAAGCTTTGGGACTTTCCCTCCCTGGACTTAGCATCTTTAAGGTGAGGCCCTCTGTGAACCTCATCATCATGTTTCATCATGCTTAAATTTCTCACTTGCATGATAAGAGCCACAGGACTTTAAGGGGTAATTTGTGAGAGAAAACAGAGCTGCACAGAGTCTGTAGGAATGGAAGTGGGACACCACAAAACATATGACAGGGAAATATTCTAAAACATATACACATATACAACAAACTTTTGGGTTCCCTGTGCATCAAGATCCATAAGGAATCTTCTGTCATGTCACATCATATTAGACATAGCAGCATATTCCCTTCTCAGCAACAGGATTGGCTGGTTTGCTGAACACTCCTGTTTGCTATCAGTAAATTTGGGAGTGAAGGGCAAGGGGTTAGGTTAGGGTGATTAAAAGATTATTTTGTTACTAATTACTGCTATTGCTATTGTTCTCCTGTGCTATCCCTGGTGTAATTCTATTAAGTTTTTGGAGTGGCAACAGGGACAAATTTGGTTCTCTGTACTTAAATATTTTTTTTGTATTTGATACTCATGGCTGTATTTATATCCAAAGCAATATGTCTCTTATTACAAACATAAGTCTTTGTAATGGCATAAGCACTGAATGCGTAGGACATTTAGCCCATAAAAATAACGAAGGTCTGATTCAGTCTTCATTGAAATCATCTACAAAACTCTCAGAATTTCTAGTGGAAACAGAATCAGGCCCCAGCTTTTCTGCCCTTTAGAGGGGAGAGTTGCATTAAGAGTTAGTGGTAATATCCCCATATTGATGAGTCACTCACTTTGCAGTACATAACATTTTATGAAGTAGAGAATCACTTTCCCTAAGCAATTACAATTCTGAGACAGGATCTCGGGCACTGGCAAATTCCTTTGTTTCACAGCCCACTCCTGTGTGATGCTACAGTCATTATTAGCATGCCTGCCTGGCTATTTGCTAGAGTAAATAATTTGTAAAATGTGGTTTCTGTGATAAGAAGAAATCCCAGCTGGGTATTAAAGTGTGGGTTAAGATTTCAATGAGTGATGGTTTCCCTTAAACTTCTCACCCCATTTCTTCAGCTTCTCATTTAGGAGCCTGCCAGTAAGAACAAGAACATCCACCTCTGAAGCATATCAGCCCTCCTGAAAGGAATCCCCTTTAACCCTTGTCCAGTGTTGGTGTGAACAAAAATAGCTCATCACATATGTAATAACACAAGCAAATGCAACTACTGCCGAAATCTTAAAAAAACTTACGCATGTTACCTCAGCACTGGCAGAAATATAGACATTCCTTCCACCACATTTTGGAAAAAATTGCAGACTACTAGCAAAATCCTCACATCTCTCCAGCAAGACTGCTAAGAGCTCCTGTGAGCAAAGCTCACAGGAACAATGGGCTGTACTAAGAGCATTGCAACAACTGAAATGTATGGCTCCAACAGTGGCAAAAGTATGTATTGATACCAATAGCTTAACTTCCATCACTGAAATAGGAAGATTTAGCTATTTAGGATGAAGGATCCAAGCCACACTTCTGCATTAAGAAAGAGAAAAGATGTAAAAATGGACAGACCATCTAACGATGCTCGATAGGCTGCTCCGGGGGGTGGCTGTGTTCTTTTCAACTCAGAAACATTTTGCAGTACTTAAGCAAAGCATTACCTTGGCCACTCGCTCTCTCTAGTGGCCACTGTGGAGAATAACGCGAGCCGCCAGCTGCATGTACAAACGCCTCCAATGTTTCTGAAGGAGAAGCACTTCCAGGAAAGAAAGGCAAACTACTGGCTTTAAACGGAGAGCGTGACACACTTGATCTGCCACTCAAGCCTTTGTCATCTCACCATCACGCTGGGGAGGATGTAGGAAACAGGGCTGATTCTCTTCTAACAAACCTCCTTGAACTGCTCACTGAACTGCCTGCTTCAGTTTCTGACATGGTCAAGGTGTCCTTGAGATGCACTGCCAATGCACGTGCAGAGAATTACTTTTGATGGGAGAGAGGTATGATTCACACAGGGGAGATACCAGTTCTGGTGAGCTTTACATGGTTTCTTAGAATATGGAATGGAATCTGCTCAAAGTCCAAGAGCAGCAAAAATGTTGTTCCTATAAATTAAATTGCTATAGGCTCTGCAAAAATCTAAACGTGTCCTTTTGTTTGTTTGTTTTGAAAGGTGAAGGCAACTATTATAACCCAACACAGTCTTTTCAGACAGGCTTTCTGATACAAAGTATCTTCCTCTTCCACTACAGCTTCTGCTCTTACAAATTTCAGATTGCCCAGAAGCAGCGTACATTTACTTCTAACATTTTCCAGGGAAGGGCTGTGTTAGCCTTTGGATTATATTTCTCAAAAACTGGAAAAGAAGAGTTTTTCAATGTAAAGAAAAAAAATAGAATTTATAGATTAGAATTTCAAACAAATGGAAAATCGATGCAAATTAAATGACTTACTGCATAACAGTTATGGAAAAGACAGTGCCAAGGTTTTGGTTTTAAGTAGAATACTTTCATTCCATGTAATTTTCTTAATCCGGAGATTGAAGTTACAAGGCACTACTTCAGTCTATTGTTTAATGACATTTATAACTCTATAATAGTATTTTGTTCAGGTTTAACATTTGTGACTATGGAACAGACAATACAGTGATGTCACGAATACCAAGTTAGTAAATTATAATCTGTCACTTGGCTTTAAGTAAGTGTATTTCTTCAGACAATAGGTATGATGAATATAAGTGCAAATGAACCATGAATCTCTTCAATTATTCTTATTTAGATTCATTTTCCTATGAGTTTTCATTTAATTTCTATCACAATCTCTTAACCATAAATCAAAGGCAGCCTGGTCTTGTAGCAACATGTCTACTTAATATAATGAAGAAACACCTACAGTCATTAAAAATAGTATTTCGATGATCCAAGGTTCTTTTATAGCATTAGCATCTTGTGTTTGAGGCCATATTCTGGAGTTTGCAATATTGTCGCTTCTTCTCTACCATCAGATTGTTACTATCAACCACAGAAACTACATTTAAAGCCTTTTACCTTTAACGCTAAACCCACGTGACCTGGAGCAATAAGGATATGATTCTCCTAGTGCTAGAACCTCAGCTGATCTACCTACCAGCACCCACCTCTTGCCCTGACAGCATGGAAATTACTTGGTTTTATCAAAATAGCCTGTTCTGACTCTTGGGATCAAGCCTAAGGCTTGTGAGATTCCAGACCCAGGTTTTCAGCTCAGGCAGATCCTCAGGGGACAACTTGGGCCCTTTATTGCATCAGTACTAATAAAGATAATTAGTTTTTAGCTGTTCCACTCGAGTCCACAGTCCCCTTGATCATGGCAAGCAGCTGGTCCAAAGTTTCCCAGCCAGAATCCTTGTGCTCCATCTGGCTCATGCAGTCCTTTGAGTTCCAAACTGCAAATCTGCAGCAGGATTCCCATGCTGCTCATGGCACCCTAAAACCCTACTTCTGGATGTCATGGTCTCAGCTGATTTTTTGACCCCTTGTGAGATTAGGTAAATGCATCCAAAATACTCTTGTCATGCCCTCTGTTGGGAACTGATTTAAAGCCCCACACAAAGCCCCAGGGTTGCAGGGTGCAAAAACTGTGCCACAGCTCCTTTATGTTGCTTCTCCCTCACCTGTTTGCCTCCCAATACCATATCAGGTTTTAATCTTCTGTTTTCCTAACATTTGTGACACACAGTTGATCAACCCACTTCCCAAGGTGATCCTGGTTCATCCGTGGAGCCTCCTGCGCCTGTCTGCTGACACTCTCCTATTGGAAACCAGCAGAATAGGCAGAAGGCAAGGAGATAATCAGGCAGCCGATGTGGTCTAAATATGAGTTTCTTTATCTCTTTATGCATTCTCTCCTCAAATTGTATGACCTGCATTTCAGGCACCCTTGGGCTTGGGATTTACATTTTTAATATCAGGGGCTTGTGACGCTGTCCTCTTGTTGGTTAATTGGTATCAGAGAGCAAGTGTTTTCCCTTCCACTGAAATAAATCTCCCCTAAAGCTGCAATTGCTCATTCTTTTGTTCCATCCTCATTTGAAATGGGTTCTGCAAAGCCTCCACACCATGCTAAATAATCTTCAACTCTCACTTTTTAAAATCTGTTGGTTTATGCCTTAATGGCTTTGATGGGCTTTGCTATTCAGTCTTGTTACTTAAACCACTTTCCTCATATTCCTAAACTCTGTGTTTTCATTCATCCTTACCACAGTGGACTCTTTGAAGCTGAAAGGATTTATTTATCATCCAGAATACTTTTTCCCCCTGATTTTGGAAACATACCTTTTTAAGGGACAATGTGACACAGTTCAGAGTGTTTTCTTGGTCTAGAATATTGAGTCTAAAACAAATGCATTTTGTCTTCTGATTTGCTGAAAAATCCATCTGTATCTCTCAGGGAATAATTTTTCCACTGGATCTGTGTCAGCTCCAAACAATAGAAATGTTGCACTCATCATCAGTTTAATGTGATCTGAAATAACATTCTCTCTGAATTCAGTAGTTAGTAGTGTTAATAAAAGCTAATCAGTAGCAATGGTGAATTTCTGGAAGATTACTGCACATGAGCTGTAATTCTCTGTCTTCAATATGCATTGCAATTTTAAATTAAACTAATTTGGACACACATAGGAAATGTCAGTCTGGGTAACACTGTGTAAACAGACTGAAGTATCGAAGAGGAGGATCAAGAACAAATAAAATCGTCTGTGTGACTTTGTTCTTAAATCAATGTTGACACTTTTGCTGCTCCTACAATGATAATGTAACTTTCAGCTCTTTCTTCATGTGCTGTCCTTATTGTGCAACCATGGAAATACTGAAAAGAGTAATCATCATTTTGTCAGCCATTTATTTTAATATTCTTCTCCAAATATTTGAAAATAACTAAAAACAAGAGGAGAATTTCCGGAGCTCATCTATCAGTCGGAGGCAGTCTGCTCTCCTTCCAACCCACACACAGCTTCTTCGAAAACTGGAAAGACGTCCGTGTATTTGAAAACGTGCCAGCTGCTTCCAGGCCAGACAGCTGATGTGCCCAGATTCCTCCATTCTCTGGGGGGGGGAAAATTAATCAGGAGCCAAAGTTGTTTTGTTTTCTCTTATATTTTACACTGATTACAGAAAGAAATAGTGTCACCGAAAAAATTCAGTCAAAAAGGGTTTTTCTAATGACTGAAATTGGGATTCAGCCCCAAAAGACATAGACATTGAGCCAGCCTGAAATCAGAGATGTCACTTCATCCAGCTTCTATGGGAAAAGAACTGAATCCACACTGAGCCCAAATTTCTGGGCTGATATGTAATAGCATTTGCCTAATTAGAGTCCAGCTGGAGGCTTATTATATAGCAGGATACAGTAGGCTTTTGCTTCTTCAAATCAGTCATGGACACAGGCTTGGCTGAAGAACTTGGCTTCCTGTCATCTAACCAGGTCACGATGGTATTTAATGGGACTGTGACTGGTTTTTTTATTACAAACTGGCCCCTGCAGAACTTTGATTTTCCCTGCAGCCATGGTCTCTCACCTGCAGTCCTGACATGCTTCAAGCTGCAGGCTGAAATACCAGTTTTAAGGGTGTGGTTAAACACAGAAGCAAGAACCAAGGTTTGTATCTGCATTGTGTGGCCTGGAGTTAACCCACTCAACTACATGAAGGTCATCTTCCTAGTTTTATGTGTGGAATTATACCACCTACTTTAGTATCTCAGAGCAGAAGGGAGCACTTCCAGGTTTAGTCGATGCTTGCAAAGTGCTCTTGAGGTTGTAAAGAATTTTAAGTGCTATTTTGGAAAGTTGTGTGCAGAACATGGCAGCACAGGCCACTCCTTACCTGGTCAAGATGGATTTATCCAGCATCACATTTCCAAGTGGTAAAATTCTCTACTCATACTGTGGCTGAAGTTTCACCAGTGAAGAATTTGAAGGGATTCTGCTCTTGGGCAAATAGGAAATTTGAAATCCCATGAAAGGAACTCTTTCAGCAGTCCTTCCAGATTAGACACAGTTTTCTGCATTCTTGGATAGGCTGGGGGAGAGTTGTCACCAGAACTTGTCTCCTTGCATGGTGAAACATTCCACAAAAATCAGAAGTAAATCCTTCTGCAAAATGCACCAGGGACTTGATGGCTTTGATGGCCATGGTTCTCTATGCTTCCAGGAGAACAATAACCAGAATTCCAAAATGCTGTCTCTGAGCTCCAATGATACCAATCAGTATCCATTAGGACCAAGGACTTAATATTTGCTATTAAGTACAGCAAAAAGATAGCTTGCCTGCCACAGATTTTTTCCAATTTTTGTATGATGAGTGAGTCTCAGACATCAGACACACTTTCCAGACCCTGAGCATCAGCTTGGCTGTGGTAATTACCCATGCACAGATACTGAGTCTGAGGCAGGACTTCAACTCATCTGAATTAGATCCACTACCATCAGCAGAAATTAGCTGTGTTTCAAGTACAGCTCAGGGACTAAGTGCTTGTACTATGCAATATTCACCACAGGTCAGACAACATGATTTAATGTATTATTCCCAAACCCAGTTGACACCCTTTGTGTTAATTTCTTTAGATATGGGCTTTATTTCATAAATTAACAAAAGTGAAATCTACACACACCCTTAATGCTGACACTTTTATAGAGGAGCAATGGATATAACTGCTACTGCTTTCATATACCCTCTTCTGATCACAGAAGGCCAACCCCCAGTTACTGCCCACCTTTCTGCCTCTGACAGAAGACAGTAAGAGCAAGCAGGTCATGCCACAGTCAAGTTCTATTCTAAACAAGTCAGGCTAAATAATCCAACAGCAAACCCTGGTAAAAAATTATGCAAGTTAGAGGGATGAGCCTTGTTAACAATCACTTAACTGAACAGGGAAGATTAAATCTAAGTGGGCTTGCTCAGACTTACACCAGTTCAGGCAGTGACCACACATACACTCCAGGCAGCAGATGGGATGGAAAGGAAAGGAGTTAGACCCCTATCATTGTGCCCACAGGTATCACACTGGTGGGAAGCTGAGACAGGAGACTCCTTCAGGCAGCACAGCTCTGTACCTTGCAAAGGGACACCTGGGATAGCACATTTCTTAACTGGGAATGTCAGCAGCTCTACCTGGAATCGGCACAGGTCACACACCTCACTCCATGACTCCTGCAGCCACATCCTCCCAGTACCCAGAGCCCAGGTACAGGGCACTGACTCCTGGCTATGCTACTTCAGCTGCTGACTCTGTTTCCTTGCATATCTCTTCTGTCCCAGCACTATAAGCCCAGAATTCAATTCAGGAAGTCTGAATTCAGAAAGAAAACAAGACTATACCACCTAAGAGAGACAATATCTCTCTCCCTTTGTGTAATGATTAGTACTTTTTAGCTGCTATTCCTCCTAAAACTTGCAATTCAAGAAGTGGTGAAAATAACTCTTCTCATTAGCAATAACAGTCATGTGAAAAGAAGAAATAACTTGTCTCACCAATTATGGGCATTGTGTTCACAGTCCATTTGCTCCTGATCACTTATTTTCAGTTACTCCTTGTAGTCTGCCTCATCTTGCTTGGAAAGACAGCAGCACAAGGGGAACATAGTACCTCTTACTGCTCAACTTCTTCATTTTTGCAAACCTTAGGAACGCCTTTTCATCTCTCTCTCAGAGGATAATGAGGTACAGTGAGGGTTAATACCAGAAGTCCAGTAACAGGAAGTCCTGTATAATATTATTATTTATAGACGTAGCATCATAAACGAATGAGCCAGCAGTACTTTTTCTAGTACTACAGTCCACTCCACTTCCCATGGAGTTTTCTTTGTCCCAAAATAAAAAGAAATGAATAAGCTAAATCTAACAAGCACCTTAAACAGATATTACTTCCCTGGTCATCCACAGGAGCGAATGAAGACAAGATACCTCTATGCTTAAGAAATTAAGTTAGAATAAGAGATGACCTCAGCATCCCAAATTGGAAAGACAAAAAAAAAAAAGAAAAAAAAAAAAAAGAAGACAATTCTAAACTGCTTTATGTTGTTCATGTTGTTTGTAGCCATACAAACCTCATTAGAGCTGAATTTCTGCAGAGCATCATCGTGACATTCAATGGACCACTTGCAAAGTATGCATTTCCTTTAAGTGTCCAGAACAAACTATCTGGGTCTGGAGCTGGGGCCAGATGTTTGTTAGAAAGCCAAGCTCCGGGCAAAACAACCATCCAAGCTTCCACACTTGCTCCAATTTGCCAATTAAACATACAAAACAAATAATGCGAAAGGGGAGGAAGGAGGAGCAACACCCTGCTGCTTTGCCAGAAAATGTCAAAATAAGCCGGAGATAGGAGCCAGTAGAGCTACTTACACCACACTATAAATGCAGAGCATTGCCTGCCTCCTGATCCTGATAATAATTTGTGATTGTACTGAAGCCTCATTGTGTTTGTTTCCTTTAAGTGAGACAGAAGTCTCATATGAAATCTTTGAGGCAATGTGGTCAGGCTGCCCAGTAAGACATTTCAAGGGAAGACCATTATCCCCACCTTGGAAATCCTGCAGTTCTTCTGTGTATGTGAAAACCTAACCAACACCATAATGTGGAACAGTGTGCCCCAGCAAAGGGCTCAACTACTAATCCTCTCTGGTACTCAACTCAAAGCAGCAAATGCTCCTGCCCTGGAAGCACAGTGAGGAATAGCTCTCAGACAGCTCTCACAAGCAGTAAACACTGCAAAGGATGCCTTGGGATGCCTCTCCCAGTTTGAGTATATGCCTTCTTCCTGCACCCAGAGGCAGGTAGCTACCCACCAGGCAGACTAAAGACAGGCTTGCATAAGATCTTCTATATTACACTCCTCTTGAAACTTGCGCAAGTTTCATTTGCGCACCAAGAACACAGAAACTGGACACCACCCACAAAAGAGCAATGCTGAAATCCTCTCATTGTGTCCATCTTTCTAGCACTCTCTAGGATGTTTTTGGCTGGAAACTGTCTCCTGCACGGAGTCACTGCACATAAACAGAAAAGGAAGGAAATATCATTGGGTGGGTGGAACCTGATGAGATGTCTTCCAAAGTCCTGAAGGAATTGACCTGTGTAGTTGCCAAGCCACTCTCCATGTTATTTGAAAAGCCATGGCTGACAGGTGAAATCCCTGGTGATTGGAAAAGGGGAAAATTGTACCTATCTTTATAAAGGAGGACCCTGGAGGAGCCTGGGAAATACCAATCTGCCAGCCTCACCTCTGTGCCTGGGAAGATCATGGAACAGATCCTCTGAGAAACCCTGCTAAGGAACATGGAGAACAGGGAGGTGATTCAGAAGAGATAGAACGGCTTCACCAAGGGCAAGTCTTGCCTGACCAACCCAGTGGCCTACTATGATGAAGTGACAACATCAATGGACAAGGGAACCATTAGAGGTGTCATTTATCTGGATTTCGGTAATGCCCTTGACACGATCTCCCACAGCACCCTTCTCTCTAAATCAGAGAGAGGTGGATTTGAGGAGTGGACTGTTGGATGGATGAGTAAGTGGTTGGGTGTTCACATACAGAGGGTCAATGTCTCGGAGTCCTGATGGACATCAGTGACAAGTGGTGTCTCTCAGGGGTCCATATTGGGACCAATATCTGCATTAATGACATGGACAAAGGGATCAGGTGCGCCTTCAGCAGATGACACTAAGCTGAGTGGTGACACCCAGAGGAAGCTGGACAAGCTTGAGAATTGGGCCCACTGGAATCTCATGAGATTCAGTAAGAGCAAGTGCAAGGTGCTGTATCTGGGTCAGGGCAGCCCAGGCTGGGGGCTAGATAGAAGGAAAGCAGCCTTGGGAAGACGGACTTGGGGGTGCTGGTGGGTAGGAGGCTGGATATGCCCCAGCCATGTGCACTGAGAGCCCAGAAAGCCAAATGTGCCCTGGGCTGCATCCAAGGCAGTGTGGGGGGCAGGTGAGGAGGAATTCTGCTGCTCCTGCTTCACTCTGGTGAGACCCCACCTGCAGTGCTGCACTCAGATCTGGGGTCCCCAGCATAGGAAGGACATGGACCTGTTGGAACCAGTTCAGAGCAGGACACCAAGATGATTATAGGGATGGAGCAACTCTGCTATGAAGAAAGGCTGAGAGAACTGGAATTGGAATTGGGATTGTACAGCCTGGAAAAGTGGCTGTTCTGGCTTTGGAGTGACCTAAATGTGGCCTTCCAATATCTGAAGGGAGTCCACAAGAAAGATGGAGAGAGACTATTTAAAAGAGCATGTAATGACGGGACAAAGAAAAATGGCATAAAACTGAGAGTAGGTTTAGATATTAGGAAGAAATTCTTTACTATGAGAGTGGTGAGGCACTGGAAGAAGTTGCCCAGAGCAGTTATGGATGACTCCTCCCTGGATACGTTCAAGGCCAGGCTGGATGGAGCTCTGAGCAACCGGTCTGGTGGAAAGTATCCCTGTCCATGGTAGTTGGGTTGGAACAAGATGATCTTTAAGGTCTCTCCCAAACCTAACCATTCCATGATTATGATTCTAAAATTCTATGATTTTTTTTCCATGGGAAAGATGTAAAAAAGAAGTCTGGAGCTAGTACAGGAGAACAGGCAGTGGCCAGGTGAGAAGTGAAGCTGATACTTGCTAATCCCAGGAAGTATAACTGTGTCAGGTGATGGGTCACAGCTTAACAAGAGAGGAGATGGACAGTAGGGAGGAGAGGTTCAGGGAGACTCCAGCAAGATGTGTGTACCTCTGAGCTCTGCAGTACACTGTATCTCTGCAGTACAGACATACATATTCACGGATCTCAGGGATGACAGGAAAAACTATCAGCAACTGTGATTCATCTGTAATTTCTAGCTCCAAATGTGCCCTGAGAAACTGCTTGGGAGTCTTTCTTTGTATGAATTAAGAATTGCACATACTTCGCTTCATTAATGTATTTCTTTAATTATCAGGTGCCCATCTTGTTCTTAGAAAGCTTCCAACTGTCCTTAAAATATAGTTCATATCCATCCTTTATTACAAGGAAAGCTGCAATTCTTAAAAAAGACAAATTATTCCAACCCACCATCCTATCATTGAAAAAATATCATTGGTAATTTGGACTGCTGTTGAATTTGCCAATAGTTTCATTTTGTACTCTAAAAGGGAAATCAGATAATTTCTTTGGCAAGACTGCACATTTCTTATTGCACATAGTTATTGCACAACCTTCAGCAAAAATGTATTTAAAAAAAAAAGTTTTCAGAGACTCTTAAGCCTATCCTCTTGCCACCAGCACCCTCTTTTTCCTACTTCAAAATCTCACAGCTTTATTTTATCCTTGACTGCAAAATCAGCATAAAAAGTGAAACTTGACATGAATTGGGGAGCAGTTTTTAAGTAAAGATGAAACAAATCTTAAAAGTATTTTAGTAGTTTTTAAATATTTAAAGACTGTAACCACAAAATCAAAGTTTTGTGTTTCAGATACTTTTATGTACTGGTCTAACCAAAACCAGCTTGGTATAAAAATACAGTTTTGCAAGTCAGCTCTCTTCCATAATGAGAACTATCCCCTTAAACTACTGCTGTAAGGTCATCTGGCCTGCAGAGTCTTGCCCTCTTCCCTAGCACACTCCTGTTAGCAGAATGGGAATGACCCAGCATCCCATAAACCTCTAAGCCCCTGAAATACCAGAGGCACCCAAGTCAAAAGCCATTAATTTGGCATTCCTTTCCCTTCTTAGGTGCTTGGTGTAAGATGGACCTGGATCCTGAAGAGGCTGGAACACAGGTCTAAGCTTACACACTGCAAGAGGTTCCATTTACTTCAACAATTGCAAACACTGGGAGGCTTAGGGACTTACAAACAGAAAACTGAGCTCCACTATCTCTTCAAAAAGGAACCTGCCTATCTGGAAAGCCCATTTGTGGGGGGAGGGGGGCATGGGGCGAAGAGTGGGTGTTGGGGTTGTTAACTATTACAGTTACATTACAGCATGATTAGCCCACTGAAAGAAAACAGCAGGAATTAAAAAAAAAAAAAAAAAAAAAAAAAAAAAAAAACCCCAAAAAACCCCACCAAAAGCTCCTACTTCCTCTCCACTCCCAAGCTAGTTTGTTTTGTGTATTTGATGGCCCTTCATGAAGACACAGTAAGACCCTGAACCTGCAATGACCCCTGTTTCCACACAGAACATATGGACTGCAGTGCAGGGCTTTGCCTGGACAGGGCTCATTGTCAACTGAGACTCAAACATCCCTGAGCAAGCAGAAAAGCTAAACCATATTTTAATATTAAAAAAAAAAAAAAGGCCATCAGGTTTTTACTCTTCTTCTTCTGATTCTATGAGACACTTCCTCCACTTCCTATCGTGTTGTTTTACAACTGAATGCATCCCTGTAGGTGTTGGATGCTCAGAAGGGACTGCACTATTTATATGTAAGGCACCATTCTGCACCTTGAGCTGTGTTATTCAGCACCTTCAACGCTTTCTGAACTCTGCTTGAGCTGGGGGGCACTCAGCCCCTCTCCGGATGGCACACAAAACTAGTTTACTTCAATCTTAAGTGCTGGAATTATTTGTGATTAAATCTAATTTCATTAAATCCTTGAATTTGCTCATTCCCCTAATATTTGCAACTTCACTGAAAACTATACATGTACAAATCACTAGCATCACACATCCTAGTGAAGATGAAGTTAATTTACAGGATCTAGCCTTTAAAATACAAGGACTTCACAACAAATCTGTTGCTATGGTAACAGAGTAAGCTTATGTGAACTTCAGGCATTCATATTCATAGAAACTCCTCAAGCAAGACTGACTGTTGGCCATAACATCCCTACTCTTGCCAAGTTTCAAATAGTGCATGAATTATGCCAAAAATAAATGGGTGTGACTAATACAAGCACACAGAACACCAAGGGGAAAAGAAACACCCAAGCTTTTGCCTCTAAGGCAACATCTGTTGATTGAAAAGATGGGCATTTGGAGAGTATGCCTTTTCCTTCCCTCTATCTTCTTGCTTTACTTGCACATCATAAAAGCCCCACATGCACATTTGCCTGCCATAAATTGTACGACTGCTAGTAATCACACATCTTTTCAGTCTATAGAACAAATCTTTTTTTAAAGACTTGTTCCCTTTGTACTCCCCTGGTATTTAGAGAGCACGTGTGTGCTGGAGGAGGAAAGTCAATCTGTTTTAACTCATACCTTTCTCTGTCACATAGTTGCAAGCAATTCTTTTTGCAGCCTCTGAAAAAAGTATGTCCAGCCTTAGCCTGTGACAAGATCTGTGATTAGATTCATCTCTCTCACATCCTCTCCTGCCCGTCTCATCTCTGCACCCCAACCCAGCCTTCCCACTCTCATTTAGCAAGGTCAGATTTTTCCAAGGGCCAGACTGCATTTAATGTGCTGCATCCAGATCCAGAGACTTCCTGCTAATTACTGTGGTCACACTTCCTAATCCAACAAGCATCAAACTGCACAGCAGCCTCTGAAGTGGAATAGGTCACCTGGCAATGTGCTGCAGGTCGTTCAGTTGGCAGATTTTTCTTGGTGAAAGACTGTTGTGTAAGGTAGCTGCCCCAACATGAACAGCAAGGTAGACTAATTACATGTGATACACCCACTCTGACTCATGAGATAGCACTGAAGTAAGGGACAGAAGAAGGGGAAGAAGATGAAGAGAAAAAGGAAGAATCAGTACAGTAATAAGCCCTTAACTCACCTAAGGAACAAATGGAAGTTTCACACTTTGCACTTTTCCCTATGGAATAGAAACCTTCTGCAAATTTTGGATTCCAAGAATTTGTTCAAATCAAGAACAAAAAACTCTCTTTTTCTGTCCCAGCTCCTCTGCTGTACAGCAGCTCCATTTCCCAATGCAATTCAGCCCAAATCAACATTTACTTCTCAGAACTCAGTAACTTCTTTTGGGTCTGATGGACTCTATAAAGGCTAAACCCATTAAAAACAAGCAATAAATAAGTAGAAACATCTCTCTGGCTGTCATTTCAGCCCTTGTTTCCACAGACAACTTTACAGACTCTCACTTTGCCCGAATCCTGATTTTTGCTTAATGATGGAATTAGCCCAAACACATGTTAAGAGAAATATGTGAAGACATGGGAAGGCTCAGGAGACCAAGGCAGACCACCACAGACCAGGGGTTTTGCAGTAGTAAAACATAAATCCCTCTAAAAACTCATCTTGAAATTCAATGTCGAGGATACAGAATAAGGGTCAGTCTACCTTTTCAGATCAAGTGTTAAGCCCTGACCCCATGATCTTTCCCAGTGTGTTTTTGACAGAATGGTAGCCTCGAATCTATTTTGATACTCCACCTGTGCATAATCAAGAAGGCTGCTTTCAGTTTCCAGGACTTAGGCCTGGGAGCTGGGAGATCTTGAATGAACACAACAGAAAAACAGAGGGAGGGGAAGAAGGTGAGAAATCACAAAAGCTACTTTTGGTCCATGGATAATTTAAGAACACCTGTGTTACCTGAACATTTGACCTTGCTTTGCCCTGGATTATTCACAATGTTGGCATCGAGTTGCCACTTGCCAGAAAATCATATTGGGTTACTCACCATCACATGAGACGGGCCTGCCTCCAAACTGAGCAGATTCAATCAATGCTAAAAATTGCACGTACTCATAGGCCTTTGCCAGCTGACTGCCTATTTCCCAGCCATAAGGGTTTTGGTAGTTTGGCCTCCAGCCTTGTTGCTAACAGCACTCAACTGAACAAAACAACATCTATTTGAGCATGCTGGGGCACTAGCAGACACCACAAAGCCAAGTATGTCCCTGAGGACTTGCTCAGAGCTCTCAGAAAGGCTTACCTTGACTAAAATATGCCTTGGGTGAAACTCGGCTGCCTCACCTCAGGATACAACAGCTAGCTGAGGAAGCAAGAAGTGAAATCACCCATTAGATTTTACACCACCAGTCACCACCCTCAATTTGTGTTGGAGGTCACTGAAATCTAACTCAGACCACCCTGTCATCTCATTCTGAAATGATGGCTATGGACTTGGTACTCTTATTTCTTAACTACATTTTGGACTCACTAGATGGCTTCTTGAACTCTCATGCAGCACTTTGACTTCGTCACAGCACAGTACTGTAACACATGAATACATTTTCCTCTTAGAGTTTTTAGTAAAAGACTTCTGGAAGATGCAAGCCTGCTCTCCCTTAGGCTTTAAACCATCCATTCTTCCAGGACTGTAATGCTAGCACCCTGGGGCAGTACAGACGGTCCCTGGAAAGGACTAGCAAGAAGATCTGAAACGTGCTTTCAGTTCTACCCATTAGAAATTTTTGGTCCCCAATACCCTTTGAGAGTGGAAAGCAGAAGCAAATTCCTTTACCTTCATTCTAACAGTAGCCTAGACTGTGTTGGCAGGCCAAGTAGTGGCCACTGCCTTTAAATGTATTAATTCTCCTTTTTAGAGAAACATGTGAGTCCTGACAGAACAGGTGGTAAGATTTCAGAGTGGTTGTGTTACAATTCTATAAGCTTAGCTTATAGCATTACAGCTGTTCCAGATGTGGGACACCATGTTCAAACTGGTATTTTTAATACCAGTTCCCAGAACCACTCAGGACTTGGTGCTTAATTTTCTTCAAGCGTTGTGGTTGGTTGACTCAAGTGGAAACCTTAGTTTTTGTCCCAGTCAAGCCCTCATTTCCATTTTGGTCCTCTAGGACAGTTAAATTTATTTCACTCTGTTTGAACCTATTTCACTTCTTACTTCTTACTCTTTCCTTCCTGAAAAATGTTGGTTGACTATAGCCTGCAGTTTTTTGGAGGAAGAGGTTTCAGGAAAAAAAAAAGCATATAAGTGAAATGGTGGCAATTATAGCCAGGAAGACACTGTTCTGTGAACAATGAAAGGGCAGCCTCTACAAAAAAGCAGGATGTTCTGGGCACCCCTACCAAACTGCCCACCATCTACACGGCCATGTCAGAGACTGCCTATCCAAGCCAGCCAGGAGCACCAGCAGGCCTAACTACCCCTAGAAGAGACAGGTTTGCTCTTAAATGCCTCAAGGCTGTCCTTTCCTTGCCATACAGGCAATATTCAAAGGTCCTTTGATACTTTGCTCCCTGGTAAATGCCCAAATTCTTCTGGGAACTGAGAAATCCTCTGCAAATTTACAGTGTCAGAAGTCTGAGTGACACAGGCCATGCTATGTCTTAGGGCTTCTTATTTTCCAGCTCAGAGGAATGAAAAGCCCATGTACTATAATTTAGTAAAGACCACACTGACTTCAAAATGAACTATTAAGAGGACAATGGAAAAGACTGCCACAAATAGTCCTGGATGTGAAATGGAGACAGTGATAAGGTTTTGATGATGAGTTCTATTACTTGCCATAAAGGACCTTAACTACATCTAGAAGACAGGAAAGCAACTGCATTCCTAAGCACTCTTTTTAAAAAACTCTCGTGTTTTAAGTAAGAACACTAAATATCTATTGAAGTTTCAAATTCAGAATGACTCCGCTCTTGGTAAATGAAGGCTTCCGTTTTCCTGGTAGCAAGATGGAGATCTGGTGGATAGAGATGAGAAACATTTCCCTCATTAATCTCTATGGGTCTGCCTGGAGACCCAATGTACTTGATTGAACACAGAAAAAACTTAAGCACACATTTAAGTGTTTTGATGAGTGTTGCCATATGAATTTCAACATGGATTTACAGATCCATGGTTTGACTGACAGACTCAACCCTTTCAAACATATATTATCTAATTAGTGCCTGAAGGGAAAGGCCTAGATATAGAACATTTGTCTTTTAGCACACAACTCACACAGCATTTCATGATGCCTTGACACTTATTAATTGCATTCAGTTTGAATAAAAACACTGTCACATGATCCTTAATCGAGAATTGGCTGAAATACCATAAACAAAGGATTACAAGCACAGAGCAGGGAGGATATGTCTCCGGGGATGCCACGGGGAATTTTGGTTGTGTCCAGTCTTGTTCTCAAACACTAAGGAAAATAGAATTATAAACAAGCCAGACTTCATAGACAGTAGAAAACAGACATGAGAAAAGCCAGAAAAACAGAAAAAGAAAGAAAGAAAGAAAGAAAGAAAGAAAGAAAGAAAGAAAGAAAGAAAGAGTAGTAAAGGAAGTAAAAAATTTCTATCTTCTTCTCAGCTGGAACAGAGACAATATTCTTAACACCTTCTGTCCAAAGAGTTAAAGTAAACTCCAAGGATCATCCAAAGTATGTACAGAACTGTAGTAGAAACAGTATCCCAATATCATACAGATCAGTAAAAACTTTACTCTCTCCAGGGAGAAAGGCAGAAGTAGAAAGGTTCTGTAAAACTACCATGTCTTCTAAACTAACTCCAGCAGCAGCAATCGCACCAGTATAAACTCCCTTCCTGCCTCCCCTCCGTCTGCCAACATTCTTCCCTGAGGCTGTTCCATGTTTGCCATCTCCAATTCTATGGACTACAGACTTCAGTCATCCCAGCTCCTGTTACAGGTTGGGACTTGTTACAGAGGCAAGATTAACTTACTTTCTTGGCTTGGTCATGACATCTGGGAAATTCCTTCCTTGCTCAAGCAATCAGAGCCTGGGACCCCAGGATGTGACTGCCACCAACAGGCAGTGGAAGAAGTGGATGACACAGAAGCAGTCTAGGGTTTTAAGGTCTCCTACAAGTATGACTTTGAAGGTGTTCACAAGAACATGGAAAATCCTATGTGATTGAAGGACAAGAGCCTAAACTTGCGATGAAAACTAGAAGGACTGCAAACTTTGGCAACCTCTTTCTGAATATAATACACTCTACCCTTCAGCTAAGAAGAAGCCAAGTGCTGGAGCATTGTGTGTTTGTAGAGCTGCAAGAAGTGAGTCCAAATACATTTTTTCACATTAGTCTGGCATTTGCTAAAAGCCACTACAGCTGTATTTGTAGCAGATAATTTTTTCAGATGACCAGAAGACTTATTTTCATCTACCTGTCAATTCATTCATTTATCATTTCAACCTTTTCTTTAAGTAGAATTGTTCTCTCATAACTTTCATACCATTGCAAATGTTTACCATGTGGGGGAGTCAAGTAAAATTCACCAGAGCTTTCAATCAGTGTTAGAGAGAAAGAGATGAAGAAAAGTGCAGCAACAGTATATTTGAGAGCAACATCATTTATTCTGCCTAACAATGAATCTGCTATCTAGAAACAAGACTGATTATTCATAATGCTACCCTCTGCTATTACCAGAACTCTCTACAGCCCCGATCAGCTTTTATCCAACATGTTTAACTTGTCAAAGTCAATTAGCCTTTCCACGCGTTTATTTCACAGCATTACTTCAGTACACAACCAGACACCCAAGTATCAAATTGAGTACACATTTGTTTGCATGTATTTTATATTACCCTAGCTCTTGACAGCTTTAAAAGAACACACATCTTAGAAATAATTGAGCTTTCTTTAGGAAAAGATCTGCCATGCAAAGTTGATTTTTCTGTAAGCAGCTTCATGGTGGAGGGTTACTATTTTAAAGTAGGAAGACAGATTGTGTAATAGTATATCTTTATAGTTACATACTGCAATAAAGAGTATAATTTATAACAAGAGTAACAAAGGACAGGGATATCGCCCCTAACAAAACCCCTGCAACAGCATACTCCAGATAACATGAAAAATAAGGGCTACACCAGGGAGCACACAGCAAGCAAACCGACCACTCAGATTTGGCTCAGATCCATCAGGCCTCCTAATCCTTGTAACAACGCCCACCCCAAGCCATATACTGGAATCACTGATAGCTCAGGTAAAGCAACATTACATAGACATAGATCAGGTCCAGTACAGTCAGAATCAGAATTTTCAGCCCCAGTGACACAGGATCAGGCTGTCTCTCCTGTTGTCCCACTTCTAGAAGCACCAGCTCTTCCAGCTAACTGCTCAAGAGCTGTTTAACAGCAATGCCAGCACTTTTGGCATTGAGCTGCTCTTGAAAGATATGTAACTATTCTTACCCCTGCATCTGAGCCAACACACTCCATGTCTCTGCTCAGTTTGCCCCATGTCCAGACAGCCACTCACAGAACTCTGACAACGTCCTGCAAATAGTTTCATCTACCCAAGAAGCACCACAGCTTCACTTGGAGTACCTGAGAGCATAAAATCCACCATGTCCTCCTCAGCCCCACCACTGCCCACCACCAAACCCATCTCCATCAGCTCCCACACAACCAGTGGAATTAACAACAGTTTGCTCACCCTTCAGAGAACAGCTTCTTCTGCCTGGTAATCTCAGGACTGCATCTCAAATACAGGGCCCAATCTCCAGAACCCTCACTGCTCTCCCACTCTACTCCACTCCAACTGAACATCTTTTTATAGCCCAGCCTCCTCACACTGCACAGGACTCCTAGGCTGACTGAGAGCCTCTTAATGGTCCTCTGCGTGGCAGAGGGTGGGAATGTGCCTCCCCACATGGCTTTACAAATACTGAACAACTTCACATAGTCTCTGCAAAGACAGAGGAACTGTCGTGTCCCCAGTCAGGGAAAGCAAGGCAGCAGCTTCAGCATCATTCCCTGCTGCCTGTCAGCACCAAACCTGTGCCCCTCTTACACGAGCACAGGGAGTGGGGAGCAGCTGTGCAGGCCATAAGCAGATCAGCTCCTCACACACAAAAAGCTTGTCTGAAGTGCCCAGTGCCAGTGAGCTCTGAAGCTGATTTCCACACAGTACCAGCAGGGCTCCCTTTTGGATGAATCACCTTCACAGCCAAAAAATGAAAGCCTGAGGAAAGCTTATTATCCATGAAATGCAGAATTGCCAAAAAATACAAAGCCTCCAGCATTTTGAAATTAGCTTACCTTGGAGCATCCCTGCTATTTTAATGGAAAGACACCTAAGCATGCAAACACTGAAGTACAGGTTAAGAAAAGCCAGCTGAAACCTCTGGCCCAATTTTCTTCCTGTTCACATTTCTGAAACAAGCTCATTTGGTGCCAGGATGTTCCTCATATCACCAAAATCAGCACAATCTAAACTATCCCTGGACATTCAGCTTTAAATACATGTATCTCTCCTTCACACTGTACACTGCATGTACCTGATACCAAAAGAGAATAACACAAATCAATGGGGTTTTGTGCTCACTTGTGTTCTTCTGAATAAATACACAAAATACTGAAGATTTTCCCCTAGGATACTTTGGGAAAGCTCCTGCAGTCATTTTTTCTGTCTAGTGAGCATTTCCTCTAATAAATGCAACACCCAGAAATATTGAGTTTGTGTCACAGAGACACTTCCTTACAGCTGAGAATCATCAGGCTTTGAATCCAGCTAAAAAGAGATGAATTAGCAAATAGAGATGACATGTTAGCATTTCCTGTAAGAGAAGGCCTCACCAGCACACATGATGAATTCTGAGACCCATATATGAATAAATAGCCCCGATTTTTAAAAATTATTATTTAGAGCACCAGACAAGCTTTGTCAGTTTGGGATTTGAACCAAAAGTATCACACTTTTTTCCATTTACAGCATATAGCTGGGACAGCACTGACAACAATTAAGATGAGGTAAAAAAGCTTCCCAAATAGTTTGGCATTGTCTGGATGACCACTGAACTTTAATAACAATTTCAATTAATTAAGACAGGAAAACACCAGAATCATAACAACAGTGTTATTTTATTGGCAGGCTGTTGTGGGAAAGAGTATTCATCTGTTGGCCAGCAATAAAAATCAAAATAACTGCAAGTAGCCTTGAGGCTAGAATCTGCTCTTATTTACACCATCCAGGTAATTCCATTTATTGCAGTGGGATTTCTCCAGGCAGATATTGTGGTTGTGCAGCTGTTTAACACCTCGTGCAGAATAGAGCCCTCCAAGGAAAATCTGGCTCTGTGCATTTATGCTTTCTATCAGGCATATACTCATATGGGGCTATAATGAAATGCTAAAAAATAAAGTAAAATAAAATTGGGGACTTCTGAATCAGGTTTTAACTCTGCCCTTCTGCACAAGGTTCCAACTGAATTACCAAGTTTGTATTGTGCCTGGGAGGCACAAGAAAGTATAAGGGGTAAAGAGCTCATTTCTCCATTACTAATTCCTATTATTGTTAACTGGAGTGAAAAATAAGGTGGATCAGAGTGAAGATGTCAGAAGAAAAAAAGATCAAATAACTTGAACAGGCAATAATAGTATATTGACTAGCTACAGCAGCTGGACTACAGGTGGTAATTTTTCCTCCCAAAGAATGGCTGGTATAGGAAACCATTTCTAAGGTGAAACAGAGGACACTGGTCAGGAGAGCAAGAGCACTACAGTCTTTGAATGAATCCACCACTGCAGCAACACTGAAGTAAGAAATCCTTCTGGAAGGAGGAAGGTAGACTTGGCACTTCACATGCCCTTATGTTTCCTCCTGCTCCCTTGTGTTTCTCAGCAGCTGTGGCAGAAGTCTCAGTTGAGGATGAATGCATCACTGGAAGAGAGCGAGTGAGATGGCTGGGGATCTGTGGGGGTCTGTCCCCAGCAAAGAGCCCTTCTGTAAGGCTGCACATGAAGATGATACCTTTGGTTGAGACCAGTGCACCAGGAAATGTTGGCTTGCAAGATTTCTCACATACCTGGAATGATGCACCTGCTTAAGTTTGCAAGCAGTAACTGTTTTGTACCTACAGTACCTATGAAGGCCAGGCAGACAAGTTTGTCTTTTGTGGACATGGAAGGTGCAGAAAGGTCTTGGGTAAACAGCTTAGCAGAGAGAAAACACTGTGTTCATTGCACAATTCAGATGACATTTTTCTTTACAAAATACTTCAGATTGATGGCAGCGTATTGGCACAGAGAAGTTATCTGTACTTGGTGACTAATTCACCTTCGCAAGATACTGCTTCTACAGCTGGGAACAGACCCAGACAGGAGTGCTGCCCCTGAAATCATCTCCCATTAACTTCAATCACTCTGAAAGGTTCAGCCACCAAAAGTTTCCAATTCAGCTGGCACACAAATGTCTAGGCCCTGCCAATATTTTGTGATCCACTTACTGTAAACACAGATCTAATGAATGTTCATTCCCTTGATGATTATTTCGGAAAGTGGAGACATGTCTAAGAGTATTTACAAGGTATGTAGTCCTCCAAAAAATTGATAAATATTCTGACACGTCTTAAAACAGAGGCACCAATGCCTTCAGCCAAAGAAATAATGTTAATCATGTAAAAAGACATGAGTTATCCCAGTAGCCTCAATGTATTAATTTCATTACCTCTGAACATTGCAGTTGTTAAATATGCTGACCCCACAGCTTGGGAAAGGACAGGAACAAGATTAATGCAGATGAAAATTTTTTGCTGTTGTAGAAACCTCTGCATAATTGTGATGGCATTTTGTGTCAGTCTGTGCATTCATACTTCTTCCACCAGCAATGGCCATTGCTAACTCATAATGTTCCCTTAGCGGGACTTGAGACTGCAGCTCTTCCAGCAAACAGGATGCTCCAACTCTGGAAGAAAAGCAGAGTTGCAAGTGAAAATGAGATGTGCCAGGGTTGCTGTCCGCCTTTCCACTGAGCTAAGCTAGAATTCAGCAACGCACTATCAACAGCTTAGAAGAAAACTTGAATCCAAAGGGGCTGATCTTCTAAATATCTAGGCACAAGATAAAAATTGTGTTATAAACGCACTCCTGTGCAAACAGACATGTAGACTTAACAGACTTAAACAGAAAGTTGAAAGTTATGTTTTAACGATATTGTGTTAAGAATCACCAAGAAAAATAAAATTGAATTTTTTTCACTCCAACTCTCTAAAGGCAGATGATGAGACCCTTTGAAGACACTGAGAATTTAGCAATATGAAGTAATTTGCAGATGCTGTGTCTGACACAGCACCTCTCCTGTAAGGCTGTACTCACCGACTGCCATCTTAGAAAGCTTTGAGGCGTCAAGGAAGTTGAATGCAATCTTCCGGTCTTGGGTCCTTCCACAAGACAGTGTGTCTTCCAAGGAAGAGAGCAGGAAACGTGCCTCTGTGTGTGATCATGTTGCCATCTAGTGACCGCAGCCCAGAGACCGCTCAAGCCCTGACACTGTTCCACAGGCACAGGCAATGCTGTGAGTGAAGCAACAGGGTCTTGTATAACTGAGACCTCGGGGGAAGCCAGAGCTGTTGCCAAGATATACAGGATTATTCCTCCTAAAGCTGCAAGTCTCACTTAGGCAGAAACAGCAAGTTCCTTGAGTAGCGTGATAAGGAACTAAGAGCTCATAAAGATTATTGGATCATTTTTGTACCACCCTTGAGCTCCAGAGCCAACAGGGCAGTTCCCTTTCCTGAATTCACACCAAGAGTTGGCAGGACCAGCCAAAAAAATCAGTCATGGGCAGCTGGTCTCTGCCATTCCTATGAGATTCGCTCAACTTTCCCAGTTAAGGGCAAAGAAGAACAAAACATCCCAGCCTGGGTATTAAGAGTGCAAGGCCTCCTCTACTGCTCTTGCACCTGGATTCAATGGCAGATTTTCTGGGACAAGAGAAAATAAAGTTATTTTCTACAGCCCAAAGGATGTAGGTCCCCAGTATTCTTTTAAATTACCAAAATATATAGGCAAATATAATCGTACACACAGGCACTTTTGAAATCCAACTCTCACATGTTCTTTAGGCACTTTTTACTGATCCTGGCCCAAAACACTCCATTTCCATCAATTATGGTGACAAACTTCTTTTTTGGCAGTTTGAGAATGCCAACTTGCTTTCATAAACATGTCCATTCATATGTCAGTAAGTGTATGGATATGTGTGTGTGCATTTGTGAGTTTATATATATATATACAAACAAAACACCTTCCCCAGTGTTCCCCAGGGCCCAATACTTAATCTTTTTATTCTTTTCCCTATAAACACATTGCCACAAAATCAGTTGTAAACAACTGAAAAAAGATGTTGAGATGCCCTTATATGGGACTTCTGCAGTATCTTTTGAAAGTTTTCCACCCTGCCTAATCACTAAACATTACCACCCCAAAGGCTCTGGATCCTGAAAATTTCTTCTCCCCACAGTATCAGGGTTTGTGGAATTTATCCTTGTTTTTCCTACTGATGAAAGAAGACCTTCTGTTTCCACCTTAACAGTCACACATCAATATGGATCAGTATCATCTGGATGGTTCTGTCTATAAACATACAGACAGCTACAAAAATAGCTCAAGTGTCTTCTTCCTGTAATTCTCTGAATTATCTCTTTTTCTTTTATCTGAAAAGCCACCAATTTGGCTTTGCTAAAATATAAATAATTTTTTTTAGGTTGTGTTTCCTGGTCAAATACAGACAATGAAAGGCTAATTTCAGCATACTTTTCTCCTTAAATTGTTATAGAAGTTTCAGTGTGTTTTCCTGAGAGATGTGATACACTCAAGAATAGCTAGCAGATATTATTTACTGACTCAAATTCATTAGAGATCAAAGAGCAGGGGAAATAAGCCTCATCTTTCTTGTTCTTCTTGGCAGTGGAACTTTTGTATCACTTAGAAAACCAAAAGGCAAGAGGGAAAGAAAAAACATGAGGATATACAATTGCACTGGGGAGAAAAACACGAAATACCTAAGGGATCTAAGGACAGCTTCCAAAAGCTATCATAATAATTAAATTAATAAACCAAGTCAGAGGCTGATTACCAAGCACAGAGGCCCTAATCAATTGCCATAAAAGAATCTTGATGTACCAACACCAGTGTGAAATAGCTGAAGGTCTTCTTGCACTATGACAATGCCCTATGATTTTGGATGGGATAGTTTCTACAGAAAATGGAGGACAGAATGCAGCCCCATAGATCCCTCCCTGGGAATTAAGGGAATCACATTTCTTAAAATGCACTCAGTGATGAAACTAAGCTCTGCCACTCCTGTTAGACTGGCTCAAGGCTTCCTGTTAAGCACAAAGGAAAAAAACGCGTAAGGTAGAATGAAGAATAGCCATGTGCAGGATTCCTATTTTTATGACTATTCATGTTGTCAATTAATTTTCCCCAAAATAACAAACTAGCTGAGACTAGAGACTGAAATTTTGTTCTGCTTTTTCCTATGGGAATTTATATTCCTCAGGCAATTCCTTAAAATCAGGTTTTCTTTTAGTCTTTAGCAAAGTGCTTCCTTTCCAGAGAGACCACCCAGAAGAAAACAGGAAGTCCCATGGTTTCATATTCTTTAAAGAGCAGAATGTTGAGTTCCAGCCCCACACTTACCCAGTCACCAAGGAGTTAATGTGTTGAGCAGCTACTTCATGTTCTGCAGATATGTATGCACTGATTAGCAGTGGTTGGAATAAAAGACTACAGCCCAAGGAAGGCGGAGCATTCTCAGAAACAGCAGTCTGGCAAGAAGCTGTCAAGGGAATAGATCCAGAACCCCCAAGAAGAATGAGACAGACTGACTGGGAGCAATTAAGGAAAATCATTTCATTCTCTATAAAGGAGAGAAAAGAGCAACTTTCTGAAGCTGAAAAGTGGAGTCCCTGGAAATTCCTATTAACATAGGATGCAGAAGGAGTCAAAGACCAACAGACTGCACCACTCGTGAGCTCTTGGAGGATACCAGTAAAACCTCTCACGAGGAGAGTGGAAAGTCTTGCTCCCTATCAAAAGGAGAAGGCATTCTCTCCCTATCAAACACACTAATGATGGCAGCGCTTCTTTTAGAGCAGTTTTCATTCCAGTGCAAACCACGCAGCTGCTGGCTGCTTGTCTTGGGGGTCACTCACACTTTATCACCTGGCTATGCAGCGTTTCACAGGGCAAAGCTGAATGCTCCAATGCCCACTTTCTCCTCTCAAACCCTTACCTGACCAGAAGCTGCACCATGCTGCTAGAGAAAGCCACTCAAAAGGCAAAGGGTCCATCCCCAAGCCCATTAGTCCTTTGATTACTGACAGTGTTAATGATCAGCAGTATCTATAGAGAGGTATAGGATTGAACTGGCAGATTGACTGACAGTACCATCTCCTTTTTGCAGACACTGGAACAACCAAACACCAGTCCCACCTAAGAACTTTATTACCAAATCTTACCTAATTCCAACTAGGGAAGCAGACAGTAGTAGCCATCTTGGACAAGGATACAAGGATGCAATACTCTGTTCCCCATCCCTGTGTTTGGACTTGACCTTCATTCCATCAGGTTTTCTATATTAAAAAAAAAAATGTTATGTATAATTTATTATGAAACTGGTTATCCTAAATAAGCAGAAAAAGAGGATTTCTTCTCTCTGTCTCTTGCAAAGTTCTGGTCCCAATGTAGTCTAGCAGCAATGAGTTCCATAGACTAATTCCACAGTATGAGGAGATGGATTCCCATGGGGCAGCTGTGATCCTTTATATGAATCAGCAGCTTTGAATTTTTTTGTTAAAGTGAGCACCACCTCTGTGGTCCTCCCTGCTTCTTTCTTCCTCCTGTGTGACCTCAGAGGGCATGGGCATGTTCCTGGATGGAACATGTTCCTGGATTGTCACAGGGTGGCAATCACAATACAAAAATAGCCCCCTTGCAAATCTATGGATTAAAGCTCATAAACTGCCCAGAAGGAACCTTAAAGATCAGAGACCCAGCTGGACCCATATTTCCAGCTGGAATGATGGCAGGTTTACAGATCCATCTGATCAGCACTGTCTCTCACAAAACAGGGGTGAATGGGGGGCTGAGTCATGGGAGTGTGAGGCAGAGACATGTGAAAGGAGAGCACAGGCTCAAAGGTTTGAGTCCCACTGCTCCTGCAAAGATGTGCCAGCAGGTTGTATTCCACAGAAGGTGGAAAGAGAAAATTCCTTTCACCACTCCTACACTATTCCTTCTTTGGAGAGCTTTATCACATGCCATCTCCTTGATCTTCCTAAGGCAAATTAATCCATTCTATGGCAGTGACTCCCTCGTGATCCACAGGGCCTGGACAAGATGAATGCTTTACATGACCTCAGCACTTTTGTCAAATCCTCGTGTGCCTCTGTGGCTCTTTGAGGAGGAGACAGGAGCAAAGCTTGTGACTTGCATCCTGTCAATCACAGATATTCTCAAATTCCCCTGAGGGTCACATGCCTGGGGAGAGCACAAACATAGCCATGTTCTCCCAAACTAACACTCTCAGCCCAGAGTGGAAAAGGCAAAATCCATGGCCTGACTGTCAGAGTTGTCAAAGAATCACACAATGGTTGAGGTGGCAAGGGACCAATGGAGGTCAACTTGTCCAACCCCTCTGTTCAAGTAGGGCCACCTAGAGCAGGCTGCCCATGACCATCAGCCTTGCTTTCACTGGTTTTGGTGGGAAGTTCTGATGCCTAGAGCACCTTGCAGGACAGATCTCTTGCCTTAGGCATTCATTTTATTATATAAAAATAAACAGATGGGAAAAGCAAGTGATAATATTTCACAGGAAGCAGTGCTGTTTGGAATGGGGCTGAACTCTGATACAAAAGACGTCATAAAGCAACTATTTCTACGTACACAAAAACAAAACCCAGAAATGTTTAAAATGTTCAGGATTAATTCATAGCCACTAAAACTCTGCCTGCAATCCTATATCAGAATAAGCCATCTTCCTATTTATCCATCTTAGTAAATGGAAAAAATATAAAATAGCAAACTCCTCCTTTGAAAGAAAATAGATGCTACTATCTCAGCATTGAAACTAAAAGAAAAGCAACCATTTTTGCAAAATAATTAATTAATCATTTGAATTCTTTAAAAGCCAGTAGGAAACAGTTGTTTTCAAATGAGGCTTCTTAGGCCATGGAACAATTTAGTAAAGAGAAATCCTATTACTCTCTTTGAAAGGTCTTGAAGTGCCTTTCAAGGGAGTGTTATTAAAGTTATAGATGGGAAAGCCAAGACCTTATATGGTTGTAGGATTTATCCAAGGTCATTTTACAACCAAGTAGTGGAAAGAGGAATATAAACAAAATTTCTTAATCCTCAGGCCATGGCCAGTTTCCCTTAGCCTTATGTCTATCACATACACAAATGGAACAGCAGTCAATAACTAATCTGTTTGCTCATGGGCCCTTCCCCTGTGGCTTTGTGAGAATCCATGTGGAAACCTTGTTGCATGCACCAACACCTAACATTGCTCAGCCACAAATCACTCTCCTTTATCCAGCTAAAGGCAGTAAGATGCAACAGGGGCCCACTCCTGAAAAGCTAGGGCGATTTCATACTAGACTTGGGTGAAATGACTCCCAGGATTCAGTATTGCTGTTCCTCGGTGCCCAGTATTGTGAATGGTCCTGTTTAACATCTTTGTCAATGATTTGGGTTGAATACATCCTGAGTAAGTTTGCAGAGGACACATGTTGGTTGGGAGTGTTGATCTGCTGGAGGGCAGGAAGGCTCTGCAGAGGCTGGATAGACAGACTGAAAATGGCTGGAGGAGCTTCAGCAAGGCCATGTGCCAGGCCCTGCATTTGGGTTGCAACAACCCCACCCAGTGAGACAGGCTGGCGAAAGAGCAGCTTGGGAACTGCTCAGGGGAAAGGGACTTGGGGGTGCTGTTTGACAGGTGGCTGAATATGAGCCAGAAATATGCTCAGGTGGCCAAGAAGGCCAATAGCATCCTGAGCTGTATTGGGAATGGTGTGACCAGCAGGACCAGGGCAGTGATCGCCCTGCTGTACTTGGCACTGGTGAGGCCACATGTCAAGCCCTGTGTCCAGTTCTGGGCCCGTCAATTCAGGAAGGACACTGAGGTGCTGGAAAGAAATCAGAAAAGGGCAAAGGACCTGGTGAAGTATCTAGGGGGAAAAAAAAAGTTCTAAGAGGATCAGCTGAAGGAACAGCATTTGTTTAACCTGGAAAAAAGGAGGTTCAGGGGTGACCTTAACCCCCTCTAACTCCCTGAAGGGAGACTCTAGTGAGGTGGGGGCTCATCTTTTCTGTCATGTCTCAGAATGAGAGAAAATGGCCTTAAATTATGCCAGGGGAGGGTCAGATTAGGTAGGGGGGGGGGGGGGGGGGGGGAAATCACTGGAAGAGTGACTTGGCATTGGAATAAGTTCTCTGGGGAGGTGCTGGAGTCGCCGTCTCTGGAAATGTTCAAGAGGCACCCGGACGTGGCACTCACGCAATCCAGTTTAGAGGTGATTATGGTGGTGCTGCGTTGATAATAGGACTTGATGATCTTGAAGGTCTCTTCCAACCTTGCAACTCTGTGATTTCCACCAGTGGCTCGGAGATACCTGCAGGGAGTCACCGCAGGAAGCCCCCAGTCAGAGGCGGGGCGAGGGGGGGAGCCAGGATCGCGGCCGGGCCCTCGAGGGGGGGAGCCACGATGGCGGCCGGGCCCTCGGCCCCAGCCTTGAGCCCTCCGCCCTCGGCCCAGGGGGGGAGCCACGATGGCGGCCGGGCCCTCGGCCCTCGGCCCTCGGCCCGCCCCGGGGCCGCCCCGACGGCCGCGCCACACGCCACAAGATGTCGCCCTCCCCTCAGGCAGGCCGGGGCCGCGGCCGCCGGAGACCCCCGCGGGGCCGGGGCCGTCACCGCGCCCGAGGCGAGAGCCGGGAGGTCCGAGAGCAGAGAGCCGGGAGCGGCGGGGCGCGGCTCTCCGAGGCCCTGGAGGTGCTGGGTCCCGCCTGCCGGCGGCTGACGCGGGAAGACGCCGCAGCGCCGCGACCGCCATGTCGCGGAGCAGCTCGAGGGCCGCGGCCGGCCGTGGCTGAGGCGGAGGCGGCGGCCGCTTCTGCGCCCCGTAGATCCATGACCTCATGGAACCATAGAGTCGTTTAGGTTGGAAAAGACCTCTAAGATCATCAAGTCGAACCATTAATAGTGTCAAGTCCACCACTAAAGCATGTCCCCAAGTGTCACCTCTACAGTACTCCCAGGGATGGTGACTCTGCTACGTCCTTGGGCAGCCTGTACAAGTCTTTGACAACTGTTTTGGTGAAGAAATGTTTTCTAATATCCAGCCTAAACCTCCAGTGGCGCAACTTGAGGTCATCTCCTCTCAAGTAACAACTTGTTAGGTGGGAGAAGAGGCCAACCCCCACCTTGCCAGAGCCTGCTTTCAGGTTGTCTATAAAGATACTAGCTAAACAGGACTGGCCCCAGGACTGAGCTGTGGGAAACACGAACACCTCAATCTTTCTGCTCTATTCCTGTGACACCAGTATCCTTTAGCCCAACTTATTTTGCACCACGTCCTCTGTGCAGTGAAAAACTCCGAAATCCAGCAGCCTAAGAGGATTCCTGATGTTTCCTATTGCTAGCAAAGTGCAGCAGCATCTTATGGGGACTCTAGGTAAAGTTGCTATCTCTGCTGAATCTCCCATATGGGCCAAGCAACCCTCCAAAAGTGACTATATCACAGAAATCACAAAGTATTGGAGTTGGAAAGGACCCAGAAGGATCACCAAGTCCAACTCTTAAGTGAATGGTCCATAAGGACATCAAACTCGTGACCTTGGCATTGTTAGCACCATGCTCCAACCAACTGAGAATACAAACATTTCATCCTAAAACAGGTGTCTTGCAAGGCTCAGCAGCCCCTGCTCCTTTTCAATTGACCCTTGGATGACAGTTGCAAGTCAGGACTAAAAGACCTGGCTGGGAAGGCAACAACTGCTCTGCTGGGAGATGTGCCCACTCCCACTTACTTGTCAGCTCCCATTTGCTGGAGGTTTATCAGCTTCCCAACTCTCTAGGTGGGATCACCTTATCTGAGTACTGCCTACACCACTTCAGGCACAATCAGACAGCCCAGCCCAAGCAGTCTGAATTAGTGGGCTGAGCCCAGTCAGTGGATGTTCCTTGAAGCCCTTTAATTGACAACTCCATTAAAGTAACAGCAGTATTATCTTTCCATAGATCCAACTGAGTGGATAAAAGAATGAGTGTTCTTTTAGGCTGTCATTCTCCCAAACTTCCGAGTTACTTCCAAGTTTCTTCCTACTTGGGTAGCTTCTCAAACTGAATGACCCTTTTCAAATGCACCACTAACCTTTCTCTAAAGATGTTTTGGTGATCCTGGAGGACATCTCCTGTCCCAGCCACACATAACATCTAGATCCAGCCCAGACCACACACGCTGGTATTCAGGTTCTGAGGCTGAGCTTACACACACGTGACCATTAGTGTGCGGGAGATGGGAAGGAGGAGGTCACCCACAGCAGCCTCTGAGCAATCCTGAAATGATGGCATGTATGTAAAGGACATAGGAGGGTTCAGTGCAGGAATCTGCTCTCACAAAAATATTTGCCCTCTGTGACATGAGGAGTCTTGCTGATGTCAATGAAACAGGAGTGGCAAGCCCTGGTCCTTAGTAAGGAGTCAGATTTCTCTATTTTTTTTATACTCACAGGATTATTATGAACATCTGGTAAACAAATTCTTTCTTAATGGTTGACAAGACTTTGACCATTTCCTTTTAGACAGCTGGTTTAGAGTAGGAAGACACAGACTCTAGGGTTTAGATTCACTCTTTTTTTCATGAGTAGCTTCTTCCACACAAGATACAAGCAAAGACTCTGCTTGCACATGATTGTATTCAACAGCAAATCATAACTGCTGAGGGGGGAAGTTTTCTCTAAGGATCTATTTAAATCCATGAATTCCCCATCCTTTACAAGACAAACACAGTGATACTGGCTTTGTATGTTCCAGTATTTGTTTGACACCTCTGTAAAATAAGGTTTAATAATCCTAAACTCTGTGCAGGAAGTTAAAGAGTAGAGTTACATAGTGATTCAATGCACAACAACGAGATAATTAAACCTGGCACACAGGAGAATTCTTTCTAATTGACTTCCTGGATCAGATTTTGCTGGCAAACATTGGAAGTGAAGATTAAAAGAGTTTAACAGCTTCCATCTTCAAAAGGTGATTTTTAAGGGGAAAATATCATACTTCATTAAGAGTTTCATTGAAGCTGCCATGAATTATGTTCTAAACAAAACATACTTCAATGCTATCTTTGCTTACATTGGTTCTGTTGGTCCAAGTGCATCCTTAGGGGAGCTTATTTTTTGTTACCATGGTGAAAATTATTTTCACTGTATGTGATCACCATTGCCCCCTCTGTTTGCTCATAATCTTTTCTACTCCTCCACTTTCCACTTCCAAATATATAAGTATCAAGATTTTTCCTTCTTCCTTTCACTCACAGGTAACCAGAAAAACCATCCCTCAAGTAGTGATGACAACTGTTTATTTACTGGTTTGGATAAAAATCATCTCTCTTTGCATTCAAGCATTGAAGACAAATCAAAGACATGTAATAACTAGAAGCTAAACTCTATTTTTTCTTAGCCTGCTGAAATGAGGCTTATGTGATCCTTCTGTCTGTTTTCTTCTCCTTTCCCACCCTCCTCCTCCATTCAAATGCTTTTAAACCTGTTGGCCAATTCCAGCTAAATTTGGCAGACAGGGAGGAAAATAATATCTTTGCAGCCTCACCAAACCTAATGAAAATCAGAACTGAGCTGAGAAGAGACACCCAAATTATTGCCCTTGTTTCAGGAAAGGCTCTGTACCTCCAGAGTCACCCATTTTGGCTGATGGGGTAACCCAGCAGCAAGCACACACCAGCCTGCCTCCACACTGGTTACTGGAGCTTTCCCACTGCCAGCATCTGCTGCCTGGCCAGCTGGCACTGTGGCACAGGAAAGCAGGTGGGACTCATATGATGAGGGAACAGAAGGTGCTGTGGGGCTGTGCAAGTCACTGCAGGAAGCTGTATTTAAAGGGTTGTGTGTACAGAGGCATGGGATAAAGATGCATAGGAAGCAGCTTTCACTGCATCATCTGCTCCCAGAACAGCTACTCACAGTGACTGATACTACCCACTTGGTAATAGCCACCTTCAAATAGCACAGCAATCCAAACAGGCATGATTCTTTCCCCGTGATACATTTTGCTGTTCTACATAAGCACTTTGGGTAGGATACATACAAGAAGCCTTCCTTATCATTCATAGCCACTGCCTCCAGACAACCTATATTATGCCCTTTGCATCCTGGGTGGGAGCCAGGATTGCTAGAGTGATGAATCAGTTACATCCATAAGGAAAATGAAATGGAGGAAGCTCTTATTTAGTAGATTTTGCTTTTGTTAATTGTTGCTATATTTCATTCCAGCCCCACATCCTTTCAAATGGCTGGGACTGTGACTCAACTTCAGCGATGTACATCCTCAGAAGAGAGAGGAGTCACCCTCTTGGGGCTAATTTCACTGTTGCTTCATGGCTCCATTGCTTGGCAAGTTTGTCCATCATGCAGATCCTTTTGTAGATTAAACACATCCCACAGCCCACATCCCTGTCTTGTCCCAGGCAGCTGACCACAATGAGCAAGGACCAGGACAGCTACAGCATCAGGGGCCAGCAAGATAATCCTGCTAGCAAGACGGCTGCAAAGGGAAATGCTGGCTTTGCTCACTTGGTATGGTTGTCCTACCCTCGGCAGATACATCATCCAAATGGCAGAGCTTGAATTTGGCCTAAAGAGAGAGGAGCAAGAGCAACTCTCCAACCCTGCCAGTGCCTGATGGACAGGCAATCCAAATTAACAAGGGCAATTATTTCTTTGGCTGTGGCACTTAAATCCAGTAGATTTGGTTTGTCAGTGATGAGTCAGCTCCAAAGTAAGCTTGTGCCTTCAAGGTATGGTATAGATGCTTCAGAGTTGACACCTCGTAAGTCCCTTTATGTATGTGGAGAGCTTAACATTGCTATTCCAAGGTAGCAATGACACTAGACAGCAGGTTGAGAGGAGGGGTTCACATAACTGGCAACCAGAAAGAAGGAGTGAAAATAAAGTTAATGAGACTTCTTTTTAAGATAACTACTGTGTCCTCTTTAAAATAGATCAAGGCCCCTCAGGTGGAAACTGAGGGAAAAGCAAAATGAAAGCAAACCGAAGAAGCAATTAATAGCAACAGGAAAATAAACTAGAAACATATGTTAAACAAAGACAGAGGCAAAATCAACAGGCCTTTCCAAGCCTCACCCTTTAAGCCCCAGGTACTGGAACCAGGAGATTGCATGCGGTCCCCAGTGTCATTAAAGAAAGTTATTTTCTTCTTCTTGCCATCCACTCCAAAGACTTCAAAAACCTGGCATAGATATGCTTTAAAGGAAAATCCAGACAAGGCACCCAGATTTAGCCAGCAAGCATGAGGTCTTTGAAACCAGATAAATCTCATAATTCTTTGAGATTCACCCCAACACTTTTAAACAACAAGGAAGTGTTCAAAATGCTGGTAATACTGCACAGGTAGGATTAATTAATAGTTTGGGTCTTGGAAACACTAAACAATTATGCTGCTTTCTAGATATAATGAGACTTTTATTTTTTTTAAGTGTTTATAGAAAGTGTTTATGTGCAAACATGTAGCTTTCAGGTCAAATTGAAATCTAATCCTGGACGGTAAACCACGAAGACTGAGATGTGGATAGACACACTAAAGCTTGTAAGCTCTGTATTGTAAGCCCAATGTTTCCCAGTACTTCTGGAGACAGTTGGTAAAGGACCCAGCTCACACCACAATGACAATGGGACACTATAATGAGATTGGTGGGACACAATAATGATATTGGCAGCTGCCTGCAAGTCTTCTACTGCTAATGTTTTAGGATAGGTCAGACACCACAACCCATTTTTAGAGCATGCTTTTCAGAGACATTGGCCACCCACAATTCCTGCAGGGCTGGACACAGACACCAAGCCAGCAGCTGTAAAGTTCTTATTTCAAGTGTTGTGTTTCCAGTCAACACAGCTTAGGTAGGGAACATACTGTCAGGAATGCCTTCTGGGTTTGTCTTTTTTTTCTTTTTTCAGCCTGTTTCCCACATAGTTTTACTGAGGAACAAGAAAATCAAATGACTTGCAGGGAGGTCACAGAGTGAGTCATCAGCTCAGCCCAGTGACGGTCAAATAATGCTTATTTGTAAAACTATAATTTTATAGTGCTCTACTGCATAACTTTAAAAATGAATGTATGGGAAAAATACACCCACGTATGACAAACGTACTTATACTCTCTCTGCTTTGGGTGGACGTTCTGTTAGTCACAGGGAAGCATCTGTGTAAAGCTTTTTTTGTTGCTGCTTTTTGCTTCTCTAGACATTTCATCAAATGGTCCCTGAGTCAGAAGAAGTGGGTTTTGCTATTAAAGTCTGTGTGGAGGCTACATTCCAAAGCTGTTGGAGGGTTCAAAGATAAATATTCCTACTTTGGGAAAAAAATAAAAAATAAAAAACCTAACATCTTTGATTTAAAAACAACAACAACAATCTAAACTGAATGTAATGTTTACAAGGACAGCAAAAAACCAATGATCCTTCCTGATCATTGGCAGTCTCTGGAACCAAAATGGGAGAGGAGTTTCATTAAAGCACAAATTCCTTTAAAATTGCTTTCAATTGTATAACATATGTGCCTGCTGCACTAAAAAAATAGTATTGATTCATATTGAAACTAATTCCAACAGCAACAAAGTATTAGCCAGCAACCTCACACAGCCACTGTGCAATGAACAAAGCTCTTTGGAGCAGGGGCCTTCTCTGTTCTGTGATTTGTATTTTGTGTGGTGAGGGTGGAAATGCAAGCCTGTAATAATCTGTCTCAAGAAAATATTTGGGGGTGAGCATGTATGCTATGGCTCCTTTGGACAGCTACTTTGGAACCCTCGTGTACCCTTGCAGATACACATCAAGAAAGTGTGGGAGAACTGTGCAGTGGAAGACGGTGGAATCACCCCATCCTGTTGAAAGTGTTTCCCATATACATATACAACCAGCAGCTGCACAACACACTGGAGGTATAACAAGGATGTCAGACTTCAGCCTAAATTGAGGTGTGCTGCTCACAGTAGCACGCCTGCCTTAGTTCAGAGCAGCTGCTGAGCAGCACCTTCAAACCCACAGATCTCCCTGCTCTGGTCTCCCATGAAGGGCAGAAATTACAAGGAAAGTCTGTGCTCTCTCTACATAATATCTGTTATCATCCTTCCCATGTGGCACCTAAGCCTAGATGGGCTTGGAAAGGTTTTTCCCTCCCACTTGAACATGTAGAAAGTGTTTTCTCTTTTGCCTGGGGTGTGCTGATGTGCAGGATGGAGGGACTGACTTGTTCAAGGGCAGAGGACCCCACAGCAAAGCTGGGCACAAAGACTGAGTGCAGACTTGTCTTCTTACCCCATCCCACTTTGCCCATGTCCAGCAATATCTGGTGGATATCTAATATCTGCTTCATAGTAAATGAATGTTCTGGATGAAGGGAGGGAGTTTAAGGAATTCATCCAGCCTCCCTCACTCGTGTAGATTTAACTCTTTCTTGCCTGGCTCAGTAGTGACTGACTGCAGAGCTTTGCCTCAGTAGCTGCTCAGGGTCCATCTGGACACAAGGGCAAGACACAAGTCTTTAAAAGTGGAGCTCTGCTGAAGGAAAGATGTTGAGCAAGACTGCACAAGAAAAGGGGACAATTTTGTTTGAGCTGGCCTGGTCCCAGCTTCACATTGCCACTGTGATCACAAGCTAGGGAAAAACAGTCCTAAAGCCACACTGATCACAAAATCAAAGAATCACAGAATATCCTGAGTTGGAAGGGACCCACAAAAATCATCAAATTTTGACTCCTTGCCCTGCACAGGACAGTCTCAAGAATCATACAACATGCCTGAAAGAATCATCCAAATGCTTCTTGAATTCAGACGGGGTCAATGCTTTGACCACTTCCCCAGAGAGCCTGTTCCAATGCTCAACCCTTTGGGTGAAGAACCTTTTTCTAATATCCAACCTAAACTTTGCCCAGCTCAGTTTCATGCTGTTCCCTGGGGTCCTATCATTGGCACTGTCCCTCTGCTGCCCCCCACAAGGAATTTGTGCATTGCAATGAGATCTCCTTTCAGTCTTCTCCAGGCAGAACAGACCAAGTGACCTCAGCCACTCCTCATATGGCTTCCCCTCCAGACTCTCTTTTAGTAGCCCTCCTTTGGACCCTCTTTTTTATACCATGGCACCCAAAGCTGCCCCCAGCACTCGAGGTGAGGCTGCCCCAGTGCAGAGCAGAGCAGGACAATCCCCTCCCTTGCCTGGCTGGGGATGCTGTCCCTGATGTCCCCCAGGACACAGGTCACCCTCCTGGCTGCCAGGGCACTGCTGGCTCATGTTCACCTTGCCATGGACCAGGATCCCCAGGTCCCTTTCCATGGCACTGCTCTCCAGCCTCCCATTCCCCAGGCTGTACATCCAGGGCTGCTCCATCCCAGGTGCAGAATCTGGCACTTGCCCTTGTTAAACTTCACATGGTTGGTGATTTCCCAGTCCTCTCATTTGCTGAGCTCTCTCTGCAGCATCTCCCTGACTTGGAGGGAGCCAACAGCTCCTCTCCCTTGTGTATTGTCTGTGAACTGGCTCAGTGCCCCCCCAGTCCTGTGTCCAGGCCATTTATGGAGATGTTGAGGAGCACAGGGCCAAGGATGGAGCCCTGCAGAGCCCCAGTAGTGACAGGTCCCCAGTCTGGTGTCACCCCATTCACTGTAACCCTTTGTGCCCCAGCTGTGAGCTCACCCATCCCAGGATGTGTTTATCCAGCTGAGGGATGAACATTTTGTCCAGAAGGATCCCATGAGAGACAGTATCAGAAGCTTTACTGGAATCCAAAAGCACAACAACAACTGGCTTCTCTTGAACAGCTGGGTGGAAATCAGGTTTGATAAGCAGGACGAAGCTGTGCTGGCTGTCACCAGTGACTGTCTTGTCCTTCAGGTGCTTTTCAATACCTCCCTCAATAATCTTTTCCATAATTTACCAGTCACTGAAGTGAGTCTGACAGGCTTACAATTTCCAGGGTCATCCTAATTGCACTTTTTTTGAAAATTGGGACAACATTAGCCAGCTTCCAGTCAACCAGGACCTCTCCAGCCTGGTGCATCTCATCTCCAATGGCCAGATCACCAAGGCAATTATAGCTCACATCCAAGAAAGAAGATGAATGAATAAAAATGTTGAAATATTAGACCATCAACAGAACAATGAAAACCCCAAACAGATACAAGCAATATTATTGCACTTTTTTTTTTCCCCCAACTTCAAGCTGAAAACCTGTTTGGGCCAGAATTCTTTGGAATCGTGCTTCTGAATGTGCCTATAGTTAGGAGATAAAAAAAGAGGCATTAAAGCTGTTAGGAGATGTGATCATCACAATGAGGGACTGGTTGCAGCCTGCAGGAACCTGAAAAGAAACTGGTGAGTGCAGGAGTCAGAAGGCATTGCTATGACAACAAAGCAAACCACCCCTGAAGAGAATAGAAAATATGTACAGCCATGCCAAGATTATAAGCAAAGAAAAGTATATTCTAAGAGGAGGCAAATGAAACATTAACTTGGAAAACAAAATTGTGCCTTTAGCATGATTTCTTCTTTATGCATGGCATCTCTTCAGGAAAAGCATGCTTTTAGCAGAGGGAAAGAAACTTTGGTTAGAGCACCTTTTTCTGCAGTCCTTGTGCTTTGAGGAGGTAGCAGAAAGATCTATGCTTTATGTTTGCGCTCTTACATTTTGGTTATCTATGGTTGTTTAAGTTATCGATAACCAGGCCTCTATGCTTTTTTCCAACCAACACTTATTGTACTTTTGAATAAATTTAATGCTAACTTTCTTACCTTTTTCCTCCTAATAAAATTAATCACATTTACCAGAACTCCCTTTTTTATTCACATTCAAAGCTCAGGGTACTCCATGGAGGGTTAAACTAGAAATTCCTCTAGCATTCTGGCAGAGAAGGTTTCCATGTTCTTCTACAGCTGCACATAAGTCATTAGCAAGATCAGTCCAAGCAGTTTTCTGGACCATACCTAGCAGAAAGCTCCCTGGTGACACTGATGCTTGATGACAGTCAACTCTTGAAATCAGAGCCAGCATGATCTTGACAAAATGGTCCACATTTTGTGTGCTCAGCCAGGAGGGGGAAAATCCTGTTTCCCAAAGTGAAGGAGCAAATGAGCAAGCCAGAGGAATTCACTACAGCAAGAGCCTGCTGAAGAGGTGATGAGCACCATCCAGGGTTTGTGGCAGGGAGCAGAGCTGGGCAGCTTTGTGCACAGAATTCTTCGGCAGAGGGGATGTCCTATACTGAAGAACTGAACAGATACTGCTTGAAACAGGGCAGTATCAGGCCCTACCTGGACAGTCTTATGGTGACTTTTGAGACTTATGTTCTAATTTGGCTCTGAAGTGATAGGACAGAGAGTGTCTTATACACATGCTCAAGTGAGCTGTCCTCTCTCTCTACAAGAGCTTCACGGTGCAGCCCCCTGCCCCCCTCCTGTGCAGTTCTGCATCACTTTCTGGCATAAATACTTTCCTGCTTCAGCCTCAGAGGCTTCATTCCCTAGCCAGAGCCTGAAACACAGAGCTCTACTGTTCAAAACATGTGCTGTACCCCATAATACACCTAGAACATCAGCAAACCAACGCATGAAAAACATTGTCCTGGGCTAGGAGGTATCTTGCACTAACAACAACAAAATAAGTGAAACTTATTTGTCCTTGCCTGTACTACTGCTGTAGAGGGGTATGGGCTGAATCCCCTTAACAGAGACATGGCCTGTGCCACCAAAGGGAGTTTCAGCCTACAGCAACGCCACCAACATACCCACACATGCTAAACTGTCAGAAACACTCATCTGTCAGCACAGCTCTGTCTACACCAGCACCTTGCCAGCAGTGGGGGAGTTCGTTTCTTTCCACACCCTAGAATTACACTGGCAAACTTTGTAGGTTACACTAAGCCACAGAGTGCAGGCCACGTGTACATACACTTTATTGGCCTTCATTTGATCCTGTGCATTAAGGGCAGCTGGGCTTCCTCTCTTTCCCACTAAATAATAATTATACCCATTGTTCCCAGTGGGCAAAGGGACCCTGTTCACACATATCCTGAAAGACAAGACCTATAATTAACACCTTGCTGGGATAGAGAGCTTTTGTTCAGATTAGTCATTACACATCTTGCAGCCTGAAAACAGTGCTTCTTACATTCATTTCAACTCATTCCTCCCTCCCTCAGGGTTTACTGCTTGCTTCTTCCCAGGTCATTGTGCATGTGTGTGTCCAGCAGCAGTGCTTAGTAAGCTGAGGGAAACAGCTTCATCCCAGTATCCAGAGCAGAGGATCCTGAATTGCCACGTGCGTCCCACATTCTGCACATTGGTGGGTGCTCTGGCTGTTGCTGCTGCTACCAAACCCATTTGCAAAAACAATGGTTAAGACTTCTGCCAAAGATACAACACAGAGAACAGGTCTCCTGCCTTGAGACTTGGGCTACAGGAAGAAAGTGAAATTACATGCAGTGGATGGGCTTAAATAACAGTTCAATGCCCTCCTCTTCCTCCTTCCTCTTGTTTTTTTTTCCTTATCCTATTTCCATTCTCACTGAACATCCCATTTTCACTCTGCCTTCTGTCCCATCCCCTGTACTAGACTCCACTCTCTTCTGTCCAGTCCAAAAATCTCCTTTTTGTGGCTGTGTGGATTTAGTTTTTTCTTTTTCACTTTAGTTTTCGTTTTTATCAAGACCTTGGTTCAGTGCTTTCAACTGAAGGATCCCAAACAGGCTGAGGACTGGCACAAAGGGAGGAGGAGAACAGTCACAGTTTAGGGCAGAACGGGGGCGCGCAGAGCAAGAGGGGATATGCTCCCCTCTTCTAGCAGCAATCTGCCATTAGTTCAGCTCAAGCTCTCTTCCATAACTTTGCCATTTGTTTTACTAACACAGTGATTTGTGTGGCAGTGCCATGAGGAGGTAGGGAAGGCTGAGCTACAACATTTTGTCAGTTGCATAGGTACAATTACAGCAGCAGAGAATCACTTCATTTTGGGGCCAAAATTGCATAGCTGAAAGCCAGAGCAGTGTCTGTCTTTATGACATGATCTTCTCAGAAAGAAAGCAGGAGCTGAAGAGCAGAAGCTGCATTGAGGAAACAGAGCAAGAGCAGAAACCAACAAATTTGTCACAATCAATACAGGTTTGGGCCGCTGAATGCTGAAGCAGCAGCTGTGGCTACTGCCTTCCAGCAATAGGTTCCAGCAGCAGAGCTACTGACACCCAACCCACAGGTATTTGCATGTAGCCAGCATTTCATCATTTCTCTGCAAGCTCGGTCCAGCTGGTACTACCTGATTTGGCAAGGTCTTTGCAAGCCCAGGGTGATGTTTTGCCCAATGACAGCTTTAACTGTAAATACCCAAAGCACCATACCAGAACAACCTGTGTGAGAAGGAGCACTTAGATCAGCTTAAAGACACCTAAGTACTAGGTTCCTTTGAGGGTGCCAGTGTCTGCTGCCTGTCATCAACATGAAGCTAGAGGTCAGCTCTGTATCAGAGCACTCCAAAATCAGTTGGATTAACTTAAAACCCTTTTGTCAGCTCCATAAACTAACATGGTGCGCAGCTGGGTTGGTAGCATATAACACTTTCACTGCCTCAACATAGATAAAGCAGCATTGCTTCTTTGAGGAGAAAAGGTCTAAAAGAGACCATTTCACATCTGTACTAACTTATTAATACCAAAAATAGCTGTGTTTTGTAAGTGAAAAGTGCAGCCACACTCATGCGAGCCTGGGAAACAAAAAGCTCCTGTAGCACACAGTTCCATCTTTTTTGCATCCTCTAAATCCAATGGGATCTGGTTACCTTGAGGTTTCAGCCCTTCAGTTAACTAACAAGTTTTATCTCCTGCTGGTGTAATTGAAAAGTGACTCTGTGATCACATGAAACATTAATTGCTCTTTCCCCCTTCCCCCCAATTTAAATAACATCCAGTCCCACCCTACCAAGGAGCCAGTGTAAGGAGCTTTACAGAGGTCTGCACTTAGCACAAGGATATTGCAGCAAACAGGTGAGCAATCAGGCAAAATAAGCAGCAAGTTCTTCTAATACAACAGCCGTGCAAAGATAGTGTTCACTTTATATTACAATTGCTGTATATAGATGGTGTCAGATGTTTAAATGGATTTGACGTGTAACACTTTGTTAATGATCCCTGGTTGCAGACCTCAGGTGCTGTGGAGTAATATGAAGGCCCTTTGCGTAATATGAATACCCCACCAGTATTGGTAGGACCTAGACAAGCATCTAAAACCACCATGACATCAACATCCCTAAAACACATAGTGGTATTATTGAACTATGATTTGAAATGTTATTGTTAGAACTAACAGCTTAAAGCCTGATGTAGCAAAAAACCCAAACCATAACAAACCAAACAAACAAAAAACCCCCAGCTTCAGCTCTCCTTATTTTCCAATGCTATGCTCAACAGTATTTCAGCAGCTGCCTCTGGAGAGGCTAAAATATCGCTGCAGAAGTCAGACGCTGCCAGGAGAAGGACGCAGAGTACTGAAGATGCACATTACTTCCCTCATTTCATGAAGAGATCCAGGGCAGCAGCCAAAGGAGTGTTATTTTAGATTCTTCTGTAGCAGCAAGTAAAGAAAGCTCAGCAGTGCCCAATGGGACAGGCAGAGGCAGAAAGAATTTGTCCCAACTGCTCTGGCCACTTCTTTCCCACTTTCTGAGGGAAGCATGGAAGGCCCCTGATCTCCTCTTGCTGCTAATGGCTGGAGATAACAGTGGCTCTACTGCCTCAGGCATTTTTCTCCAGGATCTCATCTGCTCCCTTGAGTGGGGACAGTAGGTGCACTTCCCTAGGTCTTCAGTCCATTCCCTGTCTCAGTTAACTCAAAAGGACAGCTCTGGGAAGTGTGGTTTAATCCTGGAAAAGGCCCTGCTGTGAGGAGGCAGGGAAAGTAAGATTAAGACAAAAGCAACAGCAAAGCTGGACTGTAACATCTGACCGAAATCTCAGGTTTTACTCACAGTTTACTGAAACTTTCCCCCACTTCCAAATTTTCACATGACAGAATGAATTGCTCTATCAACAAGTGTAAAAGGAAATGATTAATTTACCCCTCCCATCCCAGCTGATTAGCAAGACTTCCATATCTTCAGGACATGCATAATGAACGAGCTTCCTGTGATTATAGCCAGGCACACCGAGAGGACTCTGATGTTGGCATTCACACTGGATCAAGAGCTGTGAGGACCACACAGAGTATCTGTGCTCATCAGAGACAGCAGCAACTTCTTAGCGTGGTGAATGGTAACTCCTGAAGTGTTGGACCTTGTAGACATTAGGAATCTGGACTAAAATCAACTTTTAAAAGGCTGTTTCACACCACATGATGCCCTAGACTAATAGGAAAATGCTGGAGTCCTGGATTCCCTCATGCCGACCAAGGCAAGGGGAGCAATGCCAGCTTGGTCTTCCTTGACAAAAAGTGAGGCACAGCTTGCTGGGAGAAACACAAGAGGAATCAGAAGTTTCTATCTCTCAAAAAGACAAAATGCTGCCAGCAATTAATGGATGGTATCTTGCTTTCTTACACAACAAGCCTCACTCTCAGTGAGATGGGAATTCAGCGTGAGCTGGAAGCTGCAATTTCTGACAGCTCCTTCTCTTGTGGTGGCATGGTTCCCAGTTGTTGATCTTACCATGTGCCAGGCAAAAATCTGTCCTCCTGCTATCTTTGGCCTCCATGCTATCAAATGCTGACCTTGATTCAGAGCTGCTCTGGTCTGAGTTAAGTAGCATCACTGCCAGACAGCACAGCTTTCCTGCAATAATGTACTCCCTGTTGCTACCAAGAATGGGAAAACCAGGCTGGAGATCCAAGCAGGGACATGATGGTCACCCTTCTCTGTTCTGTCCTTCAGATCAGCAGTTGAGCCAAAGCCTCTTCTCCAGCTGCTTTCAAGGGAGAAAATACAAACTGTCACTGTCACTCTTAAAAGAATAAAAAATTAAGCTTAGCCTTAGCACACAGGCCAGCATCCCCCTTCCCCCTGGAGGAAAATGGTTTCTGTGTTAAACTTTCACAACTAAACCCAAAACCCAGAGATGTTTGTTTTAGGTTTTGTTACAAAGCTAGAACACAGGCCAAGTTTGGGAAAAAGAAAAAGAAAAAAAAATCTGGGCAAAGTTTCAAGCATATCAAGACCAATTTATGGTTTGAGTGGAAACCCTACTCAATTCACTACTTTCACAGAGGTTTGATCTGAAACCAGGCATAATCTGGCAGCCTCAAGCTGACTTTTGCTTCAGGTTATGCTGAAAATCAAACCCAGCACATCTTCCCAAGTATCCAAGCCCATAGAGTCCTTATAAGAAAGAACAGCTCACAACCATCAGTGCTCTAGAGATCCCAGAATTGCACAGCAGTACCTACAGACTGGTGTCACTCCAGTCTCACATGAGCAATGGATCTGCTATCAAAACAATACTGGAATATATGGTGAGGGTTTTTAGTATAAAATGTGTTATGCAGTTAAAATTCTAGTTTGCAATTTTTAATTTGTTGGAGTTTTTCCCCTCCATTTCCTTTGTTTGTTTTGCTTTTAATCTCTTTGCTGCTTTGGTACAGTTGGCTTTTTATCAGATTGCAGACCAAAATTCTGGTGGTCTTGTATCAAAGATGGTAAGTTCTTGGAGCAATTGAGAACACTGTTAGCAATTCACTGATAGCAATTCACCAATTTTACTGAGTGATAAGGTGCATGCTTTACTACATGCACATACTGCATTATCTCTGAGCTTTCTCTTCTTCTGCCTAACACTGATACTTGTGGATTTGTCAGACCTGCTTTCAAAATATTAAACAAATACATCCATTTGGAAAAAGTGATGGCAACTGTGCCATTTTTAGATGGCCAGCACAGGAGTCAGCATTTCACGGGGGCAGAAGGAAGGCTGAAGTAAATAATGAACAACCAAATCCATTATTTAATGGTCCTGTGCCTGGCTTCTACCGTTATTTCACATCATTAAATGTGACTTCTTGCCTATCTGTTCCAGCCCTCCATTTTCCAAATCCTACTTAACACCTTGTAGATCCAGACAGTGAGGGCTCAGGCATCCCTGAGTCTGAGGATATGCTCCAGACATGGGAACATTCACAACTGACAGCTCTAAGTCAGCACATCGGGGTTAGGGCCGTGCAGTCCGTGCCGTATGCGGATGTTCCTGTGTGCTTGAATACACACTGGGAGTAGACTTTCATGGGATTAGCCACTGGGAACACTAAGTGCATGCTTAAGTTTTTGTGGGACTGGCAGGCCTATCTATTAACAAAAGAAAGAGATACATAAATACTACTTTGCACATATCCAGTCCCCCATCCTAATTCTTTGTATTTTAATCAGATTAAATTTTGCAGAAACATATTATTTCATGACAAAAACACCATAAGGAACAATCCTTTGTACAGGGTATCAAAGAACCATCTTGAGACATGGGTCCAGTATAGTTGGCATGGAAAAGGTAAAGCATCCCAGCCACGAATCCTCCCCAAGCTGACAGGAAGCCACAGGAAGGTTTGCTTGCTGGAGCCAGGCTCCTGGAAATGTGCTGCTCTCTGTAGTGGTTTCAACAATGAAAAAAACCAACAAAAAAATATGACAGCAAGTATGATGGGCTTAGCATATGAGTCGTTCTCCATGCCGTCTGCTTGCTTTGCTTCAATAGATGGAGGCAAATTGTTTCATAGCCCTCTTTTTCCCAGGTCCCTGCTGAGCTGGGCTTTGCCTCCCAAGCAGCCCTTTCCCAGCAGGAGCATAGGGGTGGAGCTGCACATCCTCCTCCTGCTGCAGCTGTGCTGCTCAAGTCACTCCCACCACAAGGCCCCGCAGATCCCTTGACCTGCTCTCTTCAAAATCTACTCTTTAAGCCACTTGTTGTGACCATTTTCACCTTACTGTGACAAGGAACGGGAGAGAAGCTGTGAGCAGCAAACATCTGCCTGCACTGTCACAGGCACGTCTCCCACTGGCCAGGGGAGCCAGATACTTAGGCTTCCTTCTCCAGGACACCTTGAGCCATGACAGACACCTCCAGGCAGTCTTCTGAGCTGGGGGTCCAGCCAGTGGATTTTGCCTGCAATTCTTCACCTCTACATGGACTTTGTAGGGGGTTAAACTGAATTAATGAATAGTCCTGCACTGCCAAGAAATCTGAGTAACCCCAGCCCTCACCAGCCAGAAGGCAGTTCGTGTTGCTAGTCCTTTATGTATCCTTCCCAAATTTACCAGTCTGTGTGATCTTTTCAAGTGCAAATCACCTGAGGTGACTAAGGTTAGGAATGAGTTTCTAGATTTTAATAACAACGGCCAGCTTGTGCACGGAGCTGCCAAGGAGCAGACCAAATTCCTCCCTAATATAATCCCAATGAAAGGAAGGTTATTCCAGCAGGGGTAATTCTTACTTCTTCATGCTAGGCACATGCCATTTCTTAAAACAAGTTTTCTATTTACATTTTAAGTATCCTCCTCAGAAGACAAGTGAGTCAGACAGCCACGCTGTCTACTAAGACTGATTGAAAAAATGAAAAGAGAAAAGTAGTCCAGCTGAAGCACAGCTGGACAACTTTTCTTGTTCCTATTATTTGATGCCTTCCAGGATATAAAGAAAGTCTGCGCTCCATTGTTCAGTGACAGCATAAGGCCTGCTGAGACCCCACCACTCATTACAAAGCATCTCATGATGCAGCAAACACAGAAGGCCACAGCTGGCCAGCTCTGGGAAAATCAGAAAAAGGAGTTTCTAACTTTAAATGGCTTGAATTCAGAATGTCTGCATTCCCCTGCTAGTCAAAGCACACAGCATTATTTCTTGGTTGGGAAGGAAATGCCTGTCACCTAAGCTGCCAGTTACCCTACATCTGGTTTTAAAGGGCTACTGCCTCCACAGTGGATGCTGTGGAAAGAGAAGCTCTAGGACCTGACTGTCCACTGGACATCACAGTGTGGCACCCCTGGACCAGCTCCCACCTGCCCCTGCCTCACAGCGCTGACAAGTCAGGCAAACACTTGTGCTGCAAACCACATTCTGCTTCAGTCAGTTGCTCGAGTTGTTTCCCTCCCCCCTATCAGCATCACCTCTCTTATCTGGAGCGAGCACAAGGCAGTTTGCTCCTCCATGCACCCCAAGCCTGCCTGGAGAGCAAGCAAGCCCAAATCTAGAGTAGAGGGGTGGCAGCTCTGAGAGCACCTCCTTCTCTCCATAGCCCTAAGAGGGCAAACCCAACCAAAGGAGAGAGCCCTGCAGATCCCCCCACAGGGGATGGGGTGCACAAGAATAAAACCAGCCCTCAACATCCCTTCCATGATCTGACACATCTGCCTCTCTAGGGCCTGCCAGCAAACTGAGAAAACCTGGGATGCAAGGCTTGTGACAGTGATCTGGCTGATGGAAAATCAGCCCTCCAGTGGCACAGCCACTTAAAACTGAACACTGGATCATCCATCCCCTGTTGCCTCAACTCTTTCCTCACTGCTGTTTCTTCAGTAGCTTTGCTGGGAAATAAGCTCATGTTTTTGCCTTCAGCCATACATTGGCCTCTACCCCAGGTGCTGCTGTAAGCCCTGTCCTGTTGCCTGAAATCTCCCATTCCTCAGGTTACACATCTCCCTTTTGTTGTTTCTGCAGAGGCAATTCCTTCAGCAGAAATTGAATAAGGCCAAAAAAACAAAACAAAAAACCAAAAAACCAAAAAACAAAACAAAAAAATCCCAAAAAACCACACACAAAAAAAAACCAAACAAACAAAACAAACAAACAAACAAACCCAAACAAAAAAAACCCCTAAAATACCTAGGAAAAAAAGACAAACCCAAACCATGCCATTTTGGAGTTTCCAATATGCCAATATGAATGAAACATGGCAAACATTTTCAACTTCACCCAAAAATTTATGGAGGAAATACATAGATAACTACATTTCTTGAAAGAAATTGTTTTGAAAATCCCAAAGCATTCTACTTCACTGCCTCTTAAACACAACCCTCTGATTTGTTATTTAAAAGTGGCATTTTCCACTCAAAAAGACATGAAATAAAAGAAAGTGTGAGAAACAAGAGGGGCAACTAACCTCAAAACAAAATATTACATTCAAAATGCAATTTGGGCTGACCCAAAATAACACATTGGGGTTTTTTCCCATTTCCCCCAAGAAAAACAAGTTTGGGGGGGGGGGGGGAAGTAAAAATTACCATTTCTTTTGCTTTGATGCAATCTAGTTCTTTTACTCTCCATTTTCCAGCTCAGCCCCTGAACTGAAGCAGCTATTATTCCCCCAGCTCTTTCAGAGGTTTTGTTCTCTGCTTTATGCCTTCCTGACATGCAGACATGGAGCGGGCAACAAACCTTTGCTCCTTTGGGCCAAACTGAGCCCTCAAGTACCCCATTTTACTCCATTCTTAACTTCTACATAAGAAGTGAGTCAGTATTATCCAGGCCACCTGACTTCAGAATTTCAAGAGCTTCTAAAATGCTCAATGCAGATTCTGTCGCCACGTGAGTGTGTGAAGCAGGTAGGGTAAAGGCAATCTGTTCCTATTTAATCTTTCTGCCTCTGTCACATTTACTAATGTGTTACATTTGCCTAACTCCAGAGCAGAAATGAGCTTTATCAGCACAGCAAGCTGCTGTGCCTACTCATGGGTGAACTCTCCTGAAAACATCTCGTTAACCACTGCACAGGTGTTCAGTGAAGTTTCTTTCTCTCTACTTCACCATCTGCAAAACTCCAAAAGGATTTCATGGTCTAAACCTGCATAACCATGTGTCCCTTTTGTGATGTTACTCTGCTTGCAAGGGCAGCCAAGCTTTGAGAAAAACAGCTTCTTCCCTCCCGCCTTTCCCCTTTACATTTTTGGGGTTTTTTTGCATCTTCCTCCGTGGGTTTCCGGCAGTTCCTTACAGCCCCACAACAGACAGCTGTGCTCACTGTACCTGTGTGTGTGTGTCTGACTTTTCACCCCCCAGGAGATCTGTCTACAAGATAAGCACCAGCTTGCGGAAATCCTGTGTCACCGACCTTAGGGCTGCTTTTCGTAGTGGGGATCCCCGTGACATTTTGTCCTTCTGGAAGTCTTGCTGACAGGCACATCCATGTATTTTGCACCCCTTGAAAATCTGAAGTAAAGATTTGTGTGCTTTATTCCACCTCCGCCAACACTGGAGGCTTCACCACTGCTCTGTGGTTTTGCTGTGGACAAGCTTACTTTCATTTTCACATGGTGGAAGGGAACGTGGTGTCTCAGTTCTGGCCAGAGAATCCTGGACTGAGGTTCTGCATGATGTACCCGAAAGTCATTGCACACAAGAATGATCCCTCTGGGTGGGACTGACAGGAACTTATCCCTTGAGATCAGGGAGAGCAGGGATATAAATGCACTGAGGTTACAAAGCTCACAGTTGGGTGATGACCGTAAAGAGAGAAAGGAGCAGTGAAGGGAGGACAAGCTGGGGAGGGTGGTGAGGTGGGTGAGGCACAAGTCTCCTGCATGGGAGACTCCTGTCTTTTTGAGTGGAAGAAGATCAGATCACTGCAGATGAAGCAGGGCTTGCTGGAAAAAAAAAAACAAACATATCCAGGAAAAAAAATTGGGACAAAACAATATCCCAAAGGTACTTGTTAGGACCTCAGAATGGACCTGAGCCTTGGACATCTGGTTGTCTTGAGTTAGAAGGAAGTGTTGTGCAGAGTCCCTGTGGCTTTAGAGAAGTTCCTAAGAGCAGGCAGCCACATTTCAGGCTTTCCAAAGGAGCCACCTTAGCACCTTAGTGCCTGGAATTGCAGCCTTCTCCTTAACATCACAGTAAAACTTCCCAAGACTGACTGCTAAATATTGATAACAAAGACCCACAAATACACATAAGAAGACAAAGCCAGACTGTCCTTTTCCTGAAGCTGGCACTGCATATGAAACAAAGATTTTCCAATTCCACTCCAACTGAATGGGTATACACGTGCATTTCTTTTCCTAATTTAGAAAAGCAAAAAGTATTTATTTGGCTTTTGTTTCAAAAATCACTATGCTGTGACATTTTTCAGCAAAATGTTTCAATTAGGGTTTTATTGTTCTTTCTTTAATTGTTTTTTCCAAGCAAGATAGATTTAGTATCTTGTTCCACAGACTCAGCAAGAGAGTAAATCAGAATTTCTAGGAAACTGGGAAGTCTCAAGTGAAAATACCTGAGTACAAAGCAAAGATGTAAGACTGGGGACATGGAAGTAAAAACAACATTTCCTTTGGGAGGAGAAGCTCTTGTATTCATGGCTTCCAGTTTAAACAGAAATGTCTTCCATCAGCAATTTTGCATTGCTGGCAACCTGGGAGATGTAGCACAGCTAAAAGAGGGGAAAAAAAATCCCTAGGACTCGATGACAACATTAAGGAATTCAGAGACCCTCCTACAGGAAACAAAAGTCAAAAAATGAAAAGGAAAGAGGCCAACAACACCTTTCAGTTAAAAATGTTCTGTAAGCTATTGTTTTACAGGCAAAAACGTCAAGGGAGACAGTGTCTTCTGGTGGCGTATATTCCCATATTTCCTCTTCCTTGTGAGCTTGGCTAGGACATTTGTGTCAAGCCCAGTAACCCTACAGGAGGCTGAGTAACATTTACTGCAATGTTTAGATATGGGAGAGCCTTGCCCTCCCAAGTGAGCCCAGGATACTCTCCAACCACGGCACTCCAGGAGAGGGATTGCCAGTATCTGATACTTGAAAGAGGTTGCAAAAAAACCTTTCCCTGGAACAGCTGCAAGTGAAACTGACATTAAATAGAGGCAGGAAGGGAAGTCTTAGACTGAAGTTTGGGGGTTCCCTCTGTATACCTGCAGGCTAGTGAAGCTGATGGCTCTCTGAAGCTACTGTTTGGTTCCTGGGAGCCATGTATATGGAGAGAGAATTTGGCATTAAACCCATGAACCCCGAAAGGAGGTCTCTGTTTCTGCAGGGTGCACAACCTGTGGCAAGGTTTCCATAGCTGCAGGGAGTGAAGTTAAAGACCAGCTGCTGCTCTCATCATGGTATATATGTCCAAAATAAAGGTGCAGTGCTCTCACTCCTGGTGTTTACCACCATACTAGAGAAGAAACATTTTCTCCAATAACCTTAATTAGGAGAAAGACATCTAGAGCTAATCAGATAATTCTTTACAGAAGGCATGACCAGCCTTTTTCAGCCTACAAACCACTAAAGAAAATTTTCATGCCATGGGGAGCCACCAGATCCTGATCCCTGATCCTGAATAGCATGTGGAGGATGATCTGGGAGGCACAAAGTGAGAGCTGCCCATCACTGAGTTCTGCATCTCCCTGGGTCACCCTGAGTGTTGGACCACAGGGGTTCCTGTGTCGGCTCACATCCACCAGGCAGTCGGCCACCCCCAGTCCAGCACTGGGATTAATTTTCACAGCCACACACATTGTCAAACATCTCTAATTCAGTGGGAATTAGAGGCTTTAAGATCCAGCTTCCATGATTCAGAAGCTTACGATTTTGCGGGACGTGGGTGCGCTTCCCTCACGTGGGACATCTGAAAGGCCAAGGCTTGCTCATCTTCAAAATTACAAGTAGGGTTTGGATATCTTTCATGTCGCAGTGCAATTTCCAGGATGAATGCATGTGCTGCACCTCTTTATGGTAAGTGTGTTTTAATTTAGGCCTCTGTGATGTAAGACCCTGAAAAGTGCATTTAAAATTGAAAATGCAGCTGGTCCTCAACACTAAAGGCTCAAAGACGATACCACAAAACATCTTCTGAAGGGTGTGCCTTCTTCAAACACACCTTCATTAGAAAGATTAAAATTCAGGAGAGAGATGGCACATGTCTTAGAGTCATTATTAAAAAACAAAACCAAAAAAGTCAGTGGAAGCATTATAACTATGAATCTAAGTTTAGTTCTTTATCCAAGTTGCATGTTGGCACAAGTGCAAAGGAAAGAGCTCTTGTTTAGGCAGCAAGTATTTGTAGGTGAAAACACTACTTTAAAGGGTGAGAAACATGTTTCATCTGTAGAGAGTTATTTTTGAACTTGGAAATCAGGGCATAAAGGATTTTCCTAGGGCGGAAATGCACTTTTACTCAGGCCACACAAGGCAAACAACTAGAACCATGTTCTGTTTGATGGGGCACCTTCACAGCAGCATTTCATTTTAATCCATGATGACATAAAATATAAGGAGATAATTAGCAGTGTGCAATTTAGGCTTGAAGCCTTTAACTTTGCTCCAAAATTCTTCTAAGTTTGGAGTAATTCTGGTGTGTCGCACAAATATGTTAGAATTTATTTCTGTCCTTTCCAACAGTAAATTACAGAGGAATGGAGAGTCTCAGGTGATTTATGCACCACTCACAGCCAAGCAACTAGACATACACAAACAAGCACAGGGAATTAAACTCAAGTGGATTTTGTCTTCCTATCTTAAATGACTCCCAAATGTTCCTGAGTTTGAGTCCTCTTCCTGACACCCAGGTGTCTCCTTGGGCTGTAGCTCCTTCTGCTGTAATGGAAGACCAACACTTTCCTCCACACCTACAAATGACTGTGAAGGATACAAATGAAAATTAGCATATAAGATCAGACATGATTACAAAGATACTCTAAATCAGAAGTCACAATATATAATTTAATATATTTTAATTTTTTTCAAGATCTCGTGTTTCTCAGTGATTATCTCCACCCCAATACTTGAAAAATCAACACAAGAAAATACTGTATAATGAAGTGCCATTGTTAAAAGGTCAAAGTCCCTTTTGGGGTAGTTGTGTGCAGCAAAGTTACTGCAGAGTTTCCCCAGCTTCCTGCAATAGGAGACATTATGATCAAAGAAAGCTCTGCCTGTGATATGGGTGACAGCTAAATGGTAGTGGCACAAAGCCCTTACCACTGCTTGCATTCCTTAGAAAGCACAGGACAACAGCAGGCTCTGGTGACCTTTCTCAAAAGTGCCTTGCCCATCCTCTTACTACAGTAGGTCCATCTGCAGGGGGGATAGAAGTGACCTTGCCACAGGAGGGTGGAAATCATCTCTGCTTTCCACCCTCTCAGGATTTTAAAGACAGCCATCCCTGTTTCTTTCAAGAAAACAAAGACTTGTCCTGCTTTGCCTGCAAGCCAGAGAGAGGCCAAAATTTAGACTGCCATTTAGACAATATTTTGATCAGGCCTTGTGGGAGAGTTTTCACCTTTGTACTTTTTTAGACTGAAAAACACCAAAGAGAAGACCCAAATGTCTTTAGAGCTGAGCAGGAACCAATTTATAGGAAGTGTTTCCATGTCACAGCTATCCAGAGCACTTTGTGTGCTAACAAATTAAATACTAGTAGTGTGGTAATGTCTTTGGCACAAAGAGAAGCACTTATGTGCAAAGTATTGCATCCAGACCATGTGGTTATAGAGCAGTTCTTTCACCCCCCCCATGAGTTTTGGACTACAACTCCATTTGTATGGAAGGAGCAGATCAAGTGGGTGAGAAGAAGCAGAATGTAAAAAATAAAGGAAAAGCTCAGACTCTGTGATATGTTTGATGAAGACAAAATCGATGGTATTAAAAAATACCATCATTCACAAAAATGTCATCTTCATAAGCTCTCTAGCTCTCTGTTAGTTTTTGGTGGGGTTTTTTTGGTTTTTTTGGGGGGTTTTTTGTTGGTTTTTTTTTAATGGTGACAAAATGCAGAGATTCATGTCCACACTGAACACGTGACTCTGAAGACATGCATGGTTCCAGCACACATGTGTGTTCTCCAGTGCATGAAATCAGAAGGCAGGAATTTATCATAAGTCACTGAAGGTCCATAATGGCTATTTAAAATAAAATAATCTCTTCTGGATTGTCTGATCCTGCTGCCACTGCCTTCAGTAGGGCTGAATCAGGCAGTTATCATCAGTGCTATGTAACTCCTCCCTTTCAAACCATCCCTCCAGCCATACTTTGTAAAGCTACAGTCAAATAATTATCATGTGTAAAAGTACGTGCAGGAGGGGATGAAATTCTCTTCCTAAACATAGCTTACAGCACATCCATTTAAGTGTAAATGCTGGGGTTTCTAGACTTGAAGAGAAAAACAGAATCAAAGGCAAATGTTTACCTGCCATGGATATGGAGGTTTCCTTCATAGTCTCTTCAGCTTAAGTCAAGTACTCCTGGTTAGGGAAGTGAAGCTCATTTTTCAGAATGCTGTCCATTTGCTATTTTCTAAATAATTCTTCTTGATCACACTAAACCTTAAATTAACCCCCACTCCCACCCGTGTGCAATTTTAGCACGACGGCATTAACTGCAGAAGGAACAAAAAAAGCCCTTCAGCTGCCACTTCAGCATGCCCCATATCTTGGATTGTTTTTACTTTCAGCTTTTAAGGTCACAACAGGCATCCAGCAATAACCAGCCCTTCTTTTTTTTCTCTAAGAGACCGGAGAGTCTACTGTCTTAAACAAGGGAGCTCTGTGAGCAGGATCAAGCTTGTGCTTTTGGTCTTGTAGGTGTGAAGCTCTCATGAGCGGGGCTTGCATTTCTGGGCTTTGTTAAGCCTGGCAGCAAACACTGCTGGGGATGCAGCTGGCAGTGGGCACTTTGCATCCAGTACCTGCAAACAGCAGCTTCTGTTGACAACCACACAGAGCAGAGCTGTGAGTCTTCATTCCCTTCTAGATGGAGCTGGCATCCATAGTGGAGTATATGTGCAGTTCCCAAAGGTTTTTGTGTGGAGTGACTAATCACTTTTCTCCTTAGAACTGGCAGAGAGGCATTGTATGCGTGTGATTACCAGAACATAAAAGGAGCACAGGATTATTTTCCATGGGAATCCTTGGGAACATCTTGGAGGGTGGCTGTCTAAGGAGGTGTTCTCTGCAGGACCATTAAACTCTCCTCCCAGCTTCCTCATCATGTGCTGGGACTTATCCCAAAGCTATTAGGTGGCGCATGGGGTTAACCATGAGACTTCTTTAGCTCTAACTCTCCACCTCTGAGTCCTTCCAGGACACTCATAAGGCATGTGCTATATTTGCCTAGCTGGAGTTGTTATGAGGATGTTGACACAAGGGAAAATATCTGCCTGGAGAAGAGGGTGGACTGGCACCCTTTGAAATTAAATATGGCCAAGCATCTGCAAAGGACGGAGCGGGTCAGTGTCACTGAGCAGCCCTGAAGCCAAGGGCTGAGTAAATGAGGATTCAGACAGGGTATATACAATTCATTTCCCCTGTGTACCATCAAATATCTGACTCAGCCATGTCAGCATTTCCATATTTCAAATGCTTAATTTAACTCCAGAAGCCTTTCCTGATTGATACCTGTGCGGGGGTTTCTCCCACAACCAGGTCTAGACTGGGTAAACCAGCAATTATAACCACTCAGACACTGAATAGGACCCTGTACTCACAGCAAGACACTGTGTGTGAAAAGGAGGTCAAGCCACAAAAACTGGTTTTGCCAAAGTAGTCAGTCAACTGTTCATCATGTCACCTCTTGAGGCTAATCAAAGAGCTTTGCAATAAAGGGAACATGAGTGTTCAGAGGAGATGGTCTCACAATAGCTGTGAGAGAAAGGGAGGAACACCCAAGTGAAGTTTGGCTATCAGAAGGCAGCTTTCTGAAATACACTTAAAAGGTTCAAACCTGATTCAAATGACCCCCAAGGAGGGGAGACAAAGGTGTGAACAAGTCCAGTGTTTTTCTGAGATACACCCACTTTTGTGCTCTGTGAAGTAAAACTTTATTTGGCATCTGTTTGTTCAGTTCTCATGAGGCCCTGGAAACAGCTGTATCAAAAATTCAGAAACCTCTCAAGGGTGGAAAGGCATCTCAAGAGAAGAGCAGCCCTTCCCTCATGCTGAAAGTAGCCTGGCTTCAGGACTAATCCTGAGGTTGTGGTGACACTTGCAAAGTTTCTGCACACTTATTTTTCAGTTTGATGGTCCAGGACATGCTGAGTCGGGAACACGCAGGAGCACCACTGCAGAACTGGCAGCAGAAAGTGAAGGTTTTGTAGCAGTTTTTCCTTCCAAGCATTCAGCACAAAAAGGTACGCAAAAAAGTTCAAGAAGCAGCTGTGCACCCGTCTCTTGTTGAGTCCCTGCCAGGGACTTGACTCCAGTGGCACTCCCAAAACCATCATCCTGCACTACTGTGTGTGAAAGAATCACCCCCACCAACACTGCTGTCTCACTAAACCTGCTAATACCACCCTCTCACCAGGGTGGAATTTGGGGGTGGGTAGGCTGAAGTGTTGAACTCAAGATTAGAGCATTTTCCTGCTATCTGCACCACAAAGACAAAGTGTCATGTGCTTGTGAGACTTCAATTTAGGTTTGTTATCATCCCTTTATATCAAAAGGAAGTTATGCACACAAAGGAAACACCAAACCACCATGTCAGGGGGGCTATAAATCACTTACTGCTGAATATTAAGAGGGCAACAGAGTGCCCAGTAGGAAAGCAAGGGTTTGAAAATACTGCTTTTCCTCACCATCTCCCCATTTCAATAAACTTTGCTTTTATTTTGGAAGAGGATGAAAGAGAGCACGAGGTTTGAGGAACACAGCTACGAATGACACCAGATTTGTCCCATAGGCATGACTCATGCCTGACTCCATGCACTGGTCAATGCCTTCCCAGCCCTCAGCACATTTGCTGCTGTTGCCCAAGTTGATCCCATGGTGTCCAGAAAAGCCACACAGGCAGCAGCGCAGAGATCGCCTCAACTTTCTGTCCTGGTAAAATGCAGGTTTACAAAGCCCGAAAAATGGAGAAGTGGAATAGTCTGCTCATCTGGCAGCAAGGGTCTGTTCTGCTTGCCTGCTCTGGTTTTACCAGCCTCCAAAAGGACATCCTGGGAAGACTGCAAGGAGCTCTCCACATCCTCTTCCCCTGGCAGGTGCCCAAAAAGGATCCCAACAATTCTCCAAACCACATGCTAAAATCCCACTGCTGCTGGAAAAAAAAACCCTGTATTTCCAAACTGTGACCTCCCAAAAAGTGTCAATCCTGAAAGACTTTACACTGACTTGAAATGTTGCAGATTGTTTTTGTAGCTCTTAAATTCTGAGCAATTATGATGGGGGAAAATACAGATGCAATCGTTGCTTTTAAAATATGATTGCTGCTCAAAAGAATTATTGGGGAGGGGGGTAATTGTCTGGAGCATGGCATGATTCAGGACTGCTGACTTCCACTCCTCACTCATTCAAAGTCACCAAGTGAGTCAGTGGAAAAATCATTGAATTCAGCACAGTCAACAGGGTACCAGCATTCATAATTAGGTTCCTAAATCAGCAGTGTGGAAGATTTCAGCTCAAAGGCTGAAAGGCTTTACAAGCGAGAGTAAGGGAAGGCAGGAGGCTACATTGCAAGCCTGCAGTAAATGCCATCCTAAACTTTGACACTTCAAATTCCAGTGGTTCTCACCCTAAATAAGTGCTAGCTAAAGGTGTAACAGCACTCAGGGAAGTTTATTCCAATCTGAGCAGAAACAAGGTTCTCTGCAACAGTTGAAGTATTACTCTGCAAAAGAAATGTTTCTTTTGAATATAAAGCACAGGACAGTCATAGCAGACAAATCGTTAGTATGCAGGAGCTGCTGCCTTGAAGCTCTGCCACCAAAGGCTAATTAATTCTAGGTACCTTAACGATCGCATCGCGGGGAAGCGCTACTCTGTGTTTGAGCAGAAGCTCTGTGTACAAACAACACAATGCACAAACAGAAATCACACCTCTGAGAGAGAGCCTTTTCATTCAGAAAAGTCAGTCAGCTCCAACAGGCTTACAAGAACTGGCACAGTAACCTGAATATTAGAAAAATAAAATTCAATACTTTGGTGAAAGTAATAGTAAGAGGGTTGTGCAGTGAGTGAGAGAAACCATTAAGAGAATAAATCACTTAGCAGCTTGCAAATTGGCAGGACAGTGAAAGCAGAGATCAAATAAGAGATCTTGCAAATCCACAGGAAATGACTCAAGAAGCTAGATCAAGTAAAACTTCAGCTTCCAAGCCTCAGACATATTTGCTTCTCACCATTGGGGTAAATATGTGCACACACAACATAAGCACATAAAACTACATCCAGATCACACAGACAAGCTCTCAAGTATTAATCAGACAGTGATTAATACCCAGTCCACCTCAGAGGTACAACCATTATAATGGCCTTTTAATTACATGATTGTGCCCTGGGTTTTTCACAGGGCTATAACTCTCCCCATATTCTGCTTCTGTAGTAAGCAACTGCTAAATGCCATGCTCCCCACTTCAGGCACATCAATGTTCCTGCTAATCACAGGAATTTTTGGCATGAAAGATTTTGAGGATGTTAGAGGTCTGTGCAATCTCAGCATCCTTTGGGGGGGAAAAAAAGACATAGGATGGGTGGAACTGTGTCAAATCATTACATCTGGTCTTTTATTGTACAGCAGCTGAAGACGTTCCTGCCATTTCCTTGCCCCCAACCGCTCTACTCCTGTCCTGACACTTCCTTTTGCTGCCAGCTCAGCTTTGCCAAGATGTTTATCATGCCATTCTGCAAGCTGGATCCTTGAATAACTTTCCAAAAGAAAGAGGTATTGGGGGGTATTATTGACTGGGACCATTTAGCAGATCCAGCAGTGTCACTCCTCAGTGGGGGATGCATTAGCACAGCCAAGGGGGTGACAAACTGGGCTTTGCAAAGGAATGGGTGGAAAGGGGGGATAGACAGCATTGCTGCCCAAAAGAGCAGCCACAGTCTTCCAAAGGGAGGGCAGCAGGCTTGCACTCTCACACATTATCTGGTGTTATGGCCAAACCTCTAGCAGTGACAGGAATATTACTGTAATATTGGGCCACAAAGCTGCAAATTCTGGTACCACCTCTGAAGGACACACTGCTTCTCCCTGAGGAGAAGACCTCAAAGCTTTCATCAGCTCTTGCCTCCATCTCATTTACTAGCAGTCCACAGGTTTCTCTCCGAGTTTCCACTTCTGTTCCTGAAAAGAAAATTTACAGCACTTAGAAACTGAAACCCAGCAGAGCAGAAACACAATTTCCACACCAAAATCTGAAGGCCCCTTCAAGACTAAATCACATAGACTAGACTTGAAAGTTAAATCAGTATGTGACTCCCTTAGGAACCGCAGCCATAACGAATATCCCAATGCAGTGAGAGCAGAGATGGCACATCTCCCTACCTGCTGTGGGAAAGGGATGCTGCAGTGGAGGGGCCTGCAAAAGCTGGAGGGCAAGGTGATGTGCTTAGATGGTACAGACACATTTCTTCTCCCAGGACTGCTCGATCACAGAGGAATTGATGGGGGAAGCAAAACCAAAGCTCACAGCTAGTTACTTAACTTCATGGGCCAAACTATTTTTTCTATAGTCAGCTCCTGTTACCCCTCCTCTGTGGACCAAACAATTCCTGAGGGCAGATGTCATGGTGTAGCTATGAACGCAACACAAGTTGTAGAGTGTTTACACGGTTCATTGCAGCAAAAAACATTTGAACTGACCTACGAGAAAAGCTGTATGATGTTACCAGCATGCCAGCGTGCACCTCACAGCAATTCTGAATGTGGCACTAAGGGGCAATTTGAGCTCTCATAGAGGGCAAGGTGGGGTGGGAAGAACACAAGGATGGTGAGAAAACAGCTGTGGGGGCAACATTAGCTCCCTGGGCTTCTTCTACTGATCAGCTGCCAGACCACTCACAGGGCACACGGCATCATGGTATGGAAACGCATCCTATGGGTCTCATCAGCCACTACGAGGAGCTGCACCAAGTCAGGCTGCCCTGGGCCAAACCGAACCAAGCTGAGCCAGGCTGGGCTGAACCCAGCCAGGATGGGAGAAGTCAGGTTGAGGTGAGCCAAGATGTCCAGAGCAGGGCAACAAAGTTGATGAAGGGTCTGGAGCACAAATCTCATGAGGAGTGGCTGAGGGAGATGGGGTTGTTTAGCCTGAGAAAAGGGGGCTCAGGAGTGACCTTATCACTCTCTACAACTACCTGAAAGGAGCATCTGGCAAGGTATTCTCCAAGTCAACCAGCGACAGAGCAAGAAGACACACTCTTATGGTGTGCCAGGAGAGTTTCAGGTTGGATATTAGCAGGAATTGGGTCATTAGACATTGGAATGGTCTGCCCAGGGAGGTGGTGGAGTCACTGCCCCCAAAGGTGTTTAAGGGAAGACTGGACGTGGCACTCAGTGCCACTGTCTGACTGGGTGCTCGGTCATAGGTTGGACTCGATGATCTCAGAGGACTTTTCCAACCTAATCGATTCTGTGATTTTTAAGTGCGGCCTGGCAGGGCTGAGCCAGATCTTGCTGGGTCCGGCTGCGCAGGGCTAAGCGGGGCCGGCTGAGGCTGAACCCGGCGAGCCGAGCCGAGCCGGGCCGTACGGCACAAGCCGCAGCCGAGCGGGCCCCGTCGCTCCGGCCCGGCCGAGAGCAGCGCCGGGCGGCGGGCGGGGCGCGGGGGCTGCGGCGCGGGGGGCGGCGCCAGCGGGCGGAGGCGAACGCGGCGGGACCGCACCCCGGGCGCTGCGCTGCGCCGCGGGGGCTCGGGGGGCCGGGCCGGGGCGGCGCCACTGCCGGCCGCGTCTCCTCCTTCCCCTCCGCCGCCGCTGCGGCTCCCTCCCTCCTCCCTTCCCTCCTACCGCCCGGGTCCGGCGCTGCCCTGCCCGCTCCCGGCGGCCGCGGCAGCGCCGCCGCTTCCTGCCGGGGCTCCCGCTCCCTCCCTCCCTGCCCGCTCCGCCGCCCCCCGCGGCGCCCCGCCATGGCGTGATCGCGGCCATGGGGCTGGCCCGGCGCCGCCGCCTGCCCCCGGGCGCTGCGCCGCTCCCCCGGGCCCGGACCCCGCGCCGCCGCCGCCGCCGCCGCGCCCCGCCGCGCCCCCGCGGCGCGCTGACCGCCGCCTCTCCTCCTCCTCCTCCGCCCCCGGCCGCCGCCGCCCGGCGACGAGCGCGGCCGTAGTCCCCCCTTCTCCCCCCCCCCGCCGCCGCCCGCGCTCCCGCGCCGTCGGGCCCGGCGCGGCCGCCAGCCCCGCCGCGGCGCGGCCTCCCTCGCCATGTGAAGCTCGGGAAGATGCGGAGGCGCAGCCCGGCCGCCCGCGGCGAGGGATGAGCCTAGACGGGGAGAAGATGACCGAGGAAGCCTACCCTGACGAGTGAGCGGGGCCGGGGGCGGCGGGCGGGTCGGGGCACGGAACAGGGGGCAGGCTTTGTTGCCCCGGCGGGAACCGGTGCCGGTCGCTCATCTCCGTACCCCGTGCACTGAGGGACAGACGGACCGGCCGCGGGCGGACAGAGGGACGCGAACACGCGCGTTCGTGTGCGCGCCGCCCGCCCGCGCATCCGCCATTTCGCGCTCCCCCCGGCCGCGCTCATTTGCATACGGCCCTTTCATTCATAAAAACCCCCGGGAGGGCGGCGCGGCCCCGCCGGGGTGCGGGGCCCCGGGGCACCGCAGGGAGGGGGCGCCGCCGCCGCTCCCCGCCCCGGCCGAGGGGCTCGGGGCGCCCGGCGGGGGCGGTCGGAGGCGGAAGCGGCGGAGATGGGAGGGGGGAGCGGTGCGCGCCCCCGCCGCGCAGCCCCGGGCCTGGGGGGTCGGGAAGCGGAGCTGGGGGGGGACACACGACGTCGCGGATCCCCGCCCCGACCGCCACCGTTTTGTGAATAGGAGGGCGGCCGCCGCCGCCGTCACATGACGCCGCATTCATAAACCCGGTCACCGGCGGCCTCTCCATTCACCGTCACCCCCCGCCGCCCACCCCCGCTCCGCAGCCCTCCCGCCGCCTCCCCGCTAATAAACCCCCCGACAGGCCGCACCGAGGCTTTCAAAATGCCCGACGGTGCCCTTTTCCCTTTTTTAATGCTTTCTTCCCCAAAATAAAACCTAAAGCTACTGCAGCGGAATGGCAGGAAGGGCTCTTTCACGCCGTGCTGGCCCAGGGGGCTGTTCCTGGCTATCTCCTTCGGGGTTTTGACAGTCAAGAGGAATGACTCACTGGCGTGCAGGACTGGGTCGGTGCCAAGCGCCATAGGATGTACCGTGCTTCAAAACGACTCCTTGCAGGGCTTATAAAGCAGCGTCAAAATTGTGCAACTTTTTGGCTCGGTTTTGAGGTCCGAAAAGATCATAATCGGTGGCATGTGCCACGCTTGCACCTTCATCATGATAAACGTATTTTAGGGTGATTTACTGGAGAAATGTGAGTGGCGAAGGAAATGGCTTCTGGCCCCAATGTGTGTGTTGAGAGGAATTGATATTTTGGCGGTTCTTAATGAAGAGACTATAAATACGTGTTTATGTGTAGCTTCTAAAATCATGGTTATTTTGAATTTGGTAAAAGAAAAACCAAAACAAGAAAAAAAACCAAAAAAAGAAGTAGTTGCATGACCTAGCAGGCTGGAAAAACGTGGCCAACTCATTTCCAATAAAAAACCTGCTTCTTCATTTGGTTTGTTTGGGGTTTTTTTTAAACTTTTCAAATTGGACAAGAGGAAGAGAAGTGGGTCCCTGTCTCTGGATTTGAGAATGCGGGGTCAAACCTAACCCAATTCAGTGGACAAAAATCTGGCGCTCCCCAACCTTCATCTTGAGGTGAGATCCTGCTCCAAATGTGTTTTCCTGCAGGGCTCAGTGGAGAGGTGAATGTTGGTGTAAAACACCGAGCACTTGGCTCTGATGGTTATGTGGGGGATTTTTTTCCCCTGACTGTAGGCTGCAGTTTGTTTTGGGAGTGAATTCTTCCATGTGCTGCTGCACTGCCATGCTGAGGGAGGCTTCAGCTAATGGTTTTCATGTGTGTGGGAGCTCTTGGGTCAGGCCACCTCTCCTGGGGTCACCTATCAAGCCAGCAGCACTGTGTGCTTTGGTCCCTTGGAGGTTGGGAGTGCTGGTGACCACAGGGAGCTGGTACTCAACCCATTCCCAGGCCACTGAAAGCTTTTTTGTTGGGGTCTGGATGCGTTGACTTTCAGGGTCAGTGGTGCCTCATGGTCCTTACCTCAGTGCACATCCCTGGTGGCTCTCCTGGCGGCCATGGTTGGGCTGTTAGGGTTTAGCGCAGGCCTTGGCTTTGTAGGGCATGGAGAGGTGTTTTAGGTAAGCCATGGTTTCCTCTGTAAGCTCCTCGCTTCCAGCCTTGCATTGATTGATAGTGTTGCTGAAGTCGGTGACTCATGGGTTGTTTTTTCATTTCAGTGGTGGGTGAAGTGATTTGATTTTTTTTTCTCCAATATATATGGTGTTAAAAGAAATAAGGACAGGCTCTTCTGATAAGTTTTCTCAAGCTGTCAGAACAATGGTAGTATAGCGCGCTATTTGCCCTAGATATCTGGCTTTAATTTGCATAGCTATTCTTGTTTCACTGAGTGCACTGTGAGCAAATGTTAACAGCCAGATTACAAAAAAAGGGACCACTGTCAGGATGCCTTATAGAATAACCCTCTTCAAGTAAATAACAAGGGTTTCCCCCCCTTCTTTTTGCCTTTTTTTTTTTAAGTAGTTTCTTGAGAACAGCTCAATTACACTTAGAGTTTTGAGGCAATTTATAAAAGCGAGAAGGGAAGCAAACAGGACTTGAGATGCTGGAAACTCATCGGTCCCTTCAGAACTGCACCATTTCGGATCGATACATAGAGGTCAGTTTGTCATTGCCAAGCAAGCGCCTCTTTCTGCATCTCAGCCTTCATTTCTGCTTTCCTCCTTGCCCCTCGCTCAGCCCGTGCTGCTTCCACGTTGCAGGGTGGGGGCAGAATGAGGATGCCAGGCCATAAATCAGAGGCTGCGGTGCTGGACCTGAGCGCTGGGGGATTTCGGGCAGCGGCGCACCCAGAAGATGGGCGGCTGTGGGCGACCCTCTCCGCAGCCATCCTGGACGGGCTGCTGCCCGTGGCTTTTCCGCCTGTGAGGGGGAGAATGGAGCTGAGCCCTTAAAGTGATTCGGTTATGCCCGGAGGCTGCCGCCTGCTCATTCCGATGCATGGTTCCAAGAAAGTCACAGGAAGTAATTAAATGGAAAAGGTCAGAGAACGAGGAAGTGTTGGTCCGCAGCCTTGCGCTGCTTGGGATGGAGCCCGATGCCCTGGCCGGGCTGTGTCCCGGGAGCGTCCCCGCCGCTCCAGCGCACGCCTGGTTTATTCCAGTGAGCTGGGAGCGCTCCTGCCAAGTGTTTGCAAGTGGGACTGGTCCCCCGGAGGTTTTTAACGAGCTGGGTTAAGTGGTATATGTGTAGGGTTGCTGTGGTGGTGTCCAGGACAGCAAAATGTGGTGTGAGATCACACCGATGTATTTTTTCCTGTCTAAGGAAAGAAAATTAGACTCAACTGACTCTTGCTGGTTCTTTTGCCCATCCAAAAATCTCATTTCCCTCCATATCTGAGCAGACACCAGTGATGCTTGCTCTGAATTTTGAATCCATAAGTATTGCAGTTTGCCCTTTGTGTTGAAAAAATTTATTTTCCCCCCGTCATTTTCGCTACATTTATGCCCCATTCTGATGATTTTTCTGTAGGTATTAAAGGCAGCTCATTCAGCTAAATTATTTTGCTGCAAGTTTCAGCCAGGGAGGAAGGCATGGGACACACTGTGTTATGACATTATCACTTGCAAATAGGACAGGAAATGAGGGATTGCCAAAATATAACTGTTTATTTCTTGGCCTGAAAACATGCCTGTTTAAAATATGACATGTAAGTAGCTGCTTTGTTCGGTCTCTGGGAGAAGTAGTTGTTTATAAGGGAATAATAAATCTGTCAGAGGAAGAAGAGGGGGGGAAAAAAGAAGGGATTTGCCCTTTCTACTCTTTCTACTTCTGTTTTGGAAATGCTTGAAAAGAAGTTGTAGGTGGAGGATGTATGGAGAGGGAGTTCGGTCAGACAACTGGAAGGGAAGAGGGTTGCCACAAGAGGAAGGGAGCTAGATTTTTAATTTCTCAGCACGTTAGACCCTGCTATGGCCCCATACAGCCCATGGGTAATCGAGATGCAGCACTGAAAAGGAGAAACCAAACCAACCTGCTTTTGGGGCAGAAAGTGAAGGTGTTGGTGCAGCTGCCCTCCTTGAGGAGTGCGGTGGGACGGTGTTTGAGTGGGGCGCAGATGCTGCACCAGCACTGGAATCATCTTTGACCTGTTTTTGCAGCCTGTTTTTTTATCTCACTGAGGCACACCCTGGAGCGTGGGTTAAAAGGTAGGTTTTATCTACCTGTTTAATTAAATCCTGAGGCTGCAAACAAAAGTGCGTTGTGTGGCAAGGCTCGCTCTTAACATGGGCTTGGTTTGCTGTTAGCTGGATTTAAACCACAAAATTGTTTCCTGTCGGCCACCAAATTGCAGGGAGATGATGGTAGTTGTCCTCCTTCTTCAGTACCAGGCTGGGAAATAGGAGCTCAGGAATGAGACACAATGTAACTATTGGTTTCAATCCCTCATTTTTCTTTCTTACACGGTCTGGCATACTTGAGGAATCTATAAATTCAGTTTCCTTCCCTCCAGCAGAATGGACATAGGAACTGCTCCTACAACTGCTCCTTCAAATTCATTGAAAAATTTGGCTTTTTTGTTTTTCCTTTTTTTCCCCCACTTTGTAACAGCACAAGGTGATCTTTCTTGCAAGAGCTGTGCAGGGGTGGAGAGGGCACAGAGATCAGTGAAACTAGAAGTACAGCTCTGGAGACAGTGTTTTTGATATATGCCCTGTTTGCTAAGTGGAGCATTTGATTTTTGTAGGACTTGGGCTTCTAAAGCAGTGTAGAATTTAAAAAAGAAGTAAAATAGAAAAGGTCAGTTGACTAAAAAAGGCACAGATAGACTGTGGAGTTGATTGACAGGAGATAGGAACTGCAGCAGGTCCCCGTTTCTGTAGACTACCAAAAGAAAGCAAGAAGCTGTTGTCACATGAATCCTAGCACTGGAAAGAGAGGTCTGCTCCAAGCCTGGCAACAAGCAGAGCAGGGCAGCATCTCCCAGCATCTTGCTTGCACTGGCCATTTCTTCCCACTTTGGCCATGGGTAGACTCAGCTGATGGTTTCTAATGATTTCTTTTTTCTTTTTTTTTTTTCTTTGTTTCTTTTCTTACCTATTGGTTTTCTGCCAAGATCTTCTGAGTTTTCCTTCCTTCCCGTTTCTCTACCCACGTCCACCCCCTTTCCTTGTCAAATTTCCTTTAATCATTTATTTTTCTGGTGCTTGCTCAGTGCTGTAAACCTGACCCTTTCAAGCTGCAGAGAAATGCAGCTGGGCTGTGCTGGCTGCCTTCTCTCTGTGTCTGACCCTCACCTTGGGTTTTGCATCAGCTCTTGGGAGCAAAGGCAGGGTTTGCTCACATGGTTTCTCAGGATTTGATTCCTTGCAAAGCAGGGAAAACCATCTGTGGCCCCGACTCCTGGATGAGTGGAGGCTGTAGAGCTGCAGGATGGAGCTGGGATGAGGAGCAAGAATAGCAAAGTAGTGCACTACTGCTGCACTTCTGCCCACCAGCATAGCAGTTCTGGGAGGTTTATCACCATCAGTCTTGGTACCTGCAAATGTTCCCAAACCTCATTTTTCTGCTCCAGCTTGACGTCAGACAAGTGTTGTGGGGGCAGGTGGACATCATCTCAAAGTCCAGGAGGATGTCTTCACTCCATATCATTTTCTGTCTCCGTTTCCTTTTCTCCACACTCTAGAGGGTATTGTTTTGCTTCCTCTCAATTTTATTTCTATTCCTTCTTGTGTCACACTTGTCTGGAAGCAAGACTTCTACGAGTCATGCTGCAGGCAAACCCTCATGGCAGTATTGTCTCCTCACATCAGGAGAAGGTGATCCTTACAACATGCACCCAGTGGGGTAAAACACAGTAGATGCTTCACCTTAAATATGGTGTTTTATCAAAAGCACTATTACAAAACCTGCTTTCAAGGCTGTTGGAGACTTTTCTGCCAGCAGGTTCTACCTGTTGCAGTAGGTCTGAAGTGAGTTTTAACCCAAAGTACTGTCTCTATCCTGCTTGTTCTTACAGTCTTTGAATAACTTTGTTTGACTTTGCTTGCAACTTGCACTTCAAGGACTATGTTTTGGGGACTTGTCGTGTCCCTGTCACCCCCCCTTCCCCTTTGTTCCCAACTCCTACATGTAATCAGAGGAGAGATCTTGAGTCTATCAGCCGAGTACTGCTGATGGCTATTCCAGCTAGGAAGGAAGCTTCTTACTGGCAGGCATGGGGAGGAGGGTTTACAGGACTTTCTAACGGTAGAAGTTGATTTCCCCGTCTGTGGTGGTTCCAGAAGTGGGATTGCAGAGTTGTCCAAAGTGTAGACTTTGATGGCAGTGTCTGGCAAGGACAAAAACATTCCATGACCTGAAGACTGGGGTGGTGATGAAGCTCTTTCCTTGCTAGCTAGAGCTTTTTGTCCCAGGTACTACAGAAATGAGGAAAAATGCAAGCCAGAATTAGTATCTTCAGTGAACTATTCAAAGGATAAACGGGCTTTCAGAAGAAACATTAGGACTCCTTACCTGTGGGACTCCTTACCTGTGTACATCTCTCCCTAGGAGCAAAAGTGTTTGTCTCTTGTTGAGTGTAACCACTTCCCCCTCCTTTTTAATAGGAGGGTTGAGTTGGTCACTGTTGCACCTCTGCTGCTGCTCTTTGCCAGACTGATGCTGGGAGATGTGCTGTAAAACCTGATAGCGTCTTTTGATCCTGTGTATGGAAAACACATCTTCCAGCTTGTAGGGACCTGTGCTGCCGTGCAAGGACAGGAGCATGTTCTGCACATGCACTCAAGTCCCAAGGAGGTCTGGAAACACTTAGGTTGTTGTTTTTTTTAACTGCATTATACATACATCCTGTTTGGATAGTCCCATTACTTCTTTTCTTGCTGGCTAGAAGTGGCTCCTTCCCTCCTGTACATTAAAATGTAGAACATCATTTGCCTGTTTGAGTAGTTGAGAGCAAGATTAGTTTCCATTGCAATACTTGAAATACACTGAAGGCAATTGTACAGCAGTCAGTTTCAAAACGCTGTGGGAAATCACAAAGCTTCTTCCCTAAACACTGGAGCCTGTTGCAGCGCCACAGTTCACCTACCAGCTCCCTGCTGGTCCTCCCCTCATCTGCAGAAAGACATTTCTTAAATGATGTGGTTTTACAGGAATTAAGTCCATCTTTAGAATTAGTTGATGCCCCTAGAAGCAATTAGTATCTGAGCTAAAGCACACCTGTGTAATTTACCTTTTTTGTGTGAGTATGCAGACCATTTATGCTTTTTATTTGTTAATTGCCATACTAGTGGTGGAAAGCATTTTTCTGGGGGACATACACGAGGTGAAAGAAGGGTCTCCTTTCTGTCTGGCTTTCTCCCTTTAAATATTGGCAGCACTTCTTTTTCTGTAATGATTCCTAGTCCATAGCACCTTGAGCAGGTCCCTGTTTTGAGGGCGATGCTGCCCCAAAAGATGTGTTTATGTTCACCCCCTCACTAAAGGCAGGGAGCTCAGCTTACCTACACTCGCTGCATTTCTTTGCTGACATGTCCGAACACTCCCACCTGGGCTTCCAAGTGCTTGGAAGGCATGCTGGCTGTTCACCTGGTTTTACAAGTGGAAAGGTATGCCCTGGAGCTCAGGGAAGGTTGCTAACTAATGCTTCAAGTTGCAGCACAGAGGGAAGCGTGTGCTTTGCCTCAGGTTGCGACAGAAGGGGGTGGAGGGGGTTGAATAGCTGGGATCATGCCTTGGTAGCGATTCTGGGTGGCTCGTCACCACATCCATCTTTGTAGAACCTTGAGCACTGTGAAGGGGAAAAGGGGAAACATATCCAGGTTCTAATACTGGACAGCTATTATTTTTTTTTTTGTTTTGTTTTCCAGTGATCCAAGGGATGCCATAAAAGAGCTGCTGAAAGGCATCAGCAGAACTGGCAAGTGCAGTCAGTACTGCTGTGGGGATCTGGCTCTGGGGTTGCAATTATTTACAAACTGTCTCGTTCTTTAAAATGATGTAGAGATCTGAAAGTGTTACCTGGGTTAATTTAAAGCATGCTTGGAGATTATAGATGTGTAGCTTAGTTTTTGTTCAATTACATACTTTTGTTTCATTTATTTGTGTGATTACTGTGATGCTTGAATCTTTGCACCTCTCCATGATTTGTCTGTACTGTGTGAGTGAGTGTTTGAGGTCAGAAGTCCAGTGGGTCAGTGGGGTGATGAATGCCTAATTTTGCCTTAGGTGCCCCATGCAGTGGGTCTTGATGATATTGATGAGCTGAGAAATTCCCCCTCCTCTGCCAGCAGATTGGCTGTGAAGGAGCTGCATGGGAGAGCATGTTGCTGAAGATGGGGGCCAGACCTAGACCTGCCTTCTCCAATTTTCTCCACAGTTTCAACAATGCAGCCACCTTACATGATCACATTTCCTAAAAACCAAGGTGCCTGATTCCTTAGTGCTGATTTCTTCTTAAAGTTTTTATTTTCATTTTTGAAGTTGTATTAAAAGCCCTGCTTGCCTTGGTGGCAATAGAGGGCCAGGGTATAGACACCTCTGTTAGACCTCAGTGTGAATCTCTGTATTTCAGGAGCTTGTTATGCTCCATGTATTTAAAGTGTGTCTGTGTTTATACATTGTGGAAAAGCCACTGATACTTCTGTGGTGGACTTTTTTATTTTAAATACTGGTGAAATTGCAGAAAAAACTTTATCACTAGAGGTTTATAATGCTGCCAGTGTAATTCATCCTTGACTGAAACTTGGCCTGGGAGGTGTTAAGCTGGTTGCAGCCCATGATTGCTTTACATGTTGTTACTATATGTATGCAGTTTGGTGGCTGTAAAGATAAAAAGGGTTAGGAAATGGTACAGAGTTTTATAAAATAGTAATTCTCATACTTGCATTGCTTGAACGACCTTGTGTTTTTAAAAAGGCACTTGGTGTTTAGTTGAACTAGAAGAAAAAGAGAGTGCAGAGCTTGTTTTTTGTGTTTAAAAGCAAGAATAAAAGGCTGCAGTACAATTAAGCCATTAGAGCTGCTTAAGGGAAGAACTTCCTTCTTTCTTTTCTGTAAAAGTATTTGGCATTTTGTTATAGTAATATTTCATGAGTGTATTGAATGGCTGGAAAATTACTAAACAGTGCTGGAGATGAGCCTCTGCTTGTTATTTGAAGGAAGTGAAATGCAGAGTTGACCAGCTTGGTTAAAAATAATAAATAAAATTAAAAAATTAAAGGGATTTTGAGAGGAGAGGGACAGGCTGGTGTGGAGAGGGAACTGGAGGCACACAGAGAGCACGATCTCACAAATGCAGTCAGGAAGTTCTAGAAATACCCTTTATAAACAGTGCATCCTACAGGAAGAGCCTTAAACTCCAAATAAACCTTTTCCCCTTGTGCCTATGTATACATAAACTCCACTGATTTGGAAGATCTTATCAGTCAGTGATGTGCTTTTTTACAGTAGTTCCTAAAACAAGTTATATGATAAATATCAACCGTTCTTCTCTTCTTAGCTGTTTATCAGGTTTGTTTGTGTTTTTATCAGTTACTAAAGTCTGTGTCTCCCTCACCCTTACCCAGAAGTCCTAAACCTTCCCAGGTCAGTCTCTCTGGATAAGTGACCAGTTTTGGTTAATGTCCTTACAGAGTCAGGAGGAAGGTGAGGGATTTTATCTGTTTGACATGGGGGAGGATGGTCTTCCCCTACCTCAAAGTTATGATTATAGAAATGTGGTATGTGTAGAAATGCTTAGCGACACCAGATGAAGGAGAGACAGAAATGGACTTATTTTGATGCCTTGGATTGAACTCCAAAACAGTTTATTTATCCTGGGATTGCTGTGGCCAGCTTGCATGTTAAAATATGTGTGCCTCCCTTACTGTGATGTTTTTACCCAACTTCTCTTCTGTACTTGCACATTAAAAATCTTACCTCTCTCTCAGGCTTCTTACTGTGTCCTAGGAATAACTGTGTGCCCAGAGGCCAGGATCTAGCCAGGGTCTCCCAGTTTTTGGATTTGGAGATAGTGGTTGGTGTGCTAGTGACCTCAGCTGTGCTGATCCTCCCCCAGTGAGCAGTTGAGGAGCCCTTTAAAATCACAGCCCATGAATGAAAAAAATTACAGCTTAACAAAGTCAGCCACCAACCATTCATTTGGTTTGGTTCTGCATGTGTGCCTTTAAGCAACAGTCCTGAAATAAATTTCCAGTGCATGCAGAAAAGCCCCTCTTCATTCCAAATCCCCATGAGCATAAAAGATTGTTCCCTAGAGTTAGTAGTTACATGGACTATTTTAGAAATGGTGGTCCTGAAAATCCATAAATTGAAACACCAAAACCCCTATCTGAGGCAGTTTTATCTTGGTTGGCTATGGAACACTGAAGTTCTGCAGTACTTAGTGTTTGTGCATCTGTGTACTCTGTATTTTCTAGTTCAGGAAAGCTCTGGGTGAGCTGTAGACTGGATTAATTAGTCGATAAAATTTGGTGTTCTATCCAAAAGTCATTAAAGAATACATCTAGCTGCTTTATTGCTGCTGGTGGGGGTGTTTGGGTGGTGGGGTTTTTTTGGGGGTTTTTTTCCTCCTTCCCTTGGCTATTTCCCTAAGGAAGCGTGGGCAACCTTTATCAGAGTATTGGTGGAATAGCTTCCCCAACCTTTCATAAGGTCAAATAAAAAAATAAACAGCCCTTCTTATGGGAAGGAAGGGATGGGGAAAGAAGTGTGTTTGTGTACACCTTCCCATTCATGTTTTAAAGAGCAGATGTATAAACTTCTGGAGTCAGTGCTGCGTATCTCGTGCCATTATAGGAGCTGAGAGTTGGAAGCTTAATTTGCTTTCTCAGCGCTGACTTGAACAAAACCAGAGGGGAACAGCAGTGAGCAGGAGAGCGCTTTGCTGCTTTTGGGTTTGCCTCTGCTGGCCAAATGCCCTCCATGTTCTGCAGTGATTGCAGCAATAAAATCACCAAGTGATTCTGCTAATCCATTCTATTTGGATTGTGAATGTAACTGAGGTTTTTATGTTGATTTGGGGTAAGGTGATACAAAGAAAATAGATCCTTTTTCCAGTACTTAAATGTTGAGATTTTAAAAGGCATGCCTTTTGTACAAATTTCATATACAGGAAAAAAAGCAATTAAATATTATTAGACTGTTTCCCTCTTCTACTTGCTCTCTGCTGCAGGAATGGGAGAAATAATTTCTCACAAGACCATTTACCAGGTTTTGTGGTTATACATGAGTCTGATACCCTCCTGTACATAGTCAGTTGCAAGTAGTGCTTGCTTCTACATATTTTAAGAAGAAAAAAATTGCTCTAATTTCAATGCTTGGGGTACAAATGGTAGAGGTGGGACTGAAAATGATCATCCCTGGTTGGACATTCTTCAGATCATCATTCACCTTGGGTCACAAGTAGTGAGCCCTGGCTATACTTGCTCACACTGTGGGTGTTTAAAACAGCAAGGTGCTGCCTTTGTCCAGTATAAAGAAGCCCTTGCCCTGTAAGCCAGGGTTGGAAAGCCCAACTGCTTTGCAAGGGGCACCTGGGTCTGTTGTCTCCAACCACTTGTCTATGGAACAATTAGACACAATATATGACACAAGCTATTTGTTGTGAATTATGCTGTAAAGAGCTCAGTAATGGGCTCCAGTGAGCTAGGTGAAAGCTGCTGCTGGTTGCAAAGAACATGCCTGCATTTGGAAGAGGTTGTCTCTTGAAATGGTCAACATTAACTCTCCTGCAATTGAGAACTGAACGTCAAAGGCATATCCTTCACATCCTCTCTCATCTTTATATGAAAGTGACTCTTCAAATCTTAGCATGCATTAAAAAAATACTTGGTAGGTAGCTACTGATGTTACTTCTGAGTGTGGTTAGCACTAGATTTATTTTACAGTGGACATTGAAGTAAACATCCCTGTATGTAATGAAAGCAGTGAGGAGAGGAGGCAAGCAAGGATGGAATGACAGAGAAATTTGTCTTAATTGGTGATGTCTCAGCAGAAAAAATACCATTTTTTTTTGTACTGATTAATTTCAGCTTGTGGTTTTATTAACTGCCATGATGTGAATTTGGGGCAGTTGGGTCATCCTTTGCTAGAGAGAGAACAAGGAGGTGGTGACTGTTTTTCTTAGACCAGAAGTGAATCTACTTTGTGTCTGCAGATGGTGTCTTCCAGTGTTAGACAGTGAGCCTTCCTTGGCTTATCCTTGAGGGGTGCATTCCTTACCAGAATCAGAGCAGCAGCTATTTCCTTACGTGGTAAGCCTTATCATATCTTACATTCTGGATTCTGCACTCTTTTAAGCTCTCATTTCCTTAGGTGGGTAGAATAAATGTTGAACCCCTTTCCTCTGCTTCCACATGTGACTTTTGTCAGCAAGAAACTTCTGCTGCTCCCTGAACTTGTACGTAAAACCAGCTCCCCAGGACAGAAGGGGGAAACTCCTTGAGAGCACTCTCCAGCATCGAACTGCCCCACATAAAAGCACGTTTGTACATTTTGTTACACGCAGGAATTCCTGGCCGTACCCAGCCCTAAGCAAATAGCCAGGGAGAGGCAGCTGGAGCATGACGGATGGCCGTGGTTGCAGGGACGTGAGGCGTGGAAGTCCACAGTGCAAAGCAAACAGGGACGGGAAACTGTGCTGTGTTTTACAGAACTGCTGTTGGCTTAGGACAGAACTGTCTGGCGCCTCAACTTCTCCTCAAGATCTCATGTAGCAAGGACAAAAAATGCAGAACAGCTTGTTGAATGTTTTTTTTTATCCATAGGTAAATTTTCCTGTTATGTCATGCGTTTCAAGACACTTTAAAATGATAAGTGTTGATCAATGAAGGAAGTAACTAACCCCTTTGGGGTGTTTTGCTGATTTGATGTTTTGCTTCAAATTCTGGACGGCAGAGAACTTAGGAGGCTTATAATCTTTTTCTCAAAAATGTATTGTATAAGGTCCAGGGCAGTCCTACCTGTAAATTGCTAGAGCTGTCCTTAGAGCTCCCCAGGTTAGTGAGATGGCAGAAAACCAAGGAGGGCTTTCCTTGGATGGCTTCAATGGGATTGTCCTTGGCTGAGCACCTGTTTCAGGTATCTCTTGCTGTATAATTCATAAAGGGAATTTAGAAACTCCCTTGACACCAAAGGGAAATCTTTGAATTCCAGGAAGAAACATATGACTGGAGGGGAGAGTGAAGTGCGGCTTGTAGGAAGGTTCTGCATTACAGAGAACATGAATGAGTTTCTTCAGTTAATTGAATAAAGAAAAGTTGAAAGGTTTGTGCTTGTTTACGGCTTGTATATGTTCTTGCTATCTTATAGGTAACTTATTCTGAAAACTAGACCTTAAATATAGGGGAAGGAAATACCTAAAAGGCTGAAATCCAGTCCTTGTGTATTAATTTTATTTTGGAACATTTTAAATACAGGAACTTCTTTTGCAGCACTGTGGTTTTGTCATTCATGAGCTAATTAAAATGTTAAATATACTAACCTCTTCTGTGCTTAAAAAAGATACTTTTTTCTGTATGTGCTAACTTCCCCACTGTAGGATAAGCCTTGGTTTTGTCCAGAGTGCCTTGTTGGCATCTCCAAGGCTTGTGCAGACTGTCGGCCCATGTTGCATAGCACAACACTTTTGGCTTGTGTTGTCCATGGCTGTACCGCCAGTTTTGTGAGCACTTTTTGACATTTAGCACTCCTCTGCTTTATGGTACATATGCATGCACTAGTCAGTTCACATCATGGAGCAGGGCTGTGGCAGAGTGGATTTTTATTTTTTGTTTGTTTCTTTAGCTAGGCAGTGTGCTGACTCTGTTCTTCCTTTTGGCTAAAATTAAACCTTCTCCCCACCCCACACTGCTCTCCCACCCTTGGACTTCTATTACACGAGGCATGAGAGACATGCAGAGCAGACCATAGGTTGGCATGAAGTTTCAATTAACTATTAAGTTTTTTTAGCTAGGGATATGATCTAATTAAGCTTGAAGAGTATGCTTGCCCCAGGTGAGTAGAAAGCTTGCCCGAACAAGCATTGTGGCACCGCACAAAAATCTCTCCCTATCAAAGAAAAAGCTTAATTTTATCCCTGCAAATCTAAATGGGATGTAGCACCTTCAGCAGCCCACGGGTGCAGGGTAAAGTTAATAAAACCAGGTATTTGGAGACAGTGTGAGCACCTCTGGGCTCCTCAAAGCCCCCTGTGCCCATTCCACAGCAGCATTTCAGGAAAGCAAGTGAGGAGCCCCCTGGAGCTTGCAATGCCACATGCTTGGCAGAGGAAGTCCCAGGCACTATCCAGGAGTGGGAGTTTTGAAATAGTGCCTGTACCATCCTCCATGCTGGCAACAGCTGGTCATTATAGGCATGGTGGGTATCTGGGGTCCCTGGCACCAGAGCTCAGCCTTCCCATCGCTACCTTGCTTGGCAGGACAGTCCAGAGTCTGTAAGTGCCATGAAGAGTTTTGAAGCTGCTTGAATTTTATTATTGTTTTTGTTGTTGTTGTGATTATATTTCTCATGTCATTGGCGTGCCAAGTACTGATGGACTTCAAACACTGATTGATTAATGGATAAGGCAAAAATGCCCCATGCAGCCAGGACTGTGCAAAGTGAAGAAGCCGTGAGATGTCCCAGAACAAAAGTCCAGCGCTTTCAGCATCATCTGGCTTACAACTGCCCTGGACACTGTGTCCTGTCTAGGACACAGTGCTGCTAGAGCTCAGAAGCCAGATGAGGCACCCACCATTTTATTGTGCTTTGCTGTTACTTCATACTATTTTTATGTGCTTTGAAGAAAAGGACTTGAAGAGCCAGTCCGTGACTTCTGAAAGTATCTCTTGGGTATTGGCAGACAATGGAGCAAAACACTGTTGTATTTTGCTAATTGGTTCTCTACTGATGATCTCTCTCAATGGCAGGAGTCAAAGTTTGGTACTTTTGTGGAAGCATTGCACAGGGTTTTTTGGGAGCTCATTCCTTCATCTGGAGCAAAGAAGGGGTGAAGTCAGGATATCTGGGTGTAATTTCAGAGTTGAAATTACTTTTCTGGGGGATATATTGGGGTGGAAAGCACAGGAAGTCTTGGTAAGCACTGTATATGGGTGCAGCTTCTTACCTCCACCTCAAGTACTTAATCAGCCAGAGAACATAAACTTTAGCAGTGTTTCTGATAGTGATTTCCTAGAACCTGGTGCTTATGGGCTCCATCTGTTGTTTTTGTTATTATTCTTCCAATTTCTGCTTGTAACTGAAATTGATGTGAGTTGTTAATTACCAATGCCAGTACTTAACAGGAGGAAATACAAGGTGGTGTAGAACATTTGGTCCCATAAAACCCTGGTACATGAGCACACATGGGGCAGACAAACCCAGAAGGTAGCAAAGGTAAAAACTGGGCTATTGAATTCGCAGCAGTTCAGCAGCATTTGAATGTAAGTAATCATGTGGAAAGGAAATGTGAATTGACAAAAGGTGGGTACCCACTGATGACCATACTGTTACAGGCAGTCACTGTTCTTCTTAAGAGCAAAGCAGAAGGTGTGTGGCTTGGTGTAGTGTGTGTCAGACAAAGAGCAACTGCTTCATATTTGATCCAGTATAGAGATACTTAAAAATTGGTGTGCAATAACCGTACAAATGACATCTGCATCATTATTGCAGTTGTGGTAGAGGTCAAATGGAAAGCAGGGCTGATGGTGTTGCACTTGCATTTTCCTAACATAGATAATTTTTCCCCTGCTAGTTAACTAACATCCACTAACTAACATGGAAATTTAATTGTTTTTCCTAAACAGTGAATGTTCTAGTTCAAAGGGATGACTTTCAGTGGACAAAAATAACTCAGCTATAAATGGTACTGAAGAGTGAAGTGATGAGGATATATTAGGAGTATTAAATATTTAAACCTTTTTTTCAGGTTAAGTTGAACTTATTTTCTGCATTGATAGCTTTCTGTGCTCTGGGAATTCTGCAGAAAGATTTGAATTCTGCTCTTTGGTTGGCATAGAGCACATGTGCGTGGCATTGGTTGCAGTGGGAATTATCTAGATTTCTTGCAGACTTTTGCAAGAAAAAGGTGGAGAAGTTGTTTCAAAAAGATCCTGAGTGAAGACAAATTTATTTGGGGGTCCTGCCTCCTACTCTCCCCACCTCCTTTAACAGCAGAAGACCCCACGGCAGTGCTGTGCCTCAGCCTGACTCACTTAAGGAGGATAAAGTTATATATCATAGAACAGAAGTCTGAGGGCTCCTTGTGATGCCACCATGAGGGAACACAAGATGTTTCTGAGACAGAAGCAAAGTTTGGTGCTTCCAGACAAAGTGATGGGTCTGTTCAGCTTTGGTGACTTGTGACAGTCTGAAAATGGTTGTGCTGCCAGGTTGCTGCAGGAGTGGTGGCTGTCCCCAGCACATCCCAGCTGCATCCTTGTCATCCACAGCACTGATGCTTTTATTTTCGTTTGAACACAAACTTAAGGCAGGAGAGTCCAGAGCAACTTTTCTGTTTGTGGCAAAGCCCTTCATTTCCAACAAGTACTGCCTTAATATTGTTACAGTAAATATACCAAAATACATTTCTGGAGGGAACGCCTAGCCCTGTGGCTGTGGGGGAAATGCAGCATCAAAATAACTTGATTTATTGGTGTCAGCTATAGAGTATTGTCTGTGCATCAATTCATAATGGCCTTAGATGAGGTGAAAACTGAACAACAGTGTTGGTTAGGGAAACAGCAGATCTGTAAAGTGCAGGATGGCCTCCCCATCTGACAGCTCTGGGGACCTGGGTGAGGAAACTCGCTGCAGCTGCTTTTGTATAGAGAATAGTATGACCTGCAGATGGAGGCTTTTGCTGGTATCTTAAGCTTCAGAAAAACAAATATTCCCTCAAAATAACATAAAAAAATAAACTTCCACTTCTTCCTGTTTTTATAGTTCACTTGTTTCCTCAGTGTCATGGTTTTGTCTCCAGTACTGTAGATTGTTAATCTTCAGAGGATCAGAACCTTCATAGAAGTGTTTCCTGTACATGTTTATCTGTCTTTTTAACAAATTAGTATCTGTTCTCCTCTGAATTTTCCTGCAAATAATAGGAAACTCTCCTCTCAGTAATAAGGCTTTTTGCTAAAAAACATACCTGGATGAATCACTGCCAACAGTTAAAGTACCTTTTTTATGACTTCATTGATGGCAACCTTTGGGACATCTGCAAGTAGCACCAAATTCCAGAGGTCACTGTCCTTGTGTTAGTTTTGGCAAAGCATTGTTTCAGCTAAACTTCATTTACTTGGTTGTGAATGCATCTGGAGGACTCCTATCTGAGTGTTAGCTGGAATTCCAGAAGAGGAATGCTGCTACATCCTAGGCTTTCTCTTGAGACAGCCACAGATTTCCACTTAATCCTTTAGCAAGGTGAGCATTGGCCATTAGTGAACTGTTTTCCACATCCAGATGTTGCATTGCCTTGTTATAATGGGATGGAAACAATCTTTTCAGCTGCTACACTAATAACTTTTGTTACTTCTAGCTAATTTCAACACTAAGTGCATGCATTAAATGTGTAAATATATTCCTCATGTATGTGTGCGTGTGTTGGATGGGGACTTAACTCCAAAGTCCTTGCTGGACTCATTGCGGCCCAAGCACATCTGGACAGGGTGAAGACAGGAGAAATGTGATTTCTCCCCTCTCAGAATTGATGGTATGCGTCATCCATGCATTTCCAAGGGAGAGCACTGGATTTGGATGAGTAACTGACTTCCCCCTCAGCTTCCTATTTCGAAAGGAGCTGTCGTCATCTGACTCCGTCACTGAATCTGCTGGAGCTGGGCCTGTAGGTCAGAGCTCTTTCTGGCACAGCCTGGGGTTTCCGTGGCGGAATGCACTGGGCATTCATATCCACAGCATCTTCTCAGCACTGGCCTGGTGGCTCCCAGGCTGTCCCTGCACAGCCTGCAACCCTTGTTGTCCCTACAGCTGTGCTGGAGGAAGCACAGGTTGGGCAGCAGCCTTCTCATGGTGCTAAGATTAATAAAAATGCATCCCTGGACAAAGGAGCAGCTTGTGGGCCTTTGCCCCACCGTGCAGATTAATGCTGAAAGTATCTCTTTATCACACTCAGAGAGGAATGGGGAAGTTTTCCTTGATTTGGGTTTGGGATTTTTTTCAGACGTCTTGTCAACTTGTGATTTCCCATCATGGTGCAAACTGTTTAGCAAAGTTTGTACTCATCTTGCTTTTGGGCAGTGGTCTTCTCCCTTAGGAGACCAGAAAGTTATTGCTGTTTTCTCGGAATATTAATTTCTAGTGGAAGAGAAGGCCATGCAGGGCAGTCTTGACACATCACTCTTCTGCTGCCGACTTCTCTGGGAGCCAAAACATCACAGTGGAGTGCTGGGCACAGAGCTGCCCTCCTTTTGCACAAATACAGAGGAGACCCATCTTCACACCAAGGCTATTCCTTGCTATAATTTCTTTTGCTCCAAGATATTGGTGGACATAGTGGCAGAGACAGATAAGTCCTAAAGTCAGACTTAGAGCTGGATGAAACTGCCTGAAGAAAAAAACCCAGGTTTGTTGGTGGGGCATAGAAGGGTAAGCATGCGCCTTTTGTCCTTGCATTTAAAACCCTGGTTAAATCTGAGTTTAAGGGGAGGGGGAAAAAATTAAGCCATTTTGGATTGAGATAAACACTTGTGGTTTCATTATCATCTGCTGAACATGCGTGTAGAGTGGTTGTTACATGGCTTGAGACAGAGAAAAGCCATTGGGAAATTAAGAAAAAAAATCAGGGTATATCTTCTTCCTCCCTTGTAGATACTTCAGTCATTTATTGAAAATGGACAGTATATGGTATAGATGGGGCTTTCCCAAACATAAAAGATAGATGCTTTCTTCCCACAGATCTTCTGCAAGGAGATAATGTTGCTTCTCTTCAGGTTTCATTTTTTGATGCCTTTAAACAGTGCTGTGGTCATTTCAATTAATAGACTTGCATAAGCTGTTAGCAGGTTTTTTTGGTCTGATGTTGTGGTATTCCCCAATGAATCCAGAAGATTTGAGATGGCAGCTCCCAGCTAGTAGGGAGTGTACCAAAAGCCCTGATGGGTACAGGATGAGAAGCTGCTAAAAGGAAGGGCCATGGGAGTCTTTGATCTCTTCCATATATATCAGGGGACTCCAGCTGTCCCTGTACTGAACGTTTTTGGAAGGAATTGGTGTGAGAACATGTACATGCAGTGTGTTGAACAACTCATCCTTACCTGCCAGAATGAGAAAATAGGATGGCCCCAAGATGATTCCCCTGATTGATTTCTCTGCTGTGTGCAAGCAAAATCCCTCTTGCTAGGGACAATTCAGTGGGCACTTGGCACCACTGTATCTTCCAGCATTTAAAAGATTCTGCCTGCTTAAAGCAGAGCACAGGAAATGCAAACCATTAAGCGCATGTGACAGTGTTGTGACCAGGTGAAGGACAGCGGTAGGGAGTGGGGCACAGGCACGCAACTGCCAGCATCTTGAGGAAACGCCTGTTTGTTTGTCCTTTTTCCAAAGCCCTTCGGCTTGCAAGGGAAGCGACAGCAGAGATGTAAACAGGAAAGCTGGCTGCAGGGAGAACAAAGTCGGGGTTAGGAGATGCACGCAGTTGGCCAGAGGAAACCGAAGGTACTGGTGAGGAATCTCTGCCTGCTATAGGATTTAAATAATAAAATCCGTAAGCTATGAAATAGAATCATAGAACCACAGAATGGTTAGGGTTGAAGGAGACCTTAAAACTCGTCTTGCTCCAAAGACCTTGCAGGGGCATCTCCCACCACACCATGTTGCTCAAAGCCCCATCCAACCTGACCTTGAACACTTCAGGAATGGGGCATCCACAGCTTCTCTGGGCAGCCTGTGCCAGTGCCTCAGCACCCTCTGAATAAAGACTTTATTTTTAATATTTAACCTAAACCTGCCTTCTTTCATCTTAAAGCAGTTCCCCTTGTCCTACCACTGCATGCCCTTATGAAAATAGTTAATGCTGGATGTCCTGATCCAAGTCAGGCCTGGTGATACTTGGCAGTACCCTTTAGAGGAGGGAAAGCCTGCCTTGTGTTTTTTCTGTGTTCTGAAGGAGGCAGAATATGAGGATAACTCATAAATGAGCAATAAAATAGTTCCCACACTACTAAAAATGGAAAGCGGAATCATAAGTGTTAACCATCTTCCTGTAAGTCTGTAAAACAGCAGCTTGTTCCCAGGAACACTGAAAAGAAGAGCTGGACAAGGTACATTTTAAGGGCAAGATAATGTTTTACTAACACTGACAGAGAAGCAGAGTGGTCTGGAAAACTTAAGCTAGTTAGTTCAAGTCAGTCCCTGGCGAAACAGGGAGCTGGCTGACGGGAAGCACAGTCAACATCAGATTGGAGAGTGTGAAGCTGGACCTGGTCAGCACAGTTATACCAGAGTTTTCAGTGATTTTGGGAATGCAGGTGGATAAAGATTATCATATCCTGGTGTCTGCCTCTTGGTCTGCAGGTGGTTTTACCATTGAATATTGAGTTGCGGTGTGGGGCTTTCCAGGAGATAGTGCCAGCCCTCAGAGAGCAGTTAAGATGATTTGAAATCTAGAGGGAAGAAATTGGAGAGGACACAAAATTATATACCTGGTTTAGGATGTGCATAATTAGTCTGAGAGTACTCGCATGGTAAAAAAAGTTTATCCTAAAGAAAAGGAAAGAACAGATGAAGTGGTTAAAAGATTCACACTTAAGTACCTCTACTTTGAGCTAAGTATTAAAGTCCAAAATAAAAAGGGAGGAGCGAGGCCTTGGTTTTTCAGTAGCTTGTTTTTTAAACCAGTTTCCTATTGAGAAAATGAAAGTTTGCTGTGTGCCCTGTGATGTTGAGGCCATGTCACACAAGTAAGGCAAAGTACAGGGTTAGATTTCCTGGAGTACATTACAGCTGTTTGTCCAGCTATCAATTAGGAGCTGTGGAGGAAGGGTTTAATTAGAAGAAAAGCACATGAAGCTTTTCCGGCGTGGAGGAGCTCGGTGCATGTCATTTGTGTAACCTCTTTTCTGGTCATGGACGTTTATGTGGAGTCCTGTAAGATGCTCTTGGCACTTTCCTTTGATCTGTCTGCAGGAAAATGAAGCCCATATGGCCTCCACCCAGATCCTGGCTGGAAATACCCATCTATGCTGGGGTCATTTTTTTGTTGTCATACATATGTACAAAGGTCCATTCATCTATGAGAATGACATTCAAAATAGGGAAAACATGGTAATGATATGTAGCATTTCAGTGCTCCTGTAATGTTCAGCAGCCTAAAGCTTATCATAAAATGTCTGAAGTCCTTCTTAAGGATCTACTTTTGTGCTCTTTTTCCTATTTTTGCTATACTTCCTGCTTTTCCCTACAACACAGTTTAGTGATCCCAGTATTTAGGACAGCTTTGTGGACAACAGGGACAGCATAAGTGCAGTGGGTGTCTCTCAAGTGCTGGGCATAAAACTACACTGACCATATATGAGTCTTTTGTTAGGGCTTGTTGTTTGTTTGGAGGGCATTTGATTGTTTGGGGGTTTTTTTGTTAGTTCTATTTTGGGTTTTGTTAGTTTTTTAAATCTAAACAAAACTGGTGAAAAGTCACCTTCTTTACCTCCTTACAAGGCACAGCAAGCAGTGTTCAGGCAATATTGCTGTGGTTAATCTTGAATACTGCACTTAAGGTAGGTTACCTGGTGTTCCCAGAGGGTGTGCCATGACAAGTTTCAGTACTCCCAAAATGGACCTGGCCCTGCAGATACTCATACACCTCACCCTGCACTGGAATTGTGTGCTGAGGCATCTTTGTGCCCAGTGCACAACTGCCAGGGCCTGGTCCCAGGTGCTCTGTTAATGTTTTGCTGCAGAAGTTGAGCCCATTGACATGACTGCTGTTAACAAGGTGACTGAATTTCATTCTCTTCGCCACAAGTACTCCAGCAGCTACAGTGAAAATGGGCTCCTCTTGCTCCAGCCACTGTCTCTGCTCTTTGAACTGTGCTTGTGGTTGGCTGGCAGGCAGCAAAAGACACATCCACCACCTTGCTGGCTCTCCAGGTGCAGTGTTTACTTTAAATTTCTAACAGCAGAACCCTGTAGCAGCATGAATTTTGCTGGGAAATGGGGAAAGATATTCATGTGTTGGCACAGCCACTCACTGGTCCACGCTAGGAATTGCAAGAAGGCTTTGGAGGATGTTTCACTGGTAGGGTTGGTGTGCAATCTAGTGGACTGGGCAGTATTTAAGGGAAAAAATAATAATTATTTTAATTACAATTTTTTTTAAGAGCAGCAGCATTGCCAGCCTTGGAGCTGAGGTTTGTTAGCTTAACCTTAAGGTTAATGAACATGTGCAAAGGTGAGAACCCAACCAGTGAGTGATTCAGTTGATGCTGATCCAGTGACTTGGTATCTACTTCCTTTTGGAGAAAACCCTTGGGAGCAGGGCTTGAAGCCAGCTGAATGAGTCGGTGGCTCTTCTTGACTGATGCAGCAGCTTCTGGATGTACTCAAGAGGCGAGGGCATTATTTCCATCCCTATGGATTGAGCATGCTGTAACATTTGTGAAAGAGAGCTTTTTTCTCTCTTGCATTTTCACATGCAATGTTTGTCCCCACTTGCTCCTGACCCTGGGCAGAGCAGCAGCTTTGCAGAGGTTACCCAGGTGGTGGTTCAACCCAGCCCCATCAGCTGAGACCTGCCCCCCAGCAGCTGTGAGATTGCGGTACACAGGTACCACATTGTGGTGACTTTTCTGTGTGATTTGTCATACTGGAACTGTTTGTTGATGTTGCTCATCTGTAAGAACCTTCTGATGGTCCCAAGTTGCTCTGTGTGCTGACCCTTGAGTTTTTAGGAGGACCAGGGGCAAGATAGCCTGCAGACCAGTAGGAAGGCAAGAAAACATGAATGCTTGGGGATTTGTAACTGTTCAGGATGTTGTTTCAAAAACATGATTACAACACAGCTTATTCAAGGATAGTTTTGTCTTACACAGGGAGGCTAATTTCATCTTCCCCCATCCCTTGGGAGAAAAGCTTTAGAAACTGGACTGGCAGCAAAAAGTGCCAGGCAGCTTTCTTGAATTTTTCTGGCTGATGTTGCTTTGGACTTGTGTGCTGAGTTCTTGGTGGAGACAGATGAGGTTTGAGCTGATGGGTGCTGCATTAAGCATTTGAAGGTAAAAGCAGTGTTGCTGCAGAGCTTGAAGAGGAAAGTGAGGTGGCAGATTCTGGCACATCTGGATAGGATGAGATGTGGACCTGGGATGTGCAATTAAGATCTTAAAAAAAGCCCCATCTATTATTTTTAATTACTTGCATAGCATGATACTCTGACTAACCCATTGGTTGCAAATGCACTTCTACTAAGACAGACTATTCTCTGGCCATTAAGCTAAAAGATCTTATTAAGCTGTATATTGAAATTCAGTAAATGCAGCTGTCTGTTGATACCACTGTAACAAACTTCGCATGCTGCTTGTTGTCTTCATCCTGACTTTGGACTGTAGCTTGATTCCATTGTCATGACAAATCCAGCCAAGCTGCAAATAGGTGCCTGCACCTGCACATGTGCTCGCTGGGTGCTGGAGAGAGGAGTGAACAAATGTTGGAATGTCATAGAATCAAAATGGTTCGGATGGGAAGAGACCTTTAAAGGCCATCTAGTCCAACCCCCTCTGATGTCCCAGCATCCTTCATGTGGCCTGGTGTCTGCTCACTGGAGATGGGTTCAAACCTCGTTGGTCCTTAGCTTGACGTTTCCATGGTCCACACATGAAGTTTTGGGGAGTACCTGTGATTTTAGGTTGTCAGTTTCTGTAAAGTGGAGATGCAGCTTTCCTCTGAAGGATGATTGCAGGCAGCATGACCTCAGTCACCATTCTCCACCTTGGGGAAAAAGGGATTTTTTGTCCCAAATCAGGGTTAAAACCACTTGGATTTAAGGCAGACAGAAGCAGCTGATCCTGGAAACAGTTAGCTTTCTTCTCCCCTCCTGCCTAATCATCAGCACAGATTAGTTCAGAAACTGGGCAGGTATTTTTAGAAGCTGCTTTCAGAGCTGTAGTGTCACAATTTTTATTCTTGTTATCGGTGCTGAGGCATTTCTTGAGCAACATTTCTGCTTTAATGAGAGGGCGTTAGGGATCATCATAGAACTTGTGAGGGCACACACGACACCCTGGCTGAGCGAGAGGCTCCAGCAATGGTGAAGGTTCCTGAGCAGCAAGGGAGTGTTTGAGACACAGTGTCCAAAACAAAGCTCGTGTGCAGGGATGCTCTGTTGGCACTGAGGTTATGTGGGCTGCCAGCAGAGATTGGGTGTATGAGGATCCATAGTTGATAATTAGAGAGACCAACTCGTTGCCCACTGGAAGTATTTAAAACCCCGTTAAAAGTTGTGATGGAGGCAGACATATTGGAAGGCTGAGTGCTTCCTTCAAGCCTTCTGAGTTGTTTGGACCCTTGGTCCCAGCGCTGTGTTGGCAGCTTTTGGGAATGAAGTGCTGACAGGCTACCAGAGGAAATGACACCTGCATTCATCTTTGGACCTGTTTGCAGCCCTGCGTGCATGGGTGCTGTGCTGGGTGGCCTCTCAGCTGCTGTTAAACACCCCCATCATGACTTTATGGTAGCTGTATTGTAATTATTTTATTTTTTCCCAGCCTATAACCGGGGTGGGGAAACAAGGATCTTTGGTCGATGTTCTCTTCCGAGCCGGGAGGATATTGCGAATGAGTAATGGCCCGGCTGGGGCTGTAATGTGCAGAATACCTCTGGGATGACTCACCCCGCACAATGCAGCATATCCCTCTCGGAGACTGAATCACGGGTGGGGGCAAGCCGCCTGCCCGCCCGGCAGCAGCCGGGGTAACCGGAGCAGACACGGAGGCTGCTGGTGGCAATGGTGCTAAAACCGAGCAGGAAAGGTTTAAAATGCAGAGGAAATGGCATCCCCCAGCAGGTAAGTGTGCTCTGGCTGCGTATAATTCCATATTTTTTACTCCTGGGGTTCTTTTTCCTCCGCCTCTCCCCATCTCCCCCCACAGCCCTTCTGAATGTTGTCTAAACCAGCATATAATTTATCAGTGAATGTGTATGAATTCTTCTGTGAAACACAGCCTTTCATTTAGGGTTATGTATCAAATTTTTTTTCAGAACTAATGGTTTAATATTCACCCTTTCTTTAAATTCCAATAGGAAAAATAGATGCTGCCTGGGAAGCTGCTTCCCTTGATGTCCCTCTTCATGGACATTTGATGCAGTAGGGGATTTATAAAAAAAGGTTGAAGGCAAAACCAACGTGCGTGCTGGTTTTGATATAGCCAAGAATGTCTTCTTTTCTTTTTTATGTTCATTTATCTGGCAAAAGATGAAAACCCTTTAGATTTAGAGTGCAGTTATCCTGCTTACTCCCTCACCCCTCCTCTGATACAGACCCAGCTGGAACTGAGTCACAGAATTATTTTATTTTTTTAATATTTGCAAAATATTATCTGCTCTTCATAGTTATAACATACGTGTCATTGAGGATGTTTACAGAGGAGTAAATATAGTTGTAGTCTCTACTGATCAAAATGGAGGAGAGTGGGGGGAAAATTCAACTTCCTTTGGATGAGTGATTTTTCTTTTCTTTGTAAACTTTGAGTTTACAGGAATACTCTCTATATGTCAGCAGACATAATAATTCTTTATGGAATGCAGTTTCTGTGGTTGTCATTTTGTTGGGGGTTTTTTTGCTAAGTATTGCTGTTTATTAGCTCACATAGGGTAGCAATAACAGAGTGCTTGTGGTCAGTTTATGTTAGGAAAAAAATTAGGGTAGAACATGATTGTGTTTTTTTTTTTTTTTAGGTGGGGGAATCAATTCAGGATACATATCTTGTGAATCTACCTATTTGGCTGGCTGAACTTTTCTGTGACTTTTGCTTATCTTAAACGTGGTGTAAAACAAATACCATCTGTCATGCAACAACAATTTATTGCTCATTACTGTAAATGATAGTGCTAATTAGCTTCCTTGTAATTTGTTAATATTTTGTACTCTTGCACAAAACTAGGAGGACTTGAGGCTGCAACTCTTGCCTGTACTGCCGATGAGGTGCAGGGCAAATTATTCAAATGTATTAATACTGCCCTTTTTAACTTTTCAGGACATACTACTATGTGCACTTATAACTGTTTATTGCAAAATTGACCCATTCAACAAATTTGAATGAAGCTTTTTTAAAGAGATTTCATTGAATGGTTGGTCATTAAAAGTTCTGTCATTAGTATGCATGTCCCAGTGATGTCATGGCTGCTGTTTAGGGGGAAAAAAAAATCAAATATTGTTTTGGGTGTTTTTGTAACAACATTTGCTGTGACTTTTGGTAGCCCTAACACAGTTTCAGCAATGTTACATAAATGCTTCGATACAGACACAAGTCATAAGTTAATCTGCCCCAATGCTGTTAAAATGTCATTTTAATTCAAAATTGTGCGTGCAATAAGCTGATTTCTGGGGAGAGACCTAGAGTTGCATCAGTATCTTTGCTTGCCTATCAGCGTGCTTGTAAGCCAGCTTTTTTCCCTAAAAAGCTGCTTCCAGTTCATTTGAGGTTTTGCCCATGTGTATAGCACTTTGTGAGGATCACTGGGCAAGTCTGGCACAGGAAAGAATGTTATGCTGGCCAAAAAAAATTGATTTAGCCCATGCAGGACCACATAATATGTATACTTTTGGAAAAAATTTTATATATATATATATATATATATATATATATATATATATATATATATAAAAAATGTATGTATTTCAGGAATGAATTTTCCTATACTTCCTGGAAGGATCTGAACTAATTACAGGATTATGAAATCCCATTTGAGCTAGTTAGGATAGAGCTGTTTCTCATAAACTCAATAAAATCAGCCTTGAATGTTGAACAAACCTTTTGGTGAAAGGGTTCCTTTGTTCCTCACTGCCTCGGCATTTAAGGGAGATGTGGAGGCGGGCGGCTGGGTTGTTGCAGGTGTCTTGGTTTTTTGAGAAGTCCTTTTTCTTCTGGGGGAGAAAAAAACCAAAACAACAACAGGCCAAACAAAACTGCTATTAGTTTTTCCTGTGGAGGATTTTTGGATGCGCCGCAGTGCTGGAAGCAAAGCCAGGCTTGCCGAGCACTGGCTGTGGAGATCTGACCCCTCTTCGTTTTGACTTTGGGGCTGCTCTAGGCTCTACCAGCATCTCTGGAGCAAGGAATGTGGAGACTGAATTGTTTGTATTTACTCTGACTGTGGGGAAACTAAAATTTCCTAAGTGCCCTTTTATTCCGGTGGTGTTTGATTTGAAAAACAGAAAAATGCAGGTTGCAAATTGGTTATACAGGAGTTGGGTTGCAGGTACAGAGATTCTTTGTTCCTGGTGTGATGCAGAGGTGGGGGCAAGAAAAACTTTTGGGAGATTTTCCATGGTTTTCTTCAGATTCCATTCTAACATTTGATCTGGCCAGAGAGACACAGATGTCCTTTTTTCTTGGTGATATGTAGTGGTTTTGATACTTAATGAAAAAGTTTCAAACCTGCTGGAAATCTAAATGGTATGGAAATATCAACTTAATTTGCTATAGCTGCATACTCTCAGAAGTTTGCTTTCAAACAAATTGCTAAGTTAGGATTTGAAGAAGAAAATGCTGGTTATAATCTGCAGATATGTCACATTTGCAAGAAGCTTCACGAACCGACCAACAGATCAAGGAAGTGGGACTCCAAAAATAGCAGCTTTTAATGTCTCTGCTTTCTGGCTGTGGGATGAACTGCAGAGAGGAGCCTCACAATACGACTTGCAGCAATCACCTGGGTAGAATGTGATGGCTTTAACTCCAGCTGTTGGAGGTGCTGAGGCAGGGAAAACACCTGGCACTGTGAAATATATCCAGGTCAGCCAGAGACAGGTTATGCCCTAGTAATTGTAAAGTTACATTTGTTTGGATCCAAATAGTTTAAATTGTGTTTGTGTGCCTGATCTCTGCTGCTGTTGCATTAGCAGCCTCCTGCTGTCCTTTAGGGCTCTTCCCTGAAACCTGGGTTCTGGGAATGTCAGTGCATGGATTAAAAGACAGTAGTCCATAATGTTGAAACCCATTATGGGCAAATACCTTTTTTCTGAGACCTGGATCTCTCCTGGCCTTGTAAGCTGTAGAGTTGGAAAGGGAGGAAAATACCAAAGTGCCTTATGTCAGCAATATTGTGGAAGTTTATGATCTTATATTTTGGTCAAGTAACTTGGCTAGAGGGAAGAATAATACTGAATTATAGAAGGTGTCTGGGAAGTGTTTTAGATACTAAGTGTGACTCAAAAAAAAAAGTAGTAAATGTAGTGGGTTGGACTACATTTTCCTTCCTCCTTGGGAGTTTTAGACATCTCCAATGGTATCTGCAGTTGCTGCTTTGGAAGCAAAGTGGAAAAGAAGAGCAGCTGGTGGAAGGAAGTTGTCTGCTTTGACACTCCTTTTACAAAGACAGTGGTGAAATTAAACCTCAACTAAGGAGTGAATTGTTTGGTGTTTACTCCTGGATGCAGGATTGCAGCCACTAGCCCTCACTGGCCACACAAGGGGCTCATGGCTTTGTCCCCCATTAGTGTTGCTGGAGTGATGTGGTTTGTGTCTGAGAGCACAGGATGACGGCAGCCCCATGTATACATGGTGGAGGACAGCATTTCTATCAGCCTCAAGTGTCACCTGTCTTTTAGACACACAAATGCTTTGTGAGTTGTACTGCAGATAGGGAAACCAGGGTTCAGTGATGACAGAGGTCATATTCAGTCACTTCTTGTTTAGGAAAATTCTGTGTCCTCCAGAAGAGCTATTACACATGCACACTCCATTTTACTTTTATAGATATATATGCATACCCACGAGCTATAATTTTTAAAGAGTTCTCTTTTCCTTCCAATAAAAACAGCATGTGCTTTTCAGCACTACCTTTACTCCCCAAGTTCATTCTGTTTCTTTTTTTTCACTCAGGGTGGGGCAGGCAGACAACCTGGAGCAGCCCTGGAACGTGCTGGCTGGCTGCCATGCAGCTGGGTAATCCCTTCTGATACTTTCTTCCCGAGCTTTTAAGGCTGGTGAGGACAAATCTGAAGGGTTAAGATAGCATTTAAGAGCATAATTAAGAATAGTTTGCATGAAAAGCGTAGTACATAGGCCATAAAGCCAACAATTAGAGCAGTCTTTAAAGTTTCAAGGATCCAATAAAACAAGAGGAACTAAGGCTACTGTGGGGTTTTTTCTAATTGTTTCATTTTTAGCTATCAGTACCTCATTACTTGTAATGGACCAAATATTTTCATGTACCTCATTAACCATTTCTTATGAAAGAGTCAAATTGCAGTTACCATGATAAAAATGCAGATGGATGGCTTGGATGTGGTTGTTCTGCTACTCCAGTACACCAAGGTTTCATCAGCAGCACACACATGGGATTTGCTCCTCAGGATTTGGAATACTTGGAACCAGCCAGAGCCTTGATGCAGTCGCGTAAAATGAAATAGCAAAGAAAATAAACAGCTTTTACACTAAGGAAGCAAGATCCTTATATGGAACTGAAATATTTGAGTACCTCCCAAGTATTTATCAACACTGGCATGAGGGAAAGAAGCATTGCCTATTCTAGGCTTGTGGATGGAAACAGCAGGCAGGATTTAGACATAGAAGACTGGAGGAAGCTGCGTGTAGCCTTGAAAATTCAACATGAAGCTTCTGAGTCCTAATCCAGTGATTAAACCAAGATGTCAAGCACTCAGAACCCTTAACCACCTACTTCCTTGTATCCTTTATTTCTTTTTTTCCGAGTCCCTTAGCACAGGTTGCACTTTGGGAAATGTGGCTGTGGCTGGAGCAGAGCAGGAGTGGGGATGGGGCTCTGCAGGGAGCCCAGCGTCACTGGTGACTTTTGATCATGCAGGAAAGTGTGCCAAGGGATTCTGTTAATGGAGCCAGAGCTCTGCCTGCCCTGCCAAAGGTGAACCCTTCTGCTGGACAAGACTCTTGTCTAATAGGGGAACAGAGGTCACCTTGCAGGGGTACGGAATGGAAACTTTAATTTCTGGCTTATTATATTTAAGGAGGTTTGTCTTCAAGATGGGAAGAGCACAGTTTAAATGGTGTTATCTCGGCATGTGGTGGCAGAGCTTGTGAGGGCCGTAGGTCATGGATAGATGTGGATATGAAGGGGAAAACCATGTGGCTCTGTGCCCCACCAGATTGTCATTATAATGGGCAGGGATAGTCATGGCACCTAAATTTAATGTGTACGTATCCAGTAATACTCAGATGTAATTACAAGCCTATAGAATTCACTGAGAGGTGATGGAAATGTGTGAATAACTGACAGGAATCACAAAGTACTGAGTAGCTGCTTCTTGCTTAATTTTCCTTTAAGTGGACAATTTCTGCAGCGAAGTAACTGAAGGCAACATTACTTTTGGGACTGCCAAAGTCTCCAACTGCTGCCATAAAAGTGAATGGTTAATCCTGCAGGAAGTTATAATGCTAGTGGCAATTTTCAAGTGTGGAAGGAGAAGCAGCAGTTTCTGTGGATGACTTTTGTGGGAGGATAGGAGGGAAGGTCGTACTGAGCGGCTCTGACTTCAGAAGAGAGCTAAAAATAAGTCCAGAAAGGATCCTTGGGGAATAGTAGAAAGATGTAGAAATGTATAGTTGGCTTTCTTTGTACTTAATCTGCTAATTGTTAATCCTTATAGACCATATGGGAAAGGTACAAGGAAGAAAACAAAAACTGTCTTGGATGGAAGCAGCTCAATTTTTGCACAGTAGGAAATTAGCTGAAGTATTTTGTTTATTTCTGAGCATCAGGAAGTCAGGAGATTAAAGCTGCCACTTCAAAATCTAGAAACAGGTTTTCATTAAAAAATAAAAAGGTAACTGGTTCAATTTATAGACACACTTGCCCTATTTACTGTACCAGGAAGCTGCTATAAGGACTCGAGCAAAAATACTCTTAAAAACATCATTTCTCAGTTCTGTGAATACCTTGTGTGTGTCATCTGTGGTTGTGTATCGGATTGGAAAGCTTTTTGTCAGCCATTGCAAAGTACTCAGGGCAGCAGGGGATGAACTTCTGGCATCTGTGCACTGCTGTCATTGCATAGGTCCAGTGAGAAAGTTGGCATATCCATAAAATAAAGGCTGTGAAAAGAAAATTGCAGCATGTGTTTTGTGAGATCAGAAGAGATAAGCTGGTCCCAGAAGATGCTCACTGCTTCCCTTGGTTTGTCCTCAAACTGCTTTCAGGTAGGATCTGTGAGGCTGCTTAGATGCTTAGATCTGGTTGTGTTAAAGAAAGGGAGGCTTGGAGTTTAAGTGTTAGCACCTGAACTGCTGCAAAAATAGTCTGAAAATGAGGCAGTTTTACCTGGTGCACGATGAAGAAAGCTACTGCTGCTTGTCATGCTGTACAGGATGCTGGGAAAATATCTGGATACAGAGAGGAATTTCTCTCAATAAAGGATAATACCTGTCATTTTGAAAGGCTACCTCATGGAGCCCTCTGTGTGTTGATCTTCCTTCTCCTGGTGAGGTCACCTGGTGGCCTGGAGATGAACAGTCCATGGGCACGTCCCTTTTCTCATCCCTGTTGATGTTCCCAGGTTGGAGTGCCCTGCAGCAGCTTTGTGGGCACCTTTGGGTGCCTCAGCAGCTCTGCAGCCGACAGCGCCGTGGCTGTGTGTGGCTGCCATCCAAGGCCAGCGTGGTGACCTTCCTGTGAAGGTGTCACACCATCGGTATCCCCGTGTCAATCGATGTCCAGCGCGCGATGGGCGGCACGAGGACAGAGAGACTCCTTTGGGTGTTTCCAGCAGCTCTGTGCTGGGGACAGCCCATCTTAGCTTGCGTGTTCTGTGCAGCGTGTGGCTTCTGCTTACTTTCTCTAGGGGCTTCTCTGCTTCCAAATGACTTTGGTGATGTCCCCAGTGGATGATGGAGCAACTGCTTTGTGGGAAGGGTACAGGGGAGGCCTGGAGTCTCCCACTGTGGGGGCTCTTCTAAACCTTTGTGGTGGGAATCTGGATTATCCCCAGATCTTAGGTGCTTCCAGAATAGCTTCTTGTGAGGTTAGGAGGCTCTGCCTTTCAAAGCCCAAAGTGAAAGGCTGGTGAGACTGTTTTAGGGCATGGTATGGTCCTGATGACCTGAGCTGAGCTGATTCCCATCTCCTTTCATCTGAGGTACCAGCTGGAGCCACATTTGTGGGGTTTTCCCCGTAAAACTGTCACAGATGTGGAGGAATTTGAGTGTCATCTTCCAAAGCCCACTTCATTAATTGGATCACAGAAACCTTGAAACACTTCTTTCGTGGGTTATTTGAGCTCCATGTGTTCTTCCAGTACTTTGGAGACCTGATGCCCCAGTGTGGGAATTGGCTTTGGGTCTGGGTCGCCCCACTGTCTTGGTCCCTGTCCCTATCTGCAGGAGGCAGAGAGTGTCAGAGACCACAGGTTGTTTGATCTGTGTGTTGACATCTGGAAACCTAGCAGGCTCATTCCTTGAGGTTTGGTGGGTCTTTCTCCTACGATGACTGGAGTGTTCAGGCCATCCATGACAGAGGTGGTCTTCCATCCCGGGCAGAAACTCTCCGTTGGGGTCAGCGCAGCGCCGTCCAAATACCACCCTCAGGAAAAACTGCTGCGGTGTGACTGATGCTCACAAAGGTTCTGTTTTTGTTGTGTTGCAGTGACAGCTATATTGTGCGAGTCAAAGCTGTGGTTATGACCCGAGATGACTCCAGTGGGGGATGGTTGCCGCAAGAAGGAGGCGGTCTCAGCAGAGTTGGCGTCTGCAAGGTCACGTACCCGGAGGGCAATGGAAGAAGTGGATTTCTAATCCATGGTGAAAGGCAGAAAGACAAACTGGTAATAGACCCTAATTCAACTTTTGTCTGTTCTTATGATGAGAATTATCCCAAATCTATTGCTATTGTATTCTTGTGCAAGTTTTGTTTTTTTCTTTTTTAAATATATAAAAAAACAGGCATGTGGAAATAATACTGGATTGGACAAAACAAACCCAATCCTCATCTAGAATTGCCATCTTTTGCTACCTAGGCTGGTGTGATGCCACCTGGAAGGAGCAGGTAAATTTTTGACATACACATGCGAAGATCCCCTTTGAATGAAAGAGGGCCTGTGGTTTTTTCTTTTTTTTCTTAGACCTAGTGCGGGGGTAAGTGAGAAGTGAATTGAAGTGTAAAGAGCCCATGAAGCCAGTCACATTGCACTGAGTAATGCAGTGCAAGCCTTTTAAAAGGGCCATGAATTATTTATGCTGCATGCTGTTCAAGGTTTGAACAAGCTGAGTGAGAATATGAAGACAAGTTGTCTCTTATGAATTGACACACTCAGTTTCTCCTGGTAGCTGTTTATCTAAAAAGGAGCTCTCTTGTATCCCTGCACAAATCAAATTAATAAAGCCCTTTCCTGATTTCCAGGGCCACTTGAAATGTTATTGTTTATCTTGTTTTTATGTATTTGATTCTTCTGAAATGCACTCTGTGAAGATAGGGGCTAGCTTAAAAGCAGTACTTCCTGCACAGGCTCAAAAAATGCATTATTTGAGTCAGAAATGATCTTGCTTTCAAAAAGACTGGTGTTTTAAAGCTGTTTCAATTATGGCTTGTCTTTTCCAATGTTGTTTGCTTAGGGTGCTTTTTTTGACATTATTTGGGAGCCATGGTTATGTTTTTGAGGGGTGGAGTAAGACATGACAAGCCATTCCTGTTGTCCCTGAGCATCACTCTAGAGATGGGTTTTGGCACAGCACAACTTGACATGAGTGTCTGGCTGGGGGTGAACAATTTAAAAACAGTGAGGGGAGTGTTGCAGCATCTCCTAAATCTGGTGCTGGTGGATAAAATTTCTGTTGAGTGAAACTATTGAGGGGAGAGGTTCTCCTTCCTCCTGAGCCCCCTGCTAGCTTAACCTGTGCCACACTGGGTCCAAAACATGCTCCTGGGGTAGGGAGTGAGCGCCTACTCAAAGCACAAGCAAAAGATGAATGTGCAATAGTTTTGCGAACAATTACCATGTCTGGTGTTTATTAGTCATGATTTGGTGTTCCCCTATGTGAGGCATGACTTGGCTTGCTTTTTGGGTCCAGCCTGAGACGATGCTGGCTGTATCCTTGGGGTGGGAAAAGTGACTTTGCTCCTCTTTTGGGGCTCACGCCCTCCCAGGTGGTGCTGGAGTGCTTTGTGAAGAAGGATCTGGTGTACACAAAGGCAAACCCCACCTTCCACCACTGGAAAGTTGACAACAGAAAGTTTGGGCTCACCTTTCAAAGCCCCGCTGACGCTCGAGCCTTCGACAGAGGAGTGAGGAAAGCCATCGAGGACCTCATTGAAGGTAGCGTGGGGTGGACACTGCACCCTTGGAAGAGTGGGCGGGGGGTTTGGGTCGGGGAGCTGGGGAGAGGGAAGTGTTCAAAATCAGCTCTTGGGCTTGGAGGTCTCTTGTGCACATGTCCAAGTGCAGCTGGGGCCCTTGTCCTACAGTGAGCCAGCCCTAGCTTTAAGAATTGAGTTTTCTCATCCCTTAGAAGAGATAAGGTATTTCAGTCAAGTATTTTTCAGTCCTGTCTGTTCAGACTTCTCCCTGTTATTTATCATCAAGTTTGTTGTTAGTGCTTTTTTTGATAAACTTGGGTTTTACACTAGTGATGGCAACTCAGACACCCCAGGCTCTTTATTTGCAGTCAAATCTCATCTGACTGAGTCTTTGTTAAATTCCTGCCTGGAGCTGAATAAAACTTAGTTTGGTTTTGGTTTTATTTTGCAGTAATTAGTTGTGTCTGCATCCTCTTAGTTGAATGGTAGTTCTTGAAGACTTTGTTGTGTTTCTGGGTGTTGTTTTTTTAATTCTGTAAAAAATGCGTTTGAATTGTCTGTGCTTTGAAGTTGTCATAAATTTTTCCTTTTCACATTTCATTGCAATCAGGCAATCACAATACAGCTACAATTCAATTGTACTTTATTTTAATGAAATTTGATTCTTCATGCATTTTTTCTTGATTTTTTTTTTAGCCATACTACTTTATGTAGGGACTTAGAGAAGCCTTTTGCCTTCTCTTCCAGTGTGACCAGGATATTTTTATATACAGATGGTACATTTTCTGAGGATATTAACTCAGATGTATGTACAGATGTGTATTCTTTTTGAGGACATTAGCTCCATAAGACATCTTCATGTTCTGGATGTCCTGTCTTTGCTTTAACATGAACATGGTAGATATTGGAAGAGAATTAATCCCCCAGGGCTCCTTGCTGGTAAATACCTCATCAGTGAGAGGAAGGATGTTCTCAGAAATTTGCTTTTTTCTATGCCATTAACATGAAGAAGTTCCAGGTAGACTTGCTTCTTTCTTCTTCTTGTTAAAACTGTGAATCATTTTGAGTCATAAAAGTGATGTTTTATGAAGGTGGCATGGGATTGTGCAAAGTTTCAAGGAGATAATAACTCAAATGTATTGAATAGTGTTTTGAAGATGCCAGTGGTTGGCAACTCCTGTTTTGCTCTTCTTGATCCATTTTACAGTGGAGGTATTTGAAATCAAGTTCTGCTGTATCTCAGATACTTCAAAATCAGCAAATCTATATTTATCCCATTAACAGTACAGGCTGATTCTCATGAATGTGTTCCTCATTAACTTCCAAATAAGGCTTTCTGAATGAAAAACAATAGTTTGTTCATGCATACACAGTGTTGGGCAGTAGATTTAATTTATCCTTCATTTTTTGTTCACATACTTGATCAAATTCAGCAGGTAATATTAAGCACGACTGAGTGTGCATTCAGAACTTAACATCATGTAATCACTGCTTTATTGTGAATATTTAACCAATTGTTCATTCCCTGTAGCATCAGAAGTTTGGGACACAGGTACAAGAGCCCTATGCAGCACCATAGAGCTTCAGATTTTTTTAATTTTAAAGCTAATGTAGCAAATGGCACAAATGTTTCCACATTACTCAGTGTTTTAAGTGGGCTTTCACACTTAGCTCTGCACATATTCATGATGATGCAACTGAGAGCAGCCAAGGCTGGTGCCAATAGCATTATATAAAACGCATTATTTTAACAAATTTCCAGAATGAAGGTGGTACAAGTCGTTGTACTGTGTTGGTCAGAGATGTGATGTGGGCATAATCCACTCTAGCAGTGGGCTTCCATCAAAAAATAGACATTTGACTTGAGGGTTCTCTCCCCAGCAGATCCTCTGGCTGTGCCCACCCTCCTTGGCAGCCTTAGGGCAGATGAAGCCAGCCAGGAAGGGGGTCTGGGGTCTTGATTGGGTGTAGGCAGAGGAGTCACTCCTTTTTAGGTACAGCATAAATTTGGTGTCAGGTGCAGCAGTGGTGAGCATCCCCTACCTCGAGGCTGTTCTGTGATCTGGTGCTCACCAGGCCCTCGAGCAGCTCTGCAGGAACACCTGTGGGGTGAGAAGATTTTTTGATATGCTTCCCTACTCTTCCAGAAGATTTCCTAATGTACCTAATGAAAATTGCACCCCAGTATTTTTCTCTTGTCTATGGTTTTACACATATCAGCTCCTTTCAGATACTTTGTTTACATTGGGCAAGATGATTCTTTGAGAAGCAGGTGATAGAGAAGACCTTTTAAGTATATAAAAACTTACACAATTAAAAGGAAAAAAAATACAATCTTAACTCTTCATTGTCAAAGTGAGGTTCATTTTATTTTAAATTATAGGTTATTTCTTCCCCCCTGCCCCACATTTAGGGAGTAAGTGAAGAAAAACTCATATGTGATTTCTTGACAGCTGAGAATCAGTCTGGAGCACTGATTAGTACATAGCTTTACCATTCTTCAGAAATTAGTCTTCTGTAATTGGAAATGGTAACTGCTATTTTTATCATTGTTAATTAGCATTGGCAGTCACACAGTTGCGTTTCAAGAAACACTTTTTCAAGTTTTACCTCTCCAACCCAGCTACCAGCAGATGGGTTGTTCTTCCTTAATTTCAGCCACTCTTTTGCACATCTACAACACACAAACCTCTGAGAATCCAAATGTTTAACAGCCTCAAAAAAAAAAAGTTTCATTGAAATGTCATGTGTTTAAAAAGCTGTTGGTTTGTTTTTTTCTAGGATCTACAACTTCCTCGTCCACCCTTCACAACGAGGCCGAAGTCGGTGATGATGATGTCTTCACTGTGAGTACATGTCAGCCAAGCTCCTTCTCTCTATGCTCAGGTTTGCATGGTCAGGTTAGAAGGGATTTTTTTTTTTATGCCTCAGGGCTGGCATTCAGCCACCACCGTGTTTGGACACTGGGTGTGTTTTATTTGATGGAAGTATATCCTCTACAGAATGTGAGGCCTCTTGTTGGCCTCCTGTCGCCACGGGAAAAGCATGTCAGAGCAGGTGATGTCAGCAGCTAGAAGTGAAGAAATAATCGCCCTTGAATTTTCTTTTGGCTTAGACAGAGGTGGTGCACACACCTGCTAATACTGCTGTCTGTCTCTGAGAAGCTTCCTGCAGACTCAGGTGGTTAGCAAGGGTACTGCTACTGAGATACGTATTCAGGGAAATAAGGTTTTGGATCACAGTTGTAAACAAGCAAACTTCAAAGGTATTTCACCTGTACATGGAATGTAGAAAGTTCAGACTGGTGTTCTTCAGGTGGAAGAGGGCACAGTAGTGTGGCATCTGTCTAAGCAGCAGTGACTTAAACAGGAGTGAGCTGTTGGAGATTGATTTGTGGTGTTGTCTAAAATGTATTATGGAGTTTTGCTGAAACTAAAGCTACTAACTTCAAAAGGAAAGTTAAAAAGTTAAAAAAAACTTGTCAGGTGAAAATGTGACTGTGATTAGCACTATTCCGTGGGCTGGAAACAAGTTGCTGACATTGTATACTTCTTTGTTAATAAAGTTACTTGCTCACCTTAATTCAACCCCCATGGGCACATATTGGTTATTTTACAAATCCCCTCGTCCTGTGGGGCCTGGATGGCAGGAAAGGGGAATGTGGGTAATCCTCAGTGCAGCAACAGCAAACTCAAAATTGTCTTTGGGATACTTCTGTGGATTTTTAGGGTGAGGGAGGAAAAAATCAGTACAAGCATCAAGCTGCTTGAAAAAGAGTCCTGGGAAGCATTCAAAGCCAAAAGGTGTTTTTTGAGGGTGACGCTTTGCCAGCATGGGACCACATCAGATTCCCTGCTGAGCTTTGACCAGATCTTCCCGAGGGCCAGCATGTTGTCCACATCTGTCCTTTTGTCACGCTCAGGGAGACAAACAACAGCAGGCAGGGTTAAAAGGTGACTTCCTGCACTCTGCAGCAAAACTATCATTAGCAGCTGCTTCCCAACTACCTTCCAGAAGTGATTTATGGGCACTGGGGGAGGCACCAGTGCAGCCAGAGCCTTTTACCAGTAGGTCGTGCTTTGTTCCCAGATCTGCTGGACTAGCTGTGCTCTGCTGAGGGTGGACAGTCACTCTTGATGTGCCTGTGGCTCTTCTGTGCTCATCAGAAAGCAGATGACTGTCCAAATGTGCCTTGGATGGGTGTGTGCCAGCTCTCAGTGGGTTACACAGTGGGATACTCAGTGTTTAAGCAATGACAAGTGGCCTGTGGAAACAGGAGAGTATATATTTGCTAAAATCCTACTGGCTGGTGTTCAGGCACCTGGGAGTGCTCCTGAATTTCTCCATAGTCTTAATCTTGTGGCTGAGTGTTGATTTTTAAACTCAAAGAATGATTTTTACAAGGAGGAAGACTGACTGTCCACCAGTTTGTTGCCTTTAAGTAGGAGGTGCTTTACATATAAAAAGTTGGATGAATCCTTCTCCAGCTGCATCAAAATCAAATTCCTGCATTCAGAATGAAGAGCCAGAACTGGAGGAGATTTTTCCCACCTACTTGCCCCTGGGGAAGTGACAGGTGTCTCCCTGCCATGCAGACATTTATGGGTAGGAGGCCTGATGCAGAAGGAGGAACAAGCTGCTCAATAGCATTAGTAAGGAGGCAAACCTCAGCAGTGTTGGCATCTTGTTGGCACCTGGGGAATGAGTTGTGTCCTGTCTGGCAGTGCTCTCTGCAGGGGTTTGTGATCTCCAGGGTGCAAGAGGGACCTCGCTGGTGATGGGACCTTGCATGGTGCTATTTGTCAAGATGGCACACCAGGGTACATGTGTTGTCATACTCCAAAAATAAGGCTCTGGGGACATCTCCTTCCCCAATATGTCTTTGTATTTCTGGGATGAAGTCTTTCCTTTTCCCGCAGTCCTTAAGTTCTTCAAAGATCTCAGCTTCCTATTTATCTGGTAGGTTATGGTGAAGTATGAAGACTGCATAAGCCAGAAATAACATACTGAAGCACAGAGCAGTTTAAAACTGTAAGAAATTGGTAGGGCTGTGAAATGTTTTATTTTTACCCTTCTCTTCCATTCTTTCTATGCATGTATTTTTGACTTGTGTATCGTAGTCCATTTGGTCATCCTTTCACACAAAACTTCTCTGCAGCTTTCTGTAAACTCTTTTCAGCCACAGCAGTGGATTTTTTGTGTTTGGTTTTTTCTCTGTTTTAAAGAGAAAATACATTTGTTCTTTTTTATTTCCTAAGGTAGTTATTAAAATCTTCACAATCCTCCCCCTCTCCCACACATGCATGAATAAACTTAACTGCGTGCGGCAGAATTTTCAAAAGTATCTGCATGATTGAGTCATTTAATCAGTCATTTACCCATCTCTGAAAACCTCAGCCATTGCTGCTGCACTGCTGCCTCAAATATTTGGCCCGAGGTCCTGCTCTTCCTGAAGGTGTTTCAATCTGTTCAAGCACAGTGGGTCCAAAACTTCACATTTCTGAGGCTGCTTTGTGGCCGGCCACCCCGACTTCATCGTGCACAGATGTTTGCACCAGCATAATGCTCCCAGCTGTAGAACACCCCCCTCATTCCATACAAGCCCTGACCCCGACACAGCTCTTGGCTGTTGATTGATGCTGGGCTTCTATAAAGCCCCTGCTCCTGTTAGCTCCAGTGTGGCCGCGTGGGATGTGCGTGGTTCCATGTGTGCATCATCCGTTCTGCTTATTCCTCGGCCAGCCTGCAGCCCTTCCAGGCATCCAGCAGGGTACTTCTTCCATGGCAAAGGTGGAGATGGAGCTCTCCTGTGGCCTGTCACCTGGTGTGGCTTAGTGGAGCATCATTTTCTTGTATCAGAAGTTGGACTTTTTTTTGGGTTTTGAATAATCTGCAGCTGTGGCTGTGGGAGCATTCACTGGGTGTCAGTAGTCTTGTCTCCTGCCATAAATGTAATTTGCAGAGCCAAGATGATAACTTGGGCAGCAGTATCCTGCCCCATCCCTATGGCAAACACTCCCCATCCATCTTTCTGAACCCCATATATCCCCATGGGTTATATCCTTAAAAACAGGACTTTGCCAGCTAATACTTCTCCTGTGGCTTAGACCTACAGCAAACAACCTGTTCTGAAATTCATACCTGACAGGGCAGGAAACAACAGTGTATAGAGCTAAATGTCACAGCCTCAAGTTGAAAAATACTTATTTCTAAAATGAAATCTCCATTTAGGAGTTTTAACAATACGTAGTTGTGTTTCTTGAGTTTCAGATCCTCCAAAGAGCCCATAAATGTTTTCCATATGTTAGCAAATAAATTTCTTCTGTCTTGTACATTATAAATCGTCCTCTCAAGAGATGGAATCTGAGTAAGACTGGCCATCCGTTCTGCCTCCACTGGGGAAACACTGTCCATGCAACAGGCTGAGATTGTTCTGTTTGTCTTCATCCATCCAGCCTGCATCTTCAGCCTTCTTTAATTAACATTCAGTTCAGAAATAGGGTTTAACAAATACAGAATGTATTCTGTAATTCCTCAGCCACGGAATTTGCCATATAATTGAGTTCTTGTGTTAATTTTTTTTTCCTAATCTACACTTTTACTTTCAATTACAGATAATAATCCCACATGACCACGAAGTTAAAATTGTGAATTGATTCCAAGGAAAAAAGGTCAATGTCTTCCAGAGTCTGCAGAGTACCTGAAATGGCCTCTTTTAGCATCCCATCTGAAAAAGCAGAGGTGTTTGTTCTGAAACCTTATGACCAGTTCAGCTGAAACACCACTCATGTGTTTTCCAGATAAATCTGCGGCCTTGTGCCTGCTTTAGTGCTAAAGAAAAGACACCCACTGGCAGGAGGAGCAGCAGCTCCCATGGTTGTTCTGGCTTGTGACTCTAAAAATGACTGCAGTCTCCCTTAACTTTAAGGGAAATATAAGGGAGAACACAGCAAAACTCAAGTGTGATATTCATGTTAAAATCCCATGTATTTTATATAATCAACAATTTTTTTTAAAAAACCCTATTTTTTGTTCAATATGAGACCTGGAGAGTTTGGCAGATCGAGCAGGCATGATCTAGAGGTGCATGGTTGAGCAGCAGAATTGTGTTTCAAGGTGCACACACTCAATCCATTGCTTCTCTTGTTGGCTCCTGGCTAAAAGCTTACTTATCTTGGTTCCCCAGCTGGAACAAGGGGGAAATACTCTCATGCTTCACTAAGGTGATACAGACAGATCTTGCTGCCGCTGCTTTTCTTCCTGACTTCCAGCAGAAGTCTTCAGGCTCGTGTTTTCACTATGAACTTGTGTGTTTGGAGCAATCCTTTGCCCCTTGTGCCTTTTTCTTGTCAGAACATGGATTCCTGTCCTTGGGGATGTTCAACTTAGGAAGTTTGTTATGTGACTTGGACACTGCTGACAGTCATTTCAGAGACAGACACAATTACCTCTTCTCCACCACAACAGTGCATATTGGGGCAGATGTTTGCATTACAGTCCCCCTTCCATCTCTTCTGCTTTCCTAATTAAAAAAACAGATTTATCCCTGCTGCCTTTCCTTGAAACCTTTTGTCTTCTTTCATTTCCCATCTGGGCCTCAAGCATGTTACAGCCTCACTATTAAAATTTAGAAGATTTATATTCGCTAGATAAACACTAAATCTAATTTTTCTTGCTGGCTTGGTCATTTCACATTCAGATGGTTCTTTTAAAGAACAACTGTGGCTTTTTTTCTTTAAAGTGGACAGTAAACCCAGTCCAAATACTTTGGAATATATTCATAAGTTCTGTGGGATGCTGGAGCATCTGTCATCCCAGTCCTCTGTGGAAAATGATGGTGCTGAGAGTAGATCAGCGCTGAGTTGTGAGATGTGTTTCAGTCAAAAGTTGAGCTCAGAGATTGAGGAGCCACAAGAGCTTGCAGTTTCCTTTTTTCTTAATGCCATCCTCAAACAGCCGAAGGGGGAAATGCATTTTGGAGGCACAGGGCTCTCTGTGGGAATGATGGGGTTGTCACCTCGAGCGGATCCACCTTGTTTGCTCCGTGAGGCTGAGCAGACCGACAGGGAGATGGTTGCAGTGACAGGACATGATGGCCTGCCTTCTGTTCTTCTTCCTGCCCAGCAGCCAGCTGTGCTCTGTGTGAGCAGCCAAAGGGTTCATTGCTGCTAGCCACATCCTCTGATGTCTGGATTTTGGGCTTGCATTGTAAACCACAGCTATTCTAATTCAGATTTTAAAGGAAAAAAAAAAAAAAGTACTTGCCAAGAAGAGAGAAATTCACACACAGAAAAACCAGCAGGCTCAAATCCTCCCCTCAAAAACCTGAAAAGATCCTGACTATCCACCAGTTTTAAGGCTAGCTGCTTTTTATCTGTTTGGGGCTTTTTCCTGCCTTCAGGTTAACTTTGCCCACACAAATTTACATCACTCAGTGGGAATGGATACCAATGCTGAAAGAGATTTTTCAGTAGGGAAGGTCAAGTGGAAAGTTTTTTCTCTGGCTGTCAGGTTTATTTTCTAGTGTTGTATTTCTCCCTTTCTTGCAGGATCTCTTGTTTCTTTCAAGTGGTGCTGGAAATTAACCCATTTATTTTCTTGCTCTTTCTGCTAATACAAGCAGGCTGTACTCACTGATAATTCAATACTATTGTCCCTGAAACAGTGGTATCATCTGGAAAGGCAGCTGCTCTTTTCCTTAAGTCCTTCAGAAATGCAGAGGCAATTACTGTGTACTTCAGCCTGTAGATTGTCCTTGCTTACTCTTAGTCATAACCTGTCATTTGGACAGAAGGATATATAAAAATTACTGTGGTGTGGAGGTACACAGAACATAAAATCTGTTTATTCTTGTCTATATAACAGATTCATAAGATTTAAGTGAAGAGCTCAAGGGAGCCGATAGGAGAAAGTTTGAAGGTTTGTTTGCTTTCTTTAAAAGAAAGGAGGGGGAGTAAAGGTCTTGCAGGTTTATCTATTGCTTTATTGTATTTATCATTAGGGTTTTTTTGCTTTTGTGTCACTCTCTGATAGGTAAAACATGCTTTTCTTACTGCAGATCAGAAATTGGCATTTTAACACAATTCCCCAAATTGACTGAATTTCTGTTGCTTTGGTGTTGTTTCACTCCAAGTGAATTACAAATAAGAACGAGTTATTAAACAAAAAATATCTGCATTGCTATCAGATATTCTAAGGCTCACTGCTCTGTAGTTTTTATGTAGCTAATTATAGCAATGACTGGGATTTGTTGAGCTACTTTGCTGAGGGTAAGCAATTTCTCTTGTCACAATTCTTCCTCTCAAGACCATTTTTTGTAGTGTATTTTTTGGCTCTGTACCATTCCCACATACAAACACAGTTGGTCATGCAGCGGGATTGGGATATATCCTGCAGGAAACGGAAATTTGATCTTTTGCTGTGGTGGAAGTTTCCTTATAGCTGCATCTTGCCAGAACTTGTGTTGTAATTTGTGCACCAGTTAAGCATTCAGATTTGTTCAGTTTGCCCCAGCAGTTGAAAAGAGATTTCCTTCTCTCCTCCTCTCCTAATTCTTTCCTCCTCTCCTTTTCTCCTTCTCAACACCCATTTTGTTCTTTCCCTGTGCTTGGATGATGATATGGTGTATTTCAGTGTACCAGCTCTTTACATTTTGTACTCTATTATTTTTGTTATGTACAACCTGACTTGCATTAATTTAAGTAATCTTCAGATTGCTGAAGGTGTTGTTTTCTTGCAGGATGACCTTTAAGATAAAAAGGGTCACCAGGAGACCTGCCTGTAGGATTCCTTGTACAAAGGTGACTTGGCTGGTGCCTCTCTAGCTGTAGTTTCGAGCTGGTGAATTTGTGATCAGAGTGTGTTGTAGCATCGTTTCAGTCTTGCAGTCAGCTAGCTGCCTGTTTGTCTTCTGAAAAAATAATTTGGCTGTCTAGTAATGTACTTAAACTATATGATGAGTTAAAGTGTCAAGCTGTTCATGAGCATGTTCCCTTTTAATTCATCTGAAACTGAATGCTGTAGTGCATTTGTGTATTTAGGGCACAAATGTGTCAGAAGCAAATATAACCAAGAGTAAATTGCCCTTTCATAACATACAGTAAAACAGAGTGGGAAAGGGGTTTGGTTTTTTATTTGTTTGTTTGTTTGGGGGGGGGAGGTGTTTTTTTTTTTACTTTTGCTTTTGTTCAGCTGTGGTTCCCAGGGCATTTCTTTGGTATTATGTAAGGGGAACCTGATTTGAGTCAAGAGGCCTGTGAAAAGCAAGTTATTTTTCAGCCAGCCCAGTTCCCCCACCTTGCTTTTGCAGCACAGTCATGCCAAGAGTGAAGTTGATGTGAGGGAGCAGGATTTGGGGTTGCAGGAGTTATTTTAGCACCTATATGAAACCACTGCTGAGGGATGCAGCTTGACTGATGCATCTTTAGCCTCAGCAGATCAGAGACCAGCTACTCCATCCCCCTTTTCCTAGCACAGCTGACTCTGTGCTGAGCCAACCCAGGGAAGTGAACCAAAAACTGGCCCTATAAAAGAAAGCGAATACTTTTCCGGTGGTTTAGCTCCCAGAGCCAGCTCGCTGTAGGGCTGGAAAAGCAGAAGTGCTGGCTCAAGGGAAACTGGAGCTGATGGGCTGAGCAGGAGGCAAAAACTCTCTGCCATCCCACCAACATTCATGGTGCCACCTGAAATTCATTGCATACCCCTGGCCCTGGATCCATTGCCTTCTGCAAGACCTCTGCTGTGCCAGTGATACAAGTAAGGTGGTTCTTGCACTTGTGTGTGGTTTAGGATTTGTGGCATTTTTCTCCTTCATGTTTCTACTGTGAAGTTCATCCTTCAGTTGAGTCTGGAAGGAGATGCCAGGCAGGATAGCTGAGGCTGTGTTGATGGGGATGTGTTATGGCCAGATGTATGCTTTTACCTTGAAAATACACGGTTGATATGACTGCAGCTTTCCATTAGATTCCCTCTTTAATCTGGGCTGTGCAGTCAGCCTTTGAAGTGTACAGGCCTTTCTTTCAGCTTCAGGGTGCTTGAAAATTTGACAGAGGCAGAAAATGGCCTTTTCCATTACTTGCATATCCAACCTGAGGAAGTGGCTTTCAGCAGACAGCTATATTTGTGAGCTGCACTCTCAGTGGCTGCTGTGTTGGAACAAAATGCCTTGTCCCAGGCAGGAGGAGGCAGCAGGGACAGCTGGATTTGGGGTATCCTGGCTGGCCCCGGGCACTGCCTGTGAAGGTGACAGACAGAGTAGATGCGGCACGGGGTGTAAACAGTGTTGGAAGGAGGCAGCCTTGGGCAGGACAGGGCGATGACTGACAGCTTCCTGTGCTGCAGCAGGAGGGATTAGGGAATGGCTGCCTGGCACACGCCCCGGTGGGAGCCAGGGATGCAGGTCTGCCGCGAGCAGGAAAAGCTCTCTGCACCATTGGCACGGGGAAAAGCATTTGGCTGCTGGTGCTGAGCTGGAGCATCTGGCTGGGCAGTGATAGGAGGGGAGCTGAGTGGGAACTGTGGGGCCAAGGAGTTGCTCTCCTCTCCGTGGAGGAGCCTGTAATTCCCACCTGCTGTGTAAACACTGGTAAATCTGATTTGAATCCGTCGTCTTGTGTAACAGGTAGGAAAGAAAAACCCAAAACAGACAGAGAGTTGAGGCTGCCTGGAGTATGTCCTTGAATTTTGGAGTTGGAGGGTTTTTGTTTGTTTGTTTACTTGGGCTTTCTTTTTTTGGAGAATTTGGGGAAGAAAATGAGTAGTTTGGTAAAGCTTAGCAATGAGACATGCTTTTATATGAGGCTTCAAGATTTTTCTTTAAGTTGACAGATTCCCCCTCCCACCCCTAGAAAGAAAAAAGAAAGCAAGAAAGAACAAAAGAAAAGCCATAAAGAAACCTCACCATTTTCTGACTGAAAAAATATTGTAAGGTGGTGTCCCCTCTGCCCCCCAGGATGTGTTTGGTAGTAACTGAAGATGAACAACAGAATACCAGAGTCTGGGGAGCTCAGAGTGGACCTCTGCCCACCACAGAAATGCATTATAAAGAACTGCATCTAAATAGGCCTGTTTCCTTCCCTCACCTGTATCTTGTTAAGGGTCTGCTTGCCCTGTATCTTGTAAATACTTTATGAAAATTAAATCAGAAGTGATTATAGGAAGCAGTTCATAAGTCTCTGGCACTTTCTGCAAGAGGAGAAGGAAAGACAGCAGTAAATAAGTGCCATTACATTTTTAAGCAGAGCCTGACATATTTGTAGTGCATATGAAGAGGATATTTTAAAAGTTTGCATCAGCTGTTGGATTCTATTTTGGTGATAAATTCCAGCTAAAATATCATCGATGGTCATAACTGTGTGAATAAATGACCCCTAACTGAGTTCCTAAAATATCATATCAGTCTTCTGTGGGAAGTTTGCATTTAACTTAGTTTTTTCTCCCTCTGTTTGTAACCTGTTGTATTACATAGGAGGAGCACTGCTGGATTTAGAGGCTGCAGCGTACATAGCAAAGACATTTATGATGGATTAAGTGCATCAGAGACATTAATGATAGTTTAGGTGCATCAATTCTTTTAGCTTGGCTAATTTAGTTTTCTGTAGTGTTTTTCTTCCCCTCTTATATTATTCCCTGCCCCCTCCTTGAAAGTTTCTGTATAGAAGAGCTGAGATTCATGGTGAGTTTTGTGGAGCCGTCTGTTCCCAGCTGTGCTCAGCTGTCCAGTGTTTAACACCCCCTTATGAACTTTGCTCCTTTATTTCTTTACCCATCTTGCCAAAGGAGCGTTTTTTGGCAGTGTTGGATGTGCTAAGTTCTCTGTCAGCACCTGAAAATCAGGAGCTCCCCTTGCAGCCTCCCCCACCTGTGCTCTCTGTACCTCTGTGCCACCACAGGGATGGTCAGCTGAGGCCAGGGAGCTGATGCAAAAGTGATTTTGGGCTGCATTCCTGTGGTCCTGCACCCACGCATGCCCACGGAGCAGATAATGGCACTGGTCGGGGAGAGGAGCAGTGGCCATCACCTCCCCTCACCAGTTCAGACCATGGTGGCCACTCTCTTGGCCTTAGCAGAGGACAGCTGTGGTAATGTGGGTAATATTGTTAGAGAAAGTGACTCTGCTGATCTTTGCAGAGCTGTACAAGCACAAATGTTGGATGCTGGAGCATCCAACAATGCCGTAGTCCACACCAGGATGTAATTTTCAAGGTATAAACAGATTAACAGATCCTCTGCAAAAGGGAAAGGCCTCTATCCTTAGATGGTTTTAAGCAATTGGTTAGTTAAAACAGTTCCCAGGTTTAAGTAAAAAGATCCTGTTGGAGCAGCGTAACTTGTCTCAGCATGGAGAAATCCAGTCAGGCCACAGCACGGAGGAGTTGCAGGAATGAAGAAAGAGTGGGAGTCCTGGTAAGGAGAGGCTTTCCACATGGATGAGGACACAAGCACCTTGTGGGTAGACAGAGCCACCCTGCTCTCACCACTGTACTGTGGGATTGCTGTGCTGCCTGGGGCATTGGCCCTAGGAGCTGGGCTTGTGGTTTGGGTTTTTCCCCCCCTTTAAAACATTCTGGTTTTCCCTTGTAAGTACCAAATGCAAAGACTTTCCACTGAAGCAGTGCTCTAGCCCAGTGTTGCAGTAAGAGGGAGGGGTATCCTGGGTAGGAAATGCTGAACAGACCTGCTCAGGGCCTCTGGTCTAGGTCTCAGTCCCAGCAAAATGGGATACTGACTTACTTCAGTCCTCCTGTGACTTCTGCAAACAAAGTTTCTCTTTGTATCTCTTCAAATGCCTGCCTTTGCAGACATGTCTGATGCCTTGTACGAGGCAAGTAGTGAAACAAGAAAATCTCCCTGAGGTTTCCCCCCCTTACCACATCTGAGTGTTTGTCATGTCATTTCATCGTGTCTGAGTCTCATATATTCTTTTCACTTCTTGAAGTGAGCTGTTAAGCCACATCTGTGGCCCAGGCAGAGCTGCCCAATGATGCCAGAGTCAGGTTTAGCAGGAGTTTAATGGAGATGATCTTGTGTGCTAAATTCTAATAAATGTTCCTTAAGTTTTGCTGACTTCAGGCCAGCACAGCCACCAGCATCTTTATGGCACTAAAAGCTATAACCACAAAAACTTAAAATAAGAAAAGGTAGCAGTAAAAAATAGCTAGCTGTTTGCACTTTATATTGGTATTTGTTTCAGGGGTGACTAGAAAACAAACATTTGAGAAATTCTACTCCTGTTCTGGTATTGGACAAGTCTGAATCCATGCTTATCGTAATGGTTGTGTACAGCCAATTTGTCTTTGAACTGAACTGGAATATGATCTAACATGAAGCTTTTCCTTCAGACTTTCAACAAACTTTCAACTACATTCAGTTCCAGCCATCCCCAGTGGATGAGAGTGGCAAAATGTTTCAAAAATGTGTGGAAGCAATTTTCTGCAATACAATTTCTGTCTTGTCTTCAGTGATGGGAAACAAACAGAAATTTGACAAAAGCATTTTCTTCCATGCTTTTGTATTGCCATGACAAATTAAAAGCTTGTGCTTAGGAGACAGGAGTCTCAAATCTTAAAAGATTTTTCACACTGAATCTCTTTCTTAATACTTGGGTCATCTAAGGTCTCTTTGAAATGGGCTGTCTTAAGTATACAGGGCACAGTTAGAGATTGATGGAAAATGTCAGCTGTTCCCTTTTCTAAATGTCTTGAATAGAGAGAAAAAGGTGTTTTGAGACAAAATTTAGGATTTGTGCTATTCCACTGTCTGTGAAAGTCAGAAGTGCTGTATCTCTTTAGGCTTTAAAAATAAAATTTAAAAAAGCTGGAGGAGAACGGAAGGACTTGTTCTGGTCTGGCAAGATTAGGCTGAGGGAGTTCTGGGAGACTATATTTTATCTTAATTTCCTCGGAGAGGTGGAAGTTTCTCTGCCACGCATCCGAAATAACTCTCAGACTTCCTCTTTGTGACGTTCCTAAACAGCGGCTCTGTAGATAAGGCCCAGGCCGGCGCGGAGCTCGGTATCACTCGCTCGCTGAGCTGTTTTGCTGGTTTTATCATTCTTCCTTTCCGGACTGATAGCACAGCTGTGCCTCCCCATATCCCAGTGAAAGCAAAGGGTCAAGTGACATTGTGCCAGGGCTCCTGAGGGATTGCACCTGGGCAGAGCACACTGAGGGCTCCGGCTGCCGGTGGGGAGCCCGTTCATTGCAGAGGCCTCAGCCGGGGCTGGTTGGGCTGTGGCGTGGGAGGATGCAGCTCTTGGGCTGTCGCTTTTCCAGGCTCATCCTCAACCCAAGCAGAGCTGGGTTTCTTGTCCTGGGTATGGTGGGGATGCCTTCTCAAAAGATGAGGTGGCACTGGGCTCTTCAGCGTGGTCAGGCTTCCCCAGGTGAACCCAGGAGCTGCTGCAGAGAGCTTTGGCTGTTGCAGGAGGATGCCTTCGGTAAAGGTGAAGTTTTGCTTTTCTCTGCTGCATGTCAGGAGGCCTCCTTGGATGTTGTGATGTGTGGGCTTGCATGCAGTGGGAGATGGGAAAAGTGGAGCAGGGCAATAGAGAGCAGGTTGGCTTGTGGTTTGCAGAGGCCAGGCTGGCATCAAAACCATGGGGTTTTGATTCCTTCAGGACCATTATTTGCAAAGCTAATTGTTCAACATCATGATACATATGTTCCCCCCTGCTTCATGCAACCATTAACCATTCTAGAGAGGAAAAAAAATCTTGTCTTGCATGACCCACAGTTATTTTTCACAGCAAACTTGCAAATCCTTTAGCTGGCAGAGAGTACTTCTGGAAGTTTTAAGTGACAGAACTCTGTAATTTCCCTCTGGCAACCAATTTCTGTCAAGCTGCCACAGATTGTATTGCTTCATGATTCTGAGAGGAATCTTTCTTCTTTCTTGTAGTCAGCCTTGCATGTTGCATCACACAGAGTGAACCTATTCTGTGAAGCCATTAGAGGCAAGGTGATCAGTCCAGTTCAGAAGCAGGAGAAGTCTGCTTTTTCTCGTGTTTTTTTCATAGATGCTCATCTGTGCTTATTGCTTAGGTGTCTGATTAGCCTTCTTGTGTAACAAATCCATTTCAATGAGAAATAAACTGCAGTAAATGATTAACATAATCCTCTTTACTAATGACTGGGGTTTTTTAATTTAATGAGTCACTTCTGAAAGTCTGAGGGGGAAACAAGGACATGCTTTTCTTTGTTTAAGTCACCACAGTGCCATCATTTGCCTGTGGAAGCCTGGTGCTGTTTCTTCAAGCAGCTGTAGCACACATGCAGTACGTGTGCTTGCTCAGATATGTCCAGCTCACTTGCAACAGGAAATGTGTTGCACAGGTTTTATAAAAAGACTCTTACAGTCGTGATTAATGATTTTGTTATCCAGGCAGTGAAACCACAAGAGTTTGTGACTGCTATAGCACTCAGAAGGTTCTGGTATGAGCAGCACAAATCTCTCGTAATTGAGCATTTGAGGGCATGTTGAAACAGAGTTTGTTATCAGACTCCCTGTTCCAACAACTTTTAGTCTTGGGTTCTTTTCTCTTTTGTGACTACTGGGCATGTTTTCAATAGTTTCCCCTCAAAACCATATGCTGGAGCTGGATTGGTTTTAACAGGTTTGAGAAGAAGATGGTGTTTCTCTGAGAGACCAGTGGCTCAGTAGTTTGAGACCTGATTTTCCATCAGTGAAATAGCCTGTGTCTGGAGGTCACATCCTTTCTAGATTTATTTCTGTAGGTGAGTGTTTGTATTTGGAAGACTTACAGCAAGCATCTCATGTTTCCACCTTTCACCACCCTCCCCAAAATTTTGCCTGCTATGCTGATGGTAGATAATCCCAGCCAAGTCTCAGTCTTCCTGTGGGGGACAGAAGCTGTCCCTGCTTCCCTCACTGACATCATTTGTTCTTAGTGGCTCTTGGCTGAGGATGAGTGTGCCTTTTCTTTGAGAATATGCCTGATTTTCACCAGTCACCAAGTCCAGGTTCAGTTGCAGGGGAGGGGCATTGAGAGGACAGTAGACTTTCAGAGGCCTGAAGCATCATAATGCCTCTAATCCTTGGTCACTGAATTTCTTCTGAGGGTTTCCCTCTGGCTTCTTGAACCTCATTTTATCTATAGCCACCATCAGAAGTACCTCCTTCTGCCTGAACCTTATTTGTGATCTTACTTTCTGAAGGATACTAGAAGAATAATCCCTCCCTGCTGGATTCACAATTCAGTAGACTTCTCATCTTCTTGGTCCCTTCCATGATCTCCTTCCCAGGCTGGAGAGACCCAGGCTATTTAGTTAGCTCTTGTTGAGAAGCCATCCCCTGTCCTCTGTGGTGCTGGCCATGGCTCTGTGAAGTTGCCATGATGGAAATGCCCTTACTGGGACAGGGTGGAGAGGGCCAGCACCACAGACGGCTTGGAGCAGCACAGCAGGTACATGCAGTGATTTGGGGGTTGTTTTTTTTTTTTAACCTGTTGCTGAGCTACCAAGTGGACACTGTCACAGAGCTGCCTATTTTAATCCCAAGACCTCTTTCCTGGCCAGCAATAACTGGCTCAGAGGGCATCAGTCTGTGTGTCAGATCAAAGTGTTTATGTCACACTGCTCTTTAGGTTTAATTAGGTTTGGGGGTTTTTTAGGATCCAGCATGTTAAAAGTCTCTCTGCATTATGAGATTCTTAAGCAAAGTTTTCAGGGTCAACTTTCATTTTGACTCTTGTGAATAACAAGTTTCATCTGGAAACTGTGTCATCATCTTGTTCATCTCTCTCCTCACATCATTGATGAGTGTGCCCAGCAGCACAGGTGAGGGGCCTGTGGGTTTCACTGGTGACCTTCTGCTTGGGAGGTAGGAATTTTGTTTTCTTCAGTCCTCAGACCATGCATTCATGGGTATTAAGGGCACTCTTCCCCTGTGTCAGTTTGCAATAGCGAGGGACCTTGGTGGAATATTGGTTTTTGGAAAGTACCAGTGCTTAGCCCAGCTGATGGTCAGCAAGGTAACTCTGCAGACAGTGCATTTGTCACCCAGCTACTGCCTTTAGTGTCACCAACCAGGAGTCAGCATAAACTTCTTTATGGACGAGTGAACAGAGACCCAGTCTTGGATAGGTTGATTTCCCCTTTCTGGGTGCTTAGAATGAGTATTTGTGTTGGCAAACTGCCCATCTAATCTGAGGACATTGTATGTGGAAATGCAGCAATTTTTAATAAGGTGAAAGCGGAGAGCAGCGCCACAGCCTCTGGTATGCTGCAAACAGGTTTTGTAGCCGTGTCAACATATGTGGAGGAGATGCTCAGTTGCCCTGCTGGGTCTAAAGGGAGAAGAAGGTGTGGAGGATAGCAAAGGTAGATACAAATCAGGCAAGATAGAAATCACTACAAGCTCTTTTCCAGTTGCCTGTTGCAGAAATGCTGCCTTCCCAGAGAGGCAGCAAATAGCGCAGTGCTTGGGGGGTTGGTTATAGCTCCCAGCTGCCCTGCTGAGATTATCCAGGAGTTATATCTAGTTTGGGTGGGATTTTTATTTTCATCCAGGACAGGGAGGCAGTTGCAGGATGGTATGTGCAATGACCTCCCACTGGGTTGTTTCCCCCAGGCTGCATTGTTTGGACCACAAACACCCATGATGTTTTCGGAGTGTATCCACAAAAGGCTTGTCCCAGCAGGGCTCAGCTGTGGATCCACTGCAGCTGAAGGGTCCTGCTGCCTGCCATGGTACCATTTTAAGGCCCTGCCTCTTTTTTGCTTCATGTCAATTGAAGTTTAGCTTTGAGAGCAGGCTGGGGCTGCCTGGGCCATGGGGTGTGGTATGTGGTATGTGGCTTTCTGAGAAGCTTAAATCACAGCTCAGCATCTTGGTCTGCACCACATACAGCTCTGCAGGAAAGGTACTTTTGTGAGTACCAATATGGCTGTTGTAACTAAGTCCTGACTCTCCTCAGGGTTTTCAAACAAGTTTTAAGCTTAATGTTATTACAAAACGTTTGTAGAAACTGCCTTTTTTTTTTTGTTTAATGTCCCCAAAATGTGCTAGATATTGCAAGGCCTGAAGTTAAGTCCACAAGAATTAGCTTTGAAGGGTTTAAAACCCAGATTTGGACTGCCTTTGTCTAATAAGTTATGAAGACTGATGAAGCCTCTTTTTTAAAAGAGCCTGAATATTGGTGCAGCCTGAATATTGGTTCCTCTTTAGAGGTGTTGTTAACTATGTTAAGAGTTGATTTGCTTCTGTGTACTTGTTTAAAAAAAAAACCTAAAACAAACACATGTATTAAAAGTCTGTTCTTAATGGGAGTCAGCCATTCAAAACTCATTCTGCTTGTTGTACCTCTCAGATAACCCAGCTTGGCTTTACATCACACTGCAAACAACTGTGTATTTGCTTTCAACAAAATAAGTTGGGAGTTCGGTGCTTTTAAGTGCTGCAAGAGTTAAAGAGAACCAACATCTGTTTTTGTGTTGTAATGCTTCAAGGTGTTCTCACCTTTGGACAGAGTCTTTCAGAGTGTTGTTTTCAGAATAAACAAATATTCACAAAGAGGGTTCTTGTATTCTTGGAGCAAGAAATGCGTCTGGTGCCATTCATTGGAAAATAGTATTTAGAGAGTGCATTCTTGACAAGGAGAGAAGGTTTTTCAGGTAAAACCAGTCTTCTGCTACTGCTGATACAATTCTCTGCTCTTGAGGTTGTGCAGTCTCAGCTGACTGCAGTGGCAATCAGGACCATGGACTTGTAGCTGCAGCACATCTTGTTAGTTGAGAGGGGAGTGGGGTGGAGATTTCTTTTATTTCAGGCACCAACGTTTCAGGCACATGCAGTGCTACAGCTGTTCTGCTTGTTTTGCATGGAGGCTCTCTTTTTCCTGCTCTTGGTTTGCTGGTGCATTTAACAACTGTCCATAGAGATTCATGGTAATATGAAAAAGCTCAAAACTTAAAAATAGAACGAATGGGCAAAATCCTGGATACTGTATGGCAACTGTTTTTACCAAGGAAGGGCTATGCAGAGATGGTGGCTGACTTTATTACTTCTTTGTGTGTTTCTGCAGGAAGAGCAATAGGATTGTTAAGAAGCAGTAGGTATTGGCAACAGCATGTTATTGTGTGATATTTCACCCTTTCATGATCATTGTTGCATAATGATGTAACTAATTAACCTTAAGAAAGTGCTCAAAGGGAGCCAGGAATGTATAAAAATACAAGTAACATTCATTGCACAGTAATAGTGAGTGGCAAAAAAGTGACAAAACAAGAAAAAAAAGCCTGAAATTTTTAAAGGAAAGCTGATATTCAGGTAACTGGTGATGAACTGGAATTCAGTGAGTGTTTGGAGAATGTGTAAAGGTTAACAAAATTGCCAGTATTTTTGTAGCCTGGGTGACTGGTGGGGTACAGCCTGGGCACACAGATGCTCTGTCTGAGCCCTCAGGACCTACAGGATTGCGTCATTTGCCAGGGTTTAACTTTGCTCTTCAGAGGTAGCTCCTGGTGAGCACTCATCGTCCCACCATGCCCAGGATAACAAAAAACATGCCAAGCGAATACGAGTGGTGTTGGTGAATATGTCACAGGCAGGCTATGGCATATTATTTTTCCATGTGTGTGGTGACAGCTTTTATGGCCTGGCAACAGATCTGCCTCTTTTAAGTATTTTATGAGAAACTTCATGAAGCCTCCAGCGGTCAGGTGTTGCCAATATTGCAGGTGTGCGCAAAACCAGTGAGTGGCAAAACATCTCTTAATGCCCTGTGCTGTAACAGCTGAATATATGACGATTTTTTCCCCCCTTTCCATTTAAAACAGAATGCTACAGATAGCTCCTCCAACTCCTCTCAGAAAAGGGAACAGCCTGTGAGAACTCTGGCTTCTCCTGCATCCTGTGAACATCGAAGAATTTGCACTCGTGGACACCTTCACGACCATTACAGCTCTGACCACTACCATCTAGAACAAGTAAGGTTTCTTCCCAGTGTTCTCTGTGTCTGCCAGAGTCTGTTGGTGTTTGGTTTTCCTCCACATGCCTGAGACAGCTCCCTCCTTCTGCTCTCCCCATTTCCTTCTCAATTAGCTTTAAATGGCTTCCTGTTATTAAAAAAGAGGGGGAGGTAACACTGGTTTAGCATGTTGTGTTGTACCACGTGCACACAGGCCAGTGTAGGACTGTGACAGTTTTACTCCCTCGTGAGCCAAAGACTGAAAAAGTCCATGATGGATCATGGTGAAGGGCATATAAAGAAGGAAAGATAAAGTTTCTAAGTATTGGCTCTTCAGGAAGCAAGGAGACAGTGATTACCAGTAGCAAAATGAGCTTATTTATCTTTTCTCTCTCCTCATCTCCTTCTTACTTCCACAGTCAGTACCACGATCCTACCGACACGTCAACTTTCCAGATGATGATGAGGAGATAGTGCGCATCAATCCTCGGGAGAAGATTTGGATGACTGGGTATGAGGATTATCGCCATGCCCCAGCACGAGGAAAGAACTTTGATCCTGATGACATGGACTCTTACGTACGTTTTGCCAAAAGCGAGGCCTCGAAACACGAATACACTTATCCTTACGTAGACAACTCGGACTTTGACCTGGGTGAAGATACCAAGGGTGCTGTGATAAAGACTCAACCTGTCAAATTCAAGCCCAGGCGGAAGGAAGATGGTGAGAGGTCGCGGTGCGTGTACTGCAGGGACATGTTCAACCACGAGGAGAACAAGCGGGGTCAATGCCAGGATGCTCCAGACCGCGTCAAGACTTGCATCCATCGAGTGAGCTGTATGTGGTGCGCAGACACTATGCTCTATCACTGTATGTCCGACCCAGAAGGAGACTATACAGATCCTTGCTCGTGCGACACCAGTGATGAAATGTTTTGCCTCCGGTGGATGGCCCTTATCGCCTTGTCTTTCATTGCTCCATGTATGTGCTGTTACTTGCCGCTTCGGGCTTGTTACCACTGTGGGGTCATGTGCAGGTGCTGTGGTGGAAAACACAAAGCTGCTGGATGACTACAGATGCATTCAAAGTGTTAGGTTTTTCCTGTAGTTCAAGGAACACGTTGGTTTTGGAGCACTGAGGTCACTCACTTTAATGCAGCCACTGTGCCCGACAGCATCCGGAAACCACCAGTTTGGATCACTTTACATTGGGTCGTCTGGGGCTCACACTGCATTGATTTGCTCATCAACTGTTCTAACTAACTAACCTACAGCATAGACTTTTGTATTATTAATCTGTAATCAAAACAGACTGTCTTGTACATGTTTAAATTTTTTTTTTTTCATTCAAAATGAGTTTGAGAGAAGAACTGCTTTAAATGGTGGTGGATTGTAGAACATCTCCAGGTTATGTCTGTCTTGCCTCCGCTTGTGTGGTACCAACAGCGTGTTAGCAAGCTTTGGCATTTCTAGAAATGGGACGGTGTAGTGAATGAGATCTCACTTGGAAGATATTTTAACTTACCGTCAAGCTATTGTGTATGTATAGAAGGTGTGCTAGTAACAAACTTGTACCACAACACAGTATTTCTGTCACTGGTTTTCTTTGGGTTTTTTGTTCTGTTTTCCAAAGCTAAAATAGCCATCTAAGCTGCAGTTTCTCTTCTAGGGTCCATCGTCATTTCCTTCAGCAAACATCTTAAATTATTTCTCTGTTCCTAAAGCTCTGTGAACAGAAAGTAAGGCTCAGTTACCATAGTCACATAGCCATTGAGAATCTGATAGTCCTCCTTACCTGTTATCATTTCAGACCACTACTTGAAAGGGAAACTTAAATTTTAGGCTTTTCTCTTTTCCCTAAATAACATTGGAAAAATGTGTTTTCAGAGCTCTGCCCAAAAAGAAAGGGAACTTCTTCGTAGAGATCTGTGAATAAAACACTAAGGTTCCAGATGAGGAAAATTGTTGATATGCAAAGAATTACTAACAATGCAATGTCAAAAGCACTATTATGGCAATTCTGGGGAAATGCTGCATTAAGTGGTGGATTATATGGAAAATCGTGTGTGTTTGTTTTCTGTATCCATGAGCATGAGAACATTCGCATCCACTGTAGTAACAACATTTAGCGATCCAAGCAGGTATTGAAAAATCCAAAGCCAGGATGTTAACTACTACTTCCAGTCTGTGACCTGCGGTCCCAGTCTGCCAGATATTTGCACACGTCTCAGCACGTTGCTGTGAGCCTGTGTGTGGGATGGAGCATGTGAGTCCTTGCAGGAGCCAGACTGAGGTGTCTGCCTGGCTTTCCCCCTCCCCAGTTCACCACCCAGGTTTATCAAGTGGATGCATAAGGTGCATACAGCAGGATAATATTACTTTAATTTTTTTTATTATTTTTTTTTTATGTCATGTTGTCTTGTGTACAAGGCTTGTAATTAGCTTGGAAAAAGAGTATTTTTCTAATATATTACAAGGAATAGCCAAATAATTTTTATTAAAAAATAAAAAAAAAAGATTTAGCGCAGTGAGCTCTAACTAGCATAGTACAATCCGAATACTTTGAGGCAGCTAGGGATTGGCTTGTCAAAGCTGGCACTGCTGTTCCTGCCATAATTTCTTTCTGCAGTAAATTGCCAGTGGGCGCATGTCCTTTCCCTCCCTCTATTGCACATTGACATCAGTCTTAAAAGAGAGGATTTTTTTTTTAAGAATTAATTTGCCAAATAAATGTAAAAGGAACGCTTGCCATTCTTTCTTGGTGGAATGTCCCAACGGTTCCTCTGAGAATTAATCATAGCTTTTTAGTCAACCGTGAATTAAGTATGCAATGTGCTTATTATACACTATAGAGTTGGGTAGGTTTAATTCATAGCAGTTACAGGGGATTTTTTCAGTTGGAGAAAAAAAAATTGAATGATAGTGGAAAAGGGATGGAGTGTTACACTCTGGGTGATATGTCTGGGTTTGCTGAATGAAATATAAATATTTTGTGCCTAATAGCAGTTGACAAATCTCTCAATGGTGTCTAGTAAACATCAAGCCAGCCTCGTAAAAAAATAATTAATGAAACAACCTTTTCCTTTTATTTCTGTTCTCAAAAGTTGTTTCATGTAAACAAACATCTGTAAGATCTTCTCTCTATAAAGCACAACACTACAAAAAGATCTTACAGTTTTTTGTCCGGTCTTGAAGTGCCCCTATTTATTTAAGTAAAGTAGACATACTCCAAGCCTTTCTGTATGTCTGAAAATAAAAGTTATTAAAAAAAAGTCCCTCTTTTTTTTTTTTCTTTCCCTCTCCTCTTCCCTCTTCTCTTGGGTTTTTGTAATACTTGTAGATTTTGCTGCGTACGTTATTTGGTTCGTGATGGCAGTGGTGTAAGGGCACAAGGATAGAAATGGGTGGTTTTTTGTAAATATTTCTCCTTAATTTCCACACTGCTGCTGAACAGTGTGTAGCATTCTCCCAGTCAGCTTTGCAATACTGACATCAATCATTTGAGAGAAATTATTCAGATTTTATTTTTGTATCTGTGGTAACAAAAACATTAACCAATTTTTTTTTCCTGTTGTGGAAAGGTTTTGGGTTTTTGTTTGTTTTTTTTTTCCAAGCTATTGCTCACGTTAACAAATTAAAGTGCCTGAAGCCTCATCATTATGTATCTATATACTAAAAGTTAAAACCCTGTTGTATTGATTTTTATAAGCCTTTTTACCTCTGTGTAAAAAAAAATATATATACAAGTGTATGATGTACATTTTAGTTCTTAACTTCTTTTTTTATTGTTTCTAATATGTATGATCAGTGTAGCTATTGCTTTAAAATGTACCGTGTAAATACAAATACATCATATCAAAATGATGTCGTTTATTGTCAGAATTATGCTGTTTATTGTTGTTGAGGTGGCTGGGGACTGAGGGGGAGACAGAATGGGGGCATCTCCAGAGCTCAGGGTTTCTAAGGAACAAAATGGCTCAATTTTACAATTTTGGGTGGCAAAGGCTGCTAAGCCTTGGGCACAGGCCATTCTCATCCAGACACAACAAGGGAGGACGAGGATGGGTGGGTTTTTCCTGGTGGTTTTTAGGTGTTTTCCAGATGTTTGCGCATTTGGCGGGAGGACGTGGCCTGGCAGCACCAGGCCCCAGTAGGCCCTGGCAGCCATGGCAGCAGCCAAGGCTTCCTCTTGCTCTCCCTGCTCTTCTCCCCTGAGGCCTCAGCCCCCGCACGGCTCCGGGCTGAGCTGGAGATGGTGCAGGGCTGTTGTTCCTTGGCTTTGTTTCATCTCAGCAGGGCTCTGAGAAGAGGGGAGCAGGGCAAGGCCACAGAAGTGGCTGCCGAGCGAGCGAGGGCCATCCCGGCTGCCGAGGGCACACGGGGCAGGTTTGCAGCCCCTGGGAAGGAGAGATGCCCGAGGTGCCTGGCATGGCCATCCCTGCTCAGAGAGGCTTAGCATGGAAAGAGAATAACCCACTTTAAATGGATACCAGGCTGCCACCAATCAATGGGGGAAATCAGGGAGAAACCAGTGAGTATATCTAAACGTTTATAATTATTTCCAACGGCTTGGTCAGGCCAACACCAACCACATCTGCAGAGCCCAGGTTTATTTTTCCATAGGTAAGTGATAATAAAGCTGTTGCTCCTCTTTTATGTGCTGCTGATTGTTTTGCTCCTGAACAACAAAGCTGCCTCAAGCAGTATGTAGGAGAGGAGGCAAAGAGCACACTTTTTATTCATTTATATTTGTTTACATATTCCTAGAAACATGATGTGTTCATATAAACAAAGATTTCTGTATGCATTTATTATACAACTGATGGTATGTGTATGTTTTTTAAAAAGACATGCAGCCCTCATGAGAAATGCTCAGTGTGGGTCAGGTGCTGTGTTCAGGACTCTCTGCACACAAGATTATTCAGTTTGTGTTTGTGTTTGGCTCCATCAGCAGCAAAGCTGCAAAGTATTGCTCACAGTCCATCACTCTCTTAACTAATGGAGAAGAACTTCAACCGTATTCCTTGGCCATTTGGATTTAGCTCATCCTACAAAATGCCTGGCTAAAACCATGTTTCTTGCAGCCTGCAGTATCCTCTTGCTTTCATCCACGAATCAAAGGTGTTGCTTATGCCTGGAGATTTCTAAACTGAACCAGAAAACATTACATTTGGGCACTGAATCTGTGGAAAACACAAGTGTCATCAAGATAGGAAGCACCATGAACGTCAACCAACTTTCTGCAGCATAATTTACTACTGTTGTCTGTCTGGGACAGGTTCAGTCTTCTTGGTAGGATGCATTCAGAGCCTGAGATTGGAGAGGACACAGATACTGTAAGCTTGAAGCCATATGAAATCACATGTTGAATATGTTTTAAAAAAAAATCTAGTTCGCTAGTAAATGTAACGCAAAATACATTTTAGAATAACGTCTTCACTCAGGCTGAGTTTTAGGGTCTGACAATTGCAGCTTGGCATTTTCTAGCAAGGACATGACACCAAGTGTGCAGCTACCGTTGCCTGGGTCAGAGTGGCTCTCCAGGCCTCTCTTTTCCCTACTTTAGCAGCAGCTGTGCTGACCCAGCTCACACCCAGGCTTTTCCCATGGGATGGCATCCTTGGTTTCAGATCAACGTAGTTCCACCTGTGTGAATTGTTCTCCTCATAGCCTGTGAAATGAAGGAGTCAGAGGGTAAGGAGAGGATTTTCTTGATGCCCCCTCAGGAAGCCTGCAAATGCTTCTAAGAAGCCTCTTCTTATAGAAGCAGCATCAGGTCGGGAATGGCAGAGTGAGTGGAGGGCAACTGCAAGGGGTAACCAGTGTGGTTCCCTCCAGCTCTGCTCTTCTCTAGGGGACAAAGATAAAGAGCATTTCTCAGCAGTGCAGCTGCTTGGCATTGCTTTCAGGGGCATGAGGAGAGTTCACCTGGCCTCTCTTAATCACTGGGTAGGAGGTTTCTCTCACTCTGCTTGGAGAGTTTGTAATTTAAATGTGCAAAACAGACTTAAAACCTGTTGTGAAAACAAGTCCAAGAGTTTGAATTACTTCCATAAAGTCATGTGGGGGGGTTGTGACACAGTCTGGCTTGGAGTATCCTGAGCACAAGTTCACCACCATCTTCATCCAAAGGTCATTTCTCCTATCATCCTGGAGATTAATCAGGAAATTTGGACTTTGTCAGGAGCTTTGCTGCAGGGAGCATAAACTGAGCTGCCAGCAAGGGGTGTGTAAATCTTCTTTCTCTGCTAATTCCACTTAAAAATGCAGATTTGAAGTAGCTGTCAGGATGCCTGGAAACAAGAGGTATCATTGCATGTGTTCTCAGTACTTATCACAGACAGATCTTGTCTTCTTATAATAAAAGAAATGCAGCCTTTTTCTGTGAGAGCAACAAAGAGATACTTTTCTTTCTTTAGCGCACAGTGTTAGGTGAGTTAACATCCTCCTAACACCTTGTCCTTTTCCAGGATGTATTTAGCAATTGAATTCCTTAGAATCTTGATGACATATGTGGAAATAAATAGAAAAATGTTTGGCTTCCACCCAGAGACAAGATATTTAAATGGTGGAAAGTATGTGTGTATTTCTGGGATCTTATACTTAGATCCCCACAAATGCTTTTAGTTGCTTTCCTGCAGTAATGCACAACCATCCCATGCCATTCATCTCATTCCCTGCTTGTAAATTCATTTAGGAAGAGTTGACAGACTTTGGTTTGGCTTCTGTCAGATTCCAAGCCTGCTGCCTAACATCATGTGAGACGGGGTCTCACAGCAGCGCTCTGGGTGGTTGTAAGGAGAAAGGTTTGTGAGGGCTGTAACACATCCCATCTCTGCCTGAGCCATCACAGCTCCATGCTCCGAGGTGGCAAGGAAAGTACAAAGTGATTTTCAGACTTAATGTAATTCATGTAATCCCCCAAGGAGTCACTGATATTAGGAGTAAGTATCATTGCCTCGGGGAGCGAGAATTAATGCATACTTCGGGATGGATAAGACATTGCCAAGTCATACACAGCCTTAAACTTAATTCTTATCTAGATTACTTAATTATTATTAATTATATAGAAAATGTCACATGAACTGGAATTCCTTTTTTTGCATTTTCTCAGCTTATTTCACGATGAGCTACTAAATTGGTCAACATCTGTTTTAAGGCAACTGACAGGACTGCTGTCAGGCTTACTGCTTTGAGAAAAGCACTTTGCTGATTTTCACACTCTTAATTTCCCCACTTCAGTGTTGTGCCAGTGTTATCTTATTAACTGATAGAGCTCTTGATGTGACATTTCAGTGGTAAAAAAGAACAGGGAGAGGGAACTTGTCAATACAGTGAGACCCTTGAAGTATCAAGTCTGATATGTTTCCCAATGTACCCTATCTTCAAATCAGAGATTTCCAGAATGCAGATTACATTTGGCTCTGACCTCATTCAGAAACTAAAAGCTCAGACACTTCTAAAGTTTGAAGCATTATCATCCTTGTGCCCCAGAGAGTAATTTCCAGCTTTAAAAGCCCAATTCCAGAACAACTGAACGCAAGTGATTTCACTTTAAAAGTGCTTACTCTTTACAACTTCCTGAGAACAATGATAAAAGCCAGGTTACAAAGTATAACTTTCAACCACATTTTGCAAAAGTCCAGGCCACAGCTTACAGCAGAGAGTATTTTGGTGTAGGCAGCCAAAAGAAGCAGTACTCTGCTGGTTTTGTTCAGGAGTCTGAACATTGCAAAATTCAAATCCCAATAAATTTGTATCAGAAAACACTGAACAGCTAAAACAAAAAAGGAAATAGAAGTTAGGACTTAATGCAGATGCGGGGAATATGGTTCATCCTAGATATGAAACATAAGAAATACAATCTTCTTTTTTTAATTTCTTTTCTTTTGAGGGACACCTGAAAGGAAGCTCCCATTGTCACAGTAATGTATGGGTATGGGGCCTGATGTTTAAGCTGGAATGCCCCCAGAAGTTTCCATGTTTCCCTTCCTTTCCTGCGAGGAATGGCGGATGGTCTGTGGCTCCAAGAGGAGCGTTCAGAGCAGCACCGTGGCTCAGGCTGTCAAACTGGAAGTGTATCTATGTATATGTATATACATATCCTTTTGGAACAGAAATCCAAAATTACCAACATGATCTAAAGTCCTAAGTGAGAGCCACGCTTTAAATAACCAAATAAACAGGTAAAACTCCAGCTGTATGGCTGACCCTGGTGGCTTGGCAACAATGAATGGGGTTTTCTGTGCAGTGACCCCAAATCTTGGGGATGGCTGCAGGATTTCTCTGTTCGCTTAATGAATAGATCTCAGTGAACATCTTCATCTAGAGCAAAACCCCAGAACCTTATTAAGTGGTTGAGCCAGCCACAGAAATGAGAAGGCTTCCAAATAGCAAGCAAAATAGCAATAGGATGAAGCAGAGAGATATATTCTGCTCAGAGGAGTTTCCTGCTTTGCTGTGGCTTGGGGGTCACGTGCTGGATGGTCAGTGATGCTGTTTCCCAGGGGACATTGACTGGGCTCTGGGGAAACCATGGGCATTTTGGCAAGCAGGAAAGCCTGTGCATTCATTCATCTGTCTGAAATGGAGGAGTTTGTGGTAAGCCACGTGGCCAGAGCAAGGCAGCCTTTGCAACAGTGCCAGTTCCACAGTTTAAATACAGTTTCTGCCACAAGGCTGAGACATAGTTGTACTTCCACATGTGGCCAGAAATGCCACAGGCCTGGAGCAGGCTGCAGGGTGAGCAGGGTCCTCACACTTACCCCTGACTTTGCAGAGAGATCTCTGCAGAGAGATTTGAAGGGCTGCAATGTGCCAGAGAGGTAGCAAAAATGCCACATACATTTCATTTCAAAACTCTTGCAGCCATCCCCAGTACAATGCTATTTGCTGCATTTGTGCTTCTCTAGACTTTAAATAAATGGGCTCCTTCCAGAAACAGGTAGGAGACAACTGGAGACTCCTCTCCACTTCCCTGAGGTAAAATCCTAATTCCACTTAACTCAGTGGCCAAAGACCCAGACACTAAAGTGAAGCCAGAATTTCTCTCCTGGGATTTGAAGGGTTTGGATGCCAGTATCTTAAGATTTGGTATTCAAAACTCCTCCTCCACTGATAGTTCTCTGAGGTGAACTTCCCATGGTCTTCTTGATCAGCCTGGAGAAGACTGAGGGGAGACCTCACTGCAGTTACAACTCCCTCAGGAGGGGAAGAGGGGCAGGCACTGATCTCTTCTCTCTGGTGGCCACTGACAGGACCCAAGGGAATGGCCTGAAGCTGTGTCAGGGAAGGTTTAGGTTGGATATTAAGAAAAGTTTCTTCATCCAGAGGGTGGTTTGGCGCTGGAACAGGCTGCTCAGGAAAGTGTTCCCAGTACAAAGACTAACAGTTCAAGAAGCATTTGGACAACCCTCTTAGGCACATGGGGTGATTGTTGGGGTGTCCTGTGAAGGAGTTGGGCCAGGAGTTGGACTTTGGTGATCTCTGTGGGTCCCTTCCAGCTGAGGATATTCCATCACTCTCCTTCCCCCATCCTCCTCAGAGACACTGGATACAATGACAGTCTACATCCATAAAAGGGGATTTCTTCTACTGCATCGTGCACCAGTTCCCCAGTTCTGTCTTGAAAGAGTTGTTTGAAATGGGAGCCACTTTCTGCTGCTGCAAAGGAATAAGTGTCCTAGTGACAGCTGACGGTTTTGTGGGACCCTAGGATCACTGATTTTAAACTTAGCTTGTCACTCATTTTTTTTCCTGTGCCAAATTACCAGGACATTTCATTTAGTTGGACCTTCACAAAAGAAATAGAGGTAGGAGGAGTAAACAGTTTTGACTTAAAAAGTGACAAATTGGCAGGGAGGTTCTCTCAGCCACCTTTCACTCATTTTTGGCAGCTTGCAGGGTTTCCAGCTGGCAGCAGTTATTTCTGATATTAAGCTGAAATTCCAATCAAAGATTTTTTAAAAGGCTGAAAGGCCTGTGTAGTAACATTCATGACCAAAAGGTCCTGAAACAAAGAAGCACCTCTGAAAGGACTGTGTTTTCAAACCCACTCACATACATAACATTTTAAGAGCTGTCACCATCAGAGCACTTTTTATGGCCAGTTCCTGAAGGAAGTGGTTGTAAAGATGTGGCATGAAGAGCAGCAAATCCAGGTGCTGAGCAGAGAGCTTTTGAACTTAGAGCAAATGCGTGATACTTTTTTCTAACCAGAACAACTGCTGTTTGTGACCATCTGAACTTTGAGCTACAAGAAAATGTCTTTGGGGTTCATCAGGCTGATATCCTGTCTCTAACCACAGCCTGTACTAGATACTTCAAAGGGAAAGAATACAAGAAACTCTGTATTGGAATCATCTGCTAGCAGAGGAAATTTCTTCCCAACATCAGACAATTTGTCATTGATTTATCCCCTCAAACAGGAGAGTTTATGTGCCTCTTAAAACAAATCCAGTTGAATGTTAACAGTGATGTGAGTTTATTCATTAACCCTAACAAAATTTTATTTGAAATATATTTGATTTCTCTTAAATAACAACTCTTCTACATTTTCTCTGATGGTTTTCCTAGTGCTGAAATGACAGTTTGAGGGTTTTTTTCCAGCCACCTCTTTATACAGCTTGCCCTTGAAATGTGACGATGTTCAGGAGCTGCAGCCCTATGGCAGCTATTTTGCAAATGACAGTGTCTCCTCCTCCAAATTCTTCTCCTGGCAAGAGATTTAATCCTCTTTTATGGCTCCTGTAACCATCATTTCCTGATTGTTGGGATGATACTATGTTCTTATTGCTGTACAGTTTCTCTGGAGCCTCCTGTATGTCAAAGACCCAAAACGGATTGAGGGTATGAGGCAGGTAGTGAAAACACAGCAATTTATTGCTTTGTTTGTTTGTCACATTGCTGACATTGAGCTGGATTTATAATATTTGTTTTCTAGAACTCAGATACTTTCCAAAGTACAGCTGTGCTGTAGCTGTGAATAAAAACTAGGATGAACGGGGTGTCTGACAGGAAGGTGAAAAGTCTGTATTTAGGCTCAGTGGGCTTTGCACTGAGAGGTGTTGAATATCTTAATTTTTTCTGAAACCCATGAGCTTGATAGGTGTAAAACATTGACCCTGCTGAGGTCAATGGCAAACTTCCCACTGACTTTAGTAAAGAATGATCACCCTCAAAATACAGGGTTATGAAATTAATTTTTGGCAGCTATTTTCCTAAGAGTCTGGCTAATGCACAGAACAAACCAGAATGTCTCTGTGGGTTTTATTTCTTCATGCAAAGGTCTATGCATTTTCCCAAAACCTATAATGAAATACAGAAAAATTCTGCAGCCTAAGTTGCCATCACACCCATTTAAGGGTCATTTATTTGGTCTTAGTCACAAACAACACAAAGACCTCCTTTGCTTAATACAAGGCCTGGCCAGTTGAGCAGTTCAGCCAAATAGTAGCAGCTTGGTGGTTCTGCTGCAGAAACTCAGTGGTTGATGTTTGGATCCTAATGTGAGACTTCTAATCTGGTCGTTTAGTGAATTTTAATTGCTTCAACATGAAGTACAGATGAGCAGCATCTCTGGAAACCAGGCCACAGATCACTTAAAATAGTAGGTACAGGGCTCTCTAAGATGTGGGTCCTAAGGCTCTGCGCCTCATTGAATTTAATTACAACTTGGAGTCAAAAGACACACACAAATTTGTCTTTGGCTTGGTTTCTTACAGATTTGTATTTGCACCATTAATCTTCTGCTTGTCCTGTCCATTGCTGCAGCAATGCTTCTTGAGCCACATGTCCAGGAAAAACCAAACCTAGGTCTCGAAGACATTAATCTCCCACAGGCTTCATAAAAACAGGCATCTGGGTAAGACAGAGAGCTCTTAGTACCCTTGCTGAGCTCATCCCTGATTAGACACTGGGCAAACAGTGTGGGAAAACCCCTGTTACAAGTGCCTTACCTGTGGATAAACTCAGCTGACACTCATGCCGTGCTGGACACTAAACAGCCAACCCACAAGAGCAGCTTTGCTTTCACACCATACCTCTCACTTAAACAGCCAGTCGTGCTCAGACACATCCTTTAGAAACCAAACCCTGTTTATTTCATCACTTGTGGAATACTTGTTTTAACATATACCAGTGATATCTAGGAGGGAAGTGACATGTTTTCTCAATCAGAGCAAAGATATGTGTCAAGTAATGCCCTGGGTTTTTTCAGTTTGACTAGCTGCTAGAGGGTCTGCTTCACAATTTGTTAATTCAGCTGCGAGTGTTGGCTGCATCTTTGAAGGACTGTATGTGGCTGATTTTTTGTTGTTGTTGTCAGATTGAAGTCTGCGTTCACCTTTTTTTACCATTTTCTTGTGCATCAGTATCAGTATTTTTCCATCTATGAAACTAAATTATTATAGCTGCAAAGTCAGTGATTCCAAGAGATTTCTTTGGTCCTCTGCTTGTATGATGAGAGAGATTCCTGCGCTCCAAAAGGCTTAAAATGTCTGGGTCTTGCTAATAATAACAACCCAAAAGGGAATAGTCTAGCTGAATGTATGTAGGCCAGACTTAATCAATTAACACACTGAGATAATGACATACCAGCCTATGGAGCCTTCTAAATATAATTGTGTGTGAAGAAGGCCACTGGCTACAGGATGGCTTCACAAGTTAAATACTACAGGACTGCCAATATTTAGATCTGGGATTTCCAGAAGACCACACAGAGACAGAGAGCAACAGCAGCTTCTGAAGAAATGTGCATCTTTCCATGCTAATATCTCTACTGAAAGCACAGCTCAGGGGACACTAAGATCAGAAATTTATTTCCACTTCCATCCTTTATGGCTGGTGGCTGCAGGCTGATACCTGCTGGAGTTGTCCAGCCAATGGGGTTGTCCCCATGTACATCACTGCATCCCCATGTACATCACACAGAAACTTTGCTTGCCTCGAAAGTTTCGGTCGTATGCACTGCCGTATTGTTTGAGCTCATGTGAGCAGAAGTTTGCATAACATCTCTTAAGAAAGTGGGCCTCAAAATGTCAGAGGGAGCCCCCTTTCATGTAGAAGATGAAAGCCACATTGTCTTGGCTGAATTCCAGCATCTATCCTTGTGTGTTCGAGCGGATGATGGAGGATTTCTGGTGGTGGCTCCTGAACCGGGTGCCCTTTTACAGCCAATAAAGCTGAGTTGATTTGCCTTGATTTTGCCGTGGGCTAAGTTGGGTACAAAGGGGTTACAGTAAACTCTTAATTGGTGGCTGCTTGAATGTGTGTGCAAGCCCCTAGTTCACCCATGTGTACAAGGAGGGCAAAATAGGGGTGCCTTCCTTTTTGACCCTTTTGTCTAATCTGGTTTGATTGTAAGATCTTCCAGGCAGAGATTGTTACCGCGTGGTTGCACATTGTCTGCTGTGCTGGGGACCCTGCTTCCAGTGGTATATAACAGCCCTCAGCAGCTACTCTCACGTGAATAAAATATGACCAGCAGAGTGGTCTGAGTAATCTATCAAATAATCCCCAGCTCCACCCACATGCAGCTCCTCCATGTGAATCCTGAGGTTAATTAAAAGAATCTAAAGAATGGTAGGGTTAGAGTGATTTTGGTTGAGCGCCGAAGATTGATGTAACCTCACAAGCTCCCCAGGCTTGGGGTTTTACATTGTTGCTGGCTAGTCCCCAAGAGACCAGGACTAGGTTTCTAGCTGCTCTGTGGAGGCTATGCCAAACTACAGGTTTAAATATTCATTGCATTCTTCACATGCCAAATCATCTAAATTGGAAAGCAGGAGTCTAAGATTTTGCAAAGCTGCTCTTGCACAAAAAGACCATTAAAAATTCATCGTGACAGAGAAAAAACAACAACATTGCCAGTAGTAGGGAACTTTCTGTTGACTTGGCTAATGCTGTGTGGAGCTAACCCACATTAATCCACTTAAATGGAAGGGTGAGCCTGATCCAGTAAAAGCAATAAATCCTCTTTAGAGCTGACCAGACTCCAGTTGCACTATAGGAGAACCAGGCTGAATGGCAAACAGTTGGCAGAGGATAACTGGATGGGGCCTGAATTTCCAATGCACCAGATAATTTAACCCACAGCATCCCCTTTCCCTTATATGTGCAAACCAGCTGTGGGTAGGACCATATCCCAAAGTTCTTGGCACCAGAGGTGGAATGATAGACTGCAGGACAGGGAAAGTCCCTGCCAGTACAGAACTGGAAAGATTGAAGTAGCTCTCTGTTATCACAGGGACTGGGTACCTGAAATGTCTGTGTTGGAAGAGTTATCCCAAGCAGCTCAAGCAAAAGGGGTGAAATGAAGGGAGCAGATGTGGACAGAGAAACACCTGACCTGGACCTGGAGCTGCCTTGGAGGCAGTTTGCAGGTGTTAAGAGAGAATGGTCAGCTGCTGTTGCCTTGCTATGGGTGAGAGACTAAGTGGGTTGCTCTTAAACTCCACAGAATTACATCTGAAGCTGAACCGGCTTGGGAGCAAGAGGATCTGCGTGCCTGGGAAGTGGCTGTTGCTATCAGAGAGCAATTTTCTCAAGGCTGACCCAAGACATGGAACTAAAGCCAGACTGGGTGAATATCTCTGTTTCCTTATTCCTCTGAGAAACTGGGCCTGCATTTAAAAGGCTGCTTAACACTTTGAAGCCACCCACAGTTCTGTCTTTGCCTCCCACGCAAGCTCCAAGGAACTGACTCATTCCCACCGTATTTTCAGCTGCGCGTAGATCCTGCTCACAGCTCGGGAAGTTCCCCGTTCAGCCAAGCAAATCAAGTGCACATTGTGCCTTGAGTTAGCTGAGCTTGAAAGGGCTTTGCGACACCGACTCACAGCCGACTGTATCTGAAGACATCTGGCCTGCCTTTTAAAGTCGAGTAGGGGCCATATTCTTGAGTTAGCTGTATAATTTATGCCTTATCTGCTGCTCTCTATTCATGATGCTTCCTTATGTTAAATAGCTGTGAAAATAAGTGACACTGTCATCTGCTGTTAAATGGAAAGAGGTCTGCTCATGAGCAGGCATTCACCTCTCTTCTCCTCTTCCAAATGGCAAACTCTCATTTCTCTTGCCATGGAGACACTGTTTTGGGTTTTGCAGAGCTTTCAAGGGTGTGAATGATACATACAGCTCTGGATGGTTTGTGACTCAGGAAAACTTTTCTGCAAGGGGAGACATAGGATCGTCCCTCTGTCTCTTGCCAGTCTGGTGAGCTGAAATGTTCTTTCCAGTTTGGACTGAAGTCCTGACATCCCTGGATTTCTAACTCACTAATTCTTTCACTGCTGAGGAGAATAACTCACTTCTTGCTGACATCATGCTGTCCTCCCGCTATGCCATATCCACTGTGAGTCTTTAAACCTTCCTGCTAAGCCTGAACAATTACACCCACGTTTTGACTGGGAAACAGAGACAGATGAAGGCAGTTAGAAGGAGGACGTGGGAGCCTTGCCTTCTATTTTCCTGTTCTTCACACTGGGCTCATTACTGCCATCTCTTCCCCTGCCTGGTAGCAAATTTCCAGCAAATGAATTGGGGTCACCACTCCCAGCTCCTCTATAGAAAATAACTCTGGTCTATTTGGGCTCTAGACCACTTCTGCATGCCATTACACCACAGCAGAGTCTTTACAGATAAACATTTGCAGGTTTGTAAGCACAGTCCTACTCACTACATCATTACAGAAGAGAGGGGGAGTAAACATCCTTTGCAGTACAAAGGAATTGTCAACAAACTCGGAGAGAAGGGGAGAAATATCCAAAGGCACTGTCCATTTTTGGCTTGTTGCATTTGGTTTCTTTCATGCTACTCACTGAACGTTTGCTCCCTCTGCAAAAATCCAGGGCAAAGGCCTGGCTGTTGTCTGCACTATTAACTAATGAAGTCAGGAATTTACCTCTGTTGCCACCTGGGAATTGAATAATACAAAACCTAGCTCCTCTGTCCTGCTGGTACTGGGCTGAGTTCCATCAGCTTCTGAGGAGCTTTTTGGAGTGCAGAGTCCTGACCTGCTCACAGTGGCTTGTATGAGCTGAGACATTAATAAACAATAAAGGAGATAAAGGAGAGGCTGGGCTGAAAGCAACAGCTGTTTCCTATGGACTCCTGAATAAACTCCAGCTCTTCTTGCTGATGGGCTGGGCTTTTGTCATTGTGCAAAGGAATGAACTGCTCTGGGAATCACATTCTGATATGAGAGCAGTGGTGTTTGTGTATCACTAAGTATAAAGGGTCTGCTCAAAAACTTTTAAGAAGAAAAAGATGTCTACTTAATAGTGTACTTATTTCAGGTAGTTCCCAAACTTTTAGCTGTGTTATCTCACTTCAGCTGTGGTTCTAGAAGTAGAATTACACCCAGGCTTGCACATGTAGCTCTTATATGGCAAAGAGCAAAGTCCTTAGCCCAAGATAAGGACCAAGATTTGCTGACTCCAGATGTGCTCCTCTACTGTAAAACACTTTGGAGGCCCAATGCTACACTACACAAGCCACTCAGTGGTTTTAACATTCATTTCACCAGGAGCAATCCCTTCTCTGTGTAACTAAGCAAAAGGTTTGGCTTGAGCCTGTTGCTATAATGAATTTCTAAAGCTGGGCTTGTGGGAATGACTCCATTAGTTAAGCACGAGCCTCTGCCTCTGCTCTACCCCAGGAGTTCACATCAAGTTTTGGAGCTTTAGGCATTTACTCCTGTTTTCCACCAGTGGAGCAGAGAGATGAGCTTGGCCAGGAGAAGTGGATTTTCCTTCTATTTCTGTTGTGTAAGCTCATCCCATTTGTTTGGAAATCAAGTATTTTTCTTTCATAGAGAGGCAGAGGTTTTGGTTATCTCAATAGTACACCAAGAGAAAATTCTAATATCAGATCCAGGAAAGAGATAAATGCAATATATCTTAATGCAACAATGTCCTTTGCAGTTTACTAGTACCAAGTTACTATATCTGAAAATCCTTTAGAAAGTCTATTCACTTAAGGTAATCTCTCACTTTGGGGAAGACCTGGTCACTTCTATTTATATGTGTAAATCCTCCCACAAATTATTCCAGATTAGCGAGTCCCTATCCTCCCTCCTCCCTCTCTGTCTCCCAGTTGAGGAAGGGTGGCTGCAGACTGCCATTGACACTGTCACTGCAGAGACCTTCCTCACAAAAAGGAAGATCTTGTAGGGAGCCAGAATTTCCATTTGGCTCCATAGGGAGCCATTTATAATTTTTCCTTTTTTTTTTTTTTTTTTTTTTTTTTAAGCAGTGTGTGTAACCTGTTTTAAAATGTGAATAAGCAGAACCTGGAGTGGGTCCACTGATGCATCCCCTCTTCAGTATGAGGCACTTGGCTCCAGCTGTGGTGGGAATTGAGGGCACCTGGGTCTAGTGGGCTGTGCTCTGGGCCTCTGTGTGACTCTGGGGTGGCTGCAGGGTACCTGGGCTGCTGGCAGACTGGCCACCTTAGGAGAGCAGAGCATACCAGCCCCATCTCCCCAGTGAACAGAGAAATGGAGCTGTGACTCCATCCAGGTTGTCTGTATCTTCCTTTTTTATAGGGGGAAGGGTAGGTAAAATCCCTGGGAAAGTGAAATCTAAGGGCAATCGAGACTTAAAACTTCCATTCGTATATTTGAAATAAGTAATACCTTGCCTTAGAGCAAACCTAAATATTTACAAACACAAACCTGCTAGATTTCTAATGCTGTTTCTGAAATCAGTGTATTAAAAGGTCAATACCAGTTAGAACTCAATCCCTTCACTATTTCCCTTTTAATTTATATTTTCTATTTTTCACCAAGTCTTGCCCATCTCAACTGCTTTCCTGAGGCTCTTTTTCGTTTATCCTACACAACTTCCTTCCTTCCTTCAAGTCCAGACCCCCTTGCTCCCCTGGGACTTTGTATGATAGCTAGGCACTAATCATGTACTTCTGCCCCAGAAGCACAGATAGGGGCTTCCTCCCCCTGCTTCCAGTCAAAGGAGGATGTAAGGCATAATGGTAATCTTAAACAACACTGCTATTCATTGTTTGAGAGATCTGGGAAATATCCTTGAATTCAGCTTGCTAAATTAGCTGCTTCTTGAGTAACCCACAGCTGCTGTGTATCTGTCCCATTACATTTTCCAAATTGCAGCAGTTCTCATTACGTATGATATTCTCTAAACATATGGACCTTCCACTAGTTTATGTCTCTGTGTAGCTCTGTTGCCATGAATGTACACACAGAAACATTTTCTTTTGTACTTTAAAAAAAAAACCCAACAATTCTTGAAAATAGATTAAAGACAGGCATTTGCAATTACTCAGATGGAGCAAAGATGTTGGAGTGCTTCAGAATACAGCCTTTGTCAGCAGCCAATACTTAGATTAAAATGTTGCTTCTGGCAGTAAAAGTGTAACTACCAGTGGTTTAAAGCTTCATCCTGCCTGTTGTGCACATGAACATCTCTCTTGAAGTTGGCAGGCGTCGTCCTGTGCTTGCAAATCTTGAAAATCAGATGGACCATCAGTGTAAGGTGATGCTTAACTGTCTATATGAGGCAATGACATGGGTTTGGATTTGGTCTTGTGTGTTTGCTCCTTCACATTGATTTACAGTGGAATTTGGTTTGCAAGAAATTGTATTTCTGGTGTTACTGTGTTTACACTTCCTACTCTTTGATAACTTCTCTGTAAGTGCAGGGAACTTAAGGAAATCTTGAAGAGGAACATTTCTGTGTCTCCTCCCTCTTGTGCGTTTTCTAGGCTTTGTCCTTCAAAATGGAGCAGCATCCTTGAGGAAACCCCAAACTTCTGTGTTCACTGTGCTCCTTGGGACACAGCTGGTTCCAACAGGGAGTAATTGAAGCATCAAGAACTTTAACTAAAAATGCACTGCTGAACAAGTGAAAATTTTCCTTGAACCCCTAGAACTCTGTTCAATGCCTCTGGTCCCATTCAGGGTTTATTTCATTGACTTCAGGAGGAGTTCTGACCAGCAAGGAGCATCTACTGCACTCTAAACCTTGGGAGAAGTGACATGCATTTGCATTTTGTCTGTTGTCACATCACACAAAACAAGGGGTGACAAACTACGTCCTCTGTAGTGCATCCTTGGGCTATGCTTGATTGTGTGGCCACCAGCAAGGGGCAGCAAGTGTCTCTGTCACAGTGGTCTTGACTGTGTTATTAGGGTTAGTAAGCTAGTGGTATTTATCTCATCACCTTCCTTCCCTCTGTTCCTGGTCATCTCTTATCCCTCTTCTATTTTACTCCTCTTTGCTCCTTTTATAGCTAAAGATGTCCCTCAAACACACCCACCTAAGTACAGGTACAGCTTGATTCTCTTCGGTATCTGAGGCTTCCTGCAACACACATTTCTATCCAACCCCTGCTCAGTGCTTTGGTGCTGCAGGAGGGGAGGATCATCTCTCTCCAGCAGGAGTTACAGAGCAGCTGGAGATGGGAATCTATGCAAGGATGTGGCTCTCCTGCAGCCTGGGGGAGCTGCCCATTCTGGGGGCTCTCAGGTACCACTTCCATGCTGGTGCATTTGGGAGGCTGTGTGATGCATCCCTAGGAGCTGGTCAGCTGTGGGCAAGGAGCTGCCAAGCCCTGGCAAATCAGAGCTGTGAAGACAGAGCTGTGGGCCCTCGAAACCAGCCAGGTGCTTCATCCTCTGTTACAAGATGTCTCCTCCTCCTCAGGATGCACAGGCAGGAACTCTGCAAGAGGCCCTTCTCACGAAATAGAGGAAGAGGGTTTGGATTTCCTTTCAGTGGCCTCTAAATCATTTGTCCAGAACAGAGAGCTGTCTCTTCCTGGAAATATTTAGGCTCATTCCTTTAGAAGTCATCTATGATTGTGTTAGTATTTGTGCATAAATGAATATTAATAGTGAATGTGGTCTGACTACTGGGCCCATTTCCTCCCACAGCTGTTTTTGTGAGAGACCTGATGCAAAAACATCTTGTGCACACATCTTCCAGCCTGGCTCCTCCGCAGGCGAGCTTGATGGAGAACGCTTTGCTGCTTGTGGTTTAGGCATGGACGCAGCACATAGCTGCTCAGTGCTGTCAAGGCCTCTACAGATCTGCATTCACCTCACAGCAGACATTTAGGTACCAAGGGAACTTGTGTTTTAACTGGAAAAAAGCTTATGAGCCAAAGGCCTCCTGTTATAGGGGAGGTTGCAGCTGAGCAGAGGTTTGGAGGGGCTTAATGCTGGAGTTGGCTGCTCCAGCTGGCAAGGAAAGCCCACCCACAGCTTAGGTGGGACCAGCACCTGAAATCAAGTATTGAAACACCTGCACTAAGCCCTGTTATTTTATTTGGATATGATCCTGTGCAGCTCTACACTTACTGTTTTTTTGTGGATTTATCCCAAAGATAGTGCTGGGATTCCTGCAGAAAAAGATGATCCCAGAGATAACAAGTTCTGAGAAGAAATACTCCAAATGCCCCATTTTTTAATCATTAAATGACTATATCCTTACAGACGTAGATTGATTTAAGTAGGAAAAGGGATTTGCTGTATGACTCACATGTCTGAAGTATTGCTACTCATTTTTTGATGTAAAACCCTCTCAACTGCTTGCAAATGAGCTGCAAAGGATTCCTGTGCTCGGAAACTCTTGAGCAAGTGATTTTGGCTTGGAACACTTGAAGAGGTTGTTTGCAGATGATGCACATGCTGACCACTTCTGTTGAGAAGAAGCCTAATTCAGAGTATACAACAGGCAGCAAAAAGGCTCCCATTGCCCCAAATTAGTGACAAATAACTTGCCTTACTCTAGGTTTTAATAATATGATCCAATTACAACTTAAGTCTATCAATATGAAATAAATGTTCCCACCTTTGGTTATTTTCTTGGTGTGGAAATCTGCTCACAGCCTCATGCCCAGCAACGAGTCTGTGTTTTGTGTTCCTACTGCAGAAGAGGAAGGGGGACACAGGAAGGCTTGTTGGGGAAACAGGCAGCTTGAAAACCTTTCTTTCAGCCCAAAGTGGGAGCAGAGCAGCCCATGGAGGTACTGTCACAGATCCAAGCAGGCTGGGGTTAAACGGTTTCCTCAGCTTTTCTTCCTAAATCAATTTGAATATTCTTGGCAAGCTCTGTTACTATGCATGGTGGGCAGCTGTGATTCAAGCAGGGAATTTTTTTTCCCCTTTCTACTGTCCCAGTCTTCCTGTCTTGTGCAGATGTGATCCTTTCCCTCTGTCTGCCTAACAGCTAATTATTTTACCAGATGAGCCAATAGTCTGAAGAAAACAGACCATGCATATTCTTGAAAGCAGCAACTGTGTTACAATGTCGGGGGGATGGGTAATTAAAAAAAATAAGGAGTCACTTCCTTCTGACCTACTCTACTCCTTAAGAAAACCTCCAGAAATAGCAAGCATTCTGATTTACAAGGGACCAACCTACCTCCCAAGTTAGTACCCCCCACATTTAACAGCAGAACCTTGCACTATGCTCTTTGGGAAAGCAGGCAAAAAGACAGTTTGAATATGTAAGACATCCAGCTAACAGCTCTGCAATCTATGGCAACCCATACACACCCCTGCAGCTGCAAGAATGTGGACAAGAGTGCATCAGCTGCTCCCCAGAAACTGCCTGGGTGTCACTGCACTCACTGAAACTTCATTCCTAAACCACATTATGCATTTCTGATTAAAATTGTTAGTCTCAGGCTCTGGAAAGGGCAGAAATTCTGCTTCTCGTGTTCGCTGGTTACGCTAGAGGGGGCTTTTCTGGTGGGGCTTTGGAGCCCCCTGCAAAGCTCTAAACCAGTGTCTGCCACCGTGTCCCAGGTGTGAGCTGTGAGCTACCAGAGAGCACCATAACCACGCAGGTGTGTTTTACAGCCTGCAGACTGTGCTTTGAGAATGCCTGCAGTGTTGGGTTACACGGGCAGGACAGGCAGGGAACGCTGCATGCACAAATCCCACAGAAGCTCAGCACCTGTTGCTTGCTGGAGCACTGCTGTGGTAATAGCTGAAGTGTGTGGTCCTGCTGAGCCGTGCCTGCTGCCTGCCTTCTACTCACTCCAGCACCTCAAGAACAGCAGGTCAGCACTGTGGGCCCTGGAAAGGCTGGCATGTCCCTTGTGTTTGAGGGACCCTGGTTTAAGCAGTGGTGTTTTGCCAGGGCAGCAGCGGCATATGAATGCCAAGAGGCAGGAAGGAGGGCTCCAAAGGAGGGCATGTGGCTCAACATGAGGTAGGGGCTGGACAAGTCAAATTAGGGCCTAAGGTGCTAATCATTGCTGCATTTGGCAGGATAAGGGTTTTTACAGAGATCTACTACTGCTGGAGCAAAAGCTGCAGGGTCTTGAATCACAGGAAAATGCCACCACTTTTTTTGGCAGGCAGCTACTTTTCCTAGGCAGAAGCAGCATGCTTCAGGTATGGGATAAAACCAAGGCCTGCTCCTAGAACACAACATCCACACCAAGGGACCAAGTGCTCTGGGTATTTCATCTTTAAAATTCTGCACAAGCAAACATAAAAGGTGACCCATACTGCTCTGAAGGCCAGCACCTGCTGCCCTCCTGGATAACCTGGGTCAATGAATCCTCCTTCATTTTGAGTTGCAGCTTAAAAGTTGAGGTGCTTACTTTTGACTAAGCAGACCACCCTCCTGAAAGTAAGCTTCCTGCCTCAATCCCTGCAGCAGGATGGAGAGAACTCTGTCCATCCTGGACAGTCTCATTCACTTCTCAAGGAACACATGACTTTGCTGACAGCAACAGAACAAGGGCCAAAAGAATGAATTTTCCTCATTTTTTTTGTTGCCATTTTAAGAATGGATAACCATTTAATTAGTTTTCACCCTCTGGGGCTGTAAGTTCTTGTATAATTAGATAATGAGCAATTATCATTACTGCATTTTGTTCTCACATGGCACTAGGTGGATTCCAGCAGTGACCACATTTCAAAGGCTCATGTTCCAGGTTATTACCCAGTAATGCTATGAGAAGCCCTAATACCTCTCTTACAAGAAGACTTTAGAGGGGACAAATCTACCAGTTATTACAGGTGCTAACATAAATCCCACCTGCTCTTACTGGACTTGTCCCACATAATTTGTGCCAATACCCACTGTAACAGGAAAACCCTAAAATATTCCAGGGAGATTATGTGGTTGGGTCCTTCCCGAAATACCGCCTTTCATGTCCTTAATGCCACCCTTGCTTTTCCTGCTTTGGCAGGGAAAGCCAAAATCAGGGTTACACAGAGTGGTTTAGAACAGAAAGTTCCAGGCCAACACAAAGGTTTCAATTTGGAGGAGCCCCCAGAAGTGCTGCTGTGCTAAGAAAAGTGCCTGATGGTAGTCAGGACTTACAGGATCTGCTTGCACTGAGGCCAACAACTGGCAATCAATTAATTCGTTAAAATGCCTGGCGAGATTTAAAATGGGCACGTGGTGAGAACATGCATGCAAGAGGAAGATCTTGAAACCACTTAGGCTTTAGGGCAAACAAAAACCAGATGGGAGATGGGTGCAGAGATTAAAAGGTGCAGGCAAGGGGCCCATAGCTGTCATTATTCCTGCAGCTACAGTTTAATTACTACTCCTAGGCTTTGGGAACACAGATTTTTTTTTAATAATAATTTTTTTAAAAAGATAAGTGAAGAAACATGAGTTCTGCAGCTGAAGATGGCCCTTAGTATCATCCCAAGTTTCTGCTAGGACTCTTAATATGCTTTATTCATGACCCAGAATAGAAACTGTTTCCCTAATCTTCAATGTTAAGATTGCTTTCAAAAGGAAAAACAAAATTTAAAAACCCCAAATAAACCAATTGAGAAACAAAGCCCCATGCTGCCTCTCCTCACTGAACTTCTCCTTTTTCCAGCAGCACCACAACAGAATTCTGCATGAGGCACAAAGAAGGCAAGAAGCTCTTCTCCAGCTGTTTGGGCAATAAGCAGATGTGCACAGAAATCTTGTTTTGTGCAGCTGTTAGTTGGTTCAATGGGCTGCAGCACCAGCTTGCAGGAAGGTAAGCAATTTACATGGAGGATGTTATTAAAGAGCTATTTTAATGTTGCAATGCAGTGAAGGTAAGAAACAAAATTAGCAGCCTGTTCTGAATAGAAGGGTTTTTTCCTTGAGGCCTATAATGGCAAAGTTGCAGTGGCTTACAGCACCAGGACAACAAACCAACCCAATAGGAAGAAACAAGCATAACATAGCAGGGTCCAAATAAAGCAAAATTTTAGCTGAAATACTTGCTGAAAAAATCCAAATCCCTTTTCTCAAATACCATTCTTAGTTAGAACATAGAAGCAGATATACTTGGATTAAAAAAAAAAAACCAAACCAAACAACAACAAAAAATCCCTCAAAAAACCCACAAAAACAAACAAACAAACAAACAAGCAAACCAAAACTCAAAACTCCACAGCAAACCAAACAAGCAAACTCCCCCTTCAAACAACAAACTAGATCTAGAAACTAGATCAAAACTAGATCTTCCACAGTTTTGGAACAGCTAATGGCACTTGCTTGTGGAAAACAGCTGAAGCGCCCACAGGGAGGAATTCAGTACTGAAAAGGTTGACTAGCAAATGTCCACTGGCTGTATTTGGTCCTTTCCACACAAAAGCCATGTCAGGCAAAGCAAGCGAAAGGGGAGGAGCAGTGACCATGCATTAGTACTGAGCAGAGGTGTAGCCACATGGATTTATTTTTTCCCAAGAATGCACAGTGATGAAACACAAATTTGGAGTTAAGGGTGGCCTTACTTTTTTTTTTCCTATAAAAATGCTGTGTATCTGCATCTGTCCCTAAGATGACAAGTGTTTGACCCAGCTACTGAGGCAGATGCATCCAGAGCCAAACTGCACATAGTGGCTCCATCTAAGAAAAGCAAAGCTGTTATTCCACCAGGAACAAGATGCCTGGGGAACATTCCTCCAGCCCAGCATGTGCAATGAGCTGGGGGAAAAAGCTGGTTGAGTTCATTTCAAAAGCCAAATAAATGCACTGTGAGTGGTGGACCAGTCACTAATCCACCCAAGTCCTTCTAAACACAAAAGGTCAACCCCACGTGCACTTTTTCTATCAGGTAAAATCAAGGATGCAGGTGAAATAGCACATGAAGTCATAATGCCAAGGAGACTTTTCCTAAACAGGGCATGATTACATGGCTTTTGAGCTTAGCCAAGGATGCTGAGGTCAATACAAGTTGAGGGCCCTTCCCACTTTGCAGTATGGAGGTTGAACTAGAAAAGGATTCCTGTCCAAGGATAAGGATTCTTCCTCTTTCTAAAGAAAAGGATGGAGGGAGTGGAGTATTGGCTAAAGGATGGAGTATGACAGCAATCAGTAGACAATGTGTTATTCTGTCATGTCAGATTTCCTCAGCAAAAGCAGCTCATGATGGTTTTGTGATGGAAGTTAAGTTAGAGAAAAACTGACAGAACTGCGATTTCCCAAAGGAAACAAAGCAAACATAATCTACTTTGAAAAAAATCTGATTTTATTTTTGTATTGAAAAGACCTGTCAATTTAAATAGATGTTTATTTCCATTCATGGTCTCAACCAGTGTTGTGTGTTAACATTATTCAGAACTGTATAAAAAGCCATCTGTGTTACATTGGTTAACATCCTAGAACACTGGGGGAGGGTTTGAAGCAGCTTAACATTAAAAATAGGATGTTCTCAAAAAACTTACAACTGATGCGGCATCTTCTATTCTAATTTTAAAGGAGCTAAAGCATTTTGCAAATACAATTCAAGTTATTTGGTCTTCAAAAAAACTTTAAAACCAGATTGCTTTCATAGCAGTATTGAAGCTGTCAGCTGAGAGAACACACACACAACACTCTTGTGTGTGCAAACACATACATGGAGAACCACAGTGAGCACAACTGGAACACCCCATTCAGTATCTGGATTACAAATGTGTTCCTCTGAATCCATGATCACAGTTAATTTAAAATGCTAGTTTCTTTTTTTAATATATACATGGTTTCCATGGAAACCCAAGATTCTGCACAATCAACTGACATTTATTACTCATGGTGCTGTGAAGTTCTCTAGTGAAGGGGCCAAATTCCAAAACCCTTACTCAAACATGCACATACCTCAATGAAGCCAGTGGTCAGGGGAGAAGATGGTTTAGAAAAGGGGTTGCAGGGTCAAGATCTAGATTTGAAAAACCACATGACAGATTGTCATTTAAAAAATTTTTTTAAGTCATTCTTTGGTTTATTTCCATGATTCCCAACACTGTCTGAAAAGCCCAGAGACAGTCACATGAGAAATCATAGCTCTAAAGCAAGCCCACAGCATTTTTAAGTCTTGTGTATTAAATGTTTAGAAGACTACAGGAATTCAGAGTACCCCTTACATTCATGTCCCCAAAAATCTAGTAACTGCTTAAGTGCATGCACTGAGGCACGACCGGCATGCCTGGAAATTCGTATTGTTCAAGTTAAGAGCAAATATAGCTGCAAAAAACCCCACCCACCTATAATTAAATGGTCATTACTAGCAATGCTATAGTGACTGTCTTGTTATTAAAGAAATGCAGACATGGTTTCTGCCCCTTTGGCTCGCTCGGCCAAAGGAAGCTGTCTGCTCAATTTAGAAAGGAAGCACATTTTAGGAGTCCAAGAGAGTTTAATATTTCCATGTTTCTGGGGTCAATTATTAATGTAAAGATGTAGACAAATGGCAAGTATATGAAAGCATCTCTCATACATTCCAAGGTTTGGAAGTCAAGAGCAGATCTTGACTTCCTTATCCTTAAATGTTATGGTAGGCTTCGAAAACCAGTAAGAATATAATATTTCTATGGAAAGCAAAGTAGAACTAAGTCTAGCTAGCATTTGTATGCAAGCAGTTTTTGCTATGCTTAATGTAAGGCAGATTTTATTGCAACAAGAGTTACCAGTCTGCTATAGGAAAAAAACACAGGCAACTATACTCAAAGAAGGTGGCTGATAATTACTAGTGACAACTTCTATTTTTTAGAACAACTCAGCTTTAATGTACTTTCTGGAAACAGCATTTTCATCATTGGTTTTCACTTCCTTCCCCATCCCATGTTAAGTATCAAAAATCAAGACTAGATAAAATTAATTGTGGCTATTTACCAACCAACATCTTCTATTCCAATATTATTCTTAACTGGAACAAATATAAGTCATTCTTTATAACCTACTGCCACTGGTTGTTTATAAATATCTGCTTGCTGCAATAAACATTGGTCATTGAAATACTCATTTGCAGTAACTCCTTGGCACTAGGTTAATATACTTGTAAAGTTTAATGGAAGTGCTTCTGATGTACATACAAGCACTTAAAACATCAGACTTTTTAAAACTTAGTTCTGGGGCTTTAAATATTTATAGTTACAGTTTTCACAAGCATTTCTGAAAGTATTAAATCTGTTCAATAAGTTCAGAGTCTCCTGTCTCAGCATATCTAAGTTTCTTCAACAATTACAGAATAGCTAATTTAACATTCTTGCTTCCTATGCTGAGACAACATGATACCAAAATTTAGTTATAAAAAGAGGCATTTTTGGTCAGGCTGACCCCCCCATCTGTCCCTTGACAAAAAGAAACACAGCTCAAACCTGTCTCCTCTCTCCAGAAAAAAGACACCTAAGGCCACAAATGTACACTTGCCAGAACATCAGGTGTTTCTCCATTTGTGGCAACTGTACATTCCCACTTAGAGAAATACAGTCTGAAGGCCCCACCACCACCTTGAAGAATGAACCATCTCAGAAGTCTGTTTAGGCAGCAGTGCATATGAAACCACATTACATCAAAACAGTGTGTTAAAGTCATTCCAGCTACTTCAACTAGTTTTTAACAATGTTTAATCAAAATTCCTAGTTGCAGGAAAGGAGAAAACCCCAAACTTAATGTAGAGAGAGGCATAAAGATGCAAAGATAACCACCACAATGATCCAATAGCAAAAACTCTTGTTTAAAGGTTTTCTTATGCTAAAAAAGGCACACAACCCTTTGTGAACTAGAGACAAAAGCTAGCAGGACTACAGCAATAAACCCAGAAGAAAAAGCCTACCAGAATTACCCAATTGCCTACTGGGAGGGAACAATGAAGTAGACAGGCTGCTCTTGCTCTGTTTTGTTTGCAGGGAAGTGGTCAAATTTAATAGTCAGATTTAGCCACATTAAGAAACATTTAACAAAAGCTACCCCAAGAAACCAGAACAAAACCTGACGTTTGGGTCAAAAGGCCACAGACAGGCCCTTCCATAGCATGTAGCTGAGTGAGTTCAGAGATTGGCAATGAAAGAAAAAAGCTTTAGACATGTGATGGGAACAAGCTTTGGGGTTTATCGAACAGTCACACCAAGCTTCTCCAGCACACGCACTCCCTTCTCTTGGTATTCTTGTCGGGTCATCCAGAAGTTGTCTTTGTCTTTCATGATGTCTGCTAGAACAGCACCCCCCAGAAACACCATGTGCTTCCGACGAGGGGGATCTTCGATTCGGATCTTAAATTTCTGAGAAGAAAAGAAATCGTTACTAGGATTCTTGAAACAAAGCCTTGCAAAATAAAATTGGGCTTTCCACCACAACAACGAAGTGGAAACTGTCTAGTGAGAAAAATGCAACTAAAAAACTGAAATGTTAGCACGGGGCACTGCGAGCTTCCGGCCTGCACAGCTGAATAAAATAATGGCTCTGCATTGCAAATTACACACAGCTACTGACACTTGCCCAAAACCTGTACTTTCAGTATATCAACAAAAAACCCAGGATTCAGAATACTGACAGAAAATTAGAGGCCCAATTTCTGCATTTCAGGAACACTATTAAAAGTGAAATAATTCCTAATCTTTGATGGCTGAAATTATCAGAAGTAACCAGATCATCAAATCACACACATTTTAGAATTATACCAATTTACACAATCTAAACCAGCTTAACTAATTAATATTCCCTTAACTTCTTCAGTGCTAAAGCTCTAACCTCAAGAGCTACAAAGAGAGTACAAAGCTATGACTGAAATACTGTCTCAGATGTAAAACATTTTGTTCAATTGAGTCATTCCACAGAAGACCTTCAGAGAACACTGCATTAAGAACCAGTGAAGTTCAATTCAGTTCACCATTAGAAACTCCACTCAAAGGAATTTTCAGTACAACACACTGTTACCTCTGTAACAAGTGTGGCTGTTGCCTGCTTATCACAGTAACAAATGGAAAAGGGAAACTTACTCCACCTGAAAGCTTATTAAGAGCCCTAGCCTCTCTCACTTTTAAGTATTTCACTTGTAATATGAACCAAAATTTTCACAGACTTAAAAAAAAATATTTTTTTTTTTTACTCAATGACAACTTGAAGGCACAGAAACTCCTTAGCTTTGTTTAACCAACATTACAATATGTGTCCTGGTATTTCTCAGCCTATTTTACCCAAGACTTCGGGAATTACCGGCTACTAGCCGGGTCTAGAAGGTAACTTCACTGCAAGTAGGTACCAAGCAAAGGCAGGGGTGTGAGGAAGGAGGGGCAGCGGTTTCGCAAGCTGCAGGGAGGGCCGCCCGCAGCCTCCGTCATTTCTGGCCCCCTGGTTCCCCCTAGCGGGGACTCAGGGAAGCCTCTGCGCCCCCGGCCGCAGCAGCCACCCCATACCCACCGAGAGCTTCTCCACGTCCCCTTTCAGAACTCGCTCCAGGTAGAGCTGCTTCAGCTCCCGCTCCAGTCGTGAAGGCAGCCCAGGGTACATGGTGGACCCTCCAGACAGCACAATGTGCTTGTAGAATTCAGACCTGACCCAAAAAATACAGTTTTTGTAGTGTTGTACATTTGACTCTGTACCTGTAAAGGTACCTGTACAGACAGGGGAGTAAACACAAATCTAAAAAACAGTCACTATGCAAAGACAGACTGCACAATTTCAGCAGACTTGCTCATGCTTTTCCAGAAAGCAGAAATAAATTTAAAAAAAGTGCTTTTAAGATTTTATCTTTGCTCATTCTTACTGAAATAGTTTCCAGACAACTGGTTAAGCTCCAGAAGCTTAGCCTGAGCCCCATTCCCAGCATACACCCTTTTCCCAGGAGCACACATTAGTGTCTAAAGCAAAAGATGTTACTCTGAAGACAGTTCCTGTGTCACCCCTGCACTCAGACAAAGGATTCTAAATGTTCTGCTCGTACCTGGTATCAATGTCAGCAGCCTGGATGGTGTTGAACAGCAACTCAGCCACACCAACCCCTTCGACATTGATTAAGTGAGGCTGGAAGAGAGCCTCCGGTGCCTCAAACCGTTCTCCACCAACTTTGATAATCCTGCCATCTGGGAGCTAGGGAAGAAACAACACCATTGAAAAGACTACTTTTAGCCACTTGAATGCTAAAAAAAAAAACAAGAGGAAATGACCTACATTGCTCCCAAATGTTTTAACACAGGAAATTGTTGATAATTGTCAGCACTGCACGAAGTCATTCAGTAGTACTGAAAGAATATACAAATTCTTTAATCACTCTGCAATTCACTTGGAGACATCAGGGACCAGATACATCAATACTGAGATACCAAATATTTCCTTGCAATACCAACTCCTAGCACCAATTTTAAAAATTATCTTACAAGCAAGAATAATCATTTTCTGCACATTTTCCCAACTGTGATCACAAAGTTTCAACTAAGAGCAAGTTCACCTTTCCTGACACCAGATATCAGTCTCATGTCTCAGTGCTGCATGGATGAAGCTGAAACAATTTCATATGCTAGAAAAAGTCCACTTTCTCTACAAATTCCTGTACTATAATATTAAAACTTCAAAGACCTACAATGACAAAAGTGAGTACAAAGATTTACAGACAATCTGAAAGGAAAAAAGCCTGTAGAAGACTTTCCCAGAACGAATTAATTTGATTTTACAAGCCGAGAGGTGAGCGCTACTGCCAAGAAAAATTGTGAAGGAATGAAAGCTAAATGCTACCTGAATTTAAACCTAGGAAGTTCAGGACAAGGAGAGCTGCCTTGAGACACTCACCGTGTAGGATTCAACTAGAACTGTGGTCTCTAGTGCCAGCTTCTGCTCCTGTTCAATGTTGTATCCCACGTAACACAACTTCTCCTTGATCATGCGAACCGTCTCGAAGTCAGCAGAATGGTTGAAAGCGTAACCCCGCAGCAAGAGGAGCTGGAGGGAGCACAGCAGGTTAGCAGGAAATGAGAGGAACTCTAGATCTCTCAGAAGAGGGGTAGTACATTTAGACACATATCTCTGTTCACCTCCCTTTTTTAGTGGCAAATTTGGGTATTCAGAGAAATCTGTCCCAGTGTATCCATTATCCCCAGAAAAGCAGCAGCATTACTCCAAATGGGAAATTCTCTTCATTACAATTTTCAGCATAACCAGAACAAAGACAAATTAAGAAAACCCAAAATAATTCTTGTCTTTAGAGCTTCACTTCAGAACATTCCTGTATTCCAGGTTAACCATAAGATTTGTCAATCTAAGATGTTGCTTATATTTAAAACTCCCAAACAAATGAATTGTCTATCAAACATGTTCTCTTATTTAATTATCAGGGAAGAATTACTACACTATTTTCCACACTGCAAGGAAGTCTTTCTGGAAACAGAGGAGTAGAGCTGAGAGAATACAATTTAGCTTCCACTTTAGGTGAGAAAGCCAACTTTCGAGTTTTTCCTTCCCAAATATGGAATAAATTCTGTTCTTACAAGATTGCCACTAAGAAAATGTGATGTCTCTGAATAACACCAATATCATCACTGTGATTTAGATGAGGAAACACAGTAAGAATAGACTGAATTAACACAGAGAATACAGGAGTTCTTAATGTAATTAACATGAATTATCAAGGGAAAAATCCCTTCTTGCTGTCAAGGGATTTTGACTTGAACCACAGATAGCATCACCTCAACCTTAAACCCTCTTCCCTCCCAGCTTACCTTAATGAGGTACCTGGTGATATCCCTCCCAGCAATATCTAACCGTCTCGTGAGGTGAGGGAGGGAGAAACCTTCATAAACTGGGCAAATGTGAGTCACACCATCTCCAGAGTCCACAACAACACCAGTCAATAAACCTAAAAGAACGGGGGCAAGCACAATTTTACTGCACTTTCACAATAGAGCAGAACAGCAGCAAGTTTAAGATATGTTTTTCACTGTAAACTAATACAACCTTTCTTCCCTCAGTCATCAGTAGGTATTAAACTTCAGGTTTTCATAGTAACAAATGCTTTCATACATTTTTTAAAAAAATTATTACTTTTACCTACATGTTTAGAACTCTATCGCTCACAATTTTAAGTGGCATTTTAGCATCTTTAAATTGCATTCTAATTAAAGGGAGTATCTATGTTCATTAAATGCTTATTGGGGCACAAATTCCTCCACGGATTCAGTTGTGTAGTCTTATAATAATTTCTGAAATATTAAGAAATTTAGAGATATTCAAGCCACAAGTTTACCTTGTTAAATTCTTAGGACTTGTTGATTTTTACTGGTATACAAAAAACCAAATACTTTCATAAGGTAGAAAATATTTGGACTATATAGAACACGCCTAATATTTCTTCACACAAGTGGCGTTAGGCTGAAAGAGATCCACTTTCTTATACTAAAAAAATCAACTCTCATGAAAAAAAGTTTACCACTAACTATTAAATTCTAAGCTATACAAAGCAGATATCATGAGCATGTAGAAACAGAAGTTTCTATACTTGGGGGCAAAAATCAATGATGAAAGTTGGTCAGAAAACAGTTTTATAGTTTCTCACAAGCTACCTAAAGTAAGAAACCATATTTTAAGGATAGACCTTAGAAGTGTGGTGCACTGAAATGAGGCACATCTCTATATAACTTTGGCCACTACTTTAATTTTTGAAGTAATATAAGTAAAGTGCTGTAAAGAACTTTTTTAAAAAAAAATTCCAAAATCAAACGTTTGATTTATGTGCTCCTTGATTTTTGTGTCTTAGAAGGTCTTCAGCTTTGTTTTAGATGATGGTATGTAGAAACACTGTAAACTGCTCAAAGTTGTCTCACATTCTGTTATTCACAAAGTAATTGAGCACTACACAGTAAGGTACATGTACAATTACAGCAGAATTTAAGACTGTAGATGTCAGTTACTTAAATATTTGTAAGGAATCAAACCAAAGAAAACCAAGGGGGGAAAAAAGGTAGTAACACAGATTGCAGCATATAAAATTAATATTCAGGTTTGCAAAAGTGGTTTTGGTTCAAGTAATTATATTGACTTGCATGGCAGAGACACCCTTGCAGTACCCCACTGCTTTTGGTCCTGCACAGTGACACTACAGTGACATGTTAATGAACATGGATATTTGTGTCCTGCTATGTGACAGCTCAACACACCAAGCCACCAACAAACAGATGCAAGGAGTCATGGTATTAGAACTGATGTGCTTGAGTAACTTCATAGAATCCTAGATGGACTGAACTTGATGGTAGAATTTCCATTTAATTCAGTCAATCCATAATTTTCTGCTCAGGCTAAGGATCATTTCAATTTAGTTTATCTACAGCAAAAGACTCAACTTCCCCCCCCACCCCCCTGAAAATAGTGTAGAAGTCACATGATCACCTTCTTGAAATTACTCTCTTACTCATGGTAAAAAGTTCTTCCTTTTTCAGAAAATTCAAAGTAAGCCATTAAGACTTGATGCCAAAGGCAAAATAATTACACCCTGGAAGAGTAAGAGTTTTGAGGAACCCGATTTTTGCATTTATCCATGAAAATAACACCAACAGTGGTACCTAACAATAGTTCCCCACAACAAAAAGCAAGCCTAAGGAGCTGAGCTTCCTTAGAGAACAGCATGGAATTAAGCCCAAGACACAGTGATGCCATGTTTGTACTTTGGCTCAGCAACACTGGAAACTAAAGAAATTTTAGGTTGATTTTGCCTACCTTGAGCATACAGAGTAAGAACAGCCTGGATGGCTACATACACCCCAGAAAACTGGTACGTCTCAAACATAACCTGTAAGATGAAGGCAAAAGTCAGCTTCCAAAACAGGCCAAATACCTCAAAGAAATTTCATTGGTGTTTGAAAACTGTATTTCTAGAATTCTGCATTTTTACTAATCAAAAACACTTCCCAAGAATTTTCATCACACAAGATTCCACAGGAACATTAGAAACCTATGTGCTTTGGGACAGTAAGAAGTACATTCAGTTCTGTATCTTAGCTGTTCACACCAGACAAGCCAGGTGAGATATTCCACATCCATTAAGCAACAAAAGCAAACACAAGAAACCCACACATCAATTTTTGCAGCTTTACACAAATTTTTACTTTTCCAAAGTGCTTAATGAGTGGGAGGCAGTACTTGTAGACCAGCCAAGCAGCTCATTACTGAAGTGTGACTGGGGAATAAAATGTTTGTTTAAGATGTATAAGATGTATGCTTTAAAACAAAGTTCAGGCATTTTTCATTCCTCATATTAAGCCATAGACTTTATACAACTGCACACTATGTCAAATAAAGACCAGACTCCTTCACATCTTAATCTAGAATGAGCCCAGTATCACAGGCTGCTCTCTGGATCTGGACCACTTTCTTCCCTTCTTTAAAGGGCAACCAATTACAAACTTTTAAATTTAGTGTAAAATCCACTACAGAGAGAAGATTGCAGGTTTGCAGATTTCATACTGAAACAGGAAAAGTAACTCCTTGCCTTGTGAACTAGGTTTCCCTAATCACTGAACTAGTTTCAGTTAAGAAGCAGAACAAGATTAAAGGATGTAGAGTTTTATAGGATCTTGTCTTCTTCCTAAACACAAGAAAAGGCCAAGTAAACAAATCATGCTGTACAGCAGTTTTCCCCTCAATAAGCTTTACCATCCAGGAAAAATGGATGAACTCTGATTATTCCAACAAATACAGCTTTGCTTTTGCTACCCTGCAGGCTTCAGAACCCTTCTGCAACTTCTAGGATTAGAAATGGATTCAATCCTAAGTGCTCCCACAGTCCAAGTAAAAGATATCTAAATATTTTTGAAGAAAAAAGCTGATGCCTGACAATTTTAGAATTCTGAACTATTTAAAGAACCTCCTCCGTTAGAACAGTGTGAAAAGGAACAGAAAGGGAACAGCTGAAAGGGCAGCAACTCAAAATAGAACCCCTTTGAGTAGTCATTGTCTAAACCCAACACTAATCCAATGGATACTTTCAAACAACCTGAGTGCTTATTAAATCAAAAAATAATGTAAGAAAAATCTAAACTATCACCTTCATACAACAAAATCAATATTCAAATGGCACTAGTTACTGCCTTCACATGTACCAAACCCTAAAGGCTTCTACAAAACCTTTCATAACCTTTGGGAGTGTTGTCATTCTTTCAAGAAAAAAAAGAAATGGATTCTCCTCTGCATTACTTTATTCAACATGGAACATGCCTTGACACAGGGCATTTATGTTAACAAATCTTGAGATATAAATACTGAGCAATATGTTTCCCTGAAAAGATTCTTCTTCACATAACAGCAGATTTTTGATTACCTACAAAGTGATGTTCTAACTGGGTACAGAAAGAATTAAAAACCGGGAAAAAATATAAGAAATCCTAGGTTGATTTAGATGGAAGTGACTGTGCTCAAGCTTCTGATTTGATTCTCTGCAGCTTCTTGATTTGCCACTACAGTCTGGCTGCTTCTGAGGGTGTTACACAATGAGAGTGCAGCAGATGAAGACAAACAGTAAACACCCCATTAAGCTGAGGAGCAACCCAGGTCTTTTACGTGCTATGAAAGGAAAAGCACTTTTTAAACATATATTTTACAATATAGCTGACATGTGAACACTTGCTGCCTTTCTATTGCAAGTGGGCCTGACAAAGTGATGGAATGAGGAGAGAGAATTACTGGAAACAGAATGAAGGACAGCATATATAATTATCTATCATCTTTATATGGTCCAGATGACTAAGCTTTTCTTCTAAAACACTACTGCACTGTATCCCAAAATGCAGAGACATTATTATATTTACTGCAGGCTTTAGGAAGTATCTTCATTCAGTCCTCTGCCTCATACTGGGCTCACCTCCCTGGAAAGGAGGAGGCTACATCAAAAATGGAAGGAGCATACATTGCAGTTAAACTAAATATTCTAAGTTCTCATAACCTTGTGCTCCATTACAAACATTAGTAGAAACAATGAGCTTCTGTGTAACCCAAATTTAAATTTACAAAAATGGATTCTAGTTCTCACTAATCTTCTGCAACTTGATCTTTCAATGTTATTCTTGCATCTTGCAAGGTTAAGTATCTATGGTCTCTGTGGTAGTGTTAAAAAGGCAAATGGAGCAATGCAAATATTACATCACAATTCAGAGGCCGTACTAGACTCTTGGATTTTTGGTGTAAAATTATTTGGCACAAGAATAACTAAAATCTATCCTTTTGTATTTACCAGGAAAACAGAAACAAGAACACTATTGTTGACAACTAAAAAGCAAAGAAGCCTGGGCAGGAAATAGAGCCATTCCAGCTCCATGGAGGCCACCCAGAATAACCTGCTCTGCCTATACACCACAGCTGGCTGATGTACAGTGCATGATATTACTAGTATTGCATTACCTGATACTTAGGTCACAGGACCTTAATGTCCACAACTGTTAAAAAAATGCTGAATTTAGATTGCACAGTCTGATTTATTTTTCACTCAAGTTTTCCCAACTTTGCTAGACTTCATTTGCTCCCTGGTCACTGAAAGAAAGGATTAGTGCAAACGTATTCACTGCCAAGTTACAGAAAGCACTACTGTAGCTGTGACATCAAAAGGATTTCAAAGAAAGGTGCTGATAAATGTAAATACTTAACAGACTAAGGAATGATTTTGGGAAATATATATACACAAGTTTTATATTCAAACTTACATGAATTGAAAATACCTATGATGCTTATGAGAAAAAAATTCAACAAACCAGAAAACTAAACCTTCTGTTCTCATCAAACGTTACTGCTCTTCAAGCCTGAGTCTTCATCACAGGTAGGGCACCTAAACAATATATATTTGACAACCTACATTGAATACAAGGCTCAGCGGGAGCTTAGATCACCCAGGGCAGCACTCTGAGATTGAGGATGCAAGAACCGGGCTTTCCTTCTTAGAAGGCTTTCATTGATAATCCCTTGCACTAATTAAAGATTAGTGCATTGGCTGTCATCACACCTTCGTCTCAACCACCTCCAACAACACTGTTCCATCTGGTAAGCATCATCTAGCTCCAATCTCCTCTGCACTACTGGCTTATACAAGTCCAAGTCATTTAAAGTAATTAATATTCATCCAACAGCTAGTAATCAACGTATCCTGGGTATGTGAAGACAGACATGTATTTCCAATTCTGTGTTTTAATGCTGCTATTAATGCTTGAGACAAGAAGCTTGCTTACAGCTTGTGAATGACATCAGCTGGTTTGAATTCAAGCACAGCAGCATTCATGCCTATGGCTGAGAACGGGTTTTGGTTAGAGAACAGAACTGCTTTGCTTCAGACAGTCACTGCGTGTGGCTGGAACAAGGAATCTCTTAGCAGTGCTCCAATGTATATCAGCTGTGTATCAGCTCCTCCTAGACACACATACCTCCACAATCTTCTCCCTATTTTTAGTCGGATTCATGGGCGGCTCTGTGAGTAGTATTTTACAATTTTTTGTGTCAATATTAAGTTTTTCTGGACCAAAAGTGTAATCCCAAAGGTGCTTCATATCATCCCAGTTTCGAACAATGCCATTCTCCATTGGATAATTCACTTCCAGCATCGATCGTAACTCACTGGCTTCATCACCAACCATCAGATCCTGTAAAATTTTAACACAAAAAATTGTCAAAAACCACAAAAACAGTGTTTACAAAACACCAAACTCCTCATGAATGACAGTGAGCTGCTTCAGCCTGTGTCCAATGTGCTCTTAAACAATGCCCACATTTTTGAATCACTTGCAGGTACTTAGGAGAGAAGTAGAATATATTTCATGTAATATTTAAATTTGGCTCTTACCCATCTCACAGCTTTTCCAAAATAAACATTACTAATTTGATTTTTTTCAATTAACCAATAAACCTTGTTAGAGCTAGAGACTACAAAGACTTAAGCATAGGTGTTTCTCCACTGACACCTTCAAAATTATTTTACCAAATAGTAATTTCTAAGAGCTGAGATGCAAAACAGCACATAAGGGTAGTAGGTGGGATTGGCAGAATATTTTTCCATGCATGTTGCAAATTTCTGTGCACAATACCAAAAAAGGAATAATGAGAGGTGAATAAGCATACCGAACAGGAGCAAAAGCAAATAAGAGATTATAAATTCCACACCAGACATTAAAAGAAACAATGGTTTACATATTGCCTGTGTCAATAGGGTGTGAAGAGACACATCTGAATATAAAATATAACCTCATCTGTTCCTTGCCAGAAGTCCCAAGCCAGAAACCCCAGAAATGCATTCTTGCACAAACACAACCAACTAATGCAATTTGTATAGTCATTTCACACTGATTAAGCAATCTGTTTATTAACGTTAGTTATGCAAACACTGCACATTCAAATTAGTAGCATCCCATCTTCTCCTTTCCCACGTATTTCCCACAGGAAGTATGCACAGTAACATCTTATCTTTGCTCCTCATTATATCCCATACTTTTCTAAAGAAGCCTGAACTGACTCACTTGTACTTAGGCTGTAAAAACATATTTCTAGGTACCATTAGTTCTGTGTCCATAATAATATTAATTGGAAAAAAAAAAAAAAGCCAGCTGCTTCATCCAACCATATGCCACGACAGTTTGCAGTTGCTGTGGCACAGTGGAAGTGAGGGTTATACTATTCAGTGCCAGGGGAAAAACAAGACACACAAGAAAAAATCTGGCATGTGGTTTATAATGCCTATTTTAGAAGTAACCTAAGCAATTGCTATTGACTACACAAAAAGGAAGTGAATTGAAAATAGTTTAAGTGAAACCATTCCCCTTTCACCCCCTCTCCCTGACAAGGTGTTTTATTTGTTTTCCCTTGCACAGCAGATCACACTTCAGCTCTTGACTGTACAGAAGACAAAAGTCAAGACTCCAACACTCTCAATCCAAAGCACTCTGGTGAAACCATACTATGAGAACTCCACCATGTAGCCACATTACTCATGAGAATTTAAGACAACACAGACTCCACCAGTTAGAAGAATCAGAAATCAGAAGCCTTTTTTGTGCACTGCTCTTTGAGGCTCCAAGCTGCCCAACAGGACACAGCCCAGGAAAAGCCGCTATTCAAAGGTGCAAAGCGAAAGTTGCACAAAACTTTCACATCCTTTTAAAACAAAGCTAAAGGGCAGAACAATTGTTCTCTCTTGAGAACATCAGCACTAGCACACTAACAAACACGTACACTTGGGAGTTGAAGAGCAAGAAGGACAACACAACCAAATCTGCAGAGAGGAATCAGTATCGTGGCATCCAATATTTCCACCACTTCAGTACTCAGTAATATCTGTCTAACTGAAATCTGAACATTTCTTCAAACTCTTGTTTTGTTAGGTTAAAAGGAGCAATTTCTACTGTTAAAGATGCTGAGTTCACGTTGATCTTCCAATGTTATTCTTGCATCTTGCAAAACTACACGTTATGTAGCATTTAAAAGCAATACATAAAATATTCTCGTTAATTAGTTGCCAGTAAACCAAAGCAATGAACAATGTCCAAAATAAGTATGTATTCAAATGTAAAATGTAAGACAAGACAAAACAATGAATAGCATTTTAGAAATAACATAACAGCTACTAGGTCTCATCAAGCAAAAATGGTAAACAAAAAGCACAGGGGCACCTCACTTACCATCATTTTGTTATTCTACTTCAACAGGTCAAGAAAGGTGAAGAAAAGGTAGAAGCAAGAAAGTCAGAAAAGGCCTAAATGAAATTCTCAAATTATTTTAAGTACACAATAGAATTAGGCTGAAAAGAGATGCATGTACAGCAGGAAATGATCTGAGTTAGTTTAGTTAGGGCCAAACTAACAGGACATCAGATTAAACTGTCTCTTTAAAGGAAGCTATTGCTACATGTCAGTGGCAAGTCATGTTTAGGCTTCCTAGACTGCAAGCAAGATCAGTGTATGTGCCTATCTCTCATAAATAGGAATCTGTGTATAAATATTCTGTAACAGTGAAGTTTTACCCTGGGCTAGGTGTATATCTGAACTAGACAAGACTCTGCACAGGACAACTGACTAGCTCTGACAATTGCTAAATTTAAATTTTATTTTAAAAATCCACTCAATATATTCAAGAACTGAAAACTACTCCTTAGTACTGACTTATTAATACCCCCCAAACCTGCTGCAGACTAGTAAGTCATGAAAAGCCCAGAGCAATATCTATGCTTCTGGATTTAGCTGCAATTTTAAGCAAAATAATCCCAGTAATGAATGAATTCCTGAGTAGGAAAAAAAGCTATATTCCTGCTGCTAGCTGAAATGAGAATCCATAAGGAAAATGTGGTCAAAGCAAATTGGTAACTTGATGGATGATAACCACTGTTTTGATCAGCTTCCAGGCTCCTTTCACAGCATTTCTGAATTCCACAGGAGTGTAGTTGTGTAGTTTTCCTCAATAGTTTTGAAAAGTTAAACTGAAAATCTCCTTGCCAGCTTCCCTTACTCAGTTTTAAACTTATACCGAAAGAACTCACAGCATATGCATGGAATTAAATTTTGGCATAAAACTCATCTGCTAAAATACATTTTTTTAGGAAATCTGCAAGATTCTCATGAAGAAAAACAGCACTCACACTTATCAAGTCTTTCTACTGTATTATCCTACTGGGATACCCAAAGTGCCTGTGGCAGAGATTTCTTCTCTTGATACACTGCCTCCTTAAGAAAGGGTTACAAGCTGTTAGGCAAATCACATAAAACTACCAGAAACAATCTAGACACCATTTATACTCTTTGAAATACACCCACATGATCTGTGCTCAAGCAGAAGACCAGCAATGCATGCAAAATGATTGTTTAAGGTTCTTTTGCTGATCTCATAGCAATTACCAACTTCTACATCCTATCTTTTCAATGCACCACTGTTATCTGTAACAATATTAAATGATCAGATAATCAGAGGATACCAAAACTGATGGGGCAGGCTGTATTGAATCAGACAGAATGAAAACATGACTTCAACAGTGAGATTTCATGCAAGAAAATTCTGGGGGGAGTTTAGACTCATAAATCACTGCATAATTTCATAAAACTTTACCAGGACCTCTTTTAAGGAGACTCCTCACATTAAGTTCACGAAGATACCCAAAGAAATACCTCTACCCAAATCTTACTAGAGAAAGGATTGTTTTCTGTCTCCTTACAAAAAAATCCTCTTTATTGTAAAAGGGAAAGATCTCTATCCTCTAAAACAAACTGTCCTAGCTGATACAAGGTAAAGCACTATTGAGATAGTAATGAGACAAACCCACAAACACATTTTGGGAAGCTCTAGCATCTTTCAGCCTTTTGACTTCCTTGTATGGCCTTCTGCTGATTCTACAACCATTTCACAAGCAGAAGCAGAAACCCAACAACTCAAGTTCTCCTTGTCAACGACAGGGTTCTGAAAATAAGGAACAAGACAGGACTGATTGTTTTTTCCTCTTCCTAAACTGCTGCTCAGAACGAATAAGGAAGGGAAAATTGAAATCCTGTATATGTGAGGTCCTACCTAACCTTCACTGGCCTAAGTAGGCACTTCTACAGTTCTGCATTGCCTCCTGCTTCTGCCTAACTCTCCAACTGGAGCTTGCCCCATGGTCTAGTAAGGCTGTCATTACTTTACCTGACCAAGAAATCCCTCTTTTTCAGCTGGATCAGCTCACAACACGCCTGCACAAGCAGCATGACCAGCACAAGGTGAGAATTGTGTGGCTACAAGCAAGAAGGGAGGATGTGACCACAGCAGGGCCAAGACATTTACCAAAGCCTATATAGCAGAAGCAACTAATAACATTTGAAGTGTTACTCTCTAATTACAAAATAAGTGAAAAATTATAGCTCCCTGGACATCAGAAAATGAATTCTCCAACAGCAGTTCTCCCCTCATGCCTTGGAATAATGCCCCAAGACAAAGCAGCCTGATGGAGAGCCCCTCCATCTCTAACTGGTGTGGAGCACCTACGTCCATCAACAGCAAAAGGAAAACAAAAACCATAGAAACAATGAAACGCAAACACAGCCAAGGTTAAACATCTCATACAAGATCACAGATGATCAACTCTGAGTAGAAAGCAAACCATACAGAAAAACCTGGAAGCTCCAGCAGCTCTTCAGCACTGTCTCAGAATCCCACACGATAGCTTGGTGACAGTCAGTCACTTCTGTCTGATTTCTGCCTTCTGATCTTGACACCATTTGCATTATTGGCATTTGAAGCCCCTTTTTGCCCAGAACCACTCAAGCCCTACCTGCTGCCTCCTCAGGTGCACTATCTGAAGGCCTCCAATGCTTTAGAGCACCCTCTTCTTAACTTTGTAGTTTGTGACAGGCTAAAATCCAATACAGAAATGAATCAAGAGATACTGAAACAGCATAAAAGGGAGTTAAGGAAAAAACATTTCCAAACATTACACAAGCCCTAAATATTTTTATCTGTCAGAAAGAAATAACAATAAAAAAATTTACCTTGATTTCAATGTTTCCTACTTTAGCAGTTGATCTTATAATGGGTCTGCCAACCAAAGCTGGAAAAATGTGCTCAGGAAAATTCGAGCCTGCATAGCCACATTTCACAAACTGAAAAGGAAGAAATAATTTTATTAGAATATGCATTATTTTTGTTTACAAATAGAAACCTGGTTTGGGGTAAAAAATTAAAAGTCCAAATTTAAGAGCATGTACCCTGCTGGAAACCAAATTAATTTATACTTTCAAAGCAATTTTACACATTTTAGACGATGCATAGATTTTTAAAACTGAGTAAAAGTATTTTCCAGAATGTTTTCTGAATCAAGACTATCAGATTTTTGAGAAACAGTTTAAAATGAATAGGTACACTGCAAGGTGTAAAAGCATCCAGGGTCTGAATTTGGATTTCCTGCCACTCTATTAAAAAAGTCCTCTAGCAACCTAAAATCTGTAATTTTGTAATGGATCACCTTATAATGAGTACCCAATGAAACCTAATTAAATCACCTCTCCAATTAGAACACATGGTAGCATAATGAATTACACACCAGAAAAAGCCCCAAAAGCTTGTGAATTCAAGTTATATACTCTTGTAAAAAGTGCTCAAATGTGAACTAGCAATTCAGACAGATTTCTCAAATTTTTGTAATTTTGAAGCTTTCCTTTAAGGATAAAGTCTGCTGCAAGCACTTCTATAACCAACAGCACAACCAAAACCTCAGATGATGGCAGTTCACACCAAACAGGATGAAAAGAGTGTTTATTACCCAAATATATACAAAAGGAAGCTTTATATCACTGGGTTCCAAGACAGTATTTACTGAACAATAAAAAAATATATAGTCACTAGAGGAAGTTCAGCTGTAAAACGTGAACTTTAAATGTGCCAGGAAGACATTTAGTTCATAGGGATCAGCAAGTTGTGCTCTTCAGCTCTCCTATTTTGATAGGGCACTTTCATGTATCATACCCTAGTGTTCTGCCTGCAGCTCATACAGAGAACACTCCTCTTTTACTCTGATGCACAGTTTGCACACCAGGCTGTATTAATATGCCAGAACAAAAACATTTTCATCTGCAAAATCACCCAAGCACTGAGGTGCAGCAGCAGTAACCCAGCACCCCAGATCCCTGGGGTTGGAGGGACCCTCAGGAGCTGTGTCATCCAACACTGGGCTCAAACCACTCACTGCTGAATTCTGAGCAGCTTGCTCAGAGCTTGGACCGGCTGGCTGCTGGGAACCTTTAAGAACAGGCAATTCACAGACTCCACGGGACCCTGTCCCAAAATGTAATTATCCACTGCAGCTTGTATTAAAAGCCATCTGCTAGAATTTCCCAAATATTCGCCGAGTTTTCTGAAGCAAGGTCTGAAGACTGCCACTGGAACAATTATCCCAGCAAAGAGCACAGCTAATTGCAGCTGAGAGGAATTCTGTCATTACACTAACGGTAACATGAAAAGTCACTTGTGCTGCTGCTCGTAATTATTCACCTTACTGCAGTAAAAAAGGGCACCTGCTGTGGAAAGAAATTTAGAGAGCTGGTCACAGACAAAACCAATAGATATTTTAATTAAAGCTAGGGTAATAGAGGGGAGAAAAATTTTGGTTTTTTTGACCCTAGCTTCTTTCACTCCTTCAGTGCTTGCCCTCCAAAGGCAGAGCTGTTTGGAATACCTGAAGAATGACACTGTGTACACAACTCGTTTCCCTCATTCTACTTCAAACCCAGAATACTCTGAAAAGGCAAGTATTTATCAATTTTTTTGGTTATACTAAGGCCAAACCTGCCTAGGAGTTGCATAGATTTAATCTGTGCATTCAAGAATGCAGTGCTGCTATGAGAAAGCAAACAGCAGCCACAAGCACTTCTGGATTGCATACTTGAATACACCAGCACATCAGAAGTAACAGGATAAGAAATATCCAAATAAATCTTTAAAACTTAAACTCCTGGAACACCCCCTCAAGAAGCTCCACTACACAAATTTTCAAAACCCCTGTACTTATATAGCAACCCTGATGTATGCAAGCAAAACAACTACTGCACAAAAATCTGCACCTCTACTGGGCAACCTTTAAAACACCTCCCAGAATCACATACAACTGCACTGACCTACAAACTGCTGACCTACAAAACCACAAAAATTCTTACTATTTGATATGAATAGCAACTTCCAGCCTCTTTTTGCATTAAGATCTTGATGTATCTTCCTGGGAAATTAACAAATTCTAGGTTTTAAAAACAGACTGTCATTTCTCCAACCAGCCTAAAACACAATCAAAACCAGATTTAATTGATGCAAACTACAGTGAGCGAGAATAAGCTTAGACACTGACAGTCTGTTTCCCACTTTTTCCTGGCCAGAACAGAGAGCCTCAAAAATTACATTTGACAAAGTCTGATAGACTCTGCCACAGACAGAAAGGACGGAATTTTAACTTGCCTTCAAATTTGAAATTTCTCCTTCCAGTCTACATAAAAATTTGGGGAAGATAAGAACAAGTGAGCCTTCTTTGTCAGCTTCCCCATCAATGGGGACATCCCCACTGTAGTATTCTCCCTGACACTATCCTGAACATTCAGCTGGTTCAGTTGGTTTGTGATCACCTAACATTGCCTATCATGGCTGAAGAAAAGGCTCAGTAAAACCAGCCACAGGAAAATGCACAGATCTGTACAATAACAGACTTTAGACTCTTAGATTTTTTTTTGAAGGGGTACAGGAAACATAAGATACCTCTCCCTCTTGTCCCTTACAGAAAATCCTTCAAAATCTTCAAGTAAATGTTATGAACTGCAGTAATCTGGAGCAGCTTCTCTTTTCTAAGGCCCAGCATTAAACACTCACTGTTCTGCCACTCTCAGTTTGAAACTCTCTAATTTAAGTACAGTGCACTTGTTTCTCTTCCACCTTTTGCCACGCACAACCCTCAAACCAATTATTGAACAATTTCAGTACAATGCTCGGGTTTCCAACAATAACACAAGCACTCCATGAATTTACCCATTTCTGCAAGAACTAATTCATCATTTGTTTTTGCACACATTTGCTCTACATTCAGAATGTTCTAAGAACAGCTATTTAGCCTGCCCGTGTGCAAGACCATGTATGTAACAATTTTTACCATATATAGTTTCTTCTCCATTTCACTGTGGTTTATACCGAGTCTTTCACTTCCTACTGAGTCATCAAACACTAACAACTTGCATGTATAAGTGTTCTTTCAAACTAAAAGAATGAGGAAGCTTGCAAACAAGTCACGTGACTGGTTTTAAAATGAATACTAATATTCTTATCACATCTCAGTGCTTGATCCTTTCCACTGATACAACTCTCAAACAAAAACCCTAAATACAGTTACAGCAATTTTACAGGCCAATGAGTAACTTTCTGTTTGGCCTCTAACAATAAGAATGCACCTCTAACACTCCAGACCCTTGAGGTGCCATTGCCTGCCTCCCACACCACATGTTGCAAGAACTTCCTTCGAGTCACTCACCTCTTCCTCAAAGACAGGCTGCTGCCTATCATCAGAGGTCCTACTGCAGCCTAACAAGAACAGTAAATTTCAAATTTCATGCCTAATGTTAAAAATTCACTTCATTTTTCCAAAGACATTCTCCATTTTTTATCTATAAGTGTTCTGACACCTGTAAAGAGATTTAATTTCAATCATGCTTTTAAGTGTGAGATATTAGAAATAACTCTAAAATAAGACATCTCTTGTCACATAGGCAAAATATTATCACCAAAATACTGGCTTGACAATACAGAACTACTTGATATCTCAACATGTAATTGAGACTCAAAAGTTTTACTGAACGGAATTTTTGTCCAGCTTCGTTATCCCAATCCTCGTTCAATTACCCCAAATCAGTGTGAACATTTTGAGTTGATGGATTTCACAATTCCTTCTGACATCCTGCTCTCCCACCCAAGGAGCTCCGAGGCTCCCAGACACACAGTGCTCTGCACAAAGGCTGAGACAGCCCAAAGCCACCCCAGCTGAAGTGACACAGGCCCCTCCTCTGGCACCAGGAAGGCACCTTCCACTCCTGTGGTTATTTATATCCTGCTGCTCCAACTCACCGAGGGAAAACCCTACGGATCCAAGATGTCTCTGGAACTCACAGCACACACAGATACCCAGGCTGTAAAGAAACGTGTGTGGCACACCCAGCTTGGCAAATCGGGTTGGAAAAATTGCTTTTATCCCCTGTGTCACACCTGAGACCAGCCAAGGCACAACACTGCTGTCACCACCAATACACTGAACATTTTACAACTCAGTCATTATTGCCATATAAAGGACCACACCAACGGATGAAGCTCTGATTTTTTTTTTCTAAATTTGGGCTTCCCAATAGGAATATTAAAGAAAAAAAAAAGCCAAAACCAAAAAAACCCTCAACAACAGCAACAAAAAAACCCCCTCAAACTAAAAACAAACAAACCATAAAGCAGCTTCCATATCCCTGTGTAACAAGAAAATGCTATGCTATCTCTTCTTCTCTCCTTTTTCTAAATGATAGTGCAAAAAGTGCCCAAAGGCTCTGAACTCTAGCCCTATTAAAGATAATTTTTGCTATATGAGGGTTAACAAAGACATCAAAAGTGTCAAATCCCTGAACTGTCAAATATGATGATCTTCTTCCTGAACTACTCTAACAATTTCAGATACTAATTGAAAAACCCTCTAATTTAGGACACTGAATCTCTAATAAAATAATCCTTTGTCCCAACTATTCTCTCCTAGGGTTATTAAAAAAAATATTTATCACAAGTATCCATATATAAGAAAACCCCTTGGTTTTTTTTGCCATTCAAGAGATCCTACTGCATCACCAGTTAAGGTAACTCTCCACATAATATTGCTTTACTAGGGGAAACGCTAGACCGCTAAAAAAAATTACCAAGGGGAAATATCCCCCGATAGCATCTGATCTCCTCCTGCTTTAAAATGGTATCTCTTTCACTTCCTGCCAAGGTGCCTCACAGCCTGACAAAAGGATGGGTTTGCCTGCACGCTGACGGAGGCCAGAAAAGGTGGAAAGGATGGGGAGAAAACCTTTCATTTAAAAATGCCAATTTGGAGGTACGTGGCAGATTAGAGAGGTATTAAGGAAAGGACGATGCTCTATTTTGAACAGCAGCTGCCAAAAAGAAAAAATCAAACAAAAAACCCCCACCAAAGCCCCCAAGCATTTCTCTAAGCGAATAATCCTGCAGACACAGGACACATCCTAATTGCTCAATGCAGAATGCGCTCATTCAGAATTTTAAAAAATCGGTATTTTTGTCTAAAGGCGCGTTGCTCCATGGAGACCCGCTCAGGTCACGCAGAGAAACCAGGGTACTGACGGCAGAACGAGATCGCGGCGGGGCCGGGGGCGGGCAGAGCAGCCGCAGCCCCGCACAGCGCCGGCGGTGCCCGCGGTTCGGGAGCACGGGCACGCCCGCCCGAGGGCCGCCGGCCCCCCCCGCCCATTCATTCCGCGGGCCCGCCGGAGCGCCGGGATGGCGGCCGGGCCCGGCGGCGGCGGCAGGGCCGGGCGGGCGCGGCCCGCGGGCGGTGCCGGCAGGAAGCCGGGCCGGGTCCGGGGGGAGCCACCCGGCTTCCCCTTCCCCTCCGCCCCGGCAGCAGGGCGGGTCCCGGCGCCGCCCGCAGAGACTCACCCCGGTGCCGTTGTCGCACACGACCACTTTCCTGCCCAGCGTGTCCATCGCTGCGACACCGACACGGCTCCGCTCCGGGACCGACACCGACCGCGCCACCGGCACCGCCCCGACCTCCGCCGGGCCCCCCGAGCGCGCCGCCCGCCGCGCGCGCACGCCGGAAGCCGTCAGCGCGCGCCGCCGCCCCGCCCGCCGCCGGCCCCGCCCCCGTTGCCATGGCGGCGGCAGCGGCAGCGGCTGAGGGGGGCACGGGCGGCAAAGCGGCCCCGAAACCGAGCCTCAAGGCGAACTCGGGGCGCCCCAAGGCTCCCGAGTCACCCCAGCCTGCCACGTCGGCTCTTTGTGTTCGTTCTCCTACCCATGCCCAGGCGGGGACGGGTCACCTGAGGGACGGCCCGCCTTCCCCCTCACGCCTTCCCCTTCCCGCGGGGGTCTCTCTCCTCTCTTTCCTCGCACTGGCGAAATCAGGCAGCTCTTAAAAGCTGTTTGCCATGAATGTTGTGTTATTCCATAGCTCGACGGCCCGGAGGAACTTCTACTCTTCCCAGGAGGCCTTGCCCAGCTCTGCCTGGCGAACAGTGTGCATTTGTGTGATGGGTTCTGAATAAAGGAAAAGATAAGTGCGATCCCCTGGCTCTTCTCTGGCAGCCCAATATTTGTAAAGGATAAGGATGACCTCCTGCATTGTCTCTGGCAGCCCAATATTTGTTTATTGTGTTGCCCCAAATTCCACTGACTTCCACGAGAAGTCAGAACAATCCCCAGGTTTTTCCCTCTGTGCCCTGAGCTGTGTGGGTCCATTATGAACAGCAGCCTGATACAATTGGGTATCACACAATATAACCACGACAGGGGTTGTATAGTTAAGGGAGTTACATATTGTGTGGAAAATCACGCTGTGAAAGGCCAGTGTCTGCAAAGGAGACAGAGGAATCCTGCAAAAATCACGTGTATTTGAATAAAGAGAGAGAGCCCAGTGGGCCATACCCCTGTGGGGTTTCTCTTGACTTTTTGGAGGATGCATGTTGCCCTCCTCCTTTCCCCAGCTACAGCCTTCCCAAACCATCTCCTACATATTCCCCCTTGAACGTGTATCCCTCCCTCATTGTGCACTTCATGACCCTGGGTAGAGATGTTAATGCTCATAAGTCTGTTAGGTTCAGAAGTTCAGGCTGTGCTTCTCTCTGCAACAAACTGCACAGCTTGATGTTGGTAAAGACCCCCACACCCATTCTTCCAGAACCTGGCAGCTCCTTTCACATTAAGTCTTTGGTAAACACTTTAAACCCATTTCTCCTGTCTCATATGGATAGATGTATATGTTTATGGTTGTAATTTTTTTCTACCTTTAATTTTTCAGAATAGTGAGAACAATGAGAAATTTTATAAATACCAGAATAAAGGCCATAATATTTGACTTTTTAAAACTTTAATCGCATCCAGATACTGAGAATGAGGAAACAACAGGGTTGTCATACCTAGAAGGAGGAAGGGACTATGGAAACAAACATGGACTAATCCAGTAGCGCACAGCTCTGATGGAAGGACATCCTGGTCACTCTGCACAGCTTTACCTGCCTTTCTAATATACATCTGATTCATGATCTTCTTATAATCTGCTTTTCAGAGCATGGCACAGTTTACACTGCTGGTTGAAGCCAGATGCATAAAGCAATTGCCTTAAAAGCCTGCTCTTTGTCCAGAAAAAATAATTAATCTGTATGTTTTAAATCACTCAGCTTGTGGCATAGAGGGCTCACTAGGGGAAGTACACCCTATTTCCTACTCTGCTGGGTAATTCTGGACAAAGCACTTAACCAGCCTGTGCCTCAGCCCCACAAAGCTGCATATGGTACCATGGCACCTCATACTAATGCTCATGTAGAAAGCATCTGCAATCTCTGAGTGAGAAATGTTTCATTTTGGGTTCAAATTATTTGCCAGACAGAATGCTTCAGCTGTGCCTCCTCATGCACAGTGGTGGCTACATTTACTCTGCTTCAAGGCAAACTATGTTTTAATATGGCAGCAATGAAGTAAAAAAGGAGCAAACTTTCTTCACTAACTTTTCTGAGGTTAGATACTCAGTAGATTCTTAAATAGGTTAAATATAACACACAACTCCTTCTTAATAATGTTTTGTAGCTTTTTATCAGATGAGCCTTTTCCTGCCAGGAATTTAGGCCATCAGTTAAAGAAAACACAGTATGACTAAGGGTTACTTTGATATTTGCCATCAGAATTTATGGTGTAATCAAAGTCTCTCAGGAAATAGTGATACTGAAGTCTGGCAAATATAAATGGTTAATTTGCTGTTTGCAGCCCAGCATAAAGATTTAATATCAGAGGGATGCAGGTTCTGTACCAGAAGTACCTGAATTTGCATCCTGCATGGTATAGTCAATAAATTCACCATTCTCCTTACTACCAACTGTTGTTGGTGTTAGCTGCTGGATAGCTGTAAAAGATTTTTGTATTTTATTAAATGTCATGTACAGTGCAAGGAGAGGAAATTAAATGTGGTTTGAACAGACATCTCTTTTAAAACTTGTTTTACTGATTTAGCTGAACAGAGATATTACTTCTTGTTTTAAAGATTTTTTAAAAAGCAGTGTCTGTAAGAAGAAAAGCCATGGAGAGAACTATCCACAGTTTCCTAAGCTGTGACTTCTGAGTGAGCTAGATGTCGTGATAGAAGATAATAAAGTATCATGACTAAGCAGAGTGCTGAAGCTTATCAGAGAAAGTACTACCTCTCTTTTATAAAGAGCTTGATAGACGTTTATGAACTTGCCAAATAAGTGCTCTGTGCTTAACCTAATAGTGCAGGCATACAAAGAGAGGCAGGAAATACTCAGAATTAAAAGGGAAAAGGAGTTACTGCAACAGCTGTCCTATAGCTCTGCTCATTATAGAAGAGAAAGGAGGGTCTACTGATATCTTGCTTGCAGCAAAGCAAACAGTGTGTTCCTTAGTCCCTCCTCCACTCCCCACAGAGCCCTCTCTCCCAGTGCAGGTGTGTGGAATTTGGACCTGCAAACTCTGGCTGGCTGGAGAAACTGAGGCCAGTTCATTCCTATGCTGATGAGGCTGGTTCCAATGTTGTATTGGCAGGGCAGGAGAAAGACATTCTACCTGAAAAGTAGCATTAATCTTTTCTCTTCAATAATCTGTTTGGCTTCTTATTGAGGCATTTTACCTTTGACTTGGATTTATTTCATTACTTTACCAAAAATAGAAGACTAGAAATGTTCGCAGAAAATGTCCCCTGACTAAACACTAATCACTGATAGTTTTCTGGATTTGTCAAACTGTGGATGTAAGAAGTTAAAAACAGTCTGGATACTTGTGAATAGATCATGGTTTAAAGGGCAGACAAGCCCTCAGCAGACACACCTTCAACATTGTGTGACTGCTTCATTAGCATTGAGAGACTCTGACCTTCCCAGATCCTGAATATCTCACTTTCCTGCTTATCAAACCAACCACACTCAGGTGCCAGAGGTAGTGTGGCCATGGGGGCCAAAGCAGGATAATTTTCCTGCTAAGACAGCTTGGTTGTCAAACTGCAGCAGCCCAGGAGTGCTGAGCAGGCCTGGATTTCTGTGAAGGACAAAAGGGTCTGGATTCTCCTCCCTATAAGCACCACCCATTCTGAGTCATCTGAGCTGGAAGTACTGGCATAATTGCAAAACATCTTCACACAGATGGCATGATCCACTGTAGGTTACATGAGGATTCTTGAGTGAGATATTTGGCTGTAATTAAAATACTATGAGGAGAGGTTTTTTTATTGTTGGGTATTTTTCACAAACATTTCTTCACAGGGCAGAGAAAATGGGGGTTTTTTTAGCATCAGAGGGGTACAGAAAGTGAACTTTTATTTTTTGTTGGCTCATTTCCAGATAAACAAGAACACATTCCAAAGGTCATTTTGTGTTTTAAATTCAACAAAAATTCAATTTTATGTAGTATATATAGCATATGTCCCATCTGCCATTCAAAACTTTTAAAACTCAACTTCAAACAAAGTTATCTTATAGACTTCAGGCACTACAAATCATCATGAATTTTGACCACTGTAAATGTGATGATTCTTTGTCACAAAAGCCCAGATCCATGCAGGGCATATACTGTGCTGATTTCGCTAAAATTTAGGGGACACAAATAGTTTTATGGTAAAGAAAATCTGCCTTTATAGCTTTGCTTCTTATTTGAAACAGTTCCATTTCTGAGGCCTTAAGATGAAGCAGTAAAATGTGCAGATGAGATGTGTTGGACCCTGGACTCATGGGAAACCCCTGGGTGCTCTCTCTCCCTGTTCTCCATTGCCCTAAATATTTTGTAGTTGTTTACATGTGCAGCAGATGCAAGGTATTAATAAATCTGAATTCTTCACTTACATCACTGCTAACATTTTGAGGCCACTTTCCAGAGATATAAATGGCACCCAATGGAATTTCAGAGTTTCAGAAACCTGATTTCCAGAGATTTCAAGTTCTTTTTATACCAGCTGAAGCGAATTAAACCATTTTCTGAAAATTGGGTTCCAGATATTAAAGTCTGGCAGGCAAAGCTGGGTTATCCAAAATTAGATGCCAATTCTGAAAAGATAATTGTAAGTGATGATCTCATAGGGGATGTCTGAGACAAAGTTAAAACTAGAATCTAAATCATCTGACACCAATCCTGTGCATTAACCACAACACTGATTTTTTAATAATGTGAGCTCGAATACTGACTTGTTAAAAGAATAAATGCAGTTTTCAAAACTCATCCACAGCACATGCAAATAGTGTTTTGATGTAATTTACAGAATTCTGGTAGCTGAAGTCAATTTGCATCTCAAATTTTCAAAGAAAGTGGTTTCAAATAAATTTGTTCTTTAGTGTGGTGAAGTTAAGCCCCATGCAGGTAAATATTGCTTTTAATTAATTGATTCATGGATTTTTTTTTTTTTACCATTCTTTATCTGTTTTCTGCACTTCTAAAGTCAATTCTTACCAAATACTTCTACATGAGAGTAAATATGGTTGCTGTAAAATACTGTACATATTAGATGATAGAAAGCAGTGAGGTTTCCCATTTTTCCTTTGAAGGCAGGCTGAGTGAGCTGGGGTTGTTCAGCATGGAGAAGAGAAGGTTCTGGGGAGACTTTATTTTGCCTTTTCAATACTAGAAGGGGCTTTATAAGAAAAGTGGCAGAAGACTTTTTACCAAGGGCTGCAGTGACACAACAAAGGTAAATGGTTTTAAACAGAGAGGGCAGGTTTAGATTGGGCCTAAGAAAGGCATTTTTTGTGTCAGAGGTGATGAGACACTGGCACAGGCTGCCCAGAGAAGCTGTGGATGCCCCAACTCTGTGAGTATTAAAGGGTTTGACTAAATGAGAGAGACATTTCAGAGTGAACTGCAGTGTCTTTCATTAAGTAGCTTTTCCAGAATGCATACAAATTCTCAATATCTGTTATTGCTGGGAGTTTGAATTGCACCTTTCACTTTTTCTCAAAAGAGTTGGTATTTTTAAAGCCTTTTGTTTCCGGCCAAGTCCAAAAAGTTACTAAGATTGAGAATGAAAATGGGGAAATAGCTCAAATATGTGGATGCACCACTAGCTTAAGATAGGGAAAACCTCTCTTCCCTTGTCACACTCAATATCACAAACTTTCAGCTAGCAACTTTGTAGAGATTATTTGCCCTGAATTTCAAATTAGATAAGACAAACACGAAGGAAAGGAAATACAGAATTTTGGGGGGTTGGTTTGTTTTTTGGTTTTGTTTCTTTTTCTTTTTTTTTTTTTTTTGCTTTGGTTTGGTTTTTTTTGGGGGGGTGGTGGTTTTTTTTTATTTTGCAGGTGAATATTGTATGTACTTAAAATTTTGAATGAGAATTTTTATGCTTCTTGATTAGGGAGATATTGATGTCTCAGGCTAGATGGTAAGAGAGGAACATGCATTTACTTAGATTCCAGTAGCCAGGCTCATGAAGAGAAAGTCTCAGATGCAAATAAAAGACTGTGAGGTTGTTTCCTAATTGATTAGAAGCAAAGAGCTGTCAGATATCTGGAGTGTGCAAAGGGGAAGACTGACCTCTAATTTCTCCACTTTGGCAGTTTTGATGCCACTTGTACTTTAAATTAGTATTAATACTTGGAGGGGAAATGCAGCCTTCCTCTCTTTAATCTTTCGCTCTTTAATCAATGCTTTATAAATGCAGTAGCACATTTCAGATGTCAGTAATGCATTTTTATCTGGCAATTGATTAATGTGCATAATAAGATGGATAGGCCTGTCTGCTGAGATGCTGAACAGTGACACGCAGCGTAGTGCTACTTGAGGAGGAAATAATCTTTTTTTTATAATTTTCATTAGGGCTCATAGCTTTGGAAATCAATAGCTGCTCTAAGATGGATATGACATACTTCTAGTTCCTGTAACTTATGTAAATATTTGTTTATAATTATTTTTGAGAAAACATCCTTTCTATGCAGAATCAGCTTTACAATCAAAGGCAGTGTTGGGAGGAACACCCTGATCAGATTATTAATCAGCCCGTGAAGAAGTGGAGATTTAAAACAGGAGGTGGCAGCCTTGAGTAGTAACTCAGTGCTGTCTCTGCCTGGTTAGGCTCAGATCCAAATGGAGTCAGAGCTGGGCACAAACAGCTCAGCATCTCAGCCCTTTTTCTGAAACATCACTACGGCAAGCATCCCGGATAGTGAAGATGGCAACAACTAGCTTTGGCATTTTTGCTTGGTAATTAAAAATGTAGCTAATTAGTTTAATACTTTTAATGTGAAGCTATGAGTTTTCCTAGATTTTTTTAACGTTTGGATGAGTAGTTGTAGCAGGAAAGACTGCATCACACTGCAGAGGCAGAATTTAATCTGTGTCATTCTCCTCTGGATCTGTTTCTTCTAACTAGGAAAATTATGTTGCAGACAAGAATAACTAATAAAATATGGAGTTGATTTATTCAAAGGGAAATTGTGCCTATTTCTGGTCTCCTTTTTGGTATCCTGGAATGCTGGGTGATTCTTCATCCCCTAACTGTGGTGTACAAGCAGGTCATGAGGTACTTCTATCTTCATGAACTACCACATAGTAATGCCAAAGTAACTTACTTTTATTAGCAATATCACTGAAATTTTCTAATCCATAAATCAGCAGAAACCCTTGCAACTACACAGTCTCAGCAGACAGAGGAACTTGATGACATCATTGTTTTTCCCCTGTGAAAATGCTTAGTTGGAAAAAGACAAAAAAAGATTAAATGAATCAGAGTAGCTCCATGCAACCTCCCACTTCTAATCTTTTTGAAGAATGTGAACAGTACCATTCACTGGGAAAAAATGTAACCAAGAGAGTTCTGCAGTGTTGTTAATTTCTGCTGGATATTCATAGTAGGAATTGTACTTGTAAATTTTGTGTATGTATTGATTGATTTTTCCCTACAGCTCCACATTTAAAAAAAAAAAAAATTGGGCCAAATTTCAAATTACAATTTTTTCCTTCAGATCCATGTGAAAAGTCTTCATTTGAAAGTTTGCTAAGCAACAAATCCTTCAAATAGAACAGCTTGCAACTCTGCTCTGCCTTGAAAGCACACATGCATGTAAGTATTGATCCATAACAGAACTAATTTTCTGAGCTTGTTTTTTTTTGTCACAGTCTGCAGGCAAAAAATAGCATTTTCCTCTTTTTCCCCTGTGGCTTGAATCCTGCAGTTGACCTGTGCATGCACAGATCTGTCTGCTGCACACAGACACCATTGCCTGGATGGATCTCCATGAGAGACCATGTTTTCTGTAACAGTCCAGTCCTGTTAGGCATAGCAGACATTGTCAAGGAACCTTCTGTTTAATCTTTTTATTAAGCAGATATTTCCTTAAGTTTGCATAAGCAGTTACCCAGCCATGGCTTCCACACAATCCTTTAATAAGTGGCAGGGTGTGGTGATTACATTTCCTCAGAGGCTTCTCCTCCATCTGACTGCCAAAAGTAATTTATTCCTCAGTTCATTTGTTATATTTCTCTTCCCTTCCTTTGTCTGTCACAGGCAGGCAGATCAGGGAGTTAATAGCTGTCTTTTTAGTACAAGAAGTGGGTGGGGGATGATTCTTTGAGCTGGATTCCCTAAAGAAATAAGGCTTGTGTTATCATTCTCTGCCTAATCCAACCCTCAACATGCCACACTAATAATGTGGAACCCCACTGGCCATTTCACTTCATGTGGAAGAGGAACAGGGGACTCCAGTCTTCCAGCTTCCTAGCAATTTATGGAAGTGGATGGCTGAGGGGAGGAAAGAGAGCCAACTACTGTCTTCTAGTATTAAGGTACTTGTTAATTTAGGAGATACATGCCAAATTTTGAATACCAAAATACCAAAAAATTTGAGATTTATTTGGAGTCAAGATGAGCACCTCCCTTTTTGTGTGTGTTTGGCCACTGAAACTGTGAAAGAATGTGCAAAACTTGCTTGATACAGATGATCAGTACTGATCACTACTTTTAGGTTGAAGGCTGAGTCATAACACTTGTTCTGTGCATTAATTTAATTTTCATTCTGCAGCATTTATGGGATTGGAAAATGTGCCAAAAAGCATTTTGTTCTATGAGGAAGTGCAATAAACTTGGGCCTTATAATGTCTGTGTTGCTGGAGAAATATAGTTTTCTCTTTTTTTGAGTAGGTAGTTTTGGAGTCTTAAGGGTTCTCTTTCTGATTGTTGCTTTCTTGGAACAACAGTAGCTGCAGCCTTGGCTGGGTTAGGACATGGACAGATGTCTTTTTCCAGACACAGCTGTGCAGAGAAAAGTGGTTTTCCCTCCACAGCCAAATGGGTGCTTCTAGCTGTTACAAACTGGTCTGTCATGGAGAAGCTTTTATGGGTTTTCTCTAATTCATACTCAGCACAGAGGTGTATCATTTTAATCAGTTTAAAATCCTGGTCTGAGGTATGGCAGCTGGCTCTGCCTCACCTGAGTTAGCAGTACTGCCATGAGCTCTTCTGTCAACACCCTGAAGAGTGGTCAGGAACATCTGAGGTAGTTAATCTCACCCACTGGCACTTCTAGATGTAGAAGAAACCACCTCTACATAGCCTGAAGCCCTTTTGGTAGTTCCCAAGCATATGGCATCATGGGCAGGACTTCTGCCTGCACAAAAGGTGAGTGACTGCCATTTGGGGATTTGAATATCTGAAACTGAAAGAAAAACATTGACTCATATGCTTTTACAAACCAGTTCCAGAGCAGAGTCACATTTTAAATTGGGCCACATGTGAAAATGGTTTCTTATGGTGAGAAAAGCTCTAGATATGTGGAAAAGGTATTTGAAGAACTATTTAGTGGTTTGAGGCACTAAGGAGATCAATTCTGAGAGCGTAGTTCTCAGAACTATGACTGTGAATGGCATGAACAGGTATTTGGGGAACCCTAGCCTTGTGTGGGGCAGAAAAGTCTAAAAGAAATGAGCAAGAAGTCCATGAATAATGGAATCATTGAAGCCTGGTTTCCAATGGATTTGTGCTTCATGCAAGTTCTCCCCCTGGCCTTTATGGTCTTTGTCTTAGATGGTTTTTCTGATGCCTGGTAAGAATGAGGCTTTTGCTACACTCTTTTCCATGGCTGGAGACACCATCTGGATCTCCTCTTTTTCCAGCTAGCTGCCTACTTTCACTAAACTTGAGATGATTTTTTTGTCTTGAAACTTCTTATTCATTTTCAAATTTAGTTGAAGATCAGTACTGGATTAAAAAGTTACTCTAAGAGGAAGTGAAGACAGCAGAATAGGCACTCACACACAAAATATGATGACAAAGCCTTTTTTTTTCCTTAGGGAATCAGAACAGTTGGAGAAGGCACTTCCTTTATATTTAGTGATTTCCAGCACTGGCAAGGTTTCCTCACTGGGACATGGAAAGGGCAAATGGAAGCAGCTTTCTAAACTTAAACCTGCTTTCATCTTGTAGGCCTGTTTTATAGAGAACTGAGGGACAGATTTACAATATTGAACTCTTGTGCAGGGACTTTGTTGGCATTTATTTGGAAGTTGGTTATTCATTAGGTGAAAATATGCTAGGAGTTGGTCAATATCTATATGTAGATTGCATTTTTCAACTGTTTCTTACATCAATATTACTGATAAGATTAATTTTGCTTAACCTGCTAGTCATTCCAAAATCACATATATTTGTCTAGTGGGAATGAATGAGAAAACAAAATCCAGTAGCAGGTGCACAAAGCAATCTGCATGAACATGTAGGTCAAATTTAATAGGTACGTTTTGTGAACCAGGACAATTTTCTGTAATTCTTATCAACACCTTCATCTTTGATCTTCATCTCAGTAGGTAAGAACCCCATTGTTTTGCTAGTGCTTTGGTTGACTTGAATAATAGTTTTCCTTTGACTATTTGAGAACATGTAGCTGAAATATCTAGTAATGGCAAGCTGTGCTTTTCTCCCAGGGAAAAAACACAAAAGCTTAAATGGAAAAGGAAAGAGGAACCTATCAGAAGAACTATTCAGAATAAACAGCTGTGCACATGTCCTCTCTGTCTCTGAAAATTTCATTTAGCTCCAGGCCTGGGCTTGAATAACCTACCTCATGTTTGCTAGCACCAGCTGAAAATTTATTCTACACAGGGAATATATACCATGTATCCCCTTGGTAAGAAGGAAAGGTGGGTTTCATGTAGATTATGTTATTGCCTTAAAAATAGATACATCTTGACTGCAGAAAACAAAAGGGCTTTATCTAGGTGCTTAGCCAAGTGCAAACCTTTTTTCACCAAATAGAAAATATCTGTTGACATAACTAGGATGGAAGAATCTGTACAGATAGGTGTGACAAAAAACCTCCTTTGCCTCACTGAAATTCTCAGTAAAAATGTACCCTTCAGTAGGGCTTGTAACAGACTAATATTTCAATTAAACGAACTGTAACTTATGGCTCTGGAAAGTAATAAAGCTTCTACAAGAACTGTATGTACAGTGCACCCTAGGATGTGTTGTCTAACAGCACAGCTCCTATCCAGGGAGAAGTACTTCTTAAATCTGAGGAAGTTAATTCCTATTCCCTGCTTTTATTTCTTCTATTACTCTGTTTTATTTCTTATATTACTCTATGAGATACCAGGCTTCTGCATTAAATTCCTGCCTTCTTGGCCTTACTTTTCCCATTTTAATAGGCAATCAGTTTGCAGGGCATGAGCCCTTCTTCCAACAGTCCCAGTTTATAATATTGACTGTCACTGAGGCAGTGAGAGCAGTGTTTCCCTCTGTAAGGAATTCAGGGTGGTGTCAATCCTGCCAAATGACTTTCACAACACTCTGATACAGGTGGTGTGACTGGGGTTTGAGTGACTCCTGCCTGAGCAGTCCTGGCCTTGTAAACTAGCACTGCTCAGATCTGTGCTTGCATGACCCTAGCCAACATCTGAGTCAGCTCCAGAGCCAAGGAAGGCTGCAGTGGGGGGTTTTCCAGGCTCCTTAGGCTGTTTTCCTGCACGTAGTGTTTGCCAGCAGGTTAGAACTGACCCTTGTGTATCATCTCTGAGTGCTGGGTAGGTATGGGAAACAAGAGCTGTCTTCCAGTACAAGGCCTCCTTTAGATACCATGAAGCTCAAGTGCCTTCTCTCTGTTAATACCAACAATTCATCTACTGCTACCACCTGAATCTAAGTAGTTTGAGGTGATCTTTGTACTTATCAGACTATGCAGCTAAACTGGTTCTACTGATTCTGTGAAGGGAAGGGGCTTGTTTGTGCGACCTTGGGAGCAAACATGGGTATGTGTTCCTGGCTGCAGGAGGAACAAATGGTTGTGGAATTTGGAGACTGGGAGACTGCTTATGAGAAGTATTACTACACATTCATCCTATGCTGGATAGCCTTTCTTTGACGCTGTATATTGGAAGTGTCTGTGTCATGGAAAACAAGTTTTAACCACAAACACTGTCTGGAGTGTGACACTGGTGCCTGAGAGCAGAGAACATACCCAAAGCAGCTGTGGTCTTCCTCTTAACATGCTCAGTGTAAGTCACAGCACCTCAGGCCACATCTTCCAGTGCTATTTTCAATGGTCCTTGGGTAGTATTTTGAATATTACCAACTTAAAAATTAACTGTTGCCCAAGAATATTTCACTGATTTTACTGGTGAATATCTGAGAAAATTTGAAGGCTACAGGGCAATCATTCATTTAATTTCTTTTTTCTTTCCTCCTTGCCCCATTTTTTTTCCCCCTTGAAGCTGGCACAGCTTCAAATATAGAGATTTTTTACTCTATGACTTCATGCCGTGAATTATGACCTCATCACTCCAGACCAATTTTTCGTAGTCATTTAGCTGTACCTCTGCTAAATGGGGATCTGTAAGTTAACTGTGAGCACAGTGAAGTTAAGAAAGAGCATGTAGTTTAACTTCTAGAACCCAGACTAAAACTTTAGTGCCAAAGCATGGAAACTCTGGGTTTTTCCTAATGAAAATGAACAAACTGAATTATTGAGACAATAAAGATGGTATTGTACACAGTTTTGCTTTTCTTATTACATATTCTATTCATTTTTCTTATCGAAAAGAACAGAAGTAATTGAGAAAGTAAAATGAACCACCCTCTAAAGGCCAGCCAGCTTCTCTCACCAAATGGTCAGTAGGCAGTAAACAGGCAACTCAGAAGATAATTTATTCTCTTCATCTTTGATACCCATTTCAGGAGAGAGGAACTCATCCCACACAAGAAGGAAGGGATAGTTTTGTATGTGCAGCTATCACTGCTTAGCTTTCAAATTAACACTAACAACCTTATCCAACCTGTTTTTGTGACTGGAACCTAATGAAAATTCAGTCAATATTTGCAAATGCAAAGCTCTGCAGCACTATAAGTGTTTCTACTATATTTCACCCTGCTCCACAGAGCAGCAGAGGAGATTTTTAATTTACCCACTCAGAACAAAGTGCTGATTTGGCTCTGTGCTTCTTGGAAACCATCTTTGCTCTGTTATTTCCTGTTATTTTCTCCAGTTTTGTATTTCAGAAGAGAAGGGGACCCAGTCAGAATCTCTTTGTGTTTGTGGCAGTGTGAGGTTGGACAGATGTAGATGGATGCTATTTGCAGGTGAAAAGGGAATGAAGAGCAAAAGCACTGCAGAAAGTTTTCTCCTTTTAGCTGTGAGGCTTTGATGCCTGGAGGCCAGCAGCCACAGCGAGCACAGCAGCGCTGGCCTTGCTTGACACGTTCAGCAGAAGCTGCTAAATCTCATTTCCTCAGACCTTCAGCAGTTTTCATGGCTGTTCCTCCTTTCGTGCCGAGACACAAACTGTGAGCTGGGTCGTGCTTGCTCTGGCAGCTCCTGTGACACCTCACCTCTGTGGGTGGCTTTATTTCAAACCTTTCTGGATGCCAAGTTGAATTAAGTGCTTCCAGAATCTGTGGATGACCTGGCAGGAACTGAATGATTGTCCATAAAACCATTTGCACTTTAAGTTTTGTGCCCTTGACAGATAAGTGATTGGGAAATTTGTTCACATGCCATCTGCATCTGCTAGCCTTGCCATGCAGGAATAGGTAATTTCCTTTCCAAACATGATTGGCTTCTGATATCAGTAGGAAATTGGCAGCTCTTCTATGAAAATAGTATCCAGTTTCCTCTTTTCAATTTCCACTGAGATAGGAAAGGAGTTGTTATTGTTATGGTCTCAATGCTCTGTCCAAGTTCTCTTCCCCACATAACTGCTTTTTCAGTCATTCAAAGCCAGTTTGTCAATAGTACACAGCATCATATCTTCTACTGTGTATGAGATTGTTGCAAGATCACTTTTTCCCCAATATCACAGGCTTCATTCTAAACAGAATTGCACAACCTACAGTGAAAAGATGTCCTCCTTCTTTTGTCTCTTGGTCTTTCTTCCTCATTTCTATGAAAGAAGAGGAGAGTGCAGAATAAAGTGTCTATCTGGTGCTGGTGGTAGGGCTTAAGAAACATCATCATGGAATTGAAGTGTACTTTTCTTCCTTTTTCTTTGTCATATAAAAGCATTGATGGCAAGTGTCACTCACAGTGCTTTCAGTTTTCTTCTCAAATGGCAGGAAGCTGTTGCAATGACTTCTTTGTAAGGGGTGTTTAAATCAGCAGATAGGGAATTAGTGGTGCTGGGCAGAATGCAGGCCATTGCCTCATCTCCAGCCTTAAGTATCCCCTTTGCAGAGAGCTACAAAGGAGTTTTTTGCTGACAATAAGATGGTGAATTTTGTTTCCACTCTAAACAGCATAAAGCAGCTGTGTTGGCTTTACAAGTGATTTAAAGGTTTGCTCTCCCTTAAAGTTAGGTTAAATTTTTTTGGGCATCCAATGTGTGCCATATATCTTTTTCTTCCTGTCAGTTACTGGAGATGGAGACAGAACTGTGGTTTTGTCTGTGCTTTCATGTAGCATTATTAATGAAACAGGTAATCCTATTTGTCTTGAAATCAAGGCAAAGATCTCTTGTGTTCTGTCCATCTGTTCCAGACACCAACAGCATGCTCATCACCATGGTATTGGAACAGTCTGGTACACAAATAGCAATCAGCAGTTATTAACATAATATTGTTACTTGGTCCATAAAGCTAATATTGGCAGAGATACAAGACATCACTCACTGTGAGACAGTTTTTCGGGTGATGTACTTTGTTCTGCCAGAATATGATAATATTCTGTATAAAAGTCAGTAAAAGGATGATTTTTTGTTTGTTTGTTTCATGAAAGCAGCAAAAATTGCCAGTATAATATAAATATATCAAAAAATTGTCTTTACATCCAGTAATTTACAATCCATTGTTGTCTAGTTGTAGAGCAGAATTCTTTGGAAAACAAAAGGGCTTTTTTAAAATATGTATTAGATCAAATCAAACCACTAAAAGTTCCTCTTTCCTTCCCTTTTCCCCAGTTGCTGATATAGACTGATACAGGACTGGCTTTTTGCATGCAGAACTCCATTTATTTCAAACTGGACCTGACAAGTTCAGGTCTATTCAGCAGGTGATCCATAGTGCTGAAGGACTGGCATGTGATTGCAGCCCACCAGGAATCTCCAAGTCTCCCAAAACATCCTGAACACCCACAAAATTTGGATGCTCCTTATTTGTCCTTACTCCCTTTCATACATCTCATTTATACATGTTCAAAAGCCCAAATTCAAATGCCTCCTTTTTGTTTTGTCACTTTTCCCTTTGATGCAACCTAAGGATTTTTTCAGAGTTGAACACACCTACCTTTAAAATCCCTGGTATTTAAATTTCTGGTCGAAAGGAGTATATTCCTCTGAAGTGGCACATTTGTGCCAATCCAGTTAAATTAATAGCCCATCTATACATCACTTTTCTTCCCTTCTTAATCAGAAAATATACCTGGGAGACCTATTTTGTAAGCTTGTCTACAGAGACTTCTATATCACAGCAAGATGGAGCCTTTTGATCCTGCAGCTTCACAGTCACAGGGCTGCAGCCATGAAACAAAAGTGAAACCAAGGCATTGTGGTTGCTGGGTTTTGTACACAACAACCTTTGCTTGCTCTAGAAGGCAAACTGCTGCCAAACTAAAATTTCTCTAAGCATTATAGTGCCCATACCAATGCTGCTCTAAGGAGAGGGAGCATCTTTATCTGAGCTGGTTGTGATGATGTCAGTGGGGATGAGCAGATTGTGCCAGCAATTACTACTCTTTCAGGGAACATGAAACTTAAAATGGTCATGGTGTTGGTTCACTCTCCATTTTTATATCAATGGCTTCTTTTTTTTTTTAAAGTTAACTACAATAACTAACTACTATTAATAATTAACTATTAACTATCACAATAAACTAATTTAAAAATGTAAATGGATTCTTAAGGATGTTGTTGCCAAATGGAGCCATCCATTTGTTTGGAAAGGCCTACAGGATCTTGTTATAAGAAAAGATAATTTTCTGCAAATCAGCTCTGTCTTGAACACTATTTGTGTTTAAAACTATTAAAATTAATAGAAACTAGCTTTTGGCTCAGCTAAGGGAAAGACCCTAAAGTACTGAGTGACTCTCATACATGTCTAGATGCAATGAAGGGCAGAGGGCAGCATTTTTATCCTGTCATTCCCTGTTATCACTCTCAGTTATTAAGCAAGGGGTGGGTATTAACATCAACTTTGCCTTAAACATTTAGTACATGTTACTGACTAGACAAAGTGCATGTGCCCCTGTCATTTCTTTCAGGGCCTGTCTCTTGATGCATGCCACATTGTCCTTTGGGATATAGCCCAGTGAGCAGGAGAAATGGGTTTGAACTTGGCAAAATGGCAGTAAGCATAAAGGTACAGTTGGAACTTTCCTAGAATACTCTCCCCTGCCTTATTATCCTAGATCAGGATCTCGGTTGTCTGCAGTCAGATGCTTTGGAGCAATGTTATGGAGAGGAATGAGTAATTTCTGACCCAGTTTAGTGCATTTATCAGGACTGAAAAAGTTACATCTGGACTAAATGTCATGTCCACAGCTTGTTTCATGAAGGTCTTTTTGTCATGTACAGTGACTGCCCACCAATAGAAAATGAAGATGGATTGCTTCAGCTTTTATAAGAAAGATCTGTGGCAAGTTGTGTTGTATCCCTGAATACAAAAAGTTTCCAGGGCCTGTTAGGTCTCTCTGCTCCTGTGCCTGCAATGAACATTGCAACAGTTCATGTTGCCACTGCACAGTCTCCCCTTGTCCTCTTCATTTGAGATAGGCTGCATCCTCCTCAGTAATCTTTGAGAGTTATGACTTACAGCATAAAATGTAACCATTAAAATAAGGCACAATTCTGAATGACTAGTTGAAGCAGGATTTGGGGGAGAATGTGTCATAGTTTTTTAGAACTGGGTGCCTTTCAGAATATCTGCTTGGAGTGGGGTGCTCATACAATTCACCACGTGTTGCACTGGGCACACTCTAGAAAAGATCAGACACTGCTTTGAATTAACAAGGAGGGCTGGGATCTCTGATATTGCTAATTATGTGTTGGTGGAAAGCACAGTGGCCCATTGTGCTTTCTGAACTAGAGTATTAGAACAAAAAAAGCAGTGAAAAGTCATCACTGCAGAAGCTGTCACCCTTGTTCCCTTGTGTGCTCTGTCTCTTCTACAGGGAGGTCTCATGGATACCAAAGACAAAAGCAAATGTAGTTGTCCTGATTATTTCTTGATTCTTCAAATCCCATCACACACAATAATCCTCTGTGGCTTTCTGCCCCACACCATGTTTTGATGCTCTTGATTTAGGTAGGATGTTGCTATGGCCTTTGAACCACACATTTTAGCAGATTTTGTATTTGGACATAAAAGCCCAGATATGGAATGCATATTACACAGGACAATATTGTGTTAGAAAACAGGCAAAATTAAGTAGTTAATCTCATGTATTCAAACTGTCACCCTTTTTTGCAGGGCACCAAAGGAATCTCATTAGTTAATGAATAGAGGCAATGCATGCAGTGTGTAGGGAGTGACTGCATTTAACTATTAATTACTTGATCTTTGAAAATCTTTTTTTCTTAAGGTAAAAGGATCAAATAATTTCAATACCTTATGTCAAATAATACTATTTCTAGTTATTTTTCACAATAGCAAATGGAATGTAAATAGGTAATGGTGAATTTATAGCTCCTGAAATGATATCTGTTCTCTCTCTTTTGCTTGCTTTCAGGAAGAAACTGGAGAGCTGCTTCATCAGTGCCAATCCAGTCTGTGGTTGGTCTCATGAAAAGTATCTTACTGATGAATTGGTGCAGCTACCCTCCCAGCCATGGAATACCTCATACAAAAAAATCCATAGGTGACTAATAGGTGTGGTAAGCAGCCTGTGAGATTTGGGAGAAACATTCTGGTATACCTGGAAATCAACCTAGATCTAAATTACCTGCCATTGTGGATATTTTAGTCTTAATTGATGCTTTTCCACCACATTTCAGAACGTATCCCTTATCTGAACAGCTTTGCTTTCTTGTTTGTTTGTTTTTTATGTTTGTCAGTCATTACACAGTACTATTTAGAATCAATTTAGCACCCTTCCATGTGTTGAGTGGTTGTGGTGAGTGATGATTGCAGGATTAGCCTGCTAGTAATTAAATGTTGCTGCCTCTCAGCTTGAAAATGAAACATCTCTATGGAATTTAAGAGTTTCTTGCTTTATTTAGGTTGGGCATGTGTAAATAGTAGGGGTAGGTTTACCAAGTCGGTACAGGCACAGTGCAATCATAAAATGATAAATTTTAAAAAGCAAAATGAAGAAGAAGAGTAGAAAAAGAGGAAGAAGAGAAGAAGAAATTGAGAGATGGGAAAGAAATTCAACAAATCATTAAAACTTTGAATTGCATGGGAAGTTTTCTACACTTTGCTGAATCTTGGGTGTAATTTCCTAATCTTGGCTTTGTGCTATCCAGATAAAGATACTCATTTTTACTCACAGTTGGGTCTCCAAAATTTGTAAGTGTCAGGCTGTGTAAATTAGGACATGTTTCCTGTTTGTTGAAGTTTAGAGGGGTACCTGTCTCAGTAAAGCAGAGGCTGAGTTCCTTTCCATTTGTGAACCCACTGAATGCTTGATTTTCATATTGGCTTTACTACTATGAAGAGTTTCACCTCTTGAATTCACTGATTAATGTTCTAAGCAGAATGAAGCCCTTTTTTATTTTTCTCAAAATCTGCTATCAAAAATCACATTATTTCAGGATTCAAAGACAGTTCTTTGCTTCTTCAAAGAGTTATTAGACTGATCTGTCCCATGCTCCTCACAGGACTGTAGCAGTGTAACCTCATATGATAAAAAATGCTGAGCTTCTGTTTGAAATACTAGGGATGATGCCTAATCTTGAGCAGACATCAGAAGGATTTTAAATAAAGGTTGTCACTTAGAGAGCAGTGCCCTCACTTAGTTTTCTGTCTGGCCTGTGTTAGGGTAAAGACAAAGGCATTTGAATGTCTTAATCGAAGCAGAGGGTGAGCTTTTTACCTTTAGCTCTTGTTACATTTAAGTATTCATGCTGAATAACAACAATAAAAGATTAATCTCATCTGACTTTCTGTTGATTGTTAGTTTAATTTAGTGTATGACAACTCAAAGTTTAGTCTGCCAGCCAACAAAGGTATGCAGTTATCAACATTACTGATAGGATAAACCAATTATGTAAGCTTATTTTCAAATCTCCCCAAATCCCAGAATACTTAAACAAGTAAAACCCTTGAGCTAAAATGTACCTGTTTACAGAAAGGTACAACATCAAATAGAGGTTTCCTTCAGAACTTTGGGTAGACTAATTGGCCTTGTTGGCTACTTTTTTTTCCTCTCTGTTGCCATTTTTAGGTATGAAATATATCAAACTGCAAAGAAAAAAGTATGGACAAGAAAAACACAGTTGTAAGAAAGAATTTTGAGAGTTTTCAGAAAGGTTTGAGAGTCTTCTTTGCTTGCAAGGCTGTGGAGGCCCAAGCCCTGAACAGTATGTTCTGAGTGTTGAGTGTCTGGTTAGTGCTGCATCTCTGAGCTGTAACAGTATTTCCCAAACCCTGTGTCTAACCATTGCCTTGGCAGGACTCCAGACTAACCCTGTGGGGAGAGGAGAGTGCCTGTGGAGCTTGGCAAAGTTGCTTATCCTTTCCTGCTGAAGATATGCATTTGTTCCTGGGTAGTGTGGGAGGTGGCTCCTCCTTCCTGCATTTGTAGCCACCATGGAGACAGATAATTCCAGAAAACAGTCTAATAATGTAATTGCAGACCCAAATGTCATTACAGAGGTCTGAGACTCTCTCTCCTGACACTAAATTGTACATGCATGTGCAAACAGTGTCACAAGCCTGCTCATAAATGCCCCAAACCAAGTTAGACAGAGACTCCAAGGGATGAATAGGATGAGAACAACATGCCAAGGGCCAAGAAAGACAAAAAAAGCATAAAGAAATTCAAAGTTTAGATCATGGAAAGTGTGAAATGATATTGTCAATGTCAGGCATGAGACAAGGGAGGCATTCTGTTGTTGAATTGCGTGTTCAGGCCCTTGTAAGCATGCAATACAGAAAGTATTGAAGATGCTGTGCAAGGCAGGTGTGTGAAAGGATGAGCAAACAGAGGAGTACCATGAGCAAAGAAAATTAGAGAAGAAAGTTTCTGAAAGAAGAAGAGGTCAGAAGAGAACCTGGTGGCACAAAAGCTGATAGGGAAGAAAAGGGACGTGACAGCACAATGAAGGCTGAAAGAAAGCACAGCCATTGCTTTAATTTGCTGCTTTTCATTGGAAATATATCCTTTTGCCAGTCCTGGGTGCCATGCACACGTGTAAGAACATACAAGCTTTTCAGCCTGCCAGGGTGAAAGAGCCTTCCAGAACTCTGGTGTCAAAGGCACCTACACGACCCAGTGAAACAACCTTCAGTGTGAATCAATGTCAGTGTTCAATAACATCCGGGGCCAGGCAGGGAGAGGCCAGCCCAGCTGGGTGAGGACGTGCCAGGGCATTTGGATGGTAATTGGCTGATGGATGGAACTCCTGAACAAACAGATACCTAGGCAAAGAGCAGAGCAGCCAAATTCCAGGGAGCACTGCCCTGCTATCTCCCTGTGTTGCAAAATCCATGAGTCAGAGGGAGAAGACAGCCCTGGGCAGAACCTGCAGGGCGTACTCTGACCCCCACTTCTGCAAACCTTGTGTTTCTGTGTGCTCTGCCCCATGTCTGTGGGGAGGTGAACCCAGGTCTGAGCAGGAACAAAGGGTTCATTTCCTGGAAGGAGATGAGTGCTGCCAGCAGGACATCAGGAGACAGCACCCTCAAAGCCCAACCTCCTGTTGCAGAGTTGTGGTCCAGAGTCTGAGCTGTCATTATAAAAACAAACAGGCCAGATCCTCAGCTGGCACAAAGCCACAGGAACTCAGCACAGTAGCTCAAGCTGTGTCTTCTTTATTGCTTGGGGCACTGAAGATTATGATTGAAAAGATGCCCAGGATGTAACAGATGAAGTAAAGTGTCCTGAATTTACCAGCAGCCTTAAGTAAAAGCCTAAGTTGCTTAATTTATCCTTGGAATCATTTTAGCAGTGAGCTTTTTTTACCTTTCTTGTGGGTGCTGCCATAAATGGCCTGTGGGAACAGTGGAATTGTCATATCTGGACATTTTCAAGAATATCACAATTGAGATTCAAATAGATGCAGCTGAAGCAGAGGAACTTGAGTAGAACATCTCCTGGAGTCCCTTCCAACCTTCTTTTTTTCATTATTTTAGCAAATCTGTTCAGTTGCTGTCCTAAGCTGGCAATTTTACCCTGCTTCCAGAGGCTTGTGTCCCAGAAACTCCAGCTCCCAAACCCCTCTACTTCCTCCATGGCTACTCACACAATGAAAATGTAGTTTTGTCAGTTTTGCAAAATATTGTGAAATCAAGATCTGAATTGTGGCAACAGTGTGAAGTAAAACAGAAAGATATCAAAGTTAATAGGTAACCTGCTTATTACAGCGTTTCACGTCCTGCTGAACATAATTTTCTACTTCAAATTTAGCTGACAGTTGCCCTAAAAACACAAATGTGCTCACAACAATACTGAAGCAAACTAAGCTTGAAGAAAGGAACCAGAACAAGGTGCTAGATCTCCTTCTAGGAGTTTTCCTAAAGAGATTTAGCTCACCACAGTTGGACATCTGCTCCCAGAGCATCCTGCTGTATAACTGTGCTGAGAGGACTCCAACAAAGTAGGAATGATGAGGAGGACTCTATTGATATCAGAAAGTTAATTATTTCTTATACTATATTATTTTATACATTTAAAACTGAATTTGCTAAGCACACAACAGTACTCATTTTGTGACTGTCTACTGACAGTCTGCACACACACAATTGGCCCTGATAGGCCAAGGAAACAAAACACAATGACTTTGGGTAAACAATCTCCATATTGCATTTTATTTTTGCACAAACACAGGCACAGCAAATGATAAGAATTGTTTTTCTTTTCTCTGAGGTTCAGAGAATGTGAATTTCAGAAATATTCTTGGGAAGATGTGCCTTGCTTTTCTCTGTGAAGAGAAATGTGAGGCTACACTGCTATCACTTCACACCCAAGTGCTCTTGACACTCCACCCTGCCAGTACCTCTTGTCTGCTGCCTGTGGCTGGGACCAGTGTGGAACCTTGGGCTCCATTCCCCTCGCTGTAGGAGATGAAAGCACAGGCCAGATGTCCAGCCAGAGAGGTAGAGCTGGACATGAGCTGGTTCCTGGTGACTCATAAGCCACTAAATTCCCTGAAAGCAATGTGTGATAGTGGACCAGCTCTGTTTAACAGTTCCAGAACACCATTTTCCTGTCCATGATTGTTTTCCAGACATCTTACTTCATCTGAATATGGGTGCATTTGTACTTTCCCTCCCAGGGGTACCACAGGTCCATCAGCAACTTCTCCCTTTTCCTTTAGTTCCTAAATCAAGAATTAATAGGAGGGATTTGTTGGCACCATTTTAGGTGCGCTGCCAGCACATCTGAAATGGCCTGGTTCTATTCTCTAAAAACCACTGGCAGGTGACAGGTCCTGCAGAAAATGATGCACATGGGAGGGCTGAGCGAGGCGAGAGAGACGCTGCAGTTGATAAGCTGCAATCAGTGTTTGCTCCCAGCACTGCCAGCACCCAAACAGGCAGCTGCAATGTGGTGTGCTCCTGGTGCCTGACCTTCTCCTGAGGCTGCTGTGCCTCTGCCAGCCTGAGAGCTGCCCACCCCACAGACCAGACACTGAGAGGGGGCAAGGGAAATGCAGGGAAAGGCAGGAGGGCAAATAAATACCTGGATCACTTTTTTTCTTGATTTTATACATAGTCCAGGGAAAAGGACCTAGCAGGGGGCAAATGATTTCTGAGCACTGCTGTGCTAACATGACAGCTTTATGGGGAGGCAGTTCTGGGTCAATTCCTCCTACCTTTGGTTCAAGAACTGTTATGCAGGGGAAAGAAAGACATTTCCAGGGTAAAATTGTGGTAGGGTGCCAGATAGCACACCTGAAACCTTCCTTTGCCCTGTGACTGTGTGGTGTGGTTATATACCTTAAAATATGGATGATTTTCTAAAAAGTAAGGGCAGAAAAGAAAGGCAGAATGGATCCTGTGCAGGTTGCTGCTCTCTGCAGGTGGTGCCATCCCAGTCTCACTGCCAGCCCCATGGCACGGGGGGAGCTGGGGCTCTGTACTGCAAAACCTGTGCTCACACAGCTGTAGCATTTCTCCTCCATCATCTGTGCTATTTTCCCTCCTTCCTTTCCCCCCTTACAGCAGGGGAAGCTTGCTTTCTCTCTCCCTCCCATCCTCTGTCCACTTGTCCCCTCATTCCTCAGAGCTCTCTGGCACAGGCCTTTTGTGGCCTGGGGAGGAGAGAGATGGGAGCAGGGGAGGGCAGATCACCTGAGTGGAACCAGGAACCAGCAGAGCTCAACCTCAGAAACACCAGTTAGTGGGTCAGGATGCTGCCCCAGGGTGGACAGGACTGAGGAAGTTGGGTACAGGTGGAGCCAGTCTGTGTTCCTGGCTTTCCTTGGCTGCTCTGGTAGAGCACTACAGCCAAGCCGAAGGAAATTCAGCAGCTGATTTTACCAACAGGATGAAATAAACCTCTCTTTTCACAGGCAGAATCCAGCCCTGAAGGTTCATGAAGAATGTCCCCTGAACTGGCATCTGATACTGCTCCCTGCATTGGATCCTGTTAGCAGGGAAACAAGCGAGGCCCCTCTGACCTCCCAGTGTTCAGGACAAACCACAAATAACCCCTGAAGGCAGGAGGAGGGACAGGACAGAATGTGGCAGAGGGGTATAAATCATGGCTGTGATCCCAGACAGAAAGCAGGTGGGGTCCTGAGCCTGCTCATCCAGTCAGACAGGTACACGTGCAGACACTGGGCTGCGGACGGTGACACCACAGCAGCAGGTGACACCACAGCAGCAGGTGAGCTCAGCCCGCCACATGGGAAGCAGAAGGCCCCCCTGCACCTCCTGCAGAGCTGGAGGAGACCCACGTCCCCACTTCTTCCCTCTGCCCTTACACCCTGCAGCCATGGGCTGCTATGGCTGCCACGCTGCCCGGGCAGTCACACGGATTAAATACACTTTTAGACATGGAAGCTGTTATTTCTCTGAAATTAAACAGCTCCCCACACTCTTATTAACCTGTGCCCTACTTCAGAAATAAATCTAATTTGGAATTTCATACTTAGCTGGTGCTGATGTTGGTTTGTCCCTGTGTCTTCTCTGATTTGGCTGGGTACATTTAGCAGCACCATACGTGGCAAAGTCCTATTTATTGTGGCTTGTGAGCATTATTCCTCACAACAGAGTAAGGAATTGGGGTGGTTGGAGCTTTTTGTTTCACGGGGGCAGAGAAAAGTTAAAGCTCAAATGTTTAAAATGTCCCTGTGAAACCACTTTTCCTGTATTGAGCAGAGAATGAATTGCTGTCTGCTAAATGAAGACAGCATTTGTCATCTGGGGTATTCCTGCACATCTGGTCACCTTCCATGGAGTGCCTAAAGAGAACTACTGTACCAGAGAGGAGAGCACATTTCAAAGGACTTGCTGGATTTCTGATGGCAAACATCAAACAAAACAGGCATTGTTTCACAGATACACAAAGTAATGGAGAAAGGGAAGTGGAAACTTAGCAATGACCCCCACAGAAGCAACAGAACATACAGCAAGTTATGTGGTAGATTCAGCTGCAGATTGCATTACCCAGCCAGCAGAGCAGAGAGAGAGGAAACCCAAACCCTGTGCAAGCAGCGCTCGGTGTTTCCTATTGCGGCCACCACACTCAGCTGACTTCGTGTAAGGAACTGAACCTAACCAAAACCTCGAAGATGTGTGCAGCGTGAGTGGCTTCTCTTCATCTCATTGTGGGGAGAAAAAGGGGCCAGAGCACAATTTCAGTTCCTCTGGGGCTTCAGCTCTGGTCTGATGCTGTCCAAGTGAAAGACACTCATTCCTGTGGGTTATTGCAGTAGTCCCTGGGCATGGAGCACATTTAACACCTAGATGTCTGCAATAACCTCCCTGCTTGTAGCCCAAGTCCTGCACACACTCCCCGCACAGGTGTGTCAGTGATCTCACAGTCCATGTGCAGGTTGTCCCTCCTGTCCTTTGAGCTGGTTGGAAGATAAACTTTGGTCGTGTATTATACTGTGCCCTTTGTAATGAAATAATGTCGGGTAATGTGTATTAGTGTGGGATTTAAATTCCCGAGCTGATTACAAGGAGCTGTTGTAAGATTTAGCAGTGCCCTGTGTGCGAGTCTGGAATGATGTGTACTGTTCTGTGCTTGTGCTCTCTCTGGTGCTGTTGAAAAGGCCAGGGCTTTGCTAGGAACAAACCTGAGAACATCAACAACTGAAGTGTCAGCAATACAATTCGATTCGGCAAGACTGTTAAAAGTGCTTGACCAGAAACTAGTTTCCCATACTGTGAAATCTTCCAGCTTTTACAGATTGCTTGCTCGGAGATCCCAGGCGTGTGGCAGTCTCTCCATGCCCACTCCCCAGCAGTCACTAGAGCGTAGAAATATTTACTGTGCCTAAAGAATGTAGTGAAACGTGATTAATGCTTGTAAAGAAGTTTTGATAATAGATGCAACGGCAGATTTTTTTGATAAAAGATGCAAAAAGGGACAGTGACTTATAAATTCAGGTGAAGAACACAGGCCTTAGTGGAGCTAAAGATGCCCTGTGCTGCTCCAGATGCGCTTCCCACGTTCAAAGTGGGAAAGCCTCAGACTGCAGAGCCTCCCTCCATGGCTGCCCGCGGAGGGGAGCGGCTGGAGGGGCTCCGGAGCGGGCTCTCCCTTTCCTGGCAGCCTCCCCGCAGCCGCAGGCCTGCCCGCATTGCCAGCAGCCTTGTTCCGCACGCTGTGCCCGCCGGGCCGCCTCCCCCGGCCCCCGCAGCCCCGGCACAGGGCGGCCCGGCTGAGGCACCGGCAGCCCGCAAAGGGAACCGGGCCCGCAAAGGGAACCGTCGGGAGAGAGAACGCCCTGCCGGGATGGACCCAGGGCTGCCGGCAGGGATGGAGCAGGGGACGAGAGGAGGGATGGGAGGAGGGACTGGGGCAGCGATGGAGCCCGGGCTGGAGCCGGGTACGGAGGCCGGGGATGGAGCCGGGGATGGAGCCGGGAATGGACCCGGCGATGGAGCCCGGGAATGGAGGCCGGCATGTAGCCGGGGATGGAGCCGGGGCGCGGCCCGGCCCGGCCCAGCCCAGCCCGGCCCAGCCCAGCCCAGCCCAGCCCAGCCCAGCCCGGCCCCATCCCGGCCCCGCCCCGCGCGCCGAGACCCCGCCCCCGCCCCGCCCGCGCGCTGACTCGCCCGAGCTGCCACGTCTGCCCGCTGACGTCACCCCCGGCCGGTGCCTCCCGGCCAATCAGCGACGTCGGCCGCCGCTCCGAGCCGACGGGGCCGAGGGAAGAAAGGCCGGCTATCGCGCATGCGCTGCCGCCGCCGCGGTGGCCGCCGGGAGAGCAAGTCCGCAGGAGGGGGCGCGGCCGGGAGGAGGCGGCGGCGCGGACTCGGTTTCCCGTCGCGCCCCTCGGCCGCCCCCCGGCCATGTAAGCGCTGCTCGGCGAGCGGCCGCCCCGTTTCCTGGTCGGGCTCCGGCGGCCATTTTGGGCTGAGGCGCAGCGCGGAGGCCGCGGAGCGGGCGCGGGCGGACGGGCCGAGCCGAGCGCCGGGCGATCGCGGCTCCCTCGGACCAGCGCACCGCGGAGCGCCTGCCTCGGCGGCGGGAGGTGCCGCCGCACCGCCCCCTCACAGCGCGCTCGCCGTCCCTCGGGCCGCGGGCCCCACGGACATGTCCAGCATGAACCCCGAATAGTGAGTGCGGGACGGGGCGGCCCCGGGGCCGCGCTGGGGGCGCCGCGGGGCGCGGGGGGACCGCGCTGGGCCCGCGAGTCCGAGGACCCGCGCCCCCCCTCCCCCCGGTGCCCGCGGAGCCGCGCTCGGGCCCGAGCGGCGGCGGGGGAGGAGGAGGAGGAGGAGGGTGGGGGGCGGGAGGCAGCGCGGCCGCCCGGGGGTGGGTCCTTCGGGGCCGGGGGGGAACGGGGGCCCTGCGGGGAACCGGCATCCGCCGCCCCGGCACCGCCGTGGGGCGCAGCCGCGGCGATTTTCCCGAAGCTCGGGAAGGCACGGCGAGGCCTGGACTCCAACAAGTGACCGGGGGACACCGGCGCCCTGTGAAAGCCGATCCCCCGGCCGGCGGCGGCTCCGTAGCCAGGGGTCCACCCTTCGCTTTAGCTGCAAGTCATGTGTGTGTCACATGGCTCTTGCAAAACACTTCTTGCCTATGTAGATTTTGCAACGCTGTGACTCGATAATAGAACGCTCTTGGGGCTGTTTCCAGCTGAAATAGCGCTTGCTGAGAAAGCCTGGTGATGACACGAGCGGTTTTTGGGGGGGTTTGCGTGAGTGTGGCCTTTTCCTTTAGCTGGCCTGCTCGGGAGTTGGGCTGTCTGAGCTCTGTTCCCAGGGGTTGGCCCTGTTCTGGAAACTCGGGGAGCTGTGTCCTGGCCACCAGGCTGTCGGGAACAATAAACTTTATTTTGTTCCAGATTTTCTTGTGTGAGTTAGAGGAAGGGCTTAAGCTTAATTTAGAAAGTTAAAAAAATCAGCTGCTGTGTTTCCAAGTCTTCAGCCTTGTAGGGTGTGTTTAGGATCCTTCCACTGTGTTTAAGATCCTTTCACTGATGCTGGCTTTGCTGGCACCCCAGTTTGGGGTGGTGAAGCCCCTGTCACCTCTGATGCCACTGGAGTGGCTCTGGTACTAAAACTCACGTGTGGTGTGACGTTGCTGCTCTGGATATCCATGGAAGCTGCTCTTGGAAGGCACCCACAATTTTGTTCTCTCAGCTCCTAACTCGTGTGGCCATGGCTCCTGTGCTCTCAGCTTACGTCAGTGGGTTCGTTGCAGGCACTGTGAGTCCATGAAAATCACCTGAGGAGCAAACAAGTAGTCATCGGCTAGTGAGGGAGCTGGTGACACCCAGGAGGTACAGCCAGGAACTCGAGTTACATCTTGGCAAGATGACATCACAAACTTGCTCCTGTAGCTTTGGGAGACACCAAAACAGTAACTGGAGGTGGGCAGTGGATGAAAACCCAACAAACTGCTGGTGCCCCATGGTCCTAATGGCTCTCAAGAGTTAATTTATCTTGCAGGCTGTTGAGTTCTGTAGTGGGAAAGCTGCCTCAAAAGAGTGTTAGGCCACTGAGAGAAATGAGTTGGAGGGGCTTTTTCCATAGATTTTTTTGCCTTTCATGCAGTCCATCAGCTCTAGACTGATGCAGAGGGTGGTTCCCTGCAGCGAGGTACTGAGTGCTGAGGTCAGTGTTTTCAGAGACTCGTTCTTGGTCCTGGTGGTGAGCACGGCTGAGTTCTTGAAAGTGAAACAAAGAGGAGAAGCTGGAGTTGGACGTTAACTCGAAGTGTTAAATTGCCACTTCCTGAGAGGGTGGTGTCAGCAGGATGAGGGGAGGAGATGGGAAGGGTGTGGTGAGAGGGACAGAAAATACCTGTCAGTGTGATGTGTGTACTTGGATCCCTGTTAAAACAGGAATAAGGTTTAAGGGATTATGACATTGCTGCTTCTGTTCCCTGTAAAGAGATACCTCCATTTACCCTCTCAGAAGTGCCTTGCCTATAATGTAAGACATTCTCACTTCCCTATCACAGCCTCAGATCAGGCTGCAGCCCCAAATCCTCTCTCCTGGGCCAGAACTCAATCAGAAGTCAGTGGCATAGCTAGTTAAAATTCCTAACTAAAGGCCTACTTCCTTCAGCTTTCCTGATAAAGCTACAGGGTTAGATTTGCTTGTGCAAAGGTTTGAAGGGGAGTTGTGCTTCTGAGAGCTTCCTTGGGGTTTCAGGGCTGTGGGACAGCCCAGTGGACTGTTAGTTTTTAGATTGAGTGAAGGAGCTGAAGAGGGGTGGATGTGATTCTAGAATCAGTGTTTGGAAGCTGAATTCTGAAAACATCTGCCCACCCAGCACTGGGATGTGCTCGCTGTGTCCCTCCCTCCCTGCCGGTGTTTGAGTGAGCAGAATGTCAATATTGACTCTGTTGTGACTAGATCGTGTCAGGTTCGGCATTTCCTGCCCTTGGGCTGCTTGCATGGAGCACAAACACGCTGGGGGTGCCTGGCAGAGCAGCCAGGTGGGATCAGGAGTTAATCTCGATCAGATCTGGGTTCTGCCTGGACCTTGTTCTAGGTACCTTCCAGCACAGGTGAGGAAGCTCAGTGGGTTTTGGAGCAAATCTTGGGGGGCATCTTCCTGCATTCTGCAGAAGTGCTTGGGAATACCAGAGAGGTGGGTTTCAGTCTTGGCTGATGGTGGTTAGTAGGTGACAATTGAGTGACAGCTCCTAGGCTGCTGGAATAATCTGGAAGTGTTTGTGTTGTAACCTTTCTAACCAGCAGTCTGCCATGCCAAGTGGCATCATGTCTGCTGGATTCTGTTTGCTTACACAGACAGAGTGTGATCAGAGTGACAGTCGTGCACCTCTTCACCATGTCTGGGGTGGTAGCACCAAGAGTGGGGCTCGAGGCTGCTGTGAGTACCTGTTTACAGTGAACCTGCAGCTGCCATCAGTGATTGAAGCCAATTCCAGCAGTTCTTGTTGCAGACAGGTGACTAACTAGCCTTGTCTGTTTTGGCATAAAACCTTCCTGGCATTTAAAAAATCCCCACATGCCTCCTTATACAAATTAGATAAACAGCACTATCTTAGGGGCCCACAGATCCCTTGTTCCACACAGCTTTGGCCAGATCTGTCCTCATCTTGATTTGGAGGTGCCTTTTTTTTTTGTTTTGTTTTTTGGCAAGAGGCAGTTACATTTAACATCTTTGTCCTTTATCTCTGTGGCAAGAGGAAGTTATGGGGAGGATTTGAAAGCCTCACTCTTACTCACCATACCCACCTGCCTTGCTGCACATGCTCTTCCAGTGTGCTCTTGTAAAGGACCCAAGGATGACTGGCTTATGTAAATGGTGAGAAATAATTGAATGATTAACCTGAATTCCCACTGTCTCCCCAGGAGCGTGGAGAGGGCTGTGCTGCACAGCTCAGCCAGCTTTTTGAAGGCTCCCTAAACCAGAGGAGCTGATGAGTTTTACGCTTCCAGATTTAAAGAGCAAAATTCAGTGGCTTCAGGAGTGTTTGTGTGGCTCTTCAGGAGTAAATACCAAATAACATGAGTGGCTTGTTGGATGCATTGCTACAGTTGCACCCCTTTACCAAATATTCTATTGGTGTAGCTCAGCCTAGAAATAGGCTTCTGCAAAGTTTTATAGCTCTTCAAAATTTTATTTGATTTAAACTGTTGCTGTCCCCAAGAGCTGTGTCAAGCATCACACTCTAACAAACTGCACATTTGGTTCTTATGGCCCTAAATAGGCACCTGCTATATTTTAAAAGGTCTTGGGAGCTGTATATTTTAAAACTTTAAGCTCTACTTGGGAAGGAAGGCACTACAATATTGGAATATGGATTGCTCTAAAAAATTGAAACCCTAAGTTCCCAGAGTCTTACTTACACTATTCCCAAACTGATGAAAGTCTTGCCACCAAAATAAGTTTTTGTGACACAGCACCTGTTTCTAAGGTCAGAGGCAGAGCTAACTCAGTGAAGGCTTTCCAGCTGTGCACCTGGTGCTGGCCCTGGTTTGGGTGGGGCTGAGGCAGGTGCCTGAAGACCACTGTGTGTCTCTGTGATTCTGGAAATACTGCAGCCCAAAGTGAGGGGACAGCTAAATAGCAAAGATACCAGCTTCAGTGCTTAAGGCTTCTGAGGTCTCATTGTGTTAGCTCAACATCTGTTCTGCATGCCCACTGTTACTGCTCTTGTTTGCTGCTGAAGGGTGAGAGATCCAATGGGGAGGCTTGGCTGGGAGCTGCTCGTAGCACAAGGAGTAGCAGAGGAAGAGAAGTTTTCATGTTTGGGGCCTGGGGAAACCTGGATTACTCTTGGAAGCAAGTGGAAGTTTTTAAGTGGATCTCAGACCCACACCTGAAGCCTTACCTCTATCAGGAAGGAGTTACTTTTTCCATTAATTTTACTGAAGGCAATACAGTGCTAATATTCTTGTTTTAATATTCTCAAGGGTATTATAACATGCTACAAGCTGTCAGTAATAATTTGACTTCAGGGTTGCTGAAAATTCTCTTTGTAGGGAACTGAGCAACACGAACTTCCTGCTGGAGTTGGAAGGAGCTGAGTGAAAGCTGAGGCACAGTGGTGGGGGGGAAGGCAAGGCAAGGTGTAACAGTGGAGCAGGTCCTGGAGCCCTCATACTTTACTTTGCTCTCCAGGTTGCAGAGTTTCTCCTGTTATTGGGGGTGAGAAGTTTTCTGGTCTGTAGTGGTGCTTCAGCCACCTCGGAGTACTGAGATGTGTGGGTTGTGGGGTGATGTACCTTAGGTCCCCTGAACAGTTGGGGTTTGTTGTCATTCTCCTAAAGCCATCTTGCCTTGTGGTAGTACATGACTTGACAGGTGGAGTGGTGAATTCTGTGACTGTAAACTGCTAGGTATCCTTTGACTTTTTTTGTCCATCCCTTTAGTGCTTTTAGCTGTACATTTTTAAGGATTGGGTTATTAGTTGCTACATTTAGCACTTCTGACTGGTCTCTAGCCTTGGCAGGAGTGCTGCAGAGACTGGAGGTTCCAGCTGGGTGTGTTCTGCAGCCTGGGCCCAGGCAGGTGAGAGGCACTTGAGCAGGAGTGGTGAGAAGCTGGCTTGGCCGTCTGCTGGGCTGTTATCAGCTGGGCATGGATGCAGTTTCCTGCCTGGATTCCTGCCAGCCAGCGGCAGTGGCAATTCTAGGGAATAATAGATGGGACAGTGCACTTCAGGCACTCCACATGTCTTTAATCTTTACCTCCCCTTGCTTAAGGAGACATAGAAATATGGCTGTTGTGATTAAGTGAGAAGAGGACTTTGTCCTGGGCTGTTACAGGGCCGAAGAGTTGTCAACTGAGAATGAGTTAGTGTAGTACTTGGGAAGCAAAATAACTTGTGTAAGTGGTGGGTTGTTATTTTTCTGTTAATTGCTCTCTAGCATGAAATTTCCCCATTAGTCTTAGGACTAACACAAAACCTCATATTTTGCCAACAGTGAAATCTTCTCTACTCTTTGAAGTGTAAATATAGGCTGGTCGGTGACTCTGTGCTTATTCTTTAATGTTGGGAAAACTCAGCATTAAGCACAAGATTTGTCAGTTCTTGCAGTGTATCTTGAGAATTACTGATACCACACCTGGCATCCCCCAGAGATGTATCCTCATCTGGAAGTGACTTGAGCTTTGCTTTAATTCCTGGAAGGCAGGTGTGGTATTGGTCACCAGTCATAGTCTGTTGTGGAAGATGGGTATTCAGTTGTGCTGTTGCATTCTGCTGGAACTAAAGATGAGTAACTTGCACTGAGGAAAGAAATGGCTGCATTTGGCAGCTCCCTGGTGTTGGTGAAGCTGGGCAGTGGAATCAAACCCTGGGTCCAGAGAAGCAAAGACAATGGCCCTGGAGGGCAGCAGGCTGTTAGCACCTCCTGTGTGTCACCAAGTTCCTCAGCCAGACAGGGGGGCTTGCATTCACTTGCAGGCACGGTTTCCATCTCAGCCAGACCACAAAGGCTGAGGTAGGACTGTGCTACTCCTGCTGACAGTGCCTCTCTTATCCTCAGAGTAACTTCCCAGGGAGGTGAGTTCCACACAACAATGCTGTGCCCAGAGCAGCTACCTCATACTTCCCTTACCGAGTAAATTGTGAATTTCTAAACTGAATAGAGTTGTAGGTGATTTCCCTAGCAGTGAATTAATTTACTCATCTCAAAAGTCATATTATACTGGCTGTGAGGAACTTCTTTCTTGACAGTGTTTTTCATTAAGTGACCTAATTTTTTTTTTTCCTTCTGCAGTGACTATTTATTCAAGCTACTTCTGATTGGAGACTCCGGTGTTGGGAAATCTTGCCTTCTACTTAGGTTTGCAGTAAGTGATCATGCTTGGAAACTGTGTAAAAGAGCTACTTAGCAAGAGCTTCCCTTCAGGTAGCAGGGATGTTGTCTGACAGGCCTGGTAATACCCAAGAATAATTGTAGTATTGCAAACTCCTCCTGTCTTTTACATTTGCCTCTATCTGATGTAATTGTTTCACTAAATTGGAAAGAAATAATCAATATCAAATATCAATAATATGTCCAGCTAAGATTAATTCTAATTTTCCTGTTACTTGAGAACGAGGTACCTTAATTTAACTTCCGTCATTACACTAGTGGTAGAATGCTGAGGATGGAAGGAATTCTGGGAGTGTGCCCTTAGGAATGAGGAGTACAGACCTTGATCAGTTACTACTTGATAAGAACATTTCAAGCAGATGAAGTTTGATATCTGCAGTAAAAAGACCTACCAGTTGTTTAGTCAGAGAAGTAATGTAAATAATACTCTAGGAATAATAAGGCCTCCTGCTTTCTATAGGGAATGTTAAAATTGCTGGTGAGCTGTTCTGGCTCTAGTTTCCCTGTCAGCAAGGAAATGTAAAATGGGTTTGACAGCTCTTGGTAGAAAAAGCTGAAGTCCAGTGAACTTATCTGTGTCTGTGCCAAAGGTCGGCTTTCCGTGTCCCTGGGAGGAGAGGAGGGAAGCAGGATATGGGGCATGAACTCAGAAACTTGAGTGTGGCACTGCTGCAAGATGATGGCTTTGTTTCCACAGCCTGAGCAGTTCCTCTGGGCACCTCTGCAACGAGCCTGTTGTACCTGGAATTATTAATGTGAATTAACAATTGGTGTGTACACACAGCCTCAGTTAAAGCCATTGTGGCTGATGTTGGTAGCAGGACAAACAGTAGGAGGATGTCACCTGCTCTGCTCACAGGAGGGAGGCAGTGGGTTGGAAGTGACACCACAGCTGGAGCAGTGCTCCCAGAGTGGTCTAACCTGCTTATCTTGCAGATACTTCTGAATTAATTTTGGCTTCATGTGAATAATCCACCTTTTCCTTCTTGATAGCTAACTGAAGTTTGTGCTGTGTTATCTGATGTTTCTGCAGCTGAGTAGCCTTTTCCTTTTGAGATGTGTTTTTCCAACCAAACTGTTTTACCCTGACAGAAGGAATTAGCACAGCATACCACACCTGTGTTTTCTTGCTGCTGTAGGTTAAACTTCTTCAGGCTTTTCAGACATACCCTTTGGAGTACTGAAATGCTAAGGAAACAAATGTCATGTCATTCTTATTCTTCCTTGGATGTATTACCTAAGATGTCTTCCATTCGCAGCCCAGAGGAATCCCTTGCTTTTTGTGATACCTACTGGTTGCATAAAGCCTTTTGTGGCACATTGTGTGTGAAGTTGTACCCTTTGGGTACTTTAGGAGTAGAAACCTCCTTCATGCTGACAAGCTGACAGTCACTAGAAGGTAGCAAAGACTGACCCAGCAGTTTCTGTGTGCCTTGAGGCCTGTTGGAGACTGCAGTCAGGTCCCTGCAAGCTGCTGAGGCAGTGCCTTCCCTCCTGCATCGACACGGGCTGCAGAGCAGAGGCCTCAGCACGAGCACTCCAGCTGTAACTCTAACCTGCCTTAGCAACCAGCTGCAGCAGCAGAGCATCTGACACTCAGGTGGGACTGAGGCAGCCTCTGACTTGTTCTAGGTAGCTGCTATGTAACACAGATCAAAAGCCATCAAAGGAAAATAAAAATGTGATGTGTTTCAATAACTTGAGTGGCTGTTCTAAGTAGCCCTTCAGTCTGCTACCATGAGCAAAGACTGTTTTTTACACTGCAGCTCACAGGGACTTGACACTACAGGATTTCCAGAAAAGAGGCTTTTTTTGACTGGTTCTGATTAGTGCTTTTAAAAGCTGCAGAATTTTTGAAAAGTAAATACTTGGTGGAAATGCTTGGCCACCTCCTGGACTTTGCCATGAGAGATCAGGCTGGTTTTACAAGGAAATTAAATTAAGTACCTTTGTCTGACTGGTGCATAATGAAGTAGGTGACTGCAGAAGAGGTGCAGCTGCCTTGACTTACGTTCACTCTCTCTCCTAGGATGACACGTACACAGAAAGTTACATCAGCACGATTGGTGTGGACTTCAAAATCAGAACTATAGAACTAGATGGGAAAACAATCAAGCTTCAGATAGTAAGTAGTATTTCTCAACTCCTGTGTGCTTCAGTCTCTTGGAGCACAAGTTATATCCACAGCTACTGGTGGTCATTTTGTACTTGAAAACACTTTGAAATACAAGGGGTATTTTCCCTGTTCCAAGAGGCGAGGCAGTTTTTTGCAAGACTTACCTGTCCCTAAAGAAGGGTGCTCATTATCAAGGCCTGGAAGAGGAGATTCTGTGCTGAAGTGCTCCCATATCAAAACTGGTGTAGTTCTGCAGTATTTTGCCAGGATTTGTGTAAGTGCAGGAACACCCCACAGTTGTCCAAGATGCCTGAATTCCACAGCAGCTGTTACTACCAGGCTGCTGCACTGTCTTAAGTGCTGGAAACTGCTTTTGTTGACCTGAATGGAAAAACTGACACAAAGGCTTGTAACTGGCCTGGCTGCCTTAGCACTGGGCGATGTTTTCTGGTTATGCTTTTGGCCTTTCACTTGGAATAAACAGGGGAAGAGACTTGGCAATTCTTTAATCTTGAAGCACTCTAGAAGGGTGACTGGTGTGATGAAATCTAATATCTGTGCAAGGTCAGACAATCCTTGTCAGCCACTGCTTCCAGCTCAAGCTGAGGCTCTCAGGACTTGAAGGCAATGACTCAGGGATTCAGTGTTGTGGAGCAGAGTCCAGCTTACAGCCAGAAGCTTGAGCTTCCAGTCTCGAATGTAACTGTCCAGAGTACAGAGCAGCCTACTAGGAATGCTGTTACTGCTGAAGTCTGTCTGTGAAGTCTGTTTTTAATACACAGCCAGTGCTATTCTTGACACAGCTCCAGGGAGAGAAATGTTTGGGTGAGTCCTGCTCCTGATCTGGGTGGGAGAAGAAGTCAAGTGCCTTATGTCCTTTTTTAACTTTCCCAGCAGGAGAAGGGAATCAAGTTTGGTTGGAGTTGTTGCCTTTAAATACCTTTGCTGAAGCCTGTGTGCCAAGAAAGTTGAAGGGAGTGGTCATGTTAGAGACCTGCAGCTCTCTGACCTTATTCCTAGCAGGTTTTCAAGTCCTGGCTTGTGTTTGCTCTTCTAACCATTGAACCATGGCTTCTTCATGGGTCAAAGCTGCTTAATGTTTTCCCCAGAGAGATCTCTTGACTACACTTGGCTGAAACCAAACAAATGAGCACTTTAGAAAAGTACGTACAGAGCGTAATTCTCAGTTAAAATGTGTGATCTCCTCGAATCCTGTTTGGTGTGTACAGCTTCAGGGCCCCTGCTGTGGCTGTGGTTGCAGTGGGATGGCTGCTCTGCTGAGCTGTTTCTGGAAGCTGCTGTGAGCACTGCTGAGCCACGCTGCAGGAGCTGACCCTGTCACTTGCCTTGCAGTGGGACACGGCGGGACAGGAGCGGTTCCGGACTATCACTTCCAGTTACTATAGAGGAGCTCATGGCATCATAGTTGTGTATGATGTTACAGATCAGGTATGTGTTAAACCTGGGCCTGCAGGGTTTCTCCAGGCTGATGAGTAAATGGGGAATTTAACAGCTGGGCACCTCATAAGGGAGACAGTGACAGAGTTCTACAGGCTGTGTTAAGGCTTTTCAAGCTAAATATATGTGTTTGCCTCTGGTTTGGCAGAAATAAAACACAGAAATAAAGAGAGCAGTGGGATTTGTGGCTCCTAAGCAATTGTATCTTAGGCTTAACCTAAAACGTGGTGAACAGGTAACTAATTGTCCTGTGTGAATACCTCTCACCTTGCCTTTGGTGGCAGGAAATCTGAGTTACTGATGGAAATTGTTGAAAGATTTCTGAATGTACTTGAACTGTGGTCTGCAGTAAAGACTGGCATTTGGAACAAAAAATTGCCAGCCTGGGTGCAAGATACAACTGAGCCAGTGTTTTCTCTGAAAGGATCTCTGAAGAACTGGTGCAGTTGTTTGAAAGGCACTTGGGAAGTATAGGGTTTCCTGAATTAATAGAAAAAGAACACTTGTGTTCAGCCACTAACTGGAGTATCAGTCCAGCATTTCTGGAGTCAGAGGTTGTTCCAGCATATCTGCAACAAGGTGGCTTGCATCTAACACCTGATGCTTAGTAAATATGTGGGATGCATCCAGTTTCAGCTGTGTGCCACATCTCTTATCTCTGCTACAAGAGGAGGAAGAAGAGCCCCAGATGGTAGAAGATGTAGAATATTCAATATATGGAGCAGGGAAAAATTACAGGGGGAAGAGTGCAGGAAGGGCTGACTGTGTAGGGCTGAGAACAGGAGCTGGGTGGCCCCTGTGGCGACCAGCCTGTCCCAGGGCCGTCAGGGGAGTTGGACAGCATTGGAGAGTCCTTTCCCATGGTTGTGACTCTATCATATGGATTCATCACATGGATAAGTGCAGTGCCTCATACTCTTCCCTGGTCATGACCAAAGGGATAGTGCTGAACTTTCCCCTCCATCAAGGGCCTTGCTTACAGTTCTCTTATCTTGTAGGAGTCTTTCAATAATGTCAAGCAGTGGCTGCAGGAGATAGATCGCTATGCCAGTGAAAACGTCAACAAGTTGTTGGTGGGGAACAAGTGTGATCTGACCACAAAGAAAGTAGTAGACTATACAACAGCAAAGGTATGTTGGGACTCGTGGGTTTGCTTGGCTGAGCCCCTGCTCTGGTTTGTCATGCACAGAGGTGTCCTGGTGCCACAAATGGGGGCAGTTTAATGACCTCCTGCCCTGCAACTCATCCTTAGACTGGACATGGGGTGTGGGGTGGGATTCAGGAACTTGTGAGTTATCCAGTGATGCTCCAGGAAATGAGGTATGAACCTGCATATGAGCTTACTGTTCACTGTTTCTCAATTTGCAGGAATTTGCAGATTCTCTGGGAATTCCATTTTTGGAAACCAGTGCAAAGAATGCCACAAATGTAGAACAGTCTTTCATGACCATGGCTGCCGAGATTAAAAAACGAATGGGCCCGGGAGCGACAGCTGGTGGTGCAGAGAAGTCCAATGTTAAAATTCAGAGCACTCCAGTCAAGCAGTCTAGTGGAGGTTGCTGCTAAAACTTGCCTCCCCCCTTTTGTCTCACAACAATGAATTTGCAATCTGAACCCAAGTGAAAAAAAAAAATTTGCCTGAATTGTACTGTATGTAGCTGCACTACAACAGATTCTTACCGTCTCCACAAAGGTCAGAGATTGTAAATGGTCAATACTGACTTTTTTTATTCCCTTGACTCAAGACAGCTAACTTCATTTTCAGAACTGTTTTAAACCTTTGTGTGCTGGTTTATAAACGTGTAATCCTTGTTGCTTTTCCTGATACCAGACTGTTTCCTGTGGTTGGTTAGGATGTATTTTTGTTTTGATGTTTCTATTGGCATGTTTAGATGTCAGGTTTAGTCTTCTGAAGATGAAGTTTAGCCATTTTGTATCAAACAGCACAACAGTGTCTGTCACTTTCCATGCATAAAATTTAGTAAGATATATGTAAGATCTGATTTGCTAGTTCCTTCTTGTAGAATTATAAATGGAGAGATCACACTATCTGATTAATAGTTTCTTCATACTCTGCATATAATTTGTGGCTGCAGAATATTGTAATTTGTTGCACAATATGTAACAAAACTGAAGAAATGTTTAATAAATATTGTACTTATTGGAAGTAATATCAAACTGTATGGTGATAAATATTGTCTTAATTTGTATGGCTAAGGGGGAAATCAGGCTTGCATTGTGCACAAAACAACATATCTGTGTGTGCAGCCATGGCTCTCAGACCTTCCCTGCAACTCGCCCAGTGACTGTGGCCCCAAAGCCTGAGCTGTCATGGTGCTCAAGGCACGAGTGCTGTACCAGAAACACCCAGCCAAGGTTCATGAGGCATAATGCACTCTGAATGTACAACAGTTCCCTAACTTAGTCTTGGAACTTAATTTATTTCTCAAGGACTCTTGTAGGGAATTCCCGTCAGCTTTGCATAGCAGGGGAGAGAACAGTGTTTTCCTAACATGAATGATTTCAGCGAAACCTTGAGGAGGTATGACTTTCTACCAGTATATTATGTCTTTTCTATATACTGTTAATTCCATCCTCTTTTAATCAGTACCTTCTGACTTAGTGCAACAGCTTAGCTTCTATCCCTTCTGCAGCGAGGCAGCAGGAGGGTGACATGGGGAGAGCAAGGCCCCCACCATACTGTTGCTCAAAGTAGGCGCTTTCTCAAACAATTTGGAACTAACCAGCAGCCAAGAGGTTTTGGATGGTGTGTGATTCTTTGTACAGAGCTAATCAAATCATTAGTGCCTGATGTCTAGCTAAAAGCCACAGGAAAGCTAGCCTATAACACTTCCTATACATGTAAAATTGTTCAGCTTTATCTAAACTCAAATGTTCAGCCTATTCTGTAAATAGTCTCATGTTTGAAAGACCATGTAACATTCCCCTAGTAGTAAATACACCCTGTGATAGTAAAAATATAGCCTAGGTATGTTGTGAGGTATAAACTAAAACTGGTGCAAATATCCTCTGATTTTTTTTTTTTTGGGGGGGGGGGTGACTTTGGCTAACAGCTTTCTTCAACATAGTTGCATAAATCAACAGGCAATTGTAATACATAAAGTATTGTCATGGTTAAGTTGAACTCTTCCACTTGAGACCTTCACAATAAAGTGATGTGCTTTCTAGTAGAGATGTGCTTGTTGGTATAATTCATTATAAATATGACCTGCTGCTCCTCAGGAGCAGGAGGAGCAGTGAGTGCTGCTGAGATCAGGAAGTGAAGCAGAAGGAGGTGTGTTGAGGGTAAAACATCTTCCCTGCAGAGAGTGCACAAATGAACTTCAATGTCGAGATGCCTGCTACATACTATCCAAACCAATGTTAATATATACAGTAATAAAAGCATTGCAAAACCAGTTGGGCTACACCAGGTGTTTGGTGGTTCTTTGTTTCCCCCTCAGTGTCACCAGTGGGTCACTGGGCCGGTGCTGTTCTGTGCTGAAGCCTGGGCTTGTCAGGCTGAGCTGTGTGATGAGGGCAGAGCAGGCCTACACCTCCTGGGAAAAGGCACTGTTGTTTCTTACCTGTGAGCTGAAATATTGAATATTTTTGCCACAATGGGCCATAAAAATTTGCCCTTCAAGCCAAGGATGTAGGAGATGGGAGAATACCAACCCTCCCCCACAAACCCCAATGAATTATTTGCTGTAACTGCTTCAGTTTAACTTTGCTTTCACCTTCTACTTGTACAGAACAGAAACTTCTCTCTGTTCTGTTCATAGGAATGGGAGGAAATCATTGTGTTCTTGTGCAGAATACATCACTGCCGTTCAGGTTAAAGGTTAATTAAAGCCAAGTACCAACATTCTGTAATTTTTTTGGCCACTTACCTTATGCTGTTTCAGAGCTGCCCTTTTTCTGTTGGGGAAAGGGTGTGGAAACCCTTGATGAATGTTCTCAGCAGTGACTTAACTGCAGTAGCTGGAAGGGGGGAAGGCACAACTTCACCCCAGGAAACCAGCACAGCACTAACCCCCAGCTCCTGCCAGCAGCAGGTTACACAGAACCTGGCTCCTCCCTGCCTGAACTCCCTTGTTTATTATTTTATTTGGATTCATTATTACAGCTTTTTGTGTTTATGAATAACAAAATTGAAAGTTAAGTAGGCTCTGCTTCAGCAGGGAGTGGTAATTATAAACAGGCCTTGAGTTTGCTCCCAAGAACCAGAAGGAGTTGCTATTTCTTGGCTTCTCACACCTATTTTTGACGAGCATAAACAAACCATGAGAACAGGGCTATTAAAATCACACGGCTTTACTTAGCGAGCGCACGGCACACTATGGATTGCTCAGTTAAAAAACTTCCTGACATTTTGCTAACACAGAACAGCCCACTTCAATAAAAAAGGGAAGCTATTAAAAAAAAACAAACCAGAAAAGGCCAGCTGTACATTCCTTACACAACTCTGGACATCCCAGCACACCTGCTGTATGGAGCACCTTTCTCAAGCCATGGCACAAACCCAGGCTGCAATCAGCCCCATGGGCAACTGGACACAGATTTTGGCATCTCTGGAGAGGTGATGGAGGTGGTTTGGTGCTTGCTGCAATTCTTCTCAGCCCTCCTGAGATGGGCTAACGCAGCCTAGGTCTGACAGAGGCAGCACCTGAAATAAAGTGAGGTGTTTGGTGCTGTGCTTTGCCTGAAGTCTGACAAAGAAAGAAAGCCCCATGCTCTATTCCCCCATCTCACCAGTGCAGAGGGTACAGCTGGGTAGAGGCAGCAATTCAAAAACTACAACAAACCAAACACTACTTAAGACACTGTTTTTCTCAGAGGCTGGCACCCTTGAAACACTTGCCTCCAGTTTTCTTTGAAATTAGAAGAAATAAGCAAACCAGGTTTCCAGCCCCTATACCTGAAATCACTTGCTTCCCTTCCCCACCATTATGCTGCAACCAGAATGTTTCTGAGAAAATAAAAAACCAGAATGTATCCCCTCCTCATCTCCCCTGTGCTGTGCAAGGGATCTGGGCAGAGCAGGTGTCTGTGCTGGCCTGCTGCCATCCCCCAGTCCTGAGTGACAGGGACCTGCCTGCCCAGTCCCTGCGGAGCTGCCATCGCTCCCCTCGTGCTCTTGGGTTTCATCAGCTGGTTCACCCTGCCACGGTTAAACACGACCAGGCATCTATTTTGAGTCTCCCTGCTGCCTTCTCAGGCTTCCCAAACAGAATCAAAGGAGTAACAATGGAGGCTGATGTTTGGTGTTTGCTAATTGGAGAGTTTCTCTTGCTGTGCTTCCTCCCATCTGTGCCTCTGCCGCCAGGCTGCTTTGCCCCAGCTTACCCAGGGAGCAGCCGTGTGCTGCAGCCCCCGTGTCCTGCCCCGCGTCCCTGCCCCGCACGGGGCCCACAGCAGCCAGCAGGGACTGGTACAGGTGCTCTGCGTGGCTTTCCAGCTCCTCCGACTGTTTGGCAATCAGAGCCAGCGTGTCCTTCAGAGCTGGAAAGCAAAAATGCCTGAGTGGAGGTGACAGGACTGCGATAATTCAGTGTCTGTCAGAGCTGACAGTTCTGCTGGTCCAGGCAGACTTTGGAAGGAAATCAAGTGTTAAAAATCAATAACGTGCTGTTCATCCCATCCCCACTGTGATGCAGCATTGGCAGGGGGTGGGGACTGACCCAGGAGGCTCCAGGTTCATCATGAAGATGCAGAAGTAGGGGGTCCTAGAGAAAATCTTTGGAACTGTGCAAGAAAGTCCATTCATAACGTAGCACTTGACCTCTAAAACCCCTTTGGTGACTGCAGCTACAGCCCACCCCTTAGAAATCCCTTCTTGCAAATCACCAGAGCAACCACCCTGTGTGTGCTGTGGTGCTGGCCAGGCCGGGTCAGGGATTATGGGGGGGCAGATGCTCTGGCCAGCATCACCTGTGTCCACGAGCAGCCCCACACTAGGGCTGCTCCTCACCTGGGGAATTCGATGCCATGCAGTCCAGGAGAGCCTCTCCCCTCTCCAGCACGCTCTCAGTCAGGCTCCGGTGGTCGGCCACATCCTTCCTGAACTCCTGGCATGGCAAGGAGAAGAGCAGCGTTTCTTAGGAGGGTTTTTGAAACACACACCTGTGGCAGGTTGCCCAGGGAGCAGTTTCTGCCAAGCAGGTTCCCGGTGCTCCCAAACTTGGCTTGGCAAACGCAGAGCACCCTGGACCATTCCAGTGCTGCCTGGCATCCCTCTGCTTGCTGCCTGCAGCACAGGAGAGGGGAGGACGCAGAGCAAGGGTGACACCCACCAGGTAGCGGTGCAGCGATGCCAACACGCTGTCGGCATCCGGCGAGGGTGGCACCCAGCTGCCGGTGACATCCACCACCGTGTACAGCCAGTGGATCAGCTCCTCCAGCTGGCAGCAAAACATCTGCTCAACAAAGCATAAAAAGGGGGTCACTGATCTATTTCTGCAGCAGAGACAGCGCAGGGACATGAAGAGGTGAGCCAGTGGTGTTTTGGAAAGCATCTGTTCCCTGCCTCTCTCTGACCCTGGAACACAAACATCCCTAAGCTTGGGAAACCAAGAGTCCAATGGGAAAAAGGCAAAAAAACCTTAAACTCCTGAACAGTTCCAGCAAGAATTGAGGGCCACCATGAAATGTCTGCATGGAGAGGGGCTGGAGGCTGCTAGCACCCAGGCTGAAGGAGAGGTTGGCCTCCAGCACCTCCCAGCCCAGGAGGTATCCTCATCCTCTTCACCAGAGCCATACAGTTAATTTGCAGCTGGTTCCCCCAAGGGATTGTCTCGTTCAATTAAGTGGTTTCATTTATTTTTAAAGAGTCTCGGTAAGGGATTATTTTTGTAAGATGCTGCATGAAACCCAGGGGCCTCTGCTGGCACCAAAACCAGGCTCAAGACCTGTTCCTGTTCCTCAGGAGTTTGCCATAAAGCAGTGCTTTTGTCTGGCATCACAATTTGGCATGACAAATACAGAGAATATGCTTTTAAATCAACAGAGTTATTTCCATACCAGAGGAGGAGATGAGTTTGCAGCTATGTGCATGATAACACTCCTGTGCACACAGCCTAGCATCATTTCCAAATTCGTCCCAGCACTGGGGTGGGAAGGAGATGGAGAGGAGGGTGGGAGCACAGTGCTGGGATGAATTTAATAATCCACAAAACAACCAGGAAACCCTTAGGAGTTGCTGCAGCTCCTGCCCAGTGCAGCAGCACTGCAGGACGTGTGGGCTGGGGGACCCAGCTGACATCTCCACCCAGCCCGGCCTGTGACACTGAGCCCCAGGGAAGGCAAGATGGGCTCCTGCTCCATCAGAAGGAATTATCTGCTCTGCTGAGCCCCCCTGCATAAATTACCTCCAGCTGCCAGGCAGGACACATCATGCAGAACGGGAAGCTTAAATTAATCCTGCCATAAAGACAGGCACACTTTATGCCAGATCTTCCCGGAATAAACTTTATTTCTGGTCTCAGCCTACCTTAACACACTGGATAAGGGAGTCGCTCTGCTGGCTCTTCTTTGGATGCCCCTTGACCCGTGGTTCATCCAGGCACATCCCATCCTGTGTGTCCCTGAGAGCAGCTGGCAGATGAAGCCCGCAGGGAGGATCCCTGTGGCTCCAGCCACACGATTCTGTGCTTTCCCAGCTGGGCTTTCGGGAGCTGCGGTGCCGCCACAGCCCAGCGTAACCCTCAGCATTCCCTCTGCCATCCCCACCTCTCCCTTCTTCAAAAGGAGCCAGCCTGGATGAAAGGGGCTCCTTGCTGGTGCTCTGGTGTGGAAGGTTGTGGTGGTCATGCCCAGGCATCCTTATAGTTAAGGAAAGATTGGACAAAAACTGAGCCAGTCTTTCCAGCTCCTTCAGTCTCGGAGGCAGGGAGAGAAATTCTTCATCAGTCTCCCACTCCTTCCTCAGGGGGAGCACTCGTGTGGTGGGTAAAAACCTCCTGGTGCTTTCCACCTGCCCTGTGTAGTTTGGGCTTCCTCTGGTATCCCAGCTTCTCCCATCGGCAGCAGGGGGCCCAGGGGAGCTTGGCCCAGATGATTCCACCCTTACATCCTTAGCAAAACCTCTGGAAAGGCAAGAGGAAGAACTTCCAAATGATGCTTTGGCAATAGGTGAAGGCTCAAAGCATGAGACAGCTCCTGAGCAGGCTCTTTTTCCAGGCCTCGGGGTGGAGAATCTCTCTGCAGAGGCCACAAACTCCCAAAGTCCGTTTTCTCTGCTTCCCTGAGCCTGCCCAGCTCGGCCGTAGATGCTGGTGGACCTGGACACGCCCTCAGGGGAAGTAGAAAAGCTGTCCAGACCTATTCCCGAGTCATGGAGGAAAGGCTCCGGTATCCTTCCCAGCTTGTACCTGGGCTTCAGTGGGTAAGCATAGTCCAGCAGGTCCTCGTACTCCTTGTGGGGGTTCCAGTGAGGTGAGCTGCGATCCGGAGATGGGGGCAGTGAATCCGGAATGGCACAGGCCCAGTAATCGGCTTGGCAGGAGGAGATCTCCCGGACGCGCCCCACGGAGCCGCGGTAACCGAGCAGAGCGCCGGGGGGCTCCCGCCTCTGCAGGGCCCTGCCTTCCACCCGCCATGGGCAGCACAGGTCCTGGGCAGCCGTGCTGGCCGCAGAGGGGACAGCCGTGCTGGCCGGCACGCTGCCGCACGGCTCCTCGGAGGGGCCGCTCCCTTCTGAGGACAGGGCAGAGAGGCTCAGCGCGGAGCGGCTCCGCAGGGCGCTCTCGGGGCTGGGCGGGGATTGGGGCCGCAGGAGCTCCGCCGTGGAGGGACGCGGGGACGGAGCTCCCAGACTTTGCCTCCGACGGCCAACGTGGGCATCGCGGAGGCTGCCAGCAGGGACGCTCTCCTCGGCAGAGCTGGCAGGGCTGGACACCGGGCCCCAGCCGCCTGAATCCTTCACCTGCTCAAGGGCGGGATGGAAAAGGAAAGGGAGAGAGACATGCAGGAAATGAAACATCCGGACAAAAGGGTCCTTTGTGCTGGGATATGGAGATAAAAGCCCAACCTGGACCTGCCATGAGCTGAGGCTGGAAGTGGAACCCTGTTCCCTCTGTGGGATGGCCTGCAGCTGCTCAGAGCAGGGCTTGCTTATAAGGAAAGGCATCTCAAGGGCTTGGGAAGCTGCACGGGCCATCCAGCAGCAAGAGGCTTATCTAAAGTGCACTGTCCTGAGCAAGTTCCCAGCTCTGCACTGGCAACGTGGAATGGAAGCTACAGCTTGGGTGTTGGAGCCCAAGCCCCTCCCCACCACATATCCTAGCCTAGACAGGGCACACTCTGTCTGGGAGAGATGGAAAGCCCTTGCTGGGAGAGCCCTGACAAACTCCTGGGACCCCATCTCTCCTGGGACTTCCTAGTGGTGCAGCAACACCTGCAGCTACAAACCCTCCCACCTGCAGCTACAAACCCTCTCACCTGCTGCTCTTCTGAGGAGAGGAACCAGTGGCCAACTCGACAAGGCACAGGGCCACCATCAGCAGCTCTATCCACCAACCCTTTCCCTGAGGAGTTTGTTCTCGCTCTGGGAAATCCGGGTGCAGATGCTGAAGACACGTCTGGGTGGCAGCTGGAGCCTCCGTGGGTGACATCAGTGGCCTTGTGACCGTGTCTGCTCACTGCCACCCCCTGTGTCCCTCGCTGGCTGGGCTTGGCCTCCTCTGTCCCCAGAAGGTGGTGCAGGCCCCCTGCCGGCTCCGGGAACTCCATCTCCGTGTCTGCGCCGTCCCACCGCCCATCGCCCTCGGCCCTCCCGCGCAGGGACTCCTCAGAAGGCGATCTGCCCACACCCACGGCCATCAGCACAGAGCTCCTTCCTCGGGCTCTCTGGAACACACAGCACACAGCCACGGCATCTCAGCGTCCCCCTTGTCTCCGTGCCAGGAAACCGGGCTCGCCCAATAACAAAGGGCTGAAGCAAGATCGGGGTGAGACCCTGAAATTCATAAAGGAGCATCTTGGGGCACCAGGTGGGGCAGTGGTGAGAGCAAACCCTCCCATCTCAGCAGCATTTTCTGCTTCTGAGGGTGTGACACACAGGGAAAATCTCATTCCAGCTCTGGCCATGCCAAGAACAAACCTGGGCTTTACACCAGGCAGTGATGGCCAATGTCCCCAACACTCTGTGCCCCATGAGGTCCCTGGGCTCGAGTGAGCCATCCTTAACCAGGACATGAAGCACCTCCTGGCATGGCTGAGCCCTGAAGCTGTTGGGGTGGAAAGCTGAGTGTTTTCTAAAGATACAAACCCAAAACCTTGAAGCAGAAGCCACCCAGAAGCAAGAAGCAGCTATAAAAAGTTAGAGAGGGAGGTAGGAGGCTGTAAAACTCAAACCTGGAGCTCAGCTCTGCAGCTTCTACCTCAATTCATGGAATTAACACTTTGGGAAATTAATCAATGGAAATACTGGCACTGACTGGGCTAGAGTGAGGAGCTGCTGCAGGATAACCCGTGAGCCAAATGAAGGAGACCCAACACAGCCTCCTCCAGCAGCTCCAGCCCAAACCAAGGTGCTGGCAGCAGGGAAATGCCAGCAGAGTGGTTCTGCTGGTACTCCCTCCCCAAGCTGTGCCAGCAAAGAGGCCAGCCAAGGGAGCACCCACAGCAAACTCAACTGAAATGAAATTTAAATTATTAAAAAAAAAAAAAAAAGACGCGAGAAGGAATTCCCAAACAATATTTGGAAGTGGGAAACGAGATGATACTTGCTCTCGGAAAGGCTGGATCTCCACACAAAGAGGTGGGGTTGTTGGAAAAATGTCATCAATAAATCTGCCCTTGTTTAAAAGTGAATGTGCTGTAACCAAAAGTCGGCCTCAGGACAGCTTTATTTTTAAGATGCCATGTTAAATTCAAATTTGAACATCTTTACCTCCACCAGATTTGGTGGTTTGGGTCAGGTGTCAGCCCAGTAAAAACAACTGTAAAAACCATCAAAGTTTGACCTTAAATCTGAAAAACATGCGTTAAGCAACATAAAATAAAACTCACAGGTCATGACCCATCTGTTATTTTCCTGACTGTGTGGAGGAGAGCAAATATTCTGAAGTTAAGATCATTTGTTATCTTACAGAGGCAGCAAGCAGTGATTTACATTTCTACCGTGCCATTGGTCTTTAAAAAAAGAGCAAGTGCTGGTTCACAGGTTCATTAAATCTCCAGAAGCTAATTGGATGCTAAAGAGAAACCAGGAAACCTGCCAATACACAGGAGTGAGAGTAAATCTGCTTACTGCAGGATTTGTACGGGTATTTAAAGGGACACCAGAGCATTTTCATCACTGCATTTTCCAAAGTCTCTAATTCGGGCAGCTGATTTCAATTAACTTCAGAGGCAGCTGGATATCCAACCACACCCGGACACAGACGAGACGGGGATGCCGCACACACCCCGCACACAGAACAATCCGGCAAAAAGTCATATTTAACAACAAAAATCATATTTAACAACAAAGCGAGAACACTACTGCCGCTAAGTGCAACTCCCAGCTACGCGAGCGTCTAGCGAACGAGCTTTCTCACCATTTTCCAACAAGCCCAAAAACACTCAGAGGTCAGGTTGCCAGTGGCAGCGACGCATCCAGATTAACCCTGGCGACAGGAAGGAGCAATCCCAAATCCTCGGGCAGGACTGAGGAGGGATGCAGGACCACAGCTATAGGCACGGTGGAAACTTTCCACTGGCCTCAAAAGCACAGGAAAACAGCCCGAACAGCCAAGCCCTGCATTGTCTCACAGAAATGATACCCGTGGATTTAGATAAGAGAAGACAGTGGGGCTATTTCATTCATTTCAAAGGGAAGGTCCGCGGGGATTTCTCCTGAAAAGCGATCCCGAGCTGTTTCAGGCCCTCAGAAGGGACCCGCCGGCACCAGGGCGGCCGGACAAGGAGGGCTCTGCCCAAGGAGCGCCCCCGCCGCCCCGGGATCGCCTGCCTGACGGAATGCACTGAGCGCAGCGGATGCTGATGGAATTTCCGTCTCCCGCCAGCGCCGCTTTGCCTGGGGAGCATTTCTGGGCTTGTTTTGGGGAAAAACTCACACGGCTCTCGCCCCTCAGGCCTGCGGGATTCGGAGGGTTGCTATTTTCTGCTCCCCTCCTTGCCCGCTTTCTGCCCGCCGCTGGAAAAAAACGGCAATTAACCAAAAAGACAAGAAGTACAGGCAAAGAGGCCGAGGAGGCGCCGCGCCCGGGGGTACCGGGGTTCCAAAGGGAACGAGGCCGGGACCCCCGGGATCCCCCCCGGGCCCCCCTCACGCCGCGCCCCGGCCCTCACTCACCGAGCGCCGGCCCCGCCCCGCCCCCTCCGCGCCGGCAGCCAATGGCAGCGCCGGGTGCGTCAGCGCGCGCGCCCCCGCCGCCCGGTAGCCAATGGGAGCGGAGCTCGGAGGCAGCCCCGCCCCGCGGCCGGCGCTGACCCCGGCGCGGGAAGGCCGGGGGCGACACGCGCGACCCCGCCCCCTGAGCCGCCCTGGCCCCGCCCCTTGGCCCCGCCCCGGCCCCTCAGGGCCTGGCCCGGGTCCCGGCGGGCACCGGGAACATGAGCAGCGTCCCGGGCCGCGCTTGAGGAGCTCGTGTCAACAGCAGGGCGTTTCCTTGTGCCGCTATTGACCTTCCCGAGGCGGAGCTGTGCCCCGGCACAGCGAACCGACTGAAACGGGCCCTGCGTGGGCGGCGGCTGCCCGCGCCAGGGCCGAGGGGTCCCGGTGTCCCCCAGGCACAGCTGCGGGAGGCGGTGCCGGTGCCAGGCCTCCCCTGGGGGTGATCCCTGTGGGATGCCGGCCCTGCCCTGCCCTCCTCTCGGGGACGGCTTTCTGGGAACATCCCCAGGCCACGCTTTAAAGCTGGCTGCTCTGGGGTTTGTACCTGGCCAGACCTTCCTTGGAGGCTGGAGTGGACATACCCTGACAAGTTCCCATGTCATGCAGAAATACAAACCTTTCTCCTCATTGCTGTCCGTTGGCTGGTTCTGGTTTTTGTCCATGTCAGCTGCACCTGGAGATTATTTCTTAGCTAATGCTGTGATTTTCTAGAAGTCAAGTGTCTGATAAAGTGCTTTATGGACAATATCGTTCCCAGCTTTAGGCCAGGAAGGACCAAAGAGACATCCTGGATTTGCTCCTCAGCTTGGCAGCAGGGTGAGGGGAGCAGCACAGCTATCCCTGGCCTGTGCTTTGGTCCTGGGCACACTCCATGGCCCTGCTGCCTGCTCCAGGCCTGCCATCCCAGTGTTATGGTCCAGATTCCCAGTGGCTTGGAACTGGGTTTATTCTGCTGCACCCACTGGAGCCAGCCCCATTTACATCCAGGAGCTGGCTTATTTACATTTTGCTCCCTAGAGAAACAGTGGCAATATCTTTTCCGGGGCTGCTTCAAGAAGCGGAGCTGTAAGTCTGCAGTAGAACTCACGGTAGAACTCTCAGAAGAGCTCACAGCCAGGAAAGATCCAGGATCATCTCTGTTCCTGTGTAGTATTTCTGTGTTTGGGGTTTCTTTGATGAATGTTACAACAAATCTTCCTCCAGGCTGCACATCCCTCTGCCCCGGATGCACACTTTCTAGAGTTGCCTTTTTATTGGCGTTCACACAGGCAAAGCCCTTGTGAAAGAAAATCCCTGTGAAATGTTGTTTATTGCTCATTCTCCAGGGAGCCGCCTGCCTGCCAGTAGGGGCCGTGCTGCTCTCAGGCCTCTGGGTGGAAAGGCGGAAGCAAACACGGATGGGCCATGATTCATGCCCAGGCTGGGCTGTTTTTAGCTGGTGTAAATTCCTCGGGAGCTGCCAGGCATTGTTCTGGGAGCTGAATAGCAGCCGGCCCCGGCAGGAAAGGTCTGCGTCCTGTTCCGCCCCCATCAAACAAGTGCCAGGATGTCTGCAGAAACCTTCCCCTCCCCTTGGGCTTGGGCTGAGTGGTGTCAATAAACAAGAGGGGAATCGGCTGGTGATCTAAAGGAGAGGTTTTTTTAAGAAATTCAGGGGGACAATACCGATTTTCTTCTGCTGGCATCTGGCCGTCTTTGTTAGGAACTTTGCTGAAGGGAAACTGGCTTATTTGATCTATAATAGAGGGTCAACCCAGCCAAACTCTCACCCAAGCTCACTCAAGGCTGGCAAGGAATAACAAGGATGTTTTCTTGCTGATTTGAGACCTCAGGATTCTTTCAAACTTGGGTTTTTCCAGCAAAGACAATGCACCTGTGCAACTGTGTATGCAACAATTCATCAGTAATCTCCATATCTATGACATGAACTAGAGCTTCCTTATGATGATCAGATTTGAAAGCAGTGTACTTCTGATATATGAGAAGTTCCCTTTGTGGTGAGAACATGCATGTTTTTTGCACAGAACTGGACCCATCATGAACACCAGCTGTATGTGTTCAGAGTTTTAGTATGCTCTAACTGCAGTGACCTGCAGTTATCCAGCTCTTTGGCACATCGGTGTGTCCCTTCTTTCTGCCCTGAAGGGTTTCAAGCTACAAGGCAGACAGTCGGCTCTCTGGGATGAAACCTGAAGCCTGGAGGCGCACCATATGTTCTTGCACAGCATCTGCACCATCTTCAGCATCAAATTTCAGTCTCGCAATGCAAATGTTTGGGATGGATGAGACGTCAGCAAATGCAGGGCTTGGACCTAACCTTCCCTTCCCTGACTGATAACAGTATTAATTAGTCTTTGTACAAACTGCTCAGGACTCTGTTTGGGCTGCCTAACCCTTCTTGGAAAAGTGTTTGCAGGTGTCTGTCCTTCTCTTCTCAAGGCTTGTTAGCCTTTTCCTTTCCCCAGAGGTCAGGATTTCCACATTATGGACCATTCTCTCTGTTCTCACTCCATTCTCATTCTTTGGAGCACATTTCTTTGAAGCTCAACACTGATCTAAAGCTCCAGCATGGGCTTGGCTGTACTCAGGCAGAACTGGTGGGGTATTCCAGGCTGTGATCCTGCTTACAGGCTGTGATCCTGCTTACACACCCTGGAACAGGATCTGCTTTGTTCACAGCACAGGACTCCTGCTTCTGACTGCCTGTAACTTCCTGATCCTGCTCCTTCACCTACTGCTTCCCACCAGCAGAAGTGCAGGCAATTACTCTTATCTAGGTTAATTCTTTCCAGCCTCTGTTTCCCACTCTCTCTCTCAATTTTTCTGATGTTGCTGTGAATTGCAGCCCTGCACTTTTCCATTTTCCCAGACCTTCTTCTCCAGGTAAGGCCTCCAGATTTTCTCTGTTCTGACATTTGATGTCACTAATCAGCCACTTATGGTCCTGGAACTACAGTAGGAATCCTGTCATTCAGCTGGAGAGCTGCTCTGGTAATGCCTACATAAGCAGGTTCAAGCTCAGCCATGTTGCTTTAATTTATTTATAAAGCCATGAGAAGAATTGCCTGAAGCCTACACACCTCCCATTGCTCCTGTAGATCAGCACTGCACTATTACTGAATATTTCCTAAAAAAGGGAGCTGCTGCTTTTTCTTCCTGGCTTTGGACAACCATCTGAGAATACAACTTAACATACCCATGGCAGCTACAAATGAAATACGTAAGGCAGGATCAAAGAAGAACAGAGGGAAAACTGGAGTGACAAGTGTTTTAACGTCAGCATGGAAGTGCTGAGTTGGGTGTGCTGTCCAGTGCTAGAGCTGGGCTATTTCAGTCCTTTCACCCCGTGTTTGCACAGCTGGATCGAGCGGCAGGATTTAGCTCAGGGAAAGGTCAGAACCAGGACGTGCACTTCTCCTGTCTGGCCACACGATGTGCCCATCGCACCGCGAACACAGCCCGGCCAGCCCGCCTGCAGCGGCAGGCGTAGCCACAAAGGCAGGGGGGTTCCAGGGGTTTGTGTTCCCTCACAGCACCTCCTTGTCTCTGGCCAGGCCCCCTAAAACACTCACACAGCTGCAGATCAGGGCCGGAGCCGTGGAGCAGAAGGTGCTGAATGGGGTGGAGTTGGTGTGGTCCAGGTGCTTTGCCTTTGAGGAAGGTGACAAATGCTGTGAAAGAAATAGGAGCCAAGTGGTCAAGAGACAATGGCAACTCTTCATTAATTATTGACTCTTCATCAATAATTCCAATTATTCACTGCCCAATTATAATGGGCAGGAAATAATTGGAATTAAGTTGCCTTACTAAATGTGAGATTTACTTCTGCTTTTGGTGGGAAATTGTGAGCAACTTCTTTTTCATTCTAATTGCTGGGATGTCTTGGCCCTCTGTCATTTGTATGTTGTCTTAGCAGAACCAAGAGGCTCTTCAGAACTAGAGCTGGCATCTGCAGGAACCAGCCATCAGCACAGCGATTTGTAAAAGAAATATTGGGATTAGCACAGATTAACATCTGTTTATGTAAGTGCCAGAAGAAATAGCAGAGCTGGGGGACTAAGAATGGCTTGAATTTATAACAAATGACACCAGAAAAAAATTTGGGACTGATAATTTGAGCCATTGCTAAGACCACAGGACACACAACTCACTTGAGGGAGAGCCTCCTGCCTGACAGCAGAGGATAGACATCTCCCATTTCCCTCCCCTGCAGCCAGGCAGGAAGAGGGACTGCAGCAAAGGATCATCACAAAACAACTATTGATTGTTAAGGATTATTAAACAACTGCCCCACAACTGGGATATTTAGAAGAATTCACAGGCATCACCCCTTGTGGTGTAGGTTGCCCACAAATGACTGGGGCTGGACAGAACTGGTTTCATGAGAGTGAATGAAATCTGTAAGAGAACCAGTGCAGGTGGCTACAATGAGCATAAAATGTAAATAAATACCATAGTCTCCTTCCGTAATATCTCCTAGAATGATTCAAAGAGACTTTAATACTTATAATGGGGACATAGCAGAGTTCTGACTTCCAACAAACCTACACATTTTAAAGGTGACCAGTTAGTGCAGATGTACCACACAACCTGTGTGAATCAAACCATTCATTTCAGGGCAGAATAAATGATATTACCTTCTGTTTAACTCACAAGGCACTTTCCTATAGTTCTATCTACCTTTATCAGACAAACTGGGAATTTAAAAAAAGGATTAATCTGCTCATTGGCCATAATTGCATTTCCTCTGCAAATATTAAGTTAGAACAATAGCAGTGGCTTTTGAAATAAATTTGCTTTTAAATGCTTTTCATGTGAACAGGAGAAATGTGTGTCGCCTGCCTAGAGCTTAGAAGAAAGAAGTGAGGAGCATTTTCCCAAAAAATGCTTCAAAAAAACCCAACAAAATGAAGAAGTTGTAAAGCAGGTGGCCAGATTTGTAAGTGGTGGTAGAAAACCAGAATAAAATCAATGAACTTTAATTAAAACTTGTCCTTCTTTTATATCTTTGTTGAAATAGTATAGGAAATGATCTCTTTATCCATAGTAATGCCTAACAAGGGCTGATAATGTCTGGCTGGAGGCACCTGGGACTCAGCTAAGGCCTAGCTCAGCTCCCATTAAAGACAAGCAATTGTTCCACCTTTTCCATGGGTCTCACAAATCTTTATGGGTTTCACACAGCAAATCACTATGGCTCTGCCAACCACCCCAGACTTCAGAAAACCTGTATGCAAAGCTGACATGTGAATGGCTCCAGGCTCTGGGCCCAGAGGACCACAAGTGAGCTAGTTCAGCTGGGAAGTGAGAAGCCAAAGACACAACCATGGAGTCAGATGGGCTTTTTGGAAATCACCACATGGATGGTTTTGTAAGATTTACATTCCAGGGCATAACACCAGTCACAATTTGTAAATCATAAATGAGCAGGTCCTTCAAATTCTGCTTCTTTCTTTTGGTGCTTGCAATTCTTGTGAATTTTGTCCCCTTGTTTATTTGTTCTGGAAGTTTAATGATTGAAGCTAACCCACCTACCCTTACCTAGCAGATGTTTTTCCCTAGATTTGTGGTGTTATGTGTGTGCATCTCAGGACAGACTCCACCCTTTGAAGATATGTAAGCTTTTAATGGGAAAGCTGTATCAAACCCATTTCTAGGGCAAACCCAGGCCCTCAATTCTGAAACCAGCACATTGCCTGGGTGTGTGGCAAATCTAAAATTACCCTGAACTTACCAGCCTGGCTGCCTATTGAAAAGCATTTCCTCATGATTACTCCCACTCTTCAATCCTTCTCCAAGGAACAAAGCCAGTGGGCTTGGCCAAAGGGCAGCAGGTGTGTCTGTCAGCCCTTCCACCCCACCACTGCACAACTGCCAATCCAGCTCTCCCAAAGACCCTTTGTAGCCCAGCACCTGTGCAGAGGGCTTGGAGAAATGCCAGCAGGGACAGGGTTAAATGCTGGCAATCAGTGACACCAGCATGCCAGCAATGGGCAGGGTCTGGGAAAGCAGAACCAAACACCAAACTGCACCATTCTCATGCAGGGCCATTTCCAAAGGAGCCTTTCCTCAGGTGGCACAGCCTGATCCAGCAGGATGTCCCACTGCCTCTGCAAGGCTGATCCAACTAAAAGGCCAGGTCTTCTCCAAACAAAGATGGAAACATGAATTCTGTTGGGGGTGGTTTTTATTTTAGACTGAGAAGCTACACAAAGAAAGAACAAATACACATTTCCATGAGAGAAGGGAAAAAGAGAGTATCCCATTGTGTCACCCTCCTAATACAACAAACCATCCCAACCTGAGCCACAGGACTGGCTGCTCCCAGGTAGGCAGGGAGTCCTTACTCCACAGGGTACAGCACACAAGAAACATCTGGAACATCTGGCCCAGGGTCGCACACCCCCAACACAGCAGTATGGTCTTGTCTTTGCATATGTGCACGTACATCTGTTCCTGGCAGACAGTGGAAAGGCTGATACAGAGTCACAGGGGAGAAACCCACAGCTTTGAAAGAGGAACAGCTACTAATGGGCACAGGGATCAACACACCCACATGGCACAAACACCTCTTCAAAGGAGTGGTTGGTTACTCTAAGCACAAGGCAGATACGTTTGTATCAGTGATTCTGGATTGTACTGGAGTGGATGGCAGTTAATTTCAGAGTTCATCTTTCTCTTTATTAAAGTAATTAATCAAACGGTTTAGCATATAAAAATACAATAATCCTTCCTCCTAATCAGAGCAATTTGTGTTCAGGTAGAAATAAAAGCACACACACACATACACACCTCAGGATTGCTGCCAGAGAGCTCACAGGATAAAGAAAACCATTTTCCTTGTCTCACACCAGGATATCCCATTCTCCCTCCTGTCTCCAGGGATAATGGAGTCTTTCAGCTTTGGTGCATAGTTATATTTGAAAGCCAAACAGCAACTTGGAATTTGTCCTGAAGGGAGCCAGGACAAGGCACCTTTAAGGATAATAAGGCAGAAGGGGACTCCTCATGTGCAGGGGTGGTCCTGCTATCCCTGAATCTGAGGGATTAATCAAAATCTAATCAAAGTCTTCACCCTCACAAAGTGTGAGTGAGTCAGTCTCAGTTTGCTGTAACCAAGAAGCCGTTCAGGAGCAGAGGTTTGCTCAGCTATTTGCAGTGCTACACATGGTCTCCATCCCATACAGCACAGCCTTACAAGAGTGCAGCCAGGATAGGAACTATGGAAATCTAAATAAGATTGTGTCCTTAAAAGAATGGAATTCTCATGGATGGCAAACACACCATGAAGTGAAACACATGTGTGAAACACATGATGTCTTCCCACAGTGGCCTTCAGGGAAGACAAGTCAACAGAGCATCTGTTGTGGAGTAGAGCAGGGAGGCAGCGACAGCTGGGCCACCTTGGTCACAATTATTTGACTAATTAAGTGTAAAATGTCATTAAGGTATTGCCTTAATGAAGCAGGGTTTGTTCAGTCAGACACTCTCCAAAGCTGCAAACATGTCTTTGTCCCCTTCCAACAGGACAGGAAACAGTCCATGGCCCCAGATGGGGCCAGAATATCTTTAAGTTTGATCTATATACTATAGGAGCCTGATCCTGCTGGGATCTGGGCAGGCTCCAAGGAGAAAACAGACTCTGCAGGAGGGATACAGAGAAGGCAAACTGAACAAAACATGAGGAAGTTTCCTTCTGCTTCAACACTGACCACTAGGAAAACACTTTTTTATTAGAGGCACCACATCATAAGAATACTCTGAGCATGTAAAATGCCTTTAGATACAGCCAAGAAAGATTGCTTTAAAAACATTGCTTTACTGTTGCTTGTTGGTCATGATCATCTTAAAAGGCCCAGACTATTCCTCTATGCTGCTACAGAGGTATCTCCATCAGAAATCCAGAAACCACAGAACACTCAGGAAATTACATCAATGCACATCAGTGAAGGCCCTGGCCTGTCCTCTTTGCAGCATTCCTTCTGGTTCTAGAAAAAGCTACAATCCAAACCAGTTAATATCTAGAGTATTTTTTATGGTTAAGCACAACTTTTCCTGTGGGAATGTAATCTAGGGGATTCAGATATTGTAAACAGTTCATTGAGAGAAGAGTTCCCTTAGTAATTTCCTTCTGTAACATGTAACTGCAATTAAGTTGCACGCACATGCCACATGCAGTTTGGTTTCAATTACTAAATACATGCTTGGCAAGGAAGAGCATTGCTTTCTCAGTGTTGTTTTACCAGAAGGAGCAAGTGAAAGCTATCCTAAGGAACATCCAAGACCAAATTTCTTGGTCTCTGTGGCTTAAAACCACACCGTTAACTTTGCATTACAACAGAGCTGGCTCAAAATCCATTTCCTCATACTGGTTCCTGTTGGTAGCCCTGCTTGCCTTGCAAGCAATATCTGTGGCCCTGGGAGACAAGTATAAATGTTTCTTGAGCAAGATTTTACATAAAAGCTGTGGGCCAGCTGAAATGTCCACAGTCCTCACCTCCTGCTGGCACCAAGATCTGAGGTTAAATCCAAATGAGATTTCACAGCTGTTAAGGATGATGCATCTGCTGACACTGAGATATAATTTGATAAGTAACCACCCTGTGACCTCTTGAATGAAAGATTTTTTTTTCCTCTCCTATTAAAATCTCTGTACAGAATCAAATATATTTATAAGCCCTCAGATGTGGATTCTTTTAAGGAGCTGATAGTTGTTAGCTAACAATGAACCTGGCTTAGGGACTCAGTCTGCTCCTAGCCAGCTTGGCAACTCTTCATGTGACTCAAGAGAGAGTTCTTTCACCTTTTTCTGTATTCATTCACTTGTGCAGATGTGAACTGATGCCTGCTGGTCACAAATGCCTGTAAGGACCCCATGCAGAGAATGAATTCTGTGTTAACATTAACTTCCCAAGACAGTGCTCAGATGTGAAGACCTTCGTGAGCCAAATAAGGCTCTGGATCATTTATTGTCAGAGTTAAAATATTCAGGGGCAACTGTCTCAACGTGTTGCCCAAAGTCTGGAAGAAGTTTTAGATAATTTGTCAAAAGATCCTTTTTCCTCCTGCCAGAAAACTGAAGCAGCAAGTGAGCATGGCTTTCATCAATATGCTCCCATAGATAACAAGTTGGTCTTTGTCCTTGGAGAATAATGGTCTCCATGCATTTCTCTGAGGAGCATTTGTCCCAGCTATCCTGCAAGGAGGAATGTGGGTCAATCCCTGATCCAGAACTGCACTGCTGTTCCTCTGGTCATGGCCAGCAGCCAGCAGCAGCTTATCAGAGCTCCATGCTGGCCCTCTGCATGCTGCCTTGTTGCATTTCAGACACTTCAGCACTCCTGCCTCTCCTGCAAACCCCACCCAAGCAGCAGGCAGGGATTTGTGTTGTCTCTGCTAGGTGCCAGACAAATGCCTGCAACCTCTTTGACCCTGTCCATATCAAAATGCCAAGGAAAAGATGCTTCTGTATCCTTTTGCTTACCCTGTGCCTCTGCAGCCTTCCAGCTCTTCCTTCTTTTTCTCCACCCTTGTCACCCATACTGACAACAAGACAACTTGTTCTTTGAGTTGAAAAGCTCTTTCTCCCACTGAAACTAGTCAGGAACTAAGCTGTCAAGACTCCCAATTTAGATGTTGAATCCATGGTGATGTCTGTTAATTTACCTGAGCCTAAGCTTTCATGGCATGTCAGGTGGAGATGGAAGGAGGCAGATAGAACAGGGCACTGTGTTGTCCCTAAGTTACATCCCCTTTCTGAATAGCAGCTCACACTGACACCAGCTCCCCCCAAACTAGCCCAGCAAATGCATCCACCTGATCTCTTTTCCATCAGTCATTCCTTCTCTAGCACAGTGCAACTCTCATAATTTCATTACTTGATTCCTTTAAAATTTTTGAAAAGTTCATTATTCTTCAAGATTTACTGCTCTGTGTCCTAGGAGTGCTTTCCAAATATTGCAACTCACTATCTCCCACACTATGGCCTGTGAGAGACATCTAAGTATCTGAAAACCTAATTTACAGAAAAGGAAGCCCAGGTATAGGACTTATGCAACCTGCCTAATTCTGTGCTGTTCATCTGTCAACAGATCAGTCACTACAGGCAGCTCTGTCATTATGGACTGCCAAGACTCTGTTAAAATCAGTGAAGATGTAACAATTTTTCTTTGGTGAGAGTTTGTATTTTGGTCTTTTCACTTGGTACCTAAGGCCCACTGCTCACTGCCTGGGGGAGGGTCAGGATTAAAAAATTATCATTTCCAACAGGATGATGCTTTACAGTGGCTGCAGAAATGCTCTGTGCTAGCAAAGGACCAGAGTGAAGATTTAGCCCAGACTGTTGACCAATGCTGCAAATCTTTGCAGAAGAGGTGCTGATTTTGGCCCTTTTGCAAGCTCTTGAGGACATAACCTACAAAATATGGCTGGGTGGTCAGTCACAGAGATGACAGGGACTCTGACTTGCCTGAAAGAGGAACTGTGTAAACACCTCAGATTTCATTGTCCTTGCTGCAAAATAAGAAGGAACCACAGGAGAACAGGAATGGTGACACTGGGTCAGGTCCATATCTGGCACTGGCCACAGCAAATGCCCAGGGAACACAGCAAGCACCAGGAAAGCCTGCCCCTCACAGCCTCCCCCCAGTCTCTCACCACCTCAGGGCTGCCCAGCAAAGACAAAGCAGAGATTGTTTCACCAACCCATGTGGTGCTTTGGCTGGCTCCACATCTCTGTTCTATCTGAGGGACACTGTCCCATCTGTCACATCCTGGCAGGAGAAGCCCTGGGATTGGCTCTGGTCTGTTCTCAACACAAAAGCCATCCTGATTGCAGAGACATCCCCAGCAAGGGTTGAAGGGGTTTGCAATTATCCAGTCTTGTAGAGCAATTACCAACACCAAGACTCAGCTAAAGCTCAGTTCTTTGGAATACCAGATCTTTACTGAAAATACCCTACAAGCAGTCAAGTCCTGGCATCTTCCACTGCTCACTGAAGTTTTTCAGGCATCTACAGCCACATCTCACAGCACAGAACAAGCACCTTTCTCAATATGAGAGACAGAGACTGCTTGGCACTCTCAGAGCAACTCAATTACCAAGGCTCACAAACCTCTGCTGAGTCCAGAACAGGAGCAAGGCAGAATGCAAACTGGAGCCCTCAAAACTCTGTCCACTCTCCCCTTTATTCCTGAGCCACTGAAACATAAAAAGAACATAGGGTATCCCAGGAAACAGGACGAGATCAGGCAGTGATAAATAAAGAATAGAGTGAAAAGTCAGTCCTAGAGAAGAAATAAAAGATGGTGCAAAATGGTCAAAGAAACTTCACTGAAAAAAAAGGCTTGCAGACTCTTCAATATTTCATAGAATCCACTGAATTGGAAGGGACCCATGAGGATCATAGAGGCCAATTCCTGGCCTTGCACAGGACACCCCAAGAAACACACCATGTAATTTCCATAACTTTCTCTCAAAAAGCAATTCCTGTACTAGAGGGTAGGACATGAGCTGAGGAGAGAATTTGTACCTTCCAGAAAAAAAACCCAAAACAACAAAAAAATCCAACCTAAAATCAAATAGAAAATAGTGTTTTCTGAAAATAGTGTTTTCAATATGGAATTTATTTCCTCTTAAAAAAAAAACAAAAGGCAACTGACTAAAGGTTTCCAATTTACAGTTATGCCATGAGGACAGAAATATATGTCCAGACAAGAGACACTGGAGTTAAGTACCACAGTGGCACCAGATTAGTGGAGTGCCTGGGTGAGAACAGAGCAGAGCAGAGCAGAGCAGAGCAGGTACCCCTGGCTGCCCCTGCAAGGCTCCTGAGCACCTTCTCAGCTCACAGCCTCTTGGAACAGGAACCTCCCAGGGTAACACATTACACTGCAGGTCAAGAACAGCATCTCAAATGGACATCCCTCAACTGCCCTTTCATTTTTCTCCCAGCAGCCTGAAGACTCTGACCACTTAGAGCAAATGGCAAGTCTTCTATCTCATCAGGCTTACCACCAGGATCCACATTATTACAGTGGCAGTTGTTGGAATGCATCACATTTTTTACAGTCTCAGAGAGTGCAATAATGGATCTTTCATATTCCTACCTTAAGAAAACAATCCAGGTAGAGAGTTCTAGAATGCATCATGGCTATCGTGAGGAATGGGAACATCACAGTGTTTTTCTGTGATGTTTTGACAATGATTTAAAAAATGACTAAAAAGATGTTGTGACAAGCAGTAATTATCCAGCACTACTGCTTCCATAGATCCCTCTTGTGCACAAACAACAAAAGACCTGGCACATTTTTAAGTCTAAAGAAAGGCTTCTGTAAGACTACAGATTTCTGGCAGGTTAAGAGCTGAATACTCATGGTTCATATAAATCTTATGATACCTGTCTCCAAGAAAATTAATATCAGATTTCCTTGATTAAATTCCTGCTATGAGAATGATCTGACCTCCTTAAATCCAACTGCTCTAACAAGCTTTACATGGGACTAGACATTCACATCCATGTAAAACAGGGCAACCCATAGTGGGGACTGGGAGAGGTGTTCAGTGAAGACTGAACTTCTGCACTGCTGTTGGAAAATACTAATACTGGGGGATTTGCTTCAATCCTCCATTTCCTGGGACCTCCTGTCAGGAACAATGTGCCATAGCCCATGGCACACTGCTACAAGGATGAAGCAAGCTCCAGCTGCAGCACCATAGGGAAGAAGGATCATATGGCAAAGCAGTGCCTTGCAAGGAAGCCCAGCCTTTGGGTTTGCCCAGGGCAGTACTTCTTCCTGTGGGCAACAACATCTTCGGGGTGAAAAAAATTAAAATTGTCATTTCTTCTCTGAAACAGTGCTGTGATGCTTCAAGAATTGTCAGATTAGTACTGCCCTCATGTGCTGATCCTAGCTGCATGTGTCACATTGAGGGAGAGCAGCACAGAACTACAGAATGTTAAAGGGCTGGAAAGGACCTTATAGATCATTCAGTCACAATCCCCCTGACATGTGCAGGGACAGCTCCCACTAGACCAGGTTACTCAAGGCCTTATCCAGCCTGGCTTTGAACACTGCCAGGGTTGGGGCATCTACAACCTCCCCGGGCAACCTGTTCCAGTATCCCACCAAATTTCATCTCTTTCAGTTTGTATCCATTGGTCCTTGTGCTACCACTACAGTTCCTAACAAAGCCCCTCTCTGGCCTCCCTGTAGGCCTCCTTCACATACTGGAAGGTTGCAATGCAACCTTCTCTTCTCTGGGCTGAACAACTCTGTCAGCCTGTCATTGCAGGGGGTGTGCTCCCATCCTCTCTGTGGCCCTCATCTGGACTTGCTCCGACAGCTCCACGTCCTTCTTGTGCTGGAACACCAGAACTGTACACAGCATTCCAGGGGGTCTCACAAAGCACAGGAGCTAAACATCTGATGAGGGATAAAATTAAACTACAGAACCCAGCCCACAGGAGACAGTCAAGATTTTCAGCTTCCTTGAGACATCCATATACTATTTTAAAATCGAAGTATTTGGGTTCTGGTGCACTCAGATATTTCAAAGAGATACTTAGACCTAAAAATGTGCTTTTGGTTTCCTGAGTTGAAAGGAGTCGGGATGATTCTAACAGGAAGAAATGCAAAGTTGACCTGCTGGGCAAAAGACATCCCTACAGAACTGTGTTTGTCTCCTTCCATTTTGAAGGTGAGCCAAGGAATGACCAAATTTTGTGGACATGGTTACCAATAAACTGGTTAAGGAAAAACTCCACCTGCAGTTTCCCAGAGGGCAGACTAATCCTTTCCTACTTGGATTGTCTGCATGGCTGCAGTGCCTGGATTAACTAGCCAGTCATGACACACTCAGTGCTCTCCCTCAGGGGTGGCCACATCTCACTCTGAGTGTCCTCCTGCAGAATCCATTGTGTCCCTCTACCAGGAGGGATGCTTTGCAAAGGAAGGCAGCTGCTGCTATGGAAGTGGAGTTGCCTCTTCCTAGCACTGATATCTTTCCAAGATAGATTCCACTGAAGCAAGAAAGGAGAAAGTAAAAGGGAGACTTTAGCATTACGTTATATCAAAGCTAAGTGTAAATATATATTGAATTAACAGTGTGGAGATGGACAGTATGTAATCTCTTGCTGCAGTAGCCAAGGGAAAACATCACAAGTCCAGGCAAATCTTGGCATGTGTAGTTATAATTTTCTAACTATTAGCATCCAAAGAGCCAAGATAAAGCAACAGGATCTTTGTAATGAATTTGCCAGACTTTGTTCAGGTTTGGGATGTAAATTCAGGAAGGACAAAGTAAAGGCAAAAAGGAGGAGTAAGAATCCAGAAGCATTTCGCTGAGCTTCAAGCAAAGGTTACCACCTGCCATGAAAGCTTTATCCTGGCCCAGTACCACCCAGAATTACTACAAGTAAACTGCTGCCAGAAAAACATTTATGGCAGGACCAAACTCCTAGCAGGAACAGGTAGCCAGCTCCCACACAGAGATCACTGGGGTTATAAACTCACCTCTTCTCTTCCTCTTTCAAGCCAAGACTCAGAGTTGCCTGTCATCAGTTTTCACATGATGTGTGTTCAGAATTTTTCTTCCCCTATTCAATTTTGCTGAAAGAGAGCATGACTAGAGTTGTTTTGATTGACCCATTAAATAAACATGAGAAGGACGGGGTGTGCTAACAGGGAATCATGTGTGTTTTCATGAAGGGAACTGACTTTTGGATTTATGGATGTTGTGACAGGCAAGCCTCTTTCAGACATACTAATGCTGGAACAGACTCTACGTTTTTTTCAGCTCCAAAGGGATTACTTTAACAAAATTTGCTCTTCCTCTGGATTTTTTCCTTAACAGCTTGGTTAGAAGAAAGGAGGAAACCAATCCTTGATCTGCATGAAGATCTCCTCTGTTTGGTCCCACAGTTTGGGAGTTACTAAACAAGGAAAGCTGCTATGAGCTGCAAGGTAGAGAGAGAATGAAACAAGTCCCTATAAGCTATTAATTTAGGCATGAAACAAAAAAAATTAAAAAATAGAAAACAGCTAGTTTTAAGGACATATTCAAGGTTTTTAATGGATCGGAGAAGGGGAGTGGGAGAAAAATGTTGCTTCATATCATGGCTGTAATGGTTGGTAAGTGTTTCCAGGCTGGAAAACAAATTTAAGCAACATTTTCACCCACTCTGGAGTTTTTAGACTGCTACTCCATTCAAACAGCAGCAAAAATTTTTCCCTACAATAAGCACATACTGGGTTTGTCTACCTCCCTATCTTCAACCCATCTGAGCCTTCACTAATGGAAGTCTTGTTACACCACAAGCCTCGATGGCAGTTCTCACGTACATGTACACAAGTGTGCAGCGCAACACGCACACATGTACACACATAAACTATCAAAATACTATTATAAAGCGAGTGCTCCTCCTCAACACCCCTCCTCTGCCCACCCCACCTCCCTCCCCTTCCCCAGGCCAGCATATTTCAAAGCAGACTGGAACTGAGCACTTCCAAGAGCCATCCAGCCCCAGGTTGCACTGCGAAGGTCTGGGTGCGTTGCCAAGTCCCTGGGCCGCCTCGAGGACTGGTCTCGAGTTCACAATACTGATTCCTTGGATTCAGGGTCTGCTGTGCTGCTTGTGTTGGAGACTGGGTTTTTGTGGGTTACCAAGGGTGACGTTTCTGCTTCAGACTTGCTGTTAGCAACCGCTTCTATGGTGACTTCCTTGAGCTCCTGCTCTCTCTCTTTCTTGTCTTTTTCATTCAGGTAGTTAAGGATGCCCGCTCCCAGGGCATCCCCTTCCACATTCACAACTGTGGTGGTTCGGTCCCTGGTGAAGATCAGAAACAAAAACCAAAGCAGCAAGGTTTTAGTTTTAAGAGTTATAACACAATAAGGGGAGCTGATTCACCCCTGCCAAACCACAAACATCAGTGGAACCAGACAAGGGAGATGTAGTTATTACAGGTCTTTTCCATACAAGTATCATCTCTATTTCAGAACTAAAAATGTGCACCAGAGCAGGTTTAAGGTCAGTCATACTTACTATCAGCTGCTTCTGGTCTCTCTGTGGGTTGCAGCAATGGTACTGCTCTTTCTTAGGCATCCTGCTTTTCACAGGTCACCTCCTTCCTCTTCCCTTTCCGCAGGCCAGCATTTTTCAAATGCATGTTCAGAGCAGGAACTTACTTCAGGCTTATCCAGTAAGTGACTCAGAACACCCAGCTCTCTTTTCTAACTATTGTGACTGGTATCTTAATTCAAGCACCTACTTAAGGGATCCTTCCAAAAGCAAGCAGAATGACTTGTGTTCTCTGCATTAGTTCCCCATAGCACCTGCCCTAATTTTTGGTCCTATAACACAAAACTCGTGTGCCAGGGTGTAATGGAAGAGATTTATGAGTCATAAAGATGAACAATGTTCTCATGTGGCTTTTGAGACTTGCTAGTCATTCTGCAGCCTAACTTTAACAGAGGCTCAACTTGTAATTGTGGTCCTCTCTGGTAATTAAACAGCTGGCATTAAAGCAAGACATGGGACTCCTTCCTCCATCTTTTCCCCTTTTGTTACAAGGCTGAGCTCCTTGACTAGAACACTGTTGACCACAGAGGGATGCTACCTATTTCAAAAGGAAGGCAACCAGGATAACATAGGCTGAAAGCAGCCCAGAGTGAAAGGATGGGCAAGTTTTTCACTCTTACCTCGAAGCACTTGCAAGTATAGCTGTGGAACACCCAGCCACTACTGTACTTCCTTAGGAAGACAGGATAAGAAGGGCTAGCCAGTGATTTGCCTGTATCTCCTGTCCTCTGGAGGTGGCTGATCCCCAAGAGGTTACAGTAAGAAAGAGTGGGATGACCCTAAGGAAGCTGTAGGAACAAGCTCCACAGATGTGTGCTGTGTGGGAAGGGAAGGTAATACAGCTGCCACATCCCCCAGTCTCTGAAATTCAAGGGTGTCCTCAGGCATCCTAATTTCCACATCTGCTGTGGGAATGCACCACCTACACAGAGAGGCTGGCGTTTCCAAAAAGCAATGCTGAGGCATTAGATGCAGTCCAAACCAGGAGCTGCCCAATAACTCACCAAATGGAAAACAAATTACCTAAGCAGGATCCAGATCACTTGACCCATAGTGACCTCTTACCTCCCTCCCCAAAGATGGAAAGGAAAGGTGGTGATACTGCCTGCTAAACTTGTGACACTCAGCAGTGTATTCCAGCCATGACAGTGCCCAGGGCAGTCCCAGGTGTCACAAACCCTCTGTGTCCCTGCCCTGCCAATGGACAGCACCCCTCTATGACACTTGTGCTGGTGCTTTGACCACTCTTGAAACTATTAAAAAAGTTTAAACAATAGCTGACAAGAGTTTCTGATGGAAACTGCTTCCCACACATGACTAAGGAAGTTTTCCACAAGTGATGTTCAGATTCATTTCCTTTGTCCTCCCCTGCCCTTCTTGCATCCAATTAATTTCCAGCAATATCAACACATTCTAAATGGACTTTTAACAACCATTCTAATGGGAACTGAAGCCAAGAAGAAATACATTTCTACAAAAAAAGCTGAAGAGAGATTTCAGCTTTAAATGGGAAGGCACCACCTTTTCCATTCTCCATCACAAGTCACCTGTCCCATAGGGTCTTATTTTCTACTGGGTTATGTTCTGTACTTTGACCACATTTCCAGCTAAGCATGCTACAAGGATGCTGTAGTGATGTGGATGTCACTCTCTCTTCCCATGTAACAAGTGACAGGATGAGAGGAAATGGCCTCAAATTGCACCAGAGGAGATTTAGATTTGATATTATGAAAATCTTTTCATGGGACGAATTGTAAATCATTTGAACAGACCGCCTATGGAAGTGGTGGAGTCCCCATGACACAGCTAAATGATGAGCACGGCGTGTGGTGCTACACTGACAAAATCTGAACGTTTTTTTCCAGCCTTAGCCATCATGTAATTCATGTTTCCATGCCTCCCAAGAGCAGGTAGGTGGGGCCTGCAGTACTCACACGATCCAGTCCACGGCCAGGATGAGGGACAGGTCGTTGGTGGGCAGCCCGATGGCCTCCAGGATGATGGCGATGGTGAGGACGCCTCCGGCAGGGACGCCGGCCGCTCCCACGCTGGACGCCGTGGCCGTCACGCTGCAAAGACACGTCCGTGCCTGGTTAGGGGGCTCCCAGCTCTCCTCTGCTGCACTCTGCCACCTGTTCCCCACCATGGGAACTGTAAACAAACGCTCCAGCATGGGACACGCCGAGCGTTCCCTTCCCAGGCAAACGCCTTCCTGCTCAGCAGGGATCCGCAGCAGTTACTGTGGCGATGGCTCTGGGGTCAGCACCAGGACTGCCTTCTCAGGATAAGAAACAACCAACACAGCTGTATCCTGCTGCCTCACTAACACTCCCAGCTCCAGTATGCTGAGGGACGTACAGCTCCTGACCCCAGGTGTACAAAGGCAAACTCTGCCATGCAGGGCACGGCACCTTCTCCGTGTCTCGTTTGCATCCCAACACAGACCCTAAACCAGGAGCTGGAAACCTGCACTGCCTGTGCTCAACACACCTTTTTGTGTGCACATGTCTGCAACTGAGCTCTCCTTGGGCTATCACTGCATCATCCTCAGACCTGTCTTACACCTGATTCACTGAGAGTACCTGAAAAGCTAAATTGGCTACCCACCCAAAAAAAAAAATCAGTGTCCCAGCCCTGCCTTCAATAGACAAACAACATACTGGGAAACATAATCAAAAAGAAAATAAAACCTGGCCAGGAAGGGTAAAAAATGGCAGGAACCAGCCCTAGGAGGCATGTGGTGGATGTAGCTGTGGCTGCTGGGCACAGTGAGGAGTTTACAGAACTGCTTGTAGCATCCTCATTTAAGGGATTTTGAGGAGAGAAATGAAGATAACGACACTTCATGGGATATGGGGCATTGGAGGATATTCCAGGCATAGAAGGAAGAGAGTCTTAGAGAAGGAGGTAGGACTGGGGGGGGGGGGGGTGGAGGGGATAATGGAGCAAAGCAGTTAGGAGGGGAACAACAAGAGATCTGATCAGGAAAGCCAGCAATGTGATGGTAGGAAGAACAGAGATAAGCAGGAACAGAGTCTTTAGTACAAAATTCATGCATAAGGAACCAAGGAGCTGGCAGGAGAATTTTCTAAGACATTCAGAGGGGGAGTCAGGGGCTGCTTTCTGGGCAGTGCAGAATGCCTCAATTACCCAGCCTAATGGTGACTGAAGGATGGAGGAGTGAGATGCTTAAGGAAGGAGAGGAATTTCATGTGAGAAAGAGCTTTAAACAGCTCAAAGACTGTTTCAGAATTCAATTACCCCTCCCAGGTTCCACCTTTCATTAAATCGAGACTCTGGCAAATCTTGTAAAGGTTTAAAGACTCCATCCTTTAATCACCCTATAATTATGTTGCATAGCAGTTTGTAAGCTTTAGGTCAGAGATGTGGAATGGTAACTGTTAGCTATCAATGGAGAGACCACAGCTTGAATGTGTCTGGGGGCCAGAAGAATGTGGCTGCAAGCAACTTACAGAATTGTGAAGATCTGCCCAGGGTTGAGGTCGACATTATTCAGCTGAGCAATGAACACAGCTGCCATGCACTGGAAAATAGCAGCTCCATCCATGTTTACAGTGGCCCCAATGGGAAGGATAAACCTGCTGATCCTCTTGTCAACCCCGTTGTTCTCCTCGATACACTTGATCATGGATGGGAGTGTGGCTGAGCTGGAAACAGAGCAGGAGAAATGAAACAGAGCACCAGGGTGCTCAGAATGCCCCATCACCGTCCCATGGCTTCCATGTTGCTGGCCTGCTGCACACAGGACTGCAGTCAAGGCAACAATGCCATTTTACAGTCCCTCTCTGGCATGATGGCAATGAGGGACCCTCCTGGTTGAGTTTTGAGCAGAGGTATTTAATAATCTGCTTTCATCCAGAAAGAGCTGATAAGGATTTTAATCTCCCAGAAGCAAGAACTCATGATTTTACACAGTATGCAGCATTACATGGCTGTAGAATGAACAAGTCTCAAACTACAAACATGCAGTAACAGATGCAAATATAGCAGGGGAGGTTGGAACTAGATCATCTTTGAAGTTCCTTCCAAGCCAAACCACTGTATGATTCTATGATAATATAAACACAACAGATGCAACAGCAATCTCTGTTAATGCTGTATTAGTACTTTCTCAAATGAACAGAAAAATAATTAAAAATAAAACACCACTCTTGGATTTACTCCTTGCATTATAAATTAGATGGTTTTATTCATAAACCCTCTCCTACTATGCAGAAGGAGAGAGTTTATAAATAGTATTTCAGCTCCATCAGCAGACATGTGACTGCTTTTGGGGATGACCTGGAATGATTTTATATAACATGTCATCTGATCAGGTGTTTCTACCTGAGAAAAGTGTAAGTGACACACTCAATCATTTGTTTATAACAAATAAAAGCTGATCAGGCCAGATCTTTGAAATAAATAATGTTAAATGCCTTTACACTAACAAGCAAGTCTGCTTTGCTCCTACAAAATTAGTCTAAATTTGTTCCAGGTCCTTCTGAACTTAAAAAGTAAACTTCTGAGGACAAAGTCACTCACTACAGATCCTCACTTCACTAAAATTGAAAGGACAGCCGGCAGGATCATTTAAAGGCAATTTTTTTCCCCCCAAGATATTTCCAAAGAAGCATCATGCTATGGCCTCCATATTTTGAGGAGTTATTTTCAACAGCTGATAATCAGCACGTGCTGTGTGGCAGGCAGCGAGCAGCTCTGTGCTCAGAAGACTCTGCAACCTCAGGAACAATAGTCACACCTAAAAGTAAAACTGGATACAGCCAGTTTAGGGTGACAAACATACCCAGGCTATAGTCTCAGAAGTGGCACAGAAACCCACCTGGAGCAAGTGGCAAAGGCAGTGGCAAGTGGTGTGATAAGTCCTAAGAGAAAACGATACGGATTTTGCCGCGTGGCTGCAAAATAAATAAGCGGCAGAATGATTCCTCCGTGGATGACGTGGCCCAGGATAGAGGCAAAGATGTATTTTCCCAGACTGGTCACCAGAAGCACAATATCTTCCATTTCCACAATCTTGCTCCCAACTAGGAACATAATGCCAATAGGTACATACCTGTGTAAATGAAATATTGGTTGTCATTAAGTAAAAACAACAAGCCTTGGAAAACATGACATTTTCTGTCCTGGAGATAATATTCCCCTAAACAATCTGCTGCCCCTACTGAAGGGTAGTTCTTTATTCACCACATGCTCAGGTTAGGCAAATTTGGAAGGCTTTTCTAAGACTCTTGTTTGGTGGATGGTAAGCAGTCAAATTTTAAATGGTCTCTTGCCCTCAGAGACAGGGCAAGGAGAGTACCAAAGGGAAGGTGAGTGGGAAGCAGAAATGCTGCCAGGAGCCTCCAGGACAAGACACCAATGAGGAGAGGAGGGAAGGGAGCAGCATCTCATCACTGGAGTACAGAGAGGGGTCAAAGAGTTGGGTTTCAGACATGCAGAAACTGCCAGCAGGAGTACAGAGTCAGGTCATTAAAATCACAGACACACTGGGTGCCAGCTCCGTGGAGGTTAAGAAAAAGCTGTGCACATACCAGAGAGCTCAGCTAAAGGCTGCTGATCTATGTGCCAAAGACAGCAATTAACTCTGCTATTTGCCTAAAAAGGACTAAGTTAAATGATCAGGCTCCCAGAGCTTCCCCCAAGCCACATCCATGCCTCCTATCTAGAAACATGCCACGTCAGCATTTGTTTGAAGTTTCCTTTGTAAAGAACACGTGGAGCTGCTCCAGGGGAAGGGCCACCTGCAGGCTACAGCCACACCTCCGGTCCCAGTAGCCCTGAAAAGACTGAACTGCCCTTGCACCAACAGCACAGCAGCTCTAAACACACTGTGTGAATCACTGCAGGCCCGGGGCCTGCTCCTTCCTAAGCTCTACCAGGGTGTGTGTGTCTGAGTACCCCTGCTGATGCTGTCCACACTTCATCCCTTTCTTCTAAGATTAAGAAATACTAAAAGACCACCCAGCTCTGTAAAATCCTGCCCCAGGAAAATGTGTGACTAAAAAAGATTTACCTGTGCATCTCAGGAATAAAGAATCCAATGCCCATGTTCAGAGAAGCTGATTTGTGGAATCAGGACAAACTTCAGAAGGTTTGGTTAAGCATGCAAAGGTCTGGAAAGGTGGGCAAGCCTTAAGGCTGCTCAAATCACTCAGTTTTTCCTGGCCTGCCTCTCCCTCAGTGCTTCTGCAGCTCCTCTGTTCCATGCAGAGAGCATTTCCCTATATCCCAGATCCATGTGAGCATCCTCTGTCCTCCCTTCACCAAATCTCATGGGGAGCCCCTGTAACATCCCCCACTGAGCCTCTGCAATTCTGCCTTTGAACTGTGTTTCTGAGGAGCCTGATTAGCCAGATCCAGCTGAGCCCTGGTCCTGCACAAGCTCTGAACACCGCATTCCTCCCGTTGAAGAGGGAGGCTGGAGAGGAAAGAACTGAAAGCTGAGACCCAAGTGCTGCTAAAACACAAGAGTGGCTGTTGAACAGGACCAGATATGAGCTCAAGCTGCCTTTGCTGCTGGTAGTGTGGTTTCACCATTCCAAGGCATCCCTTGGGAAGCACATGCAGCTTTATAGATTTTGAACAAATACCAGGACTACACAAGAGCCTTAAAGAGGGAAAGAGAACAAGTAAGGGTTTCACAGTTAAGGGTCAGCAGTGGTCCCTATAATCCACAAAATAAAGGATTACATACCAACTGATTGGCTTGAAGTGCTAGCACTGTAATAAGCTGAATGCATGAACTGCCTCTTATCAGTATTCAGTGTCCAAGGAATTACACTCAAGAGCAAAAAGCTTAAGCTGCTTGGAGACTGAATTTTTCAATCCCTTATGATACCAACTAACACAGAGATCTGCCTGTGTAAAATCAGTATTTTGTTAAAACCCTTCTACTTCTTAGGGAGAGGAAAACAGTAGGAATGAAAAATGCAGAATGAAGGAAGAAACCTGTTTAAATATACATTTAATATATACATTTAAAAATACATTTACTACATTATGAACATTTACAGCTTTTTCACCAGCTTTGGAAAGGGAGTGAGAAATGTTCCACTGTTAATTTCTTTGCTAGCTATCTTTATGAATATGAATATTTTAAGGTTTGTATGTGAGGTGTTAGTACTGCGGGTTTCAGAGGAGCAGCCTAACTCCACAGAGCTACCAGGGACACCCATGATACTGCTCTGAGGCCCAGGCTCATCCCACCTGATGGAAAACCCAGCCAGGAGGCTGCTCCTACCCCAGCTTAGGTGGCCTGAACCACTCTCTAGAGGTGCCTGCCTCCTCCAAAGCTGGTTTCTTGCCTAATGAGAAAGTTTAGTGTGCTCCAGCTCCTAACTAAGAGACGTTTTTGGCATCAAAAGCTTTGTGGGATTGATCAGAGCACTAGTCAGCCCATAAACTTTTCCAGACTCCAAGGAATCAAGTGAGATAATGTATTTGCTTATTAATAGGCAAGAGAAAAAAAATCAGCATTAGGAAATACTGAGCTTTCTTTCCACTAAATAATCAAAATGGAGTCCTGGAGAGGATTTATAGGCAACCCTTTGAAGTTCTCCAGCCTGATACCTTAAGCTATGAGTGATTGTCTCATTACAGGGCACAAGCATGGAGAAAAGGCCCCATGGTGTGACATCACAGCATTCGCTTTTGCTGTGATGAGGGATCTCACAGGAAAGAGCTGGACAGAGAGATGAAATGTGAGTTTGCTGATCTGAGCACAACACTGCAGTGCAGATGTTTCTGCAGCCACACACTCACCACATAATCCAGGTAACCAAGACCATTGTTGCCTCATTGAATGAGTTAAAGAAGCGAATCAGATCTTCCCCCTCCGGGCCAAGCTTTTTCAGTGCCACTCCTAAAACCAGAGCAAACAGAACTAGTCCCAGGATGTTCATCCCTCTGATATCAGTACCTACAGGGACCTGCAGAGACAAAAAAAGAAGGCTTGTTACATGTGAGAATAGGACAAAACCCAACAAAAGGGTCATCTCATTTTGTTGCTGTCTGATTGATCTGAAATCAACAAGCAGAGCCCATTTTGTCAGAGGGAATCAAGGAGATCTGGGTGCAGCTCAGGTACAAACCTGCCTAGTTATGAGCTGGCATGGATTCACTGAGAAGGAAAGGGCCTGCCCACATGCCTTCAATATAATAGTTGTGTTCTCAGTGACCTGAACAAGAAAACTCCCCAGTTTACTCAGGACTTTAGTGGAATGATGATACCAAGGTGAAAACCATGAGAAAACAACCAATGTTATGAAGCAGAAGGAGGGGAGAAAGGCAGAGAAAGGCAGCAAACTGTGGCAACCTACTCCTTCATTTGTCCATGTCAGCTGTGGGAGATAGGGAACAGAAGAGAGATACCTATTTCCCTTCTCAGAAATCTGTCACTGCCTGGAAAAGAGAATAAAAACAGGATCCACCTATTGACAAAAACTAGTCTGCCCACAGGTCTGCTCTGTGGTTAGTCCTTCACGGTTTGCTTCTCAAAGACAGCCAGAGCTCCCTTTGGCAATGCAGTATCATATGAACTGAATGAGTACTCTTGTGGCTACAGAAAAATATAATTGTTTTGACAAACTGGGTTTTTTTCTCTCTAACTTGGCAGTACAAACATGTCAAATCATTGTTTTATTTGGCAGAATTTCCATAACAGATGAAGTTTGTGTACAAGTTTTGGCCTTTTGGCTAGTTTAAGTGGACACTAGCTCAATACTAGGAAAGAAAATACATTCTGAGCTAAAAGTTTGAAAGTAGTATCAACTAAAAAACTCAGGATACTGATCTGCTAAATCTGATAAAACCAGCTTGCTTAAGATTGATGTTTTTTCTGGAAGTACACTGCTGAACTGGACTGTCTCTCAATGGCAGGTGGAAATAAAGTCCTGCAGGGAAAGGGATAAAATGTAAATTATACACAAAAGCAGGAAGATTAGACTGCTTTTAAGGGAAGTGTTTACAAACAGAGAAGGTGCTGGCTTTTTTTATTCTCTAGGTAAAAAAAAATAGTTATAGAATCTGCAATTTTTATGGTAGTTGCTTGTTCAGGGTTAAGCTGCACTATTTATTTGATTCCTGATTGAGAGAACTGAGAACATAGACAGATACTCAGCATGAGGTACAGTGTATCTCCAGAGATGTCTGAGGAAACATGCTGTCACACACACTAACACTTTTCTGTCTGGATAGTTTTAGCTATATTGTGTTTTTTCTGAATGAAAGCTCTAAACTCTTCTGCAGCTAGAAAAGTAAAGACAAAACAAATTACCCCCTCCTATGAACTAAACAAACCATCTGTGCATGTGGGATGTTATAAAATAACATATATCATTCTATATTGGGTTTGTTTGAGACAGGGGTAATATGAAAAGTTCAGCTGGAACTGAATTTTACCATAATGGGCCCAAACCATTCCACAAAAAAAATCCTAAAAACAGTGAATATTCTCTTGTTTTGGTTCCCATTCTGGAAAAAAAAAATGGTATGAAACTTTGCCATGAAACAGAAATTCAGTGTTTCAATGCTGTAAGAGCCCAGCACTCCAACCTGGATGCTGCTGGGAGAGAAACTCTGTACTCTCCACAACAACAGTACATGGACCTTGGGGAGGTCTCTGTCCACCTTGACCCCAGCACTGTGGCAACTCCTGCTGCTGTTCTCCAAGTGCTCACACTCACCAGCACTGCAAGCCTAGATTCTGTGATCTGGGGACCCCCGGCCTCTTGGTGACCAGAAGATGACTGTGTGTGCCACTGCCAAAAGCTTGTGAGCTGTCTCCCCCTATTTGCTGCCATCCTGTCCCCACTTTCAGGCCTTGCTTCCCCTTGTCTCTCACTGATTTCTTTACAACACACAACACTCACCATCACCTCCCAACACTGCAGATGTAGGCAGGAGATGCACCACTTCCCTACAGTAGTAACTTATTGCAAGAAATTTCTCCCTGCAAATCCAGGGCATGATCCTCAGCATTCAGGGAATTCTACCTCGTTGCGACACCACACGGAACGAGTCCAGCAGAAAATCTTCAGCGGAAGATCCTCACAATCCCAGCCTCTAAAACTGGCAGATGCTGAACAGCCTTTTTGTACTCTCACACAAGAGTGCATCACCCCAAAGGGGCAGCCAAACCAAGCAGCATTGTGGACACCAAACAAAAACAGCTTTAATGAGAACTTTGTTCCTGGACAAACTACGGGACACGTTATTGTTTGCCTGAAATTATGCATTCTCTTAGGAAGATTCATGGAGCTCTTCTGGTCCTTGAATCTCTCTGAAGATCCCATTGTTTTTTAGCTCTTGAAACAAAATGCTTATCAAGGAAACAACTGCTGACATTGAACAGTCCCAGTAGTAGGTGGCTGAAAAGAAAATGCAGCCATGTGATGTGAGGAAGAAGAGCAACCACTGGTTTGTGTATTTTTACTCCTGTCCAAAGAGGAACTGAGCCCCCCCAGGTTCCCTGTGCTGCAGATGGTAAAGTGAGATAGTCCGTGCCCCAGGAAGTCTTGCTGCCAATGAGACAGAGAGGATGTAGCCATAAAAGCTGGGTAAACATGAGGTGAGCATGTGAAACAACAAAAAAGGACATGGCTGAGCAAACAAGTACATGTCCCACTGTTCACTTAATCAGTGAGAGAAGACAGAGCCTAGTAACCAGTGGGGGGGGGAATATAATCAATGGAAATTTTTGCTCCACACTATTCATATGGAAAGTTGAAGGAAAATATTTCTCCTCTACACTCAAATATTCTGCTGATGAAAGAAAAAAGTAGATAGGAATATGATCTTATTCCTCTGGAACCAAACTTCTGTCACTATGATATCCAAAAATCATACTCTTCTTTCCAAACATAAGCCTAATCTATCCAAAAATACTATGGCCAGAGCAGTACTAAAACTGAGCTGACAAAACTGAGATGATGCTCTCCTTTTATTTGGTCTGTTCTTCCCTAGAGACAGTAGGGCGTCTTCTGGAATTAAAGAAGCTCAGTCTGGTTTTGCTCCAACAACTTAAAAAAGGTTTTGGAAAAATAATAGCAGAAATAACCTTTACATCATCACAACTGTTGGCAAAAACAGACAGCAGTGGCATATTCAGAATATTTTTTCTGATGTTACATCAAACAGGAGACCAATAGGCAGAAAAAAGAGAGAGGAAAAATGAAACAAATAATGTTGCCTTTTAAAGAGCCAAAAGATGCATTCTTATCTCTTAAGGAAAAGTGATGGTGTTGAACAAGCATTAAAAAAGTACTTGACAGCAGCACCATTTTCAATGGATTTGGTTAGTCTTAATCCATGCTTGGTTGCTACGGAGCCCATATCAAACCTAACAGCGAAGATAAATAAAAGGCTTACTCCCATTTCACTTACCCTTGCTTAAATGTCAAATAACTCAGCACTCTGCAACAAACACACAAATCCAAGTGCACCTTCCTACAGCCTCTCATACAGAGCTGCAGGGGCGTGCCCTGCCCGAGGGCACACAGACACAAAGCGCTCCTTTGGGATTCCCGGTGACCGCTGCTGCATCCGTGTCACACATCCGTGTCACACGGGGTGACCGCGGAGCCGGGCTAACGCCACCAGGCAGGGGGAGCTGTCTCCTCCCGAGCGGAGCTGCTCACCCTGGGATGCCAGGCTCTGGGGCAAGGCACAGCTTTGAGTGCTAATGCCATCCAGCAGGCACGGGCAGGGGGAGCTGCCTGCTCCCGAGCGGAGCTGCTCACCCTGGGATGCCAGGCTCTGGGGCAAGGCACAGCTTTGAGTGCTAATGCCATCCAGCAGGCACGGGCAGGGGGAGCTGCCTGCTCCCGAGCGGAGCTGCTCACCCTGGGATGCCAGGCTCTGGGGCAAGGCACAGCTTTGTCCCTGCTTGGTTCATGTGTCACCCCAGTCACCTGTCACCCTGTGTCTCCGGGGCTGGTGAAAGTTCAGGTCAGGGCTGGAAGCAGAGTTCACAAACGCTGTTCTGCATCACCTGCTCACACACCACGCATGGGGAGGAGAAGGTAATGAAGCCAATGCTTCCTGTGCTCAGGGATAGGCTCCAGAGTCCCTCTGGGTGAGCATAAACTGCTCTTTCCTTGATGGTTTTACAAACTGGTGGGCAAACCCCAGCTGAGCCCTTCCATGACAAATGCAAACATTACAAGTCTCTTGCCCTAGGGGAATTCAAATCATATTAAAAACGTATTTACCCAACATCTGATACTGAGCTCAGACAGCCAGAATGAGCCCGAGGAAGAGAAAATCACCTTGAAAGTAATTTCTCAGACCAGTCTCCCAAAAATCCCATGGCAGCACATGAGACACTTTATTTGGAGCAAGGTGACACCTTCCAGGCTGGGTCTCTGGGTCTGTTTCACAGCATGCTGCTTGTAAGACAACAGTAACTATTGCTGAGCCTGCAACATGTTGGCTCTGGCCAATAATAAACATGTCTGATAGCCCTGTCTGCAGGAGAAATGACACTTAGTGGGATACAGAGCATCTCTGGAAGTCCCACCATCTACATATGGAAGGTGCCACTCTACTTTGCCTACACCTACACACCAATTCCCTTTTTGACACCATTGCAACAGTAGCCTATTTGTAATCTTCTGTCTGTAATTTTTACTCCTTCAGACCACTTGTTACTGCTTCAAACAAAATTTCAGCAACGAGAAAAAATTCTCAACCCAACAAATTAACAAATTAAGAGCCTTTGGTAGAGGGATAAAACCTCAATCTCTCCAAACTCTTAATGAAGAGTAAGGTTTAAGGGACATACTCAGCCAGCCTGATTGCTATTTAGTTCCAAGTCTACAGAAAGTTATCTGGAAACATCAGGTAGACTCACTAAAATTTAGATCAAGGGAGACCAGGTCTAAGAAGGCATGGCCTAGAAAAATAAAGTGTCAAGGGTCACATCAGTGGAGCTCAGCTCTCCTCTCAAGCACAGCTTTCTGTTGTGGTTGTGGGTACTCATTCAGCTTGTGTGCGTCTTAGTTCCAGGCAAATAAAAGCACTTGTTTCTTTCTCAAGACTGCTGGAAAGGATTAAAGGCTGTGAAGTAGTCAAATATTACTGACAACAATTTGTTTAAAAACCTAAGAAATGACCTTACCTTTTCCCATGTGATATTTCCAGAGGTTGTGTTCCTGAGCAGCAGCTGATAGTCTGTCGCATACTGCAGGTAAGAAACAAAACACAACCAAACAAAAATGGTGAGGCAGGCATTAAAATTGTCAGCAAAATACCTAAAAACTAGGGCAACAATTACTTTGATAAACACACTAGACACCTCACAAAAGCAGGGCACTTCTTTGGGCTTGTTTTCTTTCAATATGAAAGGAGAGAAGGAAAAGCCTCTGTCCTTGTCAATTCCCTGTGACAACAGCAGCACAGAGGAAAAGAGGACTGCTTTATTTCATCCCTGAACACACACAGCCCTGACACTAGAGGCATCACAACACATCCTTTTCATGGTGTTATTTTTGTACTGCTTCTGGTTTCACTCATGGAATATTGACTCGTACTGTATTACATATTCATGCAAAATGGAATGTGATTTTAAGAGTTTGCCCCTGGTTTTGATACAAAAGCAAACCCACCATGAAGGCAAAAGCCATTACTTTGCTCCTATCATAAAGAATCATTCTGCCCTATGACAATATTCTCAACACTCTCTATCCTGACATATAAAATTAGCATTGACAACTAAAATCAAAATCAGCTCCTATCCATCAGTTTAAACCACACTGTGTTCTGGTGCCAGTTATCATCCCACCACACTGTCTCTGTTGGAAGGGAAACCTGGCTGAGTAATTAATCCAGCAAGAGACACAATGGAAACTACTGAATAAAACCATCAGGCAACAGGTAATGCTTACACACATGGGAGCCTAAAGGTCTTCAGCCCTGTCTGTTCTGAGCCCAGCTCTAAACTACATAGCCAAAGGATTCCCAGCAAGCTCCTGCAACATGGTCAGCAGCCTGGCACAGGATTGCCACTGCTGCCTAGCATGGCACCCAAAGTTTAAAGAATATCTTTGGTGAAGATAGAAAAGATGGGCTTTGAATATGCTTTTGTTTGAGGAATATTGTTCAAATAATTTGCCATGGAAGTTGTATGTCTGACTATATCATGTGCTTTTAAAAACCCTACCTTCTGTAAGTAAATTAACTTTGGTATTTTCTACACCATCTTTCTAGTCCTCTTCCAATAAAAGAGCCTATGCACCGTAGCTCATGTCCAAAGTCCTCACAGATCTTACCGTTTCGAAAGCTGCAGCAACAAGATTTGCAGGGAACAGGTTTCTGTAAAAGACAAACAAGAAAATGAAATATGTCATGAAGAACTTCTAAATTAATGCACCAATATGTATAACTCTTAGACAGAATGGCTTTTGTTTCAAAGGCAAGCACATTGGCACTGGTGAAGTGTGTAGCACAGAAGATTCTCCAGCAGTATGGAGCTTGCTTGGCTCACATGAGAGAGGTGACAGGTGCTTGCTGCCACACCTCACCTTGTGGGCAGGGCCACAGAGGCAATCACACACAATGCTGGCTTTACACACCCATTGCCCAGTGGCTACAGAAACTGGTTCAGCCACACCACCTGCAGCACCAGCTTATGGCCTCCAGTGTCAGGCAGGATTTTAGCATTGCTCATGTGATTACTCTTCACTCACAGCATCAACATGAAGGACAATCCAATCAGCAAAATCCACTTATGAGAATGGCTTAACCCTTCAACACAGCAAGGCCAGCTTCCCTGATCACCAAGGCAGAGCACAACAGCATCACAGGCCAGATTTCTCTGCAAGGACTTAGACAACACAGGTGGAAAGTACAGGCAACTCCTATGGAACATCTGAATCCAGTAGTGCCTTCACACAGAAATGCCAATCTGGCATCAGGTTAGTGCAGAGAGGACAGCATGCAAAGTGATATACACTCTTCCTGACCATCCAGTATGTATCTGCATACAGGAAATCAAAATCATGAACTGGGCCGAGTAGGACATTCTTCCAAGCTTCTTGTGGTATCTTATAGTTGGTTTTAATGCTCTAATTCCTTTCTCACCTTAGGGAGAAGAGCATGTGTTCCCCTAGCCAAATGACAGCTCTTGGTTTTCTGTGTCAGAAAGGAAAACAGGAATAAAAGCTGATCTCTGGGGTCATGGCAGGACCACAGCTGGCAAGGGCAGGAACATGATGGGTATCAATTGAAAGTACTTCCAGCAGAAGGCATCACAGAGGCACTTATGGTGCCTTATGGTAAGGCAACACAAGACCTTACCCAGTGCCAGTTAATTGTGGTAAAAAACATTTGGACAGCTGCTCCCCATCCTTTGCTCTTTGTGCTGCTCTGAGGAAGCTGCAGCTCCCTCCAGGCTGTGCCCTGCTAACTTCCCCCCATTTTTGCCCCAGTTACCCAGGCAAACATTAAACCAGGCTGTGGTCATTCCACGAATGGCACGGAACGCGCAAATCCAAACCAGAGCAAGAAAAGGAGCAGCAGAGTCAAATCTTTGAAAGCAAGAGGGAGATTAAAATGTGGCCCAGATAAGGACTTTGGCCTTTGCATGGCTCTGTTCTCCTGCCACACAGGGAGTTTTCCCACAGCCTTGACAGCAACTGTAAAGGACATGGAACTTTGTCAAGCACCTGTCTGCTGTGAAATACCTCAGCCTCTCTCTCTCTGATGCACCACAAGTGTATTAGGAGGATTGCTGCAAGAATAATTTGTCTTCTGGAGTCTACATTCCACCAAGCATGAAGGGAAGAGCAACTTTTTCTCCTCATAAGCTGACCATGCAGCTGTCTGAAAGCAGGAGAGCGAGCTCTCTCTCACTCAGCAAAGAAGCTCAAGAATTGGCCAAATAAGATCAATGGAACAGCTAACATGCATCAGTTCTTGCACAGCTGGAACTCTCTGGTGGATAAAAACCTTCAGTAAAGTAAAAGCAAACTTGCTTTTATCAGGAGTAAAATATCACATATACAAATGGGCTCATGCTGTTGGGAAAAGAAAGATATTTCTTTTCAGCTTTTCATAGCAGGATGATTATTTTTCTTCAAAAAAGAACTGACTGGACTTTGAAGAAGCAAAGAGATGAAAAAAGACTGAAAACCAACCAGAAATCAATTCTTCTTTTTTTTCTTTAAATCAGCTTTTCCATCCTGATGAAAACAAAACCAAAGGAAGCAATACTAAAGCCTAAACAACATGGTTCTCCAATGTTTAAATGTGGCCAGGAAACCAAACCCTCCATAATTTGCACAGTATGTCAGGCATGGGCCTCAGTAACTAAACATTAACTTATCTCCAAGCATATACTTAAAGCACACAGTGAAGTGATGCCAGCAACCCTGTTACAGCAAGGCAAGGGGCAGGTTCTTACTTCAAGTGTGAACAGTGCTAAAAAATAACCTAGAGTAGAGACTTTGCTTTATTCCTCCAGCACCAGTTGCAGGACTTGACAATTTGCCAAGTAAAAAATTTTGATCTTAAGCAACTCATAAGGAGTTTTATGTTCTGTTCAATCCAACTTCTAAGTACACCTGACTGCAAAATACCAAAACCACATAAAATAAAAACAGCTCTTCTGTTTCAAATCCCAAAGCTTAAGAACAAAATGTGTCGGCTCATAAAAAGCAATCTACAAATAAATGGCTTATCTTGGAGGCACGAGGTCTGCACAGACTACACTTATTGCTCACCTAAGATCAGCCAGCTTGTGAACTAAATTAAACTTTAATTACAGGTGGGTCAGATCACAAGTTCTTACCTTTGGATGGATTTGTGCAAGAACACCACTGCAGTGCCTGAAAAACGGGGCAAGATGCTGCGTGCTTTGGGGAGAGATAAAAGCTGGCTGGTGACCTGCCTGGGCCCATCGTGGACTTACTTGTGCCTGCAGGGTTTGCTCCTCACGCCTGGTAAGGTGAAGCTCACCATCACAGAAACCCAGACACAGCTCTGTCCCTGTGAGCAGAGGAGCTGCATGGGGAGGTGTGGACATCCCTCCTGCGAGGGTGAACCAACAAACAGGGAAGCTGATGAACTGGGTAATTGGGCATGCAAATGAAATTTGGGTGTCTGCCAGTTGTTTTTTCTGTGAGGACCAAAGGTTTAGAAGGTTTTTGTGCTCTGAAAGCCTGTAGCAAATGTGAACATGGCGTTTAGGGAAATCAGCCTGGCTGTATGGCGGGGTTGTTGACTGTTTCTCACGGCCCCATCCCCGTGCCCTGTGCCAGAGAACACGGTCGCCTTTCTGAAGCAGATGGGGATTATCACAAGAACACGGTGCTGGCCAGACCTGGGTCTGGGTGATAAGGAGCCCAGCACAGCAGTGTGGGATCAGACAGCCTTGGCCCCAGATGCAGGGAGACAAAACTTGCTGCACGTGGCAGGAACCAGACAGGCCAATAACACACCACCATGGCAGGGGGACAGACGTGCTGCTGTACCCCACATTCTCCCCTGCTGCCAGCACCTCACTCCACACACACACAGACCCCAAATCCTTTGTGCCATAAAAGTGAGGCACAGAGAGGCTTCACTCCCCTCACCAAGCACCAGGCAGGAAAGCCTCTCTCCGCCTGCTCCAAGTTGTGCAGACAGCCCCAAAAAAGCCATATCAGAAATCCATCTGACAGCTGCCAAGAGGGACAGCTGTGTCCTGGGGGTGAAGCAACAGCTGGGCTGAGCCAAGAAACCTCTATGTAACTGCACAACACAGGGTGAGAAAGCATTCTTCTCAGATCCTCTTAAAACAGGAACAAGAAAGTAGCAGCACCAAGGGCAGATGTTAAGTGTGTATTTCCTGCTTGAATACTGTGCTCATCACACCATCTCCCTGTGCACAGCTGGATAAATACACCTTTCTTCCCGTGAAAAGCTGCTCCTACCAGTCAGAAATGGACCATTACTCCCCAAAAAGATCCCACTGAATTTCTGCTGTAATAGAAATCTTTAGTTTAGCTGCAACATCCACTCTTGGGAATCCCAGACAACTAAGGGAAACTAGAGCTGGCAAATGGAGAAAAAGGGGGCTGTAACTCTCCTCCCTCTCCATTTTGATATTATGGTCAAATTGCTCTCTTCCTTACAGGCCTGTATCTTTGCCCCAGTGGGATGAGGATTACACAGGAACTCCTCCATTGTATGTGTAAGGGATTATTATTAACAACTGTTTCTAAATGATTCGTTTGCTAGAGCTCTGCAAACAACTTTGCTCTGGCAGCAAAAGCATGAAGGGAAATCCAGGCAAATGGAATGAAACCCTAAAATACTATGCATTCCTCTCACATTGCTTCTTACAAAAAGGTTCCACTTCTGAGGCCAAAAACCTTGGTGTTGAAAAACATACTTTTTTGAGGAAGTCTACAAAAAAATATTCTGTGTTGGTTATCTCCAGTTTTTCAGGGTTTTTTTCAATGGTACAAGTCCACTTGCAGCAACTTTATTGCCATTTGTGGCAAAATGCCAGAGCCCAGTTCGAATTCCTCCAGAACCTCTGGTTATTTTCTGTCCCAAGATTCTCCTTCAACATCACACAGCAATTTTCTTCATCTGCTTTTTGATATGTGGATGCACAACACATGCCCTGTACATACTCATATTTGTGAGTGTGTGCATTTGTTTTAACACAGAAACTTGAAAATGTGTTTACTTATAGCAGATATTTGACACATTTTTTGTCTTAATGGTCCAGTCTGTATTTTTGATGCTTGCAAAATAAAACATAACTGGGGGGAGTTAGTTGTAAAAGGCAACAAATGAAGGAGCAGAAATGTTCAGAGGCTTACTAAAAAAGCCCTGCCAGAGAGTGCAGGCACATGAATGAAAACAGAGTTCTTCCTACAGAACTCATTTCAGACTCAGAAAGTGACACAAGCAAGGTGGGACAGTTATCTTCACTTTAAGAACCAGCCATCAGCTTCAAACCCAGAGGTCAGCAGGTCTCCTGGGGTAACTGCAGCCACTGCCTGGACACTTTTTATTCTATTTATGAATTCACAGGTGGTATCTCCCCCTCCCCTCTGACAGTCACATTTTACTGTCTTTCCACACTGGGATTTCAGAGATGGCTTTCATGGCTGCTGGTTTTGGTTGACTCACTGGGAAGAGCAAGGCTACAAGGAACAAGTGCTACTGGAGCAGCTGGTGCCCAGGAGAGGGTCACTGCCACTCTGGCCACCTGCTCTGCAGCCCAGCCAGCAAAACACAACTGATGCTTCTCCCTGTGCTCGTGTCTGCCTTCCCTACGGCTCTGAAGACTCTTGGAGCAAAGGAGGAGCTGCTGTGGGTGCTCCCTTAGGCAGCTTGGCTGGTAACACCTGGCACACAGACAGAAAAGGCACTGAGAAGCAATAAAATTTAAACAGCTTTTGCTTGGCAAACTGGGAAACCCTGACCTTACTGCTTGGGGCAGACATGTGGACCTCTGTGCACTCTCCCTATTAAAAAAAAGGGATTACCTCCTTCCCTTCCCAGAGTCTTACAGCTAGGGTTGGATTAAAAACAGAATTTCCTTCTCCAAAGCAAATTTCACAGTTGCAAAACATGTTTTCATCCCAAAATTGGGCAAAGAAAGCCTGTTTCAGATCCTTTTCTTCACTAAAAAAAATTTGTAAAATACTCTGTTGAAATGTTCCTTTTTTGATGAGTGAGATTCTCTACTTAAGTCCTTTGTATAAAATGACAGCAAAACATTGACCTCACTGAAATGAAATGCCACAATCACCCACTATGGAAATTTTGACAGGATCAATAGGTTCCTGTGAAACTGTTCAATTTTGTTGAATCAGCAAATAGAAATCAGAGCTAGAACAAAACTCTGACCTTATTGAAACATTCAGCCGTGACAATTGTCCATCAAAAGCGTTAACAGATCAATAGATTCTTGCAAAACACTTGATCCTGCTGTTCCAGCTGCTTTCCAGCAAGCTGCAGGTGGGCTGTGCGAGCAGGTGGATGGAGTCCCATCCTTGGGCCTCCCTCTCCCTGGTTACAGGCAGGGCACAAGCACAGCCAAGCTGGCTCTCCCCAGTGTCACCTTCTCAGGTGGGGGCTGAGCCCCAGAGCCCACCACACCCAGCCAGCCCCCTCCTCCAGCTGCCAACCACTTCACAAGCAAGCTCACAAGCTCTCTTTATTCTCTATTGCTTTATCTTCTCCACCAAATACAAGAGTAAGAGAAAACCCCAGGAATCCCAAAATTTCCTTCACTCTCCTAATCTTCTACTGACAGACTTAAGGAATTCTAAGATCCTGCCCTGAGTCCAGGGAACAGCCCACTTTCTGGGTGCCTTTTTTAAAGCCATCAGCCTTGTGGAAGCAGCTCTTGGAATTAACTCTTACTGGATCCCCTCCCACGATCACTGCCCTTGGCCATGCTCGTCTTTAGGAAGCTCCAAGGATCTGCCCACATGACAGACCTGAGAGGAGCCATCAGCATTTCTGCTTCAGGGCTCAAAAGCACCTTATGGCAGCTCTGCTGTCCCCTCCCCATGGCTGGGGCAGAGGACAGTGTGCCTAAGCCCTGACTGGACATGCTTAAGGCTCACTTGCCAGAAGGGAAACCAGGAGGGTGCTCCAGCACCTCCAGCCAGACAAATCAGACCTGGAGGTTATGGTCAATGGACAAACCCAAACAGAGATAGCCTTTGGGTTCACCAGAGAGTCATCTTTCATTTGATACCAAAGCCCAAGATAAATCTTTTTTCCAGAGGTCACTTGTCCATGCCTAGATCCATGTCTGTGGGGAAGCTTTAGACTTTGAAAAGGAAAACCAAGAACTAAGCTGGCTTCCAGACATCACTGCACAATGAAAAGCAACACTGTGAATCATTACCTAAAAGACTTCCCAAAGGCAGAAGTGATTGCAGAACCAAATAGTGACACACAGCTGAGATTTCCTCTTTGCTGTTTCTTCCTTGGGTCATGTTTTACACTGGTTTTCAGTGCTGATAGGGGACTCAGTTTACCCACCTGCAACTCATTTTTACCTCTCCTCTGAAAGCAAGCAGCAGCAAAGCCTTGAAGGACACAGTCTTGTGCCACACTGAAAACAAAGGTTTCTTGCATGAAACAGAAAGTTTCATGGCCAAATGAGATGAAAGGAGAAGCAAAGAGGAGGATGCTGTAAGACCCACCTACACAAAAAGCAATCATTTCAACCCTCCAGGCCCTATAGAATCATGGCTTTGTTATCTCAAAATGAGTTTACTAAGTTTTATCACAGCAGGGACCAACTTCAGGGCTCAAACCAGAACACCCAGGTTTTCAAGAACAGTTAAAAGAATAACATTACACAGCAGAGAGATCTTATTTCCTGAAAATCACATACTCTCTCCATCCCTCAGTCTGTCAGGGATTTGTGCTCAGACTGAAAGCTTTAGTGATGGCTGTGTCCAAACACAACTTTTCTGGACTGGATTTCACTGGCACTGCTGTAACAACTTGACAGCCCAACAGTGTGACTGCAACAGCCCTTCTCTGGGGTTCCAAGAAAAAGCTGTATTCACAGCCCCCCATACATGCATTACTGAGGGAAAGTTCCTGTCCTCTCACCTCCAAGAAGGGAACTCCTCTGTGACCCACCATGCTTTCCCCAAGCCTCATCATTACGAGCTCTGCTTTGGAATTGGGGACTCAATCCCATCACCATCATAACCCCTTTGAAGATGAACTCTACACCTGCATTTACAGACCAGACCAAGAAACAGCTGTCTCCTCTGAACTTTAGATATTACCCACAGCCTGAAGCTCACTGGAACATCCCTGGCCTGTTCCTCATCTCCATCCTGCTCCATGCTGCCAGGTGACACAGGGATGTAACACCAGGATGTGCTGGGCAGCCACCACCACAGGCACCTTCCCAACTCTCCCAGGTGTGCCTACTCCTTTTTTTTTTTTGGCAATTTTCCTTCACCTCCCTCCCCTCCATTCAACAACAAATCACCACCACAGCCAGACCACCTACTCCCGTTCCTGCTATTCCTTCTTAACATGCTGTCAGGAACTGCTGGTCCTTAAGAAAGGTCCTTAATTGTTGGTTCTTAAGAGAGGGAGAGGTGAGCTGAGGACACTGAGTACATGGCTGCCAAAGGAACAAACCAGACTTACTTTCTATCCAAAGGGAACATACTTGTCTCAGGGGGAGAAAAGGACATTAACCTGAATTTGTAAATACAGTTCTGGGTTTGGGGTCTATTTCTTTTTTTTTAAAAATCTTTTTATCTTTATTGAGACATCCACTTATCCAGAGAGAGCAAAAACATATCTCAGCTGAAAAACTGGACTCATAAAAGCAAAGCAAACAATCAAAATGATTTTAAAAAAAAAACCCCATTCAGTTTTGTCATTACCGGGATATCGACTAAGCTCAACTTTCCAGCACTTCACTGTAACACACACAGGTCACCTCCCTTATTCTTGTGTTTGTACCTGGGTGCAATGCACAAGGAAATGCAGCTGGAAGCCCAATACTCAAAGCACCATCTGGATGCCTGCCTTGTTTGTCTGTGTGCTCCTACCCCAGAAAGATCTCAACAAGACATGGGCTTTGAGAAAAACAAAAAAGGTGAAGTTTGCAACTTTGCAAGGAGGAGTAACGATACACTAAAACACTATCATCTGATTAGAAGTGGAAGCCTTGCTTCCAGATAGATTTGGGCAATGCAAGTCTTGTCTTTGAAAGATGCAGAAGGGAAGCTCACAAACCTATACTTATACTGGACTATGTTTAGGGTATGTCCTCCATGGAATTACAGGACTCTGTTTCCACGTGCACATCTAAGAGGCAGGCAGGCATGTGGGTGAGGAGACTGGTAAAGTGTTGGAGAATTAAAGAAAAAAGTGTGTGTGAGGGATGAGAGGAGCTGCCCAGCCCTGCCCTGCCTGCAGGAGACAGGCACCAACAGGCAGCAGGGCAGGGAAGGTGCCAGGGAAAGCCTGCCCTGCAGCCGGCACCCAGGAGCCGCTCTCCCTCCAGGCAGAACCAAAAACGGGCCTAGGCACCCAGAACTCCGAGCAAGCCTCGACTCATCCCTGCAGCCACCCAGGTAAAATTACAAACAAAGCGGGGAGAAGCAGAGCACCAAGCCTACACCTGACCGGGCTGCGGGTACTTGGGCAGAGAGCCGTGTTTCTGGAGAAACGAGGATTAGGATGAGGAGGATGGTAAAATGAAGGAGATAAAGAAGGAGGTTCAGGAGAAGGAGAAAAATGAGGGGAAGGTGCAGAAAGAAGGGTGAGAAGATGCAGGAGGACAAGAAGATGAAGGAGGCTGAGAAGGGGGAGGAGGGCTCCCCGGCTGCAGCGTGCAACACTGCTGGGTCTGTCATCATCCTCGGGCGGCGGGAGGGCGGGGGAAGGAGGGGAGCGGGGCGGCCTCACCTGATGAGGTCCAGGAAGGAGTCCACCGTCTCCTTGCTCTTGGGGAGCGCGCCCGGCAGCCCCAGCTGGGTGTTGAGCGCGGAGGCACCGGCGCCGGGGCGAATGATGAAGCCGAGGGCGACGGCGAGGCCGGAGGCGAGCAGCGTGGTGCCCAGGAAATAGGCGACCGCGATGCCTCCGAGGCGGCCGAGCGAGCGGGTGTCCAGGCTGGCGGCGCCCGACACCAGGCTGCAGATCACGAGCGGCAGGATCACCATGCGCAGCATCCGCAGCAGCAGCTCCCCGGGGAAGGCCAGGTAGGAGACCTGTGCCGGGCTCAGCTCCGCGCTGCGCACGGCGGCCCCCAGCGCCACGCCGGCCACCACCCCCGACACCGTCAGCAGCACCAGCGCGTTGCGCCGCAGGAACCCGCGGCAGCCTCGCAGCCGGGCCCCGCCGCCCCGCCGCTCCTCGGCCGCCGGGCCCTCGGCATGGCCGTTCCGGCCGTGGCCCGCCTTGCCCTCACCCGCCGCCGCCGCCTCCTCCATGCTACGCCGAAGAGCGGCTCCGCGTGTGCCGCTAGCGTGCGGCGCTACAGGGACGGACTGAGCGGCGGGCCCGCCCCGCCCAGGCCCGGGGGCGGCACCGCCCCGCCCGGGGGAGGGAGCGGCAGCCCCCGGCCCGCCCCGTGCCTGCCCAGCCCGGGCTGGCTTGGCGCCATCGCTGCCTCTGGGCCCGCGCTGGTCCCGCGCGCCCGCCGTGAGGCGCCTCCGCGGCCTGAACGCCCCTCCGTGTCCCCGCGGTGGCCCAGAGATCACACATGTCTCCCCATGGCTTACACATATCCCCATCACCTTCCCGCCCGCCTTTGTGTCCCTGTGGGTCACACTTGTCCCTCCATTGTCCCCCCTCAGTATCCCTATTGTTAGTACACACCGCTGTAGTGTCCCCATAATTCACCCGTGTCCCCTCCATCGCGTCCCCTCAGTGTCCCAGGGCTCACAAGTGTCCCCTCTGTTCGTGTCCATGACCCCGCGGATCACACGGGTCCCCTCACAGTCCCCCCTCAGTATCATCAGAGTTCTTAACACCCCCCTGCAGTGTCCCCATAGTTCACAGATGCCTCCTCAATGTCCCTACAGCTCACACATGTCCCCCTCCATGTTCTCGTGGTTCAATCACGTCCCCTCAGTGTGCCCGTGGCTCACACATGTCCCCCTCTGCATCCCCATGGTTTGCATACATCCCCATCAGTGCTCCCACAGCCCACCTGTCCATTCAGAGACCCCCTCAAGTTCTTCACAACTCGCACACTGTCCCCATCAGCGGGGTTCACCTGTGTCCTCAGTGTCCCCCTCTCCTCTGCAGGAGCCTTTCACAGAGGCAGGAGCCACTCTCTGCACCAGGACAGGTTGTGTCTGTGTCCCCTGTCTACATGGTCGAAGCCATTCAGCAGGTCCATGGGTTCATCCAGGGACTCTGAGCACCCTTCCTTGAGGAACCCATGTCTCACCTCACAAGCTGGTTGTCTGAGGAGCAGACAATGTCAGTGATGATACACAGAGCTGAAAAAGGGCACTTGGGGCTTTCAAACCCACAAGAGCCTCGTGGGTGCACCAGTGTCATGTTTGCTCACAAGGGCACTTCCAGGAGCTCCAGCTGGTGTTTGGACTCTGTCAGGGGCTCCATTTCAGCTCATTCCCTTGACATCAGCAAAGCACAGCCTAGCAGAAAACATGCTGTGAAAACAGCCAGCCACACATCTGCTTTTCGAGTAGACTGCACTAATTAAGGTGACTGACAGGGTGTGATGCAACAATAATCCCGATTTAATAAGACTTTTCTGTTTTCCAGCCTCATGGATAGGCCTGAAAATCGCTATATCATGGCTGGAACTCCTGGGAATTGTTTGTGTGTAAATAGGTAACAACACCACTGACAAGCAGCTGCGTCCACCACCATACACTTTAGACCTTGATGAAAATTCTTGATTCGCTCTTGCTCTGAAATTAGACTCACGATACGAGCACATTCTTATTGATTTTGTATTTTTTTCCTTGATAACTTTCCCTTTGAGTAACACTTGGTTTGTGGAAGTCTGTGAATCAATGTCCCATCAAATCAAGAGATATTGGAAACAGAGACTAAACAGGAAAACAAGTACCTGCAAACACTTTTAAAGACATACAATTCCACAAACCTCAAAAAGAACAAAACAATTATGAAGATCTTTTAAAATTAGGTTTGAATTTTTTTCTGCAAATAGGTTTGTGAATAATAAACAAGTTACTGTCCAACATAATTGTTTCTTTCTCCATCAGAAGCATTTCTAAAATGGTTTTTAATTAATATTTTCAGAGTGGTCCTTGAGAAAATGTCATGCTTCATTTCATCCTTGCATTTTTCCCTGCCCTTCACTCCTGATCTCACATTTTTTTTCTTTCAATTTACCCACGAAAAGAGAAAGAGAAAAGCAGAAAATAAATTACAACAGAAAATTATAAAATAAATATAAAAACATGGAAATCTATTCCTTGTTTTGGACGAGAAGAGATTCTAAAACCAAACAACAAACATAAATGCTGTTCCCTTGAGCAAACTGAAAGCAAGGGGAGAAATTCAGGAAAGTGTAAACAAGAAGAATGTATTAAATCAGAAAACTCACTGATAGCGGCACATGTATGAAACCAGTGCAAGAACCAACACAGAACATTTTCCACCATATGACAGTGGACTCCTTCTCTCTTGGAGCATCCCCTGTGTCCTTGTGGGACTGACCTTGCTCAGAGCAGTGCCATGAGAACAGCCAGGGGGCCTGCAGGAACACACACCTCCAGAACTGTAGATCCCAGTGAAAGTTCTTGAACCCATGCTGAGACTGTTCAGTCATAGCCAACCCTTCCAAAACAACACTTTGACATAGGGATGCTGGTGTCAAGCTTCCTTGTCAATGAAGCCATGAGAATTCCCCCTAATTTCCCCTTCCTTTTTCCTCCTCTCTCGATTGTTTAATTCAAATACTGATCCAGTTATCCTTCCTCTCTTGACATACCTCCAGATGACAATGCTTTTGCCAACAAGAAGACAACAGAGCGCATGAACCTCCCACCATACAACTGGACATCATCCCAAAGATGTTCTAGGCAATGCTAACTGTTTTTCCACCCTGTGAGGGTTCATGGATGGCTGCAGTGATTAACCCTGAAGCCCGCTGGCTTATTCAGTAGTAATCGTTGACTGATCCATTCTGTCATGTTTTCATTTCAGCGCTTGTAGATCTTGGGAGCTTTCCAGTGAGTGAGTCTGCATGCTTCCAATGTCCACCCTGCTGGTGCTTCTAAATTAGGGATTTTGACTTTCCCTCTTGGAACCTGAAGATTCTTTTTTTGGCTTAAGTGGCTTTCAGCTGCATAGGGCTAGGGTGCTTCCTCCAGAAATCAGCAGAGGGATCATGAATAGGCAACAACAACAAAACAACCAGAAAAAAAATCCAGTTACTTTTAAATAAATTTTTCAAAATCCTTTTGCTTTCAGTGAAAAAACAGCCAATATAGTTTTCACCACTGGCCCAGTAGGAAGATGTCATGCTGTTTTCCAGTCAAATTCAACTTGATACCAGTTTTTGATGGTAGGCATTTGAATTCCAGCCTCAGTGGAAGGAATGAAAAAATCTTAATGGCTGTAAGAGAACCAGGACCTTCCCTTCTATGTTTCATCTTCACATCAGTGCAGATGGATGCTGATAATAACACGCTGGAAATGTAGGATTGTAATGCCCCTAGGAAACAGAGGTGATTGTTTTTCACACCTGTGGAAGGTCAACACAAAGACTAGAAGAAATAAAATTTGAATTTCTTTGCTAGGGGAGGAGAGAGGACTGCCTTCGAAGAGCTGTTTGCGGCTCCCTGAGTCTCATGCCTGATCCATACAAGTCTCAGCAGCTGGCACAGGTTAGAGTAGCCCTCAGGCCACATTTCCTACAAACCTGCATAGCAGCAGGAGTGCAGAGAACACTCATTGTGCCATCTCCGCTCTCTGCATCTTCCTGCTGCTATTTCCCTCTTCCTAAGACTGGCAAGGTCATCTGCAGCTTTTTCTTTGGGTCTGGCTGCTGTTTGCTCTCTGTTTTTGGGAGACCCAGTAGAAACATCAGCAGGATTCTAGATAAGTCATCCATCAGTCATCTCCTGCAATTGCTTTGATTTGAAGTAGTTTGAAGACTGATGCCTCAAAGGCATGGTGGGGAGGAGGGAACAAGATGAAAGGGAAGACTGCAGGAAGGGGTTGTATTTTGTAGCCATGTTTTTCCAGACAAGCCTGAATAAAGGTGCTCCCAAACTTCCCACTGGAGATGTGCTGGGCAGCCTGCAGTGTCCTAAGGGGCTGTATTACAATGTGGCCTTTTTCTGAGGAGGATTCATGAAGAGCACATGGGAGAGATCTTGTTTTCTACTGAGCAAATGAAGTCCTCAGAAGAGGCACAGCACGTGAGCTGAGGCAGGAAGGCCCAGAGCATTTTCTTGGTATGCAGACTTTAGTTTGGCAAGAAGACTTTGTTGGGCCTGGGATGCTGAGCAATTTGGAGCGACTCCAGCCCTGTTGCAGAAATCCTCTATGTCTGCATCTGGGAGGAACATGAGATGTGTTCCTCGGCTCTTCCCAGTGCCCCTGGCCTGCTCACCTCATTACAAGCTGGATGCAGGACCAACCACCCATGTATGGTTACCTGGATTTACCAGAATGAGCCAGATTTCAAGACATCTGAAACCACAGAAAAAAACCCCTGGCCTCCTGTGATGACAGAACCAAAGAATATTGCTCTGGTCCTGCTTCATTTAGGTTCCTGGCCAGCAACTGAAATAACACAGTCCTAAAACACAATCCTACCAGTGTCACATGTTGATTCAGCATTTCTGCAGGCTGGGTATGTTCTCACACCTGATCAAAAATATTCTGAGTAGGAAACAAAAATGTCATCTGTAAATGCATTTTCTATTAGCAGAGGCAGGCAAGGAATGTTGCAAATACCACTTGCTTGCCCAAACTCCAACAAAATATAAACTCTGCAGACAGGGATGGTTGACCCAGGGTAAATATTTAACTTTATCCTTCAAAGGTACATGCAGTTTTACCAGAAAGAAGATGAAAAATATAGAATGATACCCACACACACATACCTTGTTTATTCTAAGGATCCTCTTAGGGCTCTGGAAACAAAGTTATACTGAGGCAAGAGTAATTTTTAAACTGTGTGTGTTGTTCCCTTTTTCAAAACTATTATAATATGAAAACATGAACAAAAAACCAGTCACCCCCCAAGAACAGTAGAATTTTTTTCCTTCATAAGCTCTCTCTGAGGTTTTTCTTTGAGTTTAAATCAAGAAAAAGTAGGGGAAAGTAGTAAAAAAGGGCAAGAACAAGAAGAGACATTCAAGATCTTGGATATCTGACAACCCGTCCTAGCAGGGGACATTGCCTCTAGCTGGTGGGGGAAATTCAGGGTCAGGCTTTTCAAAACAAGCTGGGCTGATCTGAAAACAAGCAGTGAAGCTTTGCTACCGAAGAGGCGAGGGAAGCGACCAGAGCGTCTCAGCCATGGGAAGCGTGCTTGAATGAAGAGCTTGAAAATGCTCCAAGTGCCTGCTGATTTTTCCCATGGTAGTGGGTTGATAAAGTGCCTTGCCACTGGCAGGAGGTGGGTAAGTTGGACATCTGAGGGTTTGCCTGGCATTCAAAGATCCATGCACAAGCAGAGCTTGCATTGATTCACATCAGTCGTATGGAATATGCTATAAAAAACCACATTAGGGGGAAAAAAAAAGCGTGAGCAATTTCTGAACTCTGAATGGGATTCAGTGGCTAAAAACAACAAGGAGAATCTCTATCCTTATGTATTTCATCCCTGATTACAGTATGACAATGACTACTGTATCCCTGATTATGGGTGACAGTGAACTGGAATGACAGCAAACAGGAATGACAAAGCTTCTGCCAAGAAACATAGGGGAGCGGGCAGCTGCCCTCTGTCCACTGTAAGGCTGCCTTCCCATGGCCCCAACTCACTGCAGGATGTGACAGTGGCCACACCAAGGAGCTGTGGGAGCCAATGTGGGGACCAAGCACATCTGAGAAGTAACTGGAAAAGATCATAAGGGTAAGCAAAGCAAGAATGTGGTATTTTCAGAGAATGCTTTCCAAGTATCCAACAAACTGCATAATTCCAGGTGGTCCTTCCATTAATTTTCCAACTGGAAATTTGTTTGCTGTGTTTTTTCAACACCATCATCTCTTTTCCAGAGAAGTGGTTAATCCTCTGCAGAGCTCACTGTATGCTTCTGTTGCCCTCTGCACCTCTCCTGGTGAAGACAGGTAGCTTTTTAGTGGACTGCATCCACTAAAAATCTCCATATTTGCTACAGTCTGTGAGATACAGATTTAAGAAGGTTTTACAGCCTTTTGCCTCTGTCCTCCAAGGCTGCTGTTCAGCCACCAAGTGCAATTCCCTCCTTCATGAGGAAGGGAATTTGGCATTCTGGCTCAGGGACATTATTAGGCTCATGAGTCTAATAAGGCTGTAGGTCTCTGAGGCTGTCAGTCCTTGAATTTCTGCTCAGAGATAATCCCAGGCAGCTCCTCAGCGGAGGTTTCTCTTCAGCCAACCTGCCCATGTTTTTGGAAACTCACAGAAATACACTTCCTGTGAGATTTCTACCCTTCAGCAAAATATTCAGTGGAATTGCATGTTGGAATCAAGTGCTGTTAATGAGGGACTAGACGGAGTCAAGCAGAGACACATCTCCCAGTGGATGTGCCAATGTACCTGGCTAAAACTTACCTTTATGTTCACTGCTGTCCCAGCTCTCTGTGTGACTCACAAAATAGTTCTCTTGATCTGGGAGAAAGGGCTGATGCAGATTTTCCCTTTAATCCTGAAAAGACCTATAAAATATGTGGAAATACAGGACAGTCACATGTATCTCAGGAAAATGGTAAATGCATACTCAAAAGAAAGGAGAAACACAGAAACTTGTGATGAGTCTGCAGGTTAGTATGAAAATAACCTCAAAGTCTTCAACATCACAGCAGGGTGTTGCATTGCCACTCTCTCCCTTTTCTCCCAACTTGTTTGCATCATGGAAAATGAGCTTTTTGCTGCTAAAGTCCACGGTTTCAGGCCCATTTCTTAGCTAGACCTAGGAAAGTACATAGGTACCTGATGTTTTTCTGGGGCTTGTAGTTTTCAGTGATCTCAAAGCCTTTGAGAATCTGAGCTTACTTTATCTATTGTACAATTTTCAAAGCTGCCTAGGCTACTGTATGTGTGTGGGATACCTGCCGGGAGCTCCAAATGCCCTTTTACTTGCCTGAACTGAAGCAATTTTAGCTCTCTAATGAAGCAGCATCATTATCAAAACCATAAAATCATTATATTAGGTGAAACAAAAACAAACAACAACATACCTGTGCAGAGTAGATTACACACCACTGTGACTATGTAACACTCCTGTTACTGCAGGTTTTGGAGTAATAGCCCAGCTGGGATTTAAGATAAAAGAAACAAGGCAGGAGGAGTGTGAACGTCCCACCTGCCTGAGGTCAGAGCCAAGACTGCATCAGGGAGTGCAATTCACCCCTGGCACAGTGAAGGGAGCCAGCCCCAGGGTGAAGTCCCTGATCCTGCCCTGGGGCGGCTGATCTGTGGGACACATGTGCCTCTGGGGGGAAGGTGAAGAGGTCCTACTTAGCCTTTTATCCCCAGCTTGCAAAGGAGATTTGAGAAAAGTGAAGAGAGGCAAAACCACCCTCCACTCCTTGCTCACACGCCACCTGTTTTCAGAGGTGACAGAGTGGCTCTATTGGCAGCAGAGGATATGCTGAGCAGAGCCACCACATCTTTCTGGTGGATAAGGAGAGGCAGCAGAGGCGGGTGCTGGAGCACACTGAAAGTTTTTTCTGAGTGTCACAGGAAAGGAAACCATTATGAGAGTGTGCTAAAAGCCTATTCATTGCTAAGGAAAGGGCTGCTGAAGAATGTGGGATGCCTGCCGAAAACTGCCAGCCAGAGCAACAGAGAGATTATTAAAGTCCTTTGCAAAGACCCCCGTCTCCTTCCTTTGGCAGTGGCAGCTCTGGACATGGAGTGGTTTCGGCCCTACCCATTGAAATCCTGTAAATAGCTGTGTGCATGGAGGCAGGAGCTGGGTCACAGCTGAGGGCCCTGTTGGTGTGGGAACTGTGGGTGGCAAACGCGGCTGTGCTGAGCTGTGCTCCTGGTGGGAACGGTGCTGACCCTCTCCGGGCTGGCTGCCTCTGCAGGGGCTGTGCACACAGGAAGCTGGGGCTTTGCTCTTGCCCTGAATCAGCAACTACCTGTTCTGGCAAACCTGACAGCTGTCTCCTGCTTTCTCTGTCCCATTTTCTGCCTTTCTTCCCTGCCTGCTCTTACATTTCTTTCTCTTACCACACCTTAGCTTTTTATCTCCTTGGTGTTGTTTGGGATGAGTGCCTGTGAGACAAACCCTAGCCAAGGGGAACCCATCCAAGGAACAAAGCCCCAGAGCAATGACTCCTACAAGACAGGCTCTTTGCTCTCTAAAGTGAAGCTGATCCTGTGAGATTGGGGTGCCCATAATTATTTTGTTTTAGGACCTGGCGTACTCCCTCCCTGCACGCTCAACCTGGTGGAAATCCTGTAGTAGTAGGTGCTGTACAGACACACCAGGGAAACCCCCACCCTACATGGGTTTCTGCAGGATGAGTAGAGAAGTGGAGGCACAGGAAGGTAGAGACATGCCCAGGGTTACTCAGTACACCCAGCTCCTTCATCTGCTTTGTCCCATGCTGTCCCCTCTGGCACCTGTACCACATATCAGGATGCAATAGCACAGCTCCAGGCTATGAGCATTGCTTTCCTGCCTCTAGGAATGGCATGGCAGGGAACCAGCCGCAAGGAGGAGGTGAAGCTCTGCCCTCTGGGGGTTGAGATGATCTATTAACTACTCTTGGCTTCAAGGAGACTCCAACATGACTGTTTCCATACCTAAGGGTTTAAAAGTCATGAGTCAGGTCCCTCCAAAAGCATGAGACTTTATGGTTTCAAAAACATGAGGTTCGAAAGAAAAGTAAGTGCATGCTCTTAATTTGCCTTTGGTACTGGAACCCTTGGATCATATTTTTGAGGTTTTAGCCCAAAAATCAGTGTTTATTCTGCCATTTGGTTAGGCAGCACAGAGTATCTTCCTTGTCTGCTTATTCAGACAGACTCATGAGACTTTTCAGAACCTGAAGTCTTCGAGCCCTCTGACCCTCGGTCCACCTTCATTAAATTTCATTGATGTGTTCAAGTTGTGAGGGAATCAGCAACTATGCCCACACATAGTACCCTTAACTAAACCTTGTGTCCTTAGAAAATGGGACAGAAATAGAGGTGTCCAAGGTTAATGCTACCTTTTTAACATTACAATGAAATCTTCTTGAAGCGGAGGAAAGACATGGAAATACTTCATGTGTTGGAAAAGCAGCTCAGAGGCTAGAGCAGGAGTCTCCCTGGAAAGAAGAAAGCACATTTAATAACCAAATTCAGCTGAAGCAAAACCATAGAAAACAAACTGCCTGCACAAGGAATTTGGGGGAAGAGCCAACACTGGAAAAGGGGGAGAAAAGAGCACAGGGTATTATTTAGTTCAAGTAAAAACAGAGCAGCGCATCTGAAGAACATAACGGGGAGGTGCATGTTACAACTGGCCAGGATGAAAAGAATCAAAAAACAAAGAAGGAGAGGCAAGGACAGCTTTAGGAGTCATGACAGGGAGATCAGATTTTCAGGCAGAGCTCAGACATGTCAGCTAAGTGGAGCCTTGTGAGTGCTGCGTGATGCTTAATCCAAAAGGCATCCCAAATTCCAATAACAATATCCACCTCAAGCCAGAGATGCACTGCTTCACCTACAGCCTTGGGGCTCAGAAAAATACTGGTGTTTGAAGGTTTGCCCTTCCTTCCCTACATCCATCTCAAATCCTGACTTACCTTTGCAGGGGCCACAGCTCCTAACAAGGCAGGAAGGGAGATGTTCAGCTGGGCCCAGCTAATGAAGGGTCAGAGATCTGCCTGCCAAAGCCTCATGACATTTTCACCCCAGTGCAACCTGGAGATGAATGGCTGAGATGGAAGTACAAGTCACTTTGGTCTCTCTGCTTTACATCCCCAGAATTAAATGAAGGCATTCTTAAATTTTCTTCTCCAGAAGACTGTGTGCATTGTCAGGAAGTGTTCAGATCCCCCGGTGCTGCAGCACATTTATGCAAGTGGTAGCCGGGAAGTACTTGGTCCCTTAATGATCTGGTACTGAGCAGGAAGACAGGGGAACAGCAAGGGTTCTCCAGGATGTGCAAAAGGATGAACTATGTGAGGGTGATACTCAGGGATATAATACTTAAGGATAATTCCTGTGAGTCCTGTGATGGGAAACTGGCCACCCCTTGCTGCCAACTGGAAATAGAGAAAGTGTTCAGGAAAAATTTTGATATCCAGCCTGAGCTGAGAATGGAAGCTAATGGGGACAGGAGATCACTATGGTGGGTCTTGCAAGGTAGGTGGGAGGTAGGAAATTCCTCCATGATAAAGCAGCAATTCCTCCGACTTCTGCTCAATCCAAAGTGTAGCATGAGCAGCCAGGCACTGCCGTGTCCCACCCTTGGCAGCACAGTCGCCTGTCTTGTTGATTCAGTTCATTCCCAGTGGGACAGGATGGGGCAGGATTTGGCCCTTTGTCTCTAGATGTCTGTCCAACTGTGGACTTGCAAGCAATGAACCGTAAAAAAAGAAGAGTTGACAATTAAATGCTCAAAATCTACTAGGACTTTGTCCAGAGTGGGCTAAACAAACAAGCACAGATGGAGCAACCTATGATCTGCACAGTTACATGAGCTGTACATTTAAGGGTGTACTCTATTCTGCTTAATTGCTTTAATCATACTAATTTATGACCCAGGTTTCTTGCTTAATTAGTGAAATGAAAAATGAAAAGTGAATACATAGAATTAAGTCTTGACTTGTTAATTTGGCTTATAACCTCCATTACTGAGCTGGGAGAGCCGTGTTCATTTGGTGTCTGGATGTTTAATGTGGTTGTTCACATGGTTCAGAAAAATGGTGAGGAATCAGCAAAGAAAGGGACTGAGCTGATCAGCAGCCCTCAACCTCAGGGCCTCTCAGGGGAGGCTGAGTCAGTGACTATATGATGTCCTTGGAAGGGCCATTTTGGGTGAACGGGGATGCAAATTTTTGAGGTGCTGCTGCTGTGCATGACACAGCATTTGCCTGCACATCTGGGGCGAAGTTCCCACTTCATCCCCAAATGGTTCCCCCAGAACTCAGCATCTTTCACGGGAGAGCGTCACCAGCCAGCTCCAGCAGGTTCTGGCTGCATTCTTCTTCATGGGACATTGACCAGGGCTGTTCCCACTCATGTGGAACAGGCCAACACCATCTCTCATGCCTCCAGGAACCCGAGGAGAACCTCAGGGAAAATGGCACAGAATCTTCCCTGCATTAGCATTTTCAGACAGAAAACTGTTTTCAAAGAATGAATTCTAGTAATAAGGTGGGGTTGGTTTTTTCCCACTCTGAAACCAATCTTTTTCTAGCTGCAGAGGATTGTTCTCACCATACTGTCAAATAGGAAAATTAATTTTTAAAAATCTGATGCAAATGCCTCTGTTTTCTTTTGTCCTCCCCTCTTTTTTCTTTCTGCTGCTTTTAATTTTTGGACTTATTCTATTACTGGATAATTGCATTGGCTAATTGCATTTAAACAGTTTTAGCAAGATTGGGTAATTAAATTCAGAGCAATTGGGCTGAAAATGCACAGAATCTGGTAGAAGTATTTCACAAGAGGCTGAACTAGATAAACAAGAAGGGATGTGTTAGTTTCTGTGAGGGTACACACACATACTTAGGGTACATGGGTCCAACTCCAGACAGGAAATGCCATATTCATCACTCTGGGCCCTTCCCCAGGACCTGGAATCAATGGAAAACAATTTCAACTGGCAATGGAGGGAATTAGATTTTCATTAACATCAGATAAACCACTTCCAGAAATGAAAACCCCACAAATATCTTAGGAGTTTCTCTTGTCACTGTATCAGAAGCCTCACTGGCAAATATAGCTATTATTTCTCAATGCATCCAGTGAAATACAAATTTCCAATAATTCAAATTTCTAATAATTGAAAGGTTGCAACCAGGTGTGTAGCTGTACTCTTGGCTCTCTTGTAGCCAGCAGGAAAACAACAATTTTCTTTTAATCTTGGGCATGTTCTGAAATTATTTCTTGGGACCTTTTCCCTCACCATGTGTGAAGCAGGTATCCAGCAGGAAGGGACATGGGACACATGATATTTTACCCAGCTTCTTGTTGCTGGCTCCTTCCCCACTCCTCCCTGTGGCTGCTTACTTCATGCAGAGTTTCCTCCTGCAGATCTCAGGCGTGTGGGAAAGCTGGTGGGAAATGCAACAGATTTTGGTGAAGGTTTTCCCAGGCAAACCCAGCAGCCCCGGTGATGGAGCCCTGCGCACTTCTCATGGCCGTGCTGCTTCTCAGGGACCCACAGCACACAAGAGGGAGGAGTCATTTCCCCTTCCTAGCCCTGTGCTTTGGTCCTGGTGAGGAAATGAAATCCTCTCATTTTCTGCTCAGAGGGAAGGAGCAGACAGGAATTGCTTGTCTAAAGCCCACCAGCAGCGTCTCTAATGTAGCTAAAGCAATTTGCCGAGCCTGGAATGAAACTTGCACCAGTCTGCCTATTTACCCATCCTTCCTCTATCTCTCTCTCTCATCTGAAAGCAAGACACAAGTTAGTGAGTCACAAGCAGACTAATTTCAGAAAAGCCACTTCTGAGAGCCTCTGGCCCCTGGATGAGACACCGGCCCTGCTGGAGCAAAGCTCCCGCCAGTCCCAGCGAGGCATCTGACTGAGATAAAACAGGGCAAAGCACTTCTCATTAAATGACCCTGCCTGAAATTGTCTCATAAAGGGCATCTTATTGATGGCAAGGACTTCAGGCCAGGGCTGTGACTCTGCCACACCAACCACACTGTCCACACTTGGCGTGGTGAGGAGTGATGGTGAGCAGAGTCAGGAGAACAAGCCTGAGCCAAGCGCTCCAGCCTTGGGCTTTTGCGAGCACTGCCGCCTGTGTGGGCACCGGACAGGCCCAGGTCTGGGCAAAGCCTGGCAGCTCCCAGCTCCAGAGGCACAATTTCATTTTGCCACTCAAGGCACGTGGAACTGAGGCACGCGATGTATGGGAAGGGGATGATGGGGACAGGTCTTGGGCGATGGGCTTCTGCTCCCACTGGAGTAAGGAAGATGGGAGACTGGTGGGGGGAATCTCAGGGGAAACTCTAGAAAATTACAGGACACCTCCAGCTCTAACATAGATGGCAGCGCCATACTTGCCTGACTTGCCATAAAACCTCACAGATTTCACTACCAGTGCAGATTTTGGCTTTTCCACCAACATATACAAAACCCATAAGCATATGGACAGCAACCGCAGCAGCAGGTGGTGTCACTCAGTGCTCTATTACACTGCCCTTCCAAGCAGAGAAGATGCTGTGAAGGACAGGGTGAAGGTCTGGCCCATGTGGTCTGGCTCCCTGAGCCCCAGGTCCTCTGCAAGAGGGAGCAGGGGAGTTCATATTGTGTGAGGTCTTTGCCTGTTTGGATCCTGTGGTGTACAGCCAGTGTGCCTCAGGGAAACTGGTGTTTCCTCACACCCAGGCATCTCCCCTGGGACAAGACCCTCTTGTTTTTCCCTCCAGCCCCACTAAGGTGAACCTTGCTGGAGCTACACTGCATTGGGATCTGACTGATGTACAGACACTGTAGAATCTGAAGTGCTGGGATAAAGCCCACGGAGTCATTTACTTTAAAATAAAGAAGAGCAGGGTATGGCTGTGAAAGGAGACACACACTGTGTGCGCAGAGGGTTTGGGATTGGTCATGTGCCAGCATCATAGCAGCTGTCATCCCCAGAGGTGGACATAGAGACAAAAGTCACCTGCTGTAGCCTGCAAAAGAGAAATGTGCTTTGCAGTTGCCAAAGAGGTATCTTCTGGAAGTGGAAAAAGCAGGACTCTCCCAACACATTCATGTGCTTTTGGTGGTGTAGCACTACTGGGGTCTGCAGTGAGTGTCCACCATGTGGCACCAGTCCTGTGTATGCTTGCCCAGCCTCTCACTGCACCTCAGAGGGATTTTACAACCATCTGCTACTCTCCCTGCATGTAGGGACTGCGTTTCTGAGTGCTATGAAAGTATTTTCTCTAGTCTGGGTCCCCAAAAGGAGCACTGTTATTCTTCCAAAGGCTTCCTCCAAACATCTATGAGAATCATTAGTAGCTTTCTGAGGCCCTGGGGGTGCTCTCTTTGGGAAAAGAAGCTTGATCCCATGTCACCACTACAGGCAGGGTCATCCTAAGCCCTCCTGGCTGCCAGCACCAGCACAGGCCCCATTGCATGACACTGAGCATTTCCAGTTCAGCAGTCTCACTTTGTTTGCATTTTATTGCCCAGGCATGACTTCTATCCCTGCTGATGGATTTGTCCACAGTAAGTGTGCCAGGCTGGGCACAACCTGTCCTCTAAACTGAGCCCGAGCTGCTGCAGGCACAACCAGCAGCTCCTGGGGTCACACAGCGTTTTTGGCTCAGGAGATGTTTGTGTTGCAGTTTCCTCACTTGGGTCCTCAACTGCCTCAGGGAAGTTGAACTGGCCAAGACTGACAGAGTGGAAGGGCCCTCGATTAAAATATCCTCCAGAGAGATGATGCATTGTTGTTTTACAAACCCTCCTTCAGCAGGGTGCCACATTAACTTGGGCCACCTGACTAAAGTGTTTTGCTCCTATTTTGGGATCATTTTCACTAGGGTGAAGCCCTAGTGAAAATGAAGATGCACCCCAGGTGAGTATCCCCCCTGTTCTATCTGAAGAACCAAAGAGAAGTTTAATTCCCCCACTGACCCCTATAAACTCTGCTGCTTTTCTCTGTGGACCGTGCTGCTGTTGAAAGCTGGTCCCATTCCTCTGCTCAAGGGGCAGCTTTCCATTGAACAGATCCCAGAGTCCCAGAGCTGCAAACTCTGAGCAGCTCCCACCGCACACTCTCTGCAAGCACACCGAGCTGAGGCAGGAGACACTGACACCTCCTGGTATCCTGTATCACTGGGAAAAGACTCACCAGCCACTGCCTGAGAAACTCTGCTTTGGGCTGTACCCAACACAACACACTGGGCTTTGCTGCATGGGCCCCCTTGGAACCCGGTCTTGCTTTGAGGTGTCAGGAGATTCTGCATTTTTGTCATGAATACATGGTTGTTTCCTCATTGTTTCTTTATCAAATGGTGGTTTCCCTGCCAAGGTTGTGGTTTAGCTTAAAAAAATCCATTCAGCTTTTAAATACAGTTTGTCATATAGCTCAGTGTTTGCTACTACTGCAGAGATTTTCTTAATTTTTTTAAGAACAACATTTTCATACGAGTCCAGCCCAGCTGGTGACCCCAGCAATTTGAGCAAACTTTCCTGTGTCCTTTCCCCTCATGATAAACATGACTGGGCCATTGCTCAGAGACTCACAGACCACACTCTTACTGTTTTTCACATGAGGTCCATTCCATTTGGCAGAATTTTTGCAATGGGAGTTAATTAGGGAAAGCTTGCTGATGAGAAAATACTCGGGCTGATGAAAGTCAGGCTCAACCACCTCCCCTGCACCTCTAACAGAGTGAAACACAAATAAAAATTATTGCAACAGATGCCAATCAAGTTCCGCATGTCTTCTTATCAGGAGCAAGTCACGACACTGAGTCTCAATATTTTGGAGCTGTACATAAGACGGGGAGTGTCACAAAATAACATCATCCTGGAAAAGTAGACTAGAAATTATTCTCCACATTAAAAAAAAAGGGGGGGGGGAGGGGGAAGCAGCAATCTTACTTGATTTATCCTAATAAATACTTACTGTTTCTTAAATAATAGAAGAAGTAATGAAGACCGTAGCTCAAACTAAGCTCAGCCTTTTGCAGAAAATTTACCATTTCTGGTTTTCATAAGGAAGCATCCTCCAGTTCCCATCCTATGAACCTCAGCTTTCAGATGCTGTCGGTGCTGGCCTCCCTTGTCCCTGCAGAACCGCAGGGCTCGAACCTTAGCGGGCTGGAAGATGAAGGCAGTGGAATTAAGAGAAAGCCAAGCTATTCTGATTGCACAGTGCCACCCACTGTCGGAGACACAGACGGCACCGGGGCCGCTGCGCGGGATGGGCGGCGCTTGCTGCTGCCATCAGTAACAAAGATATTTATCCGAGATCGATCATTCCGATGGCTAAGAGAGCCAGACGTCTGTAAGGCAGCTCTCTACATACAGTAGGATATATACACACGGATGTGTACATACTGCTGGGGTGAGCTCTGTGTGTGTATATATAGATAGAGATATAAATATTCAATAGATATAAATCTACATCAATCAATGCCTGTGTACCATTCTGAGACTTGATGGGTCACAGAAAGCTGAGCTGAAGTGAGTGGGGATCCAGCGAGGAGGAGACCTTGCTGGAAAGCCTTTGGATGGGTCTGGAGGTCACAAGTGTCTGGTAAAATACATCATTGGGTGCCAGCTCCCCTGGGTGGCCCGCGGGTGTAGAAGGGATAGTCAAGGAGATGGGGAGGGGATGGAGATGGGTGGTGCAGGGAAATAGGGACCCATGTGCATGCTTCATTGAAGATGCTTAATTTGTTTTTTGCAATAGATACATATTTTGATTATCAGCAGCTTATGTGTATCAGGATGGATGGAATTATGTGATGAATATCCTCTGTCTGGACAGTGGAAAATATTTCACCCAAAGCACCACATCACTCTCTGGGTTATGCCATTTTGCATCTACAGAAGGGAAGATATTTCCAACAGTTTTATGAGGAGCTCAGACCAGAGTATCCTAAGACCCTCCAAGCCTACAGAACTGTGTATCCTGGGAAAAGACTGAGCTGTATTTTTCTATCCATCCACTGGCCATGGCCAAAGGCAATCCAAGCAGCCGGAGAGCAGGGCGTGCTCTGGCCGGCTGGGAGCTCCTGCAGGATGGTGTTCTCTTCTGCAGAGACGCCCTTGGAGAAGAGATCTTTCATTAAGATTGTCATTTGCTACCGTTTCCATCTCCACAGAGGCTGCCTCCTCCTCACAGGCAGCATCCCCAGGGAGGGAGTGCTTGTGAAATATTCATACATCAGAAGAAATTACATTTGTAAGCGTGGACTGCGAAGCGACAACTGGCTAGAGGGGCGAGCAGGGAAAAACAACAGGAAAGAGGGAGGGAGGAAAAAAAGGCAGAATGTGGGAAATGGAAGGTGAACTGTGATTTCTCCCTGCCAAAAGGCAGCAAGGAGCTTTGTGGGCTCTACTGGGGCTCATTTGTGGGGGCATGTGCAGGGAACAGATTTTCTCTTTATTCAGGGATGTCTAAACAGCATTTGTGTTCATGCTTCTGTGAGGCTGGAGATAAACCTCACCCAAGCATGTACCAGGGACAAAAATGCCCCCTAACTACTGGCAGATCTGTGTCATGGTTTGAATAGTTTGGGCATTTCTGCAGGGTCTACTCCAGTTTTAAAAATGTTTAAAAATTCCACATTTGAGAATTCTTGGTGAAATGGGATTGAACAGCAGGAAAAAGGCAAACCCAAGACCATTTAGCCCTGCATCTTAGGAGACTTCAGGCCCACGATCAACAGGAGGCACCTGAGTGCTTGGCGCAGGCTTTGGGTATCTCCAGCAAACAGCTGCAAATCTTCTACATCCTCATGGACCACTAATGCTCCACAAGCACATTGCAAGAACTCCTTGAGAAATACATATTCCCTCTTAAAAACCACCCTTTTCATTTTCTTCTTCTCTCTGTGTCTCCCCCTGAGGACTGGATTCCTTATCAAGATCCAGTGCCTAAGACCTCTAGCAGTGTCAGTTACAGTGAAAACTGGAAGAACCATGGTTTTTAATACTGTGATCATTAAGATCCCCCCCTTGCTGATGCAGTCTGTTGCCCACTGCTGCTTAATTTATCCAGATACCCTATAGCTATAGGAAAGGGGATGGATAGCATCCTACAGATGTTTTTTGGAGATGATGGCTTCCCTCCCTGCACCCTTTCAGCCTCCCTACACCCTCCTAGCTGGGTCCTCGCCTCCCTTGCAGGAAGCACACGCACACTCACATGATGCAGGAGCAAGTTTTGACTATTTTAGGGCCTGAAATTTCCCTGTCGGCATGGCAACTTTCAACTCCTCACCTCTGACGGAAGCTGCTTAAAATAGCAAATCCAGAAAGCGAGCTTTGTGCTCCATGCTCAGCAAGCCCAGCTCCAGTATCCAGGCAGGGCAGGATCTGGCCTCACAGGGCCAGAGAAATGCCGGGGTTAGGGAAGATGACCCACAGGCCATCACCACCCCCTGCTGCAGTTTGTAAAACACCACCTGAATCTCCATGATTTTTGCTGTCTAAAGGTATCCCCTCCCTGTCCAGCCTTCTTAGCTCAGGGAAGCTTGGTTTCAATATTCCCAGGCTTATGCACAGCCGCTGAGCCTCCATCTTTCCATGGTTATTGTCTCCCTCTTGGATACATTTCCCCCACACCTCCAGGCCTATTCACTACCACGAAGCATGCCAACCCTCCAAGCTTACTTTTTATTTGCATTTTTTTCCTTTGCAAAACCCATTAATTTTTTACACTTACTCTTTTTCGCAAACCAATTTTTCCTCCAGCTCACACATAAACAATTGTGATTGCATGGGGTCAAGTGGGCATGTGGTGTGTCTGCTCTAATCCCCGCTTAACCTAATTCATTTTCTGCCTAAGAACAAAACTCTGCGAGATTCATTCAAGAGTCTGGATTATGTCTCTCTTGGCCTACAATGCTCACATAGGATTAGGGAATAAAAAAACCTAGAAGTCATTGGCGAGGCACTAAACCTGCAAACAACCTAAACACCTTAAAAATCCCTTTCTGTGCCTGGATTTGAGCTATGAGCCAGGATGTGCGGGAAGAGCTTCTCCACTGAAACGTCACTGCCAACACAGAGTCCAGCCCTCAGGGCTATTTTTAGGTCAATGGGGATCTGGACCTTGCTGTCATATTTTGTGCCTGAGGGCTTTTTCCCCTTATTTTCTCCTCTCTGCAGCCCAAAGTTTTCTGGGGAGTTCAGCGGATGGAGCTGGGATGTCTGGGGGGCTTTATTCGGCTTTCATATGGGAAAAATAAAATCAATCTTCTACATCAGGGAGAAGGGCTTGTTTTCTACAAACACAATCACTGCTGCTTGCTGTTGCTTCTAGGGGAGCTTGTTGACATTTTTCAATCAAAATATTTTCCACTCTCCCTCCAATTTATGTCTTTTTCTTTTCTCCCCTCCTCCTCCTCCTCCCCTTCAGTTTGGCAGGTGTTGTTTTTTTAAACAATTTATGCACTTTCATTTCTATGTGTTTTTGAAAGGGCAACAAACACCCAAGCATGTTTCTCTCCCTTTCTGCAGGTGGGCAGTGAATATTAACATAAAGAATTTCTCTCTCTCCTGTCTTTATTTTGTTTATTCCCATCCTTTTTCCCACTGCTTTCCTCTCTCCTGAACTTGACAAAACTTCTCCAGGCAGGCAAAGGGCAAATGCCAGCTCGCCTCTGGAGAGCTGGAAGCACCCCACTGAGCCAGGCAAGGCCAATAACCTCTGTTTTCCAGGATAAAAATTGATTCACTTTACTTTTCCTTCTTAATTTGAGATCCAGGGATGCTTGACTGAGGCACCTCTAACAAGGCATCTTCTCAAGAGTCTGCTGCAGGCTCCTGGCTCCAGGGGGATGCAGGACTCCGCTGGGAGGAGAAGTCACCTCCAGGCACAGGGATGAGCTTTTGTCAAAAGCAAGCCTGGGACACTGTCCCCTGCAGATTTTGCACCTTTTTTTGGGTATTCTGACCCTTTTAAAAGCTGCCACTCGAAATGGAGATTACCTGGCTTTAGGCAATGACTTTCGCCTGACTTGCATTTTGAAATCACCACTCATAGATTCCCTTAGAGGAGAAACAGGGATGTCCATTCCCCAGACCAGACAGAAAACCTCAGGGTTGTATCTCTTACACAAAGTGCCAGAGGAGATTTAATGCTTTACTACCACAGCGTGTGCTGTTGTTCAGCCTTAGAGGCAGCAAATCCCCATTTCCCAGGCAAAGCTCCTCTATGGCATGTGAGCTGCTACAGTCTCCAAGGAATGCCAGGAAGAGTGTGGGATATCAAGAAAAAGCAGTCAAGCTGGACAAGCAGGTAACTGCAGCTCATCTAAAGGACCTGCAGATAAGAGAAAAACAGCAACAGAAATTTCAAAAGCAGATTAAGGGAGTGAAAAAGTGCATTAATTCATTTCACTCCCAGGTGTTTGGGAGTGATTTACCGAAGTGTGCTCATTCCAAACATCAGCTTTCCTGGAGCCATTGAACAGTGAAGCAAAGTTAATATGCTCATGTAGTTGCCTTTATATAAATGTCTATGGTGTCATTATTAACACAGTCAATACCAGGAGCTTTATTTCTTGATTCCCCTGAGCGGGACACGAGTCCCGAGGTGCCCTGGGTGTGAAGCCCTTAAGCCTGGAGCTGCAGGTGGGTTCCTGCAGGACTACAAAGCGTGCCTGTGCTCGAGCTGCCCAAGCAGACACGGTAAACACCCTCAGCCCTAACTATTATAGGAAAGAGTGAGCCCACATGTCCTGACTCACTCCCTGAGGGACACCCAGCAGAGGAGCTTGTGGTCACCCGTGCCTCCCTCCTGCCCCACCACTCGCCTTTGCTGTGGCTGCAGCTGGTTCCCTCTGAATGTTGGAGCCTCTCTGACCTCTGCTCCCAAGGGAGTGCACCCCTCCTTTCCCAAATTCACTGTCTGTCTCCTGTTCCTCCTTCTGTGCAGCCCCAGTTCCTCCCTCAGATATCCCTTCCTCTGCGGCAGGCACTGGCAGTGATGGAGCTCCCTTTGGGGCAACTCCGGGTTAGCCCACTGCTCCCAGCTGACGGTGTTCATCTTCCAGAGGTGTAAACAACTCATTGAAAGTAAATCAACCTTGAAACCCCTTCCTGGTTTGGAGCTTCTCCATCAGCCTCATGGTCTTACCTTGCACGATGGCCATGCCATCACAATGCTTCGAGCTTTGGAGCAGGGATAGGACAGAAATTTGTGTGTGCATCTACAGAGAAAAGGGGTTGATCAGTATGAGGAGAAAGGATCAGGGAGCAGTGCAGCAGATTTGTGCCAACAAAGGATGTTTTTTCCTCTCTGTCGCTTTCATTCCTGTTTAACTCCCCCCAGCCCCTCACCAGCCACCAGCTGAAGCCCAAAACCAGCTTTCAATGTTCAGGCTCTGTCTGAGGGAACAGAAACCTGCTGTGAGAAGCCCAGATGTTGGGATAAATGGAAAATTTCCTAAAATTGTTGCAAAAATCAGCTGCTATTTAATTTAGATATTGCTAATGAGAATTGCCTGGGTAGGCTGTGCAGATTACTAGAAAGTCCCTTCCATACCTCTCCGTCAGTCTGACTATTTAAAACCCCCTCTGTCCCCTCCCTAGACACCCCTCGACTGCCCCTGCTGGCAGGACATCTGCCAGGGGAGCATGGTGAGACAAAGGAGCCACCATAAATCACAGCTGCTAATTGCAAAGCTGTGTGTATCTGCCCTTGCCCTTTTGTGCCTTCGCCTTCAATCCACAGCTCACCCATCCGATCCATCTCCTGTCAGTCTTGCTCCTTCCTGTCCCTCTGTGCTGCTCCCCTCTATGCTCTGAAGCACAGCCTCTGCTTCTTCATAATCAGCTTCATTCCCTGTGTCTTCATTCTTGAGCACTCCTGGCCCCTTTGCCAGCTTGTTCAGTCCTTTGATATTTCTCTTCTTCCTCGAGTGTCATCACCCTCCTTGCTTCCCTGCTTGCCTCTCTGAGCAGACACACATGACATGTTTTGCTGTTGCCATGCTTTTCAGACATAAACTATATATGGTCTGTGAGCCAGAAGGTCAGCAGTAGGATCCTTATTTTTGCAGCCCTCAATCCCACTATGTCAACGCACACACAAGCATGGATGAAGGTCTTTCAGGGAGATGGTCAGGCCCAGACACAAAAACCCTATAAAACCAGTAAAAAAGGCTGATTCTTATCATAGAAGCACTCCCTTGTCAGCATGTGCTGTGCCCAGTGCTCGAGAGAAAAGCCACGTCAGCTGCACTTTAATGTCAGAAATATTCAGGAGGCAAAACTGCCAACCTGCCAACCTTTGGGTCATCTCTTCATCCTTAAAGCATTAGTCAGCCCCCAGATTTCCAAGAACAGGTTTTTTACCACCCTGAGGAGTGTTGGGAGATGACAAGAGGCCATACTTTTATATTCAAGGGATTTAGGAAAAATATCAGGAATAGATCCCAGGGAGAGAAGGAAACCCCTTGGGAATTACTAGGAGCCAGTTTAGTGCTTTCCTGGGGGAAAAACAAATTGCAGGGCAAACCAAGAACTGGCAGTCTCTGAGGCAGTGTTTGACTACCTGCAGAAAACCATCCCTGATATTTGCTGTCAGTGCTTTGTTCCAGCCTGAACTGCCTCCACCCAAGCAAAGTTGTTCCACAGCTTTCAAAAACTGAAAAATTGTAGGGAAAACAGGGTTAAAATATTTCAGAGAACAAAGCAAACCAGGAAAGTTCTTCTGCGAGCCAAATACCATTATTTTTTAGCAGAGACTTCTGGACTGTGGGACCCCAGCATTAGCAACTCTTGTTAACAATTTGCTTGAGCATTTCTGTGAGGCACCAGAAGAATGGGTTACGTGTCTTATTGATTTAATGACAACTATTGCTGCTGGGAATTGATGCTTTCATTAGAGAAAGCAGGTTAGCAATAGACTTGTGAATGTCTGACCAACTCAGGAGGTGGCAGGGAACAAATGGTTTCCCCTATTGAAATAGGCAAGGTGCAATGCAGAAAGACTCTGCTAATATCACAGAGCTGTAACACAGCTCTGGTTCACCGGATTAAAAAATCCCATAGTTGCTGAAATCCTCCAAAGATTATGATTAATATATCATCTCTTTGGAAAAGAGCAGTGAAATACCTGATAAAAGCTAGTACTGTTTGCTGAATATCTGCCTTTGAAACCTTGGGAATAAGACTCAGTTTCCCCGTGCTGGGAATCTTTGGCTGATGATGCCACATGACTTGGATGATTATTCCTAGAAGGATGTAGGCAACCTGAGGCAGAGAAGGCTTCCTCAGTGTGAAAAAAGTCAGAAAGGAAATTGAGGGTTGAGGTGGGAAGAGACCTCTGGAGGTCACGGGGTCCTGTATCATCTGTGGATGCATCCCTGTTCTCTCCTTGAGGTCCTTAACAGAGATGTGGGGCAGCACTGGGGGGCTCCACCGTCAATCCCTGCCTCTCGGGGTCTCTCGCTGGTCTGAGTGATCCCAAGATAAGTTAGAGAGTCTCTTTTCCCAGCCCAGCAGTCGAAGAACTCTTCATTTCTCAGTCTCAAGGTTGTTTATTGTATCTTATCTATAAAATTATTTCTCCTGTCCTGCCGAGGTCTGCTCAACAAGACAGACAGAGGCACTCTGCCTGGCCCCGGGTGGTGTTATGTCTTTATACTAAAAACTGCGTGTACAACATTGACAATTATCTTCCAATACCTATCACCTATGTTAGACAGTGAGCTTCTACTCTAAACCAATCTAAAAGTGTCAACATCACAGCAGAAGATGGAGGCCAAGAAGAAGAAGAAGAAAGGCTGGACACACCCAGTTCCCTCCATCTTGCCTCCTGAACCCACATTCTAAAAACCCCAAAAACCTATTTTTTCACCCCGTAATAAATTCACTATCATTAAACTTTCATGGCTGGTAATTCCTCATATAAAGTTGGCAATTGTTTTTTCTAAGGGCTAAATCAAAGGCACAGGGGGTCTTGGGCTCTGTGCCAGGGTCTCTGAGCCCCTTGGGCAGGGTCTTGAGCCCTGCAGGGCAGCCAGAGGAATTTCCTGGGTTCCCACACCTGCCTGCACCATTTTCCCCTGAGTGGGCTTTGTGCCACCAACCACAACCCTCTGGACCCAGACATTCAGCTGCTTTTTAACCCACACTGCCATCCCCTCCTCTAACCTGCACTTTGTCCAGGGGGATGTCACAGGAGACAGTGTCAAAGCCCCTCTGAAGCTGAGGTAAAGAATATCCACCATTCCCATCTTGTCTACCCTGTCACCTCCTTAGGGTTGGTTAAACACAATTTGCCCCTGGCCTTTCCCTTTTTCTGCTGAAATAACAGCAGAGCCCAAGGATGTGGTGTTTTAAGAAAACAACTAGATTAAGAGACAGATGCTAAGTGTTCTAAGACTTCTGACAGAGATAAACTGCAGTGTCAGTCTCTATCAGATGGGGAGCACAGGCCCCACGCTTCAGGGGAGAGGCTTAATGATTTAATAGAGCTTTCCCACCTCTCACTGGTGAGCTCCAGCCCTGCACACAGATATGTGAGCGCCAAGGGGACAACCCCAGATGTAAATAAATCATTAGAAACCCTCACTCAGGGTCTCAGCACTGAAGACATTGTTTGGGCATGTTTCAAGCAAGAAGCAGAGCATGTTTCCCTGTACCAGGTTATGTCCCACGCCTCCTGGAGGAGGGTGGATATCTCTCTTCGTTCTTCCTACTGCCTCTGGGGCTACAGCCTCTGTTTTCTCTGGTGCTTCAGGCTTTTTAGCAGGTATTTAACTGTTCATGTGAGTGCACAATGATTATGCTCATGGTGGGAGAGGGGGACCAAAGAATTTTCTGGATTCTGCTTCCTCTTTGTCCTTTTTTTTTGTCTGCCTCCCATCCACCTTGGCTTTCTGTTCCCCCAGAGGAGCTGCCCCACGTTACCCAACCAAGCAAGCACAGCTTGGCTCTGCAGGTTGTCCTCCATCTGCAGCCCTCACCCCAACACTCAATTAGGTGGAAACCTCTAACCTCCAACTGGATGGGAAAGGAAGGAAGAAGAGAAACTTCCATGTGGCTGCTTGAGGTGCAGCATCTCTCCTGTTTGTTGGGGAACAGGGTCATAACTCTGGCATCCTCACTGGCTCCATTTCTGAGGAGGGATGTTCTCTGCAAGCTTCCTCTTCCTGTGCAATGGCTTCCAGAGGCTCTGCCCACTGAGGGATGATGTTGAAGCATTTAAACACACCAGCATATGTGGATCCAACAAGACTTACCAAGTGTTATCCACAAGGAAAATGGAGGCTTGTGATGGTACCACTGCTCTATTTCCTCTGAACTCATTGACATGTATTAACCATGGCGGTTAATACTCACATGGTTTAGATTGATTAAATGAAGAAAGAGAAAGGGAGAAGGACTCAAGCATACAGATTGGGAGAGAGGAAAAGTCCTGAAAATGCCATAAAACTTGCCAGGCATCCTTATTGCTGCCATTGGGAATAAGATTTTTTTCTAGCACAATGGCAGAAAATAGTTGAAAGATGCGATTTCAAGGACCTCCATAAGAAATCCTCCTCCTTGCTGTGTGAAGCTTCACCTTTTCTGATGAGTTTTTAACATCCTGCTTGGACCACTGTACTGATTACAAAATTAAGTTGCTCCTCTGAAATCAGGACGTCTACACTAAGTAACAGCCAAAGAAGCTCTAGTCCCAAATCCCACATAAGAAGCTCTGGCACCCACAAATTTCACAGGATTTTTGGGTGCTCACCACCTCCCAGGCAGCATGTGTCCTCAAATGACTGAAATGAGAAGAAACAAAAAAAAAAAAAAAGAAAAAAGTCCTCTCAAAAGTAAAACACGCTTCTGATGCAAAATTAGCATTTGGCAGAGAAGTGACTCATGGTGACTGAGGGTTTCATGCAGCCCTTCTCTGAAGCATCCAGAATCTTTTTCTGGCTTGTGATTCACCAGAAAATGGTAGATGAGCACATCTTGACCCAAGCAAAAACTGAGGGTGTCACAGAAGAAGATTAACATCTCTTCTCTGCTCTCTGAAATGGCGCTGCTGGCAACTCTGTGATGCCAGGAAGAGGGAAGGCAGCACTTCCAGGGCTGGGTTAAGAGGTAGAGAGCTTCATTTACAGCATATTCTAAGCCTTTGGGAAGCCCAAAGGTGAACCAGTGGTGGATTCCACTTCATACAGAGCAGGACCCTGCGTGGGAGGGTGACATGTCAGCTCTTCTGAGGGTCTGATACCTTTTATTTTTTTATTATTATTTATTACAGGACCCCATTCTTGTCACATTTTCCTTATGCTCTTGTGACTGCTGAGTCCAAAAATCTCATCTTCAGGCTCTTCACAAAGGACCTTCAGACTTCTTTGAGAAGAATTTTTGGGAATGGGGATCAGCAAAGCACCTGAGCACCACCCTAAACCCCATCTATGCTTCCCCTTTGGACCCAGCCTCACATCAGCAGCGCTGTGTGCAGCAAAGACAGAATTTTATCAACACTCATGAATTGCAGTTTCACCACCTAAAATTGCTACAGGACAGAAGGAAAGAGACATCTATAAGACATGTATGTGTTTGCTGAGTGGAGCACATACACAACAAATTTGGCTTAGAGTCCAGCTGCATGAAATGGGGCAAGCACAACATCTCCAGCTCCACAATGTCCTGAGAGAGCCTTTCTGCCCAAGGCAGGGCTCAGTGTGGAGCCAGCAGGCACAACTGTGCTGATGCCCCAGGGATTCCCTTGCTTTTTGCAGGAGGGGCGATTGCAGCTGTCCAGGCACAGAGAGGCAATGAAAGACATTTTGTTTGTGGTTAGATTAGCTGGGTTTACTGATGGCTAAGGTGAAAAGACCAGCTCGTCTTCTGCTTCTTGTTTCATAACTATGCCCCCTGTCATACTTCATTTCTACATCTCTCTTAATTATTTTTAAATCCAGATGACTCCCCACAGCAAAGTCCCCAGTCAAGCAGTCTCTTATTCTCTCTGCTAGAGAAACAAATGTTGACAATGATATTTTTTTCTTCACATCAAGTAGAATTAAGTGCCAGCTTTTGTCATGACTACAAAACATTCTCTCTGGGCCGAGGATCCCCTTTGGAAAAATGCTCATCACAAAATAGCACCTTCCCAAGCACCTTCCCTCATTAATTATCCCCCTGGTCAAAATTTCCAGGACCTTCCTACTGCAAAAACACTATGACACTGATGTCATGGTTTAACCTGAGCTCATCTTAAAGAATCTAAATCAGGTTTTGTGGGAAGGGTAGCCACAACTACAGAGAAATACTGAGGGTAAACACTTGAGGTGGTGGATGTTAGCTGAGCTCTGTTGGATGCTACAGGCATTGAGGGATCCCTGGATGAGTGGCTGGGTGTGTCACTCCCCATGGCTCCGGATATCCAAGTGCAAAGTCCTTTTTTGCCACTTGTGAATGCAGGCAAGGCCAAGTGTCTTTGGGCTTTTGTGCTTCCCTTCTCTGGGCTCTCCATGAACAGGAAGGTGAAAATTGCTTTCCCTGTGCTGTTGCTGAGGGAATCTGAGCAGGAGCTCTTTCCATAAGGATGCTTTGCTGTAGGATCATCCCCCTGCCCTGAGGTACCTGCTGAACCTTTTTGTCAAATGGCAAAAGGGAGATACAGAAATGGTGTCGGGCCAGCCACGCAGACCTGAGCACAAAATGCTGCCTTGGTGAGGCTGCCTCCTTGAGCAACAAAGGAAAAAACAAAAAAGGAGTAAAATTCCAATCCTGCCATTGCTTTCATGGTAATCAGCACGACATTATGCAGAATGATTTGTAGTTTTACACTGACAGCTATTCTCTTCTGGCAGCCGCCATGACTCAAACAAATGTCTGACGTTGCAAGGGGCTGTGGGTTTGTGCCTTTGACAAAAACCTCAGCTCAATAAGGAGCCCAAAGACAGAGATGCTGCTCTGCAGGCCTCACTTCACTCCTGGCCTGTGGATCATGGAATCTTTCCTTGGTGCCTGTGGTCGTCCTGTGATGTCAGCCTCACTTGGAATTCCTTTTGCAGAGCAAACAAGAAGCACAACCTGTGGAGTTTGCTTTTAATATCCTCCTTTTCTTCTGATGGAGAAGTGTCTGGAATGAGAGGGGATGCAGGGATAAACCCCACAGCTTGACCCAACTTGGCAGACTTTGAATATAAGAAATGTCAAAGTAATATCCAACCTCTTACTTGGGCAAAAACTTTTATTTTTTTAATGCCTTCTAGATAGAAAAAGCGGGCAGTAAGTGCCTGGGTAATAAGCGATCAAGTAACTCTTCAGCTGTACACAGGTTCACAGGAAATTGTCTAATCTTCCTTACAACTCACAAAACAAGGGAGGCAGGATACAGAAAATGAGAAATATTCTCTTTTGCCTTGAATTAACTGGTATTTCCAACTGGATTTCTCAGAAATCCAAGTCCAGTGACTGGAGGAGCTTGAGCCTTATGAGCTGTCTGGTCCTGGACACTGAGGAGGATCAAACACAAAATGGGATGAGGCTCCAGAGCTGGAGTGCTCCAGCTCAGATTCATTCATAATATTAATATTTTTCTCGCCATCAGGTCTTGCTCATTCAAGATACCTGTATAGCTCAGGCCTCCCACCAACCACAAACACACCCTGCCAATCCACAGGGGTTTCCTATAGGTCTATTTTTAGAAAAAGTTCAGAGTTTGGAATCAATAAAAACTGCTTAGGTCAGAGTTCCATCTGTGTCGAGCCTGGCTGGTTTTCAATCAATCTCTTCATTAAATTTTCATGTCTTGATAGAAAATTAGAAAAAAAAAAAGGAGGATTTGTTATTGTGTAGGAAAAAAAAATTGCTTTTCAAGCAAAGCAGCTATAATTTGTCCAAAGTTGATCCACACTTACAGAACTACTTTGGCTTCTGTGAATATTTTTAGTTTTTGTCTGGCTACTTTTGATGGTTTATTTAAGGTGTTGTTGGCACAAGTGGGAGATTTCTGGGAACTTTATAAAAGCTTTTAACTTTTTTTGCTTTTATTCTGGAAGCTTTTGTGTGCCCAACAGCTGACAAGCTGTTTCCAGCTCTAGTGGCTTGTCCAATAAAATATATTAATGTTCCCTACGGCCCCGATACATTTCTGTGACGCTCAGAAAAATAGAGGGCTGCAATTCCCACCTCAAAGCCTCTCACCAAGTACTCTGCCTGATATGTAAAAAACCCCAGTGTCCTGAGGCATTTGTAATATAAAGTTGAGGTTATATAATGCACCATCCCCTTCAATCCTGATCGGGACAGATCCAAGGTCATTTCCCTGGTAACTTCAGGAGACTGGCACAAACCCATGGCTTTATTTATCATTTCAAGCCACTTTTGAAAATATTGCCTGATACCACCAAAATCTCCTCAACCCAAAGGGATTTTTTTTTCAATTTTTTTTCCTTGCAATGCTTTTTTTTCCCTCCCCAGGTGCTCCTTTTTTAGCATGAGGAGGTGTTGGCATCTCTTTTGATGCTGTCCAACACGTGAGATCCAGCAGGAGGTGGCACAGTGGCCCCTCCAAGCAGAAGAACAGTTCCCCCAGGTGGCTCTGGCACATCTGTCTGGGATTTTGTGCCTCATGGTCCCTTCAGTCTGAAGGCATGAGAGCCTTGCCAGCTGGTAGATTAACATCACACCAGCCCCATCCAAGTAAAGCCATTTTTAATTATTCCAAAGCTGTGGCTGCTCTCCTCGGTGGGCATGGCTCCACAGCCTCTCCACTCCCCTCCTTCCCAAGCCCTGGCTGGGCCCTGGGCTCCTTTAATGTTGGAGTTCTTCCTTTTGATCTCAGATTTAGTCTTGGGAAGAGTAAATGCTCTGCAGCCTGAGCGGAGCCAGCCACAGCTACTCCCCAATAAACATCTTGTCCTTTGTTTTTCCCGGCAATGTTATCTAGGTCATTGTTTTACCTTTCCTGCTCAGGCCCACTCAAGGTGACTGAAACCACATAGAAACGATGAAATGGGGAACTCCCAGTTCTCAGGGCCCATCTTCACCCATTGTTTGGATGCTCACCTCACCTTCTCCACCCTAATTTCTACCACACTGAGAGCTGCTGGGATTTCTTACTTCCTCATGGCAGTGCCTCAGCAATCCCCCCATGGGCAGGATTTGCCTGAGGTCATTCTGCACAGAGGACGTGACCAGGTCATCATCACTAGTGCATGTGGTGGGCAGTGGGGTGAACCTCCAACACCTGAATGCTGCCTCTGTAAAGAAATCAACCCCCTAAGGCTCAGCTCTGTAGCAGTGAGCATGAATATGAAAAAAAATAATTCAAAGAGAGTTGACTTTTATATCCCCACTCAGCTCTGAGTCTACCTTTGAACATCAGCACTCATGGCAGGACTGTGTTTCTATGTAACACACACCCCCTTTAGATAATTACATTTAATTGCTGTTGTTGGTGGCTCAGGCTCTCCCAGACTCCACCACGATCCTGCCAGCATCGCTCAGGAGCTGATCAGGGCCACCACGTGTGCTCCAAGCTGCATCCCGAGGATGCCCAGTGCCACTCGCACCCCCTCCCTGCTCCCTTGGCAGCTCTGGGAAAACAAAAAAGGCCCAGGGCCTGTTACAGAGGGATGCAGAGGTCTGCCCCAGCATGCAGGCCAGGAGTTATCTGGGAACTGGGAATAGCCCCTTTCATCCCAGCCAATTAACTCCGAAGGATAAAGATGGTGATGGAGCGACAGCAGCTGAGTTTATCACAGCTTTCAGTTCAGGAGAAACAACCCACTGATGTGTGCTCTGAGCAGATGGATGTCACACAAGCCAGGGGTTTAGGGAGCATTCCTCATTTTTCCAGACTCCTCTCCTTCAGACCTTCCCATTGCCTCTTCTGAGCTCCAGAGAGAGCTGGGAGACCACAAGGCCAAAATGGGATGGTGGGGGAGCAGCAGCAAGGAAAGGCAGGAAGGACTGGCTGGAACCCCTCGGACCCAGGTGGGGAGCACTGAGGCTGGTGTAACTTCTGCCCCATGGGGCCCTGCAACAGACAGCCCTCCCCCACGAGGAAGGGATTTGCACCTGGAGCCTTGCTTCCTGTGCTCACACTGCTTTTCTCACCTGGAAAATGCCCTGCTCAAGGAAAGGACCCCACAGAGCTCTATGGAGGCAGCAGTCTGACCCCAGCACATCATTGAGATGCCAGATTTGCAACAGCCTTTACTACATTTTGTTTATTGCTTGAATGAGAGAGAAGAGAATCACTATTTTTCTGTCTTATTTTTGAAGCCCTTCGCTTGTTCTTTTGTAGTTTCTGAAATGCCCAGCCCTGCAGGAAGGTTAGCAGGAGCTTAGTGTTCTACCCTTAGGGTATGAATCAGTGTGAGTGGGCACAGGATAACTTATATCCTGCCTGCCTGCTCACTTAAGGAGCACAGCACCAGAAGCAGGGCTATATTGCCAAACAACCCCTCATTCCTGAAATCATCTACCCCAGCACTCTGAAATATCAAGAGATAAATACTAATTTCAGTGATTCCCTAAGCCACCCTCACAGAACTTGTCCACAGTGTTTATCTGTATTGTTTCAGCCAAAAATTGTTGTAATACTTCTTCTTGGTAGTTATTTGAAAAAGCCATTGCAGTGTGCCACTGCCCCTCTGCCTGTCCCTGTATTTTACAGGCAGCTACAGGAACCAGATGCCAGGGAGAGGAAGACAATTCCCCCATGGCAGGAATATCTGGCTCTTTGGCAAACTCCAAAGGCCATTGTGTCAACCAACCTCTCTGGTGTCCATTCTGGTTGTGCAATCAGCTTGTACAGGAGCTGGCACTAAAACCTTGCTCTTCCAGGCACCTCCTGTCTTCAGGTGACTTTTGAATGTAGAAGACTGGTTGCTTTGCCCAAAAGATCTGTTTTCTTGAAAGCTTCTCAGCTTATCTATGCTGTCCTTGTTTCCCAGCTGAACCCTTTGCTAGCCTCAGACCTAACCACATTTCTGCTAGGCACAGTGGCTTCTTTTTTCCTTGGAAAAGGTTTATGCACTGACCTTTTCCCCACACACTTCACTTTTGCCTTCTGTTTGTCTCACCCAGCTTCAAGCAGCTCTCTGAAAAACCCAAATAAGGAGTTTTGTCACCCTGGGTTGTCCCTGTAGTCAATGCCCCAGAAGACAGAAGAGATATTTCTTTTCTCCCAGCAGGAGTTACAGCTTGGCACCATGATGTTCTCCAGGTCCTTCTTTCCATTTGCATGACCATGGACATCTCAGACAGCTCAGTGGTATGCAATGATAGGCAAGGCAGCTTAGAGCTGACTTGTAATTCACTTGTGCTGTGGTGATACCAGAGATGACTTGTCCAGACATCACTCAGGTGATGTGGGCTATGGGGCAGGGTGGGATTCTTCAGGTCCCAAACCAGAAGAATTTTGTGGAGTCTGCTTTGGGAGTGCATTTATGGGTATACAAGAGCCAACAACCACATGAGCTGCAAATGCAGTGAAGAAAGTAGCCTTTGACTGGTGTTATTTTTTGGCTGGTGAAAAATATGCCTCCTGTCTTCTATCAGATGCATTGAAATTACTACATTAAATTAAATAATTTCCTCCTCTTTTTTTTCCCCTTAAATATACAGTGCTTTGTTTCATATAGTAACATTTGCTATAGTAGAATGTCAAATTATTGTGGTAGAGCTAAACTACTGTGGCTTGAAGACTTTTGCAAAATATGGGGTTTTATATTAGACAAACATGGAAATTTTGGTTAGTCTGAGGTAGCAGCAAATGAGGCAGAAATAAAAAACTTGGAAAGTTAAGAGACTGCTCTCTCTGTTTAGTTTGCTACTTACGTAGGAAACTTTCTTGATTTTGTGGAAACTTTCTTTACACCCCTTCTTAAACTGATGCTCTACTTGGCCAGGATCTGAAACATAAAAATTAAAAATAATGGACTGTCCTGCATAAATTATGAGACATTTACACCTTGAATGCATCTTCTTTCTATTATTAATTGTCCTTTTCCCAGAAGGGATTGTGAAAAATGGGCTGCTTTGAAAACAGTCTTCCCCAGCCTGCTGATGGAAGGAGGGATGATGGACATGGTGTGGATTCTACATCTTGTTGCTCCTGGGGCACCTCTTGCTTGTTCCTTCTGCCTGCAGGAGAGGAGAGGGTTCCAAGGGCACAACTGCCAGGCCAGAAGTCACAGTTATCATGAGTTTCACCCCCAAAGCCATTGATATGTTCATGCAGAAGGGTTTCTCCCTCTGGGCTTTAATTTCAGCAGCTCTAGCTGAGCAAACAGAGAGGGACCACCAGGTCCCTGTCACTGCAGTGGGCAACGGCCCCAGGAGACCAGGTTAGCTCAAAGCCAGCTCTGGAATAGCTGCTCTTGCAAAATGGCCATGCAGTAAGTGTCTGAGTGGAAAAACTTTACTAAAAGGTGCATTGTGCTGCCTAAAAATAACTACCACATCTTTGTCCAAACCACATGCCTCCAGAGGGCTCCAGTATTTAAGCACGTTTGGATCAAAGAGGATTCCCAATCAGGGAGATGTTTTGCTCTGGCCACAGATCTCTCTGAAGTCACTGGGAAGCATCTGCAGAGGCCCTGGGAGGGCTTGGCTGTCACCCTTGCCCAGGCACTGCAGCAGTGGGCTGGCTCTTGGAGCGCTTTCCTGTAAGTGGGGCGACCGATCGATCGATCGCTCACGTGCAGAGGAGCGAATTAAAATCCTGGGAGCTTGGCAATGTAGAGAAGCTCACAGCTGCCCAGGGAAGGCTGAGGGGCTGACACAGAACCGTGGGCTTCTTTAGGCTGGAACGGGACTTTAGGGTCATCACATCCAATCATTAGGGCAGCACAGCCAAGGCCACCACTGAACCGTGTCCCCAGGTGCCACATCCACACGTCTTTTAAACACCTACAGAGACAGTGACTCCACCACTGCCCAAGGCAGCCTGTCCCAGTGCTTCTCTAGAAGCTTCTCCAGACCCTTTCCCAGTTTTATTGATCCTCTCTGGACATGCTCCAGCACCTCAATGCCTCTGTTGTAGTGAAGGCTCCAAAACTGAAGACAGACAGGGTTTGAGGTGCAGCCTTACTTGTGCTGCATAAGGGGGACAATCACTGCTCTGCTCCTGCTGGCCACATTCCTGTGGTGAGCAGCAGGAGGTATCACTTGTCACCCCATCCCCTGCCCCATGAAAAAATAATTTCCCTCCAGACACCATGTTTGCCTTTTCAAGAGTGCTTGCCCGGAGGGAAGAGGCTCCCCAGAGTAGGGTGTCCTACCATGGGCTGTTCCAGCATATTTTGGGGATACCATGACCTGCCACGCTGGGCCTGTGCCTCAAAACTCACTTCTCATCTGTCTCCCCTGTCTGCAGGATTCCTGTAATTCCTCCCAAGTAGATGGATGAGATTTTGAATGGGAAGGGTCAAGGTCCAGCTGAATCCAGCAGATCCCCTTCCTCCTTCACCCTCACCCTGTCCTTTGTGGAGCTCTGCTCCTTCCATGACAGCAGACATTTCAAGCACTACTTTAAGAAAATAAAAATAAAATTGTCCCAAAACTCTCTCGCTCCCCAAAGCTCCTCTTTTTCTTTTCCCAGCAACTTTCTTTCTTTAAATTTAAGATGAGGCTGGTCACTTTTGCTCCAAAAATGCATAAAACTGCTGCATAACTATTTTACAAATAATTAATCTTTCCAGTGGAATAACTCAAAGCCTCACGTTTCCTGTTATGTTACACAGCTGCAATTTGTAACAAGAGATCCCGCGCTGAGCTGCATGGGCAGAGGGCCAAGGACGTGGCACTTTACCTACACAAGAGCCCTACATAAATAATCCTTCCCTGCATGTTAAACAGTTAGGTACTGTTCAGTTCAAGAAAAAAAGGAGATGGAAAACAAAAGCCTTTCTTTTGGTTGTCATTTCACAGTTTGGGATTAAATTTTCAGTGGTAATCTCTTTTGTTTCCTAAGCTTCGGGGGTTGGGAATGCACCTTCTCAGCTGTCAGGGGCACCCATGCTCAGTTACCACTACCAATAGCTGTTTTATTGATTAATTCACATGTCACACAAATATTTTGTCTGCCATAAAACTTACAGCCTCCTGTATAACTGGGATCTTGAGATATGCCAAGTATAAGCAGAGTAATCCTTACTTCTCTGCCCAAAACCAGGCTTGGGTGGAAATCGTGGGAGATGGCCAGAAGATAGGGGGTGTCACTGGATGGGACAGCCCTGGAGGGCCACAGGAGCCAGGCATACATCAGAGCCACCCTGAGATGGTGAGAAAGGACGCCAGGAGCTGCACTGTCCCCTGCCAGCGTCAGCATGGGGACAGCTCTGAGGTGAAATGAAACCTCCCCTGGCAAACCTTCCTCGCTCCTCTGCCTGGCACAACATGCAGCTCCCATCATGCTGCAATTTGGGGTCTGGCCTCCCAAATCCCTGAGGGCCTCTGGTCATGTGTGTTTTACATATCCATGATAACAGCATCATATGGCTGTGAGGCGGATGCAGGGCTTGGCTGAGGTAGCAGCAGTGTTTGTGGGTGTTATAAATCATCATCAGATTCATGCACACTGCACTTGTACTGTCAGGATAACAGTGAGAAGGACTGGGATATGGCATAAATCAGTTGTAAATTGTTGTCTTATCAAATTGAGGGAAAGGATTTCAAAGGCTTTCAGCAAAGGCAGATAAGCACAGTGTGCACGCTCACGGATCAGCCTCCCAATTTTATCCCTGGAGATACAAGCAGGAGCTTGGCAGAAGTTTGTTGTGTGATGGGAAGGTCTGAAAGCATCTAAACTAATTCAGCACCCAGCCTCCTGTGCTGTCAGTGGGATTTTAGGCGTCATTCACTTCCAGACCTCTAAACATACTCAAAGCATCAAACCTGTGTTTAGTGGGACTAACATGAGGAGGTGGGATGGAATGGAGGATGCATCCCTTGAAAGAGCAGGTGCTGCTGCTTGTCTCCTCTTTTCGGTGAGGAGATGAGGGTCTGAGTGCAGCAAGGTAAAAATCCCAGCTCACTCAGCCCAGTGAGGCAATGAGCCTGGAAAGATTGCTTCCAGCACCTCCCAAATTTCAGTGACACTCCTGATTTGGGGATTACCATGAGACTTCCAGGTGATGGGGTAGTTTTGCTGGGAGGAATGAGTGAGGAGACTGCAGGCTGTGGTTTCCCTTGGCCCTGCCCCTGTGCTCACACTTCACAGAATTCACCCCAGGTGATGGGCAGGAGCCTGGTGCCCATGCCAGGACCAGTCCCAGCTGGTGAGCTTGGCTGCCCCGGGCAGAGCAGCCCCATCAGCTGCAGGAGCAACCCTTCACAAGGGAAACAGTTTGAAATCAGGCAAACAGGAGAACAGCTTCCAAAAGGCATGAAAATTAGCTCGTTTCATGCTTAGAATAACCCCATTACTTCAATATCCTGAATGAATTATGCCAAACTTCCCATGCACACACGCACACGCACAAAATCCCCCTTTGGGCTACTTAACAACAGGGAGAAATTTCAGAAGAAACAGCTCCCGAAAAGAGGGAATTTGAAACAAAAGTGTTCTTTGGAGCAGAACTACAAAGTGTGTATCATTGTGCTTTGATATTTAGAATGGCAATTGTTCTTCTTATTGTGAAATATATTTCTTTTGTACCAGCAAATCCTTGAAAAAAGCTTAATCTTGCACACATTGTGCATTAGGAAAATTCTCAAATTAAGACCTCTTTGAGACACTGATCAATGCAGCGGTGAGGAAGGCCAAGAGGAAAAAAAAAGCAGCTCAGAGAGGGAAATTTACCTCCTTCTGGACAGAGAGGGCTATTTATTGTAAGCAAGGATGGGGGTGCTTACACTGCATTATGAGAAATTATGTTTGTGACTTCACTTCTATGTGAGAAGGTTTGCACCCAGGTAAAGCAGCTGTACAGGCAATTGTTCTTCAAGAGAGTCTAATGTTCTCCTCACACATGGGTGCTGTCAAACTCCATGCAACTTTAAGATCTTAAAAACTTTTTTGTGAACTTTTTTACTTCAAAGCACAGAATAAAATGCTGGGCTCAGATGAAGTCCTTGCCTTTTCCCCATGTCTGCTCTTGGTTGCTTCTCTACATGAGTCCACTTTTTTCATCAGAGTGATCCAAAAGACTGTGTGCCACCTGGAAATGCCTTTGTGTCAGCACAACTCTCATTAGACATCACAGTGTCCCCACCAGCAAATTGGCCCAACCCTGGGAACACTTCAGCCCTTTCTTGCATGGAAGAGACACAAATCCAGGGTAAATTTGTATATACTTTTCCCACCATTTGCAGGAATTTGTAGTTTGGATATCTCCTCCCAAGTTTGAAGCAGTGGGTGGCAAACCTTGGAGAAGAAATGGAAAGGCCAGAATGGGAGATCATATATGGCTGGGGAGAGGAATGTAGCAGGAAAGGTGATGAATTGGTGAAAAGAACAAGCAAGCAACCAAAAAGTAAAATAAACTTACAGGAACATAGAGAAGTTTCAGTGAAAGGAGAAAGAGAAACAATCTGGGAATGTCAGGCAGCAATGTGGACAGTATATTTAGTTAAGCCACTGACACTGGTGGGAAAAGTGACAATTGCAGGGTTTAGATCTTAATCCAACAAGGGAATTTCAGCATGGGCTTATTTTTAGACATGTGAGTAATGCTCATGATTTCAGATCAGAAAGGTAGATCCCAGCTGGTATCATCCTGTTGTCAGCATGGACCTCACTGTTAGGAAAAAAAAATATTTTAAACCTTTTTTAAGTCACATTTTATTTTCCCTGTGAAAAAAAAAAAAATATACATACCCAAATTTATTCAGATGAATAAAGACATGGAGGTGGCTGCTGTGAGACAGGGAAACGGGGTTTGAGGTTTCCTGTGGGCTGAGGCAGGTCTGCCCGGGGAGGCTGCTCCTGCTCCGGCTGGGTTTTGCTGAGAGCAGGCAGAGCCGGAAAAGCAGAATGCTGGAGTCACTTCTGGAGGATGGAGGGAGCAGCAGGACATGGGCACCCAGGACATCACACCCTCAGGAGTGGGACTTGTCTGGTGCAGAGAAAACAAGGCAGGTCACTACTGTGAGCACCCCAGGTGTTGCAACCTGTACTGAGCATGGCTTGGGTGGAAAGGGAAACAGAAGAGCACATCTAAGGGTGAGCCCGGCTCAAACATTCAGTGCACAATTCATTATATTTACATTTTAAATGAGATAATATTATTATAGTTATTTATTGATTGTTTCCAACACCACTGTCTCCTCTTAAAAGTCAGACTAGACAGTAGCTTGATATAAAGTATTTCATTCACTGGATTTTAGGGTGGTTTCTTTTGGAGGGGGAGGCAGGATTGCTAGTTCTTTCTGCATCCATCCTTTTAAAATGCTCTCAACAATAAGTGTTTTTAAGCTTCCAGACACAGTGATGCTTGGAGTGCCCCATCTTCAAGCAACCTGTTCTTGCGTGGAGATGGTCCTGCTCTCTCTCAGTGACATTTTATCACTTGCTGCAAGCATTGCAATGTTCCCTGAGACAGCAAAGCCCACCACGGCGTGTTCCTTATGGGCCAGTGATACCAAAACGATTTACCACAACCTCATCATCCCCTTTTTGTGCTGGGCTTTGTACTGGTTGTCCTGGTTTACGACAAATTTGGGAGAAAACCTCCAAAGGGGTTCCTCTACAAAGCAGATTCAAGTGGCCCCTCCCCCAGCTGGTTCGCAAAAAGATTGCCTTGGAGAAAAGTGGAAAAAACCTGTTTCTCTAACAGGCAAAGCATTCACCAGCGCAAAAAATTAACAATATTAGGCAACAAAACCTCCTGCCGCCCTGAAGAGATGACAAACTCAGAAAGTCCTTTCCATGGGTTACAGCTGAGCTCACTCAGTCTCTGATCAGTCCCTCCAGTGCTGGAAATGTCGCAGCCCAGGCCCGGCCCCGTGGGCCTCAGGTGCAGCTGCCGGTGCTCTCCTGGGTGTTCAGTCCAGAGCAGGTTTGAACAGGTCCAAAGAAAAGGGAAAAAACCACAGTCCAGGGACCTTCTCTGCCTCAGCTAGCTAAACTAACTAAAAGCAAAGGAGAGCTCTGTCCCGCTGTCTGTCCATCCTCAGACATCACAGTCCAGGAGCAGGAATGTGGAGGAGCGAGTGCAGCTCCTGATAACAAACTGCTGCTTCTTCTTCCTCCCCTTCACTCTTGGAGCCACCCTTAAAGGTGCAAAACTTATTCCTGGGCTAAACAGACAAATGGGAATACAAGCATCATAAAGTCACCCCAGGACATTCCACCCCGTATCCCCATATCTTCAACTCACTACCAAAACTAATACATATTCCAACTTTACAAATGCATGCATTATACATATATATACATATATACACACAGAGTACATAGCTATATGCAGACAATGACAGTGATATTCAGCAAACAGTGATATTTACACATGGTTCTTAGCCAACAATCAGATCTCCCTGAGGTACACATCGTGTTGTTCAATCTCTCTGCATTATCCACCATGAGCAACCTGGTCCCTGAGCAAAGACAACCCCACAAATGGGTTTGTCTGTACTTGAGGCAGAATTGATCCAAACAGTTTCCCCTAACAAACCTCTGACATGTACCACTGGGACTTTGTCTCTGGCTACTGTATGCAGGGACTCAGACTGGGCAGGACCTGCTCGGTTGGTGGAGCCTCGGGTGTTGACTAACCAGGTGGCCTTTGTTAGATGCTGCTCGCAATTTTTGAAAGATTCCCCCACTCAGTGCTTTCAATGTAGTTTTTAACAGTCCATTGCACCTCTCCCCTTTGCCAGCAGCTGGTGCATGGTAGGGGATATGGTACACCCACTCAATGCCATGTTCCCTAGCCCAGGTGTTGATAAGGCTGTTCTTGAAATGAGTCCCGTTGTCTGACTCAATCCTCTCAGGGGTGCCATGTCTCCACAAAACTTGCTTTTCAAGGCCCGGGATGGTGTTCCAGGCTGTAGCATGAGACACAGGGTAGGTTTCCAGCCATCCAGTGGTGGCTTCCACCATGGTCAGCACGTAGCGCTTGCCCTGGTGTGTCTGGGGCAGTGTGATGTAGTCAATCTGCCAGGCCTCCCCATACCTGTACTTGGACCACCGCCCACCGTACCACAGGGGCTTCACTCGCTTGGCCTGCTTGATGGCAGCACACGTCTCACAGTCATGGATAACCTGAGAAATACTGTCCATGCTTAGATCCACCCCTCGGTCTCGTGCCCACTTATAGGTGGCATCTCTGCCCTGATGGCCTGAGGCATCATGGGCCCATCGAGCTAGGAGCTGTCGCAGACATCTTTTGTGAAAAATCTTTTCTTTAGATTTTTTCCGCTAAAGCTGAGAAGTTTCAGCAACAAATGTAAACAACAGTTATCTGCTGCTGTGGAATGCAACAGGCTCATCCATGATTGATCTCCTGTGGATGTTTGGATGTGGTGATCAGTCATGATAGAGCTGGGTCTCGCTTTCTGTCCAAGACAGCCGCCTTTGTTATTTTTTTCTTTTCTATACTTAGCTTAGCAATCTTCTGAGGAAACCTTTTCCTTCAATTTCTTTTAGTATAGTTATAATGCAATATATATATATATCATAAAATAATAAATCAAGCCTTCTGAACATGGAGTCAATATTCTCGTCTCTTCCTTCACCTGAAAACCCCTGTGACCACTGTCACAAGGAACAACTCCCCCTTATGTTGCCAATCTAAGTCTATATTTGACATCTTTGTCTTTGCAGCCTGGTCTACCTGCTCATTGTTTTGGTGCTCCTCATTGGCTCTATTCTCGGGGGCATGGGCATCTATGTGACAGACTTTCACAAGTAGCCTCCCTACTCTGGTAGCAATGTCTTTCCACTCATCAACAGCCCAAATTGGTTTTCCCCTATGCTGTCAGTTGGCCTTTTTCCACCTTTCCAGCCATCCCCACAAAGCATCCATGAATCAGTGTAGAGGTAGAGCTTGGCCATTTCTCTCTTTCTGCAATGTCCAGGGCCAGCTGAAAAGCTTTGAATTCTGCAAGTTGTTGCAGGTGCCAAAAAATGTATTTGTCCTGGTTTAGGGCAAATTTGGGAGAAAACCTCCAAAGGGGTTCCTCTAGAAAGCAGATTCAATTGGTCCCTCCCGCAACTGGTTTGCAAAAAGATTGCCTTGGAGAAAAGTGGAAAAAACCTGTTTCTCTAACAGGCAAAGCATTCACCAGCGCAAAAAATTAACAATATTAAACAATAAAACCTCTTGCTGCTCCAAGAGAGATGACAAACTCAGAAAGTCCTTTCCATGGGTTACAGCTGAGCTCACTCAGTCTCTGATCAGTCCCTCCAGTGCTGGAAATGTCGCAGCCCAGGCCCGGCCCCGTGGGCCTCAGGTGCAGCTGCCGGTGCTCTCCTGGGTGTTCAGTCCAGAGCAGGTTTGAACAGGTCCAAAGAAAAGGGAAAAAACCACAGTCCAGGGAACTTCTCTGCCTCAGCTAGCTAAACTAACTAAAAGCAAAGGGGAGCTCTGTCCCGCTGTCTGCCCATCCGCAGACAACACAGTCAGGAGCAGGAATGTGGAGGAGCGAGTGCAGCTCCTGATAACAAACTCCTGGCTCCTTCTCTCCCCTCCTTCACTCTCAGAACCAGACTTAAAGGCACAAAACTTATTTCTGGGCTAAACAGATGAATGGGGATACAAGCACCATAAAGTCACTCCAGGACACTGGTAAACATGCTGGCTATTGAAATATCCAGAGAAAACTGCACCTCCTCTTGCAGAGGCTGCTCTTAGCCAACTCCACACTGCTCCAGAGCTTCACCATCTTCAAGGAATTTAGGAAATTAGGATGCCTGAAAGGGTCTCAAGTTGCTGGGTGCAGTGTGATGTCACTGGGATGGCTCCTCCACTGGACATTGATGGGGCATTTTTGGGCCCCATGGAGACCTCCAAATCTGGGAGAAATCACCACCTTCCTTGGAATGGAGCACATCTCAATGCATTGGCTGATCAGAAAGACCTGTGTCTGCCTACCTGTGACCTGGCATCCTCTGCTTAACAGGTTGATTTTTAGCAAATAGACCCATTTAAGAAGAATTTGTCAGCAGGTTATTCTGCTTCTTTCCATAGAATTGTCATAAGACCCTTCAACTATGTGCCATCATTAAGAATTTATTTTGGAAATGGGTGGAAAGCAGTGAGATTTGGCTAGTCCGTCCTCATCCTTTTATCAGTGACATTGTGGGTCTCTGAAATTTAGGAAGTTAAGAAAAGAAAAGGAAAACTCTGTTAACTGGGCTCTTTCTAATATATATCAAATTGCCTGCAAGTTTGCCAAACCTTCCAAGGAGGAATTAAGGAATACAAAAGAGATGGAGAAATGACTAATATGAAGCAGGTCAGATGCTCAAAAAATATAGCATTGTTGCAAAAACCAAAAACGAACATACAAATAAAAACAAACAAAAAAGAAGGGGGGGAGGAATAATTGGAGTCTTATTTCCATCAGTATAAAAATTCATCTCCATGATTATGGAAACATTTTATACTGTCTTAGATACAAGTTCTGTGGAAGAAGGGCTTTAGCATAGCTTTCTGCTATGGAGCTGAGCAGGAGCTCAGGAAAGCAAGGGCCAGGTCCTCTGTCACTCCAGTCCTGAAACTGGTTTAGACAGCAATGGTTTAAAAGGCAGGAGCAGCAGCTTTATTTATGGGGGGGGGTTATCTCCAGTGGTGTGGCGTGATGGTGACAGTGATGGGAAATTTGGGCTACAAATGCTCACAGGCATCCCTAAGACGTTTGCCTTTAGCCAGCTTTGAGAGCAGCATTTAAACCTGCAGAGGAGGGATCGCTAAGCAGTGGAGGCACTGAACCGGCCTGTGCATCTTGCTCACCTTTAGCTCCTCGTCTTCCTCCTCTGACCTTTCACTACGGGGAGAGGAGGAGTGAGGTGGGGGAGCAAACAGCACAGCAGGGCTTCAGAGATGCTCCCAAGAACAAGTCAGGAGCGACACAGACCTTGAGCACCCATTTATCCCAGCAAGGAGCATTTATCGGTGCCAACCGGGCAGTCGCAAGAGAACCAGGGCACGCTTTGCAGCACTCGGGCGAGGCGAGGCAGCTGGCAGGGACTCGTGGATCATTTCCCCGCTGCTCCCCGGGCCTGCCCGCGGCACACGGCGCTCAGAGCTCACGGCGCTCAGGGCACACAGAGCTCAGGGCACAGCGCTCAGGGCACACAGAGCTCAGGGCACACAGAGCTCAGGGCACAGTGCTCAGGGCACACAGGGCTCAGGGCACACAGAGCTCAGGGCACACAGGGCTCAGGGCACACAGAGCTCAGGGCACAGTGCTCAGGGCACACAGGGCTCAGGGCACACAGGGCTCAGGGCACAGTGCTCAGGGCACACAGGGCTCAGGGCACACACCGCTCAGGGCACACAGCGCTCAGGGCACAGCGCTCAGGGCACACGGCGCTCAGGGCACACGGCACTCAGGGCTCACGGCGCTCAGGGCACACAGAGCTCAGGGCACAGCGCTCAGGGCACACAGGGCTCAGGGCATACAGGGCTCAGGGCACAGCGCTCAGGGCACACAGTGCTCAGGGCACACAGCGCTCAGGGCTCACGGCGCTCAGGGCACACAGAGCTCAGGGCACAGCGCTCAGGGCTCACGGCGCTCAGGGCACACAGAGCTCAGGGCACAGTGCTCAGGGCACACAGGGCTCAGGGCACACAGGGCTCAGGGCACACAGAGCTCAGGGCACACAGGGCTCAGGGCACACAGCGCTCAGGGCACACAGCGCTCAGGGCTCACGGCGCTCAGGGCACACAGGGCTCAGGGCTCACGGCGCTCAGGGCTCACGGCGCTCAGGGCACACAGCGCTCAGGGCACACAGGGCTCAGGGCTCACGGCACTCAGGGCTCACGGCGCTCAGGGCACACGGTGCTCAGGGCACACGGCGCTCAGGGCACACAGCGCTCAGGGCTCACGGCGCTCAGGGCACACAGTGCTCAGGGCTCACGGCGCTCAGCCCCTTGGCCCATCCCGGCCCCGCCGCAGCTCCCGCTCCGCTGGCACGGCTGCAGCAGCGCGGCCGGCAGGGCCCAGTGACGCACCCGATCGGTATTAGAAGACTTCACTGGCTATTTATAGGCCCCCACCGACCGCAGAAAGCTCTTGGCCTCGCTTTTTCTCCCTCCCTCCCTCTCTCCTCTCGCTCACTGGCTTTAGCTCAGCACAGGAGGGGGAGCAAAGAAATGCTGTCAGTAAACCAGCGAGTCCAAGCGCGACATTCCCAAGCACAGCAAAATTTCTGCCCCTCCGCTAGTGGATTCAGTCTGAACAAATTATTTCCAGCATGCCGCCCTTTCACTCTGGTGTTCTTTCCTCCTTTTCAGCCTGGATTTCTTTCCTGCTTGGCTTTTTTTTTTTTTTTTTTTTTTTTTTTCCCTCCCTCTCTGCGCAGTTTCACTTTCCAGTTCCTGGCATTGGCTTGGCTGTTCCTCAGCAGGGCTGGATACACACCAGAGACGGGGAGACCTCTCTGTTGAGCTTGGCAGATTTCCCCCGTTCCTGCCAGGAGCTTCCCTGTGTGTCTCAAACACCCAGGCCGAGCCCTGACCCTTATTTTGGCCCGGGACATCTGATGCTCTGCTGACTGCAGGGCCAGGCTTCATTCAGCTCCCACGTTCACCCTCTGAAGGATAAACCCATGGTCCCACCCTTGTCACCCACATCTCTGCAGCCCCTGCCCTGTTCCCGTGCTGGTGGGTGAGTCAGCGAGGACTAAGCAGAGCTGTGGATGGAAATTGTACCTACGCATCGACCCTGGGTGCTCCTTCAGCATGGATAACCACAGCAGTGAGCTTTAAAGTGCTGTTGTTGCAAAAGCACAGTCTGCTCCAGTTTGGGGCAGAGGTGGCATTTGGAAATGTGAGTTAAAAGTTCAGTACACCTGGATATGGGCAGTGAGGTAAAAACAATGCCTAGTGTCCACAGCAAAGGCACTGATGGAGAAGTGAAGTCATCTATAATCACTTCAGTGAAGTGAAAAATAGAGGTCACTGGAGGTGCACATCCATTCTTTTTTTACCAAAACAATGCTGATTTTCAGAATATTTATTGTCAAAAGCATTTCTAATAGAAGCACTCCCGTCTGCATGCAGGCCCTCAGGTTTACAGCAGAGGTAAGAGAGGACGACTGTGGGAATTAAATCTGTAGCAAGCTATTCTTCTGCTTTGTCAGTGAATTAACCATTGCCCCACCTGAGAGGCTCCGTTCCTTGCAGCTCCATCAGCACTTCAGGGCTAAAGCAATCAGGGGGTGGGGCGTCTTCTCAGTCTTATCCTTGAGTAAATCACTTTATCTCTCAGTTTTTGTATGGCACCCTGCTCCTCACTTATCTCTGTGGACTTGCAGGCTCCAGGGCTCTCTCCCACTGCAGGGCAGGATGTCCAGCACCAACTCCAGGCACATCCCCAGAGGGCTGAGGCTCGCTGAAACGCTGGCAGACAAATAACAGGGCCAGGGTCTTTGGCTTCGGAGAGAAACAGCACACTCAGCTGCAAACAGCTGGTCCCAAAGTTAGTGCATTATGCTTTTCAAATTTATTATTAGTTGTAGTATTTACCATGTCCAGTTCTGGGCTCCTCAGTGTAAGAGACAATGAGCTCCTGGTCCAGCAGAAACACAGATGAGGGAGGGACTGGAGCACCTCAGCTCTGAGGAGAGGCTGGGGGAGCTGGGCCTGCTCAGCTGGAGAAGAGACACTGAGAGGAACCTCATCCATGTCTGCCAGTGCCTGCAGGGAGGGGCCAGAGCATGGACCAGCTCTGTCCAGAGGCAGTGGGACAATGGGGCAGGAACTGAGGCTCAGGAAGTTCCACCTGAACATGAGGAAGAGCTTCCCTGTGCAGTGCCCGAGCACTGGGACAGATTGCCCAGAGGCTCTGGAGTCTCCCACACTGGAGATATTCCAGAAGCATCTGGACACACTCCTATGCCATGTGCTCTAGGACAACCCTGCCTGAGCAGGGAGTTTGGATCTGATCCCTGTGGTCCTCTCCAATCTGACTCATTCTGTGATTCTGTAGCTCATTGAAATGAAGACACAGGAAATTCACTTGAACCTGGGGATGGTGCTTAACATTTGGCCACAGAACCAAGAGCATTCTTAACAAAAATTACTTTTTCTTGACAAGCTTGTCCCTTTGTAACTTTCTGATGCCATTTCTAAACCCTGATGTGAATGAGACTCTTGCTATAGGTGTCTTACAGCTGTGTCTTACTCATGACCAGGTCATCTGGGATGTGTGGGACTGAAAACTGAGTAAGAGAAAGGAAATTCTTATTCCTTCTACGTTGTTTCTTTAGAAGCTTCACAGAACTGCGTTTGCTGTGTCTGCCAAGGTGAGCAGGCTGCCAGTGATCAAAAACAAGGGGATGGAAGGGGATGGGAAGTGTCCTGGCAAAGGGAAAGCGCCCCTTCTCATCTGACCACGCTGGAAAGTGCATGGGGTGGTACTGAAGAGCCACGTACCCCGTTGACCCCTCTCCTCACACTACTTCTCTGCAGAGCTGAAAGCCTACAGAACCTTTTCAGAGGCAAATCAGTACACACGGATTCCCCTTGCCACAAACAACACCTGGGACACTTCACTGTTGCATCCTTCTCAACTTGGAGATGCTCTAGCCCTGAGAACTGCATGCTCACCCTGGAAATGTGGGATAAGCCAGTAAAATTTCAGGATGCCTCTGGAAGGCTGTTTTAAAAGCAGATCAGAAGCAACAGCCTGCACAGGAAAATTTTGATTTATTCCTTAGTTCCTACTTCTTCAGTTTTGGAGAAGCACATTCATAAACCATAAAAGCAAATTATCCTTCCACTGACAAAGATCCAACCTTGACCTTTCTGCAGCACAATTAAAATGTAAAAGCATTTTTGCCATATGACTAGAATTGTTCCTTTCATTTACACCTCATTTTCTGCCAGCACCAATGTGTAAGGTAGTCATGACTCACAATAAATGTCTGGTAGTTCTCCTACAATAAAATCCTGATTTTGAGGAACTTCCAACTTGAGCTGGACAAAAACCTCATAAGATGTAACTTACTCTTAAATTCACCATCCTGGTCCACATACAGCTTTGTTTCCTCTGCTTTTTGTGTGTGAAATTTTCTCACCAGACGTTTCTTAGAAGTAAATCTTGTTCTCGTGGATCACACAAAAGCAATCCTGCTACAAGTACCTGACCCTTGGCATTCCACAGAGGAATGTGCTTGATTCACTGCTATCATTTATGGCATTTTTGCCAGTGCTGCAGTTGTGCCACTCCACTCCTAAGCAGGAAAAACCACACAGGCTCTGCCTTGCATGGGCTGCAGTCAGATGACAACTGGAAATACTGAGGTGCTGCAGGTGGCACCCATGGCTGGGCAAGTTTCCACACAAGCACCCATTAGGCATTTCAGAGCTCTACATAAAAGTTCTGCTAATTTCTACAATAAACGTGTGGGGGACAAACTCCATATTTAAATTGCAGTTCCAACTTTGGACTTAACACTATTGTATTTTAATATACTAAATGTCATGTGGCTTCTGGTAGTGGAATAATACAAGCAACTCAATGTGTTATGCATTCGTGGATTAGGTTGTAAATGTTTGTAAACCAGGCAATAAAGCTGTATGAGCAGAAGCATTTAAAAGATAATAGTAAAGTAATTTGAGTTTTAAAATTATGGGAGAAGTTGGTGTTTGGCAGTGCTGTGTGGGGAGACAGACATTGGACAGCTGAAAACATTATAACCAATAGGAGAACACAGTCCAAGGTGAAGAGCAGCTTGCAATTGGGTATAAATGGCATGATTTAGGGATAAAACATTACAGATTTTTTTGCCTTTACATAAAGGAGGGTCTGTTTTCTTGCAACAAGAGCTCTGGATCTTCTCTCCTGGTCATTTGCAAAGCAAAGGGATCGGGAATGTGATGCTAAACTTTTGGAGAATGCACATGAGCATGATTATGTGATGGTAGTAATGACATTAAACTTAAATCTCAATCTGTCAAACAAGACAAATTGTTTGTCCTATAATAAACCAATTGCTTTTCACATAACTACTTAGAAAGACAAATGTCATTTTAAAAAAGCAGGCATATTACACTGGTATACCTTTGTTCCCAGTTCTACTTCACAGAGGAGTAGATCAGAAGCACCCAACATCTAAATGAAATTTATAAAATGGCAATTATCTCTGTTTCAGCACACAGTATTGTTATTTCTTTGCTAAATACAGCTGGTTTCCAAGAATCGATACACTCATTGCAGCTGGACAATGTTTATAGGCCTGTGGCAGAGGATGGTTTCCAAAGGAATTTAAATTTTGCAGGGAGTGGTTTTATATTCCAGGGCCCCAAGTTTGCTTTGTGATAGCGGTTTAGTTTCACTGTTGCTCAAGAAAGAAGCCCTCTGTTCAAGAGGGAAATGCAGAAGGTGTGAAGTGAACAAATAAAATGTTCAGTTCTCCATGCCTGGCACAGAGGACTAGGAATCAGGATGGCACAAAAGGAGACAAGACTGGATAAACAGCAAAGCTACAAATCCTGAACAAATCAGACACGTACTACTGGTTTGCATTCCCAGAATATAAATTAACACCTGGTAAGATGACTGTGTTTTTGAGATAAAATTTTGCTTTCCATGAATACGCACTAAAATGGGCTTAAAAATCTTTCCATAAACATTCCTATCCACTAATCTAATTGGTGGGAATGTGTTCAAAAAGTAAACATAGATGAAGGAAATTCACTGCTTTTATTCACTTAAAAGTGAGTATTTGCAGGTTTTTAAAGGTATTCCCTAAGGTCAATAACTAACTAAACAATCTTATTTTGTAAACAGCTGTGGTGCAGTAAAAAACGCCAGGCTCCAAAGGTCTTTGTGTGAAACTATCAACAAAATAATCTCAATTACGCTCAGAAGAACAAATATTTTTAGCAGTTGTTCTCCTCAACATGATAGACGCTTTCTGATGCTCCCTAGAAGACGTAGTTGAAAGTGAAGTTTATGTCAGCAGGGCACCTGCACGGGATCAAAGATTTCTGACTGCTTGGGATGTGCATGGATGTGAGCAAGGAGGGCTCAGGCCATCTTGCCAGACCCTGGATTGATTCAGGCTTTGAAGCTTCAAACCCGGCAGCTTCAGGGGAATTACTGCCTGCTCACAAGGGTGGAAGAGCTGTATCAAGCCCCTGGGACCAAGCCCAGCTCCAGGCACACTGCACACCTCAGGCAGACCTGCTGGCCCGAGCTCCCTCTGCTCTGTGTTTTGTGGTTTGGTTCTCTCAGGTGAAGCCAGAGCCAAACCCATGACACACTTCCTGCAGTTTTGCCCCACACCCAAATTACAGGGGGAGAGCTGCTGGATTTCTGAGCCAGGACACCAACTATCCCTGCAGAGCTGATCCTTGTCTATGAGGCCCCAGTTCACCTGTGAGCACTCCTGGAGCAGTTTGGCAGAAATGCTGTAACTGCTAAGCCCAGTCTCACTGAGGAGCAGCTCAGCTCTGTTCAGCTGAAGCAAGAGCAATCCTGAACAACCAAACGTGCAAATCCCAACCCAAACCACCTCAGACAGAAATCACCTCTGGCAGGCAGGCAGCTGCATTTCCAAATTTTTCTCTGTAGCTATGAAATTGAGACTTTAAAAGAAAAGCCTTCATACAACTGCTGCTTCCCTGCCAGCGCTGGCCCTGCAAAAACCCTGCTGCATATTGGGAAAGCTGCAGTGCCGTGCTGATGTGAAACATTTCCTCGGCTGCTGCCTCTGAAGGGTGTGCACAGCCCCCGTGCCAGGCTGTACAGCAGCACAGGATGAGTGCTTCCAGACCTTCACCAGCCACAAGCAATCGTGCCCAAACTCACCAGCCCAATTTCTGTGTCAATTCTGTCAGATTACTGCTGCTAAAGAAGGTACAGCTACCAAAACACAACTGTCTGCCCTGAGACTCCCACCCTTTTCAGTTCTTTGAAGAGGGGTATGTGTATATATATCGGGTTTTTTTAATCTATCATTGATTGGTGAATGCTCTGCTCATTGTTTGCCAAATTGCACAGGACCTGATGCAAAGCCCTCCTCAGTGCAGCGTTCAGAAGTCTCCAAGCATGAGTCAGTGTGAGCACTGCTGAAGGATGCAGAACCCTGCAAGTATTTTAACCTCTTGCTAATGGCCAGAGGGGGTGGGAGAAAGACGACAGATCCTAAATTCTCTGCTTTTGCTATCAATTCAAAGATGGGAGTCACTTATAAACATCCTTCATTATTCCCAATGATTAGTCGAAAAGAAAATCTTACCCCCACCATCCTTTTTTTTCTTCCCTTTTTTATTCTGACAGGATGGCTTTAATGGTCTTATTTTCTTCCCCTTTCATATTAGAGCAATTTGTGTACTGTCCATCCTGGATTTCTTGCAAGACACTATGGCAAGGATGGCAGAATGGGGCCTTAGACACAAATCTGAGAGCTTTTTTTGGTGTATGGTTTAACAATTCCTGCTTCAAATGAGGAACTGTGAATTCTCCCTTCCAACTCCCTTGGATTTCAATAAAAGCAAGCAGGAAAATACTGTAATTAGTCCCACCATTTCTGAACTGAAAAACATGAAGAAATTATTGCAGGTTACCATTTTTCAGCTCTTCAATTACTGTGGATGTCAAAATAAGAAAAACAATCCGTATTTATAGCAGTCTTAGCAGTCTGTTGATGGAACAAGTTTTTAAAACAAAAAAAAATTGTATTTTTTCAGCCTGTGAAAATGCCAACGCAGTCCCTTATTCTGTTATCTCACTATCTTATAGAAATCTATCAGCTGTTTTGCGCTTTTACTGCAAAAAGCAGATCTTAGTACAAGAGTTAGTACGTAGAGCTGAAGAGGTGAAACACAATTTGAGTATCTCATTTCCTTCACGGGGATTAAAATGTTGGTAAGGTTCCAGTATTTGTTGGAAACTCCTACTGGGCATTACTTCCTCCTCGTGCCCAAAATAAATTCCTCAAATATTAATCATTTGTGATAACAGCGTTGCTTTTTTATACCACTGACGCTGTTCCTACCTGTCAATCCCCCCCCAGCAGCAGGAGAGAGGAATTGCTATTGCTCCCATTTTTTTTCGTTCACCTGGTTAAATTCTGACACCGTACGGGATCCCGGGATATGCTTTGTTCTCTAAAAACCTGTCACAATCAGAAAACAGCCGAGACTCGAGCCGTGACACCTGTCAAGCACAGGCAACAACCGCAGCTCCCCACTTCCAGACGCGGTGTCCCGAGGGAAGCCCCCAGCCCCTTCCCCGGCTTTTCACCGCCGCCGGCGGGGCCTCCCCGGCTTCCCCCGCACCAGGCCCCGGCTCCGCTCTCCTTCCTCCCGCGGGAAACGACCTTGGCGGCGCCGGGGCCAGCCCCGATCCGCCCCGGCCGCCTCCCGCTCGGCAGGCGGCTCCGGGCCGAGCCCTTCCCCTCCCCGGGGTCTCGGAGGCGCCGGCCCCGCCTGCCCCGCCGTGGTTCCGCCGCCTGCGGCCGCCGCCCCCGCTCCCTGCGTGACCATCTCCCCGCCGCGCCCCCGCGCGCTTCCCATTGGCCGCCCGCCCCGTCAATCAACCCGACCCTCGCTGCCGATTGGCCGTCGGCCGGGCCGGCGCGCGGGTCCCACCCCGCGGGGCTCCCCCCGGCCCTCCCCGGCACTTGGCGGCGGAGTGTCCTCAGAAGACTCGCAGGGCCGGAGGGGCCGCTCCACCGCCGGCGGCCGGCCCGCGCTCCCATTGGCCGCCCCTCCTGCCAATCCGCCGGGCCGCGGCGCGCCGTTGGCTGTCGGGCGGGCGGGGGGCGGGGCGCTCCCCCCGCCCCCGCCCGCGCGGTGCCGCCCTGTGACCAACTCCCGTGTGTGAGTCACGGCAGCGCCGTCAATGCCGTGTGCGGGCGGGCGGCGCTGCCTGGGCTGCCCCGGCCCCCCTCCCCCGGCACAGGGCTGGCGGGCCGCACTTGTCACCGTGTCACATCCTCCCTGCCGCCTGCCGACCCGGCTCACCCTCCCCAGCTCGGCCGCCGCCCGGGGCCGCCGCGGCGGCATGGGATAGAGCCGGGCACAGCCGCCCTCGCCGCTGGTTTCACGTTGACCTCCCCGCGGTTTAAATCCTCCCCCGCGTGTCCCCCCCGCCGCCTCCTCGCCTCCCCCGCGGCCCCTCTCTCCGCCGAGCCCCCGCTCCCCCGGGCGCCTCCCTCGCCGGTCCTCGCCGCGGAGCCCCCGGAGCGGGTGAGTGCCAGGCACGGCCCTCCCGGGCTCGCTGAGGGGCTGGGGGTGCGGGGCGCGGGCCGGGGCGGCCCCCGACAACTGTTCCAAAGTTGGGGCATTCCCCTCCCGGCGCAGCCTGGCGCTGCCCGCTCGGATTGCTAAAGAAGGGGGGAAAAAACCATTGGTATAACCCCCCGGCATCGTTGCCAACTTCTAGTGCGTGTCGTGCTGCCGGCGAGTGTAATTTTGATTTTATTTTGGTTATCTTCCCCGCCCTGGTTGAGGCTGTGGTGAGGGTTGACGTGCGGGTATCCCGAAAGGCGCCCGGGTGGAACAGCCCCTCCATGCCGGGCTCTGGCCACTGTCCGTGCTGGAAAAGCGGGGAAAGGCTCCTTTTGTATTTCCAGGTGCTCCATCCTCTCTCCAGCCTGTCAGTGCTGGGTGTTTCGCTGTTACCTGGGCTTCGCTTGCCGTGGCAGGAACATGCGTGTTTGGAAGGGGGAAGCCGTGCTCCGCAACGGGGAGTTTTGGTGTTTTGGCTTGGTGTTGGTGGGAGCGCTTGATGTGAACTGGTTGTGTCTCTGTTTCACTGCTATTGATTTTCCTTTTCTTTTTTTTTTTTTTTTTTCCCTCAATGTATTTTTAGAACATGAATGTGGTGTATGTTGTCGTGTGCTGTACGTACAGAGCAGCTAAAATAAAGCAGAGGCATGGAAAACCCCAGCAAATACAGCAGTGCTTCCATGCACAGGGCATCCAAAGCCTCAGTACTCTGCCAGGTTTATTTATTAATATTAATTGCTCGATCTTTGTAATTTATATCATATGGAAACTAATTGCTGAATTGAAGGTTTACCAAACCTCACAGGTTTACCTCACAGGGCTCCAAAATCATCTCTCTCAGGCGTCTGAAAAATAAATCTGCTGATTTTTTGTTAAGAGGAAAGGCCAGCATCATTCTGGGAATCCTCCACATGAAGTTTCTCTTTTAAAAGGCAAGCACTCCTGTAAATAAGTCCTAGTAAAGAATGGCTTTACTCAGTGAGCACTCAAGTGTATGCAGAAGGTCAGTGAATTTCTAGAGAAAATTAAATCTTTACTAAATCTTGTCTTGCTTTTATCTATAAATAGAGGGAGGGAAACAAAATGAATCAGCTGTGAGATTAACATGAAATAGAACATCAGTCCTTTTCCCGAGGGGTAACTTGCCCATCATAACCTGAAAATTTCGGAAATTTTGCCCTTATGGGGAGGGGTCCTTCAACTGCAGTCTGTTGAATCAGTATGAAGTGGGCTTGTTTCTCCTCTGGAGCTGGCTTGGCACCAGTGTAACTTCATTACCAGAGCAGATTTGCATTAATGTGAGGAGCAATCCAGAAACTCACGTTTTGAGGAAGGCCCCTGTAGTAATGACGTGCCAAGTCGTGATTCCTCCCCTCGTCAGTCCCAATTACAGCGCCCTTACTCACTGTGAGTGGCACTTCACTGCGCAAGTGCTCCCTGCGATGCCTCTGTGACTCCTTGTGTACTACACTGCCAGTCTGGGTGAGCTGGAGTGGCGCTTGTTTTCCTCATCGCTGTTTTATTCCCTTGCCTTCAAATGACAACGTGCTGGATAACTGTTTTTTCCTTGAGCCGCGAAGAAAACTTCTGAGGATTAAATGTAAATCTGCTTTGTTAAGTGACCGTAGCAAAACCCCCCTGTTTGAGACTTCTGTGCTGCCAAGTGAAACGGGCAGGTAAGTTTTCTGTGTGCTTAGCTTTCTCTTGTTTCTACAGCAAGTAGGAAAAAGATTGGTGAAAAATTAATTATCTTGTCCTGAAATTCCTCTGCGCCTGTGGGATTCCACACCTGTATTCGGTGTTCAAGTTGGAGTTGTTTCCTAATTCCCCTCTGTCTCTAGAACCGCCCCCATTCCCCAAACATTCACATTGCATTGTTAAAGTGTTTGCTGTTGGAATGGCTGGCACAAGGATCAGGCCCCGGGCTGGTGTTCTTTTAAGCGGTTGATAATGACTTGGATGTGATGTTGTAGGAAGATAATATTATCTGGTGTGTCCATAGCTCAGATCCACTGTCTTACTACAGTCTCAGAAGAAAGCTCTGTGCTAAGCAGCGTGTAAAGAAAATGTCCAACAAAGCAGAATTGTCTTCTGCCTTTCTGTACTTATATATAAAATCTCTTGAAAGTTTGTTTGATACTCTTTCAGAACAAGACAAGATCCCTGCGTGTTTGTTTCATGTTTCCACTTCCTCCTATGACTCTGTTCATTGCTAAGCCTTTGTGTCACTGATTGAGATGTTATTGTAATTAACATTAATTATGCAAACTAGATTGTTTTTAGAGGCTCTCCAGCTCTGTATTGATACTGTCAACTTGTTTGTTTGTTGAACAAAAATCCACGGATTTCACCATTCTCGGAGGAAATAGATTAACCGACTCCAAGGTGATATATGCATGGGAAACCATAGCAAAATCAAGTTATATTAGCTCAAATGGCACACTGAATCTTGATGGATGTGGTGAACCGAGTATGGCTGGATCTGAGCTATCAAGGCAGGGCAAACAGGGGGAGCAGGAAAGGGGACTCTGGGTGCAGTCATTCGGGGAGGGTGTTTACACTGCAGAGTTCCATTACATTTTTTCCAGATAGACAGTACTAGGATCTATTGGGCCATATTCTGCCGTCCCTAATTGAATTAAACTCTCACTAAAATATACTGAAGCTTTCTGCTTGAATTTTTTTGAGAAATGGAGAAAAATGGCAGAGTTTAATTCATTAATTATTTAGGACGTTTTTGATTTTAGACTCAGAGAATTTGGTTTAGGAGGCATTCCAGGGTTGTCTTTTTAAAATAAAAGCTTAATAAAGATATCTTTGAAATATACATCCCTGTAGCAACGGTAGCATTTTATAATTTTTTTCACAATGTTAATTGTAGTGACATCCACAAAAGTCTCCATGTCTGATTCCGATCACCCTCTTGAAACCCTTCTGAGCTGAGAAGGATTTTAGAATTTCTCCCTGGAAGTCAAAATTGTTCCAATATTTGCATATTGTATTCTTGTGTACTCTTAGGAAGAAAAATAATAGAGGCGGGGAGAGTTTAAATGGGAATTGGTTGTCATGATATCACATCTGCAAATATATGCAGACTGGCAGATTATTCCCTGTCTTAAAAATCAAGTCTCTCTAACTTCTCATTTAAATAAGCAAAATTTGGTTTGCAGTTTGCTTTGGGTAATAAAAGAGATTTTTTTTTTGTTTCTACTTTTGGTGCAGTGGTCCTCTGGAAAGTTAGAAACAGTGCCCTGGGGCTCAGCGAAGTGGAGGGTGTATAATTATATGGGAAGGCTCCATAGCATCAGTGAATTAGCACTAGCAGCTGAGTGAGTTTGTTAAGTTGTAGAGATGGCATTATGGAAATCAATAAAATGCTGATTTCTTTTCCTTATTGCAGATTCTGTGTTAAAAGGAAAATATGCTATTTGTTTGTCTGCCTTTCATGTAGGCTTGCCAAAGCATTAGTTGGTATGGAAAGGCAGGTTTTTCAGCTCTGACAATCAGTAGTCGGGCTTGTTTTGTTTTGCTTTTTTTAAACACTTTTAAATCTTTATTTATTAGATTGTCTTCCAGAAATCACACTAACATCCTGGCCTGCGAGTGGCTTCACGTGTGTCTGTTTGTCAGGAGAGGCAAAAGGGAAGGTCACTTATTTTTCTTATGACATGCTCGTGTGGCATTGTCTGCTGTAGCCCAAATGCTCTATGTGCCTGATATTCCTGTTTCTGCTTTAAATGAAGCTCTCCCAAGGATTTGGAGGATACTGATGCTGAAATCCACATTCAAAATAAAAGAGAGAGTGACCTTAACTGTTTTCAGAGGTGTGTGTCAGGAGGAATGATATTAAGCACTGTAAGATGTACGATGTGCCTTGGCCTTTATTTCTTTGTCTCAAAGCTTCTCCTGCTTTTATACCAGAGAGACAAGTACCCAGATCATTCATCACACTGAGCTCTTACAGAGACATGACAGACCAACAGCCTTATGTTGCACGCTGTGGAACATGTACAGTGCATTAGTTCTGATGATCTATATAAAACATTTTAATTGGGAGGAGCTGTAAATGGCAACGGCTGTCTTCTAATCCAAGGGCTTGCTTTTTCTTCTCTTCTTCCTGATTGAAATGAAACTTAAGTTCACCATCAAGTTACTCTGTTTTAATGTAGCTGTATGCTATGACTCCTGATGAAATGGTTTGTTCATGCTGAGGTGAAGTTTGGGGGACCCCTCTGCCTTTGTGGTGGGTTTGCTGGACTTTCTGGAGCTAAGAAGGTCCAACCCTGCAGCTTCTTCAAGGATGCTGTGGCGAGCATCTGTTCTGTGACATGTGAGCAGCCTGTGTGACAGAGTTCAGATATCACAAGGCTTGTGGGGCACATTCTTGTACGAAGAGAAGCAGTCCAAAGTGCTGGGTGTACGATGCAGGCAACACTAAAGATCAGCAACCTGCAAAAGTAGTACTGTGGTTCATGGTGACGTTTCAGGGGGAATTCTGATGGAGGCGTGGTCCCAGCAAAGGTAAACTCAGGGGTCCAGCAGCACAGATAAAACAGCAGCCTTACTCTTATCTCTTTGGTAACCCAAACCTGTTTGCTGATAAACTGGCAAAATTATGTTTATAGTCTCCCTATGCTTTGTTTCTGCTAATCTCTAATTAAGTAGATCTAGGGAAGGCCAGCATGGTGCTTTTAGTGCTCAACTACAGCTTAGAAATGACACTCTGCTTTCTAATGATTACAAGCAGGTGAAGTGACAGGAAGGGCAGAGATGTTGGAGTAACGTGATCTGCAGTTAAATTCCTGATTCTCTAAAATATTTACCCATAGCTGTGGTGATCCCCAGTACTTCATAGCTGGCACTGCCCACGTGTGTCCAGTTAAGGACAGTTAAAAAGCACAGAAATACGGGGGGGAGGAGATTGGAAAAAAATGTAAAGAGATCTTGACTGAACCAGAACAAAACCTCTTTAGCTCCTACCATTTGAAATGAGGAGGAATCCCAAGAAATAACAAGGGTAAAATCTCTCACAACTGCAAAATTACTGTAGTGATTGTGACTCTGAAAAAGCAGGTTCTAGGTAGAGAAGGAATTGTAGTTACCCTGTGGTCTTGTCATAGCCTTGCTAATATGGTTAAAGCATTAGTTCTGAAAACAACTGCACTGAGACCTTGGAGTACTTTTCTTAAAAATGTACAAATCTATATTCATGTATTTTCTGTGGAGCAAAATAAAATACTGCATGTTGAATTACTTAATTCAATATTATTATTAGAAAAAAGAAATGCACCCTGATTTCCACCTGTCAAATGAAGTCAGATATTCCTGTGGATGCCTTTTTCTCCTTTATCTTTTTTTGAATTGAATTCCTTTTTCATTGTTGCTTTGATCCTTCCACTTCTTTCTGGATAATTTTTTTTCAATTTGTTATTGTTCCTTCTAGCCTTAATCAACTACCAGTGTTGCTGCTTGCCTATAGAATCGCGAGGTCCATGCTGAGGTGTGTCATGCCAGTAGTATTTGGTGTGCTCTGTCCTCAGCAAGGCAAAGGTTCACCCCTGCTGCCCTGTGAAGGCAGAGCCTGCTGGAGATGTGACTTGAGTCGGTGCAGTCATCTGGGAGGAGCCAGGGCCACAGCCAGAAATTATACCCAGGTGTCATCAGCTTCCAGGCACGTGCCCTGTGCTGTAGCAAAGCAGGTTTTTTTCTTCTTCTGTCCTTTGCAGAGCTCACTTTTTTTTTTTTTTTTTAGTTTGTTTTTCTGCTTCTCTTCATTTGGCCTTCTTTTCTAGTTTTGTCTTTCCTCCTCTGTAATATGTAATAGCTACTAATGGCCTCTCAAACTGCATCACAGGAGTGTTGAGGCTAGTGTGTTTTCCGTCATCCTGTCTGGAATATTTGGCTGTTGCCAAAGAAATTGAGATTAGAATCAGGGTCTCTTTGAGTTCCATGCACCAGAAGTGTATGTACGTGTGTTGAAGATACCAAAATACTGTTAAAAAAAAATCAAACAAGATTTGTAAAGTTAAAAAGCTAATACTTGTTTTGAGATGCAGTGTGAGAACTAAGGTATGAAATGATACAATGAATAAAGGCAAAGACTCAGCCTTTTTTAGAGAACCTTTAAACTATTAAAACTTTTTAAAGGAACATGTCAGTTCTTTGCTGAACCTACTCAACGGAAGGAAGGTGAGCCATCCCCCTTCCTGTGAGAGGGAACAAATCTGATAGGAAACTTCCAGAACAGAGCTGAGGTCTTTAGGCCTGGTGGAGGTGATGGCTGTTGCCTGATGTCAAGTGAGGGAAGTAGTGGCAGATAGGCAGTGGGAAAATGCCCAGGAACTGGCATTCAGCCAATCCAAGGAGGCTGTTTTAATTGTCCTTTGATTCAGAATATTTTTAATTTATTCTGTTTTCAGATATTTCAGCACAAATTCTAGAAAAGACAGCTTCTCTCTTTTCAGATTGGCAGATTTTGTAGCATGCCTATCTTGAAAAATCCAAAAAAGGGAGGAGGTAAAAAAGTAAATCTCAGATACAGTTTTCTTCTGTCCCTCCTTCCATGTTCAAAATGATATCTCATCTTGTTCTTATCCTTGTTCAGAATAAAAGCTGTGATAATCCATTTCCTTTGCTGTGATAATCCCTTGCCCAAATGTCCTGGTAGCATAATTTGATTGTGGTGCTTGGACAGCTATCATATCACTCCTACAAAGCTACAGTAATAGTTGTTGCAAACAACAATATAATCCAAGAAATCCAGAGTTAAAGTGCTTACAGCAGAGACTAATTGCCTGCTAGAGAGTATTACTGTATCTTCCTGATTGATGTCCCTCATTGGCCAAGACAGACTTGCAGATGAGTTCTTAACATATTATTTAACAAGATGGTAGTGCTCTGTGTTTAAATTGCTTGTTGTTGTGGGGCTTTTTTATTGCCCCTCCCCAGTGTGGGGTTCAGAACCTCCTTATTAGTTTTATGGGAAAGCCACAGATCCAGATTCCTTCTGGAACTATTGCAATGTGAGGGAACAAAGTGTAGGGATTTTTTCAAGAGCTGCTAAAGTAGCCTGTGCTCCTTGCCCAAGGAAAGTTAAGAGTCCTTATAGTCACTGGGGGTTTTGTGTGGTTTTTGTTTTATTTTTTATTTTTCCTTTGGCTTTTTTCCCACTGAAACCCTGATTCTGAAGGAGCTGGAGCAATTACCCAGCCTTTCTTACATCTTCCCATTCAGAAGAGGATGGAGTGGGAAAGAGGGTCTGCATTGGACCTCAGATGTTCTCTCTGGCCCCTTTGCCACCCCTAAGTCACACTATTTCAACCTGAAAAACATCAGAGGAAAAATTCCTGCTTGAACACTTTTTCCTGGCTTTAATGAGGGATTTTTACAAAGAGAGGAAATAGTGTTGGTGAATGCATCTAGCACCCTTTAGGAAAGGGTCACCACCACAGGGATGCTGCTGAAAAAGGATGCCACATCCTCCCAGACTCTGTACCAGGCCCTTTGAAAGGCTCCTATGAAATAAAGAAGCTATATAGCCAGTGTGTATGTATATTTCTGAAGGTTATGCTGGATTTCTGCCATGCCACAAACCCTGATTAGAATAATTTATAATAAAAAGTGATGCATGGATTCCAGAAATGGATAATGTGATGGGGGAAAGAGGGAGGTGAGTAGCAGAGAAAGCAAATCTGAAGGTTTTCCTGGTCCATAGATGTACCTCAAAGTATGGGTTTACTGCCACTGTCTGTAGGAAGAAGCTACAGTCCTAATTTTTGATGTCAGAAATGACTGTTATAAGGTTGGCTTAATATACATACTGTGCACTGCTGTTTGTTTATTTATTTATTTGCAGTAGGACTCGGGATATTTCAGGTACTTTCCAGGTGCTTACAGGTAATTTCTGCTCCAAGGACTTCACAAATCAGAGAGGCCAGAGGAAAGTAAATGGGTGGGAATTGAGTGCTGAGCAGCAGAACAGGATTCACAGGATGCAGGGCCCTTGAGAGCAGTGCAGGTGTGTGGCAGAGGTGCTGTGCAGGTAAGATGGGCAGGAGGATGCCTGCAGTGGCCTCCAGGAAAGAAACAGGCATTTGATGTGTCTGGAAAAAAGAGAGATCCTTTTGTTTTTCTTCTGCATTGTAAGTCAGTCTGTGGTCAGTTCAGAGCTCCCAGCTCCTGATCTCTCTCTTGGATCCTTTCCCCTGTATTTGTGATTGTGTGGTGTGGTGGCTTTGTAAGTGGAGTTATTCTGTCATGTTCTGTGCAGAGAAATGCTGTGAAGATGGGAGAGCAGGGGACTGAGGCACAAAGGTGTGTGCATGCAATGTGAGGCTTGACATGGCCAGGGAGAAGTGGCATTGGGGTTTTGCACAAGCATTCTTTGGGGCACAAAGTGTCATCATCTTCAGTTCATTTTTTTTTCTGTGATTAAGGCCCTGAGCATGCCTGTAACGCAAAACAGAAAACATAAAGAAAATGTTTTCTCTTCAGCCATCATTCTAGCATGCTTATGTGTGTATGAATCATTCCTCCTCCATCTGGAAGGATGAGATGCAGAGCTCTTTTCTAAGGAGGTATCTAAAGTACATCCTCATAGCAGCCAGCAATTGGCATGACAAAAGGGTTATAGCAAGTGGCTGGCACTTTTCCCATCCATCTTGCCACTGGAAACATAATGATTTGCAATGTGCTTGTTCTTCAGGCACCAGTGCGCAGAGCCAGTCCTTGGGACATGCAAACGGAAAAGTTGCATGTTGTTGGCTTTTGTTTGTGGCACCTCCTCAGCAGCCCGAAAACTGGGAAGAGGAAATAACACTGATAAACTGTTTTCCTTGATTTAAGCATGAGATGGAGTCAAAAGGAACAGTGGGGTACTCATGGAATGTCCCCAGGTGTAGGAAGATGGGCAGCAAGGCATCTGGCACTGCCAGTGTAACATAACATCAGGTGTGGGAGAAGACTGTGCTTTGCTTCTTACCTTGTATACTTTGCACAGAACAAGGAAAAACATAGTAGTGTTGAGTGCACAAGGAAAAAGGTCTGATTTTTAAAAATTTTATCTGTTGTTCATGTAAACTATCTTGTATGTATTTTGTCTTTCACTTGATTTGCAAGAAGGCCAAGGCCCTGAATCAATTAATTTAGTCTTAAGTGTTCCTGTGATGTCAAGAAAGGGTTTTACTGTGCTTTTTTTTGGGGTAGAGAAGTGTTTAATGTGGTGTCAAAACAGGCAGTAGAAAGAAGTGCTCCTAAATCTCAGTGCCCTGTTTTAACAACTCAATTCTTACATTTCTCTTCTACTGACCATGACTGGAAATGACTTTGTCTTGTGAGCAGTGGCCAGCTCTGTATGTAGTTCAAATGTAGAAACTGAGTGTTCTTCTGCTGAAGCTCCTTGGGACACTCTTGAAAGTCAACAAATGCATGTCCATGGGACTGGACATGTCTTTGCTGCTTCCTTCTTTTGAACAGGGGTTGGAGATGAGGTAGGAGCACCCAGGATTCATTGCCTGGCGGGGGTCTTTGGTGCAGTAATGAGCTTGTGTTTTGGACCAGTTGTTCTCAGAGCTGGGACCAGTGGCCTTTCCTCCCTGGGGAGTGCCTCTGCGGACAGGAAATGCCTCTCTGCCCCCCATTCCTGCTCTGCTTTTTCACCACTGTCTGTTCAGCAAGGCAGGCTCATTTTTGCTGCAGGAGCTGAGAGGATTTCTCCACCTCACGCAGGATAGTCTGGAGGTTTAGGGCACTGCTCCTGCAGGACCTCAGCTGACTTGGATCACAGTGGGAATGGCAGGGAGGAAATCACCAGCCTGTCTTACTGGAGAGCACCAAGTCCTGCTGTGCTGCATGGAGAATGCAGGCTGCTTAGTGCCTTGTGTATGAAGCACTTCAGCTTTTTGAAGGACAGGTTCTTGCCTTAGTGTATGGATGGAGAAACTTCCTTTCTGCTTCTTTGCAAAGGGTGGGTTCAACATGCAGCCCTGTTCTTGGCATCTCTTATGAGCTGACTCTGCACAGTGACGTGCTGACCTCAGGAGTTCAAAGTACTGTCCTCTTCCTTGGTATGCTTTGGGTTTGGGGTAGGTGGAGATGGCTGGTGGGTCTGCAGGCTTTCTGCAGCAGGGCTCCTGTTCTGAGGTAAGAACAGCCATGCCCCTTTCCTTTGGAGATGTTGTGGCTGCAGGCAGGGACTGCGAAACCCTCCTGTGCCACTGTGTGTATCCCTGTCTGCTGCCTCCCAAAGTGCTTTTAGGGGGCTGCTCTGGATCTGGGATGTAAAATGTCCCAGAAAGCCATTCTGCCCTGGAGAGTGAAATACTCTTGCATATTAGGGCACACTGTTGGACTTTGTATCTGGGAGAGCTTTTCTTTGACTATATCTCAAGCTTCTGTGTTTATCTTTTTTCAGATACATGATAGCCCCGAGAAGACCCTTCAGGCAGAGATGCTTTGTTACTTTCTTTGCCTTCATAATTGCTGTTTGTAGTATGGTGCAATAAACACAATTAGCATTTTTGGCTTATTTCAGGGTGTGTGCTTGCATGTGAAAAGGATTGGATATGTTAACTCTGCCATCTCTCTTACCTGTGCCTGAGATATGATCTGATTATGATCTTTCCTGATACATTACAGCTTTGGAAAGGAAGTAACACTCCCTATACTTTTAGAAACATTTCAGTAGCTTGATTCAGTATGGAGTACATTGGTATCAGGGATAAGGGGTGTTACATTCAGTCTCTTGTTTTGAAAACTGGCCTCTGGATCCTGCAGAGCACTGTCAGCAGGTGGAGGATGTTCGCATTGCACACTTCACCTGCAGTGTCCAGCTGGGACATGCTCCATGTGTATAAATGCAGTTTTGCTTTTCTCTGTGTCATGGGTCAGAGTTTACAGTCTGGGGACCCCTGAGGCAGAAGAATTGCTCTGCCATGTGTGTGTGAGTACACTCAGCAGGTGTCATTTGTCCTGTAGTGTTTGGTATTTTCTAGCCCAGGTCAGCTGTGGGTATTTCCACTTTTTGAGAGGCTGAAGACCAGGTTCCCATGAGCTAAATTGTGCCTAGGGCTCTGTGCTTGGAGACCAGGAGTCAGATGGAAGGAAATAAAAGATACAGTGACTTAGGTGCAATTTAGGACATGTGAATCTGGCTCCTCCTCTCTTGAAATACCAGGGTGCCAGCAGCATCTGATGTAGGAAGCTGCTAGGAACAGGCCAGGCCAGTGAACCTATTTCACTTTCCAAAGTATTTCTAAACATCCCAAGCTACACTTCGCACCTTTAGCCATTTTGAATTCTCAAGGCAATCCCTTCAATGTTAGGCAGAGCAAAGAACCTGATCCAAGCAGCGCTGCTGATTACTGGAAATGTCCTGACATCTCACTTTACCCTCTGGGGAGTAACTGGAGGGGTGGGGGAGAGGCCTGGAGCTGTGTTAGTACATGTGTTGTTTTCTGCCTCTGGGGAGTTTTGTTGTTGTGCATTCTCTTGTTTTTCCATCTTACACAAAATCTGAAAGCTTGTGTTGCAGCTGTGGCCTAGAAGGAGCAGTCAATGCTCTGTTACCCATCAGCACCAGACAGACCTGGTGATGAATGAGGGGGAATTTTGGGCTCTGGGACAGGGATGCTGAGGTTGCTTTGCAGCCTTCCGAGCGTGCTGGGCTGTGGGGGACTGAGCCCTGTCAGGCTTTGTGACTGTGGCCACAAGGAGTGTGATCTCTCCCTGTGATGGCCCTGGTAATCTCTGACTATCAGTCATCCTCTTCTCATTTGGAGGAACTTTGACTTAATGAGAGATCCAGCAGCTTGAGTCACTTCTGCTTGAAGGTACTGAGCTCTATGAGTACTGTAGAATATCGTATCCTAAGTTTGTGAGCCCTTCTGAGTGTAATGCAGTGCTGTTCTTGGAATGGTTTGTTTCAACTGTGGGGCCAGTTTAAATAGAACTATTGAAGTATATGTTGCTGTTCATCATACATCAAAAGTGAAGTTCAGTGAATAATGAGTTACCACAGGGCACCACAAGATAAGAACTCATCATAGCTTTGCAATAAATGGCAATGCCATTAAAAGGAAAAAAAAAAAAAAAGCAAGAGTTTTTGTCTATAAGCTTAATTGGAAAAGCCAGGAATCTTAACTGGAGAATCTTAGCATGCTGACCAGCTGAAATATATTGTAATAAGAGCAAATTTATGTGTGCAGAGGGTGTCCAAGATTTTGATTGCTGCATGAGACACGTAGCTTTGGGATATTTTCCTATGTATGCCTTTTGTGTAGATAAGTGACGGTACCTGATTTTTGGTCCTGGAGGGAAAATGTACACCCTTATTAATGAGCACCTTTCCAAGATGCAGCAGTTGTCATTAAAACTCAACAGTAGACCATGGAGCTGAATTTGGCAGGTGGGGACTTTTTTTTCCCCTTAAACTTTTAATGGCAATGACTTGCAGTTAAGTCATGCTGTAGTTTTAAAGTGTACGAGTCACTTTGGCTCATTTATGTTCTCATTCAGGTTTCTAATGTGCACACAGAGGCAGCTGCTCTCTGGGATTGCTGATAATATGGAATACAGTGAGGATGGCCAGCCCTTGGTGTGTACAGGGATATCAGGCACTCCCTCTTTCACTGAGTTTTGCAGCAAAGCCACTATGCTCCAGTTTCCTTATCTGCAGAATGTGGCCCCACCCTGCAGTTTATAAAATATGTTAAATAAAAAAATTTAAGAGGAATGATGTGCAAGATTCATGTCACTTTTCCCTTTGTGGTGCTTACTTTAACTTACTGCTTTTAGCAAGCAGAATCACTGTACCACAGTGGTCTCAGGCACGGTTGAGCAGGACACCACGATCTGCCCATCTGCAGCAGCTCTTCTGGAAAGGTCTCATCCGCAGGAGCCCTTGTTTGCTCTTAAGGATGAAATGCAATTGAGCATCTGGTGAAGTCTGCTCTATGGTAGCAATTAATTATAAATATATACCTGGGGATTTTTTAATCATTAGTCTTAAATTGATTATTTCCTACCAGTTGTAGGACTCCAAAGAACTGCTTTTTCTTCCATAAGAAAAAATATCTATTTGGTGGGCAAATGCAATGCTACAGGTAAGATATGGCAACAATAATGCATGAAGAGCAGTGTGAGGAAAAACACAACTTCCTTCTCTGTGGTGTTCCTGATTTTTTTTTTCCCTCTAATTATATGGAGTTGGAAGAGTGAGCTGGTAGGATATGAATGTTGCCATCCAATAATAAGAGTTGTGGTCATGGGTGCCATGCAGGCATGAAGCTTCAAGAGACTGTGATGTGTTTTGGGAGACAGACCAGGAGTAATTCAGGCCTGCATATGGCTTTCTCTGGTAGAAAGGTGAGTTAAGGGAATGTCTGCAAAGCTAGGGCCCAAAGCTGGAATTGTGCTCCCTATTCCAGTTAAACCAATGTGTAAACAAACCAGTTCATGATGTTCCCATTAATTTGGGCTGCTTACCTTTCCAGTTTTTCTAGCTTGTGATTTGAGCAGAATGAGCCAGTAGGAAAAATGACAGTCTGAAACCGGCTTGGCTTGTCTCTGGCTGTCCCCAGAAAGCCAGTTCCTTTTTTACCACCAAAATAGGGCCTGGCTCATAGCTATTGTTCAGGACACCTGAGACAGCAAGATCATCTGCCACTGCCTAGAAAAGGATAGCAAGGAAAAACTTTCAGTCCTTTGCCAGCCCCTTCTGCATCTTTCTACCTGCTAAGGCCTTTCTCCACTGCACAAATGGTGTAGCAGCTGTGGCTTGAAAATCCCTGGGGCTTTCCCCTCACCCTGGGATATTTGACTGTGTCCAGCCCTGGCACCTTTACAGGCACAGGCAGCAGAAGCTGTGTGTGGGGCCAGTGTCACTTCTGTGCCTCTTCCAGCACAGGCACACTGTACAAAGCAGGCTGGCCCCTGGGATGACAGGTTGTGCCATTTGTCTGACTTGAGGCCTTCAGGCCTGCAATGAAGGCATTTTGTCCCTGAAAAAGGGAATACCATAAAGAAGCCTTTCCTTTTTAATGGAGAACCAAAACTTGGGTTCCTGAGGGATCTCAGGGACCAGTTGAAGTAGGTTTTCCCACTGTGTTTGAGGGGGAATGGTAAGGAGAAGGAGACTGGGTTCTCAGTACAGCATTTCATTTGATTGTGTAACTCCAGTGCAGCATGCTCGTGACGTGTGTTTCTGACTTCACCAAGAACCACTGAAGGTGCAAAGCCCCTCAGTGTCCTCTCTGTTCCAGGAAGTCCAGACAAGCTTCTGGCTAAGCAGTCAATGAGTCCACAGAGTCCCTTTGGTGTTTTGATGCCTGTGGAAAGAATAGTTGGCAGTAGAACTAATTTTCTAGCTTTTGTTGCTGACTGTGACAAAAAAAAAAAGCTTTCTTGATCTGCAATGATGCCAAGGCTGTGTGCAGGATGGAGAATGTAGCCAGTGGTCTTTCCCTGGTGCCTTGCATCTTTGGAAAAAGATTTTTTTTGGTGTTAAAGTAGACCGTAAGCTTCCATGGGATCTGGTTGAATTCAGAGGTCTGCAGCTGAGATCTGGGGGCTGCCTTCTGGTCAGGCTCACTTTACCATCAATTTTTAAATGGCTCTGCATGGGGCAGTAGTAGAGATTGTGATGTTCTGTATTCTCACACATCACTCCATGCTTTGGTATGCTGCCTGTGTATCAGTGGATGCAGTTGGGATGTTTCCCTACTGAAAGTGTTTCCTTTTTTCCCTTGGTATTGCTAGAAGCCATTTTCAAATACATTTTACCAGACAAAACAAAATGAAACCTGTGAATCCCAAACCCCAAGATTTACTGTAGGCTCTAGTGGGAGAAATGAAAACAGATTGCAAACTCCCAGAAGGTTGTTTGAATGCTCTGTGAGGAATACCACCTGAGAAAGGGGTATTCTTGCTTCTTCAGAGAGAACAAGAGATCAGTTGGGACCATTTTCTCTAGCCTTACGTAGCAGTGTAAAAAGAATTCATGGGAATTTTGGTTTTGACTAGTAAGCAAGTTGGGGAGTAGCAATAGAAGTTATTAGAGCCATGATTAACTGTGTTGCTTTTGATCTTGTGGCTGAATCAAAACTGGATTGGTTTGACCCGAAACATGAAAAGTTTCTTTTGCTAACATTAAGATTTGCTAAAATCAAGATTTTGGCTAATCTTAAACCCAAGTATTTTATATTGTCTGAAGTCCTTTAGGTTAAAGAGTGATTGAAAACAGTTTTCTAGTTTCAAGGAAACAAGAATCTTTGTGGTTATTCACTGAATTCAAATTTATTTCAGTCCTCTTGGATCCTCATTTTGCTGAATATAACTTGGGAGAGGAAATGGAGCTGCAGTTCCCCCACTGTCTCTCTTGTATCTTGAGAATGAAATCACAACTGTTCAGCTCCCTTTTTCAAAGCAGTGCTGCACACATCTCTGTGATAGTCCTTCAGACCAAAAAACTTCCCAGCATTGATAACAGACAGACAAAACTGAAAGTCTGTCACAGTGAGAAACAGAGCTTTTTTTCCCCCCAAAGAGCAGTGTGCATGTAGAAGGCAAGTGAAAATTATCCCCTAATGAAAAAGCAGTAAAATTGCTGAAGAGCACAGCTAAACAAAGGTCAAACTGCAGTCTGAATGGAGACAGAGGCTAAACCTGTTTGCAGGACATACAGAGAGCAGTATGAAATGTAGGTAACCAGCCCAAGGACTGTTACAATGCACAGATAATGCATATATGTGTAGGTAATACATGCAATCATAGTTCTTGAAAGCTTGTAGTCAGAACAGATTGCAAAGCACAGAATCCACACAGGAGTTAAAAAATTTGTAGCTGCAGAGCGTAATACCAAGGTCACCACAGAAACAGAGCATTTTTTTCAAGAACAAAAGAGGCATATCAAGGAATAGTGGATTAAAGGAGTTGTGTGAGATACTGATACAGGTCCTGGCATTCCAGCAGTGTGTATGATCCATGCCGCATCCCACTTTTCCCTGAGATATGAAGGAAAAGGTGGAGGGGTAAAAGTAAGGGTTGACAATTCAATGTAGTTATCAAGCAAGTTATTAGCATATGGTTCTGGTGTACAGAAATAAATGTTATTTTGAACTGTTGTCTGTATACAGAAAGTCTGTATGAAGCCACATTGAGAGTGTGGTTACATGGGGAAGGTACAGAGATGAGGAGGCTTCCAAAAGAGGAAATCATGTCTAGACTTCAAAATGCCAGTTCTCAGTTTTGTTTTAGGTGGTGATATCCTGTCTGGTATCTTTGAGGAGAAATAATTGAGAGGAAACAGTCAGTGACATATAAGGAGGTGCTTTGTATCATTTCAGAGTGAAAGATCCTAAACTTTTATATTGAAAATTGTCACCAACCCTCAAAATTTGTCACATGAGAAAGGCAGCATGTATTTTATTGTCTGATAGAGCATCAATTTAATACCACTGGCCAGCAGCGATGCAAAGTGTTCTTGTGAAGGCTGTCTGCAAAGTCTTGACTAACTTGCATGCTGTAATCAGTGTGCCTTCTTCATAAATTTTTATGTTAAATATTTTGGGTTTTTTCAGGTTTAACTGTCCTAGGAGTTGGAATGGTTATGCTGATTCTCAGCTTGGTGTTTTTATAGTTAACTTGATAAATGTAAGTAAAATATAGAACATTTGACCTACAGAGTAAAGTTCACTGTTTCTAATAGTTCAAATTAAGTTTCCCCACTTTTGCATATTTTCTATGTTCACTGTACTTCTGATGTTGAGAGAGGGATCTCAAACTCAGTACTTCCCTAAATGAAGAGGAAAATAATTATTTATGTTGTTTGTGGTTAACCTACAGAGCAGTATTAATGGTCTGTAAAACCTCTTCAGATAATTGACTCAATAGAAACTTTTGAAAAATTATTTAAACTTGAAAGAAAAGTTCCATGGGAACAGAGGACAAGATGGAGTTAAAATCATCAGGAGGGTGAGTTGGTGTGTAGGTGAAGATCCTTTTGTAATACATTCATGGGAAGTAAGAAGGCAGAGGAGTGTGTATTTAGGTGCTAAGGGGAAGAATCCATTAAGTGGAACCAAAAATCTTCAGTACAGTTAATTTTTTCACCCAGATGACAGTGGCAGTCCATGCTTCGATGCAAATACTGGAAACTTCACCTGAGGTGCCAATAATTGCTTTTTGTATTCCTCAAATTCAAATATGCTCGAGTGTTTTCCCAGGCAAAAATGGCAGTGTAGTACTTAAAACTTGAAACAGAATCTTACAGCCATTGAGATAATTATAATTGTGCCATATGAAAGTTGTGCTTGAAAGCAGGATTTTATGCCATTGTGTAATGTGTTCCTTTACAGAGAATAGCGTAAATTAATAAAAAGTCATGAAAAAATCACACAGGTTGGATTTTTTTTTTCCTCTGGACTATTAATAATTTTGGATATTTTGATACAGAAAATTCAATTAAGTAATTGTACTTATACCTGGGCCAGGGCTTTCATAGTCTTAGAAGTGGAAGGCAATGAAGTTTCTCTGAAAGCTTATATAGTCCTTGTAAAACTTGGCTATTTCTTCTGTTCTGTCAAGTATTTAAATTTTCACCTCAATCCTTTTAAGGATGGACAGGCATTAGGGTTTTTAAAAATTATGTGACTGTGTAAACTTCTTTGCAGGGATTTTAAGGGCATCATAAGCTTATAATTATGTTTTCATCCATACTGTGATCGTTCTTACAAGAAAACTGGCAGCATTTCCCTCTCTGTGCATTTCTCAGAGAAGATGAAGTGCTGTATTTTTTTTTCTGCCATTGTTTTTATTTCTGGTATCTGAGTGGAAAATAAAACCAGTGTCTTTTCCCCACGTTTGTGTGTGCCCACCGGCAGACACACACGCACACAGACACACACAAGGAATTCTCGCCTGTGCGCAGCCAGAAGGGGCTGGACCCGGCTGTCTTCAGCTCAGTGGAAATTGGCACCGTCCCATCTGCAGTAAACAACAGCCTGACGTCAGCTCTCGCAGCGGTGATAGCAGCACAACTTGAGAGATTTTTCAACTGGCCGAGCTGTTGAAAGGCTATCGCTGGGTTTGATAATCTCTGGCTGCACTTGAGAGGATTTGGTGCAAAGGTGGGGGGAGAAATGGTTGGTTAATGACAGAAATAATAGAGCAGTTCCTGATAACTTCTTATGGGGTGGAGAGGTGATTTTTAAGTCTTACACCAGAGCGTATTTTGATTCCCAGCTCATCAGCTGCAGTCGTTCTCTCCAGGTTCTGAAATCCTGGCTGCTCTGTAGAATTCACATTTGTGCCCTGTTGGAAGTTGGAGAACAAGTCAAGTGCTGTGGAACAGTCAATCAAGCAGATGATGAAATTTGACTTTTCTAATGTGTTGAATTAAGCACTTTTATTATGATTTCAATTCCTGATGTTTGCTTTATTCGGCGTAGACGAGTTCAAAGAACCTGAGCCTGGCAATGCTAAGATTTTTGCTGGTTTCTGTATATTCCATTTCTATTAGCAAGATATAAGTCATTGAGGCCCCACATTGTGGCCACAACACCCAGAAAAGGTTTATTGAAAGATACTTGGTTATTCATCATTATCAAATTGAGCTAGAATAAAGGGACCATTTTGTGGTACTGGTTTCAGATAAGGATTCAGAAAAGTACCTGTTTTCCTGAAGTGCTGCAAGCTCCTTGACTGCAAAGTTAGTGAAGACTGTTGCATTTCTGAAACAGAGCCACTATGACTTAAATTTAATTACAGCTGGTTCTCCTCATAACCCGACAGTTGAAAGAGACTTTTCTATTGTTCAGTACTACCGCTGAAAACACATTTCCATTATGAACTTAGAGTCCTCCTATGCCAAAATCAACAGTTAAAAATGAATGGTTTGCTCTGGTAACAGGAAAAACAAACATGAAAATCATTGTGTTGTGTGACAGAAAATCAGAATGTTAAAGTAAAAGAAGTTGATAAACCTATAAGAATAACTATCTGATGGGCTGTTCTTGAATCAAAGACACTTCCAAGCAAGTATTTCAAGGACATAAATAATAGTGCATCAACTTCTGCTTTGTTTCTTGTATGGCTGCAAAGATAGCAAAAAGTTCATGTTCCATTTAGGTCCTGTCACCAGGGATTTAAGAGTTTTGTGAAACCCTGGAAAGGAATGTGAATATCTGCCAATATTAACATTTTCTAATGTACACATTTTTACATCTGCTTTTAGGGTACATTCAGACTAGGTTAATCATAAAGTCTGTCTTAGCAGGGAGGGACAAGAATGCAAGAGGGAAAGAAAAATTGGACTCTTTCTAGGACTATGCCTGCCCTGTTAGCAGTCTTTTGAGGCTTTTGACCAAATTTGATGGGGAGGCACAAGTCTCAAAAGTTCACAGCTTCTGTGAAAGTGGGCAAGAAAGCGAGGACCTGTCTGAGCCTACACTCCTGGGTGAATTCATAGTCACTGAATATCTCAGAATGATACAACTGGGATTGCTGATCTTTCAGAGGGGAAGGAATGGGTGAGCAATGGGTCTTTAAAAACCAGGGAAGTCCTGGATTTCTGGGAGTCTGACTGTCCTTGGAGACTCATGTGGCTACTTGACATCCTGTCCCCAGAGGGGCTGGCATGTGGCAGGGCCTGACTGTGCTTGATTTATGAGAAAAGCCCAGGACAATTTTAGACCAAAAGCCAAGCTGTCAGAAAGCTTGTGCTTGAGAGCTTGCAGTAGCAGAATGGTTGACAGCTCAGGTAAGGAATTTGTTCAAGAGAAGTTGGCTGGAGCAAAACTCTCAGACTTCCTACACTTCAGGGCCAACATGCAACTCCAGGATCACAGCTTTGGCCCTGTGCAAACGTGAACTTGCCAGCATGTAGGAGAGGGCAGACCTCTTCAGCTGTCCTTCCTAGGCCGGTGTGACTCAGGCTGGGCACCATGACCTGTATACAAACTTGGGAACAGGTTGCCTTAGGTCTGTTTATGACCTCTTTCCTTCTCTGTGGTGGTAGGCTCTGAGACAATGCCTTCCCTGCAGCCTGCCTCCTTTTCTGGGCTTATGCCTGCAAAGGGAAAACTGGCACTTGTAGCCCTGTGAAATTTTTACAGTGGCTGTAGCTGAGCAGGGGTCTCATCCTAGGTCACTTCAGCAGTACTGAGTATTTGTCACAACCCTGAGCAGAACTTCCCCTTCCAAAAACCAAGCCAGCAGCTCACAAGGGTAGTTAATCTCTCAGCTGCAGCCTCCCTGAAGATGATGTTAGACCATAACTGGGAGGAGATGTGCAGTAGGAAAGGTTCTTTATGTTGTTGTTTTGGGTTTTTTTTTCTCCTTGCTTGCTTTTGCTGTGTTTCATCTCATTTAACCAGCCTGCTAGTGCTCTAAATAGGGAGATGAGGTGCTGGGAAAGGTCTGTACTTTTCTCTCTGCCTCCAAGTGGGTAACACTTGCATTTGCTGCCCGAGGTAAGAGTTAGCCAGAGCTGCTCACACTAGCCTTGACCTAACCCAGAAGCCAGAGACATGTTGTAGCATGTCTCCTCTTGCTGGAAACCTGCAGAATGGCTTTGGGATTCTCAGCCCTGCTTGTCTCTGCATGTAACAAAGTCTGCTGAGTGGCTGCTGAGGTTATGGTTCACTCTGTATCAAGAAAAGTTACATTTGGCTTTAGAGTGGCTCGGTATCCAATAATGCACATTTATAATCAATTTTAAAAGATCTTGAATTTGCTTTTGGTTTTATGGAAATAACTGTAAAAAGGCTCCCAAATAGGCTGGTTTGCTATCAAGATGTGATTTTGGAATGGCTTTGTCATGCATCTTGAAAGGTATTATCCTTCCCCAAAGATTCAGAAATACCTTGTGGTTAGCCCCTTCAAAGTAACGTGTCAAGGCTTCTAAAGAAATGATGCTGAGGGCATCCTTTTGCTCTTAGATGATTTTGGATCCTTGCAGGTTGATATTTTCAAATTTTTGTTGAACATAAAGAGCTAAAAAATAAAAAAAAAAGTAGTAAAGCTGAAGTTCTTTTTTAGTGACTGCTCAGTACTTGGAAATGTTACATGCTCCTGCCCTTGCTCCTTCTGTGCTCCTCAAATGTTACAACTTTTCTGAATAGTAAGGAATCATCATAAGGATGGCTTTTCCCCATGCTTGATCACAATGTGAGATGCAATGCACAAATAGCTCTGGGCAAGACTGAGGGAGGGAGGATTCTTACCAGCCTCAGCCACTGGAGCCTTGCAAGAGCTGCTCCCAAACCTGTTCTGTGTCTGCTACAGCACACACATTAGTGACTTTAATGCAGCAGAGGGCAGTCCCCAGTAAATTTTGGGGATTTGGGGTTTTCTTGTTTAAGACACTTCTACAAAGTGAAGGAGCAAAATAACTTTGCAGCTCGCATTGACTTTATCTAAACTAAAAAAAACTAAAGACATTTTCCAGGCATGGTTTCCTACCTTGGCCATATCCTCACATCTTACTGTATAAAATATGTTCAGCTGAAGAGACCAGCAAGGGAGGCACAGTGATCCTGTTTCACAGCTTAGAGATGGCCACCACAGCTTGCTCCTTCCTTTTTCTATCCTCTCTGATTATTTCTCCCTAGTGGGCAGGGATTCCTTCGGAGCGTGTGATGCCTTTGCATCCTCCCTTGTTCGTGTCTCATTGAACGTGACCCGTCCCACCCAGAGGGATCCCTGAGTTCCCCACAGGCATTTCATCACACTGGAAAGGTTCTCCTTCTTGTTTGGTCACTTTAAGGGTGGTGTGAAGCACAGGAAATTTACTGATGTCTTCTTGTTGGCAATGCCATGCCAGCCCATCATGGAGAAAGAAATCAAGAAAACCAGAACAGGGGGTGGGGTAGACTGATGCGCAGGAGAGTTTGGACTTTTATGATCTACACTGAGCAGAACAGGGATTTGTGTGCTATTTGGACAGTTGGGTAAAACGCGCAGCCCTCTGTTCAGCTCCATGGTACTGCTGTTCCCTGTTGAGGCCCCCCACTTTTACCTGTGCAAATTCCTTGTGGATTTTTTGTCGCCTGAAATAAAATAGCGTGATTTGGGAGGGCAAAAAAACCACAAAAAAACCCCATAAAAAAAAAACCAAAACCACGCCCAAACACACATTAAAAAAAGTTCTTGCAACTGAAATGTGTGTTTGTACCACTAAAAACTCAGTTTTCTCATTACTACAATAACGCGTTGATTTGAAATGGCTGAGTGGCTTTAATTATAATGCTGATTTTATTTTCCTTTTTGGTAGCAATAGTAGTCAAGCAATGGCACGCCGACAAAGGCAGCTTTGAAGGAGCAGCAATGCTGAGAGGTGCCGTCCTGCTCCCTCCCCCCAGCCCCATCTCCCAACTCCTGACAAAGAAAACAAGTCGCTGCCTCTTCAAGACTTTTCTTGTCCTTTCTGTTCGTGACAGGCGTAAGTGTTAGTAACATCTGCTGGCCCGAGCTCGCTTCCTCCTGCTGTGCCGGGCTCTGGCAGGGCCGTGCGGAGGAGCAGGAGCCGTGCCAAGCACGGAGCGCGGTGTGCCGAGCCAGCGCTGAGCGCAGCGGCCGGGCTGTGCCGGCGATCGCCGGGCACGGGCTCCGCGCGCCTGGCCGGGGCTGCCCGGCCCCGCCTGCCTTCTCCGGCCCCGGCTCTCGCTAGTGGGAGCCTTGCTGGCTTCTGCTCCTGGTGGGTAATGAGTGTTATTTCAAGTGAAATAGCCCAGGGGGATAAACAGATCAGCATGTGAATCTGATCACATCTTCTGTGAGCTTTGACTTAGAAAGTTACTGTAAGTTAGATGTTACAGAGAATGCTTTTCTTTCACAATTTATTCTTTATCTTGTTTCTGCCTTTCAAAAATATTCTGTGGTTCACTAGGTGGTGGGGTTTTTAGTGTTTTTTTCCCCTTTACTGTCAGATTTCCTTGGTTTTGGCAGTATTTTCCAGAGCAACCTGAAGGGAAAGTATATATGTATATAATTTCACAGGGACATAGAATCTGTAAATGCAGATGCAGACCCTGCTTTATTTTGTAATTATTTTGTAATTTTATAATTATTTGTAAAAATATCAGGGTTGGATAGCTTTCCCTTTGGATAAAATGGACAAAAAGTATTTGGGTTTTGCTTTTTTAAAGTAAGACATAGGGTTTATCTTCCTATGACTGGTTGGTTGAATACTTTTAATTTTTTTAATCAAATTAAAAAAATAATTAAAGGGATATGTGGAGATTTGGTCTATTTCATGTCACATGTGAGGTCAATGGGGAAAATTATGTGCATCTAAGAGTAAAATTTATCTCAGACTTGTCAGCTCCTAACAAGTCATGATCTTGCTACTTGCTCTTAGGTTGGCAGTAATGTGATGCTGTGCTTCAGATTTGTTTTTTGGGGGATGGACGGGGAGTTCCTGAGACTATTTTATGTGCCATTTCCCAATGAGAGAATTTTTGAAGATTCTTGTAATGATTTATCTGGATATTTTCTTCTAACAACATTGAAAGGCAGCCTTAAGTTACACTATCCTATACTTCAATCAGCCTTATAGAATAATCCAGTTGTTTCTTCCTTCCGAGTACACAAAGAGTGAGTGTGGCAATGGTCCTGGAGCCTGCAGGCAACTGCAACAGAAAAGGACTTCCGTGGTTTGCTTTTGCTTTCTCTTCCTGTCCCCTCCATTTTCATATATGTTTTTGAGAAGGCTGAGTTTCTGATAGACTACCTAGTGCAAGACCAGGGGAAAGTGAAACTGTGTTTTGGGGCTTGTTTTGTTCTTTTGGTTTTCATATAGTGTTCTGTCAAAGACACTGTTCTCTAATATTACAAACAACCCAGTGGATGGAAAAATTAAAGATGTCAGTCAATAAAAATCAAAATCTGAACTTTATCTGTAGGAAATACTAATGAGAGAGAAGCTGGGTATGTCGCCCCCTCAGCCCTGCCCCCTGCAAAATGCCAAGCATCATCACTCTGGCATCATTTAGAAGTAACTTTGTAGTACTTCTAAGTAGCTGAAAGTGAAAAGATTAGAAATCAGGTTGATGATACAGTTTCTTTTCAAATGCTTTCTCTAAATGTTCAATACTGTGTCCCTGAGGAAGTCCCATTATTAAAGCTGCGTGACTCTGAAATCACCTTGACTCTGCGGGGGCGATAGTTGAGAGTTCTGGGGATTTTCCTCATCTGACTCTCAGAGTTCCCTTTTGTTGTAAGGATTTAAAAGGTTTTTTGTGAAATTGTCCCTGTCAGAGCTTGTATCATCTCCAGTCAAGCCAAATTGACAGGGGTGGCCAGAATTATCCCACATACCCTATAAACCAAAATCATGTTATTAACTGAGACTAGGGGTTGCTGTAAACTTCTCCCAAAGGATTTTGGGGCTTGTTCACAAAACAAACATTGAAGAGGAGTTTTGGTGCTTTCCAGGCACCTTTCCCCTCATGTGACATTAATAACACTGACAAAAATAACTCAGAGTGTATACTTCTAATAGACTCAGTGACAGAGACCCTAGCACACTTTGCCCTATGGATACTTGTAGAGGGGAGCTGTTCCTCTCTCCTCTGCCACAGCCTGGTGAGGGATGGGATGTGGCAGCTGTGTCAGCATGGCAGCACACGAGGCATTGGGATGAACAGTGGGAGAATTTCACTATGTCCTGTACAAGCAGTTAAGAACTTAACCTGAAACAGGAGCTGATAAAGACATGGCTGGCTGGGAAGTTTCATTTCTCTGCAGAATGCAGATTGTTGGTTGATGGCTGGTTTTTCTCTCCTGAGTTACAAAAACCTGCTCATTCTTTGCTTCAGCTTTCCTTACTGCAGGTTTGGTTATAGGGCAGGCAGTGATCCAAGGCATGGGGTGTGCAGGGTGAGGTACAGGGTGCTCTGCTTTATCCTCTCTCTATGGATATGTGGTAGCAGCTTTGGAAGCAGAGCTGTGTGTGCTGTGTAAGGGTGTGCATGTCTCCTCCAGGATCTGCTCCGAGCTGTGAGGTGCCATGCTGCAGATCTGCACAGCAGCTTCCCTGGGGATAGGCAGTCCAGGAAGAGCAGAGCAGTGCTACTACATCACTACTAGCTGGAGTAGCTGCAGCACTTGAATCTTTCCCTGGGGGCCTCTCCTTTGCGTATTAACCCAACCTGACCCTGCTTGCCTTGCAGGAACTGCCTGGATCCCAGCTAAAGGGGGTATGGCTGTAGGCATGGAAGTGTAAGGTCTGACACTGATGGTATCAATGAGCAGGAAGCCTTACACTGCTCTATGTGTTCTTAATGAATGCTGAAGCCAAAATATTCATGCATTTCTTTTTTCATCTTTTACCAGTACAGCATGTTTAATAGTTTTTTGAAAACTGTGTGATGAAAAAGAAAGGCCAAAACCCCTTAACTAAACCATTAACAAAGCATTCTTCTTAATCTTTGTGGGCATAAATATGGGCAGAATACCCTTACAGGTTTCTGACTGGGTCATTCAGCCTTAAATTGAAGTGACCTCATTCTGGGGGGATCCAAGGAGCTCAAGCCTTGAATTTTTTTCTTGCCATGATTGCTGATGATTTTTGTACTGTTAGCAAGACTTCTGGTGGGTGATATACCAAAAAGCTTGCAGTGGCAGAAATTACTGATGAATTCAGTGAAGGAAAGCTGGTGTGTGTGGAGGTTCCGAGGAGAAGAGGGTGTCTTTGGATTTTTGTTATTTCAGCTTGAGCTTTGCTGTGCAGTTTGTCTGGTCCTTTGAGCTGCCACTCTCTGACAATGAATTCATATTTCAGCTTTTGTTCAATTGATTTGATGTTGCCTAACATCAATTTTTTACTTACTTATGATCAGACAGTGCTGATGGGTTTAGGAGGACTGATTTTGGGGTAAAACTCCAAGTGTGAAGTGACTTTTTGTGTTTAGGTATACATGAGCACAGAAATACTTTTAGTGACATGTGTTCCTTCTAGAGGCACATGCTTTTCTCAAAGCTTTGGGCTTGGTTGGTTGTATATACCAAAATCACTTTCTCTTCTGTTTTCCTGTTTCTGTTCCAGAAACTGGTCAAAGATCTGTTTGATTTCAGGTTTTCTTTTTAATAAAATTTTTAATGGACAGATTTCAGGAGTGGTTTGAAAGGAGTCTGACGTAGAAGTTAGGCAAAAATGTAACAAAATTCAGTATCTGTGCATGATTTCAAATCTAAACCACAAAAAACTGAGATTTGCTTTCAGATTTGAAGACAACTCAAACTGCAAAGCAAGGCAAAAAGAAAGTCTGGTACTTCTAATGCTGCTGAAGTTCATGCAGTTTTTGAAGCCACCAGCTACTAAAACATGCTAATTACTCCATGGAGATGATAATGTTTTTGGGACGTCAGCTGAACAGTTGGCATGAAACCTGGGCTCTGAAAAGTCAGCTGCTGCTGACTGTGATGGAGTCAGTGTCACCTGCTGACCCTTTTTAAAGAAAGGGTTTAGGCATGGTGTCTAAAGGGGGTGGAAGATGTTTTCTTTCCCATAACAGAAGATATGGGTGTGTGACTGCAGGAGCTGCCCCTGCCCAGAGGCAGAGACTTGGGGTAATTAAGCAGGAGCACAGACACCTAAAGAGGGAGAGAATTTCCAATAACTAGACATACAAAATTAAACCAAACTGGTGATTCTAGTTTCAGGTAGTGACTGTACTGGTTTTGCCTGGCAGAGACAGTGTACACAGGGAGTGTTAGGTTATAGTGCCCACGGTAGCTTTCCAAATACCACTCAGACAGCCACAATTGATTGATTTTGTGCCTCTAATTTTGACTTCTTTTCATCAGTGGGAAAAACAGATTCCTCTAAGCCAAGAGGACCATACCCCACCATCTTGCAGTTGTAAACAGAACTTGGTTCTCTCCAAACTTCATTGTGAGTTGTTGCAGTATGTGTGACTCATAGCCTAATGAAACAGTCTCAAAAAGAATACAATCTCAGCATTAGTTGTGTTTTCACTAAGCATATCCAAGTATTTTCTATCTCTTGGGGAGTCAGATACGTGGTTTTAAATCACCTGCCTGCCTGACATTAGATTGCCAAATCATCAGTGATATCTGTCATGAATGTGCAGGACTGGGTTGTCCTGTGAGCATGCTGGATGGCTGCTTTGGAAGGGGAATTTCTGTCAAAAAGTACCTGCTCTTAAATGTTAATTGGGCCTTCATTTTTTTGATGTGCATATCTGTGTAAATGTATGAGAAAAATCAGCTATGGAAAGTAATCTTATAATTCTCTGTGTGGGTATAATGGAGGAAGGAAGCTGTTTTTTATTATTATATTTCTAAAATTTATTTTACTTAGTCGAATAATGTAAGGAGGTTCAGCCCTGTGTTTTCAGTGAATAACTACTTGGTAGTGAAATGAAGTCATGAAAAAACATCCAGTTTTTGGGGATACTGTGCATGTGAAATGGAACATTTTTGCATACTGAGTAGGATGCTCCAAGGCATGTGTAGTCTTTGAGGCTTTTTTTGTTCCTTTTACATATGGGCCTTGGTGAAAAGTCAGACCTGCTATAGGTAAAATTTCCATTTGTGATCCTCTTGCTTCTAACCTTGTTGAGCTCTCAGATGTGCTAACTTGTCCCTTTGAGTCTCTGTGTGTGGTGCAGAGCCGTTTATGCATCTCACACTCCTGTTTGCTCACCAAAAGCCATCTGATGCCCACAGAGGTGTCTTTCCAGGCCAAGGTGCTCTTAAATAGAAGACCCAATTTTGATTGCTTGGTACCCAGAGTTTTATGACCACAAACTGTTGAGAGAATATTGATAACTTCCTAGACTTTCGTTCCTTTGAATTAGCTTGGGTTTGGATGTGTTTGCTTTATTTCTTGTCCATGTTGTATCAACATCCATCTTATCTCTGCTGCTCCGAATTTGTCATTATTATGCTATGCTAACACCTTTATTTGGCTTCTGAAGCTGCCTTGTGTTGCTTTTGCATTTACTGGCTTCTTCAGAGGGAAAAACTTTTTGATTAGTACTTAACCTACCCAATAGCATAGGTGCTTTGCAGAATAATTTTTTTTTAAATAAATTTTCCCCAAACAGGTATCTTCATGTGGACTGGAATACAGGAGAGGGAGAGCAGGGGGTGTGTGGGATGGGAAGACAAATCAGGAGACCTGAGCTGAGTGCTCAGCCTTTAAACATTCCTTTGCTCTCTTGCATTTGTTGTTTAATTCCTGAGGATTGCATTTCCTTTTCCCATCCCTCTGACATATCTGCTTAGCTTGTAAGATGCCTGGCACAGGGCTGTGTGTCCAGACATGGATGTGTGTGCAGAGCCGAACCCCATGAATCTCCGGGTTCAAGAGGAGACAGCAGCGACAGCGTTGCCATCCTGGAGCTGCAGTGGTTGTGTTCCCATCCTGGGAGCTCCTGTACTCGAGGCTGCTTGTCTCTAGGTAACTCCTCAGTGTAGGAACAAGAAAGTCACACTCCTCTGCAAGCTGCTGCAGCATGTCCTGGGAGCACTGTGCCACATCCAGCCCTCTCCTTTCCAGGCTCCCTGATCCCCTCAGCCCCCATGACCCACACACTGTCTGGGGGAGTGGTGCTGGTTACCTGAGAGCCCCAAATTCCGGGAACCAGACCCACCTGGGTGATTCCTCTGTCTCTCCTTCTCTGGGGGGTTTTGGGGATTTGCTGGCCTGTCTGCAGATGTTAAAGGCCTTGCTATTTCACCTCTGTCTTGCTGCATTTTCCCCTGAAAGTGGAGTAGCGCTGCAGCTGCCGCTGGCTTGGTGTTGCTGAGTGCCGCTGTGAGGTCTCCTGGCCCTCGCCGTCTCTGGGCGAACTACCTCTGTCATAGTTATCTGCTGTAGCTGCCTTATAGCTACAGGATGCTTTTTTCCTTCCCCTCCTCCTGCATCCTTCTTACCTTTGCTGGGTAGCTAGCGTAGGTGCTCTCTGGAGTGGGTGCTTTGCTCCGTTCCCTCGCTACCAAGCGCCCCTCGCATGCTAGCAGACCTCACCCAGAGCCAGGCTGCTGCGAGCGCAGCGCGGCTCCGCTGGCAGCGCTCCCGGCTCTCCGAGCTGGCAGCTGTCCTCCTTTCTTTGAGCTCCGATAGCGGGAGCAGCCGGAGCGCTGCTTTATGGGCCTTTACTCCTGTACACCTCCGGTTTTCCACAAATCCTGCCAAGTGAGTTTCCTGATTGTGGGCTGTGTCATTCGCTGTGCTCCCCTGCCCTGCCCCCACCCATTTCCTGACATCACTTCAGATCCGGCTCTAGCGCTGGTCCGGTTCTGCTGGAGCACTCCACCCTGGACTTCCGAATGCAGTAAATCTTTCTGGCCGGGAGAGTCGAACGGTGTGTGGAGCATGAAAAGCTACGAAGCTTTGTCAAGCTTAGGAAAGAAATCCTCAAAAAATGAGGGAGAGTATTTAACTCCTTTTTATTCTCTCTCTTCTCTCCCCCCACCCCGTACTGTGTTGCCTTCATTTGGTGAGTTTGCTCTACCTTAAACAAAAATAAATAAACAAACAAAAACTTTAAATTTGTCTCTACTGCAGTTTCCTGCAGCAATTTTGAAATTATCTGGCATAAAGGAATAAATAAAATACATTCTCATTTCCTTCAGTGGTCTCTTTGTGGTGCCTTTCTAGACTATCACTATCATGATCTTCCAGAACACCATGGGTACTGTTATTTTACCAGTTCTTACACCATCTGGCCTCAGAGGTTGGAGTCGGTCATTCTGGGGCTAAAACTGACCAAAGCAAGGTTTGCAGTGCTGTGATTGTGAATAACCTCTTGGCAATTTTGCTGCATATACCTTACTAAAAAAAGCTTTTTTATTAATGAGGAAAGTGTTGGAGCCCCCACTGGCATTATGACTAGATATTTTTCTGCTGGAGGTCCCTAGGATCCAGGATTTCCTCAAATTTCTGGCATTTGGGCTTGTTCCATTTGCTACTGATTCAAATCTCAAACAGCAAACACAGACTAGGTTTTGTACTTTTTTTGTCTTTTGTGTCAGCACTGGGAGTAAATGGACATGTCAAATTTTGAGATTGCTTTTCCCAGTGTAAAGTCAAAAGTCTTTTTACCTGCATAAAAGGGGGAGGGATCAGATGGACTTGAGTCCATATGAGGTGTGTTCATAACAACGTGCTCCTCTTCTAAGAAAACTAATTTCTTTAAACAGTGGGCAATTGATGGAATTTATAGCCCAGTATGTTTTGCTGCAGGATTAATAAGCAGTGTCCTGTAGGACAGCTGCCATTTGCTGCCCTAAACACTGCTTGGGATCAAAGTGCCCTTCTGCCATATTGCCCATGAGCTGTATGTGGTGACCAGAACTTGGGTGTGAAATGTCTTCAAGTCCTTTTTTCCAGGTCAGTTGTCTGAGGCAAACACAGCTGCCCCTTCTGCCTATCTCTGCCTCCTCCCCTTTAGCCACAGTTGAATTTTTGCTCACTTTGTATCAGTCTACAGATATTTGCCATCATAGTGTAGTGTAAAAGCCCTGGAGAGAAACAATGTCTGGTGGAAATGATGTCTTGTGTGGACTGAAATCGCTTTGATGAATACTATAGAAAGAGTGATGCTTGCTGGTGAAAGTTCTTAGGGGAACCTGTTTCTTGCAGGAGACATCAAAGTTCTGCTGGATGCTCCACCATCATGATCAGGCAAATGCTCCTTTTCACTTTAGCCTTGTTGAGGCTTTTGCACTTTTTTTTTATTTTAATCAGCTGCAGTGATCTCCTTTGCACTGGGTTAAATAGCAGCATGGCACTTGATCTGAATTATTTTTAAGTCTTGTGGCAGAGCACAGTGGTCCATCATGAGCAGAGCGTATTTGCGTGACATCCCCAACAACTTTGTCTTCCATACTTTATTGTAACTCTCAGGTTAATCCCAGGGAAATTCCATGGACTGGACGTTGTGGAGTGCAATGTCACAAACGCTCTAGGACCAGTTTGTGTCTACAGTGGTCAATTCCTGTGTGTCCTCCCCAGAAGTGATGTACAGTGGGGATTTTTCTGCTGTGGGTGCTGATTACACTTGCAAATGATACTGGCGTGGGAGGAGCTCTGAGTTTTCTTGAGAACAAGGTTAGAATTTAAAATCTTGACCAAGTGGAGAAATCACTTGAAAAAAATAAGAGGTTATTCAGAAAAGGACAAGCACAAAGTTGTTAACTTAGGTGGGAATAATGGGCTGCCCAGACCCAGAATGGGAGATGGCTGGCTGAGCAGCAGCTCTGCAGAGGGGGGATGGAGTTGATGGTGGATTCCAGGCTGACTGTGAGTCACCGGCCTCATACAGTTGTGAAAAAGGCAAGCTGAGGTTTATAACCAAAAGGGTACAGCAATCCTTCCACTCAGCTCAGCTTGGTGAGGTCTCAGCTGGAGTCTTGAACCAGTTTTCTGCTCACAGCTTTTAAAAACAGCAAAACAACTCAAAAGTGGGTCAAAAAAAAAAAAAAAGGAAAATAGCATGAATGGATGATTTAGCAGACATGACCTATACAGAGATGTAAGTATTGGGGTTGCTCAGTCCATGGAAGAAAAAAGTGAGGGGATGGATGAACATGTTAGCACCTGTAAAATGTGGGAAGGAGTAAGCTGTTTAGCATATATTTCAGGGAGAGGACTGTGTACTTGAGTCTTGTGGGAGCTTTGTGCAGAGCAGTCCCGGTGACAGGCTGTCACCAGAAATCCACGGGAGCCGCTTTTTAGCAAATGTATTTATCTGGAACTGTTTCTGTGGCAATGGCCCTTCCTCCTCTCCTGCTTTGTGATGGCCAAGCCTGAGAAACACATGGTGGGAAGGGAGCCTGTGCTTGCCATTGCAGGAGAGCTGGCTCTGGCCCAGTGAGTGGAAGGGAGCAGGGCAGTGCAGAGCTGTCCTGCCCCTCTGATGGATGCTGTCATGGCAAAGCTCACCCTGTACCTCCCTACTGAGGAGGCAGCGCCTTCCTGTCTGGGTAGGACCCCACAGGTGCTTGGTCAGGGGTGTGCTCTGACATCAGGCAATGACATTTTTGGCTGCTGGTGTAGGGAAGTTGAACATATATGCATTTGGCTTGCATGGAGAGGCCAGTCATTTTCCTCTGTAAGGCTGGAGGCAGGAGAGGTGACCAGAGTGAAAGCAGCAATGTGGCTTTGGACTCACTGCAGGACTCGGTGATCCTGCAGGAGCACCAGCTATCAGCTCTCAGGGTATGACAGATCCATCCCAACAGATGTCCCTTTAGCACCAGCAGCCATAACATCCTGGATGTGTTGTCCTGAGGGGTTTGTTCTCATCTTTTAGGGAGATTTCTGTCTTGGGGATGGGCTTGCTCTACTCCATCATGTAGCAGCTACTGCAGCAAAGCAATATTAGGAAGTAAGATTTTAGCTGTCTTCCATGTGATTAGTCCTGCTTGAGGGAGGGGGAAGGGCCTCACACTCCCTATTAATCATTTCTTCTTCCCTCCTCCCATCTGCTCAGTGATTCTCTTGCTCTTGCATACACCACTAATATTTGATCACTTTTATTTCTCTTGGATTCTCTGGCTCCCTCCCTGTCCTTGTTGGTTCTTTCTTGAATCTCTGCCCTCCTTGCTCCCACATTCTTGCAGAGATGCTACTCAATGACCTAATTTTCTTCCCTAGCTTCCTTAAAAAAATTTTAAAAGGAAAAAAAAGAAAGAAAAAATACTCTGAAGTTCCTCATTCCCTTCTCCATGGACATTATGCTTTTCCCAGCAGTCAGCACCTTCAGCCAGAGTTGTAGAGCATGTGTGGGCAGTGCCTGCTTCCCTCCTCCTCCTCTTTGGGCCCTCCCCAGAGGGTGCAAGCCTGACTCCTCCTCCACCTCCTTCTCTTCCAGCTGCTTTCGCTAGCCTCCTAGCTCTTCTTGGCAGTGAGGAGCCTGGACATCTGTAGAAGCAGCTGGAAGCAAGATGGAGAGCCAATATCCTGCAGCTCATCAGATCCCTACAAACCTCAGCTCAGGAACAAACTGCTTCATTTGCTGCGTTTTTGTGCCCTTTCAGTTCGCAGCGCGCACCGCTCGTTCCTCACGATCCCAGCAAAGCTCCAGCTTTATTGAAACATGGCATGGCATGGCTATAGCCTGGTGTTTTAGAAATATTGTCACCAATCAGTGAATCACAAGAAGAAGGCAAAGTTAAGCTTTGTTTCCACTTGGATTTTCAGCACTACCTGCCATTAGCATCATACGGTTCCACGGACAGTATTTAATCCTGTGTTAGTAAAATTTTACCTCTGTCAAACAAGCAGCAGTAGCACAAATTCATAGTCCTGAGAACACAGCAAAAGTGTTTTTTGCTGGTTCTCTGTCACCTCCCCTCCTGATTTACATCAAAACCTTCCTGCGAGGATGACTGGTGATATTCTGAAAGGTGACAGTCATCCTTCCCTGTAAGCCTGGCAGGCAGCGTTCCACCGACCTCCGCAGGCTGAAGGAGCACAAGGAGGGGCAGGATCCCCGAGCGGTTCCTGTGGAGCTGGGAGAAGCTGGCGGGGGCTGGGAGCGGCAGCGTTTTGCAGCAGGGCGTTCGGGGATGGGCCCCCGAAGGGAAGCTCGCAGCCGTGGTGCCGTGAAAAGCCTCGCAGCGTGTTACATGATGCAAGCTCCTGGCAAGGGCTGTAATTGTGTCACTGAAATGGCTGAGCCACAATGCTCAGGGAAAGGTTTTTCCTGGTGAGCCTGCGAGCTCACTGTCCCCTTCCCTGGTGCACGAGAGGCCAGGGGTACCACAGTGCTGAGAGAGCTCCTGTTTGGGGAAGGGTTCCTGTGCTCTGGTTCGGATTTGAAATGTGCCAATTTGTGCTGAGAGCACGTAACAAGAGATATAACTAGACAGATGCTTTAAAAATATTTTTCAAAGGACTTGGAAATGAGTGTGACGATTACGGACACCATTTTCATAAAGCTTTCAGCCCAGCATCCTGTTTTACTTTCATGACAAACTGCAGTTATGCACAAAACCAGCTACTGGAGTTTTTAATATCTTGCTCCCTCAGCAGTAGCTGTTTGCTTTCAAATGCCATTATTTGCACCCAGAGCTGTTGGAGCACAGAGGTGCAAAGTAAAGGGAATTGCTTTAGAAATCGGGCTTTAGGCTTGGTTTGGGGTCAGTCTTCAAACCACCAGCTCTGACATGGTTGGGCAGTGCTTTGCAGCGTGGGTGCCCATAGGTACGGGTGGGTGCACAGAGCCTGCATGTGGTGTTGTCAGGTGTCTAAGTCCAGTATAAGGCAAATACCATTTGCAAGTAGCCCTAATATGTCCTTTTTTTTTTCTTCCCCTGTCTCTAAACCTTTGCTGTGAAACAGAGCTCTCATATTTTCCATTCCTAATTCAAGAGCTGGAGGGATTGCTAAAGCCAGGTATCAAGTTACAGGAGAAAGAGTGAAGACATTTGGTTGCAGCTTCGTTGGCTCACACAGTGCATACACCCAAGCAAACATTTTCATCAGCCCCATGTCTCTGTTAAAACTCTAAGGAAAGTCATCTTTTCTCTAGGTCTGTCCTTGGGAAGGACACTGTCTGCAGGGAAAGCTCCCTTCAATGGAGGAGTTTGAAGGCTGGAAACAGGAGGAAGGAAAAACCCTGTAATGATCAAAAAGCATCTCGTCCATAGTACAGGAAATGTTGTTCCTACTCATCTAAATTACCAAAATAAGGCAAACCAACAAGTTTCAACAATAACAATGTTCAAATTTAAAAAATCCTTTGAATGGGTAATGTGTGTATCTTAAAATGTGGCTCAGCCAGGAATTGTTACTATTTCTGGTACTGTTTTAGTTTTTAAACATAGTCTACTTCAGATATTTGGCATGTCCTTGGTTGTGATAGGAGGCTGATTAGAAGTGGTGACTAAATATCCCTTATAGGCTGACTAATTCAAGCTTGGGTCTTTTTTGCTGAAATTGGGATTTGACACTCTCCAGGTTAGACATGAACTTGAGTGAAGAATGCAGTGTGTAAAAGAAAGCCAAACCCCGGTATTCTTTTTTTTTTTTTTTTTTTGCCTTCTTGTTATTACCTCCTATCTAGCATTTATTTTCTTGTTGGTGTTTTCAAGACCATGTATTTTTTCCTCAGACAGAACCTCTTCTCTGTGTTAGGATGCTTTCTTCAAACTTTCAGCTGCTTCTGTTTGATTCTTAGAGTGGTGGTGTGTGTTTGGCTGTTTCCTCAGTAGTTTGTCCCACCAGAAGAGCCTTCTCACATCCTCTTTTCCTTTCCTATGTATTCTCTTGCTCTTTCCCCTGTGTGCTGGTTTTCCTTTTGCTGATCTCCATGTGTTAGTCCTTTTTGTTACTCATTTACGCTTGTCTGGCTGGGAATGATCTGCAGCCAGCTCTTCTGTTTCCCCACCATGCCTTTCCTTTGGTAGAGCTGATGGGAAATGCTGTCTTTCCCCCTTCCCTCCTCCCTCTGCCCCCTTCCTCTCCTGCTTCCTTTGCTTGTACAGCTAAGTGAAAAGCGCTTAATAAAAATGACTTTGGGTAAAAGAGGAGCAGAACAAACTCCAGTTATTTCCCTGTGCATGTTTTCTATTGTTAGCCTGTCCCTGCAAGCAGGCCCTCAGCTTTTGAAGCTGTATATTCTTGGGAATCAGTAGAGAGATTAATTTTGGGCAGGGTAGTAGTGGACTGACATTTGATTTCCTTATTTAAGTGTGACTGTTATCCATATGCTGGAGCCCACACGTGACTTACAGCACCCACTCTATGTGCTTCCTCAGTTTTTCTGCCCAACCTTCAGTTCACATATTGTTGGCTACCCTTGCAGTGAAAAGAAGTAGAAATTGTCTTCTTTCCCACTGAAAGTTTAGGTTAAAATTGAAACACGTACAGAGCTGCAGAAGCTCTGGGACTCGTCTCCTATAACCCAAAAGCCTTTGGGAGCAGCCCTGGGGGCTTTTCATAGAGCTGGAAAGGGGAGATTTCAGTGTTGTGCACAAGGATTTTGCTTCTTGCTGCCCATGTGGCAGTTGTGAAGGTGTCCCTAACCTGTAGTAGTTGTCAGTGTATGTTTGCTATACTGAGATACTCCATGAACCCTGAATGTGAAGCATGCTGAGATCAGAGGGGAGCCATGACTGAATCTCTATTTTCTGTCTTTATTTTTCCCAGTTTGGTGGACAGTGATTTGTTGTGTGTGCTGCTTGTGTACCATGTTGCATGAACAAAGAGAGTCCATGCAATATGAAAGACACAAATTGAATTAAAACTGTCAAGTTCTTCCCCTCCTGCCACTTTTCCAGGCTGTTTTTTTCCTGTGTGGGCTGTGTGTTGTTTGCGTGCTTCCGCTGCAGCTCAGTGAAACACACAGCACTTCTGGAGAGCAGACAAAACAAAATTAGGTGCTCTGTTGTTGCCCATATGCCCCAAACTAAGGATAAGAAAAGACTCATCCCTTCTCATGGTGTGACTCTTGGGGATGGTTCTGTGCAGGGCCAGGAGTTGGACTTGACAGTCTTTGTGAGTCCCTTCCAGTTCAACAGATTTTGTGATTCTGTCCCTCATCACAGACCTTCAGTGTAAGCAGTAGGAGTTTGAAGAAGTTGGCTGAAAACCTGAAGGGAGTCCAAGGTCCCCTTCCATTTGTGTAATTCCTGGTGGGAGCAGTGTGATGTAACACTGAGCAGAGTCACTGTGCTGATGTACCTTTGGACCTGGGCAAGAGGAGGAAAAGCTGTGAGACAGCCTCTTGTCAGGAGCTTCTCCCTGCAGTCCAGATTCCTGAAAGACAGGTCACATCCAGCCAGGCATGAGGGATGCTGAGTGAGGCTGTACAGCCTGTGCTCTGCAGGTCTGCAGGCTGGATAGGTCCTTTGAGCCTTTGCCTGTGAATACAGGAAGGACACACTATGGAAGGTGCTTTATGCAGATCTGCCTTCAATAGATGAGGAAAAAGAAAGCCCAAGTTATCTGCCTCTTCTTCCATCTTGCCCTCACAAATGCCTCCCATGGTTGCTAGCCCTTTCCTGGGAGGCACAACCCCCTTCCCTCTGAGGGGCTGTGGGCTGGAGGCTTGCTCTGGGGCACTCCAAAGAGGCAAATCACCTTTGGGAATAAGACAAGGATATTTGGATCACACCTGCATGCCCTGCTGTGTACCCTGGTGCTCAGGAAGGGGTATTACTGGAGAGCTGTAACAGATGAAGCTCACATGAGCAAAACCAGATGTCAAACATATTTTCTACCTATCCAAGCTGTCCCTTACTGTAATAGTGGCAGCAGGAGAAACTTTAAACCTTCTGCCAGTGAAAAAGTAGCCCCAGACTTTGAATTGCTTGTTCAGCTGCTGTGTCAGATAGATGGTGTGGGATAGAAGCACACATCATCCTCTGTCAGTGTGGGAGGCTCCCACAGCAAGGTGGACAGGATGCTGAGGGTGGGACAGCTTGGAAAAGTTCCCCAGAGCCAATCCACATGTGCTCTTAGTCACTGCCTGTCCTTTACTCAGGCAGGAGTTTCAGGCTGGGTGCTGTAGCTCACAGTCTGACCCCAGATGTGTGTTAATTATTTATTTTCCTCCACGTGCTGGCAGATGGTTGGAAGAAGAGTCTGCCAAGCATAGTGCATGCTTGAGGGCAGTGATTTTGAGACGCGTTGTTGAGATTATCTGATGTTTCACATTTTCTGTAATTTAGTTTGTGTGTGTGTGAAGGGAGTATTTAAAACTTGCAGACAATAGTTTGCTGGGTTGCAGGGAATGAAACCCCTAATGAATAGTCCATTGTTTACATCCATTTGAGGCTGTTTCTTTGCTGAATTAGTGCCATGAAACATAGCTGCAACTCTGTTGTTTTTAACTCCCCTCTCCTTACCCATCCCCCCTTCCTATTCCTTATGGTTGCTAAATCCTGCTGCTATCTTCTCTACACAACTTTCCAGGCTTCCTTCTCTCCTCTTGATTTTCTTCTGCTTATACCTCTTGTCCAAACTGGGTCATCTTTTGCTTCCAGTGTGATACATTTTCCCATCCTTGGCCTCTTGGACTCACACTTCAGTCCTTATTATTTTTATCCAGATGAATGTGGGGAAAGGGAAAAAAAAAAAAGCACCCGAACTGTTTTCTGCATAATCAGGTCTAGATCTCCCTCTTGCCATTGCCTTTCCCTCCCCACCCCCTTGCTTTGGAGCTCTTTTTGTGCCAGTTTGCAGCTGTGTGTAGCTATATAACTGTTTTATTTCGTGTTTGCCTGCAAGCCCTCTGCCCAGTTTCTAGCTCCTATTTTCCTCTCCATTCAGGAGGCTTCTCCCCTTGCTCTGTCAGCTCCACGCTCTGATCTCTGTGCCTTCTTCTGGTGACCCCTACAATTTGAGGTAGCTCCATTTCCCCTGTCTTCAAACAGTTAAGTGGTTGGTTGGCAAAGTTGTAAGCTTTTTTTTTTCTGTACTCTGATTTGTAGATGGTCCTTTTTTTGTGTGTGTGTTGCTAATTGATGCTATGTAGCTGTTTACCTGCATAATGCTGTGATTGCTCAGACTGATGCATACCACACTCTGGAACTGTTTCTTTTCTTTCCAACGCTGATTTATAGATAACTGGAAAAAGCAATTCTTGGCTGCCCTGTTTTGAAAACTATTACACCACAGAAAAACTCATTACATGAACACAGCACCTGATATAAAGAAGCTCTGTTTGGTTTTCTGGTTTCTCCCATGAAAAAAAAGCTTCCCTTTATTATTGAAACAATAATTCCCCTCAAATTATATTTAAGGTATGTAGGCACCAAGGCTTGCCTGCTCTTCTAGGACTTCCTGGAAATTGGAACTGGGGATTTTTTCATAATCAATTGAGGGAATGGGGTATTTTGGAGAGGTTTTGTTTGTTTTCAGGATAGGCAGTGTGCACATGCCACATAATACAAACCCACCACATTTCTATCAGGCTTGTGTATACCGGACGAAATGCTAGCAGAGGTATCTGCAGAGAATTCCCTGCGGATGAAGGTGTTGGCAGGGTTGGAAAGCCCCAAAGATGTCAGGAAAGTAGGTACAGACCAACAGAGAGTCTCCTTTAATTAAAGGAGTGCTGTGCATTGAGCAAATCAAGTGCATTTGCTTCCCTTTTTTCCACAACCTCAGTGGGATGCCCTCTGGACTGCAATGCTGTAAATTTTGAAATACTGTTTGTTTGTGTAGGATGGTGCTGGTGTCCTTTTGGGTCAGCATAGCTGCTCTAAAATATGGCAAAATCATCAGGTGACAAGCAAACCAATGATGCTTCAGCCCAATGCCAAAGAAAATCCTGCAAGAGAGAATTAGCTGTGAAAATTTACCCTGTTGCTACAGAACTCATTTGGTTGCATATATCATGCCAGAGTTGAATGATTGAAGAAATACTCCAATTGGTAAATGAATATTTGTGCCAGTTAAAGGACAGCTTATTCATGCATAAAACCTGAGACACCTGGTAGTGCTGTGGACAGGTTGTTTTTGAATGAATGTGCTTGTTGGAAGGCAGGGGAGGAGCGAAATGCCTTTGTGTCTTTAAAGTATTTCTCCTTTTGATGCCATATACTGTTAAGGAAACCGGATTTTGGGGACATGTTAGTTCTGTTAGCAGCAAAAGTTTCTCCTTCCTACAGTGGGGATCCTTTCTCCTTCCTACTTCCACTCCAGATTGATGATAAGATCCTGAGGCTGTGGCACTGCTTTTGTTTTGGCCTCTTACTTCCCTCTAAAAACACAGAGTCAATACGTATAATATGATCAATTCCTGACTTTTTTATAACAATTTTCTCTTATTCTCATCTCCATCACTAGACATTGCACATCCCTCCCAAACCAAACCCCTGTAGCCCAGAAATAGGTCACACCCCACCACCTGGACAGCAATCATGGCTTGTGTCATTGTTTGGCGTGAAGTTGGCGAGCCCTCAGCGAGCAGGACCGGCTCCTTCAGGGAGCAGGATGTGAGAACACCCTTTGTGATTCCTCCAGATGGGCCTTGGGAGGTGATGGGGGAGAGGACTCTGTTTACACACGGACAAAATAAGGAGGAGGTATAAGTTAACATGATCAGCGCACAGATTTTCTGCTGGTTGGTTTGGATGATTTATAGTGGTATACAGAGCTTTGTCGCCTTTAAGCTGACTTGTTCCACTGCTGGCCAGAGGTCAGCCCGTTGGCCTGTAAAAAATGAATTGTCGATGTCTGTGGCTTTTCCTGGTGGCCACAATCCTGGGGCTGTTGTCAGTCCTGCTGTTGAGCTCAACTGGGGGCTGGAGGGGGCTGTCCAGGATACTCGCTCAGCCTATTAGCAATGGCAATTTCATTTTGGACATCCCTATAAAGTGACCCTATGCAGGGCATATCCAAATCTCCTTTTTAGTTAGTGGGTAGAGGAGCAGCAGTGCCAGCAGTTGGACTCTCTGTGCTCAAAAATGTGATTTCTTGTTGCAGTGGTTACTTTGGGAAGCTCACAGGAAAGAAGCACACTTCCATTTTTCTTCAGATTTCAGTTGCTGCGAAAGGGTAGCTGCACAGCAGATAGGCACAATGGAATTAGCAGCAGAGGCAGAGGTATCTATGAGCATGTGACCATTTTTGTATGACATGTACGTCGTGCTTCTTCCTGAGAAATGCTGGGAACAAATTGTCATAGAAATGGAAAATACAGTCGGTCTGTTTTGGGCTGAGGCAAGAAATGAAGGCCCTGTAGCCTGGAGAGATGTGTATGAATCTGCGTGGGGAAAATGCTCCTTAATTAGATGGCTTGACAGATCCTGTTTCTCCTGCTCCTTCCGCAGTTTGCAGCGTTCAGTGTAGGAAACGCCTCCCGAACTCGCCCACCGCTGCCCTCACGGAAGGCCCGGCACACTCACCTGGAGTGCTCCGTGCCGTGTGGCTGGACGTCACCGAGACCTGGATCGTGACCTGTTTGGCTGGATGGACAGCTTCAGGCTGGGAGGGGAGCCCAGCACATCCCCTGCCCTCTGCAGCCCGTGTTCCTTAGTGCTCCGTCCCGGCAGCTGGCCGGGCTCTGTCCCGCGGGGCCTGCCCGGCGCTGGGGCTGTGCCAGGGCCCTGTCCCCTCCTCCCGCACCGGGGAGCTTGCGGTGCTGCCGTGCTGCTGAGCACTGCTGCTCTGAAAGTTGCTTAACAGACAATGCGTGACTCTATCTTGACAATACACCCTTTTCTTGAGAGAAATGAGAAGTTTCAATTTCAGTCACTAGCCTGTTTTTCATTGACCTGTTTTAGTCAGCAAGTCATGGCTTTACTGTGCCAGTCTCTCAAACTGCCACTCATGAGCCTAACGAGACAGTGGAGCAAAACTCCTCTCTTCTGTAGAAAATGCAAAGAGAGAAGAGACAGTTTTACCCCAAATGTTAGAGGAGACTCAGTCAAATTAATGCTACAGTAAATGTAAAATATTTTTAATTTACAGAGTACTTTAGGCCCCAACTGGGAGGTGGGCGGGAAGAGTTTGGCGTGAAGTTAATAAACCTTTTAAAACTTGTGACTGAATCTTTTATTCAATGTTTGTATAACTCAGTTATCTGCTAGTTAATACCAGTATTTTTGATACCTCTCCAGAGCCAATACATGATAGACCTTCAGCCCTGTTGGGTATTTGTGCTACAGCATATTTAATAGCCATGACAACAATTCAACAATTGTATAGAAGCTTCCCCTCCCTGTCTGAGTGTTGCAGGCACCAGAGTGTCTCCATTGGAAAACCCCTAAACATACAGTTTCAGCCAAAACTGGCTTAATGATAGTCTACTGAGAGCTTGACAGGCTTCTTTTTTTCCTTTAAAAATAAAAAAGGGGGCACTTTTTTCCCTTCCCCCCTCAATTTTTTTTCTAACTTCTTCGCTGCTTTTGTGAAAGCTGCCGCTGTAAAACACAAGGCAAATTAAAAAAATAAATTGCTTTAAATTGCTTAACAGGCTTGATGAGACAAAGCCTGGTGTGTTGGAGTGGCTGCAGGGAGCTCTGCGGCTGCTTTTGTATGATTTCAGAGGTGAATTTAGATGGCTGGAAGATAGATGGGTGCCAGATGCAGTTTGACACAGATTCCGGCAGCTGCTCCTGCGCGAGGTTTCATTAGCGGTGAGTTAGCGAGCAGCAGAGTGCCGGCGAGGCCCCCAACGCTGCGCTGACAGCAAGAGCACTGAAACAATACAATATTCGCTAAGTGATTTTAATCTGGGAGATTAAATGACACCCAGTTGGTTTCCCGACTTAGAAAGCCAGCACAGTATAAAGCTGTTCATGGCACTCACTCTACCCAGGCTCTTGTCACATACATTTCCATTGAGAGTGCTTTGCCGAGCCCCTCACCCTGAAATGGGAAGAGAAGGGTTGATTTTGTGTTGCAGACATATTTTTCCATCCTCACTGTATAATGTGCTTTTAACTACAACAGGAAACATTGGCCTCACTTCAGCAAATGCTTACATTGGACCAAAGTGCTCGCGTGCTCCTGCTAAGCGCAGGCAAAACTGTTTGAAAGATTAGGGCCACGGTTTGTAAAGTGAACAGCGTCCTTTTAATAGATGGGCAAGTCCCAAAATCAGGAAGCAGTTGGTATTTACAGGCTTGGGCTATTGGGTTTGGTTTTAAATAAACCAGTGTACTACAATGGATGACTTGATAGAAATGGTGGAGGAGCTGCTGTTCTCCAGGAAGATGGAGTTTTATTTGTGGAGGAACACTAAAGATTAAGACTTGGTGAAGGGAGGGAAAATGTAATTGAACTTACTTGCAATACAACCCAGGCTGACTTCAGGATTCTTCTAGGGGGACTTAATAGCTGTATTTGGGAACCCTCACTGTGGCACATTTACTGTGTGGTTATTCAGACTTTCTGTATTTTTTGTGTATCTCTAATTGCTTCAGCAAGTAAATCCTTGACTAGGAAAAAAAAAGGTTTTCTCCTCTGATAGGTGGGGGAAAATATGTAGGGAAGCAAACAAACAAGATCTTTCTTTCACATGTACCACCTGAATTTTGCCTTTGCATATTTAACTGCTGATGTCAAACTACTCTGTTCACTTTGAGTCATTTGGTATCCTCACAGTAAACAGACAAACTTGCCTTTTTTTTTTTTTTCCTCCAGTAAATATGCGAGTTGGATGTGTATGGGCTGCTGTCTTTGGATCTCAACTGTTGTTTGTAACATTTCTGCATGTTACAATTCTGTTGCTAGATGCCTTTGGTAAATACCCCATGCATGGCTTCAATTAAGCTTTCTATATTGAGAAAGTATGCCTTAATTTATCAGGTTAAAGATATCTCTGTTACATCAATTTGTTCACAGTGTGTTGTGACCTAATCAGCTAGGGATGTAAGCCATTTCATGAGGAGTAATTACTCAACAACAAAAAATGTCTCTCTTTCCTAATAGCTGTGAGTGAGTTGGCTAATTGGAATCCATTTTGGTAGTGGCAGGTCAGCAATCAGGAGGTGGCTTTCCTGGCTGGCTTCTAGGTGGGAGGGAGAAGGCAGCAGCAGCAGAAACACAGAGCTGTGGTTTCCTCAGGTCACTGGGAGAGCTTCTCTCTGTTGGATCAGTGTCACATGTGCTGGCATCAGGGTGTCCTCATGATCCCCTTTACCACCAATGCTGTGACAGTTTGGTCAGAACCCTTTCCTGGATATTTTTGAGTGAAAGAATTCATGAGTGGGTTGGAAATGCCAGATCTTCTTTCAAGACTTGCATAAGAGTTCTGGTGTTGTTATTGTTAGTGGGGGCAGGGGTCTGCAGTGATGTGACAAATCTCCATGGCCTGGCTAGGCCTTGGTCAGGAGATGATGTGAAGTTTAGGGGTGATGGCTCCTTATGTCTCTACTCAAATCAACTTATGACAGTGACTGAGCAATTTTTGCTTTCAGTGCTGCATCACTCACATTAGCTGCCAGTCCTGCAGCAGGATGGGGGGTGATGTGCAGAGGCATCTCCTAGATGACCCCACTGGTTGCTGTCCTATTTTCCTACTTGATAGATCATTGAGATGCATTCTGGCTTTTTCTTCAATTTTTTTTCCTCCCCTCCTTGTCTTCAAACCTTGCTGAGAGGGAGGTGGAGAGGAAAATCCTCATGAATTAACATTATTTCCCTGGTGGGCTTTGCTGCCATTTTATCTAATTACGCCTGCTGTTTTCCAGATCACATTGTAAGCATTTGCATGAAGGGGCTTTCACTTACCTCCTCAAGTAAATTAAATAACAGCCCTTAGGCTGGGCTGACAGCATAATGCATTTTCATGTGGGAGATCAACAGCTCCCATACCTTGAGATGGGAAATGCTGAAATGACAGGGAAGCTCTGTGCTTTTGTCTCGAATTAGGGCAGCTAGACAGAGTTAGGGCCACTTTGAAAATGCCTGCTGCTGGCTCCTCTGGTGTGTAGGGATTGGTAGGAACAGAGGGGCACATTGGAATCTGCAGAGGGCCACAAAGAATAGACTCACAAGGATCCACGAGCTACGTGCAAGATGTGCAGGAAAGCCAGGGAAAGCAAGCCTGTTGTCAGCAGGTTTGAATGCACAGCCCTATTGGAAAGCGTGAAGGGATCTGCAAACTGTGGAAGATTGGAAACCACAGACATAAAGCAAATGAGAGGTGTAGGCCCTGCCCTGAGGATGTTTACAGCATGACTTCGTGGATGAGGAAGGCTGGACTTGTGTGGAGAGCTCAGGAAATCAAAACACACGGCCTTGACTTTCATTTCCACAATAAGCCAACCCGTAGTTTCCCTGTGCTTCATTTCTTCAGTTTGCAGAATGAGGCAGTGGCCCTTCTCCTGAAATGCTGAACTGACAGTCCGCTGCTTTCCTTGCCTGACCCGTTACTCCCAACGAGCATCCAGCCCCAGGAATTATCCTCCTCCAGATGTTTCAGAGTTCCCAGAGCCCTTCATGATACCAGCCTCATGGGATGATCTGGTCCCTTCACAGTCATGTGTGTTACACATCAGAAGTGTAGATCAGCCCTTCCCTGGCTGTGGTCACTCCTTCATTCCTTTGCTATAGTTGGGAGCTTCTGAGGAGGAGAATGGATCAGGAGCAAATGACCATGAGGAAATGTATTTCTTCTGCTCCTGATCAGCCCAGGCTCGTCCTGGCAGAAAAGAGGATGTTGATGGGAAGGCAGAGAGACAAACTCCACCTCCCCCAACCATTAGGCTTGGACAAGCCTTGGGTAGCTCAAAATTCTGGTGTGCTCTTGTATTCTTTCTGAAGTGGGGACATGCCAGCAAGCGGGCTGGTGAGCTGCACTCAAACTGAGTCAGCCCTTGGGAGTGAGGAAGAGAAGGAGAGGGACCTCTACAGCAAGTAGGGAATTTAATCCCTACTCTGGCTTGCTGATGTTGGTCATGAACAGGAGAGGCTGCTTAGCTTGGGAGGCTGTACCTAACTTATACAAAGCTCCCACCACGTAGATGTTTCACATAAAGGAAGAAAGGTGATGTATGTTCATTTAGTTCACTGTAACTCTGTGGTGACAGTGACCCTCACAGTATTACACCTGTAATATTGAAGTACCTTCTCGCTTTTGCTGCTAATTCCTTTTATCCTGTGTCATTGGTTAAGGATTAAGGAAATCATGCAGATCACTAAGATCTGCTTGAAGGAATCTTCAGTGACTTGCTTTTGTCTAGGGATCTTTGCTGAAAGAATGTGATTTACTTGTTTTTCTTTAGAAAATCAAGTTTTCTGTTCCATCAAAACATAGTTCCAAGGTTGAAGGTGGAGGAGAGCTAGAAGTGTTAGTGTGGTGGGTGTGTAAACACCTTTTAGCTTATATATTAAAGCATCTTGGCTCTTCCAAGTAACTAGAGAACTACTTTGTGATGCATTTCTCTGTCTGAGATGAATTTTGAATGCCAGCAAGATAATGAGATTTATCAAATAAAAAGCCTGTCTTTCACTTTGTTCAAGTTTGGCCTCATGCCTCAAATACGTGGAGTTTAGCTCAGAGGCAGCTTGTAATTTGTATCACAAGCCCACCGTGTGTAATTGGTGATGGATGGTGGCCACTGGGCTGCAAGGGGAGGTTTGCAGTCGGAGGCGCTGATGGCTCCCGCTGACGTTTGTGCCTGGCCAAAGCAGCTGCAGGGGACAGGGGACCAGGAATGGTCACCACGAGGCTTCGTGGGAGAGGCTGAGGAGCTGTTTGCCTTCATCAGTCAGGGATTCAGGTTTGATGTCAATCAGTCTTTAGCATGAACTTGCAGGATGTTCACGATGCAAGACACAGTGCTGCTTTTAACGTGTATGGGGAGATGATTCAGGACTGATACAGCTGCTTCAGTGATCTGGTAGTATACATCCCATTATCATTATTCACTCACATTATTCACTGTTAGAAAGCTTTCTAACAATTCATGATATTTCTCAAGCTCTCATCCCCTCCTCTCTCCTTCTAAAAAAACTAATTTAATTTTATTATTATTATTATTCAGATTCCTGCTGTATACATCCCCCAAGCAGGTGGGAGGGGGAGTTGGTGGGTGATGACTTGGCTTTGTTGGAACTTCACTTAATGCAGGGTGGGGGCAGAGAAAATGAAGCTAAATTACGCAGATCCTGAAGGCACAGCTAGTGCACTGCATCACTTGTGAGCATGACTAGAACTGAAAATGAATCACAGCCTTGTTAGACACGGTATGTGTCAGTGCATGTGGGCAGAAATATCATTCAGCGAGAGAGAGAAAAAGACAGAGAGAGACTACATCTTTTAAAGTGTGCTGGTCCCACTGAAATCTCTGTAGTATTTAACCTAATGGGTGAGAGCTGGGAAACAGTGGGACAGTTGCTCTAGGATACTTCAACTTGTCAATTTTTATTCCTTTCTGAAGGTTCAGGAGGAGTCTGGATTTGTCAGCAGTGGCAAAAAAAAAGAAGCATTGCAAGCTCAAGTTTGAACCCACTGCTGAGGACTTTAAAATACAACTACATCTTTGGGGCTAGGTTTGAATGTAGAGTTGCTTCAGCCTGTGTGTTCATTGTTCATCCAAATCACATTAGGAAGCAAATGTGATTTGCTCTTTGTGTAAACTTTTGATGGTTGCATGTGCACACGAACACACAGTACACACACGTGCACACTGAGCCAGTTCCCATATTTCAGAGACAAAAATCCAACCTGGAACTGTAACCCTGGTTCTTGCAGCTGTATAATTCAAACATTCTATTTCTAGAATGGAAATCGGTTTGCAGTTCAGTTGCAGTGTGACACAGCCACGTCAGGTGATTTGTTGGAGGGATGCTGGAATCAGCTGGCTGCTAAAACCTGCTGTATCTCTGCTTGTGTTCCAGAAGATATTTGCCACAAGTGATAGCAACATTCCTAAAGAAGCTCTGCTACTTCCTGCAGAGACCTATCCATAGCAGCCAACAAGCAGCAGCCATCTTAAAATTCCCCCCTTGGCACAGTAAAACCACACTTCTTCTAAGCCAGATGGAATCAACCAGTGTATTCTTTCAGGGATTTTGGTTGTGCCTTTTTGAATGTTGTGCTTGGTGCCTGTGGTCAATCATTGGCCTGTTATGTGTGATGTATAATTTAAAAGCTGATGATTCTAGGCACTAGCCAGAGTTTTTAATAAGTGGCTGGAGATGTGTGTTTTCTCCTCTATCCCCCTCCCACAGACCAGGTGCTTTGTACTTTCTGAACATGCAGTGGTTTTTGAACGTTGTGAAGGATGTAAACTGCAGCTGAGAACACAACAGTGCACCTCCCCTGGCCAAAACAAAAAAAAAAAAAAAAAGAAAAAAGAAAAAAAGATAAAAACTCCACCATCAGTAGCTTTCTTAAATCCTAGTCATCTTGTGGCATTCCTAGAATGTCCATACTTACTAAATGAAAGAGGGAAAATAGGGATAGCTTGTGATTTTCTGACTCCTGACGGGACTTTTCTGGGAGGAAGGCAAGGAAGGGATCCGTACTTGTGACAAGTTAAAAATAATTTTTAATTACTTAGAGTAAGAACATGTTCTGAAAAGTAAAGATTTTGGACTTAATGTGCATGGAACAAAAGGCCGTTGTGAGCTCTGTACGAGAGTTGCTGCGAGTTTGTATTCTGCCCTTTTTTTTCTGTGGGAGTTATTTCCTGTTGTTGACTAGAGTTCTTTATTTAGAACCACCTAGCTACTGAATGACGGCTCGCTTGCAAGAAGAAAAAGTGTGATTAAAACTTGCTAAGGCTTATTCCAAGATCTCCCTACTTCCATTTATTTAAGGGGAATCTTTGCTAAATGAAAGAAAGTGAAGTTCAAAACAACAAATGCATTTCCTTCTCGTTATTGTGCCCACATCAGCTGTGGCAGCTAGCAAAAAGATCTTGGGAGCCTGAGGTCTTTCACCTGAACATCTCATGGAAGACAGAGTTTGTCTAACAGAGGTGATTTGGTTTAGATTGTTCTGGTTTTAAAACAGAAACAAACCCATCAAATGCCAGGCCTCCCTTTTTGCTGGCAGGAGTAATGCACTGATGTTCTTGGGGGCAGCTCTTTCTATGAACCTCACAGGTCAAGTACAGAGTGGGCACTTGCACTTTCCCAGCTGCTCAGAGAAGGAAGAGTTTCTTTGAAGAGCACTGCCAGCAAAAAGAAGTTTCTGTATGCTGACCTGCTTGGCAGTAGTATTTGGGTATCTATGTGGAGTCAAATTATCAGCACTTTGACAGCTGCCTAACTTCTTTTGCTCTTGTGGCAGGGTCTGAACATCCAGCAAGAGTACAGTAAAGTTAGCAGAAGAGCAGATTCAGAGGGAAAAAGAAAAAAGAAAAAGGTTTAACATGAAGGTTAACTCTACTGGAGGTAATAGGCAAGCAAGCAAAGTAGCTGGGGTTTATTTTGAATTTTTTGCTTAGCAGGAAACGTACTAGGAATGTCCCCTGAGTGTGGATGATTAGAAAATGCACTGGGGCATGAGTGAGAGCAGATGGACAGCCATCCCTGCTTGGCTTGGCTGCCCCTTTACTGTGAGCCTCTGGCAGAGGGTGCCTCTTTCTGCCCAGCTCTTGCAAAGGGTCTGGTGCCTCTCTGCAGTAGCTGAGGCTGGCTGCTCTGGCTGGGCAGGGACTGCACTCGGCAGGCAGGAGCTTCGGCTCAGTCGTTGGCACCTTCCCTTTTACAAACGAATCCTATAGAAACTGGTTTGCAAAGTCGAACCTCTGTAGGAAAGTGGATCTCTGTGAAGGAGAGGGATTTGGGAGCCTTCTGCCCATCCCACGTGTGCTGGGAAAGTTTGTGGCTGGGAGAAGAAGCAGGGAAAGCCTCAGTGATACACCTCGTGTTATTTTCCTCTCCTGCTGATGTCCCGTGGTCAAACAAGGGAGGACCCTGGACTCGGTAGCAGCACCATCAACGGGAATGCAGCTCTTCCTCCTTGTTTCTTGGGTCCACTCTTTTCCCTTGGCTTGTTTCCCTCTGCACTCCAATTGTGCCTCTGCTTTGCTCCCTTGCCACGGCTCAAATAAAAATAGAAGGAGTCAATTATTACTGTTTGAGCAACCTGCTAATGGCTGTCACAGAAAACCACCATAGTTTATGCCACATGCAGCCCCTTCTTCCCTACCTCCATGCCATCCCTGCTCAGGACATCTCTTTTCTCTTTCTTTCTTTTTTTTTCCCCCATACACCATTTGCACCCCTGCAAATGTCCACACGTGCAAATGTCCTATGGGTGTGACCAGGCAGGAGAGCTGCCCCTCTCCTCTTCCAGATCCTTGCCACATTTCAAGGACATTATCACCCCAGAATCGCTGTGGGAGGAAGAAAGAGACCATTAAGAGGTGTGAAAGGAAGGGGACTCTGATGATAAATGGTGGATTTTCAGCTTTTTTTCCTTTGTCCTGTTGGTAGGACCTAAATGCTGGGTGGGTTTGCAATGATTTAGTGTTTCATCCTTGCTTGGGAATACTAATTAGGTGTAAACCTCTTTCAGCCTTTGGCTAATGGTCACTATAAATGAACAGCTTCCTTTAAAGTGAAAGAACATTAAAAAAAGGTTAGAGGAGAACCTCAATTAATTTGTGCAGTTCCCTTTTTCTTCAGAAAGATAAAATGCCTTTCTGACGGTTACAGGGTGGTTTTAGGTAAAGAAATGCAGACATCGCCCACGGTCTGTTTACCTGCATATGCAGTATGAGCTTCTGCTGACTCTTAGCCGTGCTAGCACTGGGGAATGTAGAAAGACAAAATGAATCATTACCACAGGCATAGTCACTAAAAGCATCTGATGTACTCATTCAGTCTTTTTTTTTTTAATCTCCTCTTTGCATATAGTCTAAGGAGTTACACATTTTGTGAAGGGTTAAAACAGAAAGATTTGTGCATTCACTGCATTGACTCAATGAGTTCAGTTCTGTATGAACTTCAATAATTTGTAGAGGAACAGAATGGCAGTGGGAGTTAATGCTGCTACATTTGATGTTCTTGTGCTAGGTTTTCTGCCAGCTCCTTTTTTTTTTTCTTCCTCTTCTGAATTTGGCCCTACAGATTCAACTTCTGTTTTATTGGGGTTTGTTGGTTTTGGCTTTTTGCTTTTTTTTAAAGAAGTGGTGTAGGTCACTCACCGTTTATTTAAAATTAGACCCTCAGAAACCTCTGTCTGAAAGGAGTGCAGATAAACATAGTCTGTAAAGAATTTTGCACCTGGGACAGTCAGAGAAAGAATTTATCATTGCAAATTTGAATTACTTTGAAAATGCCTCTTTCTTGGTAAGCATTCTCTGAATCTAGAGGCTCTAAGGAGCTGCAAAAACTAGTTTTAAAGAGTAGGCCTAAGCCCCCAAATCTTCATAGGAGCATTAATGTGCTTTACAGATTGTATTCCAGCCAGCAAAAGCAGCTATAGGTGAGTGCATTCATTTGGATGTCCATGTATTAACTCATGTTTTCATGTAAATAAGGATTGAGATAGCTTGTTGTTGGTTTGGTTTTTGTTTTGGTTTGGTTTTTTTCTGGTAATGCATCTGAGCACAAACACATTTAACTCCAGTTTTAGTTTTGGTTTAAGTCCAGCTTAACATTGAAATGCTGTGCAACATCAGCACTGTAGCCACAACACCATTTCCATTGTGCCCTCCCAGCCTCAAACTCCTTGTAACTTGTAGAATGCTTTAATGCAGCAAATCTGAGCAGGAACATCCACTTCTAGAAGCTTCTGGTCACCCCACTGGTGGCCCCATTTGGTCTCTCAAGCCTTTGGCATCTGAGCAGGGTTGAGCAGCTGCCTATGCACCCAGGCCTCTTTCCAACCTGCCTGTGCACCCAGACCTCTTTCAGGTTTCAAGAGTGTTTAGGAAAAGTGTGGAGGGCATCTGTGCTCCAGGAATGTATGGCTCCATGGGGAGCTTTGTAGGAGTAGCTTTGCTGCAGGAGAGGGCTGTAGTGTGTGCAGCACTCAGGGTGAGGCAGAGCAGCAGAGCTGTTCTCCCCCGGTGACCCAGGAGCAGGTGGTCCCTCAGCACTGGGGATGTGGTGGGCACCTTTGTGCTGGAGTGTGTGTGGCGTGCGTGTTTGACAGCCCCACGTTGTTAAGATTTTCAGGCTCATGTTGGGTTTGTGCTCAAGGCTGGTGGGTGGCCCAAAGTCTTCTGGCTTGATTGCAGTGACATCTGTTTACACCAGTGGTTAATTAGGCCTGAAGACTGGCCATCTCTCTATTTTTCCCCACCGTTTCTCTGTTTTTTCTTGATTAGAACTATTCCCTCCTCAGCTCTAAAACAGAAGCTTTGGTTTTATCTGCAGATTTTTTTCCCCTTGATCCACTGGCCCTGATATGAGATGAATATCAGGACATCAGCATAGCCTCTCTTCAAAAAAGTAACCAAGTGTTCCAGAAAAGAATGACTTGCGCTTTTGATAGGGACTGCAGAGTGAGCGCTGAAAGGGAAAGAAAAGCAGCCTGAAATTGTTTAAAACTCAGCTCAGTGCAGAGTACAATTCACTGTGTTACAAGAAGCAGGATTGGAAAGGAGAGACTGTTTTAGGAGCCTGTGTGCCATACAGGCAGTGCCAGTGTGAACAGTCTGGCCTGGGCCAGGAATGAAGCACATCTTGCAAGGGATGCAGCCTGAAAGGGACTTGAAAAGGAACACAGAGTTTTATTAAAAGGCAAAAAGATGTAAGGAGATACACAGCAATGGTAGGCAGCCAGAACCTCTGTCAGAGGACAGTCTTTCAGCTGGAGCAAGGATGATGCACACCAACAGTCTCCAGAGGACTGGGAGTGCACAGGGAATTACAGAGGGAGGGAGTCATCTCCCTGCATGAGGAATGCAGCAAAACCTCCTCTGACTAAGCCAGCTAATGCACACTGCTTTTTTTTTCTTTCCTGATAATCCTGTTCCATAATATTTCCTTAATAATTTAGTATGTGAAGAGTAGCCCTTCTGAAAAACATCTAAATCACCAGATCTTACATTCAGATGAAACCTTGCTACCCCTGTCGTTCGCACACACTCAGGATTTTTATTTGGTGTGGCTGTTTGAGAGCTATCCTGGAGTTAAGAGTTGGGTTTTATTCCTTAATTACTTAATGAATTTACCATGCAGCACAACCCTTGGTACTGCCAAGCAATAGCTTCCTATTACTAGACTGTACAGGCCTGATCCTGCATTACCAAAGCCAGAAGCAGTGTTTGGGAACCGACATTTTCATCAAAATCTGTAGGAAGCTTAGAACAACTATACAAAAGGGGTTAGTTGCACTCAGAATATTGATTCATGAGCTTCCTCGTTTTTTGCATTGCTGTTCATTTTACCCAAAGAAGATCAACTGCCCAACTGGACATATAATATATGATACTGCATTAAAACTAAGGCTGCATTTGGTCATACTCATTAATTAAACTGATTTCTCCTGTAGGGTTTTTTTTTTCCTAGAGAACTAACCGAGAATGATAATTAAGCGTGTTATGCATTCTAGGGAACAGTGTTTCTCCTACTGCCACAAATGCCTTAAAGGAGAAAAATATGAACTAAAGGAGAAAATGAAGGTTGGGGGGGGAGAGCTAAAACTGGAGTGAGAAGGAGTGGATCATCAGGGTTTTTACTGACTCCTGTGCTTTAGGACACATGAGACAGCCATGTTAGAGTTGAACCAGCAGAAAAAGGAGAAAAAGCCATTGAAATCCCAAGGAAAGCTGCCCAGCTCCCAGGTGCAGCTCCCTCCCTGCTTGTGTACAGGTGCAGGCTGCAGTAATGCAGCACCCCAGTTTTTTACTGAGGAACTTGTTTTTATTTGTGGCTGAGCCTCACATGAGAAGGGCCCTACTCCTGGAGGTCAGTGCTGGGCCTGAAGAGAGCCTGCACGAGGTGTGAGCAGTGTTTCACCGTGCCTTTGCTTGCAGCATGCTTTCTCCTTACCCAGGAGAGCCTCGCTGCTCGGGTGGAAGGAGCAGCTCTGCTGTAGGCAGGCCCTTTGTCTGGCTTCTCCCAGGGTACCACTGCTGAGGGGGTCTCTATTTGTAAAAAGTTGTCTGCATTGGGGGCAGTGTTAGGTGTTTGCCTGCCAGCTTCTGCCTGCACCAAAGCAAAGACAGCCAGGGAGAAAATGAAGTTGTGTTGAACAATTACCTGATGAAATCTCATAGTGTTCATACATATTGCAATCAGAAAGGAAAAGGCCAAAGATTCAATTAGAATCATAGGAAGCAGTTCGCTCCCTCTATTTTTGAAATATGCAAGGGATGCCAACATTCCAGCACAAACTTTGCCACTCTTTCCTAATTAGCATCCGTGTTGATGGGCAGATTACCTGGCAGTCTGTAGTGTCTCTAATGAATTGATTTATGAAGTCCAGTGTCTGTTTCCCCCTTCCCAATCTTTGATTTCTGTTTGTTCATTTATTACCTTGTTCATTTATTTATCTTCAATGCAGGGGTGGTTTTTGAATGATTTTCATGAGACCTGGCCTCAATCAGACAGGCTTTGACCATCCTTGCTCAAAGACAGGGCTGCACTCAGGCTGTGCCTGTAGCCCACATCAGGTCGGTGCTGCTGCAGAAAGACACAGCTCAGCTCCTTCTCTTTTACTGTGTCATCTTCACATGTGAGCAGCTCACGGGCCTCTGTCAAGGCTAGGACTGCACAGCTAAACCTGTGCTACCGCTCCCTGGGAAGCCCATACATGCATGGTTCTGAAATGGGATGCATTTTGGGTGGCTCCTCCTTGCAGACGCTCAGACCGTTCCCCCTCCCGCTCCCGCAGGCTCTGGAAGCCTCTGCCGGCACACTTCCTAGCACGGCATTCCGTGCCTCCATTGCAGGCTGCTTCTCCTGCTTACTGAAGTGCTCAGCAAACTGCATGTGGGTGTCGCAGACATCCTCTGCTCGGGCTTCTCCAGAGCTGAGAACGGAGTTTCTTGGCCAGGAAGGTCTCCCTCAATCAGGTGCGGGGCCATGTGAGGAGCAGGCAGCCGCGGGATTATTCTCCTTGCCTAGCCCAGCCTCGTCCCGCCGCGCTGGAGCCCGGGCTGTGCGCGAAGCACGGGAAGGAGCTCTATTCGTATCGATTCGTATCGTGACCTATGCTCAGCTGGGAGTGCTTCTGAGTGTGGATGCAGGTTGTACTAGTTGTGTTCGGAGGCACAATCTGAGTTACAGCGTGACTGTAAACTCCTGCCAAGAAAGACTCGGGAGAGTTACAGTAGGAAACAGAAGGGGCGGTGAGCTTTCTCTTATGCCGGTGTAAAATTGGAGCAACCGAGCGAAGTCAGAAGCGTTTAAAACTCGAATGACACAGGCTCAGGCTTTTTACTGCCGACTGTAACATGGCAAGGGCTGTGCACATCGGGCTGGAGCCCAGCTGCTTATTTAGCAAATGTTTGTGGTTGTGCCTCTGGTGCCGGTGATAGCGCGCACACACCCAGGCGCGGGCACTGTAAACCTGCTGCGGACTTTGAGCTCCGGAAGGCAGCGCTGCTCGGCTGGGCGCATCCACGGCGCGATTGCGCAAGGCCAGGTCCCGCTGGGTTACAAATCTGCTGTAAAGGAGGGTGGAATGGGGCCCCGAAATTCAGTCAGTCTGGCATGCAAAAAAAAACCCCCAAACAACCCAGCCAACAGTGTGCAAGTATTGCAAATATTCTGTGTGGCTTTTGAGTAGGCAGAAGCTGACCTAGAAGTGATACCACCGAACAGGTATCACTCAGGCCCTAAAGAAGATGAACCTTTTCCTTTTATTTAGTGATTTTGTTGTGAAGCTGGTAATTTCAGGGAGAGACTTGTTTCCCCAGGCAGAAGGACCAAATTTCAGTGCCTTGCTCTGGAAAGTATCCAGCCAGGGAGATTCTGGTTTTAATGTTTGCCAGCTCCTGGGCAATTCGCAAATCACTCGTCAAAATCTAGTAAATGGCTCGCGAATTGCTTTGCAGATTGGTTTAGGGCTAACTCTGTGCCACAGATAAGGGATGAGAGGGCTTGGATCTCCTCAAAGGAATAGCGCGGGTGGAAAGGGAAAGGTGTGCTGAGGCCTCCAAACCTGCAAAATTAAATGTCAGTTTTTAGGTCTGATGTCCTTTCTTTTATTTTTAGTGAGTTCAGCAGAGTGCTCAAGTGCCAGTCCTGGTGTTTTAACATCAACGTGATGGGGCCTTTTCAATTCTAATTTTAAGAATCCATAAAATCAGCACTTAATCTCCTTTTATTTTGGCAGATTCACTGTTTTAATGGTTTGGTGTTGTTTTTCCTTTGTGGATTTTTGTCAGATACAGTTTCCAGAGCAAGGAAACCTTTCTTTTAAAGGTATCCTTTTCCTTTTCGGTTTTCTAACTGAAAATGGAACTTAGTTTCTAGTAAGACTATCATCTTGATTGATCACAAATCATTACAGACCGTTTTGAGCATAATACCTAAGTGAGTCGTGGTATTAATGACTAATAATCGCCTTTATATTGGGTCTTAAAGCTTTATTGTCCCGAAGTACAACCGGTTTAGTGGAACATGAAAGGCCGGAACGATCCGAGATGCCTGCTGGGGCTACAGCCAGTGCTGTAAGGTGTTTGAGTCGCCTTTAACAGCGCCGGCTGGGATTACAGCCCCTTTCAAAACTCAGTCATTGAGGTGACTTAAAATAATCATCTTCTTTCCAGATAGCGCCTGGTGCCGAGCGCTTCCCTCCTTCCCCCAAGTCTTCGCGCGCTCGAACATCTCCGTTTGGCCTCATTTTTGTGCTTCGGTGGTGTCTGCACAGCCCAAATTAGCAGCGAGGATTCCACGGACGGGGGCCGCCGCCTCCCTCGGCTCCCAGGTGAGATCCCGGGGCGGGGGGCGGCCGGCAGCGCTCCGGGCTTTCTCCGCATCCCCCCTGGCCCTCGCTGCGCTTGGCCGGGCCGGGGGCTCACCGGAGGTGCCGGGGGGACAATTTTGGGTTGTACCGGGACAATGCGGGGCCAGCCCCGCGCGGGGAGCAGGGCTGGCGGAGCCCCGTGCCCCGGCCGGGTCCCCGCCACCGGATAGCAGGGATACTTGTCATATTTGCGGTCGGGGCGCGCTGGCACCCGCCTTTGTGCCGGCCCGGCGCTCCCCGGGGAAGCCGCGGCGGCGGCGGGGGCCGGGGCACGCGTGGGCAGCGCGGGGAGCCGGAGCGGGGGAGGAGGAGGAGAAGGGGGAGGAGGAGCAGGAGCAGCGGCAGCAGCCGCGGGGGTTGGGGGGGCGGGGGAGGAAGGCCGGGGCCGAGGCGGAGCTTTGACGCGGGCCGGAGGGTGAGGAGCTCGCCGGAGCCGCCCCTGTCGTCAGTGCTGGCGGCAAGTCCTGGGAGCCGGGGCTGGTGGTGCCTCCTCCTTCTCCTCCTTCCTCTCCTCCTCCTCCATTGTATAATGCTGCGTGATCGCAGCCGCCGGGGCAGAGCGGAGGCTTAAATCCTCACGCCGCCTGCTCCTGCCTCCTCCTCCTCCTTTCCTCCTCCTCCTCCTTTCCTCCTCCTCCGCATCCCACCCGGCCCCTCCCCGGAGCGGCGCGGCGAGGAGCGACATATGGAGCTGCTCTAGGGCGAGAGTTTCCGACCTCCCCCTCTCCATGCTTTAGTTCTCAGGTGGAGCTGCATGTGGTGAGTGGGGCTGGGGGGCTGCGGGGCATCGGGGTGGGGGGGGGGGGGGCAGGGGGCGGCGACACTCCTCCACCCCCTCGGGCTTTGCGAGTCATCGGGGCTTGTTTTATCTCTACCTTTAAATTGGTGCCCGGGCAGAGGAGCCCGGGGCGGGGATCCTCCCCCTCTCCTCCGGGGAGGGTGGGGGGGTTCGTGCTGAGATGAGCAGAGGAGGGAGAGCGGCGAAGTTGACCTTAAAATACGCCCCCTCCCCCGCCGGTGCGGGGGGATCCCGAGCCGGAGCAGGTGCGGGGAGCCGGAATGTACTTTCCTACCGAGGTGGCTGTGCCGGCCCCGGTAGCGCGGCCGCTTGTGCTCCCCGGAGCCGGGCTCCCTCCGACGCCAGGAAAGCCGCGGCACCCCGGTAAGTTCGGTGTGCGCCCCGGAGCCCCTGGAGCCGGGGGCTGCAGCCCGGCTCCGTTCTCCCAGCAAGAGCGGGGGATTCAGGGAGTGCCGAGAAGTGCGGGCTGTAGTGCCGGGGGAGCTGAAAGGGCCTGGGGGAGACTTTCACTCCGCTGTAGCAAAGCTGACATATGGCTGGGCAGGACCCGGCTGGCCCCGCTGCCCGGCCCTTTTCAGGGGTTGGTGTTAAGGGCTGGGGATTAGCCTGTCTTTTCCCTGAGCAATAGCGCGCATGGGTCTTCCTTGGGAGCACCGCCAGCGCGGAGACACAGAGGCGTCTGGGGGCGATTTTGTGAGTAAGGTGGTGCATCTTTTGGAAGAGACGGCAAAAATGTGTATTTATTAGGATTTTCTTCGGGGTGGATGAACACTTGAAGAAAAATCCTTTTGTGGTGCCACTTTGATTTGGAGCGTTGGCTGCTTTATTCACATCAGGATCTGGAAAAATAAGTTATTCCTAAGCATGAAAATAGAAGTACAGTTACCTGCTGTCATTTCTTGCATTTTGTGAAGCACTGCTGGAAAAGCCAGGGCCACTTTAGTTGGAAGTCTGTGGAGAGGCTTGTGTGCTGTCCAGTGGGCCCCTCGGTGGCTGATTTACAGCTGTGGGTCAGCTGCTGGTGTAAAATAAAGCGAATCTGCCCATTTTATCTCCATCCGGGGGTGAGGGGCTGTCAGCTTCTTCAGCCGAACTTCAGTGCAGCACGCCAGAGCTGTTGCGTGTGGCAGCGTGTGCTCAGACACATCCGAGGCTCTCGGGAGCAGGGAAATCCAGGCTTTTTCATCTAGTGCCTGGTGCAGTCATCAGGGTGACTCTCGCTGCCGTCAGTGAGTGCTGGATTTTGCCACTCTAGAATGCACTATTGCTCAAACAGCGGTGGGAGAGGGCTTGGCTGCCCCAAACACCAGTTTTATGTGTGTGTCTCTCAAATGAGTGAGCACTTGCAATGTGTGTGAGTTCAAACAACGCTTTCTAGCTTTTTTAATTCTGATCATTTTAGGCATGCATGGGCACAAGTGAAGGTTCCTGTGTCTTATGGACTTCTCACAGGGTACAAAATTGACAGAGGCACTTCAGTTTGCCTCTAAGGGCACAGGAAGCTTTCAAATGGTAAAACAAACTATAAAAACGAATTCTGTTTTCAAATGATTGCTATAGAAATCAGCCAACTGATTTAGCAGGGTAAATTGAAAGTAGCCCTTTCTGGCTGAAGTTAAAATGCATGCCTTTGACATAATAGGATGGCATCTTTGGGCTCTGATTCAACATCATGAGCCAGGTGATGGTAGAGAGAGGAGGAGGATTAGGAGTTTGTGGTGCTGGACAGGTATCCAGGAGCGTGTCCTTCGGAATGCTTCCATTGTTCAGGCAAGTATTGCAGCATCCAATGTAACAGCTCTAGATATTCCTCCTCTCGTGACTGATCCTGCTTCCATTTAAGTTGGTAGCAGCAGCCACCCACTCCTTTTCTGCAGGAACTGGATTGGACTGCTGAACAAACGAAGCTAGACTTTGTGCATATTAAAATGCTGCTTTGATTTTTGTGTCAAGCTGATTTCTTTTTCTCTGAAGCTGATTGGAAACAAACAAAAAGAAACTTGATAGCCATAGGTCTCTCAGGTTTTGTCTTAAAGAGCATTAAATACATCTCTAGGTGCTGATTTATTAAGAGTTGTAATTGTGTTCCTTTATACACCTGCTCTTTTTTAATGGGAAAGATGAAATAAAGATTTTCACAGGGGAAATAATGACATAAATATACCAAGTGCTCAAATTGTCTGCCTGAGAGGCATCAAGGACTTTGAGATAATGTCCTAATAGCAAGGAAGCACTCAAACTTCATATTCAAAATTTATTTTTTTAGCTTCCATGAAGTACAGCAGATTTTATGCAGTATCTAGTTTGAAGGATTTTGCCATCATTCACACAAGCTGCTTTTTGTTTTTCAATAAATATTTCATTGGGAAAACATTTTTTTTTAGGAACTCTGACTTTTTTCACACTGATGTAAAGCACTCCTGGCACAGTTCATCTCTGGCAGTGCTAACACTAGACAGATGATCCAAAGTATTTGTGACTATTTTTGCCTTTATGTAACATCTTAAAAGTGTAATCTGTCAAACAAGGAGAAGGCAGTACTTTGAAAGTGCGAGTAGTCTTCTGGTGATCTACTTCTCATAAGGGCCAGGTAGCAAGAGAGACACCTCCTTTTAACTCAGCTCTGTAGTGTAACTGGCTCACAAGGAGACAGCTCCAGTTGCAGTGGTTCCTAAACTTGCGCACGAATCAGTGCCAGAAATAGCAGCTTTCAGTTACCAAGTCCAAAGATCAGGAGTGTTTCAAAGGAGAGAGCAAGGTCCAGCTTCAGTGTAAGCAGGTTGGCACTAAGCAGAGATCTTTAGTCTTGATGAATCTTTTGCTAATTAGTGGTTTGTGGAAGATGAAATTCGCCAATCTGAGCACAGCGCTCATTTTCTTCAGGGGTGTATAATTGCATGTTTTCTGTCACTTCTTTTGATTTTTAAACTTTCATCAGTCAGAGAAACTGCTGTCATGAAGAGGTGCCTGTTTTCTGTAAATGGAGAGAGACTCTCAACACACGTTAGTTCTTTAATTCTTTTATAAACAGAGTCAATTTTTGTGTTTGCTGTAGTGGAGGCTTCAGGTTTGTTCAGCATTACCAATGCAAACACTATAACAAAAATAAGATAACAATGCTCGGCTGTTCAACACGAGTGGGGAGGGCAAGGCCCGTGAATGCTGTGCTAACGCTGCTCCTGGGTGTGCTCAAGTGTAGCCCAAGCTGAGGTCCAAAGCAAACGTGTGGCTGGGAGGCAGCAGAGGTTTAGTGGGAGAAACAGGCTTGTGTGTGTCACAGCAGGGTCCTGCCCTGTCTCTTGGCTGTGTGGGTATTAAGCTGTGTGTCACTGTGCAGAGCACAAACTGCACTGCCGCCACGTCTGCCTCCCCGATGGCCCCTGATGAGCGTGTCAGATGCTGGCTGTCATTGCTGAGCGGCCAGGAGGAGCTGTGAAGATGTGCTGGCTGGGACATTCCTGCAGCACAAAGGGGATTTTCGGGGTGGGGAAGGCCTGATGCGATGGGCATTTCCCAGGGAGAGTTGGGGCAGTCTCCAGGGGTGATGGGTGCAGCCTCAGAGCCTTCAGAACGGCCAAACGGAGCCACTGGGGGTGGGAAGGCTTGGAAGGACCGAAGAAACTGTCAAGTCACCAGAGAGCAAGTTTTTGGTTTTCGTGTGTCCCTTCTTTGAGGGTGGAGGCTCATCTAGCTCAGGTGAGACAGCAACCACCACCACATCAGTGACACTGGATTCAGGCTGCTGTAGTGAAATTAAAACCATGCTCAGAGCCCTGCGTTAGGCCAGGTCAGACCACTGCTCTTCGAGTGAGGGGCCACGTTTGGTACCCTCCTCAGCTTGGTGCATAAAATCAGAGGGGTTGCCATAGGACTGAAGTTCCCAACCTGTATAACATGATCAGTGTTTTGAGTACCATTGGTTTTAAATTTTTCCTTAATATCACAAATTTCACCTTAATATCACCCTGGAATTAAGTTTTAAGTGGCATTGAATGACATGACTCTCTGTGTAATTATTAGGAGCCAAAACCTGTTTACTTTGCTTGCACACCAGTAAGGTGTGAAAGCAAAGTAAAGTTTGTTTTCAGTGAAGTTGGAATAAAAATTGAATTCTTGGTATAGAGTACAGAGAGAGGAGTTCAAACATGGCTTGTTTTCTTTTAATGTAATTTTGAAAACTGGGTAGTATATGGAAGTAGCAGAAAAAAGAAGTTCCCTTTTTCAAGGAGTCCTGAATTGGTGGAAAGATCTAAACTTGCCCTAATACTTCCTCAGATGTAACAATTAAAACTGTTTTTCTTGATCCCAGATTTTCCACCCCGGAAACCCTTTGACTGTTCGAGCCACACTCACCTTTAATGGAAATGTGACAAGCATTGGCTGTTTTCATACAGTTTCTTATAGTAGCCTGTAACATTAGTCTTTAAAAGCCCTCCTGTCGTGCCAGGCAGGCAATAAGGTTGAGTGAACTGTGCTATAGCAAGAACCACCCATGACTGGAGGTAAACTATGCGGATATATGTTGGGGTGGAGGTTGAAAGGAGCGTGGAGGGCATATTTGAAGCAGACTGTGCAACTGCTATAGCAGGTCTGACTAGTTTGAGATGCCTAAAGGCAGCTTTGTCTTAACTTCAGGTAGCTGCAAAATGAAGTTTTAAGTCCTAATTCAGAAATACATCATCATCATCTTCCGGTGCCTCCACAAACTTTACTTTTCATGTGCTTTTACAGGCACTCTTTCTCCCTTGGAAAAAAGCCTTTAGTAGGTACACATCCACGTGCATGCATATCATTTGCATATTTTTCAAATATACATTTCATCAAGATAGGAGACTAGCGTTTGTGTGCAAACCACAGTGTTTTTTTTGAACAGTGGTGGTTACATTTTGCTTTCTCACTGCTCTGTGGGCCTTGTGCGAGACAAGCCACTCTATTTCAGCACTTTAGGCACAGCCTGATTTGCTGTGGGTCGGGTCTCATGCCTGCTCCTGGCCCTGTGTTGGAGCAGTGCCTTCATCTGCAGGAGCCTGTGCTGTGGTCACAGGGATTTTGGCCAGGGTACTCCCATGTTGGCTGTCCCAGGGGTCCAATAACCTGCTTGGGTTACCCTGCTGGGACCTGGCTCCCCCTTTCCCCCTCCTGTTCCATCTGCTTGGTGAAATTGGCTCTTCTGAACAACCCTTCCACTTTCCTTCCCTAACTAAAGTGTTCCACAAATAGCTTGTGAATGAATAGAAGAGAGAGAATATTTTCTCTGTGAGTGACACACAGTGTCAAGCTTCCTGTCGCTGCTCTGCTTCCCCTTGCTGGCAGGGGCACACACGTGATGTGTGTGTGCTTGGATGAGGACTTTAATTGTGGGGAAAATCAGTATAATACTATCATGGGTGAGGTGAGTGGGTTGTGCCTGACTGAATATGAAATAAAGTTTCAGACATTTCATTTCCTGAGCTGTTCTCCTTCTGTATTTTCCGCTCCTGATTTCCAAATTTTCTAAACTAAATTTTAGTTTGTGGTTAAGTTAGTTTCTTCTGTGTTAATTAACCTGCCCTAACCATGCTTCAAAATACAGGCTTAATACAGACACATGTTGTCAAAATATGCTGTTAAAAATGTGCTTTCCTATAAGTTTAAATTATTTACTTGTAAAAGTCTAAATTACTCCACATAGAAGAGACGTGGGTCCCATGGTGGCTGTTTTAAAGAACATCTCTTCTGTATAGTACTTTTTGTTGTGAAATCAAGCAGGTGCAATGAAAAATGGAATCTCTTTTGTCTCTAACTCATAGCTATTACAGGTTGAGAATAGCTCAAGGTTGGCCAAAGTTCCCTTTAGTCAGTTTTCAGAAGGATCCTTTGTAGGACATGGAAACACATGTTGTATTTCAACAAATGCATGAACTTTAGTGCACTGGACTGAAAGGGCAGCAGTTAGCATCTTCTCCATCATTTAACACCATCTGAGCAAACTTTCTTGTCAAATTTTAACTATGTTTTAAAAATTTGTTTTGTGTTCACTGGTGGGGGAGTAATGTCCAACAGCTTTTTCACCTCCTTAAGAGAAGCTTGCAGGGTGAGTGGATTCTTTTTCATAGAATGTATTTGTTTGCAGGGTTGTGTTCCTTTTATTTAAGTAAAAATGTTGAAAAAAGCTTATGTGCTGTTTAAGCTACTTCAAAAAATGCCAGGGAAACACCTTTCTTTTCTCCTAACTCTCAGTAGTGCAAAACTGGTTAGCAAATAAAATTTGCAGGCCAGAAACTAAAATGACTTGTCATTGCTGGGATTTGTATGGTGCATTTGCAGCATATATTTCTTCAGAGGATTTTTTTTTCCTTTCTCCTCTTCTTCTCTCCTGCCATTTGCTGCTTTTCAGTTTGACTGTGATAATTTATTCAACACTGTTTTCAGAGCAATAACCTACTTTTTGGCAAACCATTCAGTTCTTTCAATAGTGTGGGGGTCCCCCCCTACCATGTGTTTATTAAGGGTCCATGACAAGGGGGAAAAACAAGGTATCTTTGGGGAGAAGATGCTACGATTGGATTCAAACAAAGTAATTATACATAGGTGAGAAAAACTCCCTTATTATACACGAAGGGGTCTCTCCCTCATGGGTGCACACACAATTCTCATTAACCTTTGCAGGAATTGCACAGGTCCAGTGGAGATGGGTGTGCAGTGCTCAGTCCCTGCACACACTGAAAATAAAAGGCAGCCCGTGCCACGTGCGTGCCAATAGAGATGTCGTGTACAACACAACACAACACAGCGGCGCCGTCATCCATTGTTCTGTGTGCAGGGGAGGAGGGGTGCACAGCCAGCCTGGCTGTTTCATCATTCTCCCTTAGAGCTGACCAGCAGCATCTTGTCATTACAGGCGTGTAATTTTAGCAGTGAAAAGGGAGAGTGTGTGTGTGTGTGTGTGTGTGTGTGTGTGTGTGTGTTTCCCAGCCTGTGTCACTTTCTGGTAGCTGTTCTAGGTCTTTCAGATGATTGTTTTGAATTTCATTTACAAGCGAGGTGTCTCTTTTTAGACAGCGCTTGAGCTGTGCTGGTGCCTGCTGGCTCTGCAGTGGGAAGGAATGGAAGGCAGTCTTTGCTGAACTGGGCCCTGGGGCAGTACACAGCCATCTTAATTGCTGCTGTTCCTCCTCTTGAGGAGATGGCTCTGGTTCTCCCAGCATGGAGTTGTGTGCACCGGCACCAGTGTGGCTCCTTGCTCTCTGACATGGGAATTCATGGTGTTGTGGTGCTGTCTGTGGGACCAGCACCTCCTGCTTCCATGCAAGGAGGCCCGGAGTGCAGCACTTGGGGGAAGAAACAGTGGTGTGGAGCAGGAAGAGCTGCTGGGCTGATCCCAGGGAGGCTTGTGTGTAGAAGCCCTTGCATTGGGTTGCCATTGCCAATGCACCCATATTTTTTGGGTGCCAACAAGCAGAGTCTGCTGAATAATCAGCTAATCCCGTGGTAAAGTCAGGGGCTCTGGCACAGTGCTGTGCCTGGTTTGCTTTACTGCAGCTCTGATTTCCTGCTGCTGATGCCCAGGTGTGTAAAGCAGCTCCTGGTCCTTCAGCAGATTGCTGAGCCCATGTGTTCACAGCACAGTGGAACTCAATTCGCACTTGGCAGGCCTGGCTGCTTCTTTAACGCTGCTACATGGAGATCCAAATTTCAAAACAGCCTCAGCCTGGCTCTTTTTGGTGTCTCTCTGAAGCACAGAGCCCAGGTAAGCTGACCCCCAGAGAAGGAGGCTCCTGGTGGTGGCTCAGACACTGTTGTGAGCAGACCGTGTGTGCAGCCATCCTGGGAAAGGATGTAGAGGAGATTTGGCACAGAGGTGACCTGAGATAAGGGCAGCTTTCCCTTCTCCTGGAAAATCTCTCTCCCCTCAGTAGGTAGCCCTAACAAAGCATCTCCTGGTGGTGGGAAGGGGGGACAGCTCCACCCTGATCTGGCTCAGAGCTGGTGGTTGGTGGTCAGCAGGGCCAGGCCTGTGAAGGGCTGTGGCAGGGTTGGCAGTCATGGACAGTGTGATTCCTAAAGCTTTCAGTTAAGGACAAGACCAAAAAAGGGCAGGCTGGGGGCTTGTTTGCATCTTCTGGGTGCTGTTTTATAAAGAAGCACACGGGAAGTCCTGTCTGAAGCACAACATGTGAGGATTGACATTTTGGCTTTGAGATCTTTGAGTCAGACATCAGTTTCTGCTGGGCAATCCAAACCTGTTCTGCTTTTTTCCAGTAAAGACTACTGCCTGCCTGTATGTGAATGTTAAATAAATGCTTTCCAACCCTGGTGTCTTACCCTGGTATATTCTCCCTCTTGCTTTGCACTGAAGAGCAGTTGCCAGAGTTGCACAGGGCTTTTGCTCTTGCCTTCAGCCTCACAGTGGTTTGCAGTGTGCCTTGCTGGCTTTCCATGCTCAGAACCTGTGCAGTCTTGTCCACCTTCTGGTTCTGCCAGGGCAGCCTTTAATGCTTTAACAAGCTAACAAGTGCTCCTCTGATTTAAACTTGCATTAACTTCTGCTACCCTGATAGAATTCCTAATATTATAAACACCCTTAATAACACGGCTATAATCTAGAAAACCTGCTGTCCTTTTTCCAAACAATTACTTAATGAGGCAGTAATTTATTCTAAGCTATATTTATTGGAGCCCATTCCAGCTTTATCAGACGTACTCTGGTTGGATGTGTGCAGTTAGTCAAAAACATTAAAACTGCTCCACTTCTTCCAGGGGAACATGTTACATTTAGCAAACTGACAGCATTAGAAACTGTTTCCAATTTAATAGAAGCATATGTTTCCTGCAAGGCTTAACACGCTGCAGAGTCAGAGATTGCCTTCCACTGCGGCTTTGCCTTTTTTTAGCGTGGTGAAAAGGAGCTGCAAACTGAAGGCAGAAGTGGAGTTTGTGTTTCTGGTTGTTTTGCAGAGATCCTTCTAGCAGGGCTTCGGCGGGCTGCAAGTTTAAGAAACTCTCAAGAAAGTGGTGTGGGCGGTGCACACAGAGCTCTCGCTCCAAATGCAGTTTCTGATCATGAACAAACAGCGAGAGCTCGCTTTGCCCTCTGGGCCTCAAATAGTACAGTATGCAACAAGGGAGAGCAGGCAAGGCACGAGGATGGAAACAGTAGGATCAGATTACAGTTTCAAAATATCGCTGGAACACGTTGGCTGGCGTTACACTATTGACTGGCTTTATAATTGCATTGCTTATTTGCTAGGGAAGGCTTCACCTTACTTTCTGATTAACATGGGCACTCCTTCGGGGACCGGGGACTCCGGGCTCTGAGTATCAAAGGCAAACCCCGTGAGACCTGCACGACTTCAGATGCTTCTCAAATGAGAGTCTGAGCTTCCTCTGTTGTCTCCTGTTTGCCAGAGGTTTCCTTACACAGCCCCTATTGAAGTTCTGATTAGAATAGCCTCTAACAGTCACTCACTATGGTTTTCCTTCTTATTTTGATTTTAACTGGAGAGGAGAAAAGACCCCTGTCACTCATCTTGCTAGCTGCTCCTTGCTCAGTCTTCACTCTGTGTGAAGTGCCTAAAGCAGGGGGCTAAGGCTGTGTTTCTGTAGGGAGAGAGAAGCTGCCTGTCTTGCTAAATGCAGCAATGGGGTGCTGAGGAGCTTTACTTGCTTCTCTGTTTCTTCTGGAAGAGCTGAGGTTTACCCATCCACCACAGGAGACGGGGAAGAGTTAGGTCCCTGTAAAATATGTGTGAGAAATACCTGCCACTTAGAATTACTGCTGGCACTGACAGCCTTGCAGTGAAGGCTTGCAAACATAAAAACAATCCCCTGTACTCTCTGGAAGCAGAGAGCTGCCCAGGAGGCCAATTTTTTTATATACTCTAAAGGAGAGTTTTGTAAGTGATTATTAAACCTCACTCAGTTAAAAAAAAAAAAAAATTAAAAAGGGCAGCCAGAATTAATGTAAAATGTGTCAGGGAAAACAAACCTTGTAAATACAGAATGTCTGAGCACTGGCCTGGAGAGGACAGAAACCCCTGCACAGCTCCGTTCCCCCTACCTTTCTTTGGGGGTTGTGGGATTTGTTTCCTAACTCACATGTGGCATGAGACACAGTTCTTACCAGGCAGCGTTGTCAGGAGTCCTCTTTAGCCAGGCAACATGGATGCAGTACACTCCAACATGTGAAAAAGCATCAGATCCCGAGAAAGCAGCCTTGTGAGGGAAAAAAAAAATAAAATTAAAGAACACTCCCCCCCTCCCCCAGCCGCCATCCGGGCCGGTCGGTTCACACCCTGCAGGCAGCTGCAGCACAGCACAGGCAGCGGGGCCGTGCAGCTCCGCATGGAACAGGCTGTCCCAGCTCGGGGATGCTGCCGTGCCAGGCTTTAAACACTCCGGTGTCAGCAGATGAAATCCCCAAGGAGGGGCCATTTCCACCCAGCTCTGGCTGCTGCCTGTGAAAGTCCATGTTGCTCGTTCGCTCCAGCCCTGCTGTTAAACCTCGACACCTGGGCTGCTCAGCTTTCCCCCTTGTTTTGAGCAGGGCTGGGAGAACCTGCCAGGTTTATACTGGCCTTGCCCTCTGCTTTTCCTTTGTCACTTTCAATGGGAGGAGGGTGCCAGTGCTCTCAGATGTCTGCCTTCCACCTGCTGGGGCAGGTTTGCTGTGCTTTGCCAGATCCCGCTGGCCAAGGAGCATCCTTCTGTAGTGGGTGAGCCCATGGTCCTGCCCCAAGGGGTCTTCTGCAGATGTGGTCATTCTCTCTCTCTGCTGTGGCCTTGGGGATGTGGAAACTGGGACAGGGAGAGAGAGGTTTACTGGCTTGCCTCCCTAGCTCTAGGGGACAGATACTTTGAAGTTGTGGAGACTGGTTACAAGTTCAGGTGGTCCCTCAGGCTGGGTCCTGCAGCACTGAAATACCTCACAGCAGCTCAGCCTGCCTCTGTTAGCTCAAAGGGTCTTACCAGTTGAACACAGTTGGCATAAAAGGCCTTTTTATTTTGGTCCTGCAGCTATCTGTGCCAAATCCTCATTCTGCTGAAGTCAGTAACAAAACACCCATTGACTACCATTGAGCCAGGATACAACCAATGGACCCCTCAAGGATGAGGAGTGAAGGATGGAGGAGAGGAAAATTGTATTTCATGTGCCAGAAGTGACACAGAAAGCACTTCCACAATTCACCGGGTAGGTTCTTTGAGAAAACCTGGTGAGGGTCACTTACCTCTGAGGTTTGTGAACTTGTGGGAATGAAGTGTACAAATTCAGTGCTCTCATTGCACTCTGGAGGCTCTTATGGGGGAGCTTTGGTGTTCTGGGGTTTTGTTGGGTTTTTCCATGCACATGTGTGAAGTAGCATTTTATTTTAATTCCCCCAAGTTGCTTTTTTCTTTCTCTCTCCTTTTTTACCCCCCTGTGGTTTGAATTGCCTAAGACTTCAGAAAGTAGCTGGTCCTGCTTTAAACTCCTCTCACAACCCCTGTGGTTCACACCTGTGTTTCGGTGTTTGGCTGCCTGGAGGGGAATGGTTGCCTGTGGACTCAGGGATTTTGTGATGCTTTTACCTTTTTGAGCAACATGATGTTTGTTCTAAAAGTAACCTCAACTCTAATAAGCTAATTATTTATAATTTATAATAAGCTGTTCATCCTCTACACTGACAGAGGGGGTGGCGTAAATCCGTGAGTGGAAATGTGACTTCGTAAAAACCCTTTTCTGCTGTTTCTCTTGATGTTCAGTTCCTCCTTTTTTTTTTTTTATTCTCCTTCCTGTCTGTCTCGATGAGCAGGGAGGGCCTAGTGGATTGTAGAATTGATTTCCAAGATGAGTTTTCGGTCTTGAGAGGTATTTTAAACTTAATTGTTAAAAGTCTTTGAGAATTAAAATTACAGGTTTTTTGTTGGGCAAAATCACTTTTCCTCTCAGTTTTTACATATCTGGTGCTTTTCTATGCCAAAGTGCCGATTACTGAAGACTTCAGAAATAATCTGGCAGTGTTGAAGTGTCCAAAGCACAATCAATAAACACAGTGCTCCTCTCACAGTCTACACGTACCTCTGTCCTCCTGAGAGCGAAGGATTCATCATCACTGGGTGGGCTCAGAGACACAGGCATTGCACGAGCTCTTCTGCCGTTCATCGCTGAGGGCTGACTCCAGAGAACCTTCCACTCCAGGCTGATTATCTCTTCTACTGAGCCCCAACTGCTTTTTCTCCCAGCTCTGTCTGAAGAGCATGCAGAGCCAATAAAAGGAAGCTAAATGACACGCAAACGAGGAAAAAAATATACTACTTTTGTTTTTCAATTAAGAAAAGACAGCTCCCAAACAATGCTAGGGTTTCTCTGGCGCTGAGGCGCGTGCAATCGCCCTAAATGGGCAAAAAAGCAAGTAGTATCTTTGTCAGCAACAATGGTCTAGCTTTTGGTTCTGGGTCTTCCAGAGCTGGAGCCAACTGGTAGATAATATTGGGGAAGATCTCCAAGTAACTCCCCCCGCCCCAATCTCCAGAAAGATGCAGCTTTTCCATTGTCTTTCTTCAGCTTTCTGCTTCCACATACCTAAGAAACATTGAAAACTCACTTGCAGACCAAAACCCTGCAACACCCTTTATTACAACAGCAACAACAACAACAAAGTGACGTCCAGTCTCAACTCTTAACACCCAGCCTCAAAATTGTGTTTAGCAAATGGGTGAAAGTGCAGCAGAATTACATCTGGCTGAGGTTGCTGCTCGGGCAAAATAGATGCATGAAAGACCTTCCATGAGCATTACCATTTATTTCTGCCTGTGCAGTGCCACGTTTGGATGGGTTGGTGTTGTCTGGCTGCCCTTGTCACAGCTGTATGGCTTGGTTGGACAGCTCTCTTTTGACACCTGGGATGGTGCGGGTTTGTCTCTTTATGTACTGATCTTTGGTCAAGCTGATCTTTTAAGTTTGGCATTTTCATTTTCCCAGCAGGAGGTTTGGCTGGAAAGGCTAGAAGCAAAGTTTTTGAGATGAACAGAATTGATTGAGATCAAATGCTGGTATTGTACAGCATCCTTTTTTTTTAATGTTATTCTTTATCTTAAGACATACAACACTGATCCCTTTAATGCAGGCATGAAAGTGATTGGTTGAAGGAGGGAAGAGATGGTTTGAACTGTAAAGAACAAGCAGACAACATTGTCTTAAGCTTTGATAGTCAGACACTATGAAATTCCTTTTTGAAGAACCGAGGAAGACTTGCAAGCCCCCAAGCATGTCTGATTTTACCAACTCTATCAGTTGGTCTAAAAAGATATCACCTCCTTGCTTCGCTTGGCATGAATGAAGTGATTTATGGAAACTGGAGGAAAACATTCTTTACAATTCCTATTGGCATGCCAGAGGAGAAGGGGATAAAATAAAACTTTACAAAGCCAAGAGTCTAGCAGTGTTTATTTGAGCCTTCTCCTTGGTGGAATAAAGCCTCCATGCTTAGGCTGACATCCTGCTTTGGTGCTTTAGGGGTTAAACCCTCTTCAGAGAGTATTAGTGGGGAAAAAGGAAACTGAAAGCTGTGCTGAAAAGCTAGTAGGTGAGCCTGGGAGTTGCCTGATCTATTTTATCTTTTAAAAGGGCAAGCTCTGAATCAAGCTACAATGAAGATGGAGTGAGATGTGAAAGCTTGACAGTCACACATACAGGAAATCTTGAATTATCTCTGAGCTTCCTGGAAAATGACGTAGTGAGGTTATCATAGTATTTACTCAGCAATGATCCCATAGTTCTTACTGATCAGCTTTAAATAAGTGTTCACTACCAGCACCTCAGCCTTGGGTGGAAATGGGCTCGGTTGGGTTTGTTGGAAATGCTTGGCAGCGTCACCTGGCAATGATGAATAACTGAGCACAGGGAATGGAGCCTGGGCTGTTTTCTTTATCATGGGGGAAAAGGTTTGCTTTGTACAGGGAATGTTTTTATACATTCCTGGCAGAGGCTGACAAACTTCAAACTCTTCTAGTCCCAAAGCCATTTAAAAATGTCTTCTTTAAATAGGGCATTGTAGAAGAAGCACTGCTATGTCTTTAGGTCAGAGTCTATCTTTTTTCAGGGGGAGGAGATAGCAGGAAGGGATGGAAAGCTGCTCATCTCCTCCTAACCCCATGCTGCTTTAAAAACGTGCTGGAATTGGGCAGGGTTTTTAATTCTTGCTAGCCCCATCCTCCCTTTCTCACTCTTATCTGTCTGAAGTGAAAGGAAGCGTGTCTGCTGTGAACACTGGAATAGCAAAGCCCCCCGCTCGCCCCCCAGACCCATGTGAGCAGCTCCAGAGCAGTCCATGGAAGTGACACTAGGGAGCAGAGAAAAGCCAGACTTCGGCAGCAGTGCTAAATTTCAGAGGTTTTGTTCGCCCGAGATTCCAGGCGCAGGAATTGCTGGTTGCTGGCCAAGCAGCTTGGATGGCAGCCTACCTGTTCCTCAGCTCTGCTCAGCCTGCTCCCTCCCCCCCCTTTCTTTTTTTAATTGCATAATATGCTAGAAAATTATCTGGATTTGGGACTTATTTTTAACCAGAAGAGGCTCGCTTCACCCGATCTGGTTTTCGATTTACCGCCCAGCAAATGCTCTCTGAAGCTCTTGTAGCACTGAGACCCTGACTTCTTTAGCCTCCTTGCTTTCCAAGGGTCTCTTTGCTCTTAAATGTTGGTCAGTCATTTTTGGTGATGTTAAACTGTGTTGTCTGTCTGCTGAACTGGTGTGCGACCATCAAACTGTGTTAGACCTGCCTGGTGCAGTTGTTTCGCAGGCACTAATCCCACTGGGTGGATTGGGAATTGTACTCAAATAAGGAAGGCAAATTTTGTCTCCTAGATGATAGCTGCATAATGTGAGAAGGGATCTGGGGTAAAAATCTGTATGGCCACTGCAACTTCTTTCTGGATACCTGTGGCTAGAAAGCCTCTTCCATTTTTTTGGAGTTTTTTTAGGTTTTTTTCTTTTTTTTTTCTCGTTAAACAAGGCAGACTTCTTCATGTCAGAAGAATTTGTTAAACAGAGGGAAGGATACAAGAATGAACAGGGAGCTCCTTGTGATCATATTAAAAGAGTGAGCGGGTTAGAGCTCCAGCACCTCACCATCCTACCTGAGAAAATGAGGGAGAATAATGCCAGGTCATGCTACTGCCACAGCACAGCAACTCCTTCATTCCTCTGCATTTGGGAGGGATCTTGGTGTCACAAAAATAATGGTGACAAAATGAGGTTGGGACTGTGCTGTGTAGAGGAGCATTTCCAGGCACTCTGAAACATCCTGGAAGAGATGGCACTGGGGACTGAACTGCCCTACTTAATCTTAGCTCAGAAATTATTTATAATATGGGGCAAGTTTGGTAAAATCCCCTTTGTTTCCTTCAAAATCTGCCATCTGACCAGCAGCAGAGTGTAGCACAGAGAGTGGTCTTGGGGATTAGAGTAAAAGACTTGACAGATCTTCTTCTTCTTCTTCTGTAATTTATCTAATTCTGAGTATAATAACTGCATTTCCTGCTCTGGTACTTTAGTCCTTAGGCTATCAGCTAAATAAACCCATATGTGTGTATCCTGGTGTACCAAAGGGCTGATCTCCCAACCTCACTGGGGAAGTTTCTCTTAACACACAATTGCTTGAGCCTCACTTCCCTTCCCCCGTGAACACACTTTTCAATAAAAAGAGGAAATTCATTGTGAGAACTTCAGTGCTTTACATTTGTATTCCCAGGCATAGCACTGCCTCAGTCAGGGAATGTAAGGAAACATTCAGTACAGTGCCTGTGGCTCATGCTCCTATGGACAGGTATTTGCTTAATGTAAGGAAGAGGAAATTTGCTGCCAGGCATGCCAGATCTTGACTGTTATAGATGCTGTCTGAATTCCTGCTTGGAATTCACCAGCACAGCCATGCCTAAACACGGATGGACCAGAGAGCCCTGTGTTAGGGTGGCTGCTGCTTGCCCATCACGCTGCTGTGCGCCAAGGCTGACTTATTGATGGGGACAGATGTGCACCTGCCTTGCTGCCTTCATCAGTGTCCTCTCTTCCCTTGCAGATATATGTTGGGGAAAGGAGGAAAGCGGAAGTTTGACGAGCATGAAGATGGGCTGGAAGGCAAAGTGGTGTCTCCCACTGACGGTCCCTCTAAGGTGTCTTACACCTTACAGCGTCAGACTATCTTCAACATTTCCCTTATGAAACTTTATAACCACAGGCCATTAACCGAGCCAAGCTTGCAAAAGACAGTTTTAATTAACAACATGTTGAGGCGAATCCAGGAAGAACTCAAACAAGAAGGCAGCTTGAGGCCCATGTTTGTGGGCGCTTCGCAGCCTGCCGACCCTCTCAGCGACAACTTCCGCGAGGCGCAGCCGGCGTTCAGCCACCTGGCCTCGCCGCCCCTGCTCCCCGCCGACCTGGTAAGCACTATGCCCCTGGAGTCCTGCCTCACCCCGGCCTCTCTGCTCGAGGACGACACTTTTTGCACTTCCCCGGCTGTCCAGCACGATGGTCCGACGAAGCCACCACCTCCTGCTCTCCAGCCAGTAAAGGACAGCTTCTCCTCAGCCTTGGACGAAATCGAGGAGCTTTGTCCAGCACCTACCTCCGCAGAGGCAGTAGCAGCTGAGCCGGCAGCCGACGACTCAAAAGCCCAGCCCAGCGAGTCCAACATCCACAAGCCCGAGGGCCTGCCGGAGAGCAGAACGGCTGAATCCAAACTCATGGACCCCCTGCCTGGCAACTTTGAGATAACAGCTTCCACAGGTTTCCTCACAGACTTGACCCTGGATGACATTCTGTTCGCTGACATTGATACGTCCATGTATGATTTTGACCCCTGCACGTCTGCCACGGGGGCTGCCTCAAAAATGGCTCCTGTCTCAGCAGATGAGCTCCTAAAAACTCTCGCTCCGTACAGCAGTCAGCCAGTAACTCCAAATCAGCCTTTCAAAATGGATCTCACAGAACTGGATCACATCATGGAGGTGCTTGTTGGGTCTTAAAAATATTAGAAATATAGCAACTTTTTTTTTTTGTCTTTTTTCTTTTTTCTTTTTTTTTTTTTTAATTTTAAGTACCAGTATATACACTTGGTAGTATTTCCATAGTCCCTCCCAGCCCCGATTCACAGCACTGTGCATGCATCCTTGCTTGCCTTTTTTGAAAAGAAAAGGATCACACTAGTTTTTGCTTCGAGCAGAGTTGGAGTGCCTTCATCCATGTATGACCACTTCTAATGTATTTTTTTTAAAGTGGTTCCTCAAGGAAGACCGAATATCCTGGTATAGGAAAGAATACGTATTGTAGACAATGTTATGTTATTACAAAAAAAAAAAAGAAAAAAAGAAAAAAAAAGGTAAAAGCTAAGCACAAGGATTATGTTGGGGAAAGCTGTAAATTGCATGTGCATACTTGTCTATTTTTTCTATAAGTTTTATTGCAAGAGGTAAAAAATTTTATTATTTAGATAATCTCAATACCATTTTAGCCCTGTATAGGTTGACTTTAGCAATTCAGCCTTTTGGAGGCATTAACCTGCTCCTCTTTAAGTGTTGCATTTACATGGCTGTTTAGAAACTGCTGCCCAAATTTATTTTATATTTTTGTACAGATTCTGCAGTTTATGGTATTGTTTTTTCTAAAAACAAATGCTGTTTATACACACAAAAAAAATAGCTATTTTGATAGGATTTGCTCACATAGTTCCTGCATAATTCAGATGTACAAGAACCACTTGTACTTTTATACAGAGTTGTAATGTTTTATATGTGTATGGTGCAAAGAGAAAATTGGATCAAATAAGCCTGCAGTCGGTTTCCCTGAATGCAAACAAAAGAAAAAGTGCTTTAAGAAAGGGCTGGGAGCTGCTTCTGCCAGAGTTTCACAAGTGTTTGCTCCCTGCTGTACCCACTGCGCACTACTGTGATTCCTGAAACTTAGAGCCATGTCCTTTCCAACACGTATGTGAAGCAGTTGGCAGGAAACAGTTGTGGAACTTCACCCCGGAGCTCCTGAGCGCTGCCGTGGCCGCAGCTCCCGCCCGCCCCACGTGGAGCCTTAACCCGGCGGAGATCGGCACCTCCTGACCCGGAGCTCCCGGCAATGGTGAGGGGAGCCCGGAGCCTGAGAGCCAGCCAGGCTCCCGTGGCATTCCCTGACTGACGGCGCGGGGCTGGGAGCGTGCGCTCGCCCTTTCTTGGAGCATTTCTCCTCCCCTCTCCCACCTCACTGTGCTAAGTGCTGAAAAAGGCAGCTTCAGTATTACTGCAGTGAAGCTCATCTCGTACCTGCACTGGATGGACTTGCTTCAATATCCATTGCTGTCGAAACTGGAGCCAGTCGTGTGACATCACTTGGCATCTCGTATAGAGTTGGGTTCTTGTATCAACTGCGTTACCTGCTTCACACTTTATAGACCCGTTTTACAAGGAATATACAGACACAGCTTTCTATGCATGGTCCCCTCACCCGTAACACCTGAGAAGTCTTCTTACTGCACCAATAGCTGGTTTTTTTTCCTGAGTTCGTTGTGGTGTACATTTAATTTAAAAAGAAAAAAATGTTTGCAATGTATCATGCCTATTGCTGAAGTTGCTACGGCATTTTAGTTTTCCAATGGTACTTTAGTTGTTGAGTGCCGGTTACAACCTGTATTGTTGACATGCCTATGGCTTCTTTAGGAATAACTTTTATATTTATTTAAGAAATTTTAAATTATGTTTTACGTCATTTGGCAATATTCAGTCAGTTCTGCTCCCTTCTTGTCACGGATGAAATTGGGTCTTGCCTGCCTTTTGAGGAGGCGGCTTTTTGTAAATTGGCACTTTAAAGCAGGCCATATATATTTATTAGTATATAGATAGATGTAACATAGATATGCACACAGACACAGGATGAGAGCAAATACATTTTTGCAATGAAGGAACTCCTAATGGAAATGAAATGCATCATGTACAGCTGCGAAAGGCGCTTCTGGCTCCCAGCTCATCTGTCAGGGAGAGACAGGGCTGGGGGAGGAGGGGAGCACTGGCCCAGGGGGGTGGGTTTGCTTTTTTCTTTTTCCCAAGCTGAGCTCCGTGAAGCACTGGGGTGCTGGTGGATCTGCAGTCACCACACAGACTAAAGAGAAAGGAGGTTATGCTTCAATGGAGAACCACTGACCAAGTGTAGCGTTAGGGACCAGGGGAAGGGAGGGCAGGGAGGGGAGGGACAGCTCCAGCTCCACCCAGCCCTTGTTCCACAGCAGTCCTCAGCCCTCGCAGGAGAACCCACAGCCTTTCTGTCCCTGCACCTCGAGAACCTGGGAACACAAACCTGGAACAGCACCAGGCTCGGTAACTTGGAGGCACTTGCCTTACCATGGTTAAAAACTGATTTGCAGGACGCTGGAGCCATCTGTTTTTTGGGATTACTTGAGTATTTACGCGTGCATAAATATCACCTGCTAGGCAAAAGCTCCCATCAGTGCCCTTCTCAGAGACCTGTGCTGTTCAGGGGAGTCAGCTGAAGGGAAGTTTTTGTACCCAGAGAGCAGGAGCTGAGCTCTAAATCCAGCCTGCCGCTTGGGCAGTGTCTGTGGCTCCTTGGTGCTGAAGCACATGTCCTGGGGCAGAATCCCTGCAGGAATCCCACAGGACAGAAACCTACTTGATTTGTGGGACTCAGCAGAAGGTTGGGAAGGCTGCTGCAGGCCTGGGTCGAAGGGCTGAGCTGTGGCTTTCCCCCTGCCCAGTCACTGACTTGCTCCAGCTGGGCCTGCGCTGTGGTCCCAACAGCAGCCAAGCATGGAATTTCTCTGAGACCTACACCAGGGATGGAGATTGACATTAACGTGCAATGAAGTGACAAGATGGGAGCAGAATAAGAGGGCTTTGGATTTGAAGTGATTTTTTTTTCTTAAATTATTTATTCTTTTTTTTTTTTCTTCTGTAAATATATTTATTTTATTGTGAAGCTAACAACATCTGGATTGTAACATGTACAGAATGTATGGTAGGAATGTATCCTCTTGTAGGAATGTAAATCTGTATGAAAAAGGGTATGGGAGCCAGATTCAGAAAGAATTAATTGAGTTCCAGTCAGGATATGCATGGATCACAAGATTATTTTTTCCCTACACTCTTTTTCTAATATGGGTCTGGTTGTTTGAAATATGCAAAAAAAGGTATGGAGGAGGGACAGGGTTATGTTCAAAATTAGTTCTGATCAGGCTCCCACCCCCCAGTGGCCGCTCTAGAGGGGCCTCCCTTGGCACGCTACTGGAATTTGCCACTGACGGCAGCAGCAAATGCAGTCATCTCCATCGTGCTGGCCTGGGAGAGGTTTAGAAAAGATGTTTTCTTCCCTTATTTTTCAAACACGCACGGGAGGCCCAGCAGAATTCCCTGGGGTGGGTGCCCTGGAAGGGGCAGGGTGTTCCCCAGGAGTTGTGCCGGAGCCGGGGCCGGGCAGGATCTCCCATCCTGTCCAGCCCAAAGCCCGGCTCTGTGTCCGGCCAGCCGGGCCCGGGGCTCCGCACTCCCTCCGGAGCCTGGGAGCCAGGGAAGGGGAGCATCCCTGCTGGAGAGAGCGCCGCGGTCTGTGCGGGCACCGCCCGCAGCCCCCGGACAGCAACGCCGCCAGGAGCCACCACTCACTGCCAGGAGAAATTCGGATTTTCCTCAACGCCGTGTGGTAAGAGCCTGGGTTATTTAAAACTGATACTTTTGAATCCAAAGTTTACACTTTATTACTATTAAATTGAGCATATAGCAATGGGTCCTGTCTGACAAATGGTTTAATTCATTCTGGCATGTTTTGAACTTTTTGTTCTTGTTACAGGGTTTGTTTTGGTTTGGTTTTGTTTTGTTCTTTTTTTTTTCTCCCCCAACCCCCCCCAATCAGGCTTCAGTATCCTGCTTCTGTGCAAGTTGCTTTCAATATTCTATTAATTAACAAGACTGAACATTTTAAAATAAATTAGTTATTTTTAAGCACTTTTTTCTTTTTCTGAAAATAAGCCTAATGCAAGTTCTGGAACCTTTTTAAAAACACAAATTGCAGATAAAATCCCAACCTCAACTCCTATCTAGTTCTGAGCGTATTCCATACTAGTGCCTGCAAAGGCCAAGATTCTGGAAAAGGTGTAAATAGTGTGACATGTTCAGTGCATGGTTGTTTGAACAGGGCTTGTTATTGTCAAAAAAAAAAAAAAAAAAAAAAAGAAAAAAAGGGAAAAAAAAGGAAAAAAAAAAGAAAAAAGGCTGTATTTCCCCTTCCCCTCCCACAGACCTTAGAGCTGTGCCTTTTCTATGCAATATTACAGACATCTGAAACCAGATTACTGTATTCACATGTAGGTATGGGCTGTAATCAAAAAAAAACAATTGGACAAATGTACATGGAAATGAGCAGTCTTACTTTTGTAGTTTTATATTATACAATAAACAATTAAAATAAATTCTGGCTTTGTTCTTTCCCTCCACGGAGGAGGGCAGTCAGGGCAAGACGAGACCCGGTGAGGGCTGCAGGAGGAGGGCTGGGAGGTGCTCGCCCGCGGCAGGTGGCGAGGGACAGGGGCGGACAGCGCGCTGTGACCCCGCTCCGCCTGACAGAACAAGGGAACCTCGCCCTGCGCGGGGCCGCTCCTGCTGCGGGGCTTTTGTCCTGCCCGGCACGGAGAGGTGCCCGTGGTGGCCCTTCCTGGCCCGCGTGTGCCGAGGGATGCTCGGGGCTGGAGCGGCTCCCGAGGAGCGGGACCTGCCCGCTGCCAGTGCACGGAATGCCCCGTCCTTCGGGCCATCAAATCCCAGCAGGAAACACCTGATACCTTAACCCACCGCTTCGTTTATCAGCGCCCTCCCCGCTCCCCCAGGTGCCCGGTGTTTGCTTTCAGGGCCAGTCCGGAGGGAGATCTCGTCCCTGCCTTTGGCTCCCCCAGCCTCCTGCAGCCCGGATCTCGGCCCTGCCTTTGGCTCCCCCAGCCTTCTGCGGCCCGGAGCGCCCTGGGCAGGCCCCGGCTGCGGGCTCGGCTCATGAGTCACCCTGCGCACGCCTCGCCCGCCTCCACACCCGCGGGAGCACGCCTGCTCCATTTTGGATTCCCAGAGAGCCGAGAGTCGGCGGGAGGAGCGGCGGGCTGTGCCCGTCCCGCCCGCAGCATCCCGGCTGCGGAGCTGGCTCGGGTTACAGCGCAGCCCCCCGGGCCCGGCACCAGCTGCCGCCCGGGGACAAATGGCTGCGGGGACACGGGCGCAAAGAAAGGAGAAGTGCGGGAGTTAAAGCCGGCCCCGGGATTGGATTTCTGTCTGCTCAGCAAGCGCTGCGCTCGCAGGGGTGAAGCGCAGCCGGGGCGAATCCTTCCCCGGGGGCTCGGCTCCCGTACGGGCACGGCCGGTCCTGGTGCGCTGATCCGGGGCAGGGCCGGCCGAGATGCCGCTGTTGCACTCCCTAAGCTGCCCCGGTTTTGTTGCCACCTACCTTTTGAGAGTTTATTTCCTCACTTGTGACTTGTCAGTGAGAGCCGCCTCCAGCGCAGAACGCCCGGGCACTGAGCCTTTCTTCCCCCTCCTGAGGTGGGCAGCTTCCCACCCACTGCACCCCTCCACCTCAGCGAGGGCAGACCACTGCTCTGGGCTTTTAATCTGCATCTCCCCGCAGTGTCTGCCCCGACCCGAGGGCAGCTCCAGGCATTTGCCCACAGGCAGCCCTTGGAGGAAGCGGGATCAGGCTGGAGTTCGGCACAGGCTGGATGAGGCTCAGGTCCGAGGTATCTCACACCAACACCACAGCGGAAGAGTGAGGCACTCACCTTGTTTCTCGAGGTGACGAGGCTCTGGGGTACTCTGGGGACCGAGGGACACTCCCTCCCTCCCTCGGGAGGTGCCACTGTGCCCCAGGAGTGGCATTTCCACAGCCCTGGGCAGTGGCTCGTTTCAGCAGCACTGACTCAGGTCTGCAGATGCTCGGTATCACGAGGCAGGGCAGCGGCCCCGTGGCCATCGAGAGCCACACCAAGCTCCTCTCTGGGTCCAAGTGGACGATCAGGGAGCTGAGGCCACCAGCTTTCAGGGACCTTGCTCAAGTATATGCTGTGTGGGCAGAAAGACAACCAAACACTGAGGCAAGGAGGGGATGCAAAAGCGCCCCTGTGCACCTCGCTGCAGGTGGCCTCAGCCAGGAGGGGCAGCACTCCCTGCCTCCAACCTGCACATCCATGTGGGACACGAGTTCCTCCAGCCCTGGCATTAGCAGCCAGCCCTGCTCACACAGCACAGCCAGCTTCCCTGGACCACACACATCCCGTACTCACCAGAGGAAACACAGCAGGAAAAATCGTTGGAGAATGAAATCCCCTCCTGCCACAGGCAGTGCTCCATAGAGCTGCTGTGAGCCACAGCAAACCCATCAGCTGAGACAGGTCTGCTGGGATGCTGGCTCCACGGCTGAGCTGTGCAAGGAGCTGCTTCTCCTGGCTCCCCCTGCCCCTTTCCACCTCACCCCTCTCCTCTGGGCTCCTTGCCCCCAGCTCCCATTTGTCTCCATTGCCGGTGGCTGCAGGCTCCTCTCTGTGCCTGGTCCTTGCATGCATCATCTGCCTCCTCTCCAGGCAGCTCCCTCCTTGCACAGCTCCCCTCCCTTTTGAAGAAACTGCCTTAGCAACTGGCAGCAGGCCAGCAGGATCATGGGTTTTCCCTCCCACCCTTCCTTCTCCTCCAAAGAACAAGGTGGCCAGGGAGGGGGAAGGAGCCATGAGGCCTCATGTGCAGCAGCCACAGCAGTTCTGCGTGTGGCAGGGGGCTGGGTGCACCCACATCTCATCCTCCAGCACTCCAGGTGTGCCAGGTGCTCTGGGGTCAGGAGCAGGGAGGGTTCCTCTTAGTCCTCTGTCCCTCTTCCTTTTTCAACCAGCATGTCCCCAAAACCCAGCCAGTTCCTCCCCAACCATCCCCAGATCTAGAGATCTGCCAGGGGAAGGCACAGAAGGAGCAGCTTCCAAATAGCCCATTTCTGCCAGGATTTCCTTCCATTCTTTTGGCCCTGCCTTCCCCAGCTCATGCTACTCTCCCTGAACTATTTCCTCTCCTTTTCCCCCTGTTCACTGGGCTTCCTTCCCCTCACCCTGTTCCTCCCCTTGCTTCCTCTCCTTCAGTTTGGCCTTCAGCACTTGCCCCTTTCCTGGTGTGAGCAGGGATGACATGGATTGTGTGCTTGTGCCAAGCTCTGCATTTATTAGAGAGGGGGAGGAAAAAGAGAAAAGAAAATGCCTCAAACCCCTGGAAGCTTGCTAGAAGACAATACTCAGGTAGGGTAACATTGCTCTTGCTTTCCTGGCACTTTTGCATGGAGAAAGGATTATTTGGGCTGTTCCAAAGGGACTTCACTGGCTAGCTGGCAGTAAACCCTAACCCTAACCCTTTGGCAGAGCTAATCTGGCCAGCCTGCTCCTTCCTGGGGTGGGGAGGTGTGCTGGGGTGGGAGGCACAGAGGGATAAACTTCCCCCTTCCCCCTGCCCTGATGGCAGAACAAAGCAGCTGCCACCACCCTTCCCCTGCCTGCCAGGGGTTAACATCACGGCAGCCAAAGTGGCACCTTGGTTCAACCAAAGGTTTCCACCCAAATCCTTCAAAAGTCACATGAAGTGCTCTGCATTGCTTGCCCTCCCTGCTGTTTGGTGGGAAAACCTGGTGAAGCAGATGTGCCTGGTGCAACCTTAATTAAGGGATGTGAGGGAGAAAGGAGGAGACCCCACTGGGAAAACCCAGAGGCACCACAAACCCAGGGGCTGTGGGTGAGGGGGCTTTGGGTGCTGACTGGTTTAGCAGCAGCATTTCCATATGAGGCCTGGCAGCTGGATCAGGACACAAATGGAAGGGGGGCTCCATTTAAAGCCCAGCCCTCTGCTCCTGCACCTCTTGCTCCAGCCAGAATTGCAAAGCAGCTGCTTCTGCCACCCTGAATGGCACTGAGGGTCACCTCAGCCACTGTCCTCTCTAGCCTCAAGCTAGCACTCCAGTTCCAGGGATGAGGAGCAGCTATTCTCAGTTTGGAGAACATCTCTCCTGAATGTAACTCCATTTTCAAAGCACCAGAGCATCCTGCCTACCTTTGGTGGCTGTGGGGACTCAGCTTCAGGCTACACCACGGTTTGAGGAGGGTCTGGTGAGCTGAGCTGCCAGACTTTGGCTTTCAGTGGATGAAATCAAGAGCAGGGTCTTGGCCCAGATCATATTCCCCAGGAGGAAATGTGTACAGTGGCAGTGATGCTCAAAAACCACACAGGGGCTGGCTGGTCAGTGCAGCCCAGAGGCAATCCAGCTCCAGCAGCAGGACTTGGTCCCAGCTGTGGAGCTTCCATCCAAGGAAAGGCTGGGGGGTCAGGAACCAGGCTGCTCCCACCTTAGGAAGGAAAAGGATTCAGGGAAACAACAGGGCAGGGGGCTGGGGAAGAGCTGAGCTTGCAGTTTGCTGGTTTTGCCCTCTCAGATGCAGCTCTGCCAGATCAGCAAAGCCACCCCCATTTGGGTGACACCCCCATTTGGATGGCACCCCAAACACACACAGCAACAGCAACAAACACAGCAGAATTTCTAAACAGAGTTCAAGACACCCCCTCCATCCCTCTCCTGCTACAGATGACCCCAAACTCGGTGTGGCCTCACTGGTCTCATGGCTTATTACTGGCTACAAGCTGAATTCTGGATGGTTTCCTGTATCCAGCCCAAGTGAAAAACTCCGATGCAAAAAAAAAAAAAAAAAAAAAAATTAAATCATCTCATCACCTTTGCCACTCAATTTGGGTTATTAAAAAGCCTCAACTTAGTGGGTTAGGGATCACCAGCACACCCAGAATCCCTTGCAGAGAGGAGCACAGCCATGATTTGTACACTTGTGGTGTGTCACAGGGGCTCTGGGGATGGCAGAGATGCAGAACAGCAGCCACAGCACGGCCCCAAAACCAGACACTGTGGGAGCAAGGCAAGGGCCCAAAGTGCCTGGTGAACCTTTCACTAGGAATTGTTTAAACCAGTCTGGAGTCCCACACACGAAGGCAGGGACAACCCAGGACTGTGTCCTGCCAGGCAAGGGAGGGGGGGAAAAAGGGAGAGAAACGTGCTGGGCAGGAGGGACGACTCTTCCATGTGGCCCTGGGGATGAGCTTGGAAAGGTGGCAAGTCCCAGCTTGTTCCTCCTGCCAGAAACTCCTATTCCTGCTGCCCTCCCACGCCCTGTGCTCCTGCTGTGACCTTCCTCCCAGCCCAGCACCCGCAGCCGCTCCCAGGCAGCTCCCGAGGGGAGCAGAGGGGCAGGGGATGGATGGGCTGAGCAACCCTGGGGAAGGAGGAGGGCTCCAAGGGCTCAGGACTTGCCAAACAGAAGCATTCTGCAGAAGGGAGGGGAGGAAAGCCAACCTTCCCACAGGGGATGGGCTGCTCCTGGGGGACAGCAAATCCACGTGGCTCTGACTTCATTTCACAGCCACACCTGGGGCAGGGGAAGTGCTCTCCAGAGTTATGGATGAAAAAGATGTGATTTAAAAATAAAGAGTGGTTCTCTCCAAGACATCCTAGCTTGGCTGGTGCTCGCCAGGCTCAGAGCAGGCACGGTGGCCCCAGCCTGCCCAGCACCCCTGCCCAGGCAAATCCAGCTTTGGCAACAGCTCTGGGTGCCAGAACGTGCCCAGCTGGCTGGGAAGGGCTCCCTGGGACAGTGGCACCGAGGGAGAACTGCAGCCTCAGGAACACACACACACACACACACACACACACACACACACACGGAGCCTGCTCTCTTGTGCTGCCCTGAATGCTTCACTGCTTCAAGGGAGAGGCATCAAGATTGAAGCCTAAATTAAGATTTAAGATAAACAGCAGGAACAAACCCATTTGGCCCAGCTCCTTCCTCTCCAGCAGACCTGCAATCTGTACCAGGTGAGCAGGGCCCAACCATTGCTGGTTATGGTGTCTGTTCTAAAGCAACTGATCTAAACCTCAGTGAAACAGGCAAATTTCACTCTGCTGTTCCAGAACACCCTGTGCCATCTGCAGATGATTCTTTACACAGAGAGAATGTGCCCTGACAAACAGAGTTAAACAACCCAATAGCTACATGCAATGTGTAATTTATCACCCAGAGTAACCATAAGAAAAGCACATTTTAAATGTGGGGTTTGACTGTGGTTAACCCTGAAATTAGGGACTTTCTTTTCTTGATTACTGCACTCCTTTTTTTGAAGCTCAGCTACCCCCCAAGCCAAACTCTGCTGCTTCAAACGCAGCTCCTACCCCCTGCTCTCACACAGCCTTTAGCAGGAAACAGGTCCTGCAGCTGTACCTTTGGGCCAGCAAAGGCAGCACCTGCCATGGAGAAGAAGAGTTAAAATCACTTTGTAAAGCTCTGCCTCCTTGTTAAGGCGAGGGAGCAAAGCCAGGCACCCACTCCTGGTTTGGTGTCTCACAGCACCCCGAGCAGCAGAATAATTTACCAACATATGAACGGAGGCTTAGGGGCAGCTGCACCACATAAACAGTCACGGTGGGGCTCTGAAGTTTCTGTCAGGATATGGGATATAAAGCTGGGTGAATAACTGATTTTTCGGTTCACTGGCAACCCTGAAAAAAGTTTCAAAAGGAAAAAAAAATTCATTTGGGGTCGACTGAAACAAATGTTTCGCTTTGACTTTTCAGCCCCTTTGACAAAAGTTAGCTCCGAAGACCATTCCAAATGAAAAGTTGCTTCAAATAGGAAAATCTCAACGCCTTTTATTCAGAAAAGGCTGAAACAAAATAGGTTTGTTTCTTTTCTAGCTAGGAAAAAAAAATGTGGCAAATCAAAACAACGAATTTTCATTTTGCCAAAATTTGCCTTTTTTGCTCAAGATTTTACCCAGCTCCAGCACAACCAATTTACACATGCAATAACTTAAAGAGAGACACTAGTAATCCTGATGGAATACAAGTTTGTTTTGTTTTTTAAAAAAACAAAACAAACAACAACACTGCACAAATGTCCTGAAACTGAAACCCAACAGAAAGTAAGCTCAAAACCACTAAGCTTTTCTTGGCTCGGCTAGAGAATCTTATTAAGGCTCTGAATCATAGAGCCACAGATTTGGGATGTTGTGAAAATTAAATTAGTCTTACTTATTATTAGCAAGGCAAGAAAGGAACCAGGAGATTAGGATGCAGCAAGTGGCATTGTGAGCCAACTTTTCAGCGTGTCCCTGCCTTTCTCCTGCAAACCCACAATTAGCTCCGTGGTGCTTTTAATCTCGGGCTGCAGTTCCTGACTCTCCCCTCAGCCTAATGCAAATCCAGGATTTCGTGCCACGCCACAGTGAGATTCTCATTTCACTTCCTGCCTTGTTTCATTTGGAGCCTCTGCCTGTCTGTGCTCTGTAGGTGCATCTCGCCCCATGGCTGCAAACATTTAACATCCAGGGAAAGCAGGAGTTAAACCCTTGGGGTAGAGGAGGAAAGGCACCCATCCATAGGGACTTCCAGAGAGTGCAAGTGGGATGATCTCACCCCTCTCCTGTCTGGCCTTTTCCATTGGGAGTTTAATACTGGAGTTTGCTGGCTGCTGGATGGCTCTGATGCCCTGGGGGACAGAGGCTGGCCAGCTGGGACAGGAACACTGTGGGACCAGGGACAGAGATGGGATTTACCCAGATTTATTCATACTTTCATTCAGGATTCAATTGCTCCACGTGTCAGGGAAGAAGTGGGAGCGAGGCACTTTGTTTTTCTAACTGCTGGACTTTTAAATTAAGGCAGGCCATAGCACAGCTCGCCTTCATAATTCACAGCTTCCACACATCCCACCACACTCCTCAGTGGAAAGAAAGCAAAGAGCAGATATTCCAAATGCCTCACCCAAGCCTGGGTTTTAAACAGTAGGAAAAAAAAAACAACCTAGTTTTCATACGTCATAAAGAGACAAAGACAGGCAGTGACAGTTTGCTGGAAATTGCTTTAACAGATCACAACTGAAAGTGGCTTTAAACCCACAGAAATCCTTGGAAGGTGAAAAAACCGATCCAAAGGAGAATTTGGACCATCTCAGATCACCACTACTCTATGAAACCATGGCCTTCCTGAGGGCAAACTCCAAAGCAATATTTAATGAGCCAATACTTCCATTTATCATGAGCTCATTTGAATACCAGAGTCCCTACATAATAAATCAAACCTGCCTGCAGTGTTATTATTATTGTTTTGTTTAAACAGCCCCTTTAATCCCCAAAGAGCTGGCTGTGAGCACAGGAGGGCTGGGGGTGAGCACTGGGCAGCACAGCACCTCTGGTCCCTCAGGTGAGGTGGGAAGGGCAGAGAGGAACCACGCATCTCACAGCAGAGAGGAACCAGGCATCCCCAGCCCTGCTCAGAGCCAAAAGGAGTGAAAGCCCTCCTGGCTGGAGGTGGGTTTAGCCCTGCACACTAATAACAGGAATTGGGAGCCCAGGGAGCTCCAGCACCGACTGCACAGCTCCAGTCCCCACCTGTGTCCTTCAGCCAAGGACAGCAGCTCCTCATCCCCTCCCTCCCCAGGGCACAGCACCCCACAGAACAGACAGGCTTTGCACAGGGGGTCCCCAGCCTGATTTAAAGAGTAAGCAAGGTTGGTTCTGTGCAGAAGAGCATGGAAAGCTGGAGTTCCTGCAGCCAGGACCTCTGCAGTCCTTGGCCTCACCTCTGGAAGAGACAAGCTGCAGGGAGCTCCCAGCACACACATTCCTGTCCTTGCACTTACTCCTGGTCTCACATCTCCTGTGGTGCGCCAGCTGAACAGAGGGAGGAACCAGATCTGCTCCAAACCTCCCCTCAGAGCCTTTTGGGAGCAGAGCTTTTCCCTTGTCAGAGGTCTCCAGCCCAGGGTGAGCACATGCAGCCTGCCAGGATGGAGCAGAGCCCAGGGACTCACTCATTCCTTGGAATGAGCTGCAGGCCCTCAGAGCAGCAGGGACCCAGGACCACCAGGTGAAGCCCACAGGAGATGGGATGTGGTGCCACTTCCAGCAGAGAACAGTAGCTGAGGTTCTGTAAGCACCCTGATCACTGCTGCAGCACTGAAGATGAGCAGCTCCCATGTGCACTGTGCTCATGAGACACAGCTGGATCACCCAAACAGCACCCAGAGCCTCTCAGGATAATTCCAGCTGCAGGAAAGGTCTCCCTGTATCAATCATGTGTGTGTGTAATCATATATAACTGTGTATGATAATTATCCAAAATCACCTCTTCACAGCAAACTAGGCAGGGAAAATGGTCTGGGCTGCATAAATGACAAAAAAGCAAATGTAAATGTAAATCCCTATTATTTGACACTTGAGTTGAAGTGTTTGGCTAGAGAGTGCAGTCCTGAGTTCATCAGCCCCTCCTGTGAGCAGCTCCAAACATCACACTGACACTGCAGCACCTTTCCTGACCCTGGCATCTCCCTCTGCAGGGAAAAGGCACCTCTGACTCCGGGGCTGCACTTCTGCAGCTACAACAGCAACTGCAGCCTTAAAATTCACTTTTGTGAGTTACTTCCTTCCCCACATGCCAGTTTGCTTTGCAGGAGAAGAGCAAGGCCTCCCTCTGTCTCAGTTTCCTCTTTTCCAGGGGCAGCTCTGGTTTTGGGGAGCTCAGAGCAGCAGTGGGGCTGCAGTGCTCAGCCAGGCAGGAGGGAGAGCCGAGCCCTGCTGGAAGTGGAGCAGGATCTCCCCTGTGGTCCTGCCAGCGTTCCCTGCCCGCCTCCACCTGTTTGGGTTGCTGAGAAGAAACCAGAGCCGGTTATCAGGCCGGCTGCTTTGTCAGGTGCTGCTTTGATGTAAATTCAGGCACGATCCGATGTGCTGATGGCAGCAAACAGCCACAGAGAACCGGACCTGCAGAGATTACAGCCAGCGGGGCTGGGGACAAATCACGGAGATTAAACGTGAACGGGCTGAGAAGTCTTGGAAGAAGCAGCCAGGGAGGCAAAAATAAGCAATGCAGAGAGAAAACAGGAAAACCAGGTAGACCAAGGATTGACCAGACCCTACTAATGCATAAATCAAAGCCTTTCCCCACCTCTTGATACTTCAGCTTTGCCCAGATGCTCCTGCTCCCCTGCTGCAGGCCAGCTGCTGACAGAAACCCTGAGCGCACCTTTGGTGCATTCTGCCTGTCACAGGCATCGCTGCAGAACCAACTCAGCCCTTACAGGGGGAAAACCAGCCTTACCCCACCCACCCCTTCCTTCTATCCTTTTTTCTTTTTCAAAAATTTGTGGAGAGCTGGTGACCTTTTGCCAGGGTAGAGGACAAGGCCAGAAAGTCGCATGCCCACATCTGAGGTGAAGCAATGCAGCTTCCCTTCCTGCAAATCTGTCCCTGCCTGCAGCTCAGCTGCATTTTGCAAGGTTTCTTTAAAATTTGGAGAGTAGGACTCTGCTTTTGAAGGTGGAAACATTTAATTTGGGGCAGTATAGCACACCATTGCATTAAATAATTTTTTTTCATTTTTCATCTGTTGCTAGTGGCGATGTTCTGCCCCTGCAAGCTCTCAGATTTGAGGACCATTTCTGATGTAGGGACCACTCAGCAATGTGCCAGGTGACAGATATGGGTATTCAGACACCCAAATTCATGGGGAAAACCAGAGAGCACCAGGGAAAAGTACTTTTTTCACTGATCAAACTTTCTGCAGCTAAATGAGGCCTGATGTCTTATCACAGGCACATCTACCCTTGGAATCCCAGTTGCAGACAGCAATCTCTGTGTCCATCAAAAAGGGAATTTCTCCAGCAACAGCAGCAGAACTGTAAAATTCCTCCTGCAAACACACTGAAGTCCCCTTGCCACCACACACCATGGCTCTCTCACCACCACGTGCAAACCAGGGCAGCCACATCGTGCTCACACTTGCAGACAGGAGGGGGAATTTTCAACCCTGCTGGCCACGAGTGGCAGAGCAAGACCAAGATGTCAGGGAGGCAGATTGCTGCACACCAGGCCCATTATTGGCTAACAGGATTTCAGCTGTGATCCTCCCAGCTCAAAGCAAACTCCAGGGATCAGTAGAGTCAGGAATTTGTTGCCAGCAAGTCCTGGACTCTCTCTCCTCATGCTGTGGTGCCAGGCTGGCCTGGGCAGTGCTGCCCCTCACCAGGGATCTCCCTACACCCACTCCCAGCCTCAGGGGAAGGTGGCTTTCAGGAAGAGATGGAAATTGAAATGCACACGCTGCAACATTCCAGCAGGGCCCTGAGACAGCTTCACCTGCACAGTGCCAGCCTGGTCCTGCAGCGACTGCACAAACCCAGCACAGGGAATGAACAGGAGCCTGTGCCAGCTGCAATGGTCCCACAGGCTGGGAAGGACCAAACTCCCAGCACCTCCTCAGCCCTGCTCTGGGGGAATTGGCTCAGGCTGCCTCCTGAATGAAAGAACAGCTTTCCTAAGGACTCACTGTCAGCCTGCTGAGGAGCTGCGCTGACTGGAAACCTAAAGGACAGCTGTCTGTTCCTCCCTTTCCACCCTGCTTCCTCCTCCCCAGCCAAAGGAGGGGGAAAGTTGCCAGAAGAGACTTCATCTAGGTGGCCATGGATAGAGAGAAAGGGATAGGACACCCCTTCAAAATGGAAAAGGGAGAAAATGTCCTGTAGGAGCACAAAGCAGCCACACAACTGCTCCCTTTGCCATTGTCAGAGGGAGGCAGCTCAGCCCAAGGGAGAGTGGAGCAACCTGCAGGAGTCTGAGCAGCTGCAGAACACCCCACCAGCTGCACTCGGACTCTTAACTCGCCTCACCATCAACTCAGTGACAAAAGGCTTTAGTGCTCCCAATGAAAACACAGTCCCTGCACCAGTAAAATCACACAGCCTTAAAAAAAAAATCCCTTTTTGTAGTAGAATTCTCATGCAAACAGGTTTCAGGTCCAAGTTGCTGAGATTGGGACAAAATGTTTGATATTTGGGGCTGGAGACAGAGAGGAAAGGGAGGGTTTGAAGGTGTTAGGGGGACACTTCATGACTGCTTTTGATTTGTTTCTAAAATATCCATGTTTTCTACTTGTGCTAATGCTCCCTGTAGTTAAATAGGCAAAATGTGATCCAAAAATGCTTTATGGGTCCTGAGCCAGCCTTTGCAGTTTTGAAAGTGCCTGTTAGGTACTTTCTGCTCTGAATTCCTGTGGAAGGTGCTCCCACATCCTTCTCCCAGACTGTTGTGAGCAACTGATGTGCTTTAGGGAGAGATTCAGCAAATCTTGTTACCTTGTCTTCTGTAAACTCCTTAGACTGGTGAGCATAAAGGAGTAAAAAAAACAACCCAAACCAGTGGTCCAGCTACTCATGGAGTGTCTGCACACAGCTGCCAGAGTTCACTTGTTCTTTCCAGTCAGTCTCCTCACACACCTCTTTTCCTCAGCTGAAGAAGACCTGAAAAACCTGCTCCAACCACAGCAAAAATTACAATTCAGACAGTATCACAGCCCTGCAGACCTGAGTGACAGCCCAGAGAACACTAGAACATTGAACATTAGAGAGAGAACACAGACACAGAACACAGAACATTAGACAGAGACAGTTCTACCATGACCACACACGTGTCTTCTGCACATCCCACTGTACCTCAATCTGCTCCTTTGATCACAGAGCTGTCCACTGGCTTTGGAAAGACATGTTGGGATAAAGTTGTGTGGCATGAGCAGCAGGACTGCCTTCCTTTCCCCTCTGTTGCTGTGGCCAAGACTGGCTGCTCCCTCAAGCAATAGGGGAGACCCTTCCTAGGGGTTCTTTGGGCTACTTACACCAAGAGGCTGCAGCTGACAATTAGCAATGTGGATCTAGCCTGGGAGAGGCAAATTTGTCTGTTCCATTATCCCTGGAGCTGGAGTCTGTAACAGACAAACTCCCCAGTGTGGCACAAGGTGCTGCATCCAGGCCAGCAAAGTGCTTGGGGTGGGATGGGCTCTTCCCCCTGGGCACAAGGGCAGAGGGCTCAGCCCTGTGCAGAGCCAGCCCAGCCTGCATCACCAGGATGGAGCTCAACACCACTGAGGTCTTGGGTTGGTACTGCAGCAAGGCTTGGGGTGCCCACAGACCATGGCAGGGGACCCCAGCTCCCTGAGGAACCCCTGACAGCTGCTTTTCCTGCCAGGTGTCCTGCTGAGCTGCTGGAGGCCAGGCAACACTGTGAGGTCTGATCCAAGGAACTTGCTTCTCTCCCCTTGTGCAATGCCTCCTGAAGGCCAGCTCAGGCAAGGCAACACTTTGTGCTGTTTGTAAGATGAAGACAGTCTGCCCTGACTGCAATTCTGTGCTGAGGGAAATGAACACTGAGTGTTTAATCACTTAAAGAGTCTAAAACCAACTGAGACACATTTCACTGAAGCACACACATGGCTGCTGAGCTGAGCCTGCCCCTTGGCTTCCCCTCCCTCTCCAGGTAACTTCATTGCTTTCACTATGGAAGGTGAGGCTCACACCATGGCAGCAATCCCAGCAAGGAACCTTCTCCTAATTTGGAGGTTTGCTTGCTGGACCTGGTGTGAACCATGCAAACACCAGGACCTGCCCATGCACCAGCACCAACAAACCCTGAGGAGCGAAGTGAGCAAAGATCACTCACTGCAGGTCCATGACAGCAGGTGGAGCAAATGCCACCTGGGCACACAAGCAGTGAGGGCACAGGTGACAGCCCAGCAGAATCCCTCAGGGAACACAGCCCAACCTGAGCCTCAGATCAGTGTATTGCACACACAGGGTACACATTCTAAACACACAAAACTATGCCAAAAGGATCATCAAGCATATGGAAAGAAAGCCAGAAGAATCATTGAGGATGTTTAGGCAAACATTAAAAATATGTACAATACCCTAGTTTGACTCTCCTTTGAATTATTTTGTTTTCCACGGGACCCCAGTGTCTTTTAGTTCAAGGAGAAATACTTTTTTTGCCCCTTCACATTCTAGAAGCAGTCCCAAGCCTTACCTGAGGCACACAATCCAATTCCTGTATGGGACACAGCACAAGGAACCTCTGCAGGTGTGTGCCAGGTCAGCAGGGTCCTGACAGAATCACTGGACCTGCAGAGGAAGACTCAGAGACCCTAAACTAGGAAAAATACTTTTCTTTGATGAGCAGAGTGAATCCAGACATGAGACAGTCAGAATCCCCCTCTGAGATGTGAGTGAGACCTGTGCCAGCTGAGTCCTTCTCAGATATTGCTGACAGAGTTGCTCTTTGTAACCTGTCTGTAACACAGGGTTAACATGTATTACATTTTAAAGTACAGGTTGACAAGGTGAAAACAAGAGCTCCATCAGTTTTGGATGCATCACCTGTGAACCTGACTCCCAGTGCCACTGAGTATCAAACAAGCAAAGCCCCCAAGCACATCCCAGAGAAATGAGCATTTCTGCACATTCCAACCAGGCAACCCACGCTGGGTACCAAATGACAGAAGTGCACAAGTGACCTCCTGCAAGAAAAGCTGGCATGGCCAACTGCTTGCAGCCAGGAGAGCATCATACTCCAGTACTCCAGTGTCTTCTCTGCAATTTCCACCCAGGCCACCCCTTCCCTGCAGCCACAGCAAGCAGGGCCCTTCAGAGAAGTTTCACTGCACTGTGCTGGTTCAGAGAATCAATCTGCACAGGGCACGAGGCAAGGATCAGGTGAGGACAGGAGGATATGTGAGCAACAATTGTCACATTGCAGACACATGACAGGACTGAAGCTGCAGCTCCAAATCCACAGCAGAGCTTTGCTTTGGAGGATTTGATTTTATACCTACAGTGAGGAACTATAATGTGCCTCCTTATCTAAAAATAATCTTTGAAAAAGGTCTTCTCACATCTGGACTTGTATCAATGCTGGGACAGGCACCAGCAGCTGCATTTACCCCCTCAGTCTGCAGTCCAGCTCTCTAACAATAACTGACAGCAATGGGGGGCTGTGGTGATGCAGCTCCCACGCACCCCATGGCTGTGACACATTTCTTCTGCAGAACAGGAACTCAGACCCTTGCAGCTCCAAGGCTCACTTCCAGATTTTGGAGGAAAGCAGCCAGTGGGCACAGTGTGTGCACCTGTAATCCAGCCCAGGCTTTCCCTTCTCTCCAAATGCTCCTGCTCCTCATGCTTGTATCCCACTTTCTCCACCATCTGCTCTCCCTACAGCTCTCCCAGCTGCCTTTACTCTGAGTACAGCTTCACCTTCCTCTTTCTTCTTCTGCTGAGCTCCTGCTTTGTGTTTTCTTCCAGCTCCTCCTCCAATTGTTTTTAGGCTTCTGAATTTAAATGTGTTTCTTCCCATCTCCTTTCACATTCCAGGCTCTCTGGAGGGAGCAGACCAGGCTGCTTGCTGCCTTTAATGGCTACGCTCTTTGGTAGAGGCCAGAAGACAAAAAACTTCTCTGATTTTGTAGCAGACACTCCTAGCAGGTACTATGCAATTATTAGATAACCTATGCTTTTATAAATGATATATTTATAAAACAGAACTATTTGTGCAGAACTGGCACAAAATGTAAATGGCTGGACCAAGGGTGATTCATCTTACATGCACTGAGCTACATCTCACATCCTAAATGGCCACAGATATGCAGCTCAAGTACAGCAGCCCAACAACCCAACTTTCCACATGATGATTTCATTACCAGGCAGAATTCTGTACCACAACTCCATGTGATGAAGAGTTAACTACAGTACACACTCTCTGCATTTGAGGACATGTACACACGTTTATCTGCAAGCTTTACTGTTGGCATCTCAAAATGAATTTGCTGAGCTAATCTAATGATATTCTGAGAAGGTGTCAACATTCCAGGTGTTGGGCAGTGCAGCACTGCCAGCACCTGCAGCAGTGCTGGTGCTCTGGGTAAGGCAGAGCTGAACCCCCAGGTCCCACAGCACAGTCTTTCAGATAACACTGAGCAGAGCCCAGCCCTTCCTAGCAGTCATTCAGGAGCCTGCAGCTCACTTCACACTGGGATCTTTGGACTTTGCTTCCTGGCCATGTGCCAGCTCAGGGGATTGCATCTGAACCAGGTGTGCTCTGCTGCCTGGACGGGCACACAGGCACTCACTGCTCAGTGACACCAGCTCTGGGCTGAAAGGGATGCACCCTGCCATGTCTGGGGACAATGCACAGCAACACAAATGTGCACAAAGCATCCACTGCCATCCTGCCCATGGGGCTGCTGGCAAGATTAAACCAGACACTGCATGTTGTGTCAATGGGAACAGCATGGAAGGACAACCACGATGCAGCTGAACCTGTTAGCCAAAACTTTCTGCATATGAACAAAGCTGCCTGTACAAGACAGAGGAGAGAAGCAAGAGGATCCTGTCTGTCCATCCCACCATCAACAACAAAAAAGGAGGCTTAAGCTACGAGACAGAAAGCAGTCCTACATTTTAAGGCAGGCAGCATCTACCGCAAAAGGCTGAATTTGGATGTAAGCTTTACATCTTTCAGCAGCGTGAAGGTCTGTGGGATGCAGAAAGAACATAAAAACCCCATAAACACGTTCTGGATAGTACCAGGTTTCACAAAGTTTCAGATTGGTACATCAGTCTCAATAGAAATCTCCTTTTTCCCCTCCCCCATGCACGGCAGGCCACCAGAACTGCACTCAGAGACTGGAAGACAAATGGGCAGCTGCCTCTGGAGGCAATTGTGAGGAGACTAAAGATCAACTTGCAGCTGGCACTTCCACCCCCACCTCTCCTTAATACTTCAGTCCACTCGCTGCCAGACAAGGATCATGAGTCAGCTCCTAAACATATTCTCCCTGAAACAATGGCTACAGCTCTGTGCTGCAGCCACCCCACTGCTCCAGCTCCCAGGGACACGCCACAGCCACGGAAACAAAACAAAGGCACCAATTTTAACCTAGGGCAGCCCAAGCCCAGAGCTGAAGGATACACAAAGCAGGCACTAAAGAATACTGTGCTAAACCTGGGAGATTAGCAAAGCTCATTTTGACATGTAAGGGACATGAAGTCAGTGCTGCAATGAAAATCTGCAGAAACAGCAAACAGAAGTGGGTTTGGGGCTACATGGTAAAGCAGATGGCTTTTGCTCAAACCTTTTCTGCTACAACAGGGTGCAGTTTGATACCCCATCATTGTATACTGCAGTACTAATTAGAGGGCAAAGGAGACAATTTAGCCTTTACAAATTAACTTTACCATAACCATTGGAGCTGCTGTCTCAATTCTGACCAGCCACCACTCACTGAATCTCCTGCACTCACAAAGATGGAACCCCAGCACCGGTCTCTCAAGGAGAGTAAAAAGCTTCCTTTTGCAAGGACAACCTTTCAGCTTACCCAGCTGATGACATCAAGCTCAGGCTTTTCTGACCCAAGTGCTGTCAGGCAATAAAGAATTCAAATAGCAGGTAAAAAAAACCACACCAGAGATTTCTCAGAACAAGATGTTAGGTGATGAACTGGTGGTGACTACTGAGCACTTAAAGAGCTGTGCACATAATAAAGACATGGAAGAGTCCATGTCCATGCACCATCAAGAAACAGCAGCACCCAGAACATGGCTTACCTGCAGCAGTAGAGACCCTGAGAGCTCCAAGCCTTACCTCCACTGAGACCCTCTGATGAGATGTTTACAGAGCTAACCTGAGAGGAGACTTCTGTGACTGCTGTGTTCCTGGTTTTCTGCAGCTAAGAAATCAGCAAACCCAGCTGTCCTTTCTCACCTCACCTCACCACAGCTGGTGTTTCTTACAGCTGAATCTTGCCAAATGCTTTGAAGAAGTCTCTAACCCTAAATATCATGAGCCACACTGCCCTACAAGCCAGAAGGGAAATTGGAGACAGAAGTAAAAGACTGACTCCCAACATGATAAAGAGATAGGAGAATTGAAGGAAAACCTGCAGGACCCTGCCAGGTGTGGTTTGTGGGACTGAGCAGCACAAATGAGAAGGTCCTACAGCACATCAATTTTACCACTAACAGAAAAGTGAGCAATGCACACATTCTATAAAAAAAGACAGCAAGCTGTATACATATGTATCTTTTAAATTATTTTATTTTGTGTAAGCTAAAAGGAAATTTACACACTTAAATCTCAAAAGACCTTGGGCATGCATATTGACCTTTTTAGAGGTTCTTCGACATAGCTCTCTTTTTTCCATAGGAATTTCCCCAGACATTTACAACCCATAGTTTTTTACTGTATATACAGCCTAAAACCATAGCAATCTATGATTATGTCATTTTACACTGTGCAAAATCAAACAGGAATAGTGGTACAATAGAACATAAAAATTTTTAACAGGTAAATTTCATTGTAAGACATTCATATTGTTTTGGTCCTTCTTTTCCAAATCAAACTGATTAAGAGCAGACAACCTTCTAATGACCAAAAAAAAATATAAATCAAGTGTTTAGACAGTAATCCATAACTGGAACAAGAAATTACTGACAGCATACCTTTCAAAAGGCTATATAGTGACAGAGCCATACTACTGAAGTTCAGGAACATAAAAACTGATCAGCCAACCAATCAAACAGGGGGAGGGGATGGGGGAAAAGAAAAGGAAGAACACATCTTAAGCTTGTTAAAACACAAAAGAAATTACTGGGTTTTAAAGAAACAATAACTGAAAAACCCACAAAAGGGACAACATTACCTTTTGATTTTTTTTTCCAGCAAGAAGTATTTTAATATATGCAGGAAAGAAAAAGTTGCTCAATGCAATCTGAAAGTCTTAAGGGGCAACTTCACAGATCGTGAAGACTGAAGTTTTCATTATGTGTTTATAGGATTTTTTTAAAACTTTTAAAAGTTTTTTAAGAAGGACACCACCAGTGTATTTCACAAAGACATAAATGTATACAGCCCAGCACAACAAAAAGAATAGATCTTCAAAAAGATTTACCCCCAATTATTTACATTTTTCTCTAATATAAATTTAGGACTCCAGTATGTAAATAAATATACATTACTATGTATACCTTTCTAGTGCTGCTTACCAACAAATCATCTGAACTTGATATTTTTTTAATTAAAGCAAGATTGCTTTTTGCGACCCGCAGAGGGAAGAAAAAAATCAATAGAAAACGTCCAATTCACATCACTTTAGTCTACCTTTTCTTGGCAGCTTGTTGAAGGTGTTAATGTGGCTGGGAACATCAACACCTTGGCATGCATGAAAGTTAAGTCAGGAAGGCTAGAAATCACCTTGGCAGCCTCTTCACTAAGATGTTCTTCCTTTTTAGGCTTCCTGTTGGGAAGAAGAGAACAAAGTGCATTAATCCAGTACCTAATAACCCTGGGATCTCTGAAACAATCACTGATTGAAGCAATGTTCTGTCAGCTTGTCTCCCACTGACAGGCACTTCTGCAAGCTCCTTGAAGGTAGTCTAATGTTATAATACCTACCTGCCTACCAATAATGTGTTAACAGAGAGAGTCAGCAAAATGTTCCTGTGTATATTGTTGCAATAAGGAAAAAATGTCCTATTCAAATGATAATTTTTACAGATTTTTTTTGTTAGCAACTTCAAGAGACTCACTTGAAGAGATAACCATGCCCATATTCTAGGGATAAAACAGTTGGAGCATTAGTTCTAAACTATCTAAATCTGGTACAATTCTTCAAAAATACAATGGAAAAGATCTTAAAAGGACATTAAGAAATGTCTAAGTTACTTCTCAGTAATTTTAAAATAAAAAAGCACTTATGCTGTGTTTTTATGACTGTTTTCACACTGCCCATCATGCCACTCCACACTGTGATTCCAAAACCTTTTTCTCCTCAGGATTCAGCAGCAGCAGAAGGTGCCTCACAAATAAGTTTATCTACTTGCTTTGAAGTGCAGGGGTACGAGCAGCCATGATGCACAGAGCAGTTTGGGAATCACTAGGGTTTACTTTGCCTTTTGCATTATTCACAAGAATTACTGAGCACAAATGAATAAAGAAGTCTGAATCCCATGTCACCTGGTTCTCACTATTATGCAAAAAATTCACACTTCCCAAGTAAAATGAGGCCTGGCTCAGACTGCTACAGACCCCCCTCCTTTGCCCAAATATCCATACTTCACACATATCTGGCTTATCTTTGAAGAACACTGACTACTACCAGAAATACTAATTTTTCCATCAAACATTATTCCAGTTTCAAAAAGGCACCTGCTAAATCCTGTGATGATGTAAGAAATTGCAACTGAATAAGCTCCCTCACCTTTGTGGGGAAAAAAGCTGAGACAAAATGCTTGAACCAAAGAAACTGCTTTCCCTAGAGCCCTTCAGAAATCTCCTTTCTGTATCTGGTCTTATTTACAAGCTTTAAACCAAGGCCATGAGAGGGCAATGTCCTCTCCAATCATGAAGCAGCATGTACTTTTTGTCAGCCCCCATGAGGATTGTTTCCTCAGCTGAGCAGAGACCAGTGGAAAGCAAGGGGCCACATGTTTGCTTCCACAGAAGCTCTGAGTTCCTTAGCTAGAAGAAAAAAAGAGCTGGAGTCAAATGCATCCTTGACATCTGATGGTTGTGGTGACCACCAGCACTGATCACAGTGCTGACACTGAACTATCCCTTCTGTTTGCCACTGAAATCCCCACTTGATGAAAGTCCTCTAGATGAGGCAGCCTAAACACTAAATCTGACTTACCTTCACAGAACAGCAATATTTTTTTTTCTCTGCTACAGTGGAATTTCACGAGCTACTGACTAGGCAGATAACCAAATTCTGGAGGATAAACAAAGCTGTGTGCTGGTTTTACTGAAGGAAGAAGCAGAGAGCCAATATGTGCCTCCTCTAACAACTTCACAGTCAGCTCTGTTTGCACTCAAAGGACTATCTCTGAGCTGTTGAAATGTGGTTCTCACCCACCACTGTTATCAGTAGCTGGTGCCACTATTAATAATCACTTACCACAAGCCCCTTAAAGGTACCAACTCCTGATGATCAAGGACTCAGAGCTAACAAAGAAGAGTTTGGCAGAGGAAGCCAAGGGAAGAGGGCTGCCTTGGAGATGTTCCTGCAATTGTTCATCAGGCTAGATGGAGCTCACACACTCCTTGCTATTTATATTCCTCTTCCTCCTGTGCAGCATGCTAAGCAATGGCACTGCTGGGCCCAGAGGCAGCGCTGCCTTTCCCTCTGGGGTCACATGCAGCACCTTTGTCACAGCACAGTGCCACCACTGCTGCTGTGCCAGCTGCTCTCTGCAGAACAGGCACACCAGTGAGGGGTCAATCCCACGCAGCTACCCACTGCTCCCCTTCTGGCTGGAACATTCCCCTTTGCAATAATTTATCTACTCCAGTGCAATGTAAAAAGTATTTCTAAAGCAGGAGAAGCTAATGCACTAACACAGCAACCACTGCTTAACTGTGACCAAGACAGAACTACAGACACAATCACTTGGTAATGAGACTCAAACCCTTTTCTGAAATCACCTCAGTGCAGAAAGGGATGAGATGGCCAAAATTCTCCATTCCTCAGCGGAGAGAGGCAGGTTCCTCTGCAATACAGCAAAACTGGACACTACAAGTACCCTTTCTGGGTAACAACCAACACTTCTGGCAGCAAATATCACCAGGACAACCCTAAAGAGTTACTCACTAACTTTAATTTTAAAAGACAAAGTAGCATCATCACTGCAGCCAGGTTTTACCTTTTAAAGGTAACAAACTGCCCACTAACTGTGATGTCCACTTACAGAGGCAAGAGAAGTGACTGTGCATTAACTTCAGGCACCACTTTTGCTGAAGATTTCCCATTGCCAAGAGATTCTTTTGCTGAGCCCTGAGCAGTGCAGAGGAGTCTTGCAGAGCTTCTCCTGCTCAAGCACTCCTCATTTTTAGGTGCCATGGCTCAAAGAACAGACACCTGAGTGAGTGGACTGTCAGTGGCAGTTGTTCTATTTCTATCTGCTTTGGGATCAGAACTTTTGATTACAAAACCATATAAGGACCCATCCCTGGATCAAAACAAAGTCTCTGCCTCATTGAGGTTTCAAAATAATCCTCTACAGCACACTCTGCCCCTATCCATCTCTTTTCTTACACTAGGTTACATTCCCTCCCACGAAGGACAGGAGGGATATACCCCTACCCAAGCATTTGTACCAGCCCCTCTGTCTGTAGGTACTAAATTTCCTTTTCAAAGGCATGTTAACACCAAGCCACAAGAAATGAACCAGACTTACAGGCAGGAAAGTTGCTGGAAGAAAATCAGGCAAGAAAGAGGGAATGCTTTGTCCATCCATCACTTGCATGTCACTGTTCTGTTTTGCATTCCAAGCCCTTCCTGCAGCATTCAAGTCTTTCAGGGCTTCAGTCACCTCTCATGTTTGCAAAGGGCTTTTAGGATAGCACCAGCAAGGCCAGGCTTTATCAGCAACAATGAGGTGATTAGAGAAATGCACTTTAAAAACACTCTGTAATTAAGAGTTAGCCTGCTCCATCCAACACCATCCCCAAGGAGTATTTCCAGTTTAAATGAGGGTTTTGGCCATTTCTTGGAAAGGTATCAGTGCTCTGCTTTCCTTCAAAAAGACAGCAGATAAACTTTTGATCTCTGCCAATTCTATGGAACTAGGCAAGGCTGGAGACTCTGTGGAATGCTGCTCTGGATCCCTGACCTTCAACACTTATTGCTGCTGTCAAAGTTTCAGGCTCAAGCTCAGGAGGAAGTTTCCCTCCTCTCCCAATACTTTCCTGCTGAGAAACAGACTTTCTGGTTCAAGAGATGGCTTTGCAACCAAAGACAGGGCTACTTTAGACAAAGACAACTCCTCACATGGCATCCCACAGCTGAACAGTGGTATTTTCACTCTAAACTTCACCCTAAAGATCCTGAGTTCAGCCAACAGACATGGGATAGCCCTAGCACTACTGAAGTTGCCATCAAAGTGAACCTAATCCACTGATTTTGTCTTCCTCAGTCAGTTATCACTGATGTCTAATAGTCCACATTTCCAGGCTGGTGCATGAACCTCATTCTCACTGACCTGGCTATACCCAGCCACTCCTATTGTATAGTCTCCAGTTCATTGCAAAAGAATTTATAAAACTGAAAAGAAAAACAAATTTATTACAAAAAGCTAACATTGTACCACACTAGTTGGCATACTGCTGAGGCTATACCTTCCTATTTTTCACAAGGCTTCTGGCCTGAAAAAACAGACTGCTTTTCTTTTGGGGAGCATGAAATCAAGAAGAAAAAGCACATGAATTTTTTTTTTTTAAATTAGGAGTTGGTAAGAACATACAAAATGTATTAAACCATGAAAACAGCAAATCCTTGTGTGTGTCTGAACTTAGCCTCCAAGTCTGAGGTGCCAGCCTGGTATAATGCTACATCAGATCTAGAACCAGTTCCTGCTGGTAAGCAATGCTCTCCAGAACAGGGGAAGAGCTCTGACATCTGGATAAAGAACTTTAAGAGCACAACTAAGAGCTTTCAAGTGCATTGTGGAAGCACTCAGGAAAAAACCAAACCCCTCATATCAAAAAAACAGTACAGAAAAATGAGGGTCAACACTTATTTAAAGGAAGTTCCTTTGTAAAGAAAAAACTAAGACATCTTAAAGCAAGGTACAAATCTAAGAGTGCAGATACAACAAAGATACATTTAGAGTTTGCATGTCCTGCTGTGGTTACTTTTAAATTAAGCTTAGAATATAATACAAAAGTATTTCAACTGTAACTATGTTTTCTAATTCCTGAAAGCCAAACTTCCACTACAGTATCTCCAGGAAGAGCATGTGCACTCCATGGATAGAAAAAGAAGCAATCCAGAGGACCCAAAAATCAGCATGGAAGTGGGGAGTTCCCTCTACTGGTTCTCCCTTGAAATTTCATGGCTTGTTGATTTCATGCTTACTTTCAAAATTATCACTGCAGGAAAACTGGACAGAGTTTTCTTAGTAAAAGAGCATGTTTGACAAGAACTCTTGAAAATTACAAATTAGTCATTTTAAACAAGCCAGCTCCACCCCACCATGACTGTGCCTCCTCCTAAGGGCTGTTGCATGAAAACACCTCCACTTCAAGAGTGCTGAATAAACCCTAAGGCTCACTGGGGAGTGAAGATATGTTATCATGCACTTGTTGCATGTTGAGGCACACATTTCCAAAAAGCCAATGTTTTACCTGGTAAAGACTCCTCAGCATTACTTTTAAAGGGCACAGACATTAGTTATATGTTAAGACAGTCTAGGATCCTTCTGCTAAGACATAAAGAAATAAACCCAAAGAATACAAGCTTGTAAATGGAGAGATGATTCTGGACCAAATCAAAGCCCAGACTTCAAGCAAGCCATTTGATGTCTAAAGCCTTTCTACAGATGCTACCTATAAAAAAAGCACAAAACTACTTTATGTGTGCTCCACTAAGGCAGAAGTGACATCCTAAACCAACTACACATTCAATTCTCAAGGTGCAACAGCAAAATTAAACTGATGTTTGCTCACTGACGTTTAGACAGGTGTTAGGAATATTTGTGAAGGGACAAATAAAGTCATAATTATTAGTCTGTTATCATTTAACTTGTGCAACATTCTGTATTTATAAATTACACAGAGACCAAGGAGAGTCCCCTGTGTGAGCCCTAGGTCACTGAGCTGATTCAGTTTACCCTGCCACTCTCAGGAGCCACTCTGAGCTCTGATGTTCAGAAAGTTGCTTCCTCCAGTTCAGTCTTTAGCTCTACCTTTTCAGCATAGGTCTTGGTGATCTTTTTCCTTCAGCTCATAAACTCTTACCCATCTCATTTTAGACTTCTGAGATAATTTGAAAAAGGAACTACAGTACAACGAACTTCAGATTTAAAATCTAAAGCCTTTTGATCATTCAGGAACTTTTGCCCTAAAACTGCACACACATTCATACCTCACATTTCACACCCCCCTTAGGAACAGAAGAATAATGTGCAATGAAGAGCATTTACCTTGTGGACGTGCTTGCCTTCTCCACTGTGGACATGAGCCTTGCAAAAGCATCAGTTACTCTGCTGCTTGCATTGGAAGTTTCCAGTTTTGAGGTTGTCAATTCATACAGCTCAGGATCCACACCTTATAGTATAAAACAATAATCAGTGATGGTTGGAGGCAAGTAAAGTCATAATTAGTCACAGACCAACTTGCTAGAGACTGCTTTCTGTAAACATCTGAATCATTTATAATTTGAAGATACATGAAAAGAACATGACAGAACATGTTTGTGTTTCTGAAGCATCATCCTCTCTCCCCATCCTTTTTCAGCAGCTTTTTCAGCTGTAGTAGAAAACACATGCCTTGGATCATGTCTGGCATACAAGGTCTCAGTCTGTGAGTAAAAAAACCACAGTCTGATTGACTTTTCAGAGTGGAACCTCTATAAAAATGTCAGCTGTGTCAAAAATGGATTGCTTCAATTATTCCAACTCCACTGCCTGTATTAAAAGAACACTGCATGTTAACAGGGACCAACTCTTCACCTAGAGATTACAAACAACACTGGCATGCAATAGAGTCCATTTAGCATCTGCCTTTTCCCTAGGGGTTGTGTTAAAATTTTAAGTGAGGAAAAGAAGCTTTTATGAAACACAGAAGTGGAATGGCATTAAAAAAAAGTTACATACTAATATGCACAGGACCACCAAAACTTTTAGTCTATGCTCCCTTTGCAACTTTCAAGTATTCCTAAGTATTTTTTCTTTTTAGAAAAAAGAATTCTTTCTAATGGCATGAAGAATCTGAATGTTTCAGCCTTGAATTTCTAGCTTCAGTTATCTGAGGTCAGATGCTGAATTTTGACATCACTTTTGTTGAAAATGGATTTCAAATTTTAGCAGCAGAGGTCATTCTGAAAACACTGCAAACAATGGAAAGCTATATGCAAAAAATATATATGTATGAGCTAAATTCTATCTGTTTAGTATCAAGCATCACATCTCAGTAGGAAGCAGCTCTAGGATTTTAAAATACTACATACTATTTCTTAAAAAAACTTCTAGAAATTAGAATTACCAAAATAAATAAAGAGGAAAGACTGTTACAGCAAGTTCTGTTGCATTTGAAATTGCTGATACTTCCCTAGTTACAGTTTCAGATATTTTATGCTTCAGAGGTTTCATGAAGTGTGCATATGTGCCATTCACAAGGTGTTTTTCAAAGACAGCACAGAATTTTTGTTCATAAGCACTGTGTTTATTCAGAGGCACCTCTGAGCTAAACAGGTGTCATGTCACACTTGTGCCTGTTGGTGTGGACAACACAAAAGCATTTCATTCTACTGCAGAACAAACACTGCAAATACTGGGACCTGGTGCTCCTGTGCAGCTCCCCGATACAAAACCAGCATTTATTAATGTTTGCTGATGATTGTATCCAGTTTAATTCTCAGGATCAAGATGCTTTTAGAAGTATTCCTGAAACACCAAAGGATTACCAGAAATAAATGCCAGTGCCTATTGTCCTGCCTTTACCAGCAGTAACTGCAGCACTGTGAGTGCTAAGAGATGATGTTAATCATCCCCAAACCTGCATGAGCTCTCTACAAGCAGTGTCTTGACCATTTATCCTTTTGGGATGAGTTAATTCTTCTTTTATTGTGAGGAAACTTAGCTGACCAAAATATGAAATAAAGAAAATCATCTGGTTAAGTTGCAGGACTTGTGGAAGATTTGTTCCACATAGCATGAGTTTATTAGAAATTAATCAGCTGTCCTTTTAACACACATGGTTTTTTATATCTGGATTTTCACAATTGATTTGATCCAGTTCCATGCAAAATATCAAAATAGGTACTGTCCTGAGACCGGTATACCAAGACTTCTGGAAATGTCAGATGTTTACAGAACTTAGAAATAGGAAAAAGCCTGAATATTCCATAAAATATCCACTTTCAATCAGGGAGAGGAAGCCTTGAAGAAATACACTTTGACTTGCAGAAGCCTGTGAGATCCCATTAAGGTACAAATTGGAAAGCTAATTGAAGGAAGGAACCCTTTGACATGCAACTCTGCAACAAACATTAAATGCAACCTTGGAAGTTACATCATTTAGATATTGCCATTTACAGTCCTGTCTTGGGATGTCACTGCTCAATTTACTGCTCTTTAGGCACCTCTTACTCAGCTGCATTTATATTAAACTATGAACATGAAAAATAAAACAATACACTAAATCTGTGGGAAAATATAAGAAATGAGTAACTCCCTATTCATAATGTGGAATGAAAATTTTTATTAAAAAGTTATTTTGAGTACTGATGAAATCAGACTGAGAAGAATTCCATGTCAATCTATAGCAAGTAAAACTAAATATCCAAAGAAAGAATAAACTTCTACTGAAAAAAGTATCTTCCTTAAGCAAAAAAAAAAAAAATCTAGCAATTTGTCTTTCATTTATTTTATGTATTTTTTGAGAGTTGCATATTCTCCATTTTATTCAGATCATGAGAGAGTATTTAAGTAAACCACTGCAAAACCTTAATGAGATATTGAAGGAAAGTTAGCCAACCAAACCCCACACAAAGCTCCTAAACACACACACAAACACACGAGCTGCAAGCCATGAAACAAATGACTTTCCCAGAAACAAGTCAGTAAGAAAAAAAAACCCAAAGCCAAACCAAAAGAAATGAAGGAAAAAAAAAAAGGCACTATAGGGCATACCATAGAAGGTGATACCTGTAACTTGATGAAACAACAACATAAAAAATAAAATGCAATAAAAGACTAACAGAGTATTCCTCCAGTAACACCTTCCAGTGTGCACTCCTTCTGCACAAGCAATAATGCATGTACCCAACTACACAAACAATAATAGGTGTAATGGGCACTGGTGACTTGTGTCAGTGGACTTGGCACAAACTTACAAAAAAATCTGTAGGACTCAAGCACCTTTTGCTAGCTGTCACTTCCATGACAAATCTGCCCTCTTTCATCTGATAATGGTATTTCTCAAGGGTGGAATAAAAAGTCACTTAGATTGCCATGCCATAAAATTGCTTTCAGTGATTAGATTTTAAAACTAAAAAAGTGTGTTTCTAAAAAGAAAAAATACCATAATAATTATAATCATTTGTTTGAAATATGGTAGAACCCCAAACATCGTATGAACGGGTTTTAAAAATTAAAATCACTAAGAGGAAAAATATCTTTCCTGTGACTAAATTGATTATCATGGCTTCAGGCATTGTATTGAAGGAGTACTTGCATTATCAATTTAACCTATGCACTAGAACAAATCCCCAGTGTTCCCTGAAATTCCTGCAGGAATTATTCAAAGTGTAGGTTTTCACAAGCTCGTGCAAAATACTCAGAGCACGTAAAAACCACGTGAAAAATGAATTAAATTACTTTCACACATTATTCAGGGAGAGAGTGGTGTTTTCATCTCCTTTTTACGGGAGTAAGTTGCAGATAAAATGCTTTGGGTTCAAAATTAACATTCATGAACTTCTAATACCCCACAAACATGCAACTATCCTTCTTTTCTATTATAAAGGCTGTTAAAACACCTTTTTCACTGTATTATTGGTAGTAGCCCATGACCTCCTGAGCTGTCATGTATCAAAGTTGATAAATTTATATTCACACATTGCTTCCAAACGTCATCATAATCCTGTAATTTGGAGGCACTCAGAGAAGAGAGGAAGCCTCATTGTTTAGGAATTGCCACATCTACACCATTTTTCAAATTTCCTTAAGTGCTTAGAAGAGTTAACTTCTGGAATTTCTCATTTGAAACAAGTGTTTTAACATCTTATTTGCAAGAGCATAAAAGCCATTCATTCCTTCAGCAGGTGACAAATACAGAGCTGACAGTACCTTTTAAATACTTCGTACTCGATACAAAACATCAGAAAACAGAACACAGATTAAAGGAAAAACGCAGTAGAGAGACATTTTAGAGAAATGCAATGTAAAACTTCTCCTTGTTTGTAGGAAAGTCAAGTGATGTGCTCATGCTTTTAGTAAGTCGTTATATTCGTAACAGTTGTGGTTTGAACACTCTGCTGACCTGGGATTGTGGTGGTGCTGCTAGAGCTACTGTCATCCACGGGCCCAAAGAAATCAAGGTTCAGAAGAGTGGAACCTCCACTAGCTTGAAATTCAGTGACCGTGTTGGTAGGCAGCCATATAGAAGGTAAGCCAAGGGAGGGGTTTATGTGTAAAAAGGGGTAAGACACACACTTGAACATGCAAGTTATAATTAGTACTCAGTACGCAATTTAAAAATTGACATGAAAACAATGCTTACAGTATTAGTTTGTACCTTCTAAAGTGTTAACAACTTAATTCAATGCACATTTCCTCATGTACAATGCAGCAAGGAAATCAACACTAGTAACTTTAAAATAGAAATATTTATTTCAATCTAAAAATGAAAGAGAACCAGCACGACCCAGAGAGAGAGATGTGACCAGTTAAAGGGAAACAATATATAAGTCAATTGACAGTTAAAATATAATGGGCTTTTTCTCCCCTCACTGAAATTGAAAGCCATTCTTTCATCAGGAAAACTTAGCAAAGAACAAAAAGAAAAAAAAAATTCAAAATTTTATTTAGCAGCTTTAAGCTATTAATTATCATTATCTTAAAGCAGTGTGACCACTGGGTAACAAAGGCCACTCTTATGTCCAGCTCCTCACTGGCAAATTATACTGTTCCCCTTTAGCACTAAAACAGAAATCAAACCAAGATACATTTTAAAGTTGTTTGTTAAAAGAAAGCATGATGATTGACTGAAGTAGTAAGACACCAGACAACAGCAAAAGGGTCCATCCAGGCTTTCCTTCAGCACCATGATATTGCTATCCAAACTCTTACACCCCACACATTCTGCAACAACACAGTGTGGCAACACCAGTGCAGTAAGAGATGCACTTTATCTGAGCCTGCCTTTGAACTTGTGTCATCAATCAGTTGCTGTCAGAAGGCTCCTTGTAAAGGAGTTTCTTAATAGGCTTCTAGTCTATCAGTCAAACAAGTTTCCAGAACTTGTTTTATTTCCTTTGCATGCACTTACATTTCTGACTCTAGAGGCAGTGGCACAACTCACTTTGCTATTAAAATAGACATAGGTGAAGGGTCTTTTAGGTGATAACTATATACATTTACAGATATAAATAACTTTGTAGCTACCTCTTTAACATAATTGCTATAATTAGCTCTTTAGTGTAAGCAAAAGTGATAATGAATGAAGTCACATTTTTGAAATACAAAATTATCTTTAAATCTGAAAACTTTCAGCTCAGGAAGTGTACATTTTGCAAACAGTTTGTGGTTAAAATATTGTGCTTTGAAGTAGCCACTTTACAGAAGTTTGTCATTCAGAGGATGTCTAAAGAGATAGCTGACTGGTGAAAATACTTTTAGGAAGTAAAACTCATCAACCTAAAATGCTCATTTGTTCAGAGTTTCATTATAATCTGCAGTTATACGTAATGAAGTGTTAATATTGCCACTGTGTCACTAGCATATGGCAGGAATCTAAAATAATACTTAACTTGTATTTTTCAAACTATGTAATACTTCACACAGGGGAACTGTAAATCAGAAAGAAAGCCTGAATTTCCAAAGTTAGGAGTAAGAAATAAGTATTATATATATTTTTATATATGTGTGTGTGTATATATCTTAAAAAAATAATCAGCAGATAGATGTTTGTCTGAACTTTGTAGCTTTCTTATCTCTAGCTCTGGTGCTAGAGGCTCTACGGAGAGACGTACCATCTAAAGGGTTAGTAAGGCCACTGCTACTCCAGTCAAACTGGACAGGTGGTAGAGATTCCTAGAGTTGAAAAGTCAGAAATCAGATTTTATAGTCAGTTCAGGTTACAACAATGCAAAGCAGTTCAAACAACAGATTCTTTAGCGTCTAAACACTAAAAAAGACAACTAAATGATCAAGCCCCAACTTTTGGGAGGTGTGTCTTTTCATAATATGCACTAGAGATTCAAAGTAGATTTCTTCTACCACAGGAAGTCCATTAAATTCTGCACAGATTAAGTAACTTCTAACTCAAACAGGATTAGCAAATTCACTAAAACATGAATTGAATAACAAACCTTAAGGCATCATTGGAAAATCAAGCTATTACTTTCCTGGAAGATGAGGCACTTAGCATAAATAGTTATGTATACACAATTACAGGGCAAATTCAGAGCAGTGAAAGCTGTCTGTGCATCCATTCTTTGTCTTGATCATATATATTATTTATCATCAAACAACCAATCATTCTTTTGGTTTGTTTTGCTCTTAGGAAACACAATCTCCACACATTAGGCACAAAGTATCAAAACCCTCTCCACCCCCTTTAAAAAATAAAAGTCCTGTGAGTTATTATCCTTTCACAGTTAATTCATCCTGATCTATATACAAACCATGGGCAGCAATGCTTGAACAAGAGGAGTATGGAAACACTGACTCCTCCTGGGAGTCCATCCTCGCCTTTTGATTTCCTCTTGTTAAGCCTTTTGGACACAAGCAAGCAGCAGGGACCAAGCTCTACAGGGGCAGTGTGAGTGGCAAGCACTGTCTTCCTGTACTCCCAGGACACAAACTGATGGGACAGTAGCAGAAATGTCTGAAAGAAGCTGAACCTTTCTACTTCTGTGCATTACACCCTGCTCTCTCCCCAGTGAAGTCAACTGTCATGAGGCACTGGGAAAGGATGTGCCCTCAACTTCTAAAGAAACAATCACAGTATGGAAGAAAAACAATGGATCTTCTCAGCAATATTCTTTAAAACACATCATTACTTGTTAAGCTTCCAGTGGCTGAGCCATACCTTCTCTTTGCTTTTGTAAAAAATCAGACTTCATTTTTAATTTTAAAGATTCCAACCATCTGACACTGAAGAAAAATGCAGATTCACTAACTGAGACTGCAGCAACCTGAGGCAGCTTTGTAGCACAATTAAGCTCACTGTAAATTTCCTCAGTGCTAGATGTTTGCAGGAAGCAAAACAAAGGGAGCTGGAAATTTCTGTATTTATTTATAGGAAAGATTTTTCTAAGCAAGACATTTACTATCTAATGTCTTAAAAATACTTTCAGTACTGAGCACAGCTTGAACAGTATTCTCTCCATGGAGGTTAATAAACTGATTCTTCACTTTTTACTTTGCTTTGGGAATGGTCTTACTGAAATGATTTGCATGCAGATATAATGCCAGCAGTGTGGAAGCTGCACCTGATGAAGTAATGATCACCACTATCAGTAGCTTGTTTAAACTTTGTCACATGTAAAATATATTAACATTAAAAGGAGTTTGTAGGAAAAGAGAAGGGTTGTGAGTATAACAATTTAGCAGCTTTCTACCCTGAGCAAAATGAACTCAAATTGAAATAAAGTGGCTTCCTACCAACTCTTACTGAGGAAAACACCCAGTAGATTTTGTGTCAAAGGCCTGAGTTAGGACTGATGACTGACAGAGCTGCATGGAAAAAGTGGCAGAAATGGTTTGCCAAGTGTTTGCCTTTAATGATGGCCTGACTCTCAGATTTGACAAGGAAAGGACAAAGGATGTGATGAATTCTTCCTAAAATGGGAAAAAAAAGAGTCTGACTCCAAATCAGTAAGAATACACCAAATGTATTAGTCTGCTCTGTGGGGTGAGGCCACCCTGCTGACTTCAAGTACTTTGCAAAAGAGAGCGTAAGTAAAGCAGCCCTCACCTATACAGATGCTGGCAAGTCCCAGTCTATACAGTAGCAAACTAAGTGAAATGAAAAGGCAGAGGAAAAAGCAAAATTAAACTGAAAGTTTTCTGTTTCTTGCTACTTCAGCCCTAAGAAACACCTGAACACAGGCACTGAAACCTCAGCCAGTGGGAACATACCCAGGAAGTGGGAATATAATGTTCAGCCTTTCTGAAACTGTGAGGTTGTTAGGTTACTGCAATTATTATTTTAGTGACATGCTTTAAGGAAAAGTGCCCAATCTATGAGAATATTGAGAAATGGAGCACATTGCTTTCACTCCTCAAGGCCTCCATCTTAGATTACAGGACACAGTACAGAAATGAAAAAGTATACTCAGCTGTCAGAGTACTACTCTGAATGTTAAAGAAGTAAGAAAGAGGAAATTAAAATGCCTGCCTGTTTTACTGCATCATATTTCACTTTGATGCAAGTGAGAGATGTTTTCACACAGTAATTTTAGAATGTATTATGTAAGAGCTCTCATAATCCAAAAGAGTAAAATGTAAATGTTTGTATCTGTGCCAATAATTACTCAAGGAAAATTAAACAAAATAAATAAAAAGAAGCATTTTGCTGTCTTAAAGCTGGGCAAAAATAATAAAAGGACTTGTAATACAAATATAATGTCAATATTCAGATGGATCCCAAAAATGAGCATCATACACATTCCAGAAAAAGCTTTACATTCAAGTAATTAATACATTTCATTGTGTGTATTCATTGGCAAAATTTTATCAGTCTGAAAACTGCTCTTTTCAGACAACTCCTTTACACAGCTGTCACATCTGAGAGAACAGCAAGTTCTGTAGCATCTCTTACCTGCAAATCCTTCTTCCTTACTCTGTCAACAAAGCCACACACACTCTCACACTCTTGGATCTTTCTCACACGTATAACTGGAGAGCAGTTCCTGATGGAGCCTTTGGCTGGTGGCCAATAATATGGTAGTTTGCATCTGTCATTGTTAGAAGTCCTGATGGTCTCTTATGTAATTAAAAGTGTTTTTAGAGACTGTCACCCCATGGGGTTTAATTAAGGTTCAGTCCCTAACAGCCACCAAGTGTAAGATGTATATTTCTATTATAACCTGATCCCTACTCAGTGGCTTACATGCAAGCAGATGTGCCGTAATGGGCACCTGCAGAAAAGAAGCACTGGTAATTTTCTTCTACAAAGGTCTGGGTCACTGCAGATTTTTATTCCAATATAAAACTTACTAAGTAAAACTTGGCAGGTAACCCTACAAAAGAAATAGTCCCAAACGGAGAGAAGAGAAGAGAATGCTTTGAAGCAATAGCAGAAGAGCAGAAATATCTGGACAACTTTCTTCAAAATATTCAAAGAGAAGCAGATAAATAAACTTTAAAACAACATTAACCAGAAAACAATATCAAACCAAGAGAAAGCAGTCATCACTAAGTCCAGACAGCAACCCTTTAGACAAACACTGGAATGTAATTTGCATGCACTGCCTGAAGACTTGGCTGTGATTTAGAAGCCCACTAGAGCTGCACAAAAAAGAAGAGAAAGGCACCTGTCTTGGGTCTCACAATCAAAGGGTGCCTATTTCACCAGCCACTCCTTACACCTGATGTGCCTTGACAAAGCCTTTTACTTCAGCCCTGTGAAGTCTTTGAGACACCATGCTCAGATCAAGGCAACAGTAATCAGGGGATTATTTCATATTCTGTTTACTGCCTTACAGTTATGAGCACAGAGAAACAGAGAAATAAACCCCTCAATTGTCAAGATAAACAACAGATCAAAGAAGAATTTAGATTCTACCTTCAAATATAAAAGAGAATGACTCTACAAAAATCATCTTTGTACAAGAAACTAATGCGACAATCCAGTGACTTGCTTACTTGCTTGAGAACTCAATTTCAAAACCCTTGTCCTTATAGCTTAAATGGCTCAGATGGAAATTTGTCCACTCTATTTCCCCAGCCTAACTCAGTGAGACCCACTGGAGGGAATGAAGGCAAAACATTCAGAGTTTATGTCATTACTAGGAAGAAACATTGCAGCTCATTTGCTGTTTTTTACCCCATTCTATTAGTTCTGAAGTTCTCCACTTTAAATCTCTGCATGGTTTTGTCTGTTTGCCTACAACAAAACCATTTAGGAGGCATTTCTGTGTTTCTACAAGTGTTCTTTCCAGTATTCCTTTTGCCTCATCAGTCTTCCAAAGTCTTATTCCCTTAGCAGGAGGTCATACACACAGATGCACAGATCTGTATACAAGTGCCATAAATGCCAGCCCTCAGAGGAGAACTTTTCCCTGAGCAAAGAACATTGATCTATCAACCAGAGCCTCTCCTTCCAAAGAGAATGTCAATATTCTGAAGTTTGTGAAAATATGGATAAATCTTCATTCTGAAAATGGAGGAATTTAGAAGTTTAACTAAATAATTACACATTAACCAGGTACACTAAAGAGATACTGGAATTGCTGCACCTAAATAACTTGCACTTAGAATAAGAAGTTTCAGACTAAGAATAGTTTTAGAATGAGAAGTTTTAGAGTCCACTAAAACTGCCTGTATTTCTACTGAATAGTTTAACAATGTTTCTAGCAGACCTCCTAATGAAATGCTTGGGCACATCATCTTATTACCACAACAATCTGGGATATTCTGAAAGAGCCATTTGTACAATGTGACGTGAAACTGGATTTTCCCCAAAGCAAACAGAAGCCATCAATCATTGACAGAAGATGAGACCAAGAAAGAAAGGAGGTCTCTGAGGTGGAGAATTGATTGTTCATGCCCCGAAACTTTCAGAATGTCATCTAACTGTAGCCTCCTAGAATTCTGAATGGTTACAATCTCTAACCCATTTCTTCCCCAAAAGCTTATTTTAGCGTTTGTCTTTTTGAAAAAGCTAACCTAATGCCAACAGTGCAGACAGACAGCACACAAGCTTCTGAGATGGACCACAACTATTGAACAGAGATGGCCTTATCAGAACAAGCTATAGGTCAAGATTATCCCACTGTGACAAGTAATGGGAAATTCTGTAGCAGGAATTCATAATTACAGAAAAAGAGAGACTTTGGTAAGTAGAGGTTCTTATTTTCAGCACTATGACTGTCAAGCAACTGAGAAAATGGCACTTGTCAGAGATGCTGTTACTTCAGGCTCTCTCAACTCTCTACACTGTTTAGTGTATGGCTTCATTTATGTTTCCTCCTCTGTAAAAAAGGGTACTTTGAATCCTGCAAAAAGACTGTGAAATGTTCCTACTTTCTTACCACACAGTACATTTCTTCAGGTCAGACAGCTTGCAGTAATCACTGTTGTTACCTTTTCTTATATCCACTTCAGCTGCTCAGTTCCACTGCACATGAGGAGCAGCACAGGAAGCACCAAATGTGTATTGCTGTATAAAACAATGGGAGCTCTGAGCCCACTGACAAACTGCTGCTCAATAATGAAAAAGAATTCTCCTCTGCTATAAGCACATCACACTTTGAGCTCTGCAGTGTGGCAGAACAAGGACTGCAAGAACATCACTAGAGTCACAAGTACCTAGTGTTAAGGTTAAGTGTAGTCCAAGAATAATCCTTTCTGGAATGCCTTCAATCAGAAGTCACGAGCATAGCAGGTAACTGAAGATGTTGGGTGGATTAAACAAGACCTGCACTAAGGAGGGACACAGCTGAGTCTGAATATGTACTGAGCATCACTGTAATGACACTGAAAATGAAGTATCTCTGCATATCCCATTAGCTTGTTGACAACCACACACATTGAAGCATGCATGGCATTCAAGTGCTCTTCTAATATCCTTACATCAAAACAACAGCAACAAAGAACTCATGAAATTCAAAAGCTCACTCCCAAACTCCTCTGAATTAATTTTGTATCAGACTTTAAAGATAGAGAAGCCAGCAAAGCAACTGTGTGTAACAGATAATTCCATAAATCTGGCACAAAGGGCCAAGAGAATTCATACAATCAAAAAGTCAGACATGTATGCTTGTAATGACCACACCAAAAATCTCTCTTGGGGCAGCTGGGCTGCTTTGCATGATACTCTGAAGAAGTAAGACAGGGCAAAAGGAAATGAACATGAACAGTATAAATGTAAATAGGATCATTCAGAAAACTGAGTGCTAACCAACATGTAGAACAATCTCCAACAATGAGCTCCAGAATAAGCAAAGATGAAGAACCCTAGCCAGAGGTCAGATGAGTCTAACATTACATATAAATCTGTGTACCTGCCCAGTGCCTTTGAGAGCAAACTGCTGTGTAACAGTAAGGATCATCAGGACTCTGAAATGGTGGCCACCAACTGCTACAGCCTCATCACAGGGACTCCCAGCCACACATGAAAAGCAGATCCAAGAGCAGGACTTCAATCTGGCACAACCAACAGCTGCCTTTTACATATAGGTGTCTTTGAATACACCATCCAGATATTTTAAACATAAAGAGACAATGCATCACATTATTTCCCTCATTCTTTCTTTGCCTCTCCTCTCCCTTCTCTCCCTGTTTTTTTACCTGGAACTGATCAGATGCACATGTGTTCATCTCTGGTGATACAGGAGGTGTCTGTCCTATTGAAGCTATTTTTTCTGCTGCAGATATTGGTTTCAAAGGTTCCTTGGTAGGTTCTAACATACCCTGAATAAACAAACAACAAACAAATAAATAAATAATCTGATTTTTAAAAATGACTTGCACTCACAGACACACACATTTACAGACATTTCAAGAACTGCAGATGCCAAAAACTAGAACACACTACCAGGTAAAACTACCCTCAACTAAGGGCTTGGGGGTAACCATGTATCTCTGGGACACTTTCACTGTGTTGAGATGGAGCAAGGGAAAATCATCGTGGGTCCTTAGGCCTAAGAAACATTTTAGAGTTAGTAACAAAAACCCAAGTGTTGAGCTGGAGCTTGCTTTCAACTGTCAGTAAGGTAATTTAAGCTGGAGAAAACAGTTACTTGATAAGGTGATGTCTTCTCCTCCCAATTGTGTGTAGACTATTCCAGAAATATCAAATGACCCATCACAAAAGTACAACTGCATTCATTCCATTTAAACAATTAAGCAATCCAAAAGAAACAAACCAAATTATCAGTTTTCAGAATGATAGTTACTGAGATGCAATAAATGCATTAAGAAGCATTAAGAAAATAAACTCATATTTTAATTTTAAGCAAACATTTAAAATATAGATAGTATTATGAAAAATGTCTGAAATCTGATCTTGAAAAAAATATAGGGAAAGAAGATCTACAGAGAGCCCAAAGTTTGCACTGAGACATGCCAACCACCTGAGAAAAATGAGAAACCCCCAAATAAAAGCATGGGATTTGCAACTACAGCATTTTAAACAATTTTCAGAAAGTCACTTGCCAAGATCAACTGTCCCACAAATGTTTCTACACTTTATTAGGGGAGCTTTGAATTTATCCACTAGTTCAATAATTTCTTTTGGACAGCAGAGAAACACAGAAAGTAATGTGGAAACAGAAAAGCAACAAGCCACTTTACTCCTACTCCTGCTGTTATCCAGCTTACTGTGTGCAAATATAAAAAAAAAATTTAGGAGAAAATTATCAGCAACAACAATGTGCTGCAAAAAATAACTGCATGTGTTGCAAACATAGTCCTGCTCACAAACAGGAAGAAAAAAGCAGTATCTCAGAGTTGTTTTAACTACCTGTATCAGAATACCATGTTAACATCCAAAGAAGCACACAAGCTGACCTTGATGCACCAGAAAACTGTAGAATTCACTCTATAAAATTACCCTACGTAATTAAATCAGTCTAATATAAACCAAAGAAAACTATTTTTTTACTGTTTCATTTGTGGATGATCATATGAAAACATAGGTGTGTTTGTCTGTGTATATATATATATACATGCTCTGTTTTTTTAGAAAAAAAGAGCATTTATTCTGCTCAGACCAGCAAAAATCACAACCCTTATCTTCTCCTTGTTTTTACCAAATACTTCTTTCCCTTAAAATCAAGTATCTGCTTGCACACATAATGAAAATTATTTATTTGGTAATTCTTTTCTAGCATTTCTACTGATGCCTAAGCCATAACTGTACACACAAAAATATCCTTCAGCACACTTGGTGCTTAATGTCATTTAATATATCTCATTATATGATGTTGCTGGAATTATAACAAAAAATAATACTAAAAAAAGCTTACCAGTCCTGCTGCATACATGGGTACTATAACAGGCTGCTTCTTGTTGCCTGTAAAGAGCTGATAAAACAACAAAGAATTTACTTAAGAGTTTCTTCTATGTCAGTGATGGAAATGTTTTTCAAATGCTACATAACTTGAATAAGGTTAGTATCACAGAATAAATGCTATGTTAATTATAACACAATGGTTCAAAACTAATTTTTGCAACTTTTTGACATTAATAGGGCTTGTAAAAGGTTGCCAGGTGGTCTGTCATGAACAACCATGTCCTGTGCAACTATGCAATTAGGAGAAGGCACTCACACAGAACACCTCCACCTGATTCTACACAAAAAGCAGCTTCCTTATTTAAAAAGGCAGTTTTACTGGCAGACTCACAATATTTCTTGTGTCAATTCCCAGGGAGCACAGAAGCTTTTTGTTGCTGTGGGAGCCACCCCACTGGTATCTCAGTCCGTACGCATCGTGGATGTCCTGCAGCTCTGTCCACACGTCCATCAGTTCCCTGCACAGCCCACCATAAATCAAGTTATCATTCAGAAATACAGCTTAGCAGCCTCCAATACTTACTCTGTTTTTTAATGCAAGTGACTTACTATACATTCCAATTAAATTTATGCCCAAGCACAATACCCAGGGGAACTAAAACTGCAGTGTTCTCAGAGCAATTATAGTTCAGACTTCTTACTGGAAAATGATGTCCATGGCAGGCAGGACAAAGCCTGCTAAGACTTCATCATTACATGAATAAATACAGTAATTTATAGCAAGTGTAACTAATAAGACATATTTGGTTAATTCAGAGACATAATTGAAAAGAAGATGATAGGCTGCTGAGTTGCTAAGTGAAGTACTCCTGGTGTATGTAGTCACTGAAAACAAGAATTCTGAGAGATAGCTGATTTTCACTCGATGGCTTCTCAAAATACTTGAAGCAAACACCTCATTTTAAATTACTGTCACATGTGTTTCAAGTTCATCTTATGTTTGTTGCACTGTGGTTTCTTACCCAGTACTTCCTAAAGTCTCCTCAGTTGTTATCTGCTTTTCACCTGCTTCCAGCAAATGATTCAAGGAACTTATTTCTTCTTCAATTTCAGCAACAGGAATGGAAGGAAAACAGACTTCAAATATTCGTTCCAGACGACTTAGCAATGTTGTCTATACCAAAGAGAAAATATTTATGTCAAGTTTTGCTAACTGTTACAAAAATAAGTCCAATATTACAGCACAATGGAAAACAACTTACAGCTAACACAAGATTTCACTTACCACAAAATATTAACTGCCAGAGGACCAGAAGACTCTTTAAACACCAAATACAGGCTAGGATCCTGTACATTTACTGTTTGCCCTCTGCAAAGTGAGTTCTAACAGAAGTATCCAAAGTCACTCTGGTAGAAATTACCAGAAAATGCACACAACAAGATTTAGGCTATATAAGGATAATGTCTCAGCAATATAAACAGCATATATTGGAAATAATGGTTTCCAGACATTTTAATTCCAAAGCATGCACTGGGCCTTGGCAGATGGATCTAACATGAAAAACAAAACAAAAGTCAAACAACCTCCTGCCCTCACAAAACCAAAAAAATCCCTCTGTTTTTTCTGACAAGCATAGTATGCTTTCTTCTTTTCAAGTTCTTCCCTTACATTTCTCTTTTCTCTTTAGTATTTCCATATAGACAGGATTTCAGCTTCTTGTACCTCTCTGTTAACTGGTCTTGGACATCACATGTACTAATGATATGGAATTTTTTTTCAACCCATTAAAAACAGGTAAACATCAAGCTTTTATTATTTATTAAAATATCAATTTCAATGGTATTTTTTGAAAGGTAAAAACACCTTGATGTAAATATGTAAAAATTAAATTAAAGCCTTTTTTAATGTACTCATTTTTGCCAGAAACACATGAATCTCTTTTCTTGCTAAGGAAAGGAGACACAAGCCTGGCGTTCAGTGGAGTGTTTCCATCTTTCTAGTTTAGTGTTCCTCAACAACCACTTTCCCAGTGCTCTGCTGCAACACACACAGGGCAGCATCCAGCAGCTCTAGCACCTGCTTTTCTATTGGGGAAATGGAAAAGAAACAGAGTAGGCAGAAATCCCAGGAGCATCCCACAGCATGTGCTGTTTTAGCTGTGCCAGCAGAGCCCTCCTGTGGAGATGCAGCATATTCCAGCAACAATGTTCAATTTACACACATAGGCCTCAAAACAGAGGGTTTTTGTTACAACTGAGATGATTTAAAGTTCAAAAAAGCAAGGCTGTAGGAGGAAGTTACCTATTTTAGTTAGGCCAATGGATACAACTGGGCCAAACCTTCATGCAGCAAAATATCTGCTTCACAATTCCAATAATTCTCTGCAACATTTCTTATTTGAACTTTTAGCTGAAAATTTGCCTTGTCTCTCATCTCAGCTAAGCAACTCACTGACCATGTACATCAGCAAACACAACAGAGGTAAATATGTTATCAGAATATCTAGATTCTGTGTTGGAGTTGGGATGATGAGTCAGGAACTGGGATGGAGTCTGTCCAGACTATTCTGTCTGTTCAGCCTCTTAACTGCAAAAAACAGGAAAATGAATTGGCTTAGAGCATCAGCTCTTCAGTTTTACTGCCTGAGAAAGAAATGCCTGAGAGGGACAGCCACCAGGCACAGCCACTTGCAAACCATAATGCAAAAATGTGCAAAGATCTGAATTCAGAGCATACCTGACTCACCCTCCCCCCTTTTTTTTTTCTTTTCTTTTCTTCTTCGTTACCTCTCTGGTAAATTCTGCCCATAATGAGCCATGTTCTACAGTAAATAATTCTTCTTTTAATCATCTCTCAGTGCTCAGTCATTCTGGCCATACACTAAGCTGCAATACTTGCAGGCTGTTTCCTGTTTGCTAACCAGAACTAAGACACCACCTTACATTTTCAGGAAGTAAAACTAAACAGTATTCCAGATTCTAGCCTAATGCTTTAACACACTAAAGCATACTCTGCTTCAATTTTAAACCTTAACTTTGCCTACAATATAACACTTCCCCTTATCTTACATTAACAGGTGATGCTTACTTCATTTCTGTAATACAGCAAGAGAACAAATCCCCAGGGAAAAGCAAGAGGCAGATGAATGGCATTGGATCACAGAGACAGCAAGGCATCACATTTCTTGAAAAGGATCAACATTTGAGAACATGCTAGTGACTAAAAATATGCTTGCTTAGGTAATGAAAGAACTAACAGAACATCTCTAAGAACCAAGCAGAATCTCAGTCAGTGTCACATTTCAAATTTGAGTTTAAGAATTGTGCCAAAATTTCAGGAACAGTTTAACTATAGCATTCTTTACACTTCCTGTCATCTTTTCTAAATTCCCAGCGATGCTTAGCCCTTATTTCTATATGACAAAGAATGGTTTCCATAGCAAAGCAGAATAATTAATTCTGTATGTGCAAATGGACAAAGGGATGAGTGCACAAACACACATCTCCACACAGTGGCAATGGAAGCAGCTGGACTTGGTTTTGTAATGAAATTACAAAGCAACTGAACTTGTTTTGGTGATGAAATCCTGTGGTCACAGCTTCCAGGTATTAAGGGCATCACCAAGATTTTAAAGCTGGTGTAAATGTCCACCTCCTACAAACTCTAATCTATTGTTGCATAAATCAGACTGCAAGAAAATACTGTGCATGACCAGAAGTAATGCCATGTCTGTCTTTCTGGGGAAAAAAAAGCAGAAACCAACAATTTTTATACACTTCTCATGTCACTAAAAGTATCTGATACATGATTGTTCTGCATGGCCTTTCAAGAAGAATAATTCTTGAAGGCACTTACAGAAGATGTGAAAAAGCTACAGCTGCCATTAAACATCAGCTGTGATTCTCCAAACAGCTGATAAATAGATAAGTAAATTTATTTATTAATAAATTTAAAGACTCATAGTTTTTGTAAATGCATTTTGGCAGACCCTTAAGACGTGGTAATCACCACCAGTACCAAAGAAAGTACCAGAGATGCTTTTTAAAAATAAGCATAACCACAAGATTAGAATTTATCTCTGTGGTAATTAAACAGGGGTCAAGATCCATCCCTCAGAGCTGAAAGCCCAAAGTACTTGGTTTACACAATTTGTTTTTATTTCTTCTCCACCACGAGGTCACAGAATCCAAGAACTCCTTCAACACAGCAGTTCTTCACTGAGCACCCAGCACACCAAATCCTCCCCAGGTGCCCCCACATGAACCCAACAGTGACAGAGCACTGCCTTTCTTCAGAGCTATCAAAAGAGGAGATAATAAAATTTGCCATAAAAACAACACACTTGAGCCCCACTACAGAAACAGTGGGCACAAATGGCAGTTTTCACCATGTAACTGCTGTAATGTGGGTAAAGTTTAGGGGAACTCTGTGTGCAAGAGTGGAAAAAAGCCAATCTTGCCTCTTTCTTTCCATGGTTCTGGTCCCATCTAAGCTGTGGAGCAGACACAAGAACTCACCCAGGTGAACTCCCTTTCAAAGAGTGGAGTGACACTTTGTCCTTCCACCCTCTCCCCTTTCCACTGGAGGGCACAGCCCCATTTTTAACACAAGCCCTTATCTTCCCTTTGGAAATCTCTGATATCCCACAGCATCTCTGCTCTGGCAGCCTCCAGAGGTGCTTTAAGAAGGGGAGAGTCAAACACAGAGGCATTCCTTCAACCCTCCTCATCCTGCTGCCAAGAAAAGAGGCCACAGAGGAAGCAACACAAACTCTGGGCTCTTTGCCTCTACCAAACACAACACTGGAAGATCTAAGAATAAATAAAACCAGTGTAATAGTTAAATTGTTGAGCATGTTTAGATATTCAAGCTTTTGTGAAAAGTAATAAAAGAAAAAACATATTAAAGGAGATGGAAATGAGCCTATGAAAGATCCAAAATGCTAAACACAAAAAGTAGGAAAGGAATAATATGAACATGACTGGCTTCTGGTTGGAACTCAGAAGCTGAATGAAAGCTCTCAAAAAATGACAGAACAAAGCTCAGGGGCCAAGAAAAGAAAATTATTAACCAATGAGATTTTATTTAACTTAAATCATGAACTCACTGTTCTGCAGAGTGCCTAGCACAGCTTTTTATGACTATTTTAATAAAATAAAGGTTAAATGAGAAGCTCCCTTTGCTGAGTTTTTTTAACAACTAAACCACATTTTCCAGCAACACATTTGCCTGTGAAGAGCTAAGTAGCCATTTACTCTTCTACCTTCACCATGTGTGGCATGGGCTGGGTGTATTTGGGGTTTTTGTTTGGACAGTTTTATTGATGTTCTTGGAGTATTCTGGGGGGGTGGGTTTGGGGATTTATTAAGAGCTAAACTTCATGACCATATAGGACACAAGGGAGCTGAAGAACCAATTTCAATGGATGCAACTCCCCATGGGGAACACACCAATCAACTTCCTCAAAACTTTCTGGACTCCAGCATTAAACAAAGCTAAATGGTAAACTAAAACCCCACAAGCAAATGAACAAATCCCTCAGCTCTCAATTGAATGGGGATGGTTTTTTCTTTGAAACAGTTTATGGACTGTTTAAACTATGAATCCATTTCCTTTTCACACAGCAACAATTTGTTTCTTTGAGGAGGCAACACCTCCTCAGAAGCAAGAGGAGAACAGATGCAGGCAGAAAAACTCCTGAGTAAAGAGAAGCAAAGCTTACAAAGAAAACTGGTTTAACTTCTCATGTTTCAAATGTGATGGATTGTCTTCATCCCCACTTTAAAAGCTGGTTAATATAAGGTAGTGCCATACATTTCTTAGATGTAAAAAACTGAATTGAAATAGGTGTTTTTATTTACACAGGAAATTTACAACAGAAACACTGATCCTAAACTGAGATTTGCAAATCAGAAAGAGGATGCCACATGAGCTAAAAAAACCTTCATCAACATAAAATGAGGATTCAAGATTTTTTTTAAACAATAATTTAAAGAATTAAAGAAGGCAATGTTAGTCCTAAATATCCCAAACCCATTTTAAAAGCGTAACTATAAAAGTTTTGAGCTCCGCTGCAAAGCAAATCTGAAAATGTAGTGGCTTCAGGAGAAAAAAAAAGTTAAGACTTCTCTGCTCTTTTTACTGCTTGATCTGAGAATGTTAGAAACTGCAGGGAAGTTTAGGCTAGAAATATGAAGCTGTCTCTCTCCTTCCTGCTGGAAACTTCACCATTTATTCTCCCTCAGCTGAAGAATGCATCAAATATTGCATCTTCCATGCAAGCAAAGTCCAGTTTAACAGTTATTTATTGTAAGTACATAGAACTCACTGACCATTCCAGTTTGTCACGTTGTTGTTACCTAGTGGTGTTGTACTAACTTTTCAGTCAGACTCCGAGAGGAAGTACAGCAAATAACACTTGCGTGTACAAAATGGAAAATAATTTTGTCCATAAATAGTAATGCTAAAACAACCCTCTCTCAAACTATTTTCTTTTGCAAGATTCCCCTCAGCCAGTCTGTTCTGAAAACCAGCAATTACTGGCTACTTTTAATAGTGTGATTTTTACTATTATACAGCTGCAAATACTTCAGAACCGTGCTGTGGACTTAAAACCCCCAAACCTTTCCAAAAGGGTATTTTAACATAAGCAGCCAGTACTATTTTAATTTACCTTACTGAACCAAGGGGCTGAAGTCTTTATGGTCATAATTACTTTTCTCCAAAAGGATGCTCATTGCCCAAGACAGAGTACACTCCAAATGACAGTGATCCAGGGCTTTCTTTGTCTGGGTGCCTATTCATGGCTCAGTAACTGTGCCTCGCCCACACTGATTAATCCAAAGAGGCAGAGCCTGCACAGGCTCTCTAATAAGTGGAGAACCTTAAAACCCACTTGGAGGACTGTTCACCTTTTCCTTCACCCCTTGCTGGGATTTGTTAAGTCTCAGGTAAGATTTGGCCTTCCAACCAAGCCCTTCTTTAGCTCCCATTGCTCTGGAGGTGCCCATGCTCCTTGCACACAGGCAGGCACAGCCATATTCCCCACCCACACCATTACCATGGATTATTGCTGCTCTTGTGCCTCACTGCTGAATCCTATATATATATATACATATATATTCTTAATGCAGCAGAGTAACCCCCTCAGCTGACTAATGCTCAGCATTATCTCATGGCAAAAGCTGCCCTACAAGCCTTATATTCATCATAAACAAAACCTGGAAGTGTGCAATGAGATTTCATAAAAAGGACTAATGCTTGTGCAGATTTGCTCAAGACTTGTTGGATCAACCATTTCAGCCACAACTACATCCTAAATCTGTTACTGAACACAAAGGCACATCTCTAATGCAAAGTGCAGCCACACTGAAACCAGGCATTAGATCTTTTCAGCTGCAGACAGAAACTAAATGAAATAAGGTATATGCAGCATGAATATGGGTTCAGATGGTAGTTTGTGTGCACACCATGCCCTTCCTCCTCTCCCCTCCACACAGAACCACTGAACAGAAGAGATCAGCATGTTACAAATCCTGCACTGCAAATTGTGAGCAGAATTCAGAGAGCCTGAGACCAAAGGCAAGGAAGAAAAGACCATGATCTTTTTGCCACTACATGTGACTATATAAGGTAATTTTTGTGAACTTCCCACCTCTTAGTTTCATCCTTTATATTGTATATTTTCTAATAAAAACTGGATTAAGTAGTTGAATTGAAGCAAAGCCTATTTTTAATTAAAGATTATACCAAATCCACAGTCTTTAAACAGTTTGCCCATCACACATACATCGTGCAATCAAGACTGCATTCAGAAAGCACAATATTTTACTGCCATCTCCACATTCAGAATCTACAAACTAAGAAACAAAGGAAAATACACAGAGACCTTTTCAATGGAAACTTGAGCTACTGATAAATAACTTTGCTTTCATGCTGCATTCTGATGGATGAAAATTGCTGTATACATTATTCTCACATTTAAACAGCATTGCTGCTGGCTAAGTATCCTTTTCAATTTTCTGCTTTTGCAAAGAATTCCATTAGGATCATTCTGTTTATAAACTATTCAGGATTCTTTCATCACCACATTACAGTGCCTCTCCCAGCCTCACCATCACTGATCAAGTGTATTCAGTATCTTGTAAACGATCCCAGCTCACCTTTAGCCTAAGCTGAGATCTCAATTTTCCCATCTATCTCAAGTGTCTAACACATGCACTGTTTGTACACAGCCTGCTCCCTTTGGGTTGCTACAGCAAATGCTTTTAGATCTGCCAGCAACACATTGATGCAGGTAATCCCCTCCTCCATACCCTTCTTTAGGCTGGGTAATAACAAACTTGGTTTTCTTCCCTCTCACCAGATTTATCTTGCCTGCCAGTATTTCTGCTCTTGCATCAAACAGCTGCAGAACCAAGTTTAATACCTGCCAAACAGAAGATTGGCAACTACTTTAAAATGCCATATTTTGTGTTTTGACCTCAGTGACAACCTCTTAAAAGACAGCAAGGAAGCTGATCAAAATCTGAGTTTAATTTTACTAAGCTTCTGCACTCAGAGTACCAGGGCTGTCTGCTGGTTCATGCTGACTCATTAGTTAACCTCTGTTTCTAGCAGCAATTTAGCAAACTGTGTCTCATTGGATTATAAACAGAATTACTATTCAATTTTAAAACAAGGATTTTTTAATATAAAAAAAGTTTTAGCAGATCCCTCTGAAACTTCAAGCACTTACAAAATAACTACTGCTTTAAGGGCTAACTGAAAAAAAAGTAGCAATTGACATTGCAAGGCTAAGGAAACTATTGCAACAGAGAAAACATGTCCAGCTCAACTTCCTCTCCAGTTTATTTGTGTAAAACATTCCCTCAGCTGTACTTCCTCACTGGCAGAGGAAGGGGAACATCACTTTAGATCCAAACAGTCACAACTGACCGTAGCATAAAGAGAAAGAATGAAAAACTTGAAGTCTTAAAATTTGCTTTACAATTAGACTTCATGGCAGACATAAAGTAAGGAACTTCCAATTTACTTGATTTTGTTCAGGCAGGCTTGGGGAGGGAAAACTTAATTACAGAGCCTCTGAGGGTTCTGTTTTTATAAATATCTACATTCAGAAGTGTTTTCTATTGAAAATCTATCATAAAATCACAGAAAACTTCAAGTGAAAATAAATATTTGAAACCTTCAGGCTATCCCTTAATATTAATTAATTACAAGAAAAAAGGGATGATTTACTAGAATCATCTCCCCACCCCATTTCTTTCTCAGATTCTGGACAGTCTTTCAAGTGGCAAGAGAAACAACTGAGATTAATTGCAACAATCTTAGTATTCTCCAATTTTATGGGTGAATAGGTAACAATAGATTTGTGCTTTCAGCTTAAGAAATGGGCCAACACACTCGGGTGATAAAGCAAGGTCTGACACAGACACAAAAATCTGCCTGCAGGTTTACTCAGGAGCCTTTTCTTTGGCTTGTGAAATCTCTTTGAGGTTTGGAGTGTTAGTCACTGCACGGAACAGCAGGCAGGAAGAGCAAGGACCTGAGGCTCACAGCTTTTAACGTGACAAGAAATCAGTGCTAAGTCCCAAAAGCTCCATTCCATTTGCTGATGCTGGCAGAGCTCCAGCTGGCACAACCTCCTGAAAAGCCATTTCACCTGTCACTGGTAGGAAATGGGAAGAGGCAGGGCTGTCACTGAGCAAGGTCCTGAAAGAAAGGACTTACCTCATTTCCTTTTATTGCCAGAGAAGATCCAAACCTTTCAGACACATTTTACCACTAACATCCTTTACTGCTGGTGCTGCTGCATGCTTCAAAAAGACAGGGCATATTCTAAACTACTCACATGGAATGACGTGAATAAAAAGAAGCTTTGAAGAAAATTCTAAACTGAAATTCTTGTTCTGGATTTTGTAAAAGTACTATTAAATGCTTAACAAAAAAAGTCTTTGTAGGAATAGCCACAGATCTCAAAATGACTGTCAAAAAGGTTTAGGAAGTAACTAATTAGGAATTAATGAATATTTAGCAATGAAAGCAGAAAACATAGAAGTGGTAAGAAATAAACCTATTTACTTCCCTCTCCTGGAAACTTCTAATTAGAAATAGCAGCAGCTTTAACAAATCACCAGTCCTCTGTGATGTTGCTAGAATGTGCAGCTCCCCACAGTTAATACCTAACAGAGACTTATTTTTAAAGAACTTTTAAAGAGTTAACTTTCCAGGAGTTTGAATACCCAAGACAGAATTCCACAGCTTGTGTTTTATCATGCTGTCTGCTTTAAGTGAATTAGTACAACTACTTACAAATCAAATCATCATTTTTCATCAGGTTTTGAAAACATTGTTAAAGAATGGTGATGGAAAATTTTGGGAATCAGTAATCCCAGCTTCTGGTCACACCACTATTTTGCAAAAGGGCAACAGAGTGCTTCCCCAAAAGGCAGTAAACAATGAAGCAAAAGGAAAAACTATCACAGGCTCTGAAATGTTCAGGTTGGCTTATTCCTTTGATCAATTTATGTAAATGATCACATGTAATCATCAAAACACATTCCTACAAGTTCCAGCACACCCTGCTCATTTGTCTGTGGGAAGTAACAGTGCTGCAAAGATCTGCAAGATCCAAACACAGCATAATGTTTCATGCCAGCCCGCCTCACAGAGCACATTAAATCTCTCCTGAAAGGCAAACAAGGACTATTCAAATATTTGTTGTACGCAGAAGCAGGAACCAGGAAGAACTGTATGCACAAGAGCAGAACAAGACTGAGGAAAACACAGCAAACTCTTACCTGAACTGAAGGTGACAGCTCTTGCTTACTGATAGTCCCTTGGAAAGATGCTAGAGCAGCACTGTCAGTCTTGTGTGACACTGGGCCATCGCTCCTGGCAGACACATCTGTCCTATGTGACTGCCACGTCTCTTTTCTGTGATGAGATTCACCAGCCTGCTCGTCTCCAAAGGCAGCCCAAGAACAGCTGTCTTTTTGTTCATCTTCAAAAGCATTCCAGTCTGTGGCCTGGCCACAACCTGCTGAACTGAAGTCCGCAAAGTCATCCGAGTCCTGGAAAGCAACACTCTCATCTTGAGGTTTTGGCACCGAATCGAAGTCTCCAAATTCAGTATCGTCACCATTTTCTACCTCAGTAGTATGCTGGAAGTCTACCCCAGAAGTTTTACTGGTAGTATCACATTCTAAAGTGCCAGCAGCCTGATTTAGCTCAGCTTGGTCCAAACCTGCTGGCTGCTGACACACAGTACTCGTGTCCCTGAATTCACCAAACTCCTCGTCAGGTTCGCTGGCGTGTGCGGGCTGCTCGGGAGTTCTCTCCGAATCGAGAGCGTTTACTGAGCCTTCAGCATTCCTGAAGGTGGGAGATGCACTGCTGACTGAACCAAAGTCACCAAACACATCATCATGTTTGTCACTGCAAACTACAACTTCAGTGCTACTTCCACCATTCTTGAGATCGTCATCACCACCCAGTTTGTCTCCTGCAGGATCACAGCTGAGGCTTTGGATCTTATCAGCCTTGATGTCTGCTGCTTTTGAAGGATCCTCAGACCTACTAAAATCTTTGCCATTCTCTATGTGATGTTGTCTTCTCCTCCCACTGTGCTCTCCATTCTCTGTAGTGCATATTGAACTTCCAGTTGTTTGAGACGTACTAGAAATTGCAAATTCCAGTGCTGAGGGATCCTGTTCACAACTAATTTCTGAAATGCAAAGCTCTTCTTCACTATGAGTTACTCTGTTTATTCTGTTGTTCTCCTGAATGCTCACTGAGTCTCTTTCATTAAGAACACTGCATATTGTAGGCTCTGCTCCCTCTAAATGGATTGGGGTTTTGTTTGAGAAGGTAGCAAAATCTGCAACATCTTCACCTGAGCTAGGCATTGAGTTCAAATTTTGCTCAGTACTATGGGTGCTAAGAGTTTTCAGTCCCTTTGAGTCACCAATACTGTCTAGATCTTCTGTTCCCTGAGGATTTACAGGGTCTGATGCTGCAAATCCGTTTGTTAGAATCTCTAGACACGGAAGTTTCTCACCATTACAAACATCTATTTGCTCATCCTGCCTCTCAACTGTTACACCAGTTCTAACCACATGAGAAGAAAAACCCTCTGATTTTCCAGTGTTGTCTCTTTGTTCCCCCCTTCTGTTTACATCTTCTAAAGCGGTACCTGAAGTTCTAAACTTAGATTTTTCTTTGATAGTACTAGTAGCTGACATATCAGAAAGCTCCTTAGGATGAGTAGGAAGCTCTGCAATGCAGTCTTTATCTTTACCATTTTTAACAGATGTGAAAGTTGCAATGCTAGCTACATTGTCAGAATAATCATGGAGTGGGATGAAATGATTTGTGGGTATAAACTCTTCCTTTGGATGACTGTAGTCCGCTGTATCAAAATCAGCAAAAGCTACACCAGCAGTGCTCACACCAGAAAATCCTCCAAACTCATCTTCATCATCATCATCAGCTCCATTGTCAAGTGGTGGAGGGGATGAGGAGTACATTCGAATAATGTCTGGTTCCATTGTTTGGTTTTGCTTCAACATTAATGTATTTCTGTATGAGGGGAAAACAGAGCTATGTTAGAACTGGGCTAGCTTTCATCTTCTTACATATTTCATTTTTACAGTTTCATGCCTCATTTTTAAAGTGTGTATATAGATCAATATCTGTATTAGGTATCAGAAAGAAACACTCCCCAAACCCATGTGTTTTACAGGTCACAAAGAATTTATTGGGACAGTTCAAGTCTCTTCTAAACTATTACATCATCAAATTGTCAGCAGACAGTCCTGAAATTATCAGCTTGAGCTGTTGTGCAACACACTGGCACCACTAAATTCAGTTTTAACCCATCAGTTCTCTACCTCCCATCACCAGCAGTTCACAAAAGTGCCAGTGACCCTGGTCCATGATTTGCCACACTCCTTGTGTACTCAGGTGTGTCACAGGCATTAAACCACTGCATGGGCAATGCCACAACAGCCATACACACAAGGGACCTTCATCACTGTCAAAGACTTCAAAAAGTGCTTCCATAAGCTCTGAAGGTGAAGGAGTGGAGGAAGGAACTGCTGTTAGAACCACTAGCTATGACCTGCTGCCCTGCTCTCTTTCTACCAATCCATGGGTTTCAGTTTGGTTGCCCTGTTCTCTGGATTTCCCACCCACAAGCCAACACATTGCCTCCATCTCTGCTGCCACCAGCCTGCTTCTGTCTCAGGAACCAGCTGAGAAATGCCATCATGATGGCACCTGTAAAGCCTAGAGCCAAACACACTTCAACAAAACCTATTCTCAAAAAGAGAGCTGAGCACGATTATTCATAAAATATTTAACCATAAATCACTAAACCACAGGGGGAAAAGAAAAAAAGAAGAAAGTATTCCCATGGCCTAGATAGAAACAGATTAAGGACTTTCTCTGTCTTAACATTGCAAACCATTGCAGGAACAAGCCAGGTATGGAGGGAAAATTTTCTTTCCTAAAGAATGATCTTGACTTTTTCAATGCTGTGTGCAATTAATAAAACAATAACTACTAGTATGTATAAATTCAGAGTTGTACACATCACTGAACTAGTCCATACCTTCAAACCCTTCAAAGAAGAGCTCACACCAATCTCTCTCCATTTCAAATGACACTTGACAGGAATGAACCATAATAACATTAAGCCTCACCTACAGAAAAAGAGTGGAAACAACCTACACATATTGGCAAATATTTGAACTTCTAACCACCAGAATAGGTGCAGACTTTATAACACTAGTTCTGCAACACAGATAAAACACAATCCTTATATCCAGTGCCTTTAGCAAACAACTTTGTAAAAGCACCTCAAGAGCAGCACACAAAGGGTAAAAAAGCAACAAATGGAGCTCTGCAGTTCTTCTCAAGCACATACCAAGCACTTGATATGTGCCAGGAAACTGGCATCCTTGAGGTGACTAACACAAAATTTCTTTTTGAAAGGGTAGTTTGCAGTTACAAAAGTACACCATGCTTATCAGATGAAAGCATGAAGTAATTTGTAACATAACGTGCAAACAGAAGAGAACTGCAAAGGAATTTTGTTTAGAATAAAGCCTAAGTTGTCAACAAGCTCCCACATAGGCTTACTCAGCACCAGCTGCTTAACAAGGTATTTGAGAGAAGAGCTTCACTCACTCTAAACTTCTGAACTTTCCCATTAAAAGAAAAATTTGTCCATATAGTTGATCAAAAACCATGTGTTTTAAGTCTTTTCAGATTTAGAGGTTGGTTTTCACTGGAGTAATTTGAAATATCACATTCAGGTCTGTGTTACTAACTACACCACCTTACATTAGTGGATCTCATTTTGGTAAGATATCCCAAGAAAAATTCATATACTATCCATCCTAACAACTCTACCCATTTTTTGGTTGACCATTTACTGTATGACTATTTTAACCTCAGCCAAAAATAAATCCCAACAGAGTTGAGAACATCCTTGGAGGCAAGGATGATCTAAAATAACCCAAATATGCAGTTTCAGAAAACAAACTGAATAATGTGAGAGGAGCAAGCATCACAACCACAGGGAATTTACCCACAAGACTCATTTCCTTTCCAGTTAACATGAAAAAGGGGAGACAAGAATAATAAGGATAAGCACAGGACAAAGACAACTGCATGGGAGCTGAAGCAAACAGCCAAAACCCAACTGAACATGTAGGAAGATATCTGACCATTTAAAAACTTTCTCTCCTGCAACTTCTGACATAGAGCAGAAGAAACTTCCTTCAATTTTTCATTTCAAAGAACTTTTAAAACAACACAGGGACCATTTACAAAGCAGCAGTCCAGCAGTACAATGCTCCAGCTACATTTCAGTAACAGTTGCCAAAACAGGATCTGCAAGGAACATTAACTGTACTTTTAAAAATTTGATCACAAGTTTGATAGTCTACTATGTGTTTAATCCACAAGAACCCACTGCCTAACCAACTGTATGGACTTCTGTATAATTATTTTTTAAATGTCAGGTATTTCCAGTTATGCTACTGCTGTATTTTAAAAGCCAAACACTGAGAGCTCCAAAATGTATGAATCTGCATTATAAATGAGTGTAAGGTTACAAATGACACAATTTAATTGTTGTTGACAGAACTCAAACTGTAAGAAAAGGAAAAAAGTCATAATGGTATTCCCTCTCCTCTTGACTAATCAGTGATAAATTTTTAAACTGGGCATAATCCCAATTCTCCTCACAATATAAAACAGCATGGGTATTTTATAGTCTTAATGTAGTTTTCTTCAGAAAGAATTTCATTATGGTCTTCTTTCATGACTTCCAAAAGTGTTCTATCTGCCAGCTAGAAACCAAATCAGTTGTTGTCCATTGAAACCTTTGGTGAAAACCCACAGGTCTGACAGAACAAATACTTTGTTCTTTATTTCATTTAGTTAATCCCTGCTTTGTCTGGCATTTCAAATACAGCTGGCACTGTGGCTTCATCTTTTGTAGTCCTTTTACCCAGCTCAGACATATCCTTGGTCAAGACATTCTGCTACATTATCCTGCAAACCTGGTATTTCAAGTGATGTTTACAATGTGATTTAACCCAAAGTAGAATTTGAACAAGTTCTATGACCAATGATATGGATTATTCATCATCTTGTTTTTGAGCCAATTGGTGACCAAATTTAAAAGTCTAGTATAAAGTTAACTCTGTTCACTTATATATTCTATAAATATGTATTTCTTAAAAGAAACCACCAATTTTTCAGTACACTATATAATAAGGATTGTGATTTGAAGGCAATTATAACAGCCTTTCCTTGTGTAACAGAGCATAACCTGCCTAACTTCTGTGATTTGTAATAAGTAACAACCCAGGTTTCTGGCATCAGACCTTACACCCCGAGGTGAGGAATCTGACACAGCTAAAGTGTTCATGTTTAGTGGATTGCTTTAGTCACAAACACAGATTTATGCTGACAAATGCCATAACTTCTGCAGATCTCAACAGCTTAAGATTAGACTGAAGACAGATTTCTATCAATTGCACATGGCATGTGGTTGTAGCAAGGTTTTCTAGGAAAAATAAAGAATTGTATTCTCTCTCAGATGCCATTTTCTGTATTTCTTTCTTTTACCTGTTTGCTTGTTGGGTTTTTATTAATTGGAAATGCTAGTTCTTGCTTCCATGTGCTTCTTTATATTCAAATTCTAAAGTTCACCATCAAGGGATTTCTCAAAAAATTTCAGTACCACAAACAGGAGACCACTGTGTAAGTCATACTGTACACTCACATACTATAAATGCAATTCACCAATACAATCACAAAATATATTGACATTGTACTCTAAAGAAAAAAAAAAGCTGCTTAATTAATTAAGATTCAAGGTTCAAACCTTTTTTCTCAAGTCACATGCATTAAGAATGCAATTCAAGTTAATTTGAAACATTAAATGAAAACAAATCAGTAATGCTAAAAAAAATTGATAGGCAAGGAACTGGAAAGAGAAAATGCAAATCCTCCTTTTCTGATCACTAACTAGGTTTTCAAAACATTTACAACAAAACCAGGCTATCTGCTTATTTGCTTGCAGTAAATAGGGAACAATATGTGCTTTCCTCACACACAGATCACATCCTTGTTCACTACCTTTTTGTAGAGTAATAGCAACAGCCTAACAAAGACTAGGCAGCATAGAGAACAATGCAATTACTCTACACAAAAGCAGGTATAAATTGTTCCTTCTCTGTGTATCTTCTAAGGCAAGATTTGAAACAGCATGTTTGGCTCTTACATAACACCTAAAAAATCAGGAGGTCTCAAAGAGTATCTCTAAAGAAACACTTGAGGCATGGAAATTCAAAAGAAACCCCTTGTAAGGCAGAATGTTTCCTTTAACTTGAGAGGAAGCAAAGCAATGAATAACCTCTCAGCTGTGGATTATTCTGAAGAAAAGCTGAGTTAAGCAAACCACCTCCTTAAAGCATACAGGAAACACAATAATCAGAAATGGCACAATCAAGATCTCCATGACAGAAATTACAATGTTACTGAAACACCTTACAGTAAAAGCCCTGCAATGGCAAGGAGATGGATTCAAGTCATTAGCTGCTAGCATCTGATCTTTCCAAGAACATTTAACTCTTACTGCAAGGGAATTCCTCTAGCAAATGCCAAAAATATCACAGTAAGGACCAGATTTAGACTTCTTGCTACAGCACAGTGTTGGCTTCCAGTAGGAAAAGCTATCCTTTTCCATTATCTCTTTGCCTTTTCTTTGGCTTAAGAACAATGGAAACCAGATTCCCAGTCTTTCGGCACCTGAGAACTTATTTCTAGAATGGTACTTGAAAATGAGGAGAGCCTATCTGTTAGAACAGCACTTCTGCAACCCAAAGCCACTCTAGAGAGAGTCCAGGCTGAAGTCAATATGTTCTTAAATTGGTTTAATAAGCTTACTTTTATTTTTGGAAATAGTTACCAGCAAACAAAATAGAGCAAGAAAATGTTTACTTCATAAAGCCTCCAAGAAATCAATGTTTTCGATTTTGAACTTAATGCTGCTACAGCCAGAAGGCCCATTACCCAAAGCAGAAGTTTCAGAGCACCTTTTCTTGGACATGGATGAGTTGAGGAAAACAATATTCTCCAGTTCCAGTAGGCAAACATATCTAAGCCTTATTTCTCACTACCAAACATTTGGAATTAATCAATTCCACCATACATTACTGTGGTTTCAAACACTAAATTTGCTGGACACTTACTATTACAAAGTGTTGTATGTATACTGAACATTAAAGAAACAGAACTCAGGACAGCTTCACCAAGAATCTGGCACTAATCTCAGGAAGCTCATTCTTCCTGTTCTCCTGTGCTCCCCAGGCTGGCATTAAACACCAGGCACCCCTAGACAACCCAGCCTATTCCATATTCAAACCTCTCTGACAGTGCAGCTCTTCCTCTCATCACTGACAATGCAGGAAGACCAAGTTTGGTGGCACACATGAGAAATTTAAACAGATCTTGGATACAAGCACTTCCATTTTAAATGTTGTTAAATTATATAAAGAAGTAAACATGTATTATCAGTAGTTGTGCAGCTTCACTTCTTCCTGTTTCATTTTGGCTTAGCTGCAGAATCAGAAGAGCTGTTGGAAAATATGAAACTAAATGTTCTGTTGTTTCATTAAACACCTTTTTAACCAAGAATAGCATTACTCCTCAAACCTAAAAGACCAGGTTGTCCACAAAGTTACTATAAGCAAAAAAATGTTTCAACTCAAAGTCTACTGATATGCTTTAACAGCTGCAGCTGTACATAAATCTGTAAACAGAAAGTGGGGAAAATGTTGTAAGAACAAGCACATCTTAAATTCATCTGGGCAAACACAAGTGGCTGGGACAGTCAATCAGGTTACAGCCTGGCTCTGTGGAATGCAGCATTTGTGTCCAACACACAGCACACAATGTGTAAAGACAGATGCTACAACTAACACATAACTCAGATGTTTTCATTCTTATGGTTTCTTAAATTTATTTTAAAACAGTGCTTAACTCAGCGAGAAATCTACTTCTGGATGCTACCCTCAAACATCCTAGCAGGGAATGTGTTCTAAATTAGGATAAAAAGATGCTAGATTAGAAAGTATTAGAACTAGATTACCTAGGGTCAAGTGTTCTCAGAGACTTGCCCAGAGAGCAGTGTGATCTCCATCACTTATAAACCCTTCAAACTTCACACAGGCTGCAGCACAGAGTGGATCAGAGCTGCCCAGGGCTGCACTCTGCTGTGACAGCTTCTCCCACAGCTGGCACAAGGCAAACAGCCATGGGTCTGCTTCCATTACTGCAAATGTACTCACTGCTTGTTTTCCAGTGAGCAGCCTTACTTATTCACCATTTATCCCACCTACAGACATTACCTCATATTAAAAACACTATACAGGAGGGACACCTAATACTCCAAAGAATAAAATCTATTTTCCATCGCTTATCAACAGACATATGAACTTGAGGTGTCACGTTTCCTTCACCCTACTTCCAAACACACTAAAGTGAAGAGAAGATTTGCCCTTCCCTGTGGTTCTCCCAACACAGGGCTCTTGGATTTGAAAAACCCAAATTACTTGCTTTACAGCAGATTTCTTAGATCACCTTGCAAGTGGCACCAATACAGAAATATTCCTTGCAATTGAAAACTTTAATTGCCAAAGACATTAGCATGAAAGAAAGTCTACAGAAAATGAGACTGTCAGTTTTCAAACAAGGCATTTCAAGGCTTTTTTTCTCTGTGTGTGTTCATAGCAGCAGCTTACTCAGTGTGGTTTTTTTGCACAAAGGAGAAAATCCAACAGACAAAATTTCTAACACCTAGGAATGAGTAGGATCTAAGGCACTTCTCTAACTATCCAGAAAAATTATAAGTATTTTGAATCCCCATGAAAGGGTGAGCATGTCATTGTGCTGAAATGTTCACAAAGAAGCAGTTTAAGTTGTCAAACAGCACAATAGCACAGAGAGGAATGAACGTTCTGTCGAGAGAGATAATGGTATCTGCAAGAAAATTATGCTGCAGAGTGTAGTGAAAACAACTCGATCGAGCATCAGTTTCTTTACCACTGGATTTCCAACTGATACCACCACAGCCCTGCAAGGACAGTTCAATGAATATTTCAAGAGGAAAAGGCAGAGCTGACTGAGGTCCATCTAAGGTGCTCTATTATTTCCACTGTGAAAGACAAGTCTTTTCAAAGCACTGAAAGTTTCAGAATATTACTTTGGGTAATTAAGGTGTTAAAAGGCTTGTGTTACCTCAGTAAGCTACTGGTGGAGTTTTTAAGCAGAAATGTAGAGATCACATAGAGCCCTCATCACCAGCAATATGTGACACAAGCATGATTCACTGTGTGAACTCCAGATTTTATAGTCTATTAAATCCTTTGCTAAACAAAAACATGATCTGAGCAAAAACAAAGTACATTAAAAAAACAAATGAGGCTGAGATCCTTCAACTGCTTACTTATAAACAAATTAAGGAAATAAAAACAAGAGGTCATACTTTCACATGACCTTAAAAGGTCATACAATGTGTACTTTATGCAACTAGCAGTGCAGAATGAAAACACCAGAGCTCCAGTAGCTTTTCAACATATTTTTAAGTCTCATTCTCACATTCATGCTATTTATTCTTACTGACATGACTGTTTAAAATAAACAAAACAAGCCCTCAGTAGCCACAGGTACTCCAGCTCTTCCCCAGGCTCCCACAATTAATGTCACATTCCTCCAGGTACAGCTCCAGCTTCAGGAGGAGAAACTGCTACCTGTGCATTGCATGAGCAACCCTCTGCCTGTGCTGACAACACAACAGACCATTTTTATTTTTAAAGTAGGCTAATTGCCTTTCCAAGTCTAGTTCATATATGTCCAGAGAATAAAACAAGGAGGAAATACTTTTAATTTTGTTCAATCTCCGAGGACCAATCCAGCTAAAAAGCAGCATCCATCAAACTCACTTTACCATGGGCTCAACAGCTGAAAAATGAGTTCTAATGAAGCATGTTGGGCTCCAAACCATGCACGGAAACAAAACTTGTAAAGCCAACCCAGCGCACTCCTGTCAGCAATGTTTCTCTACTCACTCCAGTCATTTATGAACAGATGTTTGCTTAAGGAGCATTAAACTGCCGGTTTCCATTTCTGTGCTGAAGATGGAAGGAAGGGCTGTCACTACTAAGAGGCCAATTTACCGACACTGTGAAGGAATCCCAAGGTTTAATCGTTGTTTTTAAGGCACTGTCTTCTCTAAAGAAAAAATTATATTTTGGTTCACCAAGCTGACACTTCTCATAGCAAACCGAAGCGACAGGACCTAACAGCATTTCAGCAATTTCGCCTCATTTCAGAATGACATTACCTCTTCCTCAAAAAGAAAAATGCCGTACTTGAATTATAGTAACTCTGTTCAGCCTGTCATGTCCAGATGCATTTAGCAACAGACACACTCTACGCCCCTCGAAAGAGAAAGCTTGTCAGGAAAAGCCAAACACACAGGACAGCTGAACTTCTTGCACCACATCCCTGCGCTGTCTCCCAGCTGAACCCCAGGAAAGCGCGGGCCCCGCCGCAGGACAAAGCCGAGCCCCCGCTCCGGCTGCGGCGGGACGAGCCCGGGGAGCGGCGGGGCTCCCCCTGCCCTGCCCTGCCCCGCCCGGGCCCGCCGCCCTCCGCCGCGGGCCCACGGCAAGGACGGCGCTGCCCCGACAGGCCCCGGCCGCCGCCGCCGCGCCCCGGGGGCAGCGCCCAGGGGTCCCCGGCGCCCTTCGGCGGCCGGGCCCGGCGGGAACGAGCCGCCCCCCGCCGTCTCTTACCTGCGGGCTGCGCGGGGGGCGGCGGGGCCCGGGCGGGCATGGCGGCGGGCGGGGAGGGGGAGGGAAGGAGGGAGGAAGGGGAGAGGGGCCGCGGCCGGTTATCTGCGGCCTCCCGCGGCAACCGCCATGGAGGGGAGCCCCTGTGGGCGACAGGAACCGCGTCGCTGCGGCCCGGCCCCCTCCGGCCGCCGCCTCCCGCCCGCCGCCGCCCACCGCGCTCCCGGCACGCACCGCGCCGCCGCCCCCGCCCGCGTCACGTCCGGCCCGGCCCGCGCCCCGCCGCGCACCGCGCTGCGGATAAAGGGCTGAGGGAGCGGGCGCTGCGCTCTGGGTATCCTGCTGTGCTATGCCGGCGGGACTCAGTGGCCCTAGAGCAGCCTGGGGCTGGAAGGGACCCTAAAAGTCCGCTGGTTCCATGCCCCAGCGAGCGTGTGTTAACATTGTAAAGAATAACGTTTAAAAGAGTAGCGTTTATGTAGCGTGCAAAGCCTGCCATTCGTCCTGGGGCCTTGGTTAACAGGGCTCCGTACAGCGGTCACGACGCCGCGCGAATTGCGTTAATAAAATAGCGAGCGAAGTGTAACATTAGAGCTTTGTTACGGAATCACGGAATGAATTCGGTTGGGAAAGAGCTCTGAGGTCACCGGGCCCAGGCTGTGACCCGGCACCGCGGAGCCAGCCGGACACGGCACCGAGAGCCGCGGAACGGAGTGTCGTCCCTGAAACACCTCCAGGGACCGTGACTCCACCGCCTCCCGGGCAGCCCATTCCGAGGCTTAATCACCTTTTCTGTGTAGAAATTCCTCCCAGTGTCCAACCTAAACCTTCTCTTGCTTACAACTATTGCCTCTGTCCTGTCACTGGTGGCCTGGAGGAGAGGCCGACCCCACCTGTAGGAGCAGTAAGGTCACCCCAGGGCCTGCGCTCCCCCAGAGGCTCTAGATACGTACACACCATGTTTAAACACACAGTAGTTTGGAGAAGAAAGGCTTAAAACATAGAACATTTCATGTTTAACATAGGCTAGTGGAATAAAAATACCTCAAATGCATTTAAGGGTAATTATAATTAATCTGCTAATTTAATCAGCAAGAGAAGGCTTCAGTGAAGCAGGGGGGAATTATATTGTTAATGCAACGTTTCTGTGACGTTCTGAATCCTGTTAAAATAGCTGAAGATAATAATGGACGACTATTAATGAGTCTGTGTGACTATTAGTGAGGCTCTATTACTTCGCCTCCTGGTGGCTGCTCTCTTCTTACAGCTTAGTGTCAGAAGCCAGAGTGAAGCTTGTGCTGACCCGGCAGGACAGAAGGAGAGGCCTGAGGAAACAGGAAATAGGATCATTTAGCGTTCAGCGACCTTCACCCCGTGTACAACAATGCGATTTACAAATCGTGAGGGCATCGTGTAAAAACAGTGAAATACTTTGCTGTGAAGCAACAGGGAAACGAGATCTTCCCTGCCCCTTCCCCTAATATCTGGCAGTAGCCATGAAGTTCCAGAGGCCCGAAGCGTCCCTTACTGTGGGGTGCCACTTCGTGAGGATTCATTTTCCATTCCAGCTGTGTTTAATTGGTGGTCATTAGCTATGAGTGTTAATCTTCCTGTTGTGAATAATACAATTGGAGAAGGTAAAATAATAATTACCTTCTCTTTTACATCTGCCTTACCAATAATTTCAATGATACATGAAATAAACGTGCTGCCTGTAAACTCTGCAGACAACAACATAAGCCCCAGTGTTGTCCAAAAGAATCAGATTTTTTACACAGTGCAACAAGCCAATAATTACACACTCAAGAAAGACATTGGTTATTTATCTTGGAGTTGCACAAGCTTGGATCCTCTGTGGTATTCCACAAATCAAGTACACCAACTATAAAAACTTTTTACTATTTATACATTTTAGCAAACAAAGGAATTAGTGTTCACTAGCTACAAGTTACAGAGTTCTCTTTTTAATTGGTACTCTCTCCTCTGTTGTTTAATGACTCTCTCACTTCTCATGCTGATTAGTCTGCATGCCCAGGCTTTCTCTTGCTCTGAGGTGGGCTCTCTGCTGCTGGTTGTGATCTGTCCCTGCTGGAATTACCTTTTACCCAGGCAGAGCTGATTTGGCATGGTCACTGGGTTGTCTTTATTGGTTCCTTCCTTATCTTGGGAGCTCTGCTAAATGTCCTTGGGGCCCATAAATTCTGCATTCTTTGTGCCCACCATCAGTGGCACATCCTTCTTCCCAAGCCTGGTTAACCTCCCCCTAGGTCTGAGATCATTGAAGCAAGTCCAGCCCTAAACCTTAAGAAGGCAATTCCACCCACAAATAATTTGTTTTTCAACACCTGTATGTCAGAGCTTGTTAGCTGCTCTCTGTTTAAATCTCCCTTCTTGCTGATTTGGCTTGAAAGTATATAAAGACCAAACATTAAACATCCTTTCTTTAGAAAATTTTACATATTACACATTTTGCAACACTGGCACCCTGAAGAAACACAAAATAGTAAAAATTGTGCAAAAAGCCCACAGTTGCAGAACAAGCAGTTATCTCAGAAGAAAAGCCAGGAAGATTAATGATGTCAGTAATCCGGTTCTAGATTAGAAGGAAATTTGTTAAGTAAAATTTCAGATGCTTTCAATAAGTGACTCATATTCTAAGCTATAAAGAAAGGCAAAAAATTCCTCCAAATAGTCCCTGCCAGTCTGGTGTGGTGAAAATTTCCTTCTCTTTCTTGGTGGCATTCAGAAGTTTCCAGGACCAGAAGCATTAATCAGTCTGCAGTTGTGAGTCCATAAAATTCACTTAACTTGCATGCAAGATCAGATGGGAGGTAAGCATGTCATACAAAAAAATGAAGTTAATATTCACTTAGGCAGAGTATGAATGATTGACAAGATGTGTGGGATTTCTTCAGTCGTTCCTGCATAAGCTTTGCTGTTGAAGGAGATTACATTTGCTTGTGAAGGCAGACTGACTCTTTATAATAGCATTAGCCATATCATGTATTAGCTCTGTGAAATGGAATTCATGGGTTACAACAGTAATTTCAAGGTTGTATTTTTAACATATGAAAGTTTCCTTTACACAATTGCTTGGATTGTAAACACTGTATCTTGTTTGGAGATGATTCTAGCACAGTGTTCTATCCATTTTCAAATAAATGGTGAGGTGTTTTTAAAGCAAATGCTTTCAAGCAATTTGTTTTCCTAAAGCATGGTAATAAAATGTATAATTTTGATATATCCATCTCAACGTGAATCCCTTCTGCAATAGAGGTTTTAAGTCGAGCTGGTCTGGTCTTGGTAGGTGTGAGGCTGAGCCTTGACTTGTTGACTGCAGCAAAGTGGCTTTGTCAGCCACTGCTACCGAGTCCTGGACTGTCAGGAGAGGGCGCAGCCTTCCCAGAAGTGTCAGATGGAAAAAGGTACTCTGGTGTGTCAAAGTGATTCAGAAAGGTTCTCCCAAAACCCTGCGTGGTCTGGGGCACACAGACACTCCTCCTGGTTTGGGAATTGAGGACGGCGGAAAGAACCTGCTATGGTCGGCATCCATGTCCTTCTTAAAACTTAGTCATTCATAATTCTCAAAAAAATGGAGTATGTAGTATTTACAGAGAAGAAATTTAGGGTTTATTTCTCATTTTGAAGACTACATCATGGCTCCTGAATTTTAGTTTAGTAAATTTTACTTTTATATAAGCTGTACCATATATTGTGTAGTGTGATGCAGAAAATCTTCTGAAAGATCTTTTACTGCTGGTAGTGGATAGTGCAGTTATTTTTTTCTCTTTAATTTCAAAATTGCATACAGTGCAACATGGCTCATGCCACTGCAAACATTTTTGGCTTCCCCACTGAGTGAGGAAGAAATTTGCTGTAATCAAAGGCTAGATAAGTCTCCAAAATTCAGGCAGTGTGCTTCCCTCTCTGCTGTGTCTGGCAATGCTGCTGATCAGAAACTAGTTAGTGTCCTGAGAAATTATCATCCTTGGTTTTCCTTATTATTTTTTTAAAATTCACAATCCAATCAGACATTTAAAGATTTTATATTATCCATAGAATGAATTTTAAATGGTCTTTTAAGATACGAAATAGTTTAATTTCATTAATGCCTTATGCTTTCATTTCTGCTATTGGCTCTGTCCTCGGCCAAGTGCTCTTCACCATCTATTTTAACACCGTGGGTGCAGGGCTCAAAGGAATACTAAGTTTGCTGCTGTCACTAAATTGGGATGAGCTGTTGACTCCCTTAAGACCAGAGAGGCCCTGCAGAGAGACCTTGAGGAATTAGAAAGCTGGGCAGTCACCAACCACGTGAAGTTTAACAAAGGCAAATACCAGATTCTGCACCTGGGTTGGGGCAGCCCTGGATGTACAGCCTGGGGAATGGGAGGCTGGAGAGCAGTGCCATGGAAAGGGACCTGGGGATCCTGGTCCATGGCAAGGTGAACATGAGCCAGCAGTGCCCTGGCAGCCAGGAGGGTGACCTGTGTCCTGGAGGACATCAGGGACAGCATCCCCAGCCAGGCAAGGGAGGGGATTGTCCTGCTCTGCTCTGCACTGGGGCAGCCTCACCTCAAGTGCTGGGGGCAGCTTTGGGTGCCATGGTATAAAAAAGACATGAAGGTGTTAGAGAGTGTCCAAGGGAGGGCACAAGGATGGTGAAGGGTCTGGAGGGGAAGCTGTGAGGAGTGGCTGAGGTCACTTGGTCTGTCCAGCCTGGAGGAGACTGAGGGGAAACCGCAGTGGGGTTTTTGACATCCTCAGTGGGGGCAGCAGAGGGGCAGCACGAATCTCTGCTGATGACCAGTGATAGGAGTTGAGGAAACAGCCTGAAGCTGAATTGGGGGAGGTTTAGGTTGGATATTAGGAAAAAACCCATCTTCTTCACCCAGAGGATGGTTGGGTGCTGGAACAGCTCCCCAGGAAAGTGGTCACAGCACCAAGCCTGGCAGAGTTCAAGAAAGATTTGAACAAGACTCTCAGGCACATTGTGTGATTGTTGGGATGTCATGTGCAGGGCCAGGAGCTGGAACTCAACCATCCTGATGTGTCCCTTCCAACTCAGTATATTCTATGATTCTAATATTCTGTGAAATCATTGCAATTCATCTTCCCAGAGTGTTTTGACTTTTTCTCATTCTGACATGAAACTGAATTGGCACATTTCTTGGAAATGTTTTAAATTCATTTAAGGCTGCATTTATTTTAGACCATTATAGCTGAAATAAACCTACAACTGCATTATCAAGCAGAAAGGTCTTTCCTGACTGAATTCACCAATCAGAATCAAAAGCTTTACATGAAAGTTTTTTGTGGCTGTGGTTTCATGAGGTGGGCATTATGAAAGCTAGTTGAATGAATAATATGTGCTTTCTGCTGGCTTCTAAATGGGCATCAGTCAATAAAAGAAAAACTCTGCAGTCACTGCTGGCTGAGTTAAACAAAGCTGCAGCTGAGCAGAGAATGAACTGTTGCTAAAGCAGCCTGTTGCTGAACCCCACTGTCCTTTTGCATGGAAAGGTGATAAGACAGATTTATGAGCGGTGTTTCTTTGGGGAGTGGCTGGGGCTTTGAGCTCCACCCCGAATCAGTGCACACTGCCTGGCTCCTCCCCAGGGCAGCGCTGGGCTCTCACCTGTGCTAGAGTTGGGGGAGCCAAGAGTGCCTCTCTTGGCTGCAGGGCACCACCCAGCCACATCAGAGACCCTTGTGAAGAGCCCATCCGGGTGTGCAAACTTCCCCACATCTTCTGCATCACTGCTACTCCCTTTGGCACTGACCTCTGGGCATGCAGAATGACCAGCACTGGTTTCTCTGGTTTTGGGGATCCAGCAAAGGTGCTTTAACTTTTCCCAGCTCCCCAAGCAGGGGACTGTTTCCATTCTGTTCCAGTTGCAATGGCATAAAATATAAAACATTGTTCCATATGTTTCAGATGTAACATGTAAGTATTCTGTTTGATGCAGTGTAAGTTTGTTACAACTTTTCACAAGTCTTCCTGGATATCTTTGCTGGAGTCCTAATACAAAAGCGAGAAGGCAGTGCTTTGTCAGCAGCTCATTCTCTTGTGATTAACAAAACATTAAAATTTTCAGAATTGTCCCTAAACAGGCCTGAATGTATTAACTACAAAGAACCCAGTGTAGTTACAGAGAACAGAAATAACAGTTATTTTAGAAGTCTCTTACATCTGAATGTAATTTCTTTGGGGTTTAGCTCAGGCTTATTTGGGCAAGAATACAATTGTTGACACTCAACAGTGTTTGTTAGGAGGGTTGAGGGTTTTGTGGTGGTAGGGTTTGTGATGTGGTGCTTTGTGTGTGTGTGTCTGTGTGTCTGTGTGTCTGTGTGTGTGTTTTGCTTTGGATTGGCTCTTTGGTTTGGCTTGGTTTGGTGGTATGTTTCTTTTAAAGAGGTTCTTTCTGAGTCTTGGCCATGTTAGCAGCTGATTTGAAGCATCTAATGAAGATGAAGACTCACATTCTTGCCACATGAGGGCTTACCCAGTGGATTAACCAGATCATGAATGTCTGAAGAGCCCCATTTTACCTGCTGTGGCCTAGACCACATCCTCCAAGTGGCACAAGTTAATGACTTCAGTGTGGCAATGCTATGTGTGCACCTGGCCTCAACATATTTGCATACATAACTCATCAGCAAGGTGTGCAAAGTGTATTTTAGTGTATGTACATATTAATGGTGATGAGGTTTGTCAGCAGAGTCTGTAACCAAACCCAGGTCTGACAATACTTCCTCCTCCTAGAAGATGGTATTGAGTACCTCAGCTGTCAGCAGGAAAGCAAGATCTCTCATGCCCACAGCAGCAAAACATTCCAGTGCAACTAATTGTTTTGGTTTGGTTCTTGTTGGTTTTTGTTTTGGGGTTTTTTTAGTGCAGGCTCTAAATGCAGAAAGCCCATAAGGAAAGAAATCAAAACAATTCATTTCATGACAGTCCCTTGCCTTTAAGAGGTATGGCTTGTGAGCTTTTTACATTTAAGATGAAAACTGCTTAAAAGAGGTTAAGTCCATTATTCTGTTTTAATGGTCTCATTGATTTATTGGGCAAAGGTGAGCTGATTTCCCAAGTCATCCTCCTCCCTGCTGCGTCAGTTCCTTTGTGTGAGGGAGGAGTCAAGAGCCTCCAACACCCTTGAAGATCAGCTGATAGGAAATTCCAAGGTACAAACTATTCACTCTATGTGTGTAATAAATATGTATGTAATAGGCACAATGACAGCAGTCCCTTGCATACCAACCTGTGCAGAGTAGTAGTATACATTCCTGTATTCTCCATTAACGTCCATTTGAAGACATTTTCATTTCTAAGGCATTCTGGAGTTTGGGGATATTTTGTTTGGTTGGGTCTTTTGGAGGTTTAGGATCACTGAAAATTACCTCTACCACTTCCCCCCCCCCCCCCCCCCCCCATATATTTAAGAAGACCTGCAATATCCTATTTTAATCACACAAGTTCATCTCACTTCTGTGTGTCAACACAGTCACTGAAATTCAGGTGTCAGGTTCAGATGTTTTGATTAAGTTTTCCTAATAAACTAATGTTGTGTGACTGGCAGTGATTCTTATCAATAAAAATAATTTGAGATTTTTTTTGCAAAGGTCATGTCATTTTCTACAGTGAATGACAAAATGTCCATTAAACACATAGTAACATTCAGTTCCAGGTTTAAAAATGGAAATGGCAGAGGTTTTTCTGGGTTAATGACAACTTATGTCTCAAATGCAACTGCTATGCAAGGAAAGTGCTTTCTTTCATAGGTGTTTGTCAAAATCCTTCTCATTGTCTTTCAGACTCATATCTGTTGCCTTGTTTATTTGTCAAAATCCTTCTTGTTTTCTTTCAGGCTCATATCTGATGCCTTGTTTCAGAGCCATATGTTCCAATTTTATCCTCTGTCATATTTTTCTGTAATAGGTTTGCTTTCTTGATCTACATTCATTGAGATGCAAAGCATCTGGGATGTAGGCACAGGAGAAGGCTGAATCTCAGAAAAAAGAGCATTTCTTCCTTGAAAGCTCTTACACAAGAAATGTGTGAGATTGGCTGTATCTGACCCTAAACTACCTGACAAGGCTGTTGTCATGAACAAGAAGACAGAATCAGGAGATGAAATGCCATGCTCCAAGTAGATAAAATGTGTTTGAATGCTAGCAGAATGGCAGCCCCAGCTGCCAGAGTCCTGCATGCCACAACCTTTGGCTGCACCAGCAGTCAGGATGAGACCTTCAGATGGAGGGATCTGTTGGTCTCTGTGTCATCCCATTGCTGTCTCACAAGCAGAAAGAAGAGAGAGTGAACACCTGACATTTGTATCAAGAACAGGCTGAGTGGGAGAAGGAGCAGGCAGAGAGGGGTGTGGAGAACAGGGAGGGAAACAGCAGGGTGGCAAAGAGAAGCACAGACCATGGGGAAGATGAGGAGATGAAAAGTCCAACCTCCACCCCTTCTATATCCAGGATCAGTCAGAGATTTCTGGAGAGCAGCTGAATCAGCTCTGTTTCCATGAAAAGAGCTAGGAAAGATGAGATTAGGTAAATCCAAGCTCCTGAGCAATCTGTTTAAGGTCATTAGGTTCCTCTTTCTAAATCATGGCTAACTGGGTTTCAGCAGTGGGAAAAGGATGCTGTCTCTGAGTCAGCTTCTTGGTTCTGGGAGGCAAATGTAATCTCATCAAGCTTACTTGGAGTCACTGATGTGGTCTGCAGGAGCCCTTGCCCTGTCTCCTCACCATTTTCTGCATCTTTGCACCAAACATGCAATCTAAGGGCAGCCTGTGTCACTAAAAGGGAGCAGTAAGCTGCAGTCACCCTCATCTCTAAAGTTACTGAACTCAAGGGAATTTGGCTCACAGTTTTCAGTTTTTAACTACTGAGCTGGAAAAAGTGCAATACACATAATAAATCTTTTAATTTATAGGGTTGGGTGCTTCTTGCAAGGAGCCTTGATTCCCAGCACAGGCTGATCCCCGAGCTGGTATTCTGAAGGAGACTCTTTTGTCTCAATTTCCCTGCATTTATCGAATTGTTTATAATGTAGGCCACAGGGTCTTTTCTGTCTGTTTGGTCTGATGTAGGTCAGCAGTTCAGTGGATTCAAATGAATGACTGATAGCAACCTCCAGTTGGTTTCCATGGAAATGGCATTGGGCCAATTGCCCAGTTGAGGAATGTTGTAGGAGCAAAGGAGACATAATTATTTCCAAATTTGGCCACAATCCATATTATATCCATATTTATCCATATTTTGCTGCAAATGGCCTTGTCTTCTTTGGCAAGATATCCCGTGGGCAGAGAACATATCCTTAGTGACTCACTGTTCTTATATTGGGTATATACCATGTTCCATGCTGGGTGGAGTTTCCAACAAGCTCTCCTCTGTGGAGAGGCCAAGACTCACGACCCTTGTTGGGCATGCAGCTGTGTCCCAGAGTGAGGCCTCTGGCTCCTTGGCAGCCTGTCTCTGATGCTGCTCTCTATGGGATCACTCACAGACCTTTGAGCAGCAATTAAATCTTGGTACAAAACCTGTATTGAGGTTTTCAAGGAGCAAAGGCTCCTGTGCATACCCTCATGTGAAGCAGGAAGGAGTTTCAGGAGCACTGCAGAGATCTCCCACCAGTGAAATGCTTGTTCCTCTTACTCAAAGAGGTCACCACCTCTTTGAATATGAGCCAGCTTTTGTTGAAAAACAACATCAGCATTTGAGCACATGACAGCCCCCAACATGTCCTCTTGTACCTTCTGGGATAATTTTGTCTGAATTGTGCTGATGGAACCCAATTGTTATCAGATGGCCCTTTGCAGAGTTGCTTCAGGGGTGAGGGAGATGTGGACTGAACGTGCTGGGGTAGCTGTCACAAACTGGCCTATTCTTCTCATGCTTGTGGCCAGCCAGTCAGGGATGGTTGGTGTATCCACTTCGTGGCTGCTGAGCTATGAGTCTTTGATCTTTTTTCTGTATAAATGTCTTCAGATGCAATTTGACAGCAGGTTGCACTCAGAAGATTTTTCCACTCTGCAGTTCTACACTATCAAGACATGCTTAAATTATCCTAGAGGCCATGCCTTCAGAGAGGCCTGGGTTAGTTACACATCTCTGGTTGTGACTGACAATTTATACACCCTCCCTAGCTAGGCCACTTCTCTGGAGAGTCCCCGTTTCTTGGTCTGACAGAGATGCAGGCAGACAGAGCTACAACCCTGCACTATGTAGAAGAAAACCAGGCTGATAACCCCTACAAAACATGACAGAGTCACTGCATGCTCGGGTTTGCCTTGGAGCTGGTTTGCTTTTACAGAGCCAGACCAGTTTCTTCTGAGTCAGATCCTGTTATATGCACACGATTGTAGTGCCTTTAATTCATTTTAAGAGTGGAACAGATAGGTTTCTTCCCCTTTCACAATTATTACCTGGTTATGTCTTTGCTTTCTAAAGTGTTCTGGTTGCATCTCACAGCTGCAAGCGTGCCCCAGGGCCTGGTGCAGTGAAGTGTCTGTGTGTGTTTTGCTCTCTTGGTTGTATGGAAGGAGTTATCACTGCATTATAAACTCATCTCCATAGTTTTCAAAGCTCATTCAGGCCGGTGGAAAAGCTTCATGTGTGAAAAGTGTCAGGTCCCTTGTGGGATGGGGTGGACTCTTACACCCCGAGCTGCATCTTGCCATTTCTTTTTCTGCACTAGACCTGGGAAGAGGGGGCAGATAGGAGAAAGTCAGAGCTGTATTGGACCCCAGTCTAATGCTGGGCCTGGGTAAGCCTCTGCAGCAGTCTCCAACTTTCTCTTGGAAGTCAAAAATTATAATATTGAATGAGTAAGTTTCATGAAGAACAGGAAATTATCTCTGCAGTTGTGGCAGGCAGCGTGTGGGAAACATGCAACATTTGTGTGAGCTGTTGAGTATTCCTGTGAATTCTCTTAGGCTGATCTAGGTTGAATTCAACCATCTCATCTCCCAGGAGCAAGCATGACCACCACAGGACTTTCACTGGTGCACAAAGATGCTCATTGTGCTTCCCATTGCACTGGTATTGCTCAGCTATGAAAAACCAGAATCACTGTTTTTAACAAGAAAATGGTTGCTAGATGAGCGGGATCTCCCAAGGGATTGTAGGTGGTAAGTTACTCTATTGGTAGAAAGCAACAAGCTGTGTTGATATCTACCTAACACACATATAGGTTTTGGACTTTTTGGTGTTAAAACAATTTTGAAGATCAGGAATAATGATGTGTGTGATTGTCTGTGTGTATTTACACTTTTCTTGCAAAGGACAAAAAGGAAAGAGATGCCTCTTTTGGCTTTTTTTTTCTTTTTTTTTTTGTTTGGTTTTTTTTTTTTTTTTTTTTTTAATGAGTAATATTGTTTGTCTGCATGAACATTGTTTACTCTGAGGCTTTGATGCATGGTCTTTTACAGCTACTGGGCTGCTCCCCTGTAAGATTCTTCCAGAGGATACTGCAGAGTAGCCAGCTGCAATTAAAACTGAGAAGACAGTTTGAGTCCAAGTCCTTTGACTTCCAATTCTTTGACTTCCATTATCTTTGAATTACATCTGCCACACTGTCAGAATAGGATCACTCTTGCCCGTGGTTTACTACAGCCCTAACCTGATTAGAAATCTGAGGGTTTTCTCCTCATTTCATTAGGGAGTATTAAAACAAATTATCCTGATATGGAGACTATAAAATAGGCAAAAAAAAAAAAAATTCAAGCACTGATTCTCTGTGTGCCAAAGACCTCACCATCCAGAGCCTCCATTAGCAATAAAAAAATGTTTGAAGAGGCAAAATGTTGTATGTCTGATGTCTTCAGGTTTAACAAAATGTCATTGTCCCTCTGTTGAAAGTCTATAGTCCCAAACCTTTGCTCAGTCTTTAGCTGGATGAAGTGGACAAGGAACTTAGAGTGGGTTAGAACACATCAGGGCTCCTGAGTCTAGCTAAGACTGCATATAAAAATAATATTGTCTTAGAAAGTAAAAAGGCTGCATCCTGCATCTGCTGAGCAAGGGTTTTAATCCCATGGTTTTTTTCTGTGTGCTGGCAGGTTCACAAAACAGGATGCATTCTGACTATGGCTAAACAAACAGCTGGAGGGGTGTTGTCTCTGCAGAGCCACAGGCCTGTCCCTTTCTGTTTGCAGGCACTCTGCCCATTCCCTGTCGTTTGTAAAGGCTCCAGCCTTACAGGGGGGTGAGCACGCTCACACACAACGTTGGTGTGACCTGAGACTGAGCCCAACAAGTGCTTTCTGTCCCACTCCCCCAGAGCTGGTCACTTAATCTCTGACAAAGCACTCTGAAACACCCATCAGGCTGAATCAGGCTTTGTGTGGGTAGTGATCATTCACCCATCCCTGGCATTCAGCTCTTTTGGAATCAAGGGAAGGGATTGTCCAGCTCTGCCCTGCACTGGTGTGGCCTCACCTCAAGCCCTGTGTGCAGTTTGGGGCACCACAATATAAAAAAGACATTAATCTATTACAGTGTGTCCAGAGGAGGGCTGTGAAGGTGATGAAGGGTCTGGAGGGGAAGCCAAATGAGGAATGGCTGAGGTAATCTGGTCTGTTCAGCCTGGAGGAGACTGAGGGGAGACCCTACTGGGGTCTTCTACATCCTTACAAGGGGAAGTGGAAGGGCAAGCACTGATCTCTTCACTCTCGTGACCAGTGACTTGAGGAAAAGGCATGAAGCTGGGTTTGGAGTGGTATAGGTTGGATATCAGGAAAGAGTTCTTCTTCCAGAGAGTGCTTGGGCACTGAGCAGGCTCCCCAGGGCAGTGGTCATAGCACCAAGCCTGACAGAGTTCAAGAAGTATTTGTACAATGCTCTCAAGCACAGGGTGTGACTCTTGGGATGACCTGTCCAGGGCCAGGAGTTGGACTTGATGATCCAGATGTATCCCTTCCAACTCAGCAGATTCTATGATTCTATGGTGCTATGAAAAAATGGTAAGTGACACACAAAACTGGCAACCCAAAGCAGACCAGATCAGATTTGTTTGCTCCTGTAACCTCCTCAATATCTATGGAGCACCAGCATTGTTTCTTCTACATTCAAGTGTAGGAGACCATTAGGGAATAAAGGCTCAGTACTGAGACATTTGTCGTTTCTGGTGTTGTTTGTATATAAACTCCTCAGCCAAGAGCTATTGCATATTTTGAATTCCAAGAAGGCAATGTTCTGTGTCTTCTTACACGTGCCAGTGCTGAACAGTTCAAAAAGGACAGTGAAAAAAAGTTACCCTGTTCAGTCTAAGAAAAGTGATAAATCTCTTGAAACACAGTTCTGCTTTATCTGGCTTTATTTTCAGTGGAAGGGGAGACACACACTGCTTTCCTATTGCCACCTGTTTATGGCAATGCAGGCCCTGCTTGTAAGCCACCCAAAGTTCCCATAACCAATAATTCCTTTGGATCTTGCTAATAAGAAACTCTGCTCTCAGCAATATGGAAAATAATTGAAAGTAAATAAAGGCCACATGTTTACAGAGCCCTTCCCACATCATTAGCATTTCTGGTTGATAGAGTGTATTGTTTCTTACTCCCGTGTGTAGAAGATGCTTGCACTGCCTGTGGAATGTTGTGCAGGCACTCCGTAAGTACCTTGGCTTCTTCAAGAACCTTTTATTCAGATCTTTTTCCAAGCCTGGCAGGATAGGTGAACCTCTCTGGAAGCAAAATTGCAAGTGTCTTCTTTATTTTGTTATTTATGCATAACCTTCCCTCTGCCTTCAGCACTGAAAGCTTTTGCTAGTTTTCACTTTCCTAGGGTTGTGGTTTCTTTCTTAATAGGTACTTAAGGAAACACCTGGAGTCACCTATCTCTGGTCTACTGTTTCCATATCTGGTTTATTTATTTTTTTAACTTCAAACACAGGATGTGTGCATGTGTGTGAAAAGGAGATCAGGCATCTACATTTAGGTGTTTGGTTGGAAGTGAGTGTCTTCCAGGTTCTTTTATAAACACTGGAGCTAAGGCCTCTAGAAAACAATTCAGGACATCAAAATCATCCCTGCTAAATCATGCTCTGGAGAAGCATCTCTCTTTCCACTGCCTGTATAGGCAACCCACAGAGACCAGAGTGAATTACCACAGCTGAAATAAGATGCTGCAGAAGGTGGCATAAATACCCCTGCAGTGTGAGCTACTATTCACCCACTGAAAGGCTTGAAAGGCTTCCAGTTTTCCCATTAATGTAGTCACTCTGCTCACCTAAGCAAAAATTTTTGTAAAAGTGCATCTTTGCAGAAAATTGTGTATTAAGCACCAGTCTTTATTGCACCAAACAGCACTTTTAAATCCTCTCCCCAGGAAGCTGCTGACACATGTTGGAGTCACTCTACCACCTTCTCCCAAGAAATGCGTCTGTAATTGTATTTGTTTGGTTACACGTTGCTGTGGAGGTGTTGGCATGCTGATCCAGACCTGCAAGCCAACCAGCACAGCAGGTGGCTTCATGGCCCTATATGGCATTTCACCTGTGAAGGCAACCAGGATCTCCCTCTGAATCTCTTTGAGGTCTAATCTAAGCAGCCTAGAAGGTGGCAAATGGAGCTGCTCCATGCCTGAGATGGGTGGCAGTCTCTGGCAGTGAAAGCTGTGACCTCCTGTTTGAAACCTGGCTCACATCACCCCAAATGTTGTGAAGGATGGTTCTTCCTGCCACGCCCTCTCCAGAACAAGATGTTCTCTGTGGAGCAGTATGCTCTGAAAGGCCAGGTCTGGCTGCTCCCTTCCAGCACTGCAGAAGAAGATGGCTTTAACATAAAGGAAGACACAAAAATGATCTGGAGGCTGGCCAGAGGCAGGTGGGAACAGGCTGAGAAGGTGGAGGTCTGTTTGGTCTGGTGACACGGCTATGTAGATTCACTGTCTAAAATCCCTTGTGGGGAGAGAAAGACATGGAAGGAGTCATTGGCTGCAGTCAGTTTGGGGTGGAGGGAGTTTTCTCAAGGCCAGGCGTAGGAAAGCTTGAAAGCACACATTTCAGCATAATTAGAGGCTTTTCTGACATGAAGATAAAACTTGATATGCAAAGTCTGTGCATTTGGATTTCGTGTTGCGCTACACCCCCAGATTTGGCCTTTATCTTACCTTTACATCAGGATGTTAGGCAATTCACCACCACTTGCAATTTACTTTGATTCTGGTGACTGTTAATTCTTACAGTGTGGATTGAAGAATTCTTTTAGAATAGTTTCCAGTTTGTTATTTGGTCATTAAGTTGAAAAGGTCTGTGTGCCTTTAAAAAGGTGATAATAAACATGATGAAAGTGTAAAGAAAGCTCAGTGATACTAAGAAGTTAGAAGTTAGAAGTTAGAAGTTACTAAGAAGTTACTAAGAAGTTAGTTAGAAGTTACTAAGAAGTTAGGTTATGGTCTTCTCTTTATTCATCCACCTATTAGAGGATGAAAGGGCATATAATGAGACAGAAGAGTGGGACATTGAAGGCAGACAGAGATTTTCTTTGCATGTGGTGTGTTGCCATTCCTGAACAATATCCACATGCATAAACGTAACAGGATCCTGCAAAAGGTCAGGGATTAAGTAGCCTCCAACACCAATTGCAATAGCAGTGATAAAAATATAAATTTCAAGATTATTGAATGGGCTTCTGAGGTCAGTTATGCTGTAGCTGTCTGTCACAGCATTCCATGTCCTGTCCTCCAAAACACGTTCCAGTTAACACACCCAAAGCCTGGGAGCTATTTGCTCTGCCCATTTTATCAAGAGTAACAGTCACCATGCTCCTGGCATGGTCTGTGGCCATCACTTTGTTTGTACTGGATACAATAACAGTCTGCTGGGATTCTGGCATTCTGACACTACCTGAGTGACTGCTGAATGCTTTAAGTGTACTTCAGTTATTTCTTCCACAAGTGAGCTCATATTCTGCTCTACTTACAGATGCTTGTGTTGGCTCTTGGTGGAAACTTTCAGACCTCTTCTGGTCCTGTACAAGTCCTGTCTAAACCAGCACAATGGCAGGACTGTTAACCTGGCTGATATAATTCCCAGAGAGTCTGGAACAGCTTCTCTGACATGAGAAATATAAATGGTTTATGGGACCTGGAAGCTGCTGACAGATGCTGCTGCACCTTGGCCCTGCACAGGCAGCTCCTGCTTGCCTCACAACCAACTTTGCTTACAGTCAACTTGGCCCTCCCAGCTGTGTGCCCACATCTGTGCAGTTTTCTTCCCAGGAATAAGCCTTTTGCCGTCCTGGTGAGGTTTAGAGAGCCAGGGAGCTCTGCACCATGCTTGGCTGTGCAGCATGGGCACCCCAAACACTGCCCATTGGCAGCTGAGACCCAGGACTGAGCTCTCGAAGGATGCCTAGGGATGGCCATCAGTTCTCTCCACTGGAACAGAGATAATTTCATGTTTGATGGGATCAGGTAAGACAGGAGACATATAGGCCCTCTGACCTCAAATCCTTTCATCCTAGACAGGAAAGGGAAAAGATTCAGCCTTTTCACAGTTTCCCTCAGAGGACACTCTCAGAGGTAAAACCCTTATGCTTGCAGTTGTTGAATTTCTGAGCTGTGCATTCTCACCCTTTCCTCCTACCCCAAGCAGTTAAATGTTTGCTTGTACTGTCCAGGAATTCATCTGTTGGTATTTTAATATGCATGTGTATGATCACCCAGTTGCTACAATTACACTGTGGGAATCTTGTTTCTAAAAATACACCAATCTCTGCTGCTCTCCAACACAAGCATGAGGTAATGGATCATGTTCCCCAGTTGCCAGTCACACACAGGAAGAAGGAAATCAATACAGCTGGCAATACAGAAAGACTACAAAAATTGTAATTAGAACTAATTTCCCTTTCACTTAAAAACATCATCTTCTAGCCTGCATTATCACAGCTTCAGCTTTACAGTGCATTAAAACAATAATGGGCTTCCCTTTGCTAGATAAAATCCTGTTATTCTGCTTGAGAGCATCTTTGGAGGAGCTCAGACTGGTAAGGTTTATTATGGGAACCTTAAACCAGCTCCTACTCCAGCAGGTAGTCTGTTGCTATTAGTGTACTTCCACCAAAATTGGGAGAGATTTTGCATCACTCAGCTTGTGATTGCTGTATTTTGTCTAGATGTGCACACCATCTTTTAAATTTAAGGTGCAGAAAACTCCCTGATCTTGTTCTATCTCCTCTTCTGCATTATTTAAATGGCAGTTGAAAGCACTGCGAGTCAGTGGAGGCTGCGAAAAAAAATTGACGGAATGCCATTCATTTTACTGTTATAAATAGCTGTGTTTTGGAAGGATTTTGCATTACAAATAGTGCCTCTGATTCCAGAGGAGCTGCTCAGTGTATAGCCTTACTCAACCTTACCATTGTATATTTTGTCCAAATAATGTCTGCCTGGTGAGCAAAGGAGGGGGTTTGGGAGCCTGAACTTCAACGTTGTAGCCAAAAGTCACGGTGATGAGACATTGTATGGAAATCAGTGTATTCCAAATTACAGCACTGACTGCTGAGTCTGGCTGCTGCATCTCTGGTTTTCCCTCTCCCTGCCCATAGAATAAGAGCAATAGTGTTAGAAATGGCAAGGGGCATTCATGAATTAATGCTAATTTTAGATTTTGTCAGTGCTTTGAAGTTTTTCAGTGAGCTACATAAAGTGTAGCTCACTGAAAAACTGTGCTACATAAAGTACACCTTGGTCAGTGTCTGCTAGAAGACACATAAAGGTCTGAAGCCACAGGAGAGTTCTTCTGGCAGTGGGGTTTCCAGCCATGGTTCTCCTGCAGGGAGAGGAGTGGCCATCCTCAAGAAAAGGCCATGGAAATAGAGGGGAATGCATGTGGAAGCTGTGTTCTGCATTCACACAGCAATCCAAAGCTGCTCCCAGTTTTGCCCCTCAGAGTCTGTTTAATAACCACTGTAGCTCCTTGTATCTTTCTTCCGAAAACTGGGTGTAAAAGGAACCCCTCTATCCTTGCTACAGGATTTTTACTTTTAAATTAAAATACTTTGTTTTCCCCTAGAGGTTGTAGTCTGGTTGTAATCTGTTACTTTCCCAAGAGTGTTTTTTTCTACCTAGAGCCACATTCTGTCCTTAGTTCTGGTCTCTCTTAGATCTCTCTTAGCCATCCATTATCTTTCCCACTGAGCAGAAAACTTCTTAGAGAGCAGCCAGGAAAGAATCCTTTCTGCCTCTTGGAGCATGCAGTGCTGGAGCTGCTGCTGGAGCTGTCATGCATTACAGCATTGTCAGCACTGGCTTTTCGCCCATCAAAGGGGTTTTTGGAGCCAAGCAAAGGCAGAGCCACTGAGCACTGTCAGAAACCTCCAGCATCTCCATCCATGCTTGGCAAGAGGCTGCTCCACAAGAATGGAGCTTTACTTCTCTGCTCCATTGAAACAGCTCCTGCCCATGGCTCTGCTGTTAGTGTCAGATTGCTTAGTCCTGAAATCCTGCTTTTCTCTGCTGTTTAGATCTACTGTTCAGCTTCAGTGGAGTTTTTCTGATTAACCAGGCTTCTGTTCCTGCCTTTCAGAGTCACAAGGAAGCCCTGCTCTGCCAACCAGGAGTCAGCACAGCTCTGGTTTGCTGTCGTTTTCTTACCCCTGAGAGAGGGAGAGCAGCCTTCTCTCTGCTGGGAAGAGAGCTGCTGAAAGATACCTCCTTCTTGGTGTCTTTCACAGAATGACCCCTCCTGGCATCACAGCCTTGGTCTAGCAAGGCACCAGTGAGGAAACTGAAGCCTCAAAACTTCAACAGGATACGAAACGTGTAACTTCTGAAACATGCTGGAGCCAACGTGATGTTTCAGAGCCAGCCTCTATTCTTAGAAGAATGGTGAAAGTCATAATTTAAAAATAAAATCAAGTGCAGTGCTAGCAAAGAGTCATATTGGTGGTATTCCTGTGAGTAAATCCCTCAGCATGAATTGGCTTCACTTGAAGCTCAGCAACACTCCACCAAAATAAGGCCCAGCTGTGAGGTGTCTGTGGTACTGATCTGAACAGGACAGAAGTACACATGGCTCTTGCCGCATCAGGTGTCCTCCTCGCCCCTTCTCTTCCCCCCAAAACATGCCTATAGTTCACTTTAGTATTACTGTTCAAACCAGAGCCTTCCAAGGGCCTCTGTAGGAGTTAGCCCATGCAAGTGGTGAAATTTAATGTATATCCCCCTAGGCACCTCTGCAGGTGCTGTGCTTCTGCTGTCTGGTGGGGGCTAGATGATGCTTTTGCACCATTCCCAGCCATTTCTGGTTTGCATTGAGGTTACCAAATGCCGTTCTTTATCCCAGAACCTCCAGATGTCAACATATTCCTTCTTAGGGTTGTGTGCAGTAAGCAAAGGGCAAGTTTCTATCTGGCTGTGAGCAGGGATGGCCACAGATAAATACCTATGGCTTAGAGCTAGGATGAACTTCCTGTGCAGCATCTGAATCAGCCATTTTATTGGCAGAAAAACCACAGAACTGGCTGTAGGCAAATCCTGTTCATCTGCTGCTTTAGAACTGTTTGAATTTTGAGGTTTCCCTCAGAAAACCTCCCCTGTGTTTTACAGCCACAAAAGGCTGTAGGTCATAACCCTTTACCCACTTGGGTCACACAGAATTTTCCAATAACTTTAACTGAGAGGAGCTGAAACCTAAAAGTTTCCTTTTGCACTCAGTCAGGCCAACGTGAACATTACTTAAGGTGACGTCAAAAAGCGAAACACTGGATATAAAAATAATGTGCCTCTGGAGCTGGTCTGGTGGTTTTACTCACCCTGTAGCCCTCACCCATGAATCCAGCCCCACCAGGGTGAGGTGAACACATGTGTGAGTTACACTGCTGTCTCACCCTGTGCAGAAGGGTTCAGTGACCTGTGCCTCTGGCTCTGAGTTGTGCCTGTTAACTCCTGAGGCTTACACTGCCCAGTGATGTCACCAGGAGTCTTGCAAGAGTTAGCAGGCTGTTTTCCCCTCTAATGAAGTTATTTGATTGTTCTGCATGGTGCATTTAAACTGTAAAGCAGTTTTGCACAAGCTGCTACCAAAGCTGCGCATCTCATTCTAAAGTTTCACACTACAGTCTAATGAGGAGAAAAGTCTGAAAAACAGGAGATAAAAAAGCCAGAAGTTAAAGAAGTCAAGAGGGTATGTAATGAGCATTGATAGTTCTGATAAAAGACAGAACAAACTAGTGAAGGTTTCATGTTTTATTGTTATTAAAAGTTCATTATGAAATCAGCACAACACATAAAAATAGATCTGTGGTGAATGATACATATTACTGTTATTGCCCGGTCATTTTGTGCACACTCTCACTTTTTAAAATCAGAAGGTAATGAATACAAGACATTTCACCAGCAAACTGTGAAACCAATGCTCCTGCAGCAGAGAGGCTGTGCTTCCTGTTGACTCTATCCAATGTATAATGCAGTCAGAAATAGTCCTCTATTCACACTTAAAAATAAACTCAGTTTTAGAGTATGCCCCAGCTGAAAATAACTGGAGAGTGAGAGCTAGAAATAACTCTTTTCTTAGGGACCTATTTCCATGAAAGTCAAAGGGATTTTTGACATGGATTTTAAAAGCAGAAGGACATAGCTGTTTGTTGACAGACAGATTGAGAGGCCTAGCAACAGGAGCTAGGGAGGACCTGTGGCAAATAGGAGTTTATTATTTTGATCTTGCACATGCTGCCGAATCTCCTTGTTGTAGTAATTGTCTATGTTCATTGCAGCAGTGATTGCTGGGAGGAGCTGGGAGGGTGTATCAAAGACAGATAGGGCGTCTGCAGCTCATTTTTTTTCTCCCTGTTTGGATTGGCCGTGGTTCTAAGCCTGCACACCATTCATTGCAAAGTGACTTTCACCTGTGTGCTTTCTGATCCATGTGAGAAAATCAGAACAATACCACGATTACAAAACCCCTCAGCAGGTCACTTACTGTTCCTACACTGGTGTAAGCTTTTCTTCCTTACTTCTGTGCTTATCACAGCAGACATTTGAGGCTGCCTTCAGCCCCTGACTCTTGTCCCTTACCTTGTCAGGTCAACTCCAGGGCTGCTGGGAGGTTGCTAAGTGGCTCAGCAGAATTGTTGTTCTGCAGTTTTCTGCATGGAAAGGTCTCTGTGCAGCCTCAGTGCAGAAAACAGTGCTGGAGTTCTCTATGGGGAGCATTTCCTGTCGATAGGAAGCCAAATAAGCCCCACATCAGATATCCTACTTGCATGTCTGTGGGGGAAAAAATGCCTTAGTGGTGTGGCTACTCCTACATTCTCCTGTTATTTATTTGGGAGCTTCTTTTACATCAGGCGAGTAGGAACATGAACCAATCCATGCTGTCCAAGCTTGTAAGCAATGCTGGCTTTTTTGCCACAGGTCCTGGTAGGGAGCTGCAGAAGGTGGCAGCTAAAAGTGTGGGGAAAACCCACAAGGGAAGCTTCCCAAGGGAAGCTGCCCTGCATCTCCATAGTCTGTGCCCTTGTCTGGCCCTGAAGTGCTCACTAATGTCCCCTGAACTCCTGCTCCCTTAGGACTACAGCACATGATGCTATATCAGCCTCACTACCAAGATGATGGGTGCTGTGGCCACCCTGGCCTTGTTTCCTCCACAGTCACAGTTTCAAAGCCGAAGATAAAAATCTCAGCGCTGTTCCCTGTGTGGAAAATCTCCAGGCTTCAGTCTCAGCCTCACAGCAGGAGAGTGACAAGGGTGGAAAGCTGTCACAGCAGAGTGGTGATTAAGGCTCTCCCTTTGGTTTTCAGGCTGTTTACTCAAAGCAGCCCTTGAGAAAGATGCTAGGCCTCAAGCACATGTCACATTAAACAGGTTTAGCAATATTACGCCTGTTTCTGCTCAAACTAGCCAGGGAGGGGAGGGACAGTATAATATGTTAGTGCAGGTTCTCATAGACAACATATTAATATTTAGTACAAAATGTTCTTGCAAGGTGGGGCAAACATTTCTAATTGTGACACAAAAAAGAAGGTATTTTGTAACAGTTTTAACAAGTTGCCTGTGAAAAAAGCGTTTGTGTGAAATATGTTTAGACAGACTACCTCACATGACACTGAAATATTTCAAGGCTCTTTCTGAGCAGGCAATAACCTAGTTTTGTTTTTTGTAAATCAAATCAGCTTTATCACAGCCAATCCCAAACATAATTAAATAATTTGGTTGTGATTTTTTTGGTTAGTTGTATTTTTTTTTCCTCTTTGGAAAAATAAAGCTATGCTGAGTGTTTCCACTCCACGTGAATTTTACCCATTCAAGACTTCTTTCATTGCAGAATCAACTTCCTCATTCAGAGGAAACCACAGAAATATTCAGCTAATAAATTTTAGCAAAAGATTTCAAAGGCTGGTTCATTCATTCCTGAAGTCCTGAAGAATTGCAGCTTCCAAGAGGCTCACAAACTACTTCTCCCTACTGAAAAGCATTTTATAAACCTGGCCTAATTTGGAAACAGTAGTTATTTCATGTCTATTAGGGCTTACATCCAAAACCAAGATGTGAATAATCCCTAAATTGTGCAGAGTGAAAAATTCAGGCATAAATTTTGCAGTGCAGTCTCCCATTTGAAACGTTTGGATTTGACCCAAAGTCCAACTAAGTAGAAACAATTAAGGCCTCAGTTTTCTCTGACTTACACTGCATGTGCAAGTGTTCTGCAGTTGCATTTTAACGTGATCAGCCAGTGTGAGTCAAGCACGAGTGGAACAGCCCTTGCTTACACAGATATCATCCTTTTTTCTCCTGCCATCGTCTGGTAGTGCCAAAAGCAAAAAAAAAAAAATAAAGAGGCTTCCAATCAGGTGATAGATGCGTAAGCTTTCTTTAACTGTGACTTTCTGCTCTTTCTTGAGCTCTCAGCCAAGCCATAACCCATCAGAAGAGGACTCACAGTCATTCTTGCCTCGAAGCCTGGCTCAGAAACCATAACAGGGCAGGATCAGGTGGTGCAGTTATGCAAAGGCAAAACCAGAATCAGGGTCAAAAGAGCATTTTCCCCAGACAGCAAACTCCTGGAGCAGGAACAAATGGGAGTGCCCAGCACAGCAGGTGGGGACAGGAGCAAGGCAGGAGCACCAGGCCCTGGCTCCCACCAGAGATGCCCCTGACACTGCACCGAGCTCACCTTGGCATCCCTGGTGTAGGCACTGTGCTGCACCAGGCCCCCGCGGGAGAGCGGATGCGTGGGGGCTGTGAAAATCCAAGGCAGCCAAAATGCTTTTTCCAGGATACAGTCAAGGCATGGAGGGGGAATCTCTGCTGGTGGGCTGTCAGGGAGATTCCCTTTGGGTTTGTGCTACTGCAGGGTCATGGTGCCACTCACACTTGCCACTGGCCCAGGCACCGGCCCTGCATCAGCAAACCTGGCTTTGGATGGCCAGCTGGAGAAAGCACTAGGCACAAAGGGTGCTACATTTCTCTCCAAACAGAATTCCTCTGCTGCCTGCATCAGCTTTGGAACTATGGGGAATTTCCAAGCTGGAGAAAAACCCAAACTACCTCATGTAGAAGCACCTTTCCCTTGGATTTTTATTATAATAATTTTAAAGAATATATTTTGTATCGAAACACTGTCAGCATTCTTTATACAATGGAAAATGACACAGTCATTATGTATCATGTAAAAGAGTAAAAACAGAGCAAGACAGGAACATTTCAGTTCATTCTGGAGTACAAATAGAATCTGATGTACAGCTTAAAAGCCACACACCAGATAAAAAGTTCATCTGGAAAACAACAGGTTCTTTTATTTTGGAAGTACAAAGAAAAGTCAGGGAACGTCAAATGTTAAGGCTAAAAATTAAAATTTTAACATGTATTTTACAGGTGGTAGCCTGATTCTTAATTCAACTGCAGTAGAAACAACAAACCCCCCCTTTGCAAACAGATTTGCACTTGCAAGAAATAAGAATCAGGCTTCTATGCTTGGAGGACTCTGATTGACCTCAACAGGCTTTGGACTAGAGCCACAGTTGGAATTTCAGCTTGCAAGTCTAAGGCTTCTTAACTGTAGGCCAAATTAGCACAAAATGAGGCTTTGCATTGGCATTCTACCCTTAACTTTGAATATTCCAGTTCTGGTTGCTTTAAACCACACTTTTATTGCAGGTTTAACATAGTTCTGTTTGTGAGATACTTTTTTTGTTTTTTCTTAAATACTGTGCTACAGAGAATGTTTTTATAGTCTGTTTTTTAGTCCCTATATTATGTGTTTTCAAAATTGCCTAAATGTATGTTTATATCATGATTACAACTACTCAGAAAGACCCACTGAAGTCCACTGTGAGCAGCCAAGGAAAAAAGTGTATTTAGTTCTAAAGAAGTCAAGAAAAGTGGCTGTGTTCATTTATAGTGTAGCACAATGACTGTGTTTATACAGCTATACCTACTATTTAAAAAGCTACTTGAAAAGTTATTATTCATGTGCCGTAGCTGATTTTCAAGCATTAATAACTTGGCTGTCTAGACAAGTTTTAATTGTCATATCAAAGGCCAAATATGTTCTCAAACAAGTGTAAAGAATCTCCCATCTCCCTTGGAAAGAGGCTGGTTCTCTTTCTGAATGAAGAGATTGCCAAATTTAACTTTTTCTCAGGTTATGAAAGCACAGTAAAACCCACAAATTTGCCGTTTAGGTTTTTAAAATGGATTGACTTCAACTCAAACCTATCCTGTGCAGCAAAGTTAGTAAGCCCTGAAAAACAGATTCTAGTGAATATGCAGAGTTCCCCCCACCAACTACCATGCCCACATTTTCCCAGGGCCTAGAGGGCTCCATTAAAATGTAACTAAATGTGCGACAGGAAACATGGTTTTTCAAGAACGATATGTAAAGTTTACCCGAAGAACCTAAGACGTTTTGTACATTCAAAATGTTTACACTTTGTTGTTCTTAATCTTAAGATTGTTCATTTTTACTAATAATACATACAATGAGTATAAATAAATAAACTACAGATAAGTTTTAAAAATTGTATTAACAATACATTGTGCAAAAACTCATAACAATCTACATTCTATGCAAATACCCTGACTAAAATACACAGGCTGTGTCCACACACCCTCAGTCAGTTTTTGCACAGTCCATGGGCCAAACCAGTGGCTGAGGGCAATCAGCAAAATTCCATGACGAGCTATGGAAGTAATGCTGATTTACACCAGCAGAAGGGCAGGCCCCAAGGTTTGTGCAAAAATGCCATAGAAATCAGTGGGAATTGTGCTTGACTAAGGACTAGACAGTTTGATTGTACCCCATTAAAGTGAGTGGGAGTTTTGCCATTGATTTCCATGGAACCAGGCTCAGGCCCTGGGTAAGGACGTCAGCACATGGCCCTATGTTGTGCTACACTACTCCACTTCAGTGCAGAAACAATATTTGCAAAAGAAAAACTTGGTTTTGTCGTCACTACTGTTCAGTAACCGGTTTAAGCGCTGCATTTCAGAGATTGCCTTTTTCTGTGAGATTTGAAACGAGACTGCAAGTCTTTCTGAATCCATTCCAATTTGATTATCCAGCACAGGTGGGCTGTTTTGATCCAAGAAAAAACAGCTCAATGTCTATAAACCAAGAGTGCTCTTCGTTAGGATAAAACACAGCCCAGTTCATCGGCACAGGAGGAAGAACTGCATGCGGAAAAGGAAGAGGGCAGCCTTCCTACCATAGCTGTGTCCAGAGCCGGCTGTCACTGCTCCCAACGGACGATGGCACCTGAGCTGGTCTGGAATCTGCAGTCCTAACAAGCTCAGCCCAGTTTTGTAAGCTGAAGATCTCCATTTATCTTTATTGTGTCAATTGCTGACAGTGTTTCAATACGGTGGTAAAAATCAAAGAGCTGATGTCCATCCACAAATATTCTAAAACGGGGATGCTCGCAAAGTATCTCAACCTGCAAAAGACAAAATGTTGAAGCATGTTGTTCACAGTGTAACTGGGAAGTTGTTTCACAGCACACAAAGAGCACTTCAAAGAGCCTTTGTGCAGCTGCACATTGTGCTACTTATGTGCCATGCAAGAGACAAAGGTGAGACCAGTTTGCCCCCTTGACACCAGTTACACTATGATGGATCTGCTCTTGCTGCATAAGGACATTAATCCAATCTTGAATCTCACGTTGTCCTACCAGTAAGCACGCTGCAACCCAGTCCACTGGCTACTGGGAGATTTTGTGTCTTGAAATTTTGCCAGAAACAGACTCAAACTGCTAATCACAGCAGGAGGAAATTTAACCTCCAACCCAAACCTTGCATTCCTTGTGCGAGGGTTTCAGCTCGAACTGGGCAGAAAAGACTACAAAGTTGTTGGTTTTGGTGGTGGTTTGTTGAGGGTTGTTTTTTTTTCCTGCATAAGTAGGCAGCTCCCTCTGCAATGCTTTCCACACTACTTTTAATTTACTGGAAGGGAGTAAACAAGGAAAGGGGATATAACTTTGTTCTCCCCTCCCACACATACACAGCTGCAGCAGAACTAAAACCCTTTCACTCCTGTGGCTGCAGACAGTCCCTGTCAGACTAGACTCCATCCTGGGGCTGCAGTGAAGGAAATGCAGTGCAGGATTGCTGGGAATTCAGCTAGACAGCTCTCAGGAGGCACAAACAGGATCAGGGAGGGACACAGCTTATCCCTCTTCTTGAGAGACCTGCAGAAATGCTCTGGAAAAGCAACAAACCTGGAGCTGAACAAGCTTGGACACGCTGGGAGATTCCTGATGTTTGGGGTGGCTTGAGAGGGTGCCCTGTTGTTAAGCTTTGCTTGGAACTGCCCCAGCAGGAAGCTGGGACATGAGGGCACAAAATGTATACTTTTACAGGCTCTTGGAGACCTCAAGGTCTGGACACACTAAGGAGAAAATCTTCAGTGAAGCCACATGTAAATCCTGGGTCATTTCCAGAAGTTGGAAATCCAGAGTGAAATGCTGCTACCAAACACTTGACTCTGCTGCTATTCCAGTATATAAAAATGGGAACAGGGCCCATGACAGACTGACTGTGCCAAAGCCCAAGTGACTTAGAGCACGTTGCACCAGGAGAAGTGACAGCAGGCAGTCCAGGAGAGCTGGAATCCCTGGATCCCTGCTAGTGCACCAGGTACCAAGAAGAGGCTGTGCTGCCATGGAGCTCCTGTGTCACTGCAGCAGTGCCTGCCTGAGGCCTTGTTATGTAAAAGATATGGTTAACACTGCTCACGGTCCGCTTTTCACATCACCTGCGGCCACGCCACAGTGCTAATTGGACTGGATCACAAGTAATTGGCAAGAACGCTTAATAGTCTTAATTTATTCACTGAGATGGAGACCATCAAAGGTACAAAGTCAATTGGGAGCCTCAATTCTGTTTAGGCATTTGGGAAAAAAGGAGGAAAAAAAAGGCAAAAGAACTCTCCTTGTACAGTCTCCCATGCTAGATGTGCAATTTTGCTGTCCTGTAACATCATCTCTCATTAGTGGGACATGCACAAAACTTGCTCTGGGTAATTTGTCTGGCTCGTCTGAGGGCCCAGCCACCACCCAGTGCAGAAGGCAGTGGAACCCTTTCAGATGGAGCAGGACCCAGCCTCCAAGCCTTTTCAAGTACATTTCCCACACCACCAAAGGGTGTTGCCAGTTCTGATGGGAGGGTGAGTTTGTAGAAACAAGTAGAGTGCAACCAATTTGCAGCAAAACCAGTCATATAAACACCCTCTTAACACCAAGCATCTGGGGAGATGGTGAGCTTTTGGGGTTGGGGGAGATTATCTTGGGGGCAAGAAGGATTAAGAGAGTTTGGCAGCTGGTCATAGCACTGGCATTTAGCAGAGGGGCCAGTGAGGTTTTGTAAGAGGGACGGGGAGGAGGAGGGGTTTTCTGGGTCAGCTGCATGGAAAAGGCATGCAGCCTTTTTTCCTCAATGTAGTGAGAGGGAAGCAGCCCTCTGCAGCCGCATACTTTGTTAGTCCTGATTTGCAAAGACATCTTCACATAACCATAAACACTACAGATGGGACTCTGCTTCTAGGTCAACCCAGTCCATCCACAGCGCCACAGCACTTCCATGTACACTGCTGTCAAGTGACTACAGATTTAAATTTGTCAGAAGGTTTAATCCCAGGGTTCAGAAAAGAATACCTCTATTGCTTAGCTGTTTAATCTGCTAACACGAAGAGCTACGGTCAACCTTAACGTAACATCCCTGGGGACAAAGGATGAACGTGATCCTTATTAGCTGCACTAAATTGCAAACAGTATGTCCATTAAAAAAACCATCAATATATACAGCAGCCCCACTGAATATTAACATTCTCCAGTAATAACTTGTAATGCACTAATAACATAGAGGTACCTCTTAATTTATGGTTATAAAACTAAGCTCAGGAAGTGGCGCTTCATCACACAGTATTACAACCTCCGACTTGCCACAGCGCCCAGGTGAGGCGTCCACAGCCCCATCCGAACCGCCTGCAGCTGCACGTAGCAGCAGGATCTCCATGCAACTCGATGGATACAAACAAACCAGCAACTGGTGTCTCAACTCAAGCAGCGCGGGCTGCACTGTGATTTCACGAAAGGCACGTCAGGTTCTGCTGCAACTCATATCAAATGACACTTTATCAGACATGGTGTAAGCCCCTGCCATCCTGGTACTCACCCTAAAAGGCTGGTCCGGTATAAATGGAAAGTAAGGAATAGACGACTGCTCTTCCCCCCATTCTCCGGCTACACAAGAGTTTCTGACAAACTGTCTCTCTGTAAACACAGCTTTCAGTTCTATGGCTACATCCGCAGGAGGATCTTCTGACTCCCCACAAGTCAGACTGATGCCAAAGCTGCAACACAAACAGAACAGCTCTCATTCAGCCACAAAAAAAGCAAATAAGCCCCAAATGCCGTCAGTCTTATTTCTCAGCTTATTAAAGCCATATAGTGGCACAGGCTGGAAGACAGCTCAGCTCATTCAGAGCTCTCTGACAGCTCAACAGGGACAACAACATGGTTATGGAATACATATGTGTGCGTGTGCATATATCTGTACATATACACAGATATATATGCTTGATATGCTCCTTGACTCCCAAGTGAAAACGGAATCCCTTGAAGAAATGCCCCCTCTATGGGTCAAAGGAGAAATCAGCATGCTATATTTAAAATTATAAAAATAATCCTTTCCAGAAAGGAGGGATCCGTGCGGATGTGTGTGTGTGTGTACGTGCGGGTGGCCGCCCCCCTTGGCCCCCTCCCCGGGCCCGGCGCCCCCGGCACGGGCAGCCCTGTCCAGGTGTTACCTCTCGGGGTTGAGGTCCACTATGCCCATAACTAAGATCTTCTTTCCCGGCCTCATTCCTCCTTTGATGTGCCCACAGAAGGGGACGATCTGGAAAGGACAGGGGGAAGGTGGCGAGGGTCAGCTCGGCATCAGCAGCGGCCGCCCTTGTGCAGCCCGAGATGAGCGGGGGCGGCGGACAGTAAAGGGGTTAACAAAATAAAATACACCACCACCCCCACCAGAAAAAAAAAAAAAAAACCCAAAAAAAAAAAAAAAAAAAGAAGCAAAAAACAAAGGTGATTTACCAGGCGAGGGAAGTACACATCAGCTTGCACCGGAGATCCCAGGGAGTTGTTTAAATGCCCGTCCTCTATTTTCTGCAGGTAAAAGGGAGAGCGCTGAGGCAGGGCCAGGCGGAGCCCCCCAGCCCGCCCCGCTCCGCAGGTGCCCAGCTCGGACCCCAGGCCCGTCCCGGTGGCCGTCCCGGTGGCCGTCCCGGTGCCCACAGCCGCACTCACCAGCGCGTCCCGCTCGGCCACGGTCCCCGCCATCTTGTGGAAGCGGTGGCGGCGGCGCTGGGGACAGGGCGGGGGAGAGGGAGGGAGGGAGGGATGGAGGGAGGGAGGGGGGTCTGTGGCAGCCAGGCGGCGGAGGGGTAGCGGCGGAGCCGGAGCGGAGCCGGTGCAGAAGTAGGAAGGCGAGGAGGAGGAGGCGGAGGAGGAAGAGGAGGAGGGGAGGTGGCCGGCTGGCACTGCCTCGCCCGGCGGGGAGCCCAGCCCTTGGCCCGAGGGGGAGCCGGGCAGGGCGGGGCGGGGGCTGCTGCCGCTCGCTCCGCTCCGCAGCCCCGCGGCGGGGCCGTCCCTCGGCGAGCGGGGCGAGCGCGGCTCCGCTGAGCTGAGGGACGGCGGTGGGCCCGGGCCCCTCACCTGGCGCCTGCAGGTGATGGGTGCCTGGGGAGGGGCCGCAGCAGCCCCGCGCCCATCATGTCAGGGATCACCTTTATGTCCGAGCTTGGGCACCTCGGCCAAGGGAATGTGCCGAGCCGGGCGTCCTGGGTGACTCCCTCCCTCCCTCCAGAGGTGGGGACACTGCTCGGCCCCTCCGAAATGAACCCCCACCCCTCTCCCCTCCGTGCCCCGTGGCGAGCACCCTCAGGGCTGGGCAGAGCTCCGAGGGTGAGGGCAATGTCCCGGCCGAGGGCGGCTCAGCCGCCCCGGGCCCGCCGTGCCTGCAGCCTCCGGCGAGGCGCGGTAATTGCATAAGCCGGCCGTGCCCGTGAGCTCCCATTGACAGGCAGTGGCCGTGGTTACGCAACGCGGCGGTGGCTGCGGTGTCCCGCTCTGCGGGAGCGCGGCGACCCCCGGCCACCGGCCCTGCCCGTGCCGCGCCAGGATTGCCTCGCCTGTACCACAGCAGGAGTGACCCGACCCGCCAAACGTGCTGCCATGGCCCCTTTGATGAGTTCAGGGTCTTGGGTGTGGGGAATTGAGGAAGGCTTTCTTGTCGCTTCTTCACCGCTGGGATTTGATGGCATGAGCATCCCTTTAGGAACGTGACACAGCAACTGGATTTGGCCTGTGCTGTGCAGGACCTCACACAGCGGCCTTGGCTTTTCATGCCTCTTGCTTACACACTGTGCTGGGTTGGTGAATGTCCCTGTCCTTCCTCCTCCGGGGCACTGTGAGGATTAATTACATTGGGTAAAGTGGAGTGGGAGAAGCAAAGTCACTGCAATATTTAGGGTTTCAGTATGATGGTGTCCATTGGGAAACACCTGCAATCAGTAGGTGATGCCATTTGAGAAATCAAGAGGTACTGAGTGTAAGAGCAGATTGTGCAAGTGTTTGGACGCTTGGCTATTTTTTCAGTAGTGCCCACTAATTTGGGCATGTTTTCCTCTCTGGATGCCCAGTTGGAGATGGCTCATAGAAGCTCTTGTTTGTAAGTCACATACTGAAGTCATGGCTTCTTCTTGGTGTACCAGCACAGCTGGGCACAGAGGCAGGGAGCATCCCTGTGGCCCAGGTCTCGGAATGGGAAAACCATTGGACTGTTTTCTTCGTCTCAAAACACTGAATGTCTCATCACCACATGGGAAAGCATCTTGCTGCAGACTGAATTTTGTAAATAGTGCAGTAACACGAACCCATCACACATCAGAAACAGCTGGCTTTACAGTGGTCAGGTGAGTGCATTCACAAGTTTACCACAAAATGGAACTGGAATTAGCTTGATGTGTTTCACCTCCTGTATGCTGCTCGCCTCACCATGATGATGATGCCAACTGCATTATGTTTTCTTTTCCTGTTGGTCTAAGAGAGAAGAGAAATCATCCTAAACTTTTTTTTTTTTTAATTTGGTTGTATGTGCAAACAGCTCTTTTCAGAACCCTTTGTCTTCTCTGCTGCACAGAGAGACACTTTGTTGGATAAAATTAAATTCATTGGACATAAAATCAGGCCAGCCAGTTGTTTGTGCCAAAGCATGATGTTTTATGAAGGGAGAGGCCATAATTTTGTATCTGTTTTGTAGCTGGTTTTAAATGAACTTTTTCATTTCAAAATAATTAAATAACAAGACTTGTCCATTTGGCTAGCTGCTTTGCTTTGTGCTTGTCTTTTTGGCTTGTTTTCCCCAAACTAGAACAAATGCAGCGTTTGTTTTGTTGGCCATGGATTGACTGGAACAACCTGCACTATGAAATTTTGATGGGAAAGGGCGTTCATGAGCTTTTAAAGCTCTGGTGGCCTGTGCCTGCCTGTTTCTGTGCCATGTTGTCCTCTTAGCCTGTAACAGTCCAGGAGGACACTGGAATCCTCTGTATACCATGAGCAATGTGAGGCAGCCAGAGAGGAGCTCTGCCTCGGTGTGCCCCTGTCCTGCCTGCGTGATGGTCACTCCTGTAGTTTCTCTGAGGTAGGTGTTCTCCAGCAGAAGGTTACCTGCATTGCCCAGCACTGCATGGAGCAGGATTCCATGTCTGAGCAGCACTGTGCCTCTCACCCATGGCAAGGCTTCCTTGGGACCCAGCTTCCCAGAAGGTTCCCCTCTGCAAAGACTGCAGGGTGAGTGCTGCACTTAAGCTCCTCTACTTGTTCTTCTGAAAAAGGAGAGGTCTAAGCCAAATCTGTTCCCTCACCCGTGTAATGCTTGTTAAATCATGTGTACAAAATAGCCCCCATTCAGTATTTTTAACAGCTTTCTTTGCAGGGAAGCTCTTGAGTTATCATACTTGAGAGCCTGAGCTTGCAGACCTTGTTGTAATAGCAGGAGCAACATGATAAATATTTGTGCACCACTGCAATGGTGCTGAAGTACAAGCTCCCAAACTTGTCTGGTTGACCAAGTGCAAAAAACCTTGTAGATAGGTGTTGTCTTCCATTTCTGGGTTGTACAGCCTTTAGCTCAGTGGGAGCCTGGGACTCTTGAAATGCAGAGAATCATATAAAGATTAAAAAGAAGTGGCATGGCGTGAACACCATTTGGGAGCAGTTAATGACATGCCCAGCCCAGCCACCAAAGCCATTGCTGAGAACTGGCAAACCCAGAACTTCATCTTAATCCCAGCACCTTGTATCTTGCAGCCACTCCCTTAGATGATTTAAAAAGGTGTATCTAATTCTTAGCTGGCCTTCACCAGCAAGGAATGCAGCACGATTGCAAATTTGGTGTGGTATAATTACCCTGCCTTTCTTGCCCCATTACCACTGACATTACTCTCCTCATGCCTGGGTTTATAGGCTGACTTGTAGAACCTCTTTGGTTTGTTTTGCTTTTTTAATGACAATGTTGAGAGGATGGGAGGTGTTTGCTGGTTTCATGGAAGCTTCCTTTGGTTTCTGGGTGGCAAGGCACCCCATTCCTGCTTTTTGTAAGACTCGGGAAAAGCTGAGTAATACAATAAAGGAGAATGTCTGGGAATAAATGTGATTCAGTGGTTGGAGCTAAGTGTTTAATAGTTCAGAGGAAATGCTCCTTTTCAGGATTATACCTGAATGACAGTGCTGATAAACAATTATTTGGTTTGTGTAGTGGGTTTTTTTCTACCTTTGTAGCTTTGCCACTGCAAATCCTCAGTTACAGGGGTTTTTCAGGCATGATTTTTGCCTGGACGAGGTGTCCAATGCACGACTTGGGAGAGGATGGTACTGACAGTTCCAGGGGTTTGAAAGGGGCTGGAGAGCAGAGCAGGAGATGTTGTATATGCCCTCTTGCTGCACGGCTTCAAAGCATTCCGAGGACAGGTTCCTGTGGCACAGGGCTGTGTTCTGGTGGGGATGTCCCTGAGCCTGCCCTCCCACGCTCACCCGTGGGAAGGACAAGTGACAGTTATCAGTACGGACAGCGTGGAGGGAGTGCTCAGCAGCCCGTGTGCTTTCACAGGCTTGTGCTGTCACATCCCCGTGCATGGAGGAGGAAACCCAGGGCCAGGAGCAGCACTCCCCTCCTGACATTTATTTCATGCGGCTTCCTTGCTTCTTGTTGCCCCCTGAAGTATTGCAGTCAAGGGTTTTGCCCTTAGGGTTTGAGCTCTGGCTGTGCGTGAACCCCCTGGAGAAGTTGGTTTTCTGGGGCTCCCAGTAACAGATTGTGTAAACTGGTGTTTAAGGGGGTGGTCCTGGTGGCTGAGTTGGTTGGTCACACACAGACCTGCTGCACATCTGGTGCAGAACATGTGTGTATCTGAACTATCTGCCTTGAAAACTGTTTACTGAAGTTTGCCCCAGGATCTGAGGGCATGTAGATAATAAATGCATGTCAGATACAGTAGAAGCCACCTCCAGCTCACTGCTTGCCTCTTCTTACAGCAAACAGGGCACCAAACTGCACCCACAGCCCCCTGTGTCCCCTGGACCAGCTGTGGGTGCCGGGTGGGAGGAAGGAGCTGGCTGGGGAAGAAGAGCAGGGAGGTCACCATGAAGACATGACATTTGTTACCTGCCTCTTTCCCACTGGCTCCTACGTTGCCAGTTTCAGATGAGTCCTGGTTCCCACATCCAAGAGGCAGGCAGGAGAGGTTCCCAACTGTGCCCATGCCACACAGAGGGCAGAGGCAGGGGGCAGAGCTTGGACAGCACCTCTGTTCTGCCACCATGCCCTTCCCCATGAGTGCAAAGGCCCATCTCTGATCTCCTTCTGGGGTCAGCAGGGCCTGAGGTGTTTCTGCTCTATTTCTGCAGCAGGAAGAGCTGTGGGTGGGCACACTGCTTGGGTAAGCTGGGGGATGCTCCAGACACAGCTGGGTAGGGGAACACAGCTCCCCAGATGGGGAGAGGTGTCCCTGTGGCTGCAGCAGGAGATGCCTGACAAGAGAGAAGAGATGGCTTGGAGCTCAGCTCACTCCATGTCCATTCCTGCTGCACAGCACACCGCAAGGAGCCAAGAGAGCCTGGGTGACCCAACTGGAGCTGAGCTGCCTCCCCATCATTGAGGATTGCCATCTCTGCTCTGGGCTCAGGCACTGAGTGCTGGTGCTCCAGCCAAGCAGTAGAGGCATCACTGCACACCTTCTCCTGCTCCTCTCCTTCCCAGTGGGGCCCAGCCAGTGCTGGGAGTCTGGAGGAACTGGTGGAGGCCAGCAGAGATGACAGTGGCAGACTTTCAGCTGCCTCTGGCTGTACTGTGGTGCAGGGATGTGGAGTGAGCTTGTGTGGGTAGGAGGGAGGGAAGGGGAGTCCCTGGTGCCAGTCAGGGAGATGGAGAGGTGTGGGGAGCCACCAGCAGCACTGGTATGTGCTCCCTGGCAGTACTGGGAGAAAACCTGTCATGCAGGACAGGGAGCCTGGGAGCACAGAGAGTCCTGGCCCTGCCGTGCTCAGTCTGCTGGGGCCAGGTGACAGCTCACCAGTGCCATTTCTGCTGAGGGGCTGCTCTCCCAAAGGAAGCAAATCCTGCCTCCGTCTGCCTTCTGACTTTCTCAGAGTTCTGTGACTCTGTTGCTGATTTGTGTTCATCAGCTGAAGCACTGTGACTCCTGGGCCCCTCAGCTGATGCCCACAATAAAATGGTCTTTTCTCTCTTCTCACTGTGTTGCCACAGGATTTTCTGGAGCGGGGAGCTGATGTTTGGAGGTGGATCCTGAGGGAGGAATGAGTTCGGGATCATTCCTTGTCCCATCATCCTTCCTACCAGGCAGCTGGTCTGAGTTGAGGTGTTTTAGGAGACAAACCAAAGCAGAGTGTCCCACCCAAATGTTAGGAGAGAAACCAAAACATAGTATCCTACCCAAATGCGGAGGGTGAGGGATCTGTGGAAGTCTTCCTGTCCAACATCTGCCCCAGCAGGATTCCCTAGAGCAGGATGGTCAGGACCATGTCCTGGTGAGTTTAGGGGATCTCCTTAGGGCAGGGCCATGTGGCCAGAGTGGGGGTGGGACACAGGGCATGGTGCCAGGAAAGGCTGTTATGGATTAGAGAATCTGGGTGTTGGAAACCTAATAAATTAAGTGGTTAATGAGTGAAATGACATGTTAGACTCCTGTGCACAGAGGAGATTCAGCCTTTATTTGCCAAGGTTTTCTGTTTGCTTTCCTAATGAGCTCATGAAATACAGTTGAATTTATGGAGTACCTTGTGCTGTGGAGATGAGGTATCCAAACATACCATGGCACTGCTCAGTCCAGAAGAGGCTTCCTGTAGCTTTTCACTGTCTGCAGGACAGGGTGGGGGCTGTTCACTATTTTGAAAACCTCTGCGGGGAATATTCTTCGCCTGTAATTTAAAAAACCTGCCTTAATATTCTTGCTTTTAAAGTACTTTCTGCGAATGAAATGTGGAACATAGGAATCTCATGGTGGCCCCAGCAGTCCTAGTTATATGCAGAGCAAATTCTACACTTAGTCATGTGTGGGCAGTGCAGTCCCTGCTGGATTTCCTGGACACCACTGGTTTGTCCAAAGTGGTTTGCTGGTTTTGGTGCATTAGGACCAGAGCCAGCATCTGACCGAGTCCTGAACATTGACAGGTACAGTGTGAGACTCACAACTTCTCTTTATCATCCAACAGTGCCTTCAGAAGACCCCATTCAGTCAGCACATCTGCCTGTGAGGAAAAGGAGAGCTGGGAACTGCACTGAGTGGCTGATCCAGCCAGGTTTCCCAGCCTGTGCACATGGGTTCAGGTGCTGCATTCCCACCCAGCACTTGTTGCAGTCTGAACTCCTCTTGCTGTCTGGGTCATGTGAGGAACCCTCCGTGAGCAGCACTTTGCTCTTACAGGCATCCTGCTGAGCATTGCAGCAGTTCAGAGCTAAATAATTTATCTAGGAAGAACGTTTTCTACATGACTTAGAAGATGGAAGAGAAGTGGAATATTGCAACAGCAAACTGCAGGGTGGAAAAATACATTCTGCCCCTCAGTTTCTGAGCATTGCACTTTGCCACTTTTGTTTCAAAATTGCTTTCTCTCCCATAATTATCTTCAAAGGAGAAAGCTGATCTAAAATGTTTCCCTTTATATATATATATATATATTTTAGGGTGGTTCATTGATTTCCATTTTTAATAATAAAAGTGAACAAACACAAGAAAAAAGCCCCACAGCTATATCTTACCTAGCATTTAAAATAGAGAGAACGCTCATATGTGCCGCAGCACACTTCATCTGTGGGCATCAAAGTGTCTCATAGAGGTCGTAATCCTCATTTCAAAGATGAGGAAACAGAGGTGCTGAGAGAGAAAGTGGCTTAGCAGGTCAGTGACAAAGCAGAACAGGAGTCCCCTGAGCCTGTACTGCAGGCAGAGGTGAGGGAGCAGAGGAGAACAAGCCTGTCCTCACCTAATGAGGACAGCTGAGTCCCAAGTGCAGTGAAGGCAAAGTAACACTGCAGGGAGAGCACCAACTCATGCCACAAGCCATAGAGCCAGCAAAGCCTGGTTTCTTCCAGTTTTGTGTCTAGTCCAGTAGTTCAGGGCTGTCTGCTGTTGGCCTTTGATGTCACAATAATGGGGTTCCACTTGTCTTTCTCCCACCAAGGGTGCTGGGGGAGTCTGGCATCTCAGCTTTGTTGTCTGTTTTCCCAAAACTTTGGGGTACTTGAGAATTTTTGAGCCTTCCTGTTGTCTGTGATCACTGAGGCAGTGGAGTCACTAGGAACTCATCCTTGCATGTACACACAGGCATGTTTGTCTCAGCATTGCAGCTGGGGGTTGCCTTATCCTATGGAACTACTCAGTTAGCACTTTAATGCTGCAGGTCTGAGGCTTTGAACATTTTCTGTTCTGTAACAGAGTTCTGGAAGTGGATAAAGGGTGGCACAGCAAGGATGTTCACAATGTTAGTTCAGTAACCACTTATGGGAAAATGTTTCCCAAGGGGAGAGACAAAATTGGACTTTCAGCTCTGTAGCTTCCACTTCGTTGAGACCTGAGAGGCTCACAGTGCAGTAAGACTCATTCATGTTATTCATTTGATGAATGACTTGAGTGAGTAGGCTTCTTCATGCCTGCAGCCATGCCCCCTTGGGTCATGGTCCTCTCACATCTGGTTACCCATAGAGGAGAGTTCAGTGGGAATTTTGATGGGAAGATCTAACATAGCAAGTTGTAAGCTGTCTTAATTTGTAAACTCTGGAAATACTCTGGGGGGGCTGTTCAGCCTCCTTGATGATAAATTGAAACCTGCTGATGAGAGGTTGGTTTTCTTAACTTTAAAAGACCTGTTAAAGGTAAGCCATGGGTGCCACAGGTCTGCTGGCCAAAAACTGAAGGCACTTGCTCTAAAGGACCCCTCTGGTTCTGGTTCCCCATATTCATCAATATGTTCCTTGGACTAGTAAGGCTTTACTGGCTGCCATTCAAAAACAATTATTTGGACAGCATACACAAATGTTGGTCAAGAAGGGATACCTGAGGATCCCTGTCCTTCACACCTTACCAGAAGAATATTCTTTTTACTGGGCTAGGTGGTTTTGGTCCTCCATCTCTTCTGTGTCATGAACCTGACATTCCTCACTGGCTGCCCAGTGGTCTGATGTCAGGATGAGCCAAGACATCTTTCCTTTCCTCCAGCCAGTGTGGGTGCTTTGACAGGATATGCTGGACTGATGTCAGACTGAAGGTGGCATTTCTGTGTCTGCCTTGCCTTTGGTGAGTGTCACAGTGCCCTTGGTTGATGCACCAAATCTGGGTATGACAACATGAGAGGCAAAGCAAGGAACAATCCTCCTTTGTTCCCGTGTACCAGTGGGATTCAAAATCCAGCTGGAGGAGGAAGGAGGTGCATTTTCTTAGTGTTTTGTGTTGGCCACTTTAGGTGTTAATTACAATTACCCAGCAATTATGACACCTCATACCGGAGGTCAGTAGCTGGGGTTTGGGTATTTCCCTGCTGTACCCAAGCACACAGAAGGGAGGTGTGGGAGTTTCTGTCACCACACCTAAACCCTTTGTCAGTCCTGGGCCAGAGTGCCCAGGGTGATTAATTGTTAATGATGGAGGAGCTGCATTGTTTGTCCACTGAATAAATAGAGCATATTTTCCAGCTGTTTCCTCCTCCAAGTCTCTCCCAGCTCCTTCCAACTTCCCCACATCATTCCCTTTTCCTAATCTCCCCATCTTTTCTGTGACTTTCTTCTGCTGTTTCAGCTCTGGTGGGCAATTTTCAGGGTCACAGAGGGCTTTCCAAGGGCAACCTGAATGTCCCAAATGTCCCCATACACCCCCTCCCCAAAATCATCTGTGTCAAAAAGTGATGGTTTTGCCTTTTTGCAACGATCACATTTAATTATTAGTTAAATATCGAGGTCAGCAGCCACTCCTATCCCTAAAGAAGCTCCATGCCTTTTAAGCAAGCAGAGCTGGAGGGCAAGGGCATTCAATGATCAAACCATCTGCAGAAGAATTGACCTCTCCATTTGTCCTTCAAAGCCAAAGTTGCCATATTTTCCCAGAACCCGTGACCCATATAGCAAGTTGGTGTCCTATTAGGGTGGCTGGCCCTAAGGTGCCCATGTTTGCTGCCACCTGTTTCAGAAACTGCCATGGTTTTGGCATCCTTATGGAAAACAATTCTGTTGTTCCATCAGGTCTTTCCAAAAGCAGGAATGCAGCATGATGGGACACACCAAAACCCGTTCTGAAAGTAGTGCACCAGTTAAGTGGACAGACCCCGAGGACACTCTGAATCAATATGTAATAACAGTGGTGCTGTATGAAGCTTCCATTCCATCAGAGCAGCTCTGTGACATTGATTTGTGCCAGAGAATAACTAGGAAGCTTTTCTCTCTGTAAATCCACTTCCTAACCTGGCAGACTTTTACAGCATGGAAGTGTCTGTGTGATATTAGTTCTAGTTTCTTCCATGTGTTCTGACAGGGATATGCATCTAGTCCTCTTTGCTGAGAGTACATGTCCTTTAGAAATGTTTTTGGGGTTTTTTTCTGGAAGAGCCTTACTTGAAAAAAAAGTTAATTTTAATTACAGTTTTATGATGTTCAGATATTGGACTCTTTTCTTAGCAAAGGTACATATGTTTTTTCTAGCATAAAAATGCATGTGTGTGCAGGGTTCTGGGAATCAGTGGAAATTGTGTTAGCTAGAACATGGGTTTTGTTCATATGTTGGGAAAGCCAGTGCTGCCATTGAATTTAACTCTAAATAAAAATAAGCTGGCTATTGTTTTTAACTCACAGGCCACCCAGTTGAGAAGTGTTCTCACTATATCAACAAGGACAACAGTGAGAAATCAAGTGTGTTGGAGTCAGGCTCATCTCACCATCAACCTGACACTGAGACTCTCTGTATAAAGGAATTCAGGATGGAATGAGCCACCATGGTTCCTGTGGAAACATGAGGTCTACAATTGTCTATTTCTATCCAGAGGGTTTTAAGGGAGCCCTGTGCCACTTACAGTGTAAAATACCCAGTATCAGCCTAGATAAATCCTGTGTTTGACCCCGAGGTCTCCAGACTCCCAGTCTTACCTCCCACTCACCTGGGCGCAGCGCACACCTTATATATACAGCACCAGTCCCTGCTCAGCCTGTCCTAATTAATAACAGCTTTATTATCTGATAGGGACCAACAGAATATAACCTGTGACACAGGAGGCTCCTGCCCTGAGGATGGTTCCCTGCAGACAGATGGCAAGCAGAAAATATGCCAGAAATGCTCTGCCTCAGAAGGTTCCCTTTCAGGCATTGCTGGCCGGTGTGGGCGCCAGCTACAGAGGAGTTCTTCAAGGCTAAGGCAGCATGGAAAACCTGCAAGGGAAAAACATGAAACCAAACAAGGGAAGAAGACCCAAGCAATTAGTATTCTCCAGTGAGGGTTTTATTTCAGCCCGTCGCTCTCCCTCTCTGCTTAGCACTGTCGATGTGCACCTCGTGGGAGAGCAGCTCTGCCCAGGGAGACGCAGCATCCACGCAGGCAGGAGAAAGGGTGGGAGACAGCGCGTACCCAGCCTGATTTCACAGACTGGGAGCAGATTTCAGCAGCTGACGTCATGACTGGTGTGAGGTTGGTGGGGACGGAGGTGGCAGAGGCAGTAATTAAACCCCTGGCATTCTGGCCGGAGGCACAGCCATGTCCTGCTTCATCTGAAGCAGGGTTGGTCTGACACAGCAGAAGCCTTTACGTAACCAGGCCAGATTTTCACTCTTGGAGCAACAGTTTCAGAAGAACTACAGAAACTACAGGCAGGATTTGTTGCTACTTACAAGCAGGGGGGTGAGAGCACTTCTCTCGCCTCCTGTCTCGCACCTCTCTGGGTGACAAGAATGTCAGGGAGTGAGAGCTGGTCCTGCAGCTGACTACCAGGCTTCAGTTTTTACTTCCATTTCCTCAGTGCTTTCTGTTGGGATAGCAGAGGTTTGCACTGGCATGTGAGACATTTTCCTATTGCTCTCTACAACCGCAGTCGCATTTCAGGAGCTTTTTGGCACGTTGCCCTGCTGGCAGCCCACAATCGCAGTAGCAGCTTCTCAGGCTGAAATGTTTTTGTTGCAATGCATTTAGCCCATCTCTATTATTGCACAAGCTTTTCTTTTCTCCCTCATCTGCTCTGGCCGTATCAGGAGGTATGAACCTTTTTCAGGGAATCTTTAATATTTTTCAGCATTTGGAGTGAATCTGAATAAACACTTGTTAGGTAAAAAAGCTCAGTTGGAAAGCCTTAGTGTGTTTCTTGGCTTGTTGTTCTGGCTGACACCATCTCTTGCAGACACAGTATTACAACAGCAGTAGTGCAGCAATACACTTAGGATGGCTTGATGCATGTGAACACAATTGTTTGAAGGGGGAAGAATCATACTGACATGCCTTCAACTCCTGATGGTCATTGCCTATCCCATGAACGTGCTCTCCTTGTAGACACACTCACCCAGTGGTTTGCTGAAAAACAGAGGCTTAAAACTGATAGGCATTTTCTAACAACATTTAAAGCTGTGGGATAATTAAAGTGAAATGCTTTAATTCATCGGTTCCCTTTTCAAGTAAAACCATTCAGCCAGAGAAAGAACAATAGATGACTCTCTGTGAGTTCATCAGCTGTAAATCCAGGGTGTAAAGTAAAACAAACACATAAAATTTCTGCCCTGTTTTTTTCCCCACCTGTTCTTTAGACGATTAATCTCTTTTGGAAAGCTTATTCATTCAAGACTTTAAAATCATGGGCTCCACGTGGGGAGCAAGGATGATATGCAGGCACAGGACACTGAGGTTTTGGTTTGAAGCAGGGTGGGAAATGTTGGAATTTTTGGTGAGGAATGAAGTGAGCCAGAGAGCGGCAGGCTGGGGGGCATGTGTGCTTTGGGGATTCCTGCCCAAGTTCAAAGCACTTACACAGACACTTACCTGTAATGATGTGTTTAAACACAGACCTGAATACATGCACAAAGCTAAAACTCTAAACCTGTCACCTGAACATGTGCCTGTGTGCTTTCCTGAGTCAAAGCCTGCACAGTGAGGTGGGTTTGGTGAGAGCATGGCTGGGATGCAGGCTCACAGTGACTGGCACGGCAGGGCAGAGCTGCAGTCTTTTGCAGGAACTCAGCTTCCACTGTCAGAGTCTGTAGAAGCCACAGCCTCCAATTAACATCTTTAATCTTGTTATCTCAAGCCTTTTATCTTCACATTTTCTTGTCTGTTTGTTTGTTTTCTTTAAATTTGTTTACATATACTGAACTGAAAGTTTTTCTGGAAATGCTGGTATGACTTTTAACTGCAAGAGTGATTCACAGAGAATAATTAATTCAAAGATCTTGGCATCTCTTTTCCTTGTAAAAAAAGGTGGTGGATATTCTGTGATTTTCTTGAAAGATTTTCCCTCTAAATGTGCATGTTTACACTCACACCCACACAGACTCACACACATTTGCAAATGCAGACACTTCCCTCTTCTTCTGGAGCTTTCAAGTTCTGGAGCAGCACATCTGACCTGTACAATTAACACTTTCTGCTATGTATCTCCTTTATTTATGTCTGAAAGCAAGACAGAGCTTTTGAGGTTGGTGGGGCTCATCCTATAGGTTTTTGTCCACACCTTAAACTTCTGAGCTTCCTGCACTGAGCAGGCTCATGCAAACAGCAAGGAAGATCTGTGCCCCATGTTAACTCCTGCAGGAGTGGGAATTTCAGGCTCCATCTGGGAGGCTGCTCCTTGGCCTGGGTCAAACCAGGCACTTTTCTAAGGAATTAAATAGCACTGATCATCTCCCGGTGCCCAGGATTGTTCCTCAGTGTTGTTTAATTTATTAAATATTGCTGTTGATATAAAGGTTATAGCTTAGTCTCATTTTACTATCTATTAGCAGCAAAAGGAGTGAGTTCTACCTAGGACTTTGTAAGCCCTCAGGAGTATTCTTAGGCAATAAATTAAGACTGGACTTTGCAAGTCTCGAAAACAAGCTCAAACAGAGCATAAGGGGTAGGATTTCCCCATTGGCACCATAAATGAAGTCTCTCATGAAACCTGGAGTGGCTCCTCACTGTAAACATCAGCCATACTTGAACTATTTGCTTATTAGAGCTCACAATTTCATTTGAAATTTAGGCAGCTAAAGAAAAAAACAAGTTGCTAAACACCTTTGAAGAGTAAGATCTCATTTTTTCCCTTGTTCTGAAAAAAGGTCATTTATGCAATGACAGAATTCCTGTAGCTTACTACTTGCCAATATTATTTCAGAAGTTAAAAGCTATGATGCTGCTTTTTAATCACTATCACAGCATGACAAAAATCCTACTTACTTTGCAGTGATGGTTATATTATTGCAATACTGACAGCTCCCTTGGGACCTGTGCAAGGTAACAAGAAGGCTGGAGGTGAGCTGGGTTCAGCCAAATAAAAAAGGAGCCAAATAAACAAGGAGCCCACAGTAGAATGCAAAGTCACTCTGTAATTATACTCCATTTTTTTTCTGCCTTGTCTATGAAGCAGAGTCACTGGAACAGGAGAGCTTTTAAAAATCAGGGAGGACCAAGATTATTCTAACTAACTATAACAACTCTCGGCTCTTTGAGGGCATTTATTCAAATGCCTCTAAGCCCTTGCTCTTTACAAAGAGAGATAAATGTAATTATCACAGTTCTAAAGTGAGGAAAGATGAGGCTTAATTAACTACTCGTGGATATACAGCAAATGAGTAGCAGAGATGGGAACAGAAACCAGTTTTCCTGACTTCTCTGGCACCTGAATCCCAGTGCCTCCTCTGTCAGGTACACACCACAGCGAGATAAGCAAGGCAAGATACCACTGGGTAAAGCTGAGACCACAGACAGTCCCAAGCCCAGCTGAAGTGTCTCTGGGTGCACCTATTGCCTGTGGTCTGGCATTTGGTGAGCACAGCCTGGCATGAGGGACCTGCACCTTGTATGTGTGAGAGAACACTTTGATTGTCATAATGTTGTCCTCCCAAAAACCCTAAAGTTTACCTGTGGGAAAGAGTTACCTACTGAGGCATCACCCACCTGGCTGCTCTCTGCTGCTCCACCACTCCAGCTGTGCTAACCAGGGACTCCTGGCTTTATCCATGTCAGTGTTTGGGATGCAGCCACAGTGGTACACACCCTACACCATCCACTGAGGCTTCTTGGTATCCAGCCTCTGTTGCTTTTGTTCCAATGGCAGGAATGTTCATGCAGGCTCAGACAGGACCTGTGGCCACTGAGCCATGCACTGGGAGACTCCTTGTTCCAGAGAACTGAGCCACATGCCTGGAAGAAGAGGCTGTACTAGGAGGTGCAGAGATGAGATAAGCCAGGCACTGATTCCTCAAAGCCAGCATTTAGCCTTTGTTTTCCCAACAGGCTGATGGCAGAGAAGGATAGCTTTAAGGTGTTCTGTTCTGAATAAACAGTGCCAAAGCAGAGGAAGGGATCTCTCTATTTCACCCCTCTTGCTGACTTTGGGGCAGGAATATTCAAACTGTTTTTCCTCAGTGCCTGCGTAGCCTGGATGCTGTGTCTTCCTTAGGCACCACCAGCTGTCATAGCAGCTCTGGAGTCAGGGTGCTCTCGGCATCTCCACAGGCTCTCTGGAGGTTCATCCACCTGCTTGTCTCAGGGTTTTCTTTTCCTATGGTTGTGATAGAAGTTGTCTCAGCAAATGAGGAGAATTCATTGCTACACAACTGAGATCACTTTCCTGTTTGGGTCAAAATGTAACCTAAAGCTTTCAGATTCCACTCGCTGTGGCTTCCTGAGCACACTGCTGTGTGTCTACAGCCATTTACCCAACTCCAGGAGGCAAATCAAGTTAAAATGCTCAGAACAAGTTTTTTTCTGGTTTTTACTCATGACTTACTGTGTTGCAGCAGTGAGGCTTTTAAGACAAGAAGGTATTTTTACTCCAGGCTGAAATAACAGGCATTAGCACAGCCAGCAGGTGTCTTGCTGCTCACAGCCTGGGCGATACCAGCTTTTGCTGAGAGTAGAAGTAGCTACAACTGTGCCAAGGGGTGACTTTGATGGCAGAGGGAAACCTGTGAATGGGAATCATAGCTTTTACTTCCAGCCACAATCAGAAGACCTATTTAGCATTTGCTCAGCTTCCTGCAGGACAATGATAATGGGATAAAGGACAATTTATAGTGGGATAAAAATAATTTTTATCCCACTAAAGCTTAAGGGCAAGCAAAGAAATATTTGAAAACTTGCTGTCTTCACTAGGTTGAGTTAAAGTGACCACTGGATGCTCCATTCAGGTGCATGCATGTACATATATATATCTTCTATTGAAGGTTCTCCAGTGTGACTTTATATTCAGGGCTTTCAGGTCAGATGGCACTTAAAAATACTTAAGTGCTTGAAGAGAGAAGTGGAGACTCTGACTCAGTGTTTGGGTGGCAGCCTGATCAATCACCCAGATACTTTCTTCCAAGGAGAAATTTCAAAACAGATATAATTGAAGGGCTCATTTGTGAAAAACAACCTGAAGACTGAAGGCAAGGAGGAGGGAGGGAGAGAGGAGCAGCAGCAGCCATCACTGAAGGTGCTGTGGGCAGAGATGCTGCTGCAGCTCTCCTGCATCCCCTTCTACTGAGCAGATGTCAACAGCTGTAAGAGGAGCCCAGGATGTAGCTTAGATTTTGCTGTCATTGCTGATTCCAGAAGCTATTCTGGAATGCCACCTGCTGGCATTTTCCCTGTTACCTACCCCAGAGATGAACTGTTGTGTGGTCACATCCCAAGCCTGGAAGCAAAGAGACAAAGTTGACCTTTTCAGTCCTTTTCAGTGAATGTCCTTCTTGTTTTCTGGGAGAGAGGCTGCCCTGAGGCCCTGTGAAAAGTCCAGTTATGTAAGGGGGAGACTTGTTATGTGGGACCGGGAAAGGGGATGCCGATGCCAAAAGAAGCGATGAGAATGGACGTGGGTGGAAGAAACAAGGAAAAAAGGAAAATTAGAGAAAAAAGTCTTCATGACTAGTGAGGGACAAATGAGGTCTTCCATCAAGCACCAGTTTAGATGGCCCTCAAAAAGGAGCATTTAAGTTCATGATTTTGCTTTTTCCATCAAAGTTTATATGACAGTGATTAAAAAAAACCCAACATCTTTTTAGTGTGTAGCTGAAACACTTTAAATTGGAAAGGAAGAGGAGGCACAGCTTCTGGCTTCTTTGCCTGTTGGCACCAACACCACAATCTGCAGTGCTGATGTTCATAATCCCTGACAGTCCTGACAGGCGGACCAAAGCAAAGAACAAAGGCCGTAGTGGTCAGTCACCCTCGTTCACACAGCAGCAGGGCTCTGCATGTGCTGCTGCATGCAATGGGAATAAACCTCCCAGCTGCCATCTCCTCATGGAGACACCATCCTGCTGCTCCTCCAGCTTCCTGGCTGGGACCTGCTGCAGCTTTGAGGTTCCAGTGGAAAACCCCCTACAAATTCCCAAAGCACCCAGAGAGTCCCAAGTGTTCTGAGCAGCCTCAGTGGGGACCCCCACCCAACCCTCTACCCAGCAGCTTTATTTGAACCAGCCCTGGGCTGTCTCCTAGGCGGGTTGGTCTCTGGTTTTGCTGTCAGGATGGGCCCCTGAGGGGATGTCCTGTAGCTTCTCTGCAGCCCCCTTCAATGACTGCACCCCCAGGTGACCCCTGGGCTTGGGCCACCCCTTTGCTGTGTCTGGAAGCTGCTACCAGCACCCAGCTCTGCGCAGGGACTGTGCTGTGCGTGAGAACACAGCCTGTGCTGGCTCTCCTTGTTCCCCTTCATGGGACAATGCTGGTCCCTGATAGATATAGATATAGATATAGATATAGATATAGATATAGATATTTTTATAGTCCTGTTCTCAGGATGGTGTCACAAATTTTCTTTTAGTAAGTGCTGTGAACTAAATGGTTTCTGTGAAAAGCACTGTGTTGAATGATGGTGAAATCCTGCTGTCTGTGACTGCCATGAATGAGCAGTTTTGAGCATTCAATCTCAAGCCTTATCCAAGACACAAAGATCCCCAGATAGTCTAGTTGGGAGACCTTGGCTTCTCACTCATCCTTCTGGAATGGTCTGAGCTTTTTTCCAAGCTTTTCTTTTAAGAGATCTTCTGGGCATAAATCTGATTCTCACTGGTGGCTGGGAGGGCACAAATGCAGCTGAACAGGAGTGTTCTGCTGCTGTGCATCCAATGGCCTGAGTAATCCATCCATACCTGCAGAGATCCTGCTGGCATCCCTGAAAAGCCTTCTGCTCATGGTCAGGTAGGGGAGGCTACTGGGACTTTGAGGGGTTTTGTTTGGTTTTACATACTTATTTCCTTATATGTTGTATGTAGAAGTTGATGTGGAAAAGATTTATCTGGCATGTGGAGCAGCCTTTGGAAGTGGAGCTTCTTCAGTATGGTGTACTTAGGGTGTCAGTACAGCATAATGATTTTTAATATTTGGAGTTTTATGAAGTGATCATTGTGCCTCTTCCCCCAGGAGAGCTGAAATTCTCTTCTTTCAGACACTTTGACTTTCTGTAGTATGGCATGTTGCAGAAAAAGGCTTTCACTTGTGCACCATATCACCCAGGGCTCTCCTTTTGGGTGAACACTGCCAAGTGACAGATGTGTTCCTGCAGAACACTCACATGCCCTGAGAGCACATCTCTGGCTCAGCAGCTTTCTCTGATTGGGAAAGTTCTCTTTTTGTGGGCAGTAAAACACGAGGAGATTTATGGCCTTCACTGATATAATGTGATCCAGCCATGCCAGTCCTTTCATCGTTATGAGTGATGGATCTTGTTGTTATTACTCTGATTTACCACTGTAACAGGTAGGTTTGATCTACACTTGCCACAAAAAATGAATAAGTTAGGAAGGATAACACTGGAGCTGTTGTGGTTCAAACCCACTCAAGAAAAAACACCCTGCATGTAAGGTCTGGATGGTTCTATGTTGGTGGAAAAAAGCCAGAAGAAAAACCCCAAACCTTTGCTGTTTGAGATTGCTCTTTTCAGTGTCTATCTCCTAATTTCTGGAAGAGAAATTCCTGAGTTCTGCTTCTCACATTGTTGGTGAGTTCTGTGTGGAAGTATCTGTGCTCAGAGCAAGTCTAAGCAATTGCCACCAGCCCTGATTCTCCTTTATTTGCAGCAGGTGAGTTTTTCCAAGTGGGTCTTAGGTCTGCTGGTGTTTTTGCACAGGAGCTTTGCAGGGCCAAGTGGCACACAGGCACATTATGTAGCCTATACATAACCTCTTTTGCAGTAATAACCAGTGGCTTAAAAAAAATCCACTTGGTGAGAATGATCCTGTGTTTATCTGTAGGACCTGACTTTGTCACTTCTACAAACTTTCAAACAAAATGAGTCATGATATGCCTCAACTTGTGTCTGAGCTCCTAAAGCTGATGAGAAAGCGGTGGGGACTGACTGGCCAGTCTTCTGTGTCTTGCATGGCCCACTTTAGGTGCCAGTGAGGAGCCTTGGTCTGTGAGTCTGCCAAAGCCCTGTGCTGATGGCACTTTCACACATTTGAAAGCTGTAATGCAGGAGAAAAGGCTGTCGTGCTATTATCCAGAGAGCTGATAGTTCAGCTGGCTTCCTGGGCATGACAGCAAGCTCACAGCGATGGCACCACTGAGGCTTTGTGGATTCTGACTGTAGGCACGCCTCAACAGAATAACCAGATCAAAACTGCTAACACCATAAGCTTTGCTTAAAAATTAATTAGTAGGAAGGAGGAAAAGGAGGAAGGGTGGACACTGCTTTGATGACTGAATTGCAAAAAGTAGCACCATAATAACTCTGAAGGGTGTTTGGGCTAGGACAACATAAGGTTTGGAAATAAGTGGAAAATATGTTAAGAGGCACCTCTCCAATGTGCACAGGGTCTGGACTCTTACTGGCTTTTTCTGACACTCATGGAACCTCAGTCCTCATCAATCTGCTGCTAATAATTTTTGAAAGAGGGGGCTGATCAAGCTTCTGACCTTTCTGGATGCTTCTGTTATTCTGAGGTTTAGATTCGATATTAGGAAACATTTCTTCACTGAAAGCATTGCCCAGCCCTGGCATAGCCTGCCCAGAGAAGTGGTGGAGTCACCATCCCTGGATGTATTTAAAAGATGTGTAGATGTAGCACTTGGAAACATGTTTAGTGCTGGCTTAACATTTCGACTCAATGATCTTAGAAGTCTTTTACAGCCTAAACAATTGTGATGTTCTGCATTGCCTCAGGAAAGGGTTCTAGTCCCTCCAAAGAACCAGCCAAAGGACAAGATAGGGCATATCTGGTCCAAAACACAGGTAGCCCAAATCACCAGCTGCGCTGGGAGTGCACTGGGTCCTCATCTGGATCTGCAGGAGCAGGCAGGCCTCCAGTGGTGGGTGGCAGGGCCTGGGAGATTTTGTGTCTTGAAAAAGGCTTCTGTGAGAAACTGCATTTCACCTTCTTGAGATATAAAGCCCTTGTGTTCAGCTGGCTTTCCACAGACACACCTGGTCTCCAGCATGAAGGAATAAAAACACTAACTGCATGACTCTGGGGAGGCTGCAAAGCGAGGAACTGGATATATTCGTGTGCATACACATCTTCAGTAACATATGCATTTACTGTAGGCAAAAATTACACCACTGTTTGCAGTTATGGCTTCCTTATTCTTCCTGCTAGAGCTCCCTTTTTTCCCTTCTGACTTCTCCAAAATTCCCACTTTGGCTGCAGTTTCCCCTTGTTGCTGCAATTTTCCATTGTTTCTTTCTTGCCTCAGGCTTGGTTTGTTTCTTCGAAGTTACAGTACAAGAGGTCTCCATGGTTTTGACTAAGTTTAGAAGGGAACTGATGTTTTGTCTTAAATTTCTGTCTGAAATAATTTTTTTTATTTTTTGAACACTTCCATGTTCTGAAAGGCAGCCTGGAAATTTGTCTGGAAGATGAACATGGAGTAAAGGCTGTGCTTTTTTACCTCCAAGAAGTAGCCAAATTATTCTGCTGAGTTATAGGTCTGAAAACACTTTTTCACATCCTTGTGGGAGAGGAGACATTGGCAGAAACCAGCCTTTGGAAGTGGTATTTCCTCTAAGGGAAAGGGAATGGGAACAATTGTATGGAATACTGAGAATGAGAAGATGAGCAGACGGAGAAGAAAGGATAAGGATGTGGGAAGGGGGTGAATGAAGTTTGTGTGGTAACATATAAACAAGAGAATCACTTAAAGGGACTGCTGCCTAAAATTTGCCACAACACACAGACATTTTCAACCTCTGCATTTCTGTATGGCCAGCCAGAAGCTGTGTAATTTGTTGCCAGAGTTGTTCCCTGCCCTGGTTCACCGGAAGTTAACAGCTTCCAAATTGTGCCAGGATCTCACGTGGGTGAGACATGCTTGATGTGGAGGTTTTGGAGCAGAATTACCAATACTGATGTGAATGGAAATGCCTGCCTGAAGACACCAGAAAAACAGCAGATGAAGGGTTAAAGGAGTGGCATGTATTAATTGCTGCAGAACCACACCATGTGTTTCATGCAAATAAATAATCAGAGGACAAAACTCAAACTGGAGCCTTAGAGATAAGGGGACCAGAGGATGACCCTCAGCAGAAAAACTGTGAAATGCCTAGATAAGAGTAACAAAAGACTCAGTTTTGCCTGAAACTCTTGAAGGGTGAGACACAGGATCATCATATCCACTGCTGAAAGGTATAAAAGGTGCATACAAAAATGAAGAAGAGCCCATCCCAGAGAGGCAGTGAAGTGGTGGTGTTGTACTGTGTGCTTCCTGCTGTACTTGGCTGATCCTGAGAGATTGGTGCATACAGTCCTGTGCATGTGAGTATATTGATGGGAGAATGGGAGTGGATAGGACCAACTTACTGCAATCTTTTTAATAAAAAATCATTTTCCCTAGCTCTAAGGTCTTGCAATGAGTTTTGTTCCACAAATTTCCCACAGTAATGATACTAAATGCTCTAGTTCTGCTAATAGTTCATGTAGGAGGTGATAGAGATCCATACACATTTAATACAAACTCTAGTTGCCTTTAAAAAATACCTAGATAATTAGATTGCAAAGTTGCTATGTTAAAGGAGTATTCCTACTAAAGTGAGGCACTCAGCTGCTGTGAATGGAAGTCATCTGTTTAATCTTCATGCTGCCATCCAAATGTTTCTCATTTTCTAAATGCTCAGCTTGAGAGGTGCATTGAATGCTGCCTATTATAGGTGACACTACTGCTCTGAGGCATATGAAGTGCCACAAAAAAAGCACCATAAAGAAAATCAGGCCACCCAAGTTACCTCTCAAGCAGGCTTTCTGCATGAGAGGTTCTGGCTGACCTGGATGCTGCAGCTATAAATGAAGGCAGCTCTCTCTCTGCTCCCACAGAAGTGAGAAAAACTTGTGCTCTGACCACGGTCCAGGTGCCTTTCCTCCCTTCCTGTCTGTGTCTGTTCCTGGCCATGCTGGTGGCCATGAGAGCTCTGCAAAACAGCCCCCTGTACCCAGTGAGGGCTCAGAGACAGTGCAAGGGGCTGGCTTTTGCTTTCCTCATGAAATTGTGGGGAGAGAAACAATTAAATGCTTTCGGAGCATTCCCAGGTGACAGGGATGAGGTGTCCAGGAGAATAATATGTGTGTGTTCTTAAAATCAATAAGGATAGAGAAGTGACACTGAGCAAACTGGGTGCTGAATGAATGCTCTTGGTTTTGTCGTTCCTTCAGCGGTGGAAGAGGACATGGGAGTCTCCTGTGAGCAGCAGCAATGCCATGGGATTTAATAAAATAACCTTTATGCAATTAAGAGGTTTATAAATTGAAGATTTCCATACAGATGTGTCTTTGTTCAATGCTGCTCAGCTCTGCTGTTCTCATCTCTTCCCAGCCATCCCGTTTGAAGGGGTGGTTGTGCAGCTGAGTTCCTGGCTCCTTGTGCCCTCCTGCTGCCGTGCTCCTGGGCTGATGCTGTGGATGCTGTCTGCAGACACTGGACACTGCTGCAGGCAGACTCTTGGGCTGTCTTTGAAGAAGGCAAACTCACCAATCTTTAACCAGTAAGTAAGAACATCTGGGGATAATATTTTTTATTACTTCTTAGAAGTTCAGTTTAGAGAAAAAAGTGCATTGTCTTTTACCCTCTTTCTCTCACAAGAGTTGGCAGGGCTTAGTTTGAGTTACATAAATGTTTGCAATGATGTCCTTAGTCTAGAGTTCAAAGAAAAGATTTGGAGATGAGTCAATGATTTTTAACATGGCAGCTTAAAGTCAAGTTGAAAATATGAGGGTAGTGAGTTCCTTACTCTTCTTGCTCCCTCAGACGTAGGGATATTTCCCTGCTGCCAAAGGGTGGATCTGTTCTGCTCTCCAACAATAAAAAGCAGATGATTTTCCTTCTTAAAATACCCAAAGGGGATTGCTAACACAGATCCTCTTCTCTGTGTGCCCATCCTCATGTGCAGAGCCAAATCCCATCCCTTCTAGCAGCAAGGAAAAGCAAATCCCTGGCATTGAGGGCACCCAGATTAACCCACTGCAGGATTAGGATGCTTGAGCTGTTGTTAGAAGATTAGTATATTTGGTTGTCAACACTTGCTGAACTTGGCCTGAAAATGATTTCCAAAGAGGTCACTGACTCATGGGTGCCAGTTTGCCCAGCACATTGGGAAAGCCCTGCAGTTAGAGCAAGCGGCTGCAAGGATTAAACTGGAGTACTGAGTGTGCAGAATAACTTTAGGATTTAAACCTGTCATTGCTGGTGGTGGGGACAGAAGGCTCTGGCAGGCTGATCATAATATCTGAGCTCCTGCCTTGCTGGGGAGCTGTTTCTGGGGCTTTGCTTTCTGGAGTTTGCTGCTGATGGCAGTGTGTGCCGTTAGGTGGGTGAGCTGCCCACAGATGAACTTTTCTCAGCTCCTGCACAGTGCAAAATGAGTTTATTTTGAGGACAGAGCCTCCACAGGGGCATCTCTAGGTAGAAAGCAATTGGCTTCCACTTTCTGTTCTGGGACTCAAACTGTCTGTGCTCATAATGTTTTATTTCAGCTACTAGCAGGAGGATTCATGTTGAGGGTTTTCTTAAAAATATAGCATCTTCCTCTTGTCAGCAGGGCACTAATACCAGCACAAAGTCTGCTCATGCTAGCTCATCACCTTGTAAATGCTCACATGGCTTACAGTGCATGGGGGAGTGACAGTGGAGCCCTGGTCCCAGGGCAAGCAGTCCTGCTCTGCTGGGTGTGCTGGAGTCTGAGCTGCTGCTGGAGCACCTCTTGGGGCTGCAGAGTGTGCATGGGAGGGATGGGCATGGTAGATCTCTCCTTCTTGAAAAGCAGCTTCTTTTCATATTTATTTTCTTCTTCTCTTAAAACAAATGAGGGCTGTAAAACGTCTAAAGGCAGACCCTTTAAAGATTTTTGGTTATACAGGAAGAGCCTGGATTTTCCTCTGCTTATCAGTGGAAAACTGCCCTGATGGTAAAATAACTGTTAGTTGGAAACTGTTTTACTCTACCATGAGCCAGATGAATACAAACTTATATTTGATTCAAAGCAACTTATCTTGAAATGTACCAACCACTGCCTGTGTCATGGAATTGGTTCCAGTGATTCCATTCAGTGGCATTATCTGGATTTCAAGACACATCCTCTTGTAAATATGGATTTTATCATGCTTCTTTTTGTGCATCCAAACATTAGCAGCCATTTCTTGTTTGAAATTGATGTAACTGCATTTGCCACTCCTGTGACAATATAATTTTATTTCCTCAACAGGCCAGCAAAGATATTCAAACCCATGTGGAAGAAATAAGCCTGAAAGTTCTCTCAGAGAAGATACGCTATAGAAAGGTAGGGCCTTTCCATAAAAACTTCCTTTGAGTTTAACTCTGGTATCTTAAAGCTATAGCTGTCCTGAGCATTCCCACTTTTGGGAATGCTGTGCAGCCTAGTGAAGCAAGAGACATTCAATTTTAATAACTTTCTAAGCACTAAGTACATTGCTCTGTATTTTACAGATGTACCTGAGGGGATTTTTGTAGAGCTGCATGATAAAATAATTTTGAATATTTTATCCAAGGCTTGTGTTGTGATTTATTCTGAAAAAAACCCAAAACCTTCTGAAACCCAGAATGTGGGCTTTAAGTTTGTGCCTGGGTTACAGAGTGTGGCCAGAGGACAAGGCCACCACTGTGGTGGCATTGCTTCCACTGGTCTCACTGCAACAAGAGATGCATTCTGGAATAACCAGCAAGAACATGGGGCACCAAGGTGTGTGTGGGGGGCACGTGGGTGAATTTTGGTTCTTACACTTGTCCAGTGTTTCCTGCATGCAGAACTTTCCCTAGATTTATGTCAGCATGGACCTGGCTGACCATCTGTACCTAACAGGCACATGTTTGATAAAGTGGCCTGTGTTCAGTAAGGAATTTTAGGCCATCCATTTGTTGGATGAAAATGTAATGTCTGACATTGTGCTGAGGTCATTTGGACTATCTGATGATAAAGACATATATATGCCTATACACACTAGATGTGTATAGAGGGCCATAAATAAGACATGCTCCAGTGTAGAAAAAGATTTTGACCTGCTGGAGGGAAAGGCCATGCAGTGTTTGTAATGGTTCTGCTTGTACTTCAGCCCATGCTTGCTGCAACAAGTGCTTCTAACCTTGTGACTTGAAGGCAGTTTCTAGGACATGGGCAGAGTCACTGTGTACATATCTGGGGGGTTCACAAAGTGAAAAAAGGAGAGAAAAATGCCAATGCCACCATGCTGTGAGCTCAGGCCTCTGTTTTCTTCAAGGAACATGCTATGCAGAAGCAGCTCTTGTTTTTAATCCGTGTATAGGGCACAACATGTTGTCTGGCTAATAAGAAATAATCATACTTAAACCACTGGTTTCCACATCAGAATACCTCCAAAGGGTGGACCTCAGAATGCCTCCAAAGGGTGGACCTCCCACCTACACAGACAAACAGGCAGTAACAGTGCTGGCTGGCTGCCCTGCACTTCCCACAGCTGGCAAACCCAAGTTCACATGGGCTTTCCACCCCATCTCAATGGTCAAGGAAGCCCCAGCTGGGTTAATTCCCAGCCCCATGATGTTGTTTCCAAAGGGTGAAGATAGTTGCTAGTTAATTCATTGCCTTTATGTTTGACATGGGCAGCTGCCAGCCAAACTGTCTGCTTGGTAAGCACTGTGGCTGCACAAGGTAAATAACTTTTGATGCTGAAGAATATTTTAATGTGGCTATAAAAGTTTAAATTTGAGAGGAAACAAGCAGAAATATAAAATGAAAGGAGTGGCTGTGGTGAGATTGTGGTTCTGTAGCAGACAGAGGTGCAGGCGGAGACTGATCAGCTTGCATGGGTTGCACTGCTTCTGTGGGGTGGGCTTGCACTGCAGGGCAGGAACCTTTTGTATATCAAAGAACAAAAATTTACTCGTGACCCAATCTCCACCTGGGGCTGTAGGAAGATCTGAAGGTGTTCACAGGATCCAGACTATGGATCTGTGTTTTTTATGGTCAGACTGGATCTTAGAGTTCTTTTCCAACCTAAACTTTTCTGTGGTTCTGTCTATTATATCTGTGTGTTCATCTCTGGAAATGTTTAAGCCAGGCTGGACAGGGCTTTGAGTAACCTGGTCGAGTGGGGAGTGTCCCCGCCCATGGCAGGGGGGTTGTTGGAGCCCCGTGATCTCTCAGCTCCCTTCCAATTCAAACCATTTTTATCTCCATCTTGCCCAAACCCCAAATCCAGTCTGTTTCTCCAGCACCCCCTGCCAGCATTTCCTACTCCGGAGCACTAAGATTTTGAGGTGCAGTATTTCACATTAAGTGCTCAGTTTCCCTCCCCCTGGCAGGGATGAGGAAGGACAAAGCAGGCAGGAGCCCAGAGCATGCACTCACTAGCTACTGTCTGCCAACAAGTTGGGAAAGTGCAATGTTATACGAAATGTCTGGCTGTTATAAAAGGCTTCGGTTAAGTAATCACATTTCTCTTGCATAAGTGCTTGTTTTTGGGAGGCTTTAGCCAATTGGAGGCTGCAGCAGCACACAGACAGAAAGTGTGTCTAACTTCTGTGAGTTTTTATTTTTCTTTTAATAATAATAAGTGATTATTAATCTGCTGAGAGTTGTATGAAATCTCTTTAGATAGGGTTCAGAGGCGGAGACTCCCCAGCGCCGCTTGTAGCTGAACCACAGCTGTAAAACGCTGTCATAAAGCCTGTGTGGATTCCTGTGAGTAATATTTCTGATTCTTTTAATGGGTGTTTGTGACTGGAGACTGCAGGCAGGAAATGTTGCAGACATTTATTGCAAACAGTAAGTTAGAGGGAGGCAGGAGGTGAGAGGCACCAGTGAAACCATTGACCTGTTTAATAAGGCTTTCCTCCTAGACTTCTGTAAGCAAACACGGGTTTCTCTGAAGCTGTGCAATCAAGGTTCTTCAAAATATGCTAATGAAAAAGAAATGTGATGCTGAACTATGGGAGGTCAGAGTTTTAGCCAGGCAGGGAGGTCACAGGACGAGCTAGTCCCGTGTACTGGAGCAGGAAAATGTCCTGTTCTTATATTCTTTCCTTGATCATGGACAAGTGTACAGGGATATTTTTCTTCTACGTTTTCATGGCTTTCAGAAATCTGCATGTCAGTTATTTCCTGAGCCAGAAATGATATATCTAATAGTACAATACGATAGTACAGCACAATAGTACAATGGTGGATTTTTCTTTTCAAAATTTGCTAATCCAGTGTATCTGTTGAAGACAGCATGTTGTTCTGCAATTTGATTGACATCAATCTAATTGGGATTTCATATATTGCATTCTTCCACAGAAGATTTTAATTTTTATACTTTAAAAGGGTGTTTTTTCTGTTAAGATAGAACTGAAAAGGGAAAAAACTTGTGTAGATTCACAGAAAACAGAACCTCCCTTCCCACTTCCTTGTGACGTGTCTGGATGCAGCCCGTTCTGTGAACAAAGCCTGGAACTATAAAACAATTCACTGAAGTGGGAACTGGAATTTATTGTTCAAGTCTGAGTAATGTGAAACAACTCAGTTGTTACTCCTGCCAACCCTGGAAAGCATTGAAGTGCCACTGTAGAGAGAAAGCAGCTCAAGTGCTGAGCTGTGAGGGGAAATAAAGCTGTTGCCTATAGTTGGGTGTGTATGTGCTTACTCTTAGAGGTGGCACTAAACTTTTCTGGCATAGAATAAATGCTGGACTAATGGAAATCTCTTGGGAAAGCTCAAGTCACTCCTTACTAACTTTGAAAAATTGTAGAATGTGAATTTTATAGTCTATAAACTTCTTGAGACGTCCTAAAGCAGTTAAAGCTTATTTGCAGCCAGTAGATGAGGAGGTAATAGCACCATGAAAGGAAGTTAATTTGTCAGAGTTAGAGGATTAGAGAGGTAAATGTGAGAAGTTATGTTGAACTAAAAGGCACTTGGCTGCTAAGTGAAGACTTCAACATTTTCATATTTGCTTCCTAGAGTGGGCAAAATTGATAAGCCTGTTTGCTTCAGTAAAACAGTGATGTCAGATAAGCTAATTTTGTGGGCTAATTATTTAGGCCTTTGTGAAAACCTTCAGCAAACCCAAGTTATGGCTCTTGCAACGGAGGGTGGCAGAGCAGGTGGCTCTCCCAAAGCTTCCCATTTCCATTCTGCAACCTCACAAGATCTCGTCAAAGTGAGATGCTCCTAGCCCATGCAAAGGCCTTTTTAGTTCTAATGAAAACTCCACAAATAAAAGCTGGCAGTTAAAATTTGTGAATTTACAACATTATTTCTAAAACAGTCTCTGGGATGTGGAACAAATCCAGGCTTCCTTTAGGATAAGCCAACAACATCTCTAATGTGTTTCAGAGTAAGATGGATGCTCTACACAAGTTGAAGATTTTGGTGATGTTTCTGTCGCTGGCTACTTTCATGGTCATGGTGATAATGAATGCTGGAAATGCCACTGGGACTTTCAAAGGTAATGAAAGCAAATTTTCTTCATTCAGAGGTGGGTTTCATGCTTTATATCATGCAATGATACAAGGTGGCTTAGATGGGATAGATGTGTTTGCTGCCTCATCAACTCTCCAAATGCACCTTGTTCTGTGAAAGCTGGAAGTAGCTGGGGCATCCTCCAGGTTTACAGCCAAACCAGTCCCTTGGAATCCAGATAATGTCCCTGATGAACCTGGATCTAATGGTGGTTGAAAGACAGTCTTTGCACACCTTGTATCCCTGGTGGAAGATGTTCAGGGTGCTGCTGTGGGTTTGTAGATGACAGTGGTGCTGCATTTGAGCACTATCTGGCTGAATCTGCCAGGAAATGCCATCATGCCATCCTCTGGATTACACAGACAGCTGCTTTTTCTGGTTCTGTCTAAGAGGGCAGGTGCAGGGTGTTCACAATAAGGGGCAGTGATCCCATAATGGATGTCTAAACCAACTGCAGCATGTGGCTGGTTTGCACCAAGGGCATGCTCTCATCATCCTTGAACCCACTGAGGCAGGGAGGAATATTGAAGGTTAAGGAAAATCAGCAGTCTTTCCCCATCCTCTGGATGCAATAACACTCTTGCCTGCAATAACATTCCACAGGTGTGTTCAGGACAACCCCTGGAAACATCTCTGCCAAGTACAGCACTGATTTCACACCAGCTGGCTGGACTTTCCTCATCTGGAACGTCATCTACGCCTGGCAGCTCGCCTGGCTCCTCTATGCCCTGTCAGGGATCTGTCGAAGGTATTTTCCCTATTTACTCTTTATGGCATAAATGAGCAGGGACAGTGACTCTTCCCTTTTGGAGTAGCTTAGTCTCTTACCTTTCTTTCAGGGGTTTCTAGCAAGAGCAAACCCACTGCCATCTATCTTGACTTGGCATGTTGAAGCTCTGTGGCTGCAGCATCTCTTATGTCCAGCATCCAAGGCTGGGAAGCAGTTTGCAGGTGTACATGAACTCCTCTAAAGACTGGACAGGCATCAAAGTGTGTTAACTCCTCTATGAGGCTTCATTTCCAGTGATTCAGGGAATCTGACAGATTTACCCAGTACCTGCACTTACCCACTGCTAGAGGCTGAGAATCCAGAGGGCAAAATTAATGGATTACAGAGCTAATGCTTTGAGTTTACTTTCTGTTAAAGATCGAGCAACCAGCACTGGGAGTCTCCTGGTTTGTTGAACTGGACTGCAAACTTTTCCTGGGGTAATGAGATCAATAACTGCCTGACAGGGAAAGCCACAGGTATTTCTGCATTGTATCAGAGAAGGACACAGAGGAGAAATAGTCTGATTTAAGCCAAAATGTTTAATTCCAATATAAAGTCCCTCCTAATATAAGGAAAATGAGGCCAGAAAGGTTTGTTTGGTCAATGCAGGCATTGTTTTCCTCTCTCCATACCCACTTTTCCCTGGCAGGAATGAACTTGGATATGTCTTCATAAAGCCAGACTTGCTGCCAACACCTTTTTATGTGGCATGGTGTCTGAATAATTGCCTCAACGTTGGATGGCTCTTTCTGTGGGACCGCGAGTAAGCTGTCTTTTGTTACAAATACTTTTTAACACTCTTGATGGGATCACCCCAGTACTGGTTTTTTCCTCTATGTTTTTTTAACTTCGTGTGTGAACACGTAATCATGCCTGCAAAACTCCATGCCAGGCTTTGCCAAAATGTAGCCTTCATAAAAGTTTGGGGGGCTTGCATTATGTTGTCATCTTGCCCATGAAACAGATTGGTCATTGAAGTCTAAGATCTCCTCAAAGCTGCTGTTCTACATTTTTACCTGCACAGGTAAGACAGGAGCCACGTCTCTCTTTATTAATGCAGTTAAGCTCCTTGCCTTGGATGGTTTCCATAATGATGGTCACATTAAGGGCTTATGAGAGCACCCTGTCAAGAGGTGAAGAAATCACTTGGAGTCAGGAAAACAACTTCATGATTAACAGAGTAAAAGAGCAACAGCAATACATCAAAATGAGGGCTATGTGTAGTGATTACCTTTATTAAAGGCTGATCGACTTAGAGCCAGTAAAGGCCAAACACTAAAGCTACAAATTAGGGCATTGTGACACCAGTGAGAAAAATGTGATGTCTATTGTGTGTGTTCATGTTCTTTGTCCTAGATACCTCCTTCCAGCCCTGGTGTTCCTGGCAGTCCTCTCTTTTACCACGTGTGCCTCCCTTTATGTTTCCCACCGAGCCTTGAGCATCCATTCCTCGTGGTTTGTGAAGGCTCACAAGGCTGAGCTCTGGCTCATCCGCATTCTGGTACGTGGCTTTTGAGAAGCTGTCCTGTGGGTAAATGGGAAATAAAAACAACATCTGTGCAGTGCTGGAGGTATCAAGAGTGCAAGATCCAGTGGCAGAACATAACTAAGGAAAGATTTCTGCCCTGCACAGAAAAGTTCTTAGCAAACCTTCTGAAAAGGCATCTACATCTCTTGGCACAAACTGGGAGTGGGCTCTGTTCTTGGCACCGCCTGAGACACCAGTGTGACACATAGCTGGGCTGGATCTCTGTAGCCCCTCGGGACTCCAAGGCTTCACCTTTTCTCTGTGTTAAGGGACTTTTCCTGCAGCTAGGTCCAGGAGTCTGGCTTAACTGCACTGGGGCCTAGGGGTCACCAAAGACAAACAGGGTGTGTCACTCCTGTCCCTTGCTGTGCTGCGTGGCAGGTGCAGAACGGGCTGGCCCTGTACCTGACGTGGACCAGCATCGCCACGCTGCTGAACTTCGCCGTTGTGCTCATCTACAAGTGGAACGTGCCCAATGAGAAAGCAACCACTGCTTCCCTGAGCATCCTGGCTCTCAGCCTGGTGATATGGTAAGCAACCCCACGGGTCCCCACCGAGCCTCAGAAACCCCCTCCACCTCCCACCAGTGGTGACCAGCTGTTCCAATTCACTCATCACTTGTCCCTCTCCCAACACCGAGTATAAAGGCCTCTGTTATAATTCATGGCAGACGAACTGGGAGTCTGGGCAGAGCTTTTATCCCTTGATCTCAGCAGTGCCAATAAGTATTGTGGGCCAGGAATGTGTTTTTGTGACTTGCATGAGCCCAGCCTGCCTTAGGTTTACATCTGAAGGTGTGAAACAGAAACCATATGAAACATGGCTTTATTTTTCCCTAAAGTTACTTTAAATAAATTATTCATGAACTTTTTGAATATTAGTAAATGAAAAATTTTGGACTCTTGTCCCAGCCAGCCCACAAAACCCCTCATTCTCTGTCTAATTCTTTTCCTAGGGAATGGAAAACAAAATACAGAGAAAATTCTTATTCTGGTTACTCTTTTTCTTCACAGGTTTTATCTAGAAAACTACTTTCTTGACGAGTATGTCCGCTATAACCTCACAGTGTACCCAGTGGTGATAGCAGCTCTGACTGGCAGCGCGTGCAGGAGCGGCTCGTTCTCATCCACACTGACCAACGACGTTTTTATAGGTGAATCTTCCCAACTCCTGCAAAAGAGGGCCTGTAAACACTTCACATCTTCCTCTGTATTGAGGGCAGAGACTTGCCACTTGAAAAGCATTATTTGTTCAAAGCAGAACTAGGGACATAATTGAAGGTATTTGTTTTGCTAAGGAAAGAGCAGAGCAGAAATCATTGCCCATGAGCCTCGGGGCTGAACCCAAAGCTTGTGTTGTCTCAAGTTCACTTCCCAGTGCAATATGTTTGTCCTGCAGTGCTCCATCACCCACTTGGCTGCTCCAGCAGCTCCATCTGACACAGGAAAGGAAAAGCAGGGCTGGGATGAGGGCTGTGGACTTCCATTTGCCCTGTATTTTTGGGCATATTGGAGCAATGCATGAGCTTCTAACCCACAGAGGGCTTCACATGCTCCGCTCCTATGCAGAGCCCAGGCTAGCCTTAACAAGTTTTCCTGGGATTATCTGGTTGCTGCCAGCCACTGTAGCAGAGTTGAGTGTAGTCATCCGTAGTAAATGGGCTTAAGCTGTCCAAATTCTGTACAATCACAGTCTGGCAGAAGCTGTACCATTATGAGCAGTTTTGTGCTGGCATGAAAGGCACTGAGCTGTGTGAACTCTGAATCCTGCTGAAATTGTTTGAGATGCCTATTCCCACCACGGGGTCAGCAGAAGGGAGCATGTTCCCACCCTTCAGCCTTCCCACTGCCACATACCAGTGGCCAAAGCTAAATGCTGGACTGGAACCACCATTGGAGCTGCTCCAGAACAGTTCCCTTGGCTCTAAGTGCAGCTGGAGCCCAGCCATGTCTGAAAGCACCCAGCAGGACTTGGCAAATCTTGTCTGCCACAGCCATGGGAGCACTGGAGGTTGGAGGTCTCCTGATGGTTGTGGCCACCAGGGATGTGGAGGTGTGCATGGTCTCTGGCAGGCAGCTCTGCTCCTGCAGTAGGTATTTCTTACCAGCAAAACTTGATTCTTAGTGGTTCAGCTGGTTTGGCTGGTAGGACGAGAATGTGCTTTTCCCAAACTAGTACATGTTTCTTTATATAGTTCAACTATTCTTGGAATATTTTGTTAATGTAATGTATTTTAACTCCTGTGTCCAGGAAGCCTCCCCCTTTTTAGACATTCCTTGACCTGGAAGCATTGGGCAAGTTTCACTGCATAGCAGTAAAACTCTGAGAGATACAACTCTGGGGGTAATAGATCCTGTACAGGCGATTGTGGTTTTTATTCTCTTTCCCTGAATACCCCTGTTCTGGGAGCTGAAGTATGACAAGAGGCACTGTCGTTTTTTATGCCCTAATATGCCTCTGTGTTTTTTCCCCAGTTGTTCTGCTGGCACTGACATGTTTGATCTTTGCTGTTCGGCTGGGATTAGTTGTATGGAGACACTGGAAGAGACCACTGGAAGCATCAGAATCCCGAGGTCCATCAGGCACAGTGGCCTGAGACCTCTGGCACTTTGTGGCTGATACTTGAAAGGGAGAAAAAAGAATTGGGCATGTGCTGGTCCTTCCCTCCTGTGTCCACTTGTGCACTTCTCTCCTATTCCCCATTCCAAATGGGGATGGATGTCTTGCATCTGCAAATGTGTCCTGCTCCCACATTCCCTCGGATCAGCTACTCACAACCCTGTCTTGAATTCCTTTGATTTTACCCTGGAAAAGTTCAGGAAAAGGTCCTGAGCAGCCCTGTGCACCTTTGTGAAGCCTGGGCTGTGGCTCTCTTCTCCTGCCAACAGGCACCCAGCAGGCTTGCACACACAGTTGTTCTTGTTTTTCCCTTGGTATCTCCCTTTCTTTGAAGTGCAGATCCAAGTGAACTGTCCCTGGGGTTCCAGGGGAGCAGTGGGATGTCTGTCATTCCTTTGGCCATTGGTGCCGAGCGTCCTCATGCCCTGGTGCTGTCAGCAGATCTCCTGCAGGCAGCCACTGCTCCTTTCCTGCTTCTCTTCAGCATGACAGGAACAGATACTACAGTTTGATATCTGCCTTTGCAGTGCCAGCTCTGCTGTTTGATATTCAGGGGGGCAGGGGGAGTGACTGGAGATTTCTGACACAAATGTGTTGCCTTTCCCTGAGCTGTGCACAGCTTGGGCTGGCTGGATGTCTCTCACTGGGGAGGGTTTGTGGCCTCTCTGGAAGGAGGTTAGATGTACAGATGAGCTGGTACCTGATCTGGGGTGAAGCCTGATGCTTCAAAGGAAACCTGTTTTTTAAAAAAAAGAAAAATTGAACCGGTAGAGCAAGTTCATCCTGGATCAGTGCCTTCTCATGTGGCTTCACCACTTCTGAGTTGGGATTAGGAAGCCTAAAACTGGATTGACTGAATTTTTGGACCACTGCCTTTCCTTCCTGTGCCTAATCAAGAGCTGGTGGTGCCTCACAGGTGTCTGGAAAGTCTTTGCACCAGGAAGGTGCTGTCAGTGCATCCTGCAGTATTATTAACAAAGCTAAATTCTAAAATAACAGGAGCTGTTGTTTACATTTAGCAAAAACCAAAAGCATGGTAATGCAATTCTTCTCCTCATTCTGGTGTGGTTTTTTAAATTTTCCAATAAATCAGCTAATTCTACCACTCTGACACTAACTCCGTAAATCATCTAAAGCAACTGTCCTGGCTCCCACCTCACCTATGCCCAGGGTTCCAGAGTGACTCTGGTCCCTTGCTGGCATCTCATGGATATAGCTGCTTCCACTGATGATCAGCCTTGGAGGTGAAGAGTTGGAGGATGTAGATTGCTAGGTATTATTTAAACTCCTTTGACCAGCATGCTGCTCATTAAGTTTCTATTTTATTGGCTCTGCCTCCCAAGAGCCCAGCTAATAAATTCCCAGCAGCCTCTCCATAAGCTGCCTTCTTTAATACAGGGGCATTAAATCCACTGGCATGGGGATTAAGGGGTCCAGGCAAGGTGAGGAGCTGCTGTGAGGCTGTGCAGCAGTCAATGCATGGGAGGGTTTTGCATCCTCCCAGCAAGAGCACTGCAAGCAGCTCCTGGACAGGGGCAGCTGCACTGCTTTTCCACAGGACATTGAAAAATGCCTTCAGGACTTTTCTTGGTGTCTGTACCTCATTTCTGTGCTGGCCACATGATCAGAAGCTGTATCAAAGAATGCAATTAATTATCTGGGGAGAGTTGACAGGGCTTTTGCAAAGGGAAATCCTGTCTCAAAAACCTGAAGGGCACCAAAAGCACAGGCAGGGGTGAACTGTCCCATATTGCCACTGGCCTCTACACAGGCACAAAAACTGCCAAGAAAATCCAAGTCCTCCCACTGGAGATGAAAGCTGGGAAGCAGAGTGGGTGTTTCTCAAGGAAGGGAGTTTGCTGGAGCCATGTGTCATGGGCTGGATGAGGTGGTCACTAAAAATGATGGGATTGCTTCAGGATGGAGAGTTGTTTAGGATGGTAAAGGAGAAAGTAGACTGGGGAATTGCAAAAAGCTGTTAGGGAACTGAGAGAGGACAGAAGTCATTGCAGGGGTGTCCCAAATGATGCTGTGCTTCACCTTGCAAGTGACACCCTCTTACCTGGCCCCTGCCACCTGGGCACAGGGTTTGGGGTATTGGCAGCCATGCTCACCCAGACATTTCCACATTTCTGGCAGCAGCAGAGGTAAATCATGTATCAGGAATGGCAGGCAAGGAGAAAAACTTACAACACCCTCCTGCCTCTCTAAAGCTACTGTGCACCCACATCCTGAGGGCTTTGTGCAGCCCTGGTCCTTGCACTCCCAGGAGATTATGATGGGTTTGGGAAGAGCAATGGCATCAGGGAGTGAGATGCCTCCCTGCCCATCCATGCTCCCCAGAGCTGAGGAGCAGCTCAGGAATGTGAGCCCCTTCCCCAAGGGTACCTTGATGTGGTGGCACAGGCTGGGTGCTGCTCTTCCCCCTGCTCTCACTACTCCAAAACCAGCTGTGAGGAGAGACTCAAAGGCCCTTTGCTGATGAGGTGCTGCAGCAGCACCCATTTAATCTTTGCGAGAAAGCCCCTGATGACTGCCCTGCAATGATAATGCTGAGCTACCCCAACCCTCATTTGGCCACCCACAAATAATTTCCTGGTCTCCAAAACCCCCTCCAAGCCCAATTTTCTCATAGCTGGGGCAGACAGAGGTTCCCACAGCTGTCCCAGCACACAAAGCTCCAGCCAGCTTTGGGAAAAATGGCTTTTTCTGCATCTGCAGCAGGAACAGGATCCTAAAAATAAACCACCTGCCCCTTTCTCTTTCAGTGGGCAGGGGGGAAAGCAGATAAAAAATAAGTGTGACCCTTCTTCTTCCAGACCTGGGGATAAAGATAGCTTCAAGACTATTTTTAAAGGCTTTTTGTTTTTCCTGAAATGCCTTATTTTAACTTGTCTTTCCAAAACCACCAGTACATGATTTTGCCCGCAAAAGATTTTTCTTTCGGCAGAGCTGCATTTCAGAAAGCTGGAAGCCTGCCAACCTTTTAGCAAAAAATAATCATTCCATCCTTTGTTTCCGTGAGGGATTATGGGATTCGGGTAAATTTTAGAGGATTTAAAATTTCTTGGAAAGCTGGTGGCCTTAAGAAGGCAAGGCCTGAAAAATTAGTTTAATTTGTGAAAAGGTGGTTCTGAAAAGGTTCAAGTGCCTTGTAGCCCAGCCTGGGATGTGACCCAAGTCCCCTAGATCCATGGGGCTGGAAGATGGAGGGGGCTGGCAAAGCCAGGCATGATGAGGTTCCCAGGACATGAAGTTATACTTTCCTTTCTGATATAAAATCTGGATTTACACTTCCCATCCTCTGCAGAGATTCCCTCTGTGGCTACACAGGGAAATAGGGAAAAGCAGGGGGATCTATAAAACACCACTGGGTGTTTTATACAGTTACACAGGGGTGTAACTTCAGTGCTGTGTCTGGGGATGTGTGGGGATGCTCCTTCCCCAGTCTGGGGCCAGCTCCTGCTCAGGCAGCCCATGAGAGAATGACCCATCAGTTTGGCACAGTTTTTCCATAGGGATGTATTGGCTGGGCTGGATATTTCTGAGGTTGCTAGGCTGTTGTTTTCAGTAAAAGTTTCTGTGAAAATGTGATTCAAAAGAATGTCGTATGGGAGAAATTGTGGGGCAAGGGAAATATGCATTTGTACTGAGAAAGCAAATGTGTTAATTCAAAAGGAATTCTTGAAAAAAAAAAAATTAGTTTATAAGACACTGGGTCAGGCTCCCGTTAAAGCCCCCACAGCCTCCAGAGAAAACCATGCTTCATTTCTTGCCTCAGGACTCAGCTGGCTCCCCTTCAACCATGGTGGGAGCTGAAGGGAGGCTGGGATGGGGGCAGGTTCCCTTTGACACCTCCCACCAGCAGAAGCTTGCTCCAAGCAGAACTCCCTGGGCCCTATCCTGCCCACAGAACACTGCACCCCTCGGGATGCTCCTGGTTACAGAGCTCAGGCAGAGTCCAGGCAGCAGCCTTGCCTGCTGGGCTCCCAAAAAACAGAGCACCCAGGCAGGGGAGACATTGTGTTACAGCCTAATTTGTTCTTGGCTTAACGCTACCCTCAGGACTAATTACTTTATATTAAAACATCTGTGAAATGAAGTAATAAATAAATAAAGCTGAGAGAGAAGAGATGTTACTCCACGATGCAAAGCACCAGAACAGGAAGTAACATTGCTTTTTATCTGCAATTCAGAGCCACCTTGCAAGCCCATCTCCTGGCTGCATCCAGGGGCAAGGGGCACGGTGGGATACAGGGACTGCTGCTGAGATGTGGGCACAAGTGGCACCACCACCAGCAGGAAAACATGGAAAACACTTCTCATGGCATCTTGTTGGAGGAGCTCTGGCCTTGGAGGGGGAACACAAAGAAGGGCAGCTCCAAATGTGGCACCCCCAGCACCCCAAGCCCAGCCCTCGCTGGCTGCACCCCCATTCCCTTATCTGTGATGCAGAGATGAACAGGACAAACCTCCCTGTGGAGAACTGTGAAGAACTCCAGATAAAAGCATGGAATACATAAGAAAATGATTAAAGACAGCGGCAGCCTTTGCTATGCGCACAGTCTAAACACGCTGGGCCATCCCGGGCCCTTTGAAAACTGTTAGATGTTCTCCAGCTAAATATTTATTTTATCTGCTGAGACAGCCCCGTGTGGGCAGATCAGCTCAGTCCCTCTGTGAAAGGCATCTCAGCAGAGGCTTTTGGACTGGGGCAGGACTCATGCACGAGCTGAACTTGTGGGAAAAAACGCTGGAGCAGCCCCAGAGCCTGACCCTGCTCCCAGCAGAGCTGGGGCACTGCTCAGAACATGCACTGGCTGAGTGATAGCGCCATGGGCCTTCCCTGCTGGAAAATTTGACTCTAAGCCCTTGAATAGCCACACAAGGATGCTGTGTTTTCTCCCTTCTCTTTGGGAAGCAAGGGTCTTGAAGGCCTTTGGCCAAGAAGCTGGTAAAATGTGATGTTTAATCAATGAAGAACAGATTGATTGTTGCCTGCTCAGGGTGGGACCGATTAGGGAGTGCTGGAAGTGACAGTGACATTAGCTGGTAACTTGGGTGGCCTCAACATTGATCTAGATAAAACATGAGCTTAAAAAAGTGGGCATTACTGAAAAGTATTTAGCTTGAGTAAGTGGTCCATGACATATCTTTATCCAAGAGAGAAAAAAACAAATTGTGTTTGTGCCTGTGGTTGCCACTGCTTACCCTGGTGGCAATGCATATTTTGTCACCTACTTTGCAGGAACAGAATAGAGTAATACTTTGCTGTGAAATGGTCTCAGGGCTGAGAGAGGAGCACAGGGATTGAGCAAAGACATCTGAGAGCTGTGGCAGACCAGCCTGGGAGCCAGAGTCTGGGTTTCCTTGTCCTAATGCTTCACCTTAAGCCCGTTAAAAATGGCATGGACCAAACACCTGCATGCTGTTGTTGTTTGAGCTGTGGTCCAGGCCAAAAATGCAGCCTTGGGATAAGAAAGTTCCCTCCAGGAGTGGCAAAGTGTTTGGTAAGAAAGGTCCCATCAGACAGAAGCTCATCACAGATGCACTTTGAGAAGACCAGAAATCATGAGGAGACACCCACTGTGTGCCTGATACAGCAGCAAGAGCATGGCTTGGGGCTGCACATGTCCTCCATCACTGCTGGAGCAGGGGGAAGTGTTCCATGAGGCATTTTTGTCTGATGGCTCCTTGATACCCAGGACAGACCCTACACACCAGTCATGCCAGGCACATTCCTATCCTGATGCAGCAAACCATTGTTTGGGTGCTCCTGACATCTCCTTCGGAAGACACCGCTCAATTAGAGGCTTTGAGACTCTGTATTTATGGATCTCTCTGCATTATCACTCCATCAGGAACACATGTCTCCTACCTGGAGCTCACCTGACCAAAAGATTATAGGAAATGACAGACATACTGTCCACATAACACTAGCCAGAGGAATGCATTCTACTCAAAATAGTAGAAAGAAAAGCTGGTGGTTTAGTGGGGTGGATGGAAAACCAGGAAAAACACTGTTGTGGTTCCTCAGACAGGAACACCTTGTTCAGCCAAATGCAAAGGTGTTCCTTGAGGACACTCCTGCAGAGACAAGGAGACGGGGTGATGGCAGCGATGTTGGTGCCTGGCTGGGAAAATGTAAAGGAAGCATTTGAGAATTATCACAGCATTACCACAAAACATATGCAGGCAGGGTAGGAATGAGGTCAGGACTTTTGCAGCATCTGATCCTTTTTCCTTTTCTTCCAGCACTGGCTCCGTGTGGGGGAGGGGAACATGGTGCTCCTGCCCATATTCCAGGCTGAGCGCAGGGAGAATTCCTGCTGCCCTTTGGGAAATTTGGTCACACAGCTGCTGCCAGACTGAGGTGTCCCCAGTGCTGGAGCTGCTCCAGCCTACAGGGGCAGTGGGGACACTTATGTCAGGCAGTGTCCCGCCTGATCCTGCAGCAAATCCAAACCCTGCAGAGCCAGCCATGGCTGCTTGTGGATTTCTTTGCTCTCTGCAGCAGCTTTTTGAGTGCAGTATCAGCTGCATGTTGTCAGCTTGGGCAGGGAGAAGCTGAAACAAAGCAAAAAGCCATCCCAAAAATGCCCATGATCCTGACTTGTGCTGCTGAGCTGCCCTGGTGACCTCACGCAGATGTTGTGCCCATGTCCCTGTGTGGGATGCCAGCCCTGCTCACCACCCCATTCTCTGCTGAAAACCTGTCCCTGGGGCTTCCCCCGAGGGTGTAAACCTGGCAGAGATGTTGATGAGTTACAAATGTGCTCCTTAAGCAGTCAGGAATTGCAGCCCAGGCCCTGGGGTGTGTGCCCGAAGCACCACTCCACAAAGCCCGAGCTAAAACCTGGCCAGGTTTTAATCTTTTCACTGGATACTGAGGGCAACCTGCACGTAGGCATCCACTGGTGGGCGCAGAGAGCTTGCTGCAGTCAGCTGAGATGATTTCCACTGGCATGAGGGTGCAGTGAGATGGGTTTTTTCAATATTAATGAACCCTTATATGTTTCATTCAGTTAAATGGAGGAAGTGAGCAGCACGGGGTGTCCTGGGGCTGGCTCACACCAGCCCTCATGCTACATGAAACTCAAGCTCTTGAGAGATGAACTTTAGCCCTACCAAACAGCTCCAGTGGTAAGTTTAAAAATGCTTTGCTCCCACCCTCTCAGCGATTGCAGATGTGCTGCTGAATGGGCAAAGAGCAGCTTCAGCAGCTCAGCCAGCCATGGGGCTGTGCAGTGCCTGAGGGCAGGAAAACAGCTCACAGCAGGACTGGGACCTGGGGCTAGCATAAAGAGAGTCCAGACTAGGAAGGTCCCAGGGCATCCCTAGGATGAGACCCACTTGTGGGGTTTCCCATGGTGTTGCCTTTGATGTGTCACTCAGAGGAGCCCATGGGGAAAAAGGAGCTTCCATTTCTCGCCCTTTTCCACTGATACTGTCCAGATGCAGAAGTGGTTGAGCCTCTTCAAAGATGCAAGGCTTGGCATAAAGGGTTGGGCTTCCTCACTGGAAGCCTCCTAAAGGCTGTTTCCTCATTACTCATCTCCTCACACCCCTCTGGAAGCCTCTTGATCTTCAGACGCCTCCCAAAAGGCAAAAATGCTTGGTGTGAGGCAGGACTGGAGCAGCTGCCAGCATGCTGCCTTCCACAGCACTGGGATGGAGATGGTCTGGGAAATCACTCCAACTCAGCTGCTGAAACAAGAATCTTTTTTACCCCCCTTCCCTCTTCTGATAGAAAAGCAGCTCTTTTCCTCAGCCATGATGGGATCTCCTGTCTTTCAACACTGATGGATCACAAATCAAAGCAGTGCTGGGTCTTCACCTTGTGGAACAGCGCTTGTTGTGAGCAGCATCTCCAGCAGACATTATCCATCTCTGCACCACATCCAGGATCTGCTCTGGGCTGAACCTGGTGGCTGGGCAAGGCTAAGTGACATCACAGCCTGAAATCCTGATTGTGGTTCCCAAGCTTTGTTTGTTTCTCCTCTGCATGTCCAGGAAATTAGTTTTTAAGAGGCCTGGACGGTGCCACAGCTTTAAGGGAGTGGACGGAGAACGTGGCCAACCCAGGAAATATTTGGGGCCTATTGCTCTGGAAGAAACATCTCCCTGAAACCCTGTGAAAACAATTCCCCTGTGGGCAGCAATGATCTGGCTTGAGATGTCTTTAAGGCTGGACCTGGTTATTTTGTCACACTGAAATGATTCTAATGGAGTTTGGGAGGGTGGCAGTGCCCAAAATGTCATGTGTGAGAAGAGGCCTGGCTTCTGACTCCTGCAAAACCAATCTCTCTGCTCAAACTTTCCCAACCAAGGTGTGTAAAGCAATAAAGATCCTCTTGAAACCTCTTGACAGCTTGTCAGAGGGAGGATGTGTGCACTGAAGGCACCCATGACACAGAGTACAAGCCTCTCTAGGGGTTTGTCCTGTAAAACTGGATTTCAGGAAAGGCTTGTGTGGTTTCTGTCTTCACCACGGGGGGTTGAACAGGCTTCAAAGAGAGCAACAAGTGCAAAAAATCCATTGGCTGACTGATGGGTCGGAGGCTTCAAGATGAGACCCCCACACACACTTTGCAAAGAAAATACAGGATAATCAGGCAATAAACCCTTGAAAATCCCTCTTCCAGCCAAAGCAGCCCGTCTCTGTCCCTGGGTAGCTCTTAGAAAGCCTCTCCACTTGCAAGCTGTAGTACACACATGCCATACTCCCCATCAGAGGGTGATAAACACACTTTTAACTCCAAGTGTGTTTATCTCTTGGCTGACAAGCGCTGCTTAAGAGCTTCGTTTGCTGAGTCCCACAGAGGCATCCTCCCTCCCGCTGCCAGCAGGGTGCTGGAGCGTGTCTGCTGGGGAGAAAGCAGGTCCCCAGACCTGTCCCGCAGCCCACCCGGAGCTCTCTGCAGCCCCACACGCCCTGGGTGCATTTAGTTTGGCAGCACAAGCTGCCTGAGCCCACGGCAGGGCAGGGCAGGGCTGCCTGGGGTGGCATTGGCTCTCCAAGGGTGAAGGAGGAGGCACAAGCGCTGAGGTCTCTCGCTGTGCCCGCGGGTTTGAAGCTCCCCGGGCGCTTTTGGAAGGGTTTGCCCACAAACCGTGTGCCCACATAGCTGGAGAGGGGGAAGTGTCCTCCTTCAGTCCTGGCCAGGGAAAGTTTGGACACCCTCTGCCAGGATGCGATTCCTCTGTGGGGGCAAATCAGTGCGAACAAGGACCTTCCAGGCAGGAGGGGAATGCTCGTGCCTTTTGCTCCGTCTGCTCAGCCTCCTCTTCCTCCATGCATTTCCTGCTCATTTCAGCACAACCTGGGGCTCTTCAAACCACACTGCCCATCCTGCTTTGCCGCTGTGGAAAACATCCCCCGGACAGGAAAATATCCCTTCTCCTCCCACCTGAGGCTGCAGCTGGAAATGCAGCACAAGACAAGCGGGCTCTGGCTGCAAAAGGGATTTTTTGGGAGGGCGCAGAGCACCATCTAGTGAAGGCTGGCGAGGGGCTCACCAGCCAGCCTGGGGACCAGCTGAGACAGCTGTGTCCTGGAATCACAGGATCAGAATTGTCTGAGTGGGAAAACACCCGTGAGATCATCGAGTCCAAGCATTAACCCAGCGCTGCAAAGCCACCACTAACCCATGTCCCTAAGCGCCACATCAATGCACTTTTTGAACACTTCCAAGGATAGTGATTCTACCAGATCCCTGAGCAGCCTGCTCCAGTGTCTGACCACCCTTTCAGTGGGGAATATTAAGTTAGTAAGACATGACTTTCCCATCAAGAGCCCTTTCTGGCTTTAAGTGTAGGTGCTTGCACCCTTAGGTAGGCACTGAGCAGGATCTGGCTTGTCTTCTCCCAGGGTTTGCACAAAGAATATTTGTCTCACCAGCAGAAAAAGTGCTGATTAGAAGGGAGTGCAACTTCTTGTGGTGCTTCTTTTCCCAGCTTTCTCCTGTTCCTTCTGGAGGGGACAGGGCAGCTGGAATTCGTACGCAGACAAAAAGCAGAAATCTTGCTCACAACTAAGCTGAGCTGAGCTGGGCATTGCTGCCATAGCTGAGCAGAGCCTTTTGTCAAAGGGCCTGGGGAGAATTTCAGCTCCCCTGCAGCTCCATGTGTTTAGACCTCAAATTGTTTTGTCCTAGGAAACCTTAAAATCACCCAAAACTTCTTTCCTGTTGCTCTTTTTTGTTGTGTGACCTCTTTCTGTCTGTGACTTTGGCCTGAGAGGTGGAGAGCCAAGAGCCCCTCACAAAGGCTGTGAGATGCTGCCCACCTGCCAACCTGCCCGTACAGCTGCCCCAATTAAAACCTCAAGGATGAGCTAACATGGCTAACATCTCCTTTTTTGGATGTGTTTGAAGTGCCTCATTGCTTTGGGCAGTCTGGGCTGTAATTAAGTTATTAGCAAGAAAACTTTAAGCTTTACAATCACCCTTTATGACAAAATATCTCAGAGGGCTGTCAAGCAGGTGTTTTAGAGAGTGAAAATGCCTTTTGGTGCCAGAGCAGTCTCAGATGTCCAAGGACAAGTCTGTGACAGAAATCCCTGCCAACACCCCCAGCCAGGAGCGGCCCTGTCCCATGATGAGCTGCCCCATGGGTCGCTGGCTGGCTCTTCTCCCAAGGCTGCTCCTTCCCAGCAGCACTGCTCTGATGAGCAGCTCATCCTGGTTGTGAAATACAAAGCTGTGTTTCATGTCAGGTACATACAGGCAATGTGTGTATTTGTGATTGCGATTTGTGTGGAGACCAACAGTGGGACAGTTGTGAATTCTAATAATAACTGAGCAAAGTAAAGCATGGAAGAAGGCCTTTGAACCTATCTTTTGTTTGCAATTAACCTTAGCTGACTTAGGAGTATTATAATTAAAGCATTAAGGATGTTGCTCTTTGCTTGTAGCTAAGTCTTAAAGAGTTCTGCAATAATAACCTTTTGAAGTATAATTTAAAATATTGCTTGTATCCTTGAAACTATAGCTTTGGAATATATATAAAGGAAACTTGCTTATCTCACACCTTAACAAAACAGAAAAAAACATCTTGAGAAAGGAAGATGAACATCAACTCAAGGATTTATAGTTTTGACCAAGGGAAGCTGGACATCACTGTAATGAGATTTATAGTCTTTGCAATTAAAAGGTGGACAGACATCTGGGGAGCTGGACTTCACCAGATGGGATTCGTCTTTCTTCTTTCAGAAACCGGACCACCACCACCTGAGGATAATCCTTTTGGGATACATCCTGAGAAAAAGTAAATCACAATAGTGTATAGAACTGTGACGTAAAAATTGGGAATAGAAAGTGCTGATGAGTAAAAATTGGGAATAGAAACTGCTGAGAAAGCTGATGAGTACACCTATAAATACCTGTAACCCTCAACTATCGGTGTGCAGTTGGAGGGAAAACTTCCCCCACTGTACCCAGCGCTGTATTGCTCATACTTTACCATATTAATTAATAAATTGATTGCTGCTTGAATATTGGCCTAGTCAAGCTTCTTATTTATAACATGGTGTCTGGGATCTTCCTGGTGGGACGTGTCTCCTGGGACAGCCCCTGCTCCAAGCTCTGTTGCCCAGAGGTGAGGGCAGTTGTCTTTATGCAGCTCCTCCTTGCAGGCCTGCTCTCACCTCAGGATATGGCTTGGCCCTGAATGATTCCAGCCCCTCTACAGGATCTCCAAGGCTGGATTCAGCTCTGCCTGCACCTACAGCACTAAAGCCTGCACCTAAAGTCACTTCCAGGGTCCCTCTCCCCAAATCCTGCTTGGCTGAAATAAGCCGTGTAAACACTTCCTTGCAAGCACACTGGGTGTCTGCCTATCCTGGGTTGACTATGTGATGCTTTTTTCCCCAATTGTCTTGTTCTGTTATGCTGAATAATAAGTTTTGCACCTTTAAGACGTGTTCCAGAGAGTGAAGGGGGCAGAGAAGAAGTGCACAGTTTGTTTTCCAGACACTGCTCTCACTCCTCCACATTCCTGCTCCTGACTGTGTTGTCTGCGGATGGACAGACAGCAGGACAGAGCTCTCCTTTGCTTTTAGTTAGTTTAGCTAGCTGAGGCAGAGAAGTTCCCTGGACTGTGGTTTTTTCCCTTTTCTTTGGACCTGTTCAAACCTGCTCTGGACTGAACACCCAGGAGAGCACCGGCAGCTGCACCTGAGGCCCACGGGGCCGGGCCTGGGCTGCGACATTTCCAGCACTGGAGGGACTGATCAGAGACTGAGTGAGCTCAGCTGTAACCCATGGAAAGGACTTTCTGAGTTTGTCATCTCTTTGGAGCAGCAAGAGGTTTTATTGTTTAATATTGTTTAGGTTTTATTGTTTAATAAACTGTTTTTTTCCACTTTTCTCCAAGGAGGTATTTTCTCCCGGACCGGTTGGGGGGAGGGGCCAATTGAATCTGCTTTCCTGCCGGAGCACTTTTGGGGATTTTCCCCAAATTTGCTTTAAACCAGGACACTGCCCGTGCCAGGGCCCTCGGCAGGGCTGGGGACGCTCCTGCGGGCTCAGGGCAGGTCGGGGGTGCTCTTCAGGCCGCCCCATGCACAGCAGAATCCCAATGGAAGGAAGGGCTGGGCCCTGGAGGCCTGGAGCCGCCTTCCCAAGGCCGTGCTGCGGCCATTTGCTGGCTGTGCAAAACCCTCTAGAGGGAGCCCCGAGCCCAGACATCCCCAGGCAAGGTCCCTTCGGGTCACAGAGGTGCCCTGAGCGTGTTCAGATGGAGGTTTTGGGGGGTTTTGTGGTTCCTTGGGCTTTTTTCTTAAGGCTCCTCACTGCTTTAATGGCGTCGTCGTTTGCAGCTGTGGGCTCGCTTGCCCTCCCAATATTTCTGCGTGTCCCCATCTCCCCAAGTGCCTCCCCACCCACCTCCAGCATCTGTCCCTCCTAAACCTCTCTGAAGAGGTTTGAAATCTCCTCTCATGATGCCTCCGAGGGCACTGCACTAACAGAGGCAGGCACTGCACTGTCCTGGCCCCAAGGCCAGCTCTGGTGGGAGCATTTTGGGGCAGCAGCCATCTCTGTTGGCATTTACAGCTCTTCACACAGAGTGCCCTGGGCCATGGCTGGCTGCTGGGGAGCTCCTGTGCAAGGAGCACAACTTTGTTTCCTCACAGGAAGGGCCATGTGGGCCTCAGTTATGGCTCCATTCCCAGCCCAGGGCGAGCAGGGATGAGCTTCCCACAGCGAGTTGCTGGGAAATGGCAAGGACAGGCCTCTTTTGCCTGCCTGGCAGGCTGAGCCTGGTGCATGGAAAGGGACACCAGGAACGCTGTGCTGCCAACCAGAGCCTGCCCTGGACCTGCTCCCTCAGTCCCACAATGGGTCATCATGGACCCCTTCATCCTCTGTGCAGGAGAGGCAGGTCCCACCCAGGTGTTCAGCCAAGAGCACCTCTGAGTGGTTTCTAGCAGAAGTCTCTAAGCCTTCCCCTACTTGGCATGGGTGATACAGAGCTCACAAAGGCTTCTTCAGCTGTCTCTGCTGGTTCTTGCTTGGGTTTCCCCTTTTAGCAGGTGGGTCCTGCAGGAGACACTAGATCTGGTGGTATCTCAAGGGTTTGTGTGTGCACGTGTATAATAAAGGCACGGGCATGGGCAGCTCCTTCCATTAGTCTCCAAGTGTGTCCTGTGGTCTGATTGCACATGAAGCAGCAAAAGTCACTTGATCTCCAAAGCTAGCTGTGTTCATCCTGCTGCAGACCTTCCCAAGGGAGTATCCCACCTCTTCTGCCATCCCTCTGCCCTCCTTCTGCCACTCTGCTCCTCTGGGCCATCCATGCCCAGCAGATGCCCTGGCACTCCTAGGCCAGGTGTCCAAGCAGCCACGAGGTGAGCTGGGAACAGCAATGGAAGCTGCCTGGTGCCACTGGAGCAGCTGTGTTCCCTTGTGTTCCAGCAAGGCTTGCAATGGCCCCATCCTCATGACGTCTCTCCTCCTTCTCCTCAGCTACTTGCAGCATCAAAGCCCTGAAGTCCCCACTCCTCCATTCTCAGGAGATCTGGCTTAGCAGCTAGTGAAGGATTTATGCTGTGATAGGACAGTCACTGCTGCCTGTAGGAATAAGTCTCACAGATATTAACCATTTTGGGATCAAGGCCCTGCTGGTTTGCCTTCTGCAGCCTGGCAGGATCTTCTCCCTTTCCTGCCCATTCCTTTACTCATTTACAAGTCCTGTGAAGTCCCAGGCGACATCTGATTTCCATCCAGTTGGACAGCAAACTTACATTTTTCTCACGGTCTCTGTGCTCTTGTGCTTTGGGTCTCTGCCACGCCCTTCACATCTTTAACTTGCCTTTTTTTTTCCTTTTTTTTTTTTTTCTTTCAGACCACATTGCTCAGGTCCTCCCTCCCTCTTTCCTCCCAGCCTTTAAAGGAAGCAAAATAAAAACGGTCAACAAGAAGAGCCAGACTCCTTCCAGGACTCCCCAGGGATGGACCTGCTCCCCTCCCTCCATGCCAAGTGCCCGAGGGATGCTTTCCTGCAGTGCCAGCAGCAGCAGATGCTCAACTTTCTACTCCAAAAGTGAGAAATGTAGCAGCCAGTGCTGATAAAAGAGGCTGCTCTCCCCCCAGTTTTGCTCAGGGCTCTGCTGTTACTCGGGCACAAATCGCTGCCCCCAGTCACTTACCAATGCCAGATGCCCTGCACGTTACTTCTGTTTCCCAAAACTCTGGGTAACTGCCCTCATTTGGGGGGCTGAGTGGATGTTCCTCTCCCCAGAGGTGGTGATGTTCTGCTGCTCACCCACTTCCAGCCACCATGGGAATGCAGAGGGAATGCAACGAGTACCCTCAAGCTTACTTCCTTTCCCACCGCCCCGTGGCCTTTTTCCTTTCTGCTCTGTTGGTGGCAGGGTGGGAAAGAGACAGGAGCACATCCTGGTTTCCCCCTCCCCAAAACCTCTTTCTTCCCAGGACATTTCCCCTTTGACACTCATCTGGCCAGTTATGGATACAGGGACAACAGAGAGATGCTGACCAGGCACCAAACTCCAGCATGGTAGAAACTCCTGTTGATAGCAAAGCCTTAGAGCTGGCTGAGGACAGCAGGGACCAAGGCAGTTTTCCTAAAATATCCCAAAACCAACCAACCACAAGAGTTCTCACCAATCCCATTAGTTGCTGGTGCTCAAAGGCACCACAGCTACATTGGGATTGGGGATTTGCTGGTGACCCACACTGAAATGGAGGTCCATGGTGGCTTTTCTTCTGCTTGGAGACAACCTTGAGGCAGAGTGAATCTGAAGTCGTGGTGGAACTATCTTTCTGGATCAGATGTTTTCTGGGCTGCTGGGGCTGTGTACCCCCCTCTTGCATACAGGCAAGTCTGTGGAAATCTGCTCTTATGTCAAGACTTATTTTGATCACAGTGAACTTTGCTCCCTCTTGATTTCCTCTGCAGGAAGCAAAGTCCCTTGGGTCAAAAGGTCTCCCAGTTTTACGCAGAGGAAGTCTTGTGGCAGCACAGATATACAGCCTTGCCATGCAGACTCAACTGGTTTTTTCTAGGAAAAATGATTGATACTTAAATTACATCAGGAGCCTTGCGTTAGCAGCTGAGCCTGCCCTGAAGTTGTTAAGAGCATGATGAATCTCACCAGTCAGAGATGACTGTAGGCAAAGGCTGCTCATCCCTTTAGGCTGGGCATTTTCTGCTCATGGAGATGCCTATTTGAAGCCAGGTAACTGCAGAATGTCTGTCATGTTACAAAACAGTAAAAGATGCACTTGATTTTTCTTTCAGACTGGACTAATTGGTTTCTGCATCCCAGAGGGTGACAGGAATCTGTTGGGACAACAATAAGTGCATTTTGAGGAAATTGGAAAGCATAATTTTCTAATTTTCCTAGTTGACAAAACTTCTATATGTACTGGCTGTATGACCTTACCTCTCCTCCTTACCCCACACTGTCCCTCCCATGCCTGAGACAGGTTTGTGGGGTGCCACCACGGCACCCTTGTCCCAGCCTCTGTCTTGGTTAGCCTTTCCACCATATTAAATAGGCTGCTCTCAACATTTTCCTTTATTTTAGGCAGAATTGCAAAGGCATCAGGTTTCACCCCATTCCTAGGTCTCATCCCCCAGAACCTCCTGTGGCAGACAGGACTCCCGTGCCAGCCTTTCAGGAGAGGTCATGCTTGAATGTGATGGTCCAAGAAGAGTTTAGGACTCTTTAGCCTGACTAATTTATTTTACCTTCCCCTCATGAATCAGTTTTAGTTCTTTTTGCTGTGGTGCCTGAAGCTGCTGTGCGCTGAGGTTGCTGCAGAGAGCTGGGCATGCGAGCACTTGTCCTGCACCTGGGGGACCTCAATGCCTCCCTGGGTGGCTGCCTCCTGCACAGCACCTTGGGCCACACCAGTGGTGCTGTTTTGTGTCATCTCATTCTAACACACCTCCCAGAGACTCTTCTGGCTGTGTCCTGTGGAGACTGGAGGCAGAGGCAGGCTGGGTTATGCCAGAGGGATGCTGCTTCCCACACGGGCAGGTCAGTGCGAGGCGCTGGTGCAGCCTGGAGGTGCCAGAGCACCCCGGCTTGGCAAAGTCTCTGTTCAGTTACTGGGGTGCTTCAGGGAGAGAATCCTGCCCCTTCACTTCTTTTGCCTGTTATCCTCCTTTTGTGAGCATCTATGGAATCTAAACAGGGCTGGGACCCACACAGAGAGCTCCCCTTCATTTTTAGCTGTCTGGATGAAAGTCGTGGGTGCTCCATGACTCACCTTGTTCCCTTGCATGAGGAGGGAACTTTCCTTTATTGCTTCCCTCTGTGATATCTTCATGTAAAATGAGTCCTCCTGGAATGCACCAAATCCCTGTTTCAGGGGATATGCTGTGTGGGGCATCCTGCAAGCTCCCTTTTTCTGGTTTTTCTTTCCCCCCTGTTGCATCTGCACCTCATCTCTGCTCCATAGGGGCACCTGGAGGCCACGCTGTGGTACCAGTGTGGCTGGAGTTTGGTCTGCATCTGAAAGACAAATCAGTTGAAGGAGTAACAATGAAGAAGATGAAGAAAAAGGAGGAGGAGGAGAACAGCAACAACAATGAGAAGGAGAAGAACACAAGAGAAGGACCTGGAATGAAACAGTGAAGGAACACAGCACACTTGGGTGAAGTTGTGTTTTAGCCCCTCTCAATTTATCCTCCATCATTTCTATTATTGATCTTGGAAAGAAAACAGAGGAGAAGTGTGAATCTGAATTTGAGATGCTTTACAGGAGTGACCTGCTCAGTGTGCCGACAAGTCTGGTTTTCATCAGCTCTCTCATGTGGATTCTCTGATGTCTGATATGGGGTGGGATAACCCACAGCCAGAGCCATCAGCAGGGTTATTTTTTAATTTTCTAACCACTGTGTGAAAAAACTATGGAGTCTTAATATCAATCTTGGAGGGTTCTACCCTCTGAAATACCTTGCTGAAATTAGGCAAGAAGTGTCCCTACTCAAGGGGGACTGCAGGACTGTGCCAGCCAGTACACACCAATAAACAAATCTTAAAAGTGTCACAGTCTCTCCTAGGAAAAGTTGAATAAAAGAGTCCAAAACTTTAGGGGTTTTGGGCAGAAGTGGATTCAGCAGCATGCTAATGCCTGACATTCATTACAACTTTAAATCAGGGCTTTAAAAATAGATCCTGTGATGATGAAACATGCTGTCAGGAAATGTCACTCACCTTGTGACATGCCAGATGGAGATTTATATGCTAACACCTAATGATTTTAGGGAGTTCTGCCTAAAACAGGACTTGGTGCTAAAATTCAATCTGTACCAGGTCACAGCGAGTGTCAGGCTACCGCTGGCAGAGCCCTGCCAACAGAGGAAATTCTGTGGTGAGCACTTGGCGACAGCACTGAGACACTGCAGCAGTAAAACCTCAAAGCACATCCCCAAAATGCAGTGTGGGACTGTGCATGAAAGACTCCAGGGCTGTCCTGGGCAGGATGAGCCTGTGGCACCCTGAGGGTCTGGCATGGGGACACGTATGGCTCCCATTCCTCCAGTGATGTTGCAAAGAAAGGATTAAGAAAAGACTTATTTTGGTTGCAGACAAACCACTAGCAACTGAAAATAAACAGGCAAGACATTAGCTCCAACTGAGCTTTGAATAAAATGCAGGATTTGAAAACAATAGTTGTTTGTTTCAAGCACAACTTCAAGGAAAGCAGTAAAACCTTTGATCTCCTGAGCCCCTCTGCTGTGCAGCTTTCAGTTTTAGATGTGTGTCTTGTTGGGTGCAGATCTTAACATAGTTATTATCTTATAAGCTTGATGAAAAAAAAGAAGAAGCTTGCTGGTCATGGCTTTGGTGCAAGACATCTGGGTGCCAGAGAGCTTGAGAGGTGATGGAGACAGTGGTCCAGCAGCACCCAGGAAGTTTTCCTTTGAGGAATGTTGTTTCACCCCTTCCTACCCCCTCTGCAGTTCCCAATGCCTTGAGAAGCTGGACGCTCCAATCAATTGGAGCCCTGACATCCCCAAGGACTGATTTTCAGAGGAGGGACAAGAGGGATGGAATTTTTTTCCCAAAAATCTTCTGGTTGAAAGCAATGCCACTGAGCAATGGAATCATTTTGAGCTCACATTTTTCTCCCTCCTTCTAAATCTCTGATTTCAAAGCCTTTGTTTTTCCCTTTAAACAGACATAGATTGCTTTAAAGACAGAGCAGTGTTTCCCTGCTTGGCTAATTAAAGCCCCAGAATTTGTCTTTGTGCAGAGGGGCTGTCTGGTCCTCAGTGAGCTCAGAGATAACTGCTGTAACACTTTGATCATGCCTGGACAAGACTACACCTGCTCCTGCTGCCCGGGAGCCATTCCAGGCACCCAGGGAGGGAGAGAACCTCTGGCACATGAAAGGGATCCCACCTTGGTTGAAGGGTGTGGTGGGTGCAATTCCTGCATGGTTGGTTGGTGGTGACCAGCCCTGGGTGAACAAAAGGGAGCTGGGGGAAGGTTCTGCCTTGGTGGATGGAGGAACAGGTGATCCCAGCTGGAATGCCACCAGTCCAAGGCTCCATCATCCCTATTCCCCTCAACTTCCTACTATGCCATTCTGTGCATGATCCCTGCAATTTCTCCTCCCAAACATCCTTCCTGACTCTCTACATGTGATTTTTGGGGGTGACACCCTTGAGAAAAGGGTTCAGGGTGTAGCAGTGCCATCTGCACCTGTGTGCTGAGAGCACTCAGGTTTTTACCCAGCAGGGTAGGAGACTGGAGCAGATCTGTCTCACTGAAGGGATAATTCCTTTGGCCACAAAGAATGTGAGCTGTGCATGCCCAAGGGGACATGGGGTCTGTGGGACCTCAGGCACAGCTCATGACCATATGGAGGAGGAGGAGATGTGGATGTAATGGGAACAAGGACCAGGGAGGGTGGCAGTGACAGGTTTTTGGGACCTGGGTGGTTGATACTGCAGGTGGAGTGAACACAGTCCTGTGTTTGGGCTGATGGTGAGTGAACACAGTCCTGTGTGTGGGACACCATCCTTCAGACAGCCTTCAGCAGGGTTAGGCCATGGCACCAGGGTTTTTTGGACAGGAGGCTTTACTGGGGAAAAGAGGAGCATGTAGAGGCAGGAGGAGAGGAAGAAAAATTGTCCCATGGAAAGAAATTAATGGGGATAAATTAAATATGACCTGAAGAAGTCACTAGAAGCGTTGTCTGATGGAGCTCTGAGGGCGGAAGGATGAGGCAGAGAACCCATCACTGCTAAAGACAGCAGGGGGGAGTAAGACTTTGGCTTAGCCCTCTACAAAATCACATTGCACCAGGACTTGCCCTGACTGGCTGCGCTGGGGCTCCTGGTATGCAGAGACCTGCCTGGGTCAATAGAACAAGCAAGGCCCATGGACACCTCTCTTTCCTGCTACTCTTTGTGCCTGCAGCACTGCCCCAGTTTCCAGCCCCCAGTGGTCAATTCATGAGCCCCCGGTGGGTAATTCATTCATCAGCCTTCAAAGCTCCTCCCCTGCCTGAGCCCACATCAGTGGCAGCAAGCAGAGCTCAGCTCCACATCACCTCCTCCAGCCTTTCCTGCTCCAACCCAGTCTGGTTTGCACTGATGCAAGAAAAAAGTTGCACAAAGTTGCTCAGAAACAGGCCCCTCCAGTTATTTCCAGCTACTCCAGAACTGTTTGAAACCCTACACCAAGACCTCCCAGTGCTGCTTTCTCCCTAAGTGCTCCTTTTCTTTTGTCCTTGCCTGCACCTCGGTGGCTGAGGTTTCTGCAGCACCCAGCCACACACCCAGAGCTGCTGGGAGGAGGCGGCAACGACTGCACCCCCGAATTCCCACCCAGCACCTTCCCAGCCAGGCTGCAGCACTGTAAGTCAAGCCCTGTAGCAGCAGTGCCAGCACAGAGGCAGCAGCTGCTGTACCCTCAAGAAAAATCAGCAAATTCCCTGCTGAAATGGAGAATTAGTTCCCCCTGCTTGACTGCTTCTGTCAGCTATAATAGTAACAACATGTTATAAATATTTATTATTACTGTTAAGTCCAAGAATGATGTCACTTCACTCTTGCCTCACTACCTGTCCCTTCACAGCATCCTTTGGTGTTGCAGATGCCTCTCAGCCCTCCCATGTGAGACACCTCTGGCACAGCTGGTGGATCCTGGGAGCTGGTTTGGGGTGTCTAAACTGAGAGCTGGCAGTGCTCTGGGATCAAAAGCAGATCCTGGGAGCTGGTTTGGGGTGTCTAAGCTGAGAGCTGCAGTGCTCTGGGATCTAAACCAGATCCTGGGAACTGGTTTTGGGGTGTCTAAGCTGAGAGCTGGCAGTGCTCTGGGATCTAAACCAGATCCTGGGAACTGGTTTTGGGGTGTCTAAGCTGAGAGCTGGCAGTGCTCTGGGATCAAAAGCAGATCCTGGGAACTGGTTTTGGGGTGTCTAAGCTGAGAGCTGTGCCATGAGCAGGGTTTGCTGCTGTGGAGGACAAGCTGCTGCCTCCAGGGTCCCCATGTGTACGTGCTTGGGCTGGCATTGAAGATGCTCCAGTGACCACAGCATCAGCAAGGCATCCAGAAGAAAGCTTCAGCACTGACTTTGGATTTGCCTCTGGGTGCCTTCCACCTCCCATCCTGCCCCTGGGTCTGGAAACTCAGCTAAAATAGCTGCAGTTGCCCACCAGTGCTTGTGACTCAGTGCTTGGCAAACTTGGGCACTGGTTGCTGCTTGTCTCTTGAGGAGTTCCAGAACCTGTGAGTGGGGAAATCTGCATAATCCCATGTACTAAGGGGTCTCCTTCCTTCTCTAAGGAGTAGGAAAACACTCATTAAAAAACATATGTCTGATGTAAGCATAAATTGTACAGATGCTTTGTGCTCCCTCTTTCTCAAGCCCCTTTATTCTGGAAGTTAAGAAATACTGTGTTTTTATCTTCTCTGCTGTCTTGTCCCTCTCCTTCTTGGCCTCAGGCCTCAGACCAGCAGCCTGCCCTAATAAATAATGTAACATCTGTCTGGGCAGTTTGTGATCAGATCTTATCTGATGGATGGTGTCAATGGAGGGGCTGAGCCAAACCTGCCCTTCTCTCTCCCACATGGGAGATCTGTTCCAGTGTTCCCTGGGAGAGGTGCTCTGTTCAGGCATTGATCCTGTACCAGGGCTATCAGAAGACTGAAGCAACATTTCCCTCCTCTGTGCACGAGCATCCTGGCTCAGCATGTGGAGAAAGTGTACATGGCTCAAGGGAACAAAAGCTCAGGGATTTAAGTATAGGCCTAAGGTTTTACAAGTGCCTGAGTGTGTTCCTGAGCTGGGGCCTGAGGGAATGGTGTTATTGTATTACCCAGCCTTTATGGGATTGCCATGGACTGGTGGGAGCAGCCAGGCAACCGTGGAGATTTCCTGGGGCACTGGGCACACGGCCCGTTTGAATTCCCTTCAGTATTAGCTGGGTTGGGTTGGTCTCTCAGGACAAAGAAAGCACAAGGAAGCCTGCACTGGAGACCTTTTCCTGGCCAGAACTCTATTGCATGAGTCAAAATCTTGCCTTACTTCCCAATGCTCCCTCTGTGGTCTGGGGGAAACACCTGCATCAGAGCAACAAAAATCATCTTTTTGGGCTGTGTTTGAGGAGATGCAAAGCTGCCCCTATGGCAAAGGTGTATTTTCATACAGGTGGGGCTCCTTTAACAGGAATCTTTACCTATGAATTCCCACTGAATGCTGAGACCCACCCCACTCACAGCCAAAAGGACAGCAGGGTCAGGTCATAGGATTCAGTCCTAAATTTCAGAAATGCTGTCTACAAATAAATCTTTCTCACCATGAGAAAGCAGTGAAGAGATGTACCACATCCACATGGGCACATACCCCCTGTGGGAGGGGAAAAAGCCATCTGGGCTCAGAGGGCTGGAGGAGCAGAGGAAACCCCACAAACCCCACACTGAGCAGGCCCTTCTTGCACAGGATTCCCCCAAACCTCCATACTCGTCCTCCTGTCATTTGTGCCACACAGGCACAGCAGCCTTCTTTCCAGTGCTGCACAACTTATACTGGTAATTTCCATAACAAAACAATTTTGTAAAAAAGCCACCCCAAATTATCAAAATAAAAACATTTTTAAACTGTTGAAACATTACAAATATTTCTAAATAACTTTGCTTTTGAAATTATCTCTTAAAAATTACTTCTAATTGAAATGAGGAATAAGTTGATTTTCAGGAGTTTAATGACTGGGAAACAGACTGAAACAACTTTGCTTTGACTTGTCAGGCACACAACTGCCTGAGCTGAAACAAAAAAACAAAAAAAAAAAAAAAGAGAAGGAAGGGATTGCATCCTAAAAACTAAACTAAGCCCAAGATGGGAATTGTGGGTTCTCTTCCTGCAGTACCAAAGGAAGAGGAGGTAGAAGAGGCTCTGAGCGCCCTGAGTTTCTCTGCGGACAGGGAGTTTTCACCCAGCCACAGGTGGTTGCTTTCCAGTGCAATAAACTCCAGTGGCTGCAAACTCAACTCAACTCCAATCACCTTTTAAATGTTTTATCTGCTGTCCTGACATGCATCTTTTGCTGCCAAAGCTCTTGTAAAAATGTTTTGAAGCCTATCCTGCTGAGCAGATCCCCAGCTGAGTGGTTCAGCAGTTGTGGCAAGGGGAACACGTGCTCATGAGCCCTCTTAAATCCATACGGAATGGCAGCCTTTCCTTTGGAAATGCTCCTTTGGAATGGTTTCAGTCTTCAGCAAAGGCAGGAGGAATGGGAGAGTTGCACATGTGGACATCTCATGGCTGGACAGATCTATTTGAAGATCTCCTTATTAAGATCTAAGAGCAAGAACAGAGCTCATCTCGGTCCAGTCTCTCCCTAAAGGGAAGGATGAAAATCAATCACACCCCATCCATGGTGAAATGATGGATAGTGTTTGTGATAGCTTTTCTTGTGAAAGTCATTTGAAGCATCTCTTCTTTTATTACAGCTGAGATAATGGCTTGAGCAATGGCTTGAGCTTTAAATTCAGTTCTGGACCAGCTGCAAGGTGCTCTCAGGACCCACCAACCTGTGCAGGGACCATCTTCCTGGGGCTGCAGACAATTTTTTAAGTCTCATCTGTTATTACACAGCTCTTCTATCCTTCCTCAGAGGACATGTTTGCCTCAGAGTACTCAAGTTTTCCTCCTCGCACCTGATGAATTATTTTGACATCCACAGCCCTATTGCCCTCTAGAGTTTGGTGGCCTCTGAGTAAGAAGCCACCACCACTGCTTTGCAAGTCCTTTCATGCTCTTTCCACACATCAGGCTCTCTTGTGCATGCAGCATTGCTGGGCCTGCCTGGCCTCCAGATGCTTGTGGATATTAATGTGTATGAAGATGCCTCCTTACTCAGAGAAGAAAGTGCAGCAAGAAATACCTGTTCTGGCAAGCTCTGAGTGCTGTCTGAGGAGCTGTTTGAAGAGATGCCACACGAGGCAGCACCAGACTCTTCTTCTGGTCCTTGTCGGGATCCTCTGTGGCTGTGTCAAGCAGGAAATATTTCAGAAGCATAAGAAAATGGTTCCTGAAACTTCAGTGCACGCTTGAAGCATGTGATTTTTCCTACCAAATGCTTTCCTCAGCCACCTCCTCTTGAAATGCCAGCTAATCCTGTCTCCAGGCAAAGCAACCCCCTCCTGCTGCCTTTTGCAATGGGAGGCAGATCCCTGCCTGCCCTCAGACTTCCCTCCATTACCATAACTCCTCTCTTCCCATTAAAGCTGTTTTCTTTAAACACAGTGAAAAAAGCCCTTTGTGTTTGGCTCACCCATCCCCCATGGTCAGTTTTCCCCAAATGCTCATTCCCAGGGAGTCAGAGACGGCTCCATGCAGGGCATGGTGGCTGGGGACAAGGGACTGGCTGGGGACAAGGGACTGGCTGGGGACAAGGGACGTGCTGTGTCCTGCCATGGTGCACCAGGTGCTGCTCAAGGCTTGCCTGAGGCTGCTCGGTGACTTCCCTCAGTGCTGTCACAGGGCTTTGAGAAACTGCCCAAAGAAATCTGTGGGTTTGGGGACAAGGTGCTGGTGGTGTCAGGCAGGAGCTCACCTGGATGCTCTGGCTGCAGGTTTTGTAGGTGTGGAGATAAACACAGGCAGCCTGTTGAGCAATTCCCACGTGCAGGAATTCATCCCTGGGTATTCACACAGTTACCCTGCCACGAGGTGTCCTTAGGAACGTGGTGTATTTATGGCTTCTGCCAACCATTTTCAGAGCCATAGAAGAAATCATTTTGGGAAGCTTCAAGCTGAAGTCTGCTTCTCCATGGTGATAATTTCACATTCCTGCTGTGCTCAGTGATCCTGCCTTTGAAATTATCCCAGTTTCCAGACAGAGGCTCCCTGTGTTTCTGTCTGTGATGGGGTTGAGTGTCTCCTGGTGGTGCTGTCACCTGAGGGATGAGTTTGGAAGCTGTGATGCCACCTGAGTGCTGCCCCTCGAGTCAGGTCCCAGCTCGCACTCAGCTCAGTGGGATTAAGGGCATCAGTGTTGTGGTGCATGGCTCACTCAGAGCAGTGTGTTGGGCACCTTGCACAGCTCATGAGAAGGTGCAGACCAAGCCTTGAGGAGGTTCCACTCTGCAGCCCCAGCTTTGCTTGGCAACAGCAGCTACCTGCCGTAATTTGGCTCACTTGTCCTGCTGAGAGCACACCGGGCTTTTGCTAAGAGACTGAGCCTCCAGGAGCCTCAAATCTCCCCAGCCAGGCAGATCTGCACCAGAGATACCTCTGGGTAAACAAGACAATTCCTCACCTTTAAAGTCCAGTGAGCACCAGGTGTCTCAATCCCAACACTTCCACCCTTGGAGAGCTGGCAGTGGGAGAGCCACCACAGATCAGTGTCCCCATGTCACACTGACAGAGGCTCACATGCCAAACCCCTCAGAGGGTGTGGTGGCTGTGCTCCAGGCTGGAGGACAGGCTCCAGAAAGAAGCTGTACGTGAGTGGTGTGACTTGGATTATTTCAGCTCCTGCCTCTCAGAGCTGCATGAGCACCCCTGGATTTCCATGTCGTGACTCTGCAAGCATCTGCAATGACAGCTGCCAAGCAAGGTGCTAACTAACATGACTAAAGGAATTCATTGCTGGCCCTGGGATTGCCAAATCTCTGCCTTCGACTAGAAACATGTAATGTTTTTCACCAGTGTCATGCGCCCATGGAAAATATCTGCCACAATCAGATACCTCAATCCCTTCTTGTCCCTCCCTCGCCAGCCTGTGAGGATTTCAGGAGCTGTGGGACTCAAAAGTGGCTGGTGAAACCCCATGAGCATGACCTAAAGCACAGGCTGGGTGGGATGCTGGGGCTGTGCTTGCAGACACAGCACTGTGGGGAGGGGGAAGGAGAAGCCAGACAGCCCAAAGTCAGAGCTCACCCACTGCTGATGGGCTGTGCCAGGCTGTGCTGGGCAGCCCCTGCTCAACTGTGTGCAAACACAGAGCTCTCCTGCCCCCATGCAAGAGCATCTTATTCTCTCATGCATGAGCATCCAGCGAGCCCCTGCTTTCACATCCAAAGCAATTTGCACCTGAGTACTCAATTCATTTGCTCATGAGCAGCTGAACAACTTTCATGTGGGCATGAAGAGTCATTGACAAGTGTTCTGTGCAGAAGGTGGGCAACCATCCCTTCCTAGCGCTGAGCTGGAGCAGCAAAAATGAAGTTGGTGACTTGGGAGAACAGAGCTCTGAGGACACAGATGGAAAATGTTGCATTTGAACTGCCCTAATGTTCTTTTCTTGCAGGCACAAGGCCTGACATTTGTCATAGGTGCAAGGGCTGGGGTTTGTTATTTTTCAGACTGCTGTGACCTTCCTGGCTAAGTGTTTTGCAGGTATGAGTGCTTGCAATAAGTATTGCATCCAGGTTTTTACAACATTAATTCCTCCATCCTTGTCCTTGGGGACAATGGGTGAAGTCACAAGTTTGTATCTTTGGGCTTTGATAATGTTGACCCTGGTATTCTAGTCCATGGTGTAAGGGGGATGGAGTTCCTAACATACGAAAAATTGGGGTTGTAATGTTGATAACTCCCAGGCTCTCTGATCCTCAGGGGCAAGGAGTGAAATTTTAATGCATATGCACACATTGTTTCAGTATTAACCCCTCTGTCTGGTGTGCAGGAAGCAAGAGAAGAGCTTGGAGTCATTATGTGTTAGGATTGTGATGATGTTGAAAGGAAAGTTAATAATGGATTTGTGTTCAAATGGCTTTAAGGATGATCTTCAAGGAGAGGAGTGATCTGGGCATGAACTGCAGGGGTTACTGCACGTGGGTAACCTGCTCACTGTTACACCCATGGGTTCTAGTGAGCTCACACAGGAGCACCCAGCAGGTTCCTGCCTGAGCAGCTGCTGAGTGCCTGCATGAGCACCCTGTTAATTCATGCATGAGTCCCCACACAATGCCTGCCCAGATCATCCCTGGGCAGCCCCTCCATGCCCCGTGACTGCCTGGCCAGCTCACACTTCTGTCCATGCATGAGCACCCACATGAGTCACACTGCAGCGCTGGCTTGCTCACACATGGGCACCCAGGTAATCCTTGGAGCAGCACCAGGTTCATTTATGCATTGTCACCCGACCGGTTCATGCCTGAGCACCCAAACAGCCCAGGAAAGGGTGAGGAGAAGGTTGTGTTCCCTGGTACTGACAGGAATGGAGGCAGAACTCCCCGGGCCGGGACTGTTCCACTGGCAGCGCTGCTGATTCCTGACCACACGGCAGCAGCAGGGTCACTCAGGACCTGTCTCTGGCCGTGGGGGGGAGGCAGGGGCAGGTTTTGTCCTGATGGTGATGCTGAGATCATTGCCTGACGCGCTGTTAAAGGGACACCTACAGCCCAACACTGGGGACAGCACCTTCGGGAGCATCCCCTTCTGTGTGCTTTTTTTATCCCTCTAAGCAGCTCCCAGGATGAGTTTTGTGGCACATTCTGTGGTCTGAAAGGCTTTGCCAGCCTCCTCTGCCTGGACTTCTGGGGGAGTAGAAACTCCAGCTGCAGTCAAATAATATGTTCTGTAGACAAAAACTGTGGGGTTTTCTGACTGCTGACTTATAATTGCTTTGCAGTGAGCACATCAATAGGGGATAACCTGTCACCACCCAGCCACTCAGAAACTGGCCACTGGGCTAAGATCTGAGTTTCAGATACTGTGGTTTCTACCTCACAGGGGGCAGAGCATCATGACTGTGACTGCCTCTGCTGCCCAAGCATCTTATGGGGGTTGGGGATTCCACCTGGGGCTTTCTGCACAGCCCAGCACAGCACAGGATCCTCCACCAAGGCTGGGTCAGATGGCCACTCTCTCATTCTCTGCAGGCACACAGAGAGAGGGTGAAACTGCTGGCTCAGGCAAATGGCCACCCACAGCCAACCACTGCCTCTATTCAGCTCTTTGGGTGTTACTGCAGATGCTACTTATTTGGTTGTCTTTTAGTTGTGCATTGCATGACCCAGCAAACACAAATAATTGACTGTTGCAGGGTTGAATGACAAATAATAATCAGGTAAGCACAGGCATATTTGCACAAGAAAGAGACAAAGTAGGTGGTGCCAAGGTTGGAGGCATTAAATCAGTTTAGGAACAAACTCAGCAGAAATTCCCACTTATTTCCTTTACTTCCACATGGACCTGATTTCCACTGGTCTCAGGTAACTCAGGGAAACCCAGCTTAACCTTAGCAAAGCACCCACAGATCTTTACAGGACAAATTTCGAAGCTCACACCTCCAGAACCACGGAGTGCTCATTGCACACACGGACCCTGGAGGCCAAATCCTTCTTTGGACTTTGCTCCTGGACAGGGAAAACCAGTTTGGCGTGGTTGGGTCTGTGGGTGTCTCTGCCAGGGTGCCCAGCTGAGCACAGCAGTGATGGGGTTCATACAGGGGGCAGGGGGCATGTGGGTGATGGCCACTCTGAGGTGTCCCCAGCCACCCATCCCTGCCTGGCCATGGATGGAGCCGCCTTGCCCTGGCATGGCTGTCTTGGGACTGGTACTGCAAGGGAAGGTGCACTTAAACCCACCTTGCAGATGGAGGTTGGCACTGGGAGGATGGGATGGACTCTGTGCTCCTCATCCAGCTCAAATGACGCATCCATCTCACATCCAGGGGGGAATTCTTCTCTCACACATCTGCTGCCCACCTGGGATGCTGGGAAAAACTCCACTCTTTTTCTCTGCCCTTTTCTAATCTTTGTCATAGGAGAATCTAATCTTTGTCATAGGAGAAAAATTGTGGCTTCCAAAAAAGAAAAAAAAAAGGGATGGGGAAGCCTAACTTTTAGAAAAAATTTAAAAATAAATTTAAAGGGAAAATTGTTTTCTCTTCCCAAAGGCTAAACTAAAATGCTTTGCTGGCTTTTTTGTTGTTTTTGCTTTGGGGTTTTTGTTTGGGTGGGGTTTTTTTGTTTTTTTTTGGGGGGGGGAGAGGGGAGAGAGGGAGGTGAGTGGGGTCATTTTTTTGGGCTTTTTTTTTTGTTGTTGTTTTGTTTTGGTTTTTTTTTTTTTTTTTTAGTTAGGCAGCTGCTCTGTCCCAGATAGACATGAGCTGGCCACAAGGGCTGAACAACCTCCCACAGCAACTCCTCAGCACCAGGATGGAGCCTGGGCAGGCAGGAGGCTCTGCTTTGCATGGACACCCACCCTGGTATCTGCCAAACACCCCTCCTATGGCTGAGGTTGAGCAGAGCCAGCAAAAAAAAAAAATTTCTCTTCCTCAATCCAGATTTGCAACTGCTCTGCTCCAGGTTTGCCAAGCACCATGGTAGCAAGAGCTGGCAAACCTTTCCCAAAACAAAAGCTCCATGGGGCTGGGTGAAGCCGAGAAGGGTCCTAAATTAATAAATGTAAAAGCAGAAGAAACCCACACCAGGGCAGTTACTTTAATGGAAATAAGCCGCTTGATTTTGCCCTTGAAAGTTTATGGCGTTTGAAACAATTGTAAACATGTCAGTGTACATGGATACGGTTTCTATAGCAGCGCAGCAACAGTTAAGGGCTTGCTCCCAAACATACCCCAAAGGACACTAAAAATAGTGCGTCTGTTGGATCAAAATCTGTATACATATTCGGGAAGACATACAGAAACCAGGAGTTTGTGAGCCTCCATTGTTTTTTTCAATTTTCCCCTTATTTCCTCCCCCGTTTCTGGAGGCGCTGGAAGGAGGGCGCCGAGCTGAGCAGCAGAGCGCGGGCAGGGAGCGGTGTGCCCGATGCCAATCCTGTGCCAGCCCTTCCCTGGCACTGCCAGGGATGCCGTGTCCTCTCCGCACCCTGACACACACAGACCCATCAGCCGGGGCTGGAGGAGCTTCCTCCTCCTCCTCCTGCTCCTCCTGCTCGGCTCTGTCCTCACGGTTGCCTGGTTGCAGGCAGTGCCTGCGTGTCCCCGCTCTGCCGCAGCCGGAGCCGGCGGAGCTGCTGCTCTCCCTCCCCTGGCAGCTCCGAGAGCTCCAGGGACACGCAAACCCCGCGACCCCCTCCCTTCCTGCGGCGGAGAGGGTGCGCTCCTGCCCATCCCTGCTGCTGGGTGTGAGCTCCATTGGATTTAGGACTCGGGGAAGTTTACTCCCGCCTTTGAAGCTGCGTTAAAACCAGCTCGGGAAGCTGGATGCTCTGCAGGGCAGGACCCTGCTGGGGCAGAAGTGCCTCCTTCCCCAGCCAGCCTGGCCAAGCTCCCGTGTCCATTCCTAGGGTGGCTTTTGCCCACCAGCATCTGCTCTGGCAGCCCGAGGCTGCCTTTGAAGCAGAGGGAGCTTTGCTCATGCGGTTTGGCAGTGGGAAAAAGGCCTTTCTGGAAAGGAGGGTGTGTGCTCCTCAAGAGGAGCATTCAGAAACACTCCTGTGGCTGCCTGGGAAGGGCCTGCAGTGACAACATCCTCCGGACCGAGAGTGCAAAAGTCCATTGTGTTCCTCAGATATGTGTGTCACGGCAAAAGCCAAGATGTGCAGCAGAGAAACCAGCCAAAATATACAGCACATACAGCACAACAGAGCCAGCACTGAGAAATCTAACTTGATGCAAAACAAGGACTTTCAGGGAAAAGGAGAAGCACTCAGGATATGCCATAGGCAATCTCCTTCCAAAGAACAGGGTACCTTTTCTTCAATGCGCTTTCACACTCAGGAAAATGCCAGTTATAAATGCTGAATGAAGGAACACTTAAAATCCCTTAAAGTGTCTCACATCTTCCTTATTCTCTTTTTTAAAAAGCATCAGTCCTCTGAGGACAAAGCATCAAAGCCCTAATGGCATTTAAGTGTTCAGCTACCCCACGGCAGGAGTGCCATACCCAGTGCATTGTTCATAAATCCAGCATCCCAGCGATGGCTTCAGGAGGGATGCAGGCACAGAGAGCATTACTCCTGTCTCATATCTCAAACAGCTCTACTCATGCTAAAACGATGCTGCTTTTACAACATAAAAGCTTTATGCATTTTATTTTTTTGAATTACGAACAGGTGCCCTCCTGTGTGTTGGACACGTTGCACGCCACAGCAGTTAATGGGTGACGGGTCCCTGCTAATAAAATCTGCACAAGTGGATTTATTGTGGGCATTAGTTTGCAAAATAATACCTTCATAAAGAAACATTGCAGGGTCAGTATTGGGGAAATTGCTTGCTGGCAGTTTGAAATCATCATCCTGTTCAGCTTTTTGGGGCTGATAATTGAGATATCTCAAATAAAAGTAACAAATGGCATTTAGCGTTGCTGCAGCATCTTTAACTACAAAGCAGTAGCATCTCACCTCTCTCTCTGTTTTTGTTCTGCAGAGCTCAAATTCCTCTGTTTTGACAAATGGCATCACTGAAAGTTCTGTCTGTGTTTCCTGAGCAACATTCCTAGTAAAATGATAATCACAAGCTGGAAACAGCACAACAAACCATAAGGAAGGAAAACCGAAGCAGCTGCATCACAACGCCTAATTGTCTTTGCGATCTGCCTGGGACTGTGTGATTTTCCTACATTTCATCCTGGTTAAAGGCAAGCAGAGCACACAGCCAGCAAGGGCAGCGTGGCCACAGCAAGGCCTCAGAGCTGTGGGACAGGGCCCAGCTGCTCTCTGGCTGCGCAGCCCTGTGCTGTGAAGGATGGCTGTGGCACCACGTGTCCTCCTGCCTTTTGCTTTGTCCTTCCAGCTGTCCTGTCCCCTGCCTTTAGGGTATGACTGCCCTCAGTGTGACCTGAATTGCTGTTTGTTTGAGGACAATGGGCACTGGGGCAAAAAATCCCTTGGGCTGAAGCCTGGCTATGGCATGAGCTACTTGTTTATGCAACAGAAGGTGCAGCACTGACACCATTCCCAAGGCAACTGGGAAGATGGTGCCAGGGTCTGGACCTCTTGACTTCACTCAGTCCTTCCTTGCACATCACCCCCACTCTCCACTTCCACTCTGCCATTGCTCTCAGTGCCAAAGAGGAAAGCTCTCCCCACCCCAAGACATCAAGAGAAAGATCATGCCTATGCTCAGCCAGAGTTAAACTGCAGCTTTGGCTTCAGTCTTGCATTCCCAGCCACCTCCATGCAGGCTATGCCAGAGGAGAGCCCAGACACACTGGCTCCCAGCTGATTTTACTCATGGGTTATTTAAAGCAGACATTGATAGCTCTGAAGTCGCAGCAGCTGAGCGTGGCCGCCAGTGGCTAATGAAGGTGAATGTCAGGAGTCATCATCAAAGTGATTAGTATAATTAAACTGAGCTGTGAAATGCCAGTGCCAGCAGCAGAGAAGTCCCTCTGAGGTTTGCTTCACTGGATTGAAAACTTGGTGCTTCCTTTGAATCCCCTGATGCTCTATCTGGTTTTCCTTTGCATCAGCTCTCCTGTTCTGAGGCAGTTGCTGAGCACTACCCTCATGTTGGCAGCTGCTTGTGCTGTGACTACAGACAAAATGCTGCTTTTTTTTTTTTCTTCTAGTCTCACTTCTCAAGCTGTAAAGCACAGGTGAAAATATTTAGCTGCCTACCTGACAAGGCTGATGTGCAGATTAATTAATATTTCTCAAGCGCCCTGAAATTTGCCAAGTATTATTGCTACATAACAACTGTTGCTAAGTACCAGAACCAGGCGTGGACACCGCGCCTACATTTCCTGGCCTCACAGGGGTCAAAGCCCAGCTTTGCTATGAGTCTGCATCCAAAAACAAATCCTTCTTTTTACCTCTCTGATGCTTTACTTATGTTGCTTCTGCAGTTTTTGTCAACCCCTTTGGTTTGTTGGAAGTACAGGACAACACCAGCGGGTGCCTCTGGGCGCCCCATCCTGGAGCAGCACCAGGGATGGGATGTGCCAAGGCCAGGGGTGGGCAGCAGCTGGTCCTGGCATGGCTGGGCTTCTGTAGCCAGGAGCAGTGTCAACACCCAGCCCTGAGAAACTGCTTGGCTCCAGCTGGGGAGGCAGCAAGGCAAGGGTGGATCTGTCAAGCTCTGTGATACCACACCTTAGTGTCAGAGTGACTCACGAGGCACTCCATGACTGCTCCATTTCTCTTCCCCTTTTTGCTCAACTGGAGGATGAGGTTTTAAAAAACAACGTGTTTGCTCTTCCACTTTCTAGTTTTCCTTCTGGGAAAGCCTTGTTTCCAATACCTGTGAACCTTGGCTTGGTGGGCATTACATTGGTCACTCCTCCCGAGGAGCATCAGTGTTGCCAGCACTTGGGAAGAGCATGAGCTTGGGTTACACCAGTGGCTTTTGGGCCATCATCAAGCCCCAAAGACAACAATTAATAAAAAATTATAATAATAAATCAAGTGTGTTGTGGGGGGCTTCTCAGTCCTGAGTCCAGCTGGATATTTCCTGCTGCTGTCAGAGCCTGCTGCAGCCCCAGAGAAGGTAACCCCATCCAAAGTGCTGCCTCTGAGTGGTCTCCAGCTCCCACCACTTCCTACCCATGTCTGGTCAGTGCTTGAGGTCACCAGCCTGCTCAAAGTGGTGCTGAGGCTCTGGAATGGGTTATTTCATTGTCACAGCCAACATGAGTTAGGGGCCATTCCTCATCCAGCCATTAGAGGCCATTTGGGGGTGGTGGGCTTCTGGCAAAGACCACCAGGAGTGAGTTGCATGCTGTTGCATCCTCCTCAGGATGATGCTGGACACAGTGGAGCCCCCAGAGTCGTGGCTGGTGGGCAGGCAGAGCTGAGCACTTGCTAGGAAGGTGGGATGCTGGCTCCTGCTAGCCAGCCTGTGCTTTCACAGCTCTGATTCATTCTAGGTTGCAGCAGGCTGCCATAGCCCAAGCCTGCAGGCATCTTCAGAACGGGGCTTTTTCCTCTACAACACCCCAGTGATTTCCTTCAGGAGAGCCCAAGTAAAACTGAGGGGCTGAAGGGGGGAAGCTTTCCCAGCTGAAAGGACAAGATCATGCCAAATGAAGTTCAGTGTCTGTAAATGCAAATTAAAGAGCATCGCCAGGAAATGTTTTGATCCTTCAGCTGAGAGCAAGGGGATTTGATATCAGTCATATTAGTCCAGGAGACATGGCTATGAATGGCCAAATACTGACTCCAAAATCCAGCAGTGCAAAGAGAAACCCCAAACCATTTGGTAGGATCCAGATGCAGGCCCCAGAGCAGGAGCAAACACAGTGGGTGCTGGCAGGTCTAGAGAAGAAATATCAAGAGCTGCTTGTAGCCCTGTCCCGTAGGACCCCCAGTTAAATTGAGGAAAATGAGAGATTTGAAATGCTCAGAATACAACACTGGAAGCTCATTGCCCAGCACCTCTGTAGCTGGTAGGAGCCTTTCAGTTCCTCCCCCAAAAATGTTCCATGTCACCAGTGGTGTCCAAGCTTCCCTCTGGGCGCTGCTGGAGCTGCCCAGGAAAGAGCAGGTGAGCCCAGCCACAGCCAAGCCACTGTGGGACTTGCTGTAGGCATCTCACAGCCCTCAAAATGAAGGGTTGAAGGTGGCTGTGCCAGCCTGGCCTCGGGGGGACTTTCAATCAGGTCCTGGCTGCAAATCTCCCTGGAGCAATCATTAAACAAGCCTTGTTTTGACAGAGCCCATGGTGGCCTCCTTCCCTTTGACTTCTTTCTTGGATTGACAGACTTCAGCCATCCAGAAAGCACTGTGTTAATCATATTGCTGGAGTGAGAAAGCCGAAGGAAGAGTATTGCTCTGTTACCACGCAGCCAGCTCATGTGGCTTAAATCATAGCTACAACAAGCAGGCCTTCTGGCAGATGAGTTCTCAGGCAGAAAGCAGGGGATTTTTCCCATGACACGCAGAGGGGGAGAAAAAAAAGACAAAAAAAAAAAATAGAAAAAGAAAAGAGGATAGCATTGGCTGCGTAAACTGAATGCAAGCAAAAACTTATATATATCTGGGGTTTTGTGTGTTTTCAAGGATCCAAAATGTGTTTTGTTTCTTCAACCAAACTATAAACTGGACACATCCTGTAGGTGCTGGGAGCACTCACATGCTGATTATGTGCTGATTTTCTTACTACTTCCCCCCCAGACTGATACAGCAGCTGTGGTGAGTGACGTGTGGTGTTTTCATTTCACCTCATTAAAGGCATTTCAATGTGCCTTGCTCAAGTAACACCTGCCTCCTCCATTTTTCGGGCTGTGCTGTGGGTTGAATGAGGGGGAGATGCTGCCTTGTCCCCCTCCCTGGGAAGATGCATCTGTCCTTCCACATGACAGCTTCGGAGATTGTGTTTTAGAGAACAACAAAAGAAAAAGAAGGTGGGGGGAAAGACTTTAATTTTGAGACTGGATATCTGGGAAAGCTGGGATATGTGTTCACATGATCCATGGGAGGACAGCTGTGATGCTGAGCAGCAGCCAAGCACCTTCTCCCACCTGAGCAACCCAAGAGGTGCACCTGGGAGCTGCTGGTCTTGCTTAATGCACCAAGTAGGGCACAGGTGGTGGACAAATCACTGCCAATGCTGAACAAACTTTCCCTCTAGATCCACATTCAAGGACAAGCAATGAAATATATCCCAGAGCCCATGGGGTGCAATCCTGTCCTCAGTGAAGGGACAGCAGGAGGCTTCATGTTCTGCTTAAGCCTCTTCTTTTGCAGTTGTATTCTAAGGGAGGTCCTCTGCAAGGACTACAATTTTTGTTCCACATAATTAATTCATTCACTTATGTCAGGGGGATTGACACATGTCCATCCAGGTGGCCCACTCCTGTGACACTCCAGCAGCATCCTGACTAAACACTGTGCTGGTACCACAGCTCCATCCCTCCCTCCCTCCCTCCCTCCTTGCTGCCGTTGTGAAGTGCCCCTTGATTTTACAGCTCTGTAAATACACTTTGAGAGGGTAGGTGTTTGCTTATTAACTTAAGGCAAATTACATTTCTAAGAACTGGTGGAAGAACATAATTTAATTGGTGCACACGATCGGCCTGATTGATTGTGGATGATTGCACAGCCCCCCTCACTCTGCCTGAGCACAGTGCAGCTGCCAGTGCCCACCACTGGGTATGGAAAAGAAAGAATCACCTGGAGGCTCAGGGTGCTTCAATTTTTCTACAATGACTTGATGATTATCTCCTGATGAATCCAAGGCTGAGTTTGTGACGAGGAATTAGCACGCTCCTTTGGAAAAGCCCAGCACCTGATGATCAGGTCTGTGCTCAGGGTGACAGCATCATGTCTTGTGTTTGACAAGCTCTGACCTCGTGTCCACCAGAGCTAAATACTAATTTCCTCAACCCTTCCAAGAAGGAGTTCAGCATCGACTTGTAATCTCAAATATTTTCACGCAACTGACTAATGACTTAATCACAGCTCGTGGCACTGAGCCACGCTGATTACCCACGCAGGCAGGAATTGCAGCATGTTGTGGCACCAGCAGCTGCCCAGCACCCTGTCATCATGCTCAGTCCCAGCAGCATCAGTCCCCAATGAAATTTGCTTGGGTTTGAATCCCTTGGAATCCCACGGGCTGGATGAGAAAGGTGAGGTGAGTTTCAGCTTTGTAACCCAGGGAGGCAGCTGATTTAGAAGTGCAAGGACACCCCTCAGAGACACAGGTTCTTCCCCAGGAATGAGGGGCCTCTCCAAGGTTTTGGAGAGTGCTTGGTGAAGTGTCCTGGCCAGTTGAACTTGGCAGCCCACGTCTGGAAAACAATCTGGGCATGGCCAGGAGATGCACTGAAGAGTCCTGGCCTGGTCATGGTGCTTTAGCTCATGGATGCAGCATTTAGCAGCATGGCCCTTGGCCCAGCCACTCTGGCTGGGGATCATTTTATTTAATAATACAGACAGGGGCAGTGAGGTGTGAATGAACTGTTGCTGTTGGGGCCATATGCAGTTGAGAGCAGCACAGAAACCTGGGTAAGAGCCTTTGCTGTTTCCTCCCTGCTGCAGTGAGATCACAGGACGAGACGTGCTCTGATGGGAACATTAGAGGGGACCATGTGTCACTTTATTTTGCATCTGACTCAGGGAGCCTGTTCACACGAACACTGGAACAGTGTGTGGCTGTCAGAAAACAGAAAATAGCTGTTTAAATATCAAAGATTATTTCAGAACTCCAATTGTCTGAGTCGCAGCTCCAAGTTTCAGTGCTGGGAGGGGAAACTGGTGTGAAATGAGATGGGACAGCAAAGGTGATGCTCTACCTGCCTACCATTCCTTCTCCAATGAATTATCCGTGGTACTGGGTCACCTCAGTCCAGCTTGACTTCCCCAAAATATTGAGTATTTTATGTTTTAGTTTCCTGCTGTCTCTCCATGTAGTAGTACAAGCTTATACTACAAGGGTACATGGCAAGATCAGAGGAAAAAGCAGCCCCCAGGCTTCCTGCTAGCAAGGAGCTGAGTTCTGAAGCCCAGTTTTTAGCACCAGCTTCTCCAGACCTCTGGAGAACTTTAAGCCATCAGTGGTGATTGCCCTTTTTCCATAGCAAGGAACATGTGTTAAATATAAGGAAATACCAAAAAGAGTCACCAAACTCAGCTGTTTCCTTTTTGGGTTTTTATTTTATAGTAAGAAGAGAAAAGCTTTCTGAAATTTTTTCTCCTACAAGAAGAATGCTTTGTAATGCTGATTTGTCTCTTAAGCTTCCTCTGAAATGTCTTTGAGAAAGAAATGAACCCTGAGGCAGGATCGACATGAAAAGGGAACCGGGAGCAGCGCTGAGCCAGGGGGTTGTGCAAAGGATAAATGCTTGCATGGATATAAGAAGGGATTGGGCCAATTCAAGAAACAGAAATCCACCATGGGGGTGCTAATTTAGAGTTAAATAAAAGATGGGACACAAGCCCTGGTGTGGCTGCAGGTGCTCTCCCAAGACAGGGCCAGGCTCAGCACTGGCATCGCTGGCACCCGGGACTCATCCTGGGGGCAGCTGGGACAAAGCTGCAGCAGGGATGCTGGGATGCTGGAAATCTCTCACTGTTATTTCATCTTCTGCAGAAGGGTGGTTTGGCCAGGCAAAATCAGGAAAGAGGGCAAAGTGATATACAGATGCTACAAAAGGGGCAAAGTGATAAACGGATGCTACAGAAGAGCGCAGCATGTGACAGCAACCTGGAGCAGCTCTTGGGAGCTAAAAGGGACCCCATATAACACAGCAAGAGGGACTATTTGTTGTGGCAGGACACAAATGCTAGGGGCAAGGCTCTATACGGTGAATACCAAGCTCATCCTGTCCCCCCAGGCTTTCCTCAGCATACTCCCTGTCTGTTTCTGCCAGCTGCACGTAATTCCTACACAGCTTAGTAAAGTGAGCATGGGATGGCAGCGTGAGGCCCTCTGTAATCTGGTCTCAGCACGCCCCAGGCACAATATTCACCTCTCCACAGCCCAGTTTCCCCGTGTAAGTTGGATGATGATGAGATCTGTTGCCACTGCCGTGTTACATCACACGTGTGGCGAGTGATTCATTGCGCGCAGAGCTCTGAGCGCACGCAGGGCTTCGGCAGCCGCCGCTCCTTCCAGCACTGTGCCTGGCCATCACTGCAGCCCTTCTCCACCTATCCCTCGCCTTCCTCCCATCCCATTTCCTTCAGCCTTTGCCCACCATCTCTGGAAAGGAGGCACCTGGTCCCTGGCCCCTTGGGACGTGATTTCCTGGCAGGCAGGACTCGGCAGGATTTCCATGACAGAGCCAGAACCTGGAGCTTCTCCACCCGTGCCTCTGCCCTGCTGTCACCTGCCACCCATCTGCCACGTGCCTGCACGTGTGTTCCGTCCTCCCTCGTGCCTGAGTCCCTGGGAACCTCCAGCAGCTCCGGGGAGATGTGGGATACAATCTTTTTCAGGGCTGAGGGTCTGACTTGCTCCATAGCGAAGGATGCTGGGATCCAGGGGCTCAGCAAAGAGGGACTAAAGTGGGCCCTGATCAGAGGGCTGGAAATACCTGGCTTGGAAATATGGCAGGGAATAACAAGCTGCTGAGCACAGAGCACAGTTACAGCAAATCCAAAGGCAAACCAATAAATGCTCTGAGGAGAGCTCAGTTTTAGCGCCGGGCTTTGTTTACAGCAGCCACCAAAAGCTGGGGTGTGGTGAATTTACCATCAGGGCTATTTTTATCTCAGGTGTTCTAAAAGACTACTGCCTTTGAGGAAAAAGCTGTTTCTGGGATGTGCAGGGTTGCACCAGAGATCATGAGGGATGATCATCCAGGCCCCTTTTGTTCTCATAATCTAGGAGCTTCAAGTTACATCTCTTAATCTCTTCTTAGAAACCCCAGGGCCAGTGAAACTCAGGTTAATGACTGCTAGAGTTTACACACCCTGGCACCACAAATATTTCTGACTCAATAATTCTTCAGGAATTCATGATGGGATGACAAGGAAAGCATCTCCATTGATTTTGTGTGTTCTGCTGGGGCAGGACCATGCTGTTTTCTGAATGATGTGGTGGTAAAAACTCCCATTTCCCTTAAAAATCTATTTCTCACCATGTATAAGACAAAAATTGAAGACCAGATCAAGGATGTGATTTCTGGTAACCTATAGAAAATGTTGAGCAAAATCAATTAGTACAGTCTTTATGTGGCTAGAAGGATCTGTCAGTTGAAATATATATATGTATATATATACACATACATATATGGGCATATATACATACATACATTTTTCTATACATCCATATGTATGTATACATACAAACACATGCACACATGGAATTGTAAAATTGAAGAATGTTAAGGATTTGGAAAGGACCTAAAAGATCATCTAGTTCCAACAGCCTGCCCTGGGCAGGGTCACCTTCCATTAGACCAGGTGGCTCAAGGTCTTGTCCAGCCTGGCTTTGGACACTGCCAGGGCTGGGGCATCCACAACCTCGCTGGGCAGCCTGTTCCAGTGTCTCACCACTCTCACGCTAAAATAATTCTTCCTAATATTCAACCTAAACTTCCTCTCTTTCAGTTTGTACCTATTATTCTTTGTCCTGTTGCTAGAGCTTCTCTGGCTCCTCTGCAGGTTCCCCTGCAGGTACTGGAAGGTTGCTGTGAGCTCTCCACACAATCTTCTCTGGGCTGCACAGCCCCAACTTTCTCATCCTGTCTTTGTGTCAGAGGTGCTCCAGTCCTCTTATCAGCTTCACTGCTCTTCCCTGGACATGCTCCAACAGTTCCATGTCCTTCTTATGCTGGGGACACCAGAGCCATAGGCAGGATTCCAGGTGGGGTCACACAAGAGCAGAATGGGGGGTGAGGGAAACCTGCTGGCCACGCTCTGGGGACTCTGCCAATGACTCTGTGGGACTTCAGTGCTGCGCAGCACAGGTAAGTGGACATGGGCACACACACCTGCCCACAGGCACACGCACACACACACACACACCTGCACATGGACACACACCTGCACATGGACACACTTATTAAGAATTAAATTAACACAGCTCATTAAGAATTAAAATAAACAAACATGACAGGGATTTGCAGGTGACCATGGCTGCGGAAATGCCCTTTAGCCCTTCCTGCCCTGCCTGCCAAGCCCTGCTTTGACTTAATGTTGCTGCTCCCAGCACACATCAGGGCTCTGCATGAGCTGAGGCAGCCAAAATGCCAGCAGGAATTGACTGAACAGTCCCACAGCATCCTTCTTTTCTTAGTTCAGTCCTTCATGTCTACCCAAAAGCCCCCAGCCAAGAGACTGCAGCCTGCTACCTTTGGATAATGTTTAGGTGTAGCAAAGAGGACATTTTGAGGAAGGAAACAATAAATAAATGAGATGCTTTTTTGATAGGTGGAAGCTCAATATACCCAGAATGAGAGCGTAAAGAGATACCAAGCAGATGAACACACCAGACATATTTTGTAAGCCCAAGTCAGTTTCAGGAGAGCTAATGACAATCACCCAACTATCCATCACCATTGATAAATACAGGTTCTTGTCCTCATCCCCCCGTGTGCAGGGGCCCTCAGTGCTCTCTTTAATCTTCTGTGCCAGAGAGCAGTTTTATTGTCAGTAACAGTGCTCAGCTCTATGTTCACTTTGTGCTTGCCATCCTTTTCTCTCCAGGAGTTAGCACTGAAAGTCCTCTAAATAATAAAACGGAACCCCAGAGCCTCTCCTGTGCAGAAACACTTAACACCTGATTCAGTCTCTGCACACCTGCGCATGGACACACACACCTGCACACACACACCTGCACACAGGCACACACACAGACACACACAGACACACACAGACACAGACACACACACACCTGCACACACACACAGACACACAGACACATACCTGCACACAGACACCTGCACACGGACACACACTGGCACACAGACACACACACACCTCCACACGGGTGCGCACACGCACGCGCGCACACACACACACACACACACACACACACACACACACACTCCTGCACAGGGGCACACACACCTGCACACAGGCACACACACCTGCACGCAGGTGAGCGGGCGCGCAGGGACGGGACTACAACTCCCGCCATGCCCCGGGGCAGACAGGGGGCGTGTCCCGGTTCAGGCCCCGCCCCGCCGGTGTCCGCGCGGTGAGGCGGGGCGGGGGGCGGCGCGCGGTAGTCGGTGTGAGGGCGGCGGAGCCGGCGGCGTCCATCGGCATCGGCTGCAGCTCCGCGGCCGCTTCTCGGCAGCTGCTCCCGACCTGCGGCTCCAGCTCCGGCCCGTCGGAGGTGAACGCTCTGAGGCTTCTCCCCTTGTCGCCCAGTGAGAACTATCGCCGTCCGCGCGGCCGTGAGGAGGCTGAGGCTGCCCCTTCCCCCCGCTCCCGGCCTGCCGGCGTGGGGTGCCTCTTGTGCGCGTTTCCTTCCTCCCCGCGGTGAGTATCGCGCCTGTCGCGACACAGCCCCATCCCCGCGCCGCTGCCGCAGGGCTGGGGGGCCTGCCCGGGGCCTGCCCCTTCCCTGCCTTCATCGGGCTCCTTCCTCCCCTCCCGCCGCCCTGCGCGCTTTGTACTGCGCCTCGCAGGGCTCCCTTGTTGTGGTTGCTCCTAAAATAATTCACCGTTCTTTTCTTTTCTTTTTTTTTTTTCCCCACCGGGATTTGGGAAGTTTTTGTTTTCTTTTATTTTATTTTGCCTTTTTTTTCTTGGTCTTTTTTTGTTTAATTTTTTTTTTTTTTTTTGCTTCCCACCCGCCCGGAGCTGGCCCCGCTCTGGGGCTGAATGTGCTGGGGAAGCTCTTTGTCATGGAGCGGCTGCCGAGCCGTCTGCTCTCGGGAAAAACATCACTGAAAAAAATAGGAAAAAAAAAGTCTCTCAATACTTGAGCACCAGGGTTCTGTTGAATTCGGGGGTGGATGGGTTTTTTTGGCGGGGGCGGCGGTATATGTGTATTTTTTGGGGGTGAGAGCGAGTTCTCCCCCCGCCTCCCCCGCCAAGTCCATTGATCGCAAGCTCCCGTGCCGGAGCGCGGAATGGGAGCAGCACGCAGGCGGGTGACAACAAAACAAAGGGGGATTTTCTTTGCCTGTTGTTAACCTGAAAGATCTTTCTGGGAAAGCTTGCTTCTTTTTCTTTGGATTTTTTTTTTTTTAAATCCCTAGCTCTTCCAAATTTGATGATGTTTTACTCTGAAAAAATCTAACTGGGCGGTGGGTAAGTTGTGTCTTTGATTTTAAGATTCTTTGGGAAATTGCAGCGTTTCTCTCCCATCTCCTCAGCCCTGGCTCTTTTGTGAGCAGCCCGCCGTCCAGTGCAACTTGTGTCCGGTTTTTCTTTTCACTCTTGTTTTCACCTAGTTAAATAATATGTTTTCATGATCTAGTACGAGGGGGACGTTTCTGCCTGCAACAGCTGTAGAGAAGATATTCAAAAGGCAGGGAAGAGAAGGACCAGTTGTGTTTTTTAGCTGAATAATTTTCCTCTGATAAATGGTATATTTTAAAACAGTCACGTTTTTATACCGGAAGCATTTTTCTTACCCCTACCCCCCTTGTTTTTGTTTTAAATACCACCTCGAAATCTGCAGTTACTTCACCTCTGCAAAATGCAGCTTCTGGAATACACGCGAGCAAAAAGCAGTCTGGCTGTAATGCTGCTGTTTCTGGCCTTACAGGCCACCCCTTTTTGGTATTTTTTTTCTGGGACTCCTCTGCCCTGAAAACACTACTTGGTAAGGAAAATTACAAAGCCTTTCAGCTAGCTAGAAGCTGGCGCTCCTACATCTGAAGGACGATAGGTTTATTTTTTTTTTTTTTTTTTTTCATTTTGAACGCGTATGGGAGGCGGGGGGAGACCCGGGGAAAAAAAAGCCGTTTCCGGTTTCTGTTCAGCAGCGTTTCGGATTTTTTTTCCCACAAAGAAGCAGCCAGATGACCTGTTGATGACACATCTTGAGTTGCTTTTTGTTCCAGAAGGCGCCTCTGTAGGTTAGTGGCGATGGACGGGCTGCCCACATCTTCGTTTGCATGTGTTGTTGTGCGGTCTGTGCGGCTTTGTAATGTTTTAGGCCCACAATTTTGGAGTGAGTAATGTGGAGCCGAAGTTTAGACGTCTGCCCAGGACATTTCCCCCTTTCCTCTCCACCACAGTCCTTTCCCCCATGAAAAAGCATGGCTTGCTGAAAACTGAGCATTGGTAGTTGGAAAATTAAGCTCTCTTGGTGCTGTGCAGGAGAAGTGTCCTAACTCTTTGAAGTCGTGTGAATGGCCTGGCAGGAAGCTTTAGGAATGCATTTTGATTGTATGTAGGTTGCTGCTGGGTACCTTGAGCTTCAGCATCTCCTATTTCAAATGAATTAAACATGTAGGAGCACCTACTGTTACGCTGAGTAAAGTCGTGTAACACGCACCTCATGAATGTTTCCATTCTTACTAAACACTGGAATGTATTTCTCAACACAGCAGGTCACCGTGCTGGTGTTCATCTTAGAAATTTACATTTTTTGTAACTACTAGGGTAATTCCAGTTAAAGACAAATTTAATGTACTACCTTTGCTACAACCATTTTGTATTTTGGAGGCAATATTGGTTTCTATTAAGAAACCAGACATGGAAAACAGGATCCTTTCACTTCAGCATTTACAACTAGTGGCTGAGTTTGTAGTTACAAAATAGAGGATCATGTGCTTGGAGCCAGTGGTATTTAAAACTCTTATTCATTTGTAAGGAGCTAATTACAAGTATTTTTTGATATAAAATGCCTTTTCAGTCAGGACCTCTGGAATACAGGAAAGTGGAAAACCCAAAGCTGTTGTAGATGCTAATCCATGCCCTGAGCAAAAAAAGGGAGAATGAGGGTGTTTCATAAGAAATCAGTCACCTTTAAGTGCATACTTGTAAGTGAAATTACACAGTGATCAGCAATTCCTGCTGGCTGCCAGTAATTGGAGGTACTTGTTGCTGGCTGGTCACCGTGCTCCTTGCTGGTTAGATTGTAAAAGTCTTGACTGATGATCAGGATGAAAAAGTCCAGCTCCTTTGCCTCCCAGACATTCATTCCTTGATCTCCACATTCACAAGCGTGCTGACAAACTGTCAGAGGAAGTGACAGCAAAGATACGGGGTAGGAAGTAGGTCAGCACGGCTGAACGCTGCTGAGTTTCAGTGGAAAAACGTGAGCATGTTTCCATCTGCTCGTGTTTCTGTTTCCTTTCAACCTGCCGGTTAGCAGGGTGCACCAGGAAGTGTCACACTGCTGCTGCAGCTCCCCAGTCCCACTGAAATTAATGTTGCACCTCCAGTCAGGCCCAGTTAGTCCACCTGGGTGTAAAGATTCATGGGGAGGAAAGTCAAACAGCAATTTAGTTACAAAAAATGGTGTCAGGCAAAGCTGTAGTGGCTCTGTGCCTCTCAGGAGGTGGTGGGCAGGTTGTGGATGCATTTCCCTGTCCCTGTGCTGCTGTGGGCTGTCCAGTGGTTCCTTGGGGTGGGCTGGGACAATAGGGGAGCATCATGGCACGTTTGTTGTGGCCTTAACATTTTGTAATGGCAATTAGTAGCTACAAGTGATTGTGTTTCTTCTTTAAAATGTTTCAATCTATGTATTAAAAAGCCTACCTTTCAAATTAAAAAAGATGGAAGCTTTTTCCTGCTAGAAATCCTTCTGAAACTTAAAAAAAAAAGGCAAGCTCTACTTGTTTCTGCCTTCTGCTAAAAACAGTAAAAACTCTTTGACAATAACTTGATTTCCAGAAAAATGACTGTTTTGCACACTATGAGTATGTTCTCTCACAAGTATCCTGTATTGTTATTGGTTTGAAAAGAAGCTTTTCCTTCAGGCAGGCAGAGGTTCTTGCGTGCTTTGCATGAGTGAGTGCACAGCCTTTGGGCTGCCTAGGTGAGCCCTGTGGCATGGCCCTCTTTTGCTGACCCATGTGACGTGATTTGGAGCACCAAATGTTCCTGGCTGCTCAAAGTGCCCTTTCTGGAATAACCCTGTACGGTGAGGCATTGTGAAATAGCTGACTGGAAGCTCCAGGCTTTGCAGGAGAAAGTGTTGTCCCCTGCTGGCACCCTGTGCTGGCGGTGGGTGCTCATCAGCACCAGTCCTGCTCCAGCAGTGTCTCCTGGCTGCCGTGTGAGGTGGCACTTGGGGACGTGGGCTCCAGTGTGAGCGAGTCAGCAGCTTGTTTGGTTGGGGCTGAGTGCAGTGCCTGGCTGGGAGTGTTTGGTTAAGGATTGATGGTGTCCTCTGCAGCCTGCCATGCAGGAGCACGGCACAGTGCAGGAACAGGTAATAAAAGTTAATCTGCTGACCTTGCTTTTAATCCATGCTGCTGGATTTAATCACAGGGACTTGAATGCCACCCATGGTACTTATGTAAATGCTGAATTTTGGGCTTGAATCTCATACTCCAGAGCAGAGTGGACTAAACCTTGCAGTGAATTTCTGGCTGTGGTTTCAGGAGTGGGAGTATCCTATAATTTTACTCTTCTAATTAAAGCTATATTGCAGTTTTTAGATTAGAGGCGGTCAAAACCTCTCACTCTGGTCCAGTAATTATATTCCTGTCAGGAAGAGGATTTGTTCAATTCACACTCACTTTCCTTGTTCACCTGTATATGTTGTAGAAGAATTGGGATATGTGTCAATGCTGGCTCCAAGTGCTCTTGGTCTGCCTTGGTGTTGGCTAGACAGCCATGCCAACCAGATGGTTTTCTGTGCCAGCCTTGTTTGTAGAAGTTAATTGCATAAATGTGTTTTTAGAAGGGAGAAAAGCATTCCTTGTGAGAGGGGTTTTTTTTAATAGAGATATTTGGGGCAGGGAGATGCTGGTCTGGCTACATCAGGGTGTGTGTATATGTGTGAACAGCAAGGAGGGTATTGAAAGACTGTGGTTAAAAAGGGCCAAACCAGAAATGATCTCTGGAATATTTTTTTTTTGTTATTATTAAGGGTGGTTGATAATATGAATAGCTACTAGTTAATATTTTGTGGATTTATTGAGGTTTTGTGTGACTGGGATATATGAATGTGTAGGTACTTGCAGGTTATGGGTTTGGAGTAAGTTAGTAAAGTAGGATTCTGTAGGGGATAGTTTGTTGGAGCTAGGACTTGAAGATACAAAACCAGAAAAATACCCCAAAGCAACCAAAACCCAGAAAAATAATAAAGCACAAATCCCTGCCTAGCCAAAATTTTCTTTTAGGTAGACCACTGTCAATGGGTTTTTTCCTTCCATTGCCAATTGATTCACCTGTCTGGATGTACTTAACTGCTTCTATTTCAAATTTGTAATGTTTCTGTAACTATATAACCCTTTGGGTTTTATTACAAATGCTTTAAAATGCTCTTTTCTGAGCTGGGGTACCTTTTTGCCTTACTTGATGGACAAGGTAGGGAATAGAATTTGAATTTGAGGGCACTGATTTGGTTTTTGTTGAGAAGACTGTTGAGATTTGACATTGGTGGGGCTCAAGGCCTGCAAGAATTTGTGAAGGCATAGTGAGGACAAACTTGGTGATGTGGTTTGTACATCTCACACTGCCCTGCTTGTCTCTTCAGTGTTTCTGCTTAATTATCTGAACCATGCAGTGAGCAACTGCAAAGTTGCAGCTGTTGGGTTGGTTTGTCCCTGCCAGCTTATCCCCATGGATGGTAACCCCTTGATCTGGGCCAAAACCACGAATGGCTTCATTGTTCTCTGGGTCAGGGCAGTCAAACTGGCATCTCTGGGTTAGGTTCAGCTTGAAACATTTCACCCAGCTGGCCATCTTTGCCCAGGAATTCATCAGTGATGTGTGGAGCAGCTTGCAAGGCACCTGGGTAGAGCTGTGGGATTTAGGAAAGCCCCTGCTGTGCCTGTGCAGCCTGCACATAGGGCCCCCTTAAACATCACATCCTCTGGGGCACTGCAAGGCAAGGTTTAACCAGTCTCAAAGCTAGGCTGGGGCTTCCATATATTGGTAGTTCCTTTCCTTGTGTTGAGATCATGCCTTTCCAAATGCCCACTTTCTCTGTTCCCAGATCCTTCTGGTTTTAATAGTCTAGCAGTATTGAACAGTAAGGACTTGATTTTTAAAATCATACAAGCTTGGGTACTGCATCTGTATCTTCTTTAAGACACATTGTTCATGTTAAATGATAAAAGTGGCCCCTGAAGAATTTCTGCTAAGAAATCTCAAGGTTCCTCTTCTCTTTAAGTGTTAATAGGTATACTTAGATTTTTGTCTTACACTACCTTAATATCCTTTCCACTTATCTGAAGCAGTTGTAGTTCCATGCAATATTTTTTCAAGAATAATTATTGTCTTAATCATCATTTAACACAAGTTTCAACAGGGAAAATAAGCAGTGATCCCTATGTCAGATCATGGAGCTGAACTGTTTATTTGGTATGAGCTTAGGGGTAAAAATGCACAATTCATCATATATGGAGGCTTACTATAACTAATTTACTTACTTTTAAAAAACTTGCTGCTCATTTTGCTTTTTTAATGCCCCTCTTGGGATAAACTGCTATATTCTAAAAATGTCAGTTCTGTCATTTCCCACTTATTTTTTTTCTTTGGTTTGGTTTACTTTTTTCCTGAGCCACTTCAAATACTCTGAGGAGTGCTCAATGTGGAAGAAAGTAAATGCAGGTAGATATTTGAGTTGCTGTGTTTGGATTGCTGCTGTACTTTAAAGTTAGCAGAAGATGACTTTAAACTTTGTGCTGCAGTGCATGAGAGTGAAGTGGCTTTGGCCCTTACTAATATTGGAGGTAGGGTATGTGCTCCCTCTTGGATTTGGGTCTAACTCCTTTTTGCTGGGCAACTGCCATCTTTTGAATTTAGGAACATGCTACAAAACCTTCTGATAGAAGCTGGGAGAGTTCCTCCTTGTGTCAGAAACTAGAGTAGTTGACTCAATATTTGAGAAGCCAGAGTTATGGACTGTTCAACCAATACTGCTATTTTAATCTCCATGATGAAGCTTTTGTGGTAATTAGGTTTCAGATTTAGGATGCTACTTTCAGAAGTCCACAAAAAACTGTACCATGCCCACAGGTGGCATGAGCACACTGTGTGTGCAGTTGAATAGTAACAAGGGGAGAAGATAATAGTCCAGCTGTAAATCAAGCCATTGTGGTAACACCTAATTTCAGCAGCCACTAATTGTTGGGGTACTTATTTAATGTGCTTTCAATAAAGAGCTGGGAGACAACCAGCTTGAATGGCCTGAAACTTGGAGACAGTCAGTTAAAAACTGCTTTTTAACAGGGCAAAGGTGTGACAGCTCTGCAGTAGGCAGTGCAGAGAGCCAGAATGCCCAAGAGCAGACACTTAATGTTTCATTTGTTCTTTTTCTCATGTGATAATGTTGAGGCACATTGTGATGGTAGTGCTGACACTTCAGATAAACACTGCTTCCTGCTCCAGGCTGCTGTCCTTGTGTCTCTTAAAGTTCAAAGATTGTCTTTTAATACATATATATACACACACAGACACATATCATATCATATTTTTTATAACTGCACTTCATACCCTGGGATTAGCAGACCAAGCCTAAGACAAATGACATTGTAATGCAAATTAGTCTGAAGACAGGTGATCACCTTTGTGCTTTCATGGCCAAGTCATCATCTCTTGATTCCTGTAGTAGGTGGATCCATCATACTGGGTTTTTGTTTTTTCTTTAATAAGGTAATTGCTATGCTGCTGGTAGCCCACATGAGTTGTTTTAGTATTTATTAGGTGCTGCATTTGGTGGATGTGAAATACCATTCCAGTTGAGCTTTCCCTTTTGGTGCAGCGTGAGCTGGTGCCTATTGGGTGAGGTTTCTGTAAGCTGCTCAGGGTTGTTCCTGAGGGCTGGAGTGTACCATGATGAGAGAAACAACTTTGTGGGGGTTTTTCTCTTGTCTATTTTGAAAGAAGTGATGTATTACTGTATTAAGGCTGTCAGCCACCTGCTGAAGTTGAGGAACTGAACTTGATCATGCAGGCAAATAAATGCAGAAATAGCTTTTATTTTTATCCTTTTTTTTCCTTGCACGTGTGCATATTTATGCAGTCAGTATTGTGGCCAGTATTTTAGGTTTGTCAAAGAGTTTCTGAGCAGCAGATGTGAACACAGGGTAGGTTCTTGTACCTCTCACTGCTGGCTGAGAAAGGTCAGGGTGCTCTAGTAGAAAGTGTGGGCTTACAAACCATTTGTGACTTAGATACAGCAACTACTTTTGAATTCCTGTGCCAATATATATGGGCTATTTAATTTTTTCCTCACTGAAATAAGTATTCATATATCACTTTTCTGAGATGTGCATAGACAGCAAGAGGAACCTCTGCCTGGAGAGAAGCATTACAAAAAGTTTTGTTGCCTTTCTCTTACTCCCCCAACTTTGGGGAGGGACTCATTCAAGTTGCCAAGTATAAACAGGAGCAGAGAGAGGAGCCTGATCCAAAAGGTGAGGGAAGAGTTAATGCTTAGGTTAAAGCCAAGAGAGGTCAGTCATGGGGAGGAGTGAATATTATCGTGTTAATTATCACGTGTCCGGTGTCTTTCAGCCTCTTGAGTCTTACAGTCTCCACAATAGCAAGTATTGCAGACATTCTGCTATTATTTTACAGCTGTTAATGAGGAGGAGTAAAAGTCACATTTATCTGGCTGCTTTATATAGTTCAGAACCTCAATCACCAAGAAATAACAGCTTTAAAGATTCAGATAGTGCTTGGCTAACATGTAGAGAGAGATGGCATGAGTTTCTTGCCTTACTTTGGGCTGCTGTCAAGTGTAGCATTGCCTATTTCTTCTTCTCTTGCTGCTCCAGTTTCCCAAGCAGGGCTGTGGCTGAGCCATAACAAAGCTGGAATTGTGCTCTGCTCTCCTGTTCAGTTAGCAAAGAGCACAGGGCATGGAAGATGGCAGGGAGAGGAACCTGTGTGCTGGGATGGTGCAGGATGTCTCCAAAGCCCCAGATGGATGGCAGGCTTGTCTCTTTTTTGTCCTTATTTTAAGAAAGGTAAGGAACTCACAGGTGTGCTGATTCTGAATTTGTTAATGTTTGGAGTCTGCTACAGAAATGCAAGTAACTCTTCAGCTACTAAAGCTACAAACCTTGCTCTGCTTTGAGGCATGTAAACTAATGAAGTGCCAACAAATGGGAAGGGGGGTGAAAAAAATGACAGTGCAGCCTGAGTTCCCTCAGTTCAGGCTTCCCATTTTTCTTCCGCTTTCACTGTGTCAGATGTTCAGAAGTGTCACCATGACTGAGGACCAGGCTGAAAGCTTATGTGAGGCACAAACCTGATGCTGAGCAGGCAAGCACAGCGTTTTGGAATGTGGGGAGGTCTAACATCTGTTTGTACCCTTTTGTTACAAGTGGAAGGGATTACAGAATGACAAATAGTGATTCTTTGCCAATGGGCATGGGTTCCATTCAGCATTGCACAAAGCATGCCAATTAGATTTAATACAAATGTTCCCTCAGATCACCTTGATTTAATTTTTTTTCAGATGCATAAAGTAGAAATGAACTGAGGCTCTCTGTTTGTTCTTTAAAGACTAAGTACTGTATTTCTGGCTCTTGGCAGACATTGTCCACAAGTACTTCATGTTCCATTGGGCTTATGCCAAATTTAATGTACCGTGTGTACTGAAAGCATCAAAACCAGACTTACTTTAATTTTAGATTTTACAGTTACTGTTATTGATTTTTCTTAGAGCTGTTCCATCCAATCTGCTATCATCTTAATTTTTGTCCCTGCAGGAGTTTGGGGGAGAACCATGACAGTTTTTATTTGTGTGGCTGGGGAGTGTTCATGTCAGAGCTGTAGATCAGACATCTCTGCAGTGGCCAGACTCTCCATTTGTAGAAGCTAAATCAGCACACTGTGTTATTTGTGAGCTCTTTCCTTCAATACTGACTGATATGTTGTGACTGAGGACAGTGTTAAAAGCAAAGTCTGTCAACCATCTTTCAAGAAACTTGATTTTAATAAAATCCTGAGACAGGAAGCTGAACATACCAAAAATTGTAAACTTTGGTTTCTCAGCACTTCCATGCTGTATGAATAGAAAGAAGCCTGAGAGAAATACTTTGAATTCTGAAGAGACAAAAAAGGATGAGGTAGGGGAGAGAAGCAGAGCACAAGTAGGAATTGTGGTAGGTAGACAAAGAAAGGAAGGAAATAACTGAGGAAAAGAATAGGATAAAATGCAAACTTCCAACCAGTATGGGCTGGAGCATTTGTAATGCTACAGTCCTTAGGTCTGCCTATCCCTGCCTGACAGCTGTGTCTGCTGGCCACAAATTTTGGCTCTTCATCTTTTTATTTTCAACCCTCAAGGCCAAGTAGCTATGCATAAGCATGGCTTCTGGCCAGGTGGCTCATAGCACTCGGAGTGGAGCAGGATTCCCCTCCATTGTGCTGATGTGGAGCAGCATGGCATTCGGTGAAACCTGGGTTTTCCCTTTCACTCCTCCTGCTGAGGCTGCAGTCTGGTTTCTGCTTTGCAACTTTAACAACTCTAGCAGAGGGTGAAGTTGCTCAGTGCTTCAGAGACCCACATCTGAGTGGGGAGTCTCTCTTGACAGAGACTGAAAATCACAATGTGTTCTACATTCCCTGTCAATAATAATCCTTGTAGTTAAAGTATGTGGGAATTCCCAGTTAGTTTGTATTGTAAGCTTAACCATGGCAGTTGGTGGTTTTTCTTAGACCTCACTCTTATGCTGAAGTACTAAGCATGGGTTTAAGTCAGGTGTCTAGTTCTCAGCCATAGTTTATATTTCAGACTTTACTTCATCCCAGAGATACTGATGAGTCTTTGGGAATGTTACTTAAGCTTTGACAATCTTCAGATATTACCTCACAATCTTCAGAGACTGTGTCTACACCTGTCTTCTCCTTCCACTCCCAACAGAGTACTGGAGTCTCTGTTGGGGACTGTTTGGTTTCTGCAGGTTATCTTTGCCAGGCAGAGTCAGAAGATGCTTTCCCATCATGCAACCAAGTGACCAGTTCAGAAGAATTGTTGGTGGAAGAGTTTTCCAACTGGACCATAACCTGTGTTAATGTTGGTGTATCCCAGGTTTTATTGTAGCAACTGATTGAGGTACCTTGCATTAATGTGAGCAGACAAAATACTGCCATGGGAAGAAAAGAAGTGTACAGGAAATGACTAAGCCTTGATCAAGACAGAACTATAGATTGTTCCAATGTGTTTTTGTAGCTGAGACAGAATTTTAATTTTTTTTCATTTGTTGCTGTTACTGTGCTTGTTTTCAAGCTTAATTTTACAACATCCTTCATAAAAGCTTAGTTTTAACTCCATATGCATGCTAATAAGATTATTGCTGTACTAAGCAGTCTTTTACTGATTAATATAGATTCTGCTACTTAAAAGAACAAAAGTTGAATGGAAGAATGAGTATACAGAAAACAAAGTTAGCTCTAGTTAAAAATGGGAGTAAACTTTCTTTTATTTTCAAGATTTAACATAGCTTTTAAGTACTGCTCAGAAATAAATTATTTCCTGTTCTCTCACTATTAATTAGTCCATGCATTTAAAAATGCACAATTTTACTATTTTTCTGGAAACGAGTACAGTTTTGTGGAAGGTGGTCCCAACTCCTGGTTCCTGTCATCTGTTGAGGTGCACTCATCACTGAGTAAATCCAGTTGAGAAACAGTGTGAAGGGTGGGTCTGTGGAAATCATGGTTGAGCAGAACCTTGTGCCACGTAGCTGCTGGGCCACAGGCAGGCCTGCTGCTTCTGCAGGCAGCAGTGCTTTGTGCCACCTTGAAATTGTTTAACTGCAGAGTGTGTTCCTGCTATATGTTAGCAGCTAAGGTCAGGCATTCCTGCAGTCATGGAAATAGGTGATAAATAACAGCTCTGTCATGCAGGGCTTCTGTCTTTGCATGCAAAGCTCATGCCTCTGTGCTAGTGGCCAGGTTTGTCAACGAAGAGAAGAATTTAGAAGGGAACTCTGGAGTTCATCTGATCCAACTCCCCTTACTCTAAGTAGTTTGAAGTTAGAGCCAGCCCTTTCATCCCTTTATTTTTCATGGTTTTGAGTAACACAGCCAGGGTGTCTGCTGACAGCACTTGTCTAATGCTTACCTGCAACTGGCAGTCGACGGTAAAACTATAACTTATCCAGTATAATTCCAGAACATATTCTTCAATTTCAGTGAATTCTGAGAACACCAACTGGCAACTGAATTCCCTCAATAATGTTGAAGAACTGAGCATTTGAGCTGCTTTGCACTAGGAGTACTGACTGGAGAGAAGGGTGTATGCTGTGCTCAAAGACATGTTTATTGTGGGAGACACTGAGCCAACCTCTAGGAAACCATTCCTTACAGTGGCTGTGAGCGGCAGGTGGATCTCCTACCTGTGCCTCTGCCAGCTGGCAGTTCTCAATTGCTGATGGGGATGGGTGTTGCGGTGTGTCTTAAGCTTCCGGGTTCCTTCCCCAGTTGTGCCTATACCTCTCTCCCTTCCCTCTTGCCCCCATGCTGAGTGAGTCCTGTCAATCAGGCTTAACATTCCAGCAAGGCGTTGTGTGGTTGGTCAAGTTCAAAAGATGCCCCTATGCCCAGGGGTCGTTGGCCTGTCTAGGTGTCATCCCCCCCTGAGACCCTGCCCCTCTCACCTGGTTGGGTGGCTCTCTGTCCCCTCCCCTCCCCCTGTCCCTGAGCTTAAAAAGGTGATCAGGCCATGGGGTCAGCGTTCTGTTGGAGCAGTTGCCCACGTTCAGACCTCTGTAACCATGGAATAAACCTGTGGACATTAAATCCTCCAGCAGAATCCATCTCCTTTTTCTCTTCACCATCGCCTGAAGCTCTCCTGAGGTAAACGGAGTTCCTAACAAGCTTGGACTTGTTCAGTGCCCAGCTGCAACCACCAGCAAGCCAAGGTATCTCTGGGGTGATTACACCACAGTTGCTGCCTTTGGCCCAGCAGCGAGGATCAGACTGGCCCAGGCACAATATAACTGGTAATGTTGGGATTCATATTCCAATAGATGGGGCTTAACCACGTGGTCTCACTCTGGCTTTCTCTCGCAGTGTTGAAAGCGTTGTCGTGCCTGCAGTAGCAGCTAGCTGAGCTCAGCTCTGCCAGCCCCAGCCCGTGCCCCCCCCTGCGCGCCGGGCTCTGGTTATGTATCGTAAATCCAAGTGGAAGCGCGGGTACAATCTCGAGGGGCTTGCACACGGTGAGTTTGCATCTGCACACTTGTTCTAGCAGAACAGACTTTTTAAATTGCACATGAACTTCTTTTCAGATTTTTCATCTAGAGAATTTGGTAACTACTTCTAGAGTTCCTTTCAAATAGAGCTTTTATTTACCTCTGGGAGAGTTTGATTGAGATAAGCTGCTAAAAGTACAAGTGTGGAACAATACAAACTATTTCTATTGTCTTGCTGTAACTATCTGTAAAGGTATTTGTTCTCTAATCACTATATTTTTTAAAAGAAGTGGAAGAGAATGCTTTAATTAGTTCATTGGATAATATCTCTCTACAGCAACCATAGCTCTTATAAAATGCAGGTTATTTGTGACATGCCTTCTAAACTGTGCCAAATTTACTTTCTCATGCCCTAATGTTGGATTTCTACCTGAGGTTATTTCCAGAGGCTCTGATACAATATTTAGTGCCTGATGAGAGTGATGCCTTCTCCATCTCCTCTCTGGACTGTGCACACACACAGCTCCCCCTCCCCAGATATGAGCTATGCAGTCCTTGGCCTGTCTTTACTCCAGACCAGAGTTCTTCCATGAGCTGAGTTTTCTCACTAACTCAAGAGAAACAAATTAATTGTGGGAGTTTCCTTAGAGGTTCAGGGAGCTGTGCCTTAAGTTTTGTTATTAGAATGACTGTATATCCTTCTGATGTGGTAGGCTTAAAATTCTTGCATTGCTTTCTGTAGCTTTGCCTGTGAATGTATCTGTGGCTTGTTCTCTTTCCTTGGCCCTCTGGTTTGAGGACAGCAGCTGCTGCCTTCTTTCAGTATTGCTTGAACCAAAGTAGTAATGTGTTGTGAGAACATCAACTTTTCCTTGCTTAGACCAGTTTGCAAGTGGAGTTAATGTTAGTGAAATTGAGAGTACAAAGGCTGTGATTAATAGTAAGAGGACTTTTGGCACATAACTTTGAAAACGTTTATAGTTTTATTTTACATCTCAGGGGATTGGAGCAAATAGGCATGAGATGCTAATCATAATAATGTTTTTCATGATCAAAGCTATCAGTACTTCAATGGCTGCTATTTCAGTTTCAACTGCCAAAGTCCTGAAACTGGTTATGAGCAGTCAGTATTGGTGGTTAACAGCCTGAAACATTTTAGGTATGGGAAATACCACTTCATTATTCAACATGAGTTTGCTGATTTGAATTCATGCTGCATATTTATTTTAGTTTCTGATCAGCCCTGTATTTCACTGTGCCTCTTGATTTTCTGTCAAGTTTCTGTTGTGAGTTCTTAGTCCAAAATGCCTTAACTCTGTCAGTATGCTTCAAGGGGAACCTCAAGAGATAGTGCAGTATGGTCTAGACCTTTAAAAGTAATGTAGGTGTTACAGCTTTGTTTTATAAACTTGAGAGTCTCCTTGGAAAGTGCATTAGGAAGAAGTTTCTGTCTAATGAAATATGGTGGTCAGAGAGGACTTGCTGTGTTCAGGTACTTGTACATAGGCTAAAAACATTTGGAAAAACTCTAGGAAGAGCTGTGAAACAGTGTTGCAGTTGGTGGCTTCAGAAGCTGGAGAGTACCTGGCATTTATGTGCTTCATCTCTTGAGAGAAGCAGTGCACAACTTAAATACTGCACCTGACAGAGAACATTGTCTCTGACGGCACTGTAATTATTTTGAAGGTCTGGGGCTTATCCAGAATCAGAGTGGTGAATTAAATTACATGTGCAGCCAAGATCTGCTCTAGCACAGTCTTGCATAGGTAGGCTGATAGTGATCTTGCTTATGCTGCTGACTGCAGTTGCCTTCAGTGCAGCTGAATCCTTACTTAGCTGCATAACTGGGCCTAAGTGTCAGGTTTGGTGAAGTGACCTGGTAGATGATGGAAAACAAAATAGGGGCTTCAATTTCTTAATTTCTTTTCCTTACTTAGCATGCCTTTTCTAGGGTTTTTTTGGGGTTTTTTTTTTTGAAACAGTATACTTAGAAACAAAGTCAGTCAGTACAATTGATCATCTGCTAATCAGATGAGGTACAAATCTCAGTTTTATTTTTGTGAAACGTTGGGAAGGTTTAATATAGTAATAAGAAGAGAGAGAGAACTAAGTCTGTTGCTATGACAGGCAATGATCCTTCCTTGCTGACCAGTACCTTAGCTGTTCCAGCCATGGCATGATGTAGTTTTATTTTTTTAACAATGGCTTTATTTAGATTATCCTTTTAACTAATGGCTTTGGCCTGCTTTAAAAAGACACTAAAGGAAGAGTATCTTATTGCAGAATTCCAATCTGGGCTAAACTTACAGGCTGCAAGTATTTTTACTTTTCAAAATTTAATTAGAGAATCTTCATTTGTGACAGTAAAAACCATCTTTGCAGCATGTTGAGTTTGCAGGCATTTACCTGAAAGGCTGAAGTTCTGTCAGAGGATTTGGTCTTCTGTATGCTGGAGCTGGTTTAGATTTCTCTGTGCATTTGTGGTCAATCAGAGATTTCATGTTGCTTTCAGTTAACAAGAAAGCTTTTCTTATGATCTTTAATTTCAGTTGGCTGCCACTTCTCTGGGAGTTTTGACTATGATATTTCAATGCCCCTTTGTGTTAGGCCTTCTGTTATCTCTGCTTAACTTTTGTATTCTGGACCTTTTTTTTTTGCCAGTAAAGATAAATCTTGCTGCTTCAGTGTACACAATCACAGCGGTATTGTTTTGGGGGTGAATTGCAGCCTTTCTTTTTCTTATACCATTGTTATGGTCTAGGTAGACTTGTATAGTAAAAGTTAAGGCATAAGCACCATGCTCTCTCTTTGGGAAACAAAGACATTTATTTAAATGTATTAATAAAAATAATTAGTAAGCAACATGTGAGAGTTTTCATATTGCTGGGTGAGGGAGGATGACTGGAAGAGACAGGACCAGCTGTGAAAAGAAATCCAGTCATTCCTAAACTTAAACCCCTTCATGGTAGGCTCAGTCCTCTTTTTAAAAAGAAAAACCTAGAACAAGTAAAACAGAGTTAGTCCTGCAGCTGAGCTTTGGCAAATCCTAGTACAGCAAATGTGAGGATGCTTAGTTGTGAGTTTTAATAGCAGAGGCAATAAAATTCAGGTCTCTGTCACAAAATGGGAATGTGCAGCTGTTCCCAAAAGTGGTGCTTTGCTCCATGGGCACCAAGCTCTAACTCACAGTTCTTGTTGGGCAAGTTTCAGAGCTGAAACTTTGTGTCAACAGCTACATATCTGCATTTTGCCAGTAATATTTACATCACTCTTTAGAGTAAATGAAAAAATGTATCTTATTTCTGATATGAGAGAGCTACTCTAATGTTAGATTTTAAGCTTAGGCCACAAATTGGTTTTAAAGTGAAGACTTTTATAGAAAATAGTTTTTTTGTGCTTACCTGTTTTTATTGGTTTGGGGGTTTTAAAAAATTTTCTGCAATTTAAATTAAGTTCCTCTCTTCTAACAAGGAAAAAAGCCTCAGCTTGGAAGTGATTACTAAAATAAAAATACTTCACCTCAGAAACTAATAAAATTATTGGAGCTGATATATTCCTCATGTTGGTTTTGTAACATTGTGTAGTGTTGATAACATGTCAGAGTGGCTGACCTTGCATCTTTTTGTCCTAGCAGTCGTGTTTGCTCACAAGGAAAACTATTATAAAATTGAAGAGAGCAGGCTTCTGACAGTGCTCTAGTTATTTGTATGGTTCAAGGTTTATTTTGGGGACATTTAATCCACACACTTCCATAAGTGAAATGCTAAAAGTACAGAATGACTTCAGTGTTTTAAAAAGTTGAGGTACAGCAGTGGCTGCTAAGCCAGAAAAAGTGTTTTCTTTCCTTGATGTTTAGAGAATATCTGTTCTACAGCTGGGGTTGATGTTGGTGGAGTGAGACTGAGCATGCTTGAAAATTTGTTCTTCCACTAAGTTGCATCGAGGCAACACAGGGTGAGTGCTAAAGGCAGCTCTGATGATCAGCCTGAGGATCACTTCATAAAGTCATGCTGAGTGTCTAGGGTTGAATTGGCTCCAATGACTTTGCCATATTTGAAGTTCTTTAGGTTTTTTAGTATTTCTGTTGAATAGTTAATTACATAGATGATATTCCTTAAATGTGTGAGAGGTTTTTGGTTGTTTTGTTTTACTTTGAATTGGCATTGGTCCAGAAACTTGAATGTATTAGCCATCTCTGATGAATCTGGGTGGTGCCTTCTGAACTTGTGTTAAGGTTGCCCATGGCAGTTCAGTACCTCTGAGCCTTCTGCTCTCCGAAGGGATGCCAGGAGGCATCCCTGAGCACAACAGTAACAGATGACAAACAGCGAAGTTTCTACAAACCTCTATGGATAGGTGTGAACGAGGCACCACCTCCGAGCTGTGAGTAGCTACTAGCAATTTGAAACAATGTTCACAAACAGTATCCAGTCCAGGCAGAGCCAATCTGCCCTGAAAAGCTTGCAAAGATCACTTCTGAGGAGCCAGATTTCTTGGAAAGAATCTTGCACTGAATGGCTGAATGAAAGGGGAAGTGAAATGGCTCCTCCAGACTAGACTGCTGCTGTTAACTTTCTGTGCTAGAAAAACAGGGCCTAAGGTTTCTGTGGAAGACACCCACACAAGCAGTGTATGGGTTAAAGTGGAGGCTTCTCTTAATCTTTCCCAAGGTTCAGAAAGGAAGAAATCTGTGCTATATTAACCAGTCAATGTGGTTAATAAATAAGTGGTGCTGTAAATCATGTGAAATTTATTTCCAAACTCTTTAAAGTACTGCTGTGTTCTGAATTGTCTGGTACTGTTCAAAAATCACTTGGTTGTGGTGCTGTCAGAACAGCTGGTTTCTGTGGCTGTATGCACTTTTCAGGGTATTTGCCCAACAATGTTTCTTATTTCCTGAATGGAAAAATTCTTCTTTGAGAGAAAACAAGTAATTCTTTGCACAAAGCCTGCCTCTCAAGGCATACAGGTACAAAGTGCAGAGCAGAGGTCATTACTAGAAGTGAGTTTGCAATTGTGAAGATACTTGTGCATGTCAGAAAAATGCCTGAAAGAGAAAGAAATAGATTTGATTTCATGCTTGTGTTAGTTCAAATCTAGCTCCATCTTTAACTGTTCAACCTTTTTTTTTGTGCTTTGGAGGAGTGTCCAGGTAGCTTTGAAATATGAGCTGGTAAGTCCAGAAAGCCAGAGTCCTGACCAACATAGAGCTTTAAGCATGGGTTTTTGTTTAGTGTTTTGGGGTGGTTTGTTTTGTTTTTCTTTTTAGAATAAATTGTTCAGCTGTTTTGCTTGAACATTTTATGTCAAATAAACTGTCACTAGTTGATGAGAAATATGCTGAACCTGTGTTTTCAAACCTCAGTTTTAAGAGTCTTAGTTTCTAGGCCAAATTTTGAAGGTTTATATTCCCACAGAATTCTGCTGTGGAATTCTTTTGGATCAAGGAAGAACATTTTTTGTCTTCAGGAACACTTTCTTTGCTGGTAGGATTACAGAGTCAAAGTGCTGCCTTGCTGATGTAATTGCACTAGAGTTTGCGATGTGGCATAGCATCATTGAAAATGCCAGGGCAGTCCATGAAACTCCAGCTGAACTTTCTAACACTGCCTCACAATGGGTGCATCACTTTGGCAGTTGCTGGAAAAATGTTCTGCCACAGTGCCTGTCACTATCCCTGTACTTGACCAACCTAAAATTACTTTTGTCTTCATCTGCTGAATTCTGTCTGACATAAGCTGAGCAGACAAGAAGCAATACAGATTTCAAATGCTGGCTCTTTTGAAAACAAACAGACCACTCTCTTAGTACCAAAAGGCCTTTGCTTATCATTTATGGCCCACACTCTTGGGAAAATTTCTTCTTCCAGTTGTCACTGAAGGCTGTACTAACTCAAGGTTCCCATATTGAGCTAGATACCTTCCCTTTGTAAAAGTAACCTTTTTCTTTGGACATAGAACATTGAAAATTTGAAACTAGTGATAACCTTGAAAACCTGCAACTGTAAATCAAATATGAAACATAATGATTTCCTTAGCTGTTAATTAAAACCTGACCATAGGATCAGACCAAAGTCCTTTGGGTCCCTATAGAAATTGTACATCTCCATGGTTGAAGTATTCTCTCCTGGGCTTTTTTTGCTGGGAATATATTTGGCACATTAATACCAAACATTGCAAGTGACAGGAGCCAAGAGTTGCTACCAATTCTCCCTTGTACTCTAAAGAAGTAACTGTATTATTTCTGTCTCTGCCATGGAGTAGAATTTAGGGATGGCATCTCTAGCACTGAACTGCTACTATTTGGGAGTGACCTTTTTTTTGTTAGGTGTTAGTGCCTGCCTGAAGTGCAACTGCCTGTTTATTTTTATAAGCAATAAACCTCTTAACCAAATTGGATTAGAAGTGTAGGAAGTAAAGTATTGTGCCTGTATATGCTAAATCATGCATTGCCTGTGAGATTAGAAAGGAAAGAAAAAGACCTGATCAACTGGCATGGGATTTTTTTTTCACTGAGCAGTAACAAACTGTGAACAGGCAGGGCGTCCAACACCAGAATGTATTGGACCTGTATTGTTTGAATTTCTGGCTGTAGGAGGTGATGCACATGAGAACTCAAGTGTGCAAAAAGTTAGTTTTGTGTTTATGTCTAAATGCAAGTTGCATTAGCATAAAAAGTTGGTTCACCTTAGTTTTTAAGGGGCAGCTTTTAATGTATCAAGACATATTTCATTATTCCTCTATTAGAAACCTATTGCATGTGACAAGTAATCAATTCTTATTCTCTTGGGTACTGCCTAAAGTAACATTTGTTCTGTACCTGAGCTCATAAACCAGTATTTATTCCTAGAAGGATGTCCTTGACAGTCAGAAGTACAGGAGGCAGAGGTGCTGAACCCTGTGTGTTGGTGCAGGGCTGTGACAGCTCCAGCAGCCCCTGTGCAAAGCTGACCCTTGGCTTGCAATGAGCAGGCAGCCCTCTACAGCTCTCAGAGGAACAGAGGTCATGTGCTTTCATGTGCAAGTGTTGGAGGTGATGTGTTCAGAAAGGACCAAGTTTCGTACCTTGTGTAAAGACTGTCTAAGGTTTGAAGTGAGGGGGAAGAATATAGTAGGATGGCTGTTTAATAGCAGTGATTTGCAAAATATTCAGGTATGAACTGTGGACTTGGGATGCTGTCGTGCAGAAGTGAGGGGAGCTGTTTTGAAGTTATCCAGCCCTTTTTTTACCAGGGACTACAGTCAAAATGGTGAGTGTCAAGAGTTTAGTAAGTGTGGTTGGGAATTTAGGATAAAGGAGAGGGCAGTTGGATAGATATGACTTTTTGCTTCATGATCTCTTTGCAGGTAATATATTTGCCTTCTTGTAAGAGATCCATTTGTGTGATGTGGAAGAAACTGCACTGAGTAGTTTTTAAACTTTGTCCCTCTTAACATAATTTTTCTCTAGAATGTGAGTGTGGGGAGATAGCCAGTTATAGCTGAATACCTATAACTGAATACTTTTCCTATCTTTTTTGCTAATCTGAATGAATAATCTGACATGAAATATTTTTCATCACTGAGATAAAGATGTTTTCCAGAACAGAAAGTGTTACTACTTCTAACAACTATCTTAGAATTCTCTGTACAAGTCCATGGTCAAGTGATCTGGCTTTGTGGGAATGAAAAATTTCAGGTAATGCAAGTTCTGCTATAACCTTAAAGACTTTGCAAGTACAAAAATGATGTCTTGGAAATGAATTCAAATTTGGCCTCCCTTTTTGTATTTAGGGGAAACCATAATACCTGAAGCTCAGTGAATCTGTCTTCTGATGCTGAAAGTTTGCTGAACAACATCTAAAACAATTTTAAGGAAGTGCTTATGCATAGCTAAGATTAATTCAACCAGAAATGATCCTAGAGAACTTAAAAAGAAATCTTTTACAGTAGCTTTTGCCAGGTACCTCGGAAATTAAAGTTTACTGTCTTGGAAAGAAGCCTGGTGCAGCTGCATCTGTGTGGCTGTGACTTGGCAGATGACTTGCATCAGTTTGACCTTTCTGGAAACAAATGTGCTTTCTTCAGAATTAGGCTTTGCCTATCATTCTGGCAGTCTTGAATTTTTAGGAATTCAGCACATCTGATGCTTCAGGTGGTACTTGAAGCCAGGTGAAGAACCATCTGTCCTGGTTTCAGCTGGGATAGAGTTAATTTTCACAGCAGCTGGTACAGTGCTGTGCTTTGTGTTTAGGATGAGAATAGTTTTAATGCACTGATGTTTTGCTGAGCAGTGCTTGCTCTGAATCAAGGATTTACAGGGTTCTGTGTTCTGCCAGCCAGGTGCTGCACAAGAAGCTGGGAGGGAGCATGGCCAAGACAGGTGACCCAAACTGGCCAAAGGGTTTTCCATAGTGGACATCATGCCCAGTGTTATAAACTGGGAGAGTTGGCTGAGAGGGGCTGGCTGCTGCTCATGGATGATCTGTGCATCAGTCAGTGGGGTGGTGAGCAACTGTGCATCACTTTCTTGGGTTTCCTTTCTTTCTCTTTTATATCGTCTCCCTTTTCCTTAATATGTTTTTATTTTATTTCAAGGACTTATTTGTTGTTATTGCAATCTGAGTGTTTTACTTTTTTTTCCCTGACTCTCCTGCCTTTAACACCAGCCAGGTAAGGTGTGAGCAATCTGCATGGCACTTGGTGGCTGGGGTTGGTTAAACCACAACAATGCTTAAAGAGCAGCTTAATCCCCAAATATCTTACTTGGGCAACAGTTGCTGTGTTGAATTGCTCATTGGGACCCATTTCTCTTGTGGAGGACTTCCCTGCTGCAGTTGAGGAACAGGCTCACAGAGATGTAAGGGTGGAGCAGGACTTCATAAGAAATGCTCATTAGGTTTGTCTGATGGCCAAGTGTGACTCCTGTGATGGGAAATGCCTCTGTGCAGTGTGATGACTTGTTGCCACTCTATAACTAGGCTACTTCCATCACAAATTGCTCCACAGCTGCTTAAGGTTCACCATGGCTGGATGAGCAGTGTTTTAGAGCTGGCAAATCTGTTTGAAGGAGACTTTGTTGTGCCTTAAGAATTCAAGATTCTATTTAGATCTTTTACTCAGCTGTCCTGCAATTCTAATTAATCTCTCCTACCCCTTCCAGAAGTGGTCAGTGTAGAAGAGTTCATAAAGTACCATCTACCCTTCATGTCACAGAAACTTGAGATGCAGAAAAGGGTTATCTGGAGGCTGTAGCTATAACAATGGACCTTTGTTTTCTTGGCCCTTGTAAGAACTTTCTTACTGCTTGCTATAAGCCACCACACAGTAGTGCAGGGGATTAGGTCATTTCCTTCCCTTCTCCTCTTCCTGCAGATTATTTGATTAGCATTTCTATTGTATACTCTAAATAGCATGTTCTTGGCTTCAGGCTGGTCCCCCCCCTCTATAATCTCTTTAAAACACTGTAGTATGACTTTTTATTAGCAGCATGACATGGGAACTCCTTGCACAGAGATTACATGTGACGTAACACAATAAAAGATTAATGAGGCTGGTAAGTCAGTAATCTTCCCTTCTTTCTTCTTCCCTCATGCACCTGAGATTAGGCTTCTGGGAACCCCCTAACAGTGCTGATGCCTTAGAATACATGAAATATTTTTCTTATTTGGGTATCATTAGCTTTGGTCAGAATTCAGCCCCTGACTTCATGAGAAACTGAGTTCGGGTTGTGTATAGTGTATGTTCAACATTCAGCATTGAGTGTACAAATATACCTCCCCTGTGGGATCATTCCATGGCCTGGTCTTCCACCAGCTGTGTTGCTCCCTTTTCTCAGTGTTTCCTTTCCTTCAGTCTCTGCTTTAATATAGCCTATGTGCAGTAATTTCAAGCTCTTATGCTGCGTGGGGTTTTTAGTCCACTCCTTGCCTGTTTCATTGAATAAAATTATCAACAGGTTGTTTAGAATGTCAGTCTTGAAAGGCAGTAATATACTGATAAGGTTACCTCCAGCATGAAGGGTTTGCCATTCAGGTTTCTTGCCTGTCTGGACGCTAGAGGCCATGGTGTTGCCCATTGCCCCTGTGTGTAAGGCTGTTAAGCTCTTTTTAGCTGGAGCAGCTAGAAATGCATTTTCCTCTCCAGAGCTCATGGTGGATGTCATGTGAAATCACGTAATTGTATCAAACTGTACAGCATCTGTTTGTGAGTCAGATAGAAGAACATGACGATAGAGCTCTTTATTTCTTTCAACTTCAAAGAAGGAACCTCCCCTGCAGTTCAGCATCACTTCATAAAATTAGCAGTGATATCTTGGGCTACAGATTGCATTGTTTTAGTCTGGCATGGTATATGTACTCCAGGAGAAATCAGCTAGTTCGCCCACCGACTGCATGCTGGAGGCATTTCATTCCAGTCCTCAAGGCATGGTGTAGTTCTTGTGATTCTGTGAAAATCATTAAAGCCTCCTTACCGTAAAAGTGAGGGGCAGTGCTGACACAAGAACAGCTGAGTAGAGCATGGCTGTGAGTAAACACAGGCAGGGAGACAAAGTGGTTCAAACTCTGCTGGGTGAGACACAGAGGCAGCCACATAGAAGTGTGCCTAGGGGCAAAATAAACCCTCAAAAAACCTGGATTAGTATGGGGCATGATTAGCTATAAAAAGGACATTGTGTGGTGTTGCTTGATTGCTCGAGAGGGTCACTAATATGAAGGCAAGTAAGGATTGTTTTCTGCAGGAGGCTGGTTGGGGTGGTAGAAAGCAAATCCACCTGCAGCTGCTTCTTAGGTGGCTGCAGCATAAAGTTATCTACAAGCTTATTAGCCAGAATGCTGAACAGCTCTGCATCTGAAAAATAAAGAATGTCTGGGAATAAAGGAGTTCTAGAAGCAAATTAGTCTACAAGCTCTGCTTTTCAGGATGTTCTGAAACGGTACAACTCCAGTTTTACAACTTGTGTGAGAAAATTAATGCAGCTTAGAAGTGGTCATACAAATGTAACTAATCACTGTGGTTAAATACCTGAATACAGAGCACCTTTTGTACTCTTGGTGCCATATCTGTGTGTTAAGTGATACTAATGCAGTCCTGATGTGCTTTTCTTTTTTTTTTTTTCCCTTTTAAAACCAAATCACAAAAGCAACCCTTAGCCCTGATTAAAACAGCGTTCAAGCTGCCAACTTTGTATAGGCTGGGACAAAACAGTAAATACTTAAAAATGATGGGGGAGGTGGGGTGGTGTGACTCCTCCACCCCAGTAAAAATTGCCATTTTAAGGATCTACGCATTACCACTGAAAAAGCTGGGATTGTATGCCAGTGGCCTGATGCTGTTGATTTTTGGCAGGAAAGGGGAGTCCCTTAGAACCTAAATCTCAAGATCAGGCTTGATGAGTCTCTGGTGTTTCTGTTGAGATGGATGCAGAAGGCCCCTATCCCTTCATTTGCATTGGTATGATGGGATTACAGAATAAATACACAAACAGATAAGCAAAATTATTTGGGTTGAAATAGTTGGAGATTTGTGTGTGGTTTTGGTTTTTCCTTTAGCCCCTTGCCAGTTTAGTAATCTGATAGCTGTGATAATGACCATAGCATTTCAGAGCAGAGTTCAGTCCTGTGTTTTTTTGTGAGCCAGAAGGGTGGAAATGAGGGAACACCTGTACATCAGTGTTTCTCCAGGCACTTTCCAGTGTTCAGCAGCTGTGGTTCAAGCACTTCTGTGGAGCAAGTTGGTATCTTTGTACTTAATAATCTATGGTACGAGGGAAAAAAGCATCTTTGAGCCCATGTATAGTTTTATTATCCAGAATAAGCTATGACAAGGTATTCTACAGCTAAATTTTTGGGTAGGTGACAAGATCCTGTAACAGGACAGCTGTATTGTATTACTTAGGGAAAAGTTTGCTGTGGAGTACAGGTTGAGAAGAGAGAAAACACAGATGCATTCACCTTGTTCTCAGCCATAAAGCAGACTTCTGTGGAGCTGCAACTTATGTTGTGTTATGGCATTATGAACAGAAAAACTGTTTTGATGGTTCTTAGGTTTGAGTGTTACCCAGTGGCTATACTGTAAGGTGAATTGGGGAACAGGTCTGTTTAAAAAATAACAGAGCAGATAAACCAACTTTGAAACATTGACAGATCAGTCCATAAAATTGTGTTTAAAAGATTGAGGTCACAAGCCAAGGAGGGAGCAGCAGAAACAGGAGCAGCAAAAGTCGCATGTACAACATGGAGATGTGAAATGTCAGGCTCTATCTACATTGCTTGAGCCAGGGTAACCATCTACCCCTTCTTCACCCACTACAGCTGTGATATAAAACTTGATGTAAAGGTTAAGCTGCTGTGTCATACCATGATTGCAGCAGCCTCACAGCATTTGCATGATCAATTCCACGAGGTAACTTGGAAGCTGTGGTGACTTGATCACCACTTTATGGCTCAGACATTTAAATTATCCCACCCACTGGCTTGATGCAGTGATTTTGGTGTTGGTGGAATGTGAAATGAGCTCATAACCTGGTCTGGCACATGCAGATTTGCCTTTCTAAATGTGCATCCTACAGGACTGAGCTGTTTTAGAATCATTGGCTGTGGCAGTCCAGCACACACAGGTGGCATCTGCAGATGTGTCATGTGTCCAGTCCTACAGTATTAGTGAAAACAGAGATAGCAATGCCTGAACAGTTTCTGCTGGTACAATTCTCAGTGTATTAAGAAATTACTCTTTGTGTGGGAGGTGAGGAATGCTAGCTGGGCTAATAAATTATGGCTAAAAAAAAAAAAAAAAGGTATAGCATGCATGGGTACAGTTATGTAAGAGAAGGAAATAAATCAGTTTTTCTCTGAGAACCTCATCCGCAGAGCTGCCAGGCAATTGGGCTGCAGTATTGTTCTCAACACACCCTCTGCTTCCTCTTTTCCTTTTTGGGGCCAGGGATGGATGAATTGGTGGAGCAGGAGCAGGATGCTGGTTCTGCCTCCAGCCAATGCTGTGTGGTGCCGTGCTGTTTACCCAGCTTACGCAAGGCAGAGCCGGCCCCTCTTGAGGCAGGAGGTGCTTCCCACGGCTGAAGTAAAAGCACACAGAGCAGTCACTCAGTCTGGCAGTTGCTGGGGCTTTAAAGGAGTTGGTGGATTTCAGCTGATTTTAAACAAGATCGGAGGGTTGGGTTTTTTCTTCTCCACTGTGTAGGAATACTGCAAGGACACAAATATCCTGGTAAGTGCTCTGCATGCTGTCACTTTTCCCTTCTAATGTGGTATTGTTTCAGTCTCTCTTCTAAAAGTCTCCTCAGTTGCAGTGGTTTTCAGTGATGCAGTGGAAAGGAAATCTGAGGGCAAGCAGTGTGTCTGCAGGCTCCCCTTCCACCTCAAAGAGGCAGAGACATTCAAAGTGCACTGCATAGTAAGTGTTGTTTAATCATAAGAAATGTCAGTCACTTCTCATTTTTAGGGTGTAGAGCAAGGTGCCTTAAAACTGCCATTACCTAACAAAATTGTACCAAAGGCAATTTCTCATGGAGCTCTTGAATATTTCTGTTGTCTAAACCGAGAAAAAGGCTTTAATTGTAACTGTAGCTCCTATTTTTGTAAGATGATTTAGATGCTATGTGAAAAGGCTTTAGTGTAATACAAACAGCTATTTAGCAGATACTTTGGTACATGAGCTGCCTTATCAAGAAGTCAGAGGCTCATAAAAAGCAAAACTGTAATGTTTGGGCATGTAGAACAAGAAGTCATTGTGGTTTTTTGCAAGCCCAGGCTCCTCAGCCATATTTTCCTGTACAGGTGCATCAGACAGTAGATTTTTCTGGACTTGAAAAGCTCTATTGCTTTGTGTAAGAATAAGATGCCCCTGCTTTGGCCTAAACTTTTAGGAAGTTTTACTCTTGCAGCTGACTTTAAGTGAAAGTTGGAACTGCCTTTTTTTTTTCTTAAGGTAATACTGTAACTAGTCTCTGTAACTTTTTTTTTCTTAAGGTAATACTGTGTAATTAGTCTGAAGCAGTGGAGAAGGATAATGTTAAAGGTTTCCAACTGTAGAGTTCTCTGCAGCAGAACTATGCTTCTGTACTAGTATTGTGTGAAGTTTTTTTCTTTTCTGTTTGTATTTTTGCAAGGCACTCTCTGAAGATACAAACAGGTATGCTGTGGCTAATGAGCACCTGATGTTCTCCCAGCATGCCTCTATGTAGTATTATTTTATGGCTTTTTCGTACGGGTTACAGATTACAAATAAACTTCATTTGATAATCTGAATGAAATTAAAAGAAAATAAAAACTTTTTAGCCTAGTTTATGCTAACAGGCAAAGTGCAAGCTGCAAATGAATCTTGTGAAGCAGCTTGTGTGAGTAAGGTAGTTCTGGCAGGTGGTTCAGTGATGGAGCAGGGACGAGCTGTGGTGGGACCGAGGCTCCGCGCGTGGTCACCGCTGCACCTGAAAGGGGCAGGGGGGGCCAGGCTGCGTGTACATGGAGCAGCTTAACTGCTGGAGAACTTTCTCAGCTAATTAAGGATACAGATAATGTTGCAGTGACAGCTTTAAAATAGACACCTTGTGCTAAAAGACAAATGTTTTTGGCTTCCCACACGCAGTCTGAATTACATCATTTATAACCCGTAGGAGGTTATCGTGGTTTCCTCAGGGGAGGATCAGCTGTTACTTTTCATAACGGCAAAAAAATTCGGGACTATTTCTTTTTCCAAGGGAATATTTTCAGAATTGATTTTTGTCATTCTGTTGGAGTGGATCATTATTGATTACATAAAGCTTCCAGTTTTAATAGACTCAGCCACATTCTCATGTCATCAATGGTAGTTCAGAATAAGGGAACTGAAGTTAGCAGAGGTCTGACTGAAATCAGAACCCTGTGCTTAGATGGGTTTTTTCAGTCTTCTGAAGAAGAATGCTATTTTTGAGTACTATCATAAAGTACAGATTTTCATATAGGTGCCTATAATAGAAGTCCTATTCTAAAACACTTCCCTTGTTTATTGAGCAAGGTTGCTTGTCCTCAAGGCGCTGTTCCTGTCTTTCCTGAAATTGCTGAGAGCTTGTCAGACCTGCCTCTGTGGCTGGAACAGAACTTCAAGCAGAATGCTAGACACCAATTCAACCAGAGCTGCTGTTTCTTAGACTGGACAAAATTAGCTGTGGCCTTAGAGCAAAGCAGTAGATTTTCTCTTGTCTATCAAGTTAATGCCCCTTTCAGAGTGTCCACAGACAATGGGTTTTTGTGTGTGTATATGCTCTGACTCACATGACTTATTTCCAGGATGACCAGCCCACTAATGGCAGGTGTCCATGGTAAAAAGATGCTTTCATTCTGTTTGTGACAACAAAAAACTCCTCTATTGAGATTTTACAGATGTTCTCAATGCATAGTAATAGATAGCTGTTGCATTGGTTTGTGCTTGATGTCCTGTGCAGGATCAGCTGCTTGCTCATTTCAGAACTTGGCCTCATTGTCTTGTTTTTGATATCTTGTTTTTGTCTTGCTTTCATATCATAAGACACTTGTGTGTCTATAGTGGATGCCTAAGCTTATTCTGAGTTACAAAAGAAAAGGTGTACAGTATAGACTAAGGAAATAATAAGCCATACTAAAGCAAAAGGCTGGACTGATACTCCATGCTCCCAAGGCTTATTCTTGGGGATTTTGATGCTGAAAAACTCCCTTTTCTGGAAATAAGAAAATTTAATTTCCTTCCTAAAAAAGGTGGTGTGTGGCTATTGATCTAAAGTGATAGGCATTTAAATTGCACTAACAGATGCATCACTATAACTTTCCTGTGCATCTGTAGTGAAGGATGCAAGCTGTACACAGAATGTGGCTAATCTTAAAAGTGGAGTCTGAAACCTAATGATGGTAAAATTGCAGGTGTGTGTGGGAAGGAAACGTGAGCTTGTTTTTAATTGAAAACTGGGAGAAGTTAAAACTGGAAGATAAACACATGTTCTCTTTACCCAGTGATCACTTCAGCAAAAACTCTTTTAATACAAGCTTGCAAAACTATTTATAGGAAAAACAGTTAAAGGAGAATAACTTTCCAGTGGTGAACATTTCTTCACCCACCACGTAGAAGAAAGTGATTCTCAACCTTTGTCTCAGCTTTCAGAAACAGTGATGCAAGGACCTGATTCTTTGTTGCTTGTGCCAGTGCAGATCAGTAACATTATTGATATTTTCGTGAAACCTGGCAAGCTGGGCTTGGTGGGAACACATACTCAAACAAGCAGTCGGTCTGCTGGGAATTACTGTGGGATTTTGGGTTTGGGTGGGTTTGTTTGGTTTGTTTGGTTTTGGTAATTTTTTGTTGGTGCTTTTGCTTGCTTCTTTTTTTTTTTCCCCCCCTTCTCTCTGATTACCTATTGCCTCCTCCTTCCATGCTTGCAGATACCTTCATCTTGAGAGACTAGTATTCTGTACGGCTTGTTTGTGTCTCTCAGTGACTTAACTTTAGTGTTCTGGTTGTTTAAGTCTGGAAATCAAGATTTTTTTCCTTTGAAGTGGTGAGATGTAACCATAGAAGAGAATATGCAGTGCTGAAATACTCTATGTGTATTGAGAGGATTTCGGTTTCTGATCTTGCAGTCACAGGAGACTTGCCTAGTGGAAACTGGAGTGATAAAGAGCTTAAATGTGTAAGTGAATATTGGCAAACTTAGGTCCTACTTGTGTATTCTCAGGTATTGTCACACTATTCAATGTAAATTGTTTGTTTGCAGTAGGGGTTTTAAATCCAAATAAAGCTGTAGATGCTAACGTGTAAATCTTGAGGGATAAGGACAAAATCTTGTTTCATTGGTAATGGAGTTACTTACAATTTATGTCTAGCTGGTCAAAAGTGCACTTCAAGTGCATATTCCAGTTGCTTGATAGAATTGTGTGGACTTCTTAAAATTAATTGTATTCCTGGAATAATTTGGGTTGGAAGGTTATCTGGTTCAGTCCCTGGACTCAAAATGGGACTGGACTGCCTTTGATCAGGCTGTTCAGAGCCACATGCAGCTGATCCTCAAGGATGGAGATTGCACAGGCTTTGTGGGCTGAGGGTTTCTCCCTTCCATAACAGCTAATCAGGATTTTCTGTGTTGTAGCTGGTTTGTTGCCTCTTGTTCTGCCACTGCATCCCTGTCAAAAGGACTAGATTCCATTTTGTCCCCATTCCCTCTGCTTTAGCACAGAATTGCTCAGGGAAGAGCTGTATGTGAGAATTGTAAGGGTAGTCAGTGCAGAACTGCAAATAGTAAAAAAAATAAAAACATGAATAGATAAAATGTCTTGTGCTTTATTTCTAAAAGAAAAAAAAATCCAAACCTTAAAATATGTAGATATAGAATATAAATATAATATTATAAAAAGGGAGGGGGAAGTTCCCATTTTTTGCATCTGAATCAGCATATTTTTATTTTAATCTATTCGTTGACAGAGGACTTCTTTCTATACTGTGTAAGTGGTTTTCTATGCAGTATTTTAGAAAAGGGCCAGTCTGGCACTAGCTGCAGTTGCTAGCAGCCTATAATGCTGGCTCTGTGTTTAGAAAATGATGGTAATTTATTACAAAGAGACTTTTATTCCTGTATTTTTAGCTTTCAGCCGAGTGTTTAATGAATCTCTGCCTGGGCTCATTGAATTTATGTTCTCCCCTCCCCCGCCCCATTTTAACCATTAAGATGCTGCAATTCCAGAAGCTGTACTTGGTCTACAAAATAGCCAATTTAATTCACAGGGTGCTGTGCCTTAGTGCAAACAAAATCTGAAGACTTGCTGAAGCAACTAAAGGCTGGTTGTGAGTGAGTCTCATGACCAGGAAAGGCAGCTGAATGGCTGCAAATGACTGGTTAAGCTAGAGCTGATAGTTCCAAACCAACCAAAATTCATCTGTCTCTGCCCCCCATGGAAAATGATGTGCTCAAGGGAAGGGAGCTCTTAACCTCACCTACTCTGAAGTGTTGTCTGGGAGGGGATAGCCTGGGTGCAGGGACCAGTGTTTGCATCAGGCAGGAGAGACTACAGTGACTTTTCCTTCTACTGGAATGGAGTCAGAAATCTGTGCCTTGCTTTCTCAGCTGTAGCAGTCTTGGCCTTCTGTGGCTTTGGTGAGTACTAGAGAGCAGGAAGGCTTGTCAGGAACCAGACTTACATTACTCAAACAAATTTTAAATGCTTTTCTCAGTTCAGTTGTTGTCACTTTCCAGTCCTTCAAAACAGTTGCGTGTGATAGTATTGAGCATTGAACTTTCTGTTGCTCCCAGAGGAACCAGTGTTGACAATAAAAATATTACCTGTGCATGAGTTCTTCCTGTTCCAGTTTCCTATTTTTGACACTGAAGAATTTTGCCTGGCACCCATTGTGGTTTGGGGCTAACTGCAAAAAGTTGTGCTTGCCTTTAGCCATGCAAGTTGCTTTGCTCTCAGTCTTTTCGAGTCCATGGTGCAGGACTATGCAAAGATAAGCATTTTCAGGCTTTGGTCTCTTCTCTTTAGCAGAAGCAGAGATCTTGACACAAAATGTTTGCTGCTGCCAGTTCTGTGATTTTTTGGAAGAACATTGGGTGAGATGGAATCTTGTAATTGACATCTTATTCCTTATCAGTATTGAATGTTCTTGGATGAGTTTAGAAGAGTCTGTTGTTAAGAGCTTTCTCCAATGAAGCCTGTTCCCCTGATGTCTGGAAATGCTGCAACAAGAAGCAGCAAAAATGTAATTTGTGTGTATTTTGCTCAAACAGTTGATTCCTTAGCTGTATACTGGCCCTTCAGAGCCAATTTGTCCTTTTAATTAGCCTTTCCTAACTTTTTGAAGAAAAGTAGTACTCTAGAAATAAAAACTGGTTAGGTTACACTACAAGAGAAGGCCCATTATATATTTTGGTTGATCCTTTTCTTCTACTCAACAGTTTTCCTTCAAGTAAGTTCTTCACTCAGCTTTAAATGATTCATAAGCCTGCACTATTTCAGATGTTATCCCATGGCAGATTAGACTCATCTCCAGTGGGACAGCACTTGAGTTTTATTCACAGACGTGAAATTTCCCTTGGACTGGTCTTCAGGACCTCACTGGAAAGATATAATTGGGCTTTGTTATTTCTGGGGACAAAAATATTTTCCCTTTGGGTGCAGTGCACTGGGCCAATCACACTGGATGAGAAGTAGTGTGTATGTTGGACTGATTATTTTTTTAGGAATACTGAATCTTGTATGTACTTTGAGTTGAAGTAATCTGGGGGTGTAGTAGTTGTGAAATTTATGTGGAGTTCATAAAGGTTCTGAGATGTATTTGAAAAAAAATTAAGTTCAAACATTTCAGCCAGACTTTTGAAAGGGAATGAGCAGGCTGTGTTATTAATGATGGCTCTAGATTTCTAACACTCAAACCTTCCTTTAGTAAGAAGTGGATTTCCATCACGTGCAAAGTAAACTTGAATGGATTTCTTTAAATGTAAAGCAAAAGAAAATGTTTTAAGGAGGAGCTGAGCAATAGATGTGGGACATCTTTCCTTGTACTGAGAATTTCTGTATAACTCCTTGTATTGCTGAAGTCTGTCCCTGGGAACTGCTGCCCCCTTTTATTGTTTCTGCACAGTTCTCTGGTCACTTGTGCAGGTAACACAGAGTCTCCTTGAACTGTTCACATGTTATTTTCCTGAGGCTTTGAAGTTTACTCAGACATGTAGTTTTTTTTTAGTTTTCCATTAAAATTATTCCCTTGGATGAACAGAAAAAGAGGAGAAGCTGTACCAAACCTGTTCTTATACTAATGGCTTAAGTTATTTTAATGTTTGCCTTCCCAGTTTCTCTAAGTGAAAGAATTAGCTCTTTAACACTGTAATGTGGGGTTGTACTATTTAAATCTTTGGTTATTGTGGCATGATGTTTCTTAGTTCTATGCTGGTTCCTTATAGGCACTGCTGTAGTTTCATGGCAGTATTTCTTGTGAGTTTTTAAATGTGAAGGCAGAGGACAAGTGTTGGCCAAGATGAAATTAGTTGCATGTGAAGAAGACTGAGTTGCAGGGGGGAGGCTGTTCAGGAGATCAATATACAAGTAGTAAATAGGTTAATCATGTGGGGAGGAGATGAGAAGATGAGATCTCTCAGAAGACACCTGTACAAGCAAGTATAATGCAAGAAGATCTTAAAATAAAACAAGAAATGCTGAAGTTGATTGTAAAAATACTTCATAGAAAATACATTTTTATATACAGATAAATCATGAAGAAAGTAGAAATACTTCAGAAGGGAAATGTGTCTGAGGAACTGAGCACTATTAAGCACTAGGATCTGTGTGGTTCGATATCAATGTCAGCAAAGCAGCCCTGAGGTGTGTTCACAGGCACATGGTTTGAGTGTGGCGCTTTGCTCCAAAGTGGGGTGTGATGCCAGGAGGTAAGGAGGGCCCTGAAAGACATGAAAATTGTGAACACAGTTAATGTTGTGGGGCTCTCTTTATCAAAGGGGGCAATCTCCACTTCAATGTGTTGTGTTGTGACATCATTTAAGGTCACATTTTCATGGGATAAGTTTGCTTTAATGTCTTCATTTTAGAATTCTAAAGGCCAAACCTACAACAGTGAGTAACCTCACAATCCCTGGGGAGTTACTGCTGCGCTTGGGTCAGCAATCCAGAAGGGCTTTGAGCAAACTCTATTCCTTGACTCTCTCAGTCAACAGTGAGCAGTGCCAGTGCCACTGTTCCTGTGGGACAGAGGGAGACTGCTGGAGCAGCAAAATGCACTTTCAGCACCAGCTGAGTGATGGGTACCCTGAGGCATGAGCAGGACAGCTGCTGAGTGAAAGTGCTCGCTGCTTCCCAGGCAGCAGAGAGAGCTTGGTGTCACTGTTCTGGAGATGGGACACAGACACTTCACAGCAGTGCTGAGCAAATCAGGTTTGTGCAATGCACTCGTCTCCCAGTGGGTCAGGGTGCTGTTGTGGTTATATTGTGTGTGCTAGCCACAAAGACGGGCTGCAGTTAACTTGTTTCAAGCACTGTGAAATCTCCTACACTGTGAGCTGATTGCAGATGGCAATCAACGTATGCATGCTGAATAGGAACTTGTAGATTTGAGAAAACATGTTGAAAGCCAAGCTTCTCTGTGAAGGAGCAAAGACTGGGAGAGATAAGGTCAGTAAAGGGATCTTTGCATCAGCTGCTGAACAATTGTGAACAGGCTGTCAAGCGCTGCCACATCTTTGTCTCTGTTCTTGCGACATAACATGGGGATAGATAATATCTGCATGATGACATCTTTTCTGCTAATAGCCATGGTCTAGTCAAGGTAGAAGAAAGTGGAGATACAGCACTGTAGTTGTGATCAAAGTTGATGACAGGATTTAAAAAGTGCTGTGTGGGTCAAAAAGTGCATTTGCACAGAAGGCAGAATGTCACCATCAGTGTTAAAAAATATTAGCAGCTCTTTGAGTTGGTATGAAAACTCACCTGGAAGGACCAAGGGAATGTTCCTATTTCTGTTAAAGAAAGCCTCAAACAGGCTCTCATCAGCTTTATTCTTTATCAAGCAAGTGCTCTGCTTGGTAGGCTGTCTCTAGAGGAAGGTCAGAGATGAGCTGCATAGGTCGAAAGTGTCTGGAAATGCTACTAATGAGAAGCTGTAAAAAATACAATATGAACTGTTCCTCAAAGCAGAAGTCTGAGTAAAAAATGCACTTCAGGACTGTTTCCATTAGGAGTTACATGGAATTCCCTCAGGAAACCTCCTTCAAACAGATGTTTATATCACTTCTGGCTCTGGCCAAACATGAGCAATCACAATACATATCATTAACTTTTATGGCAGGCTTTTTATCAAATTGTCATACAACTTCCTTCCATCTGCAAATGCAGAAACTTCTTAGAAAGCTCTGAATTAGACACTTCACATGAAAACTTTTGCTCATGGGTTGGTCTTGCTTTGTGGGTTTGTATTTTTTTCTTTAATGCTTATCTGGCTCTATTTCTCAACAGCTTAACGAAATATAATAAATGAAGCTATGTATCATTTATTCTAAAAACTGACATGGAGGAAAACAAGTGTGGATGTCTTAAGGCCATAGTGGAATTTTCTAAAAATTTTCTAAATGCATTTTTTTTTGTGATCTTGCAATTCTTCAAGGCAATTCAGCCTTAATTCATGTGGTTTTATATATGTGTTTTTAAAAATTATTTCAGGCAAAGTCAAGACATGGAAAACACATAATATTGTACCTACAGTATCATATTAGTGTGCAAGTGTGTGTTATTGGAGTAGAATATTTTCTCTTACACTTAATTTTGGTTTTATTTTAACAGGAAATAATGAAAAAAGTGTGCCACAACTCTTGATCAGCGACCTGAAGTTTGAGAAGTCTTTAGCTAAGCTCATGTTTTCTCCTGATCAAGAAAATCATCCATCCAAAGCACCAGTCAAATATGGTGAATTGATCGTACTGGGGTAAGTGTGTAAGAGTCTGAGGGTTTTCTATGCTGTAGTCCTGTGGACATGTTTCAGTACTGTATTAATCAGTTCTTGGATTTAAATGTGATTAATTGAAAATCTGCAATTAGTAACACTATACTAATTGAGAATACTTGGTGCTTAGATTGAAAGTTCTTGTGGGTCCGTATGTCATGAGAAACTAAGCAATACAGGAATGATGGACTTTGTTCTTTTTCTGTGCTTTTTGGCAGGTACAATGGGTCTCTCCCAAATGGAGATAGAGGGAGAAGGAAAAGTAGGTTTGCTTTATTTAAAAGGCCCAAGGCAAATGGGGTGAAACCCAGCACTGTGCACATTGCCTGTACCCCTCAAGCAGCAAAGGTAACTCCATTTCTCCCCTCATGTCTGTCTGATTTCTCCTTGTGCCATATAAAGAGCTGTTAGGAAATGGTTTAAACAGCATAAATATCTGGCTGTGAAAAGAATGGTTTGTTTATCCAAAGTTTTTTAGTACCTGTCAGCATTAGCAAGAAACAATTCAGCAAAGAAGATGCAGTACATAGTCCTTGCTATAGCCAGGAAAAAAAAATTAGTTTTGAAACATGAATGTTCTGGGCACAGGCTAGTCAGCTGTTCTTGACTTTGTGGTTTTGTACTCACTCTGCTTTAGGACTAACTTTGCTTCACATGAAGCTGACTTTTAAATGATCCTTGCCAAAGCTCCACATGCACTTGGCGCTCCATCCAGTGGGTAGGAGTTCCCCAGGGGTCAGCACAGGTGGGTTTTGCAGGGTGTGTTTCATAGGGCTTGTAATCAGAGTTTCCTCTAAGAAGCAGAAAAGGAAGGGCTTAGGCCCTGAAGTTGAACTGTATTTCAACAGTGTATGCCAAAACTAATACATCATACCTAAGGTATTACCATGAAATATTGTGGCTGTTCAAGTGTGTGTGCAATAATGGAGCATTTCTACTAAACAATGGAATTTGAGGATGCTTAGTGGTTGTTTAGAAACTGCCAGTGACAAGATCAGGCCTTTAAACAAACGCAGTAGTGTTAAGTGCTTGACTCCCAGAATACCTTGACACTTAAGGTATTGACCTTGAATTCAGGGAATGGTATAAAGTATTCTGAATTCAGAAGCATTTTTTCTACCAAAATTCTTGTAGTAGAACTACATTCATAGTAGATCTATGAAAAGAACATTTATTTTTGTAAATTCTTTATGGTCTGGTAGGTGCTGTTTGGCAGCACTTTTAGAAGTGTTGGTTAGTTCCCTAGTAGGTAATTGCAGAAAGAACATCTAGACTAAACAAGTGAAACCTTTGCTACAACTTCTGCAACCTATGTTGAGTTTCTCCATTTTGCCCTATTTACCACCACTTTTTTGTCTATGCATCTTAAATCAGTCATTACTGATCTTAGTATTAACTCAAATCCTGGTTTTAGAATGAATTCCTGAGTGAAGTCCTTGCTTTGCTGTTGGCCAAATTCTCTCTGAGATGGCCATGAAGGTGTTACATTAAGTTTTAGCCTTTGCATTTGGTTGGTTTGTCCTTTTGTGTTCAGGCCAGTGTTGCTTTAACACAAAACATGACTAATAATATGCCCTGGTTATGTTTATTTAGTTGCAGCATGTGGTGAAGAGACTAGTTTGGTCTGTTGCTGAATCAATCCTGCAGCTTTTTTATAGTGGCCAAGACTGGGTTTTGTGAAGTTTAACTTTAGGTGTGTCATTAGCAACCGTCTGCCCTAATTTCTTAATTAGTAGAAGAGGCTGATGTTATATATATATATATGTGTGTGTGTGTGTGTATTGTCTGCTTTGCTGCTCTATTCTGTAGAATTACTGTGCACTGGTTCAGTAACATTTGGCATTTTTCCACAGGCAATAAGTAATAAGGACCAACACAGCATATCTTACACTTTGTCTCGGGCCCAGACTGTAGTAGTTGAATATACTCATGACAGCAACACAGATATGTTCCAGGTACGTGAAGTAAATGTGTGTGTTCTCATTTTTGGTAGTTTCAAACAAGGCATCCTCTCAGCAGGATTTTTCTCTCAGACCCAGAAAAGTTTGTGTGTCAGTTTCTGCACTCACCATTCAGAGCAATTTAATTCAGTTCATTCCCAAGGCCATCCTGTGAACAAGGCTCTGTGTCTGTGCATCTGTTTTTTAAAAGACTTGGGCAAAGGTGAAAGCTGGGGGATTTTGTGACTAATGCACAAGATTATGGTTTTGCCTTTGCTGGCCTGCAAGTCACATAATCTGTTTCCTAGTCCCTCCTTGCAAAATGAAGAATAAAGGGCACCTTTCTCTTCAAGAACTTAGAACTTTGCTTCTGGCATTTACAAAGGGATTTGGGATCAGCCAGTTGGAGACAGGGTAGAAGAAATGCAATGTGGAAACACAGGAAAGCTTTTGGCACAACTAATATGAAAAATACTCTGAACTTTTTTAAGCAAACCCAGAAATGTCTAAAGTACTGGGAGATGTGAAGAGAGGAGCCTTCAGTGCTGATGCTGGCAGTTCAGAACAACTTTGCTGCAGTTCCTGTGTGTATGAGAAGGGGCCACAAACACATCTGCAGCTGTGGTGTGCCCTCATATCTTTTAATTGTTTCCTGTTTTTCTCAAACGGAAGGGGTTTGTTTTGGGGTTCTTTTTAATGTGGGCTTTGTTCTCTCTGATTCCCAGACTGTGATCTTGTGTAGTTTCTTTCCCCCTCATTGTTGCCACTAGTTTACAGCAAGGAGTTTTGCTGTCACAGCATTTAGCTGTGACGCCACTGCAGGATCTAAGGAGGTGGGAGGTGTTGGGAAGTGGTGGAGGAAGCTGCTTTGCAACTGCAAATACAACAAGAGCAAAAGGACTGTAATGAAATCACTGCAGCATAAGCTATTGTTTGTGTGAGTGTTCTCTCTTCAGGCATGCTCTGGCATGTGTGCTGCTCTGAAATTGCCCCTGGCACTCCCTGTGTAGTCATGGGTTATCCTGCCTAGGAAGCAGTAGAAAAATAGATTCTGACAAAGCAGTTTTAGTCTCATGAAAGCACTCCAGCCCTCAACAAAAAGCACCTCAAGCTTTTGGGTCTCTTGCTCAGCAGTCAATCAGTCTTAATATAATCACCTATTTTCAAAGAGCCTGAGAGCTCTGGAAATGAGTGAGTAGTAGTGTGTAAGAGGTGGATGGATGTTTGGGAAAGGGTTATTGCTTTTCCTCTTTGCAAGGAAAAGCACAAGATGAGTTGACTGGAAAAGCAGGGATACCTATGCAGTTCCAGCAAACTCAGTTGTATGTGACTGCAAGACTCACAGTCCCCTGCAGCCAGAAAAGGAGATGCAGCTACCAGCAAAACCTGATTGTAGTCAGATGTTCCATTCTTGTGTTCTGAGTGTGTAAATGTAGCCCCTGTCCGCCACAACCACCTGGTGCCTGGTCTTTGACAAAAGGTTTGCTCCTTCTCAGTGCCCACCAGAGCTGAAGAGACAGCTCACATAATCTGATTTTCATACATCTATACCTTGACTTAGTCTGGCACTGTTCAGAGTGTTCTGGGCATGCAAAGTGACTGCATGTCACTGTTCTTCCCTCTAACTGCTGTTCCCTGGCTCTTCTGGTGCTCCTGCAGCTGGTCTGCCTGACCTGAGTGTAACCTCTGTGATAAAAAGGCCTTCAATGGGAAATAATCTCAGAACTGACTTAATAGCATCATTTTATTTCTCCTTCCTTCATTTGGCTGTACCCAGCTTTCAGAATAACTTTGATCATTTGGAGGCAGAAAAATTCATCAATTCAGATGCAGCTTTATAAACCTAAATTGGTAGACTGGTGGACAGGAATGCTTTAAACTGTAATGTAATGATTTTTGTATCATTGCTTTTACTTTCTTTGAATTTGAATAGTCCTAGACCCAAAGACAAACTTCTGACCAGTTTTTTTTTCAATGCTTTTCCAGATTGGTCGGTCAACAGAGAGCCCTATAGACTTTGTAGTAACAGATACAGTTCCTGGGAGTCAGAGTAATTCAGATACACAGTCTGTGCAGAGCACAATATCAAGGTTTGCCTGCAGAATCATATGTGAACGTAACCCTCCATTTACAGCAAGAATATATGCTGCAGGATTTGACTCCTCAAAAAACATTTTTCTTGGGGTAAGAGAATTCTTTCTTTTTTCCACTGAAAGTTCATTGCACATTTATTTTTTAAAAATAATTCATAACTCCAGCCAAATCAAAGGTGCTCATTGATGTGATTTCTTTTAGGAGAAAGCTGCAAAGTGGAAGACATCAGATGGGCAAATGGATGGACTAACAACAAATGGAGTTCTTGTTATGCATCCTCGTAATGGATTCACAGAAGACTCCAAGCCAGGGGTGTGGAGAGAGATTTCTGTGTGTGGGAATGTCTTCAGCCTCCGTGAAACCAGATCAGCTCAACAGAGGGGGAAAATGGTGAGAGGAGTGACCAGTGTTTTATGCAACCTGTTTAAAATGGTGCAGCCATTAGGAGTATAGTTTGGGCATAGAGCTGGAATCTGCTGGAATTCCATGTAGTTGTCACCCCTGCAATTAGTTACACTGCCTCTTATATGTTTGTCTGGGTGCACAGAGGTGTCTTGATCAACATGAACAACTGAGTTTATCTGCAAACTAGTACTTAATTGCACATGTAGGCTGCTCTCCTAAACTGAGTTTCCAGTCTACTCTGTATTTCTGCAAGCTCTCCTGCACATTCTACAAGTATTTTCCTGATTCTCCCCTGTTAGTTTATGCTTTTGCCACTTTTCCTTTTTAAAAGAATGATGAAAATAGAAATAATTTTATTGGATTCATTTCCACGTTAGCATTCTGAGTTTTCCCTCTTCTTTTGTTTGCAAAGCATTGGTGATATTTCCAGGAGATATTTGGGTTCAGTATGGCTTGGGATGTTTCAGCAAAAAGAAATGCTACATTGAACATTTTAAAGAGTGTGTTTAGCTAGGAGTGCTGATGGGAGGAGAGGAAAGCCATGTGTAAAGGGGTGTTTTAAGAGAAGTCTAAAATATGATGGAGGACTAAACAGTCTTGTGGTACTCCTTGAGGCATTTCAAGTAACATAGTTGAGAGTGCTATAGGGATGGAATACAGAGTTGTTGAGATGGGAGAGGAGCTTTCCTTGACTCAGTGTGGTCTCTTTTAATGCACACTTTAATCTCTTAAGATGTTAGGGTGGGGTTTTTCCAAAAAAAGGAGGGCAGAGAGAAGCTGATACTGGGCTCTCTATGGGTGTCTTGGGGACACAGTCAGAACCTGCTTGAAACTTTGATGGGTCTTCCAGGCAGATTAGTGTTGTGGAAGTGCACATTGTTACTCTTCAGAGCCCCTGAGGTGACGGCCGTCCGTGTCTGTGTCCCTGTCCAGGTTGAGAACGAGACGAACCAGCTGCAGGACGGCTCCCTGATCGACCTGTGCGGGGCGACGCTGCTGTGGCGCACGGCCGAGGGGCTGGCGCGCACGCCCACCGTCAAGCACCTGGAGGCTCTGAGGCAGGAGATCAACGCGGCCAGGCCCCAGTGCCCCGTGGGCTTCAACACCCTGGCCTTCCCCAGCATGAAGAGAAAAGATGTTGTAGACGAGAAGCAGCCGTGGGTGTACCTGAACTGCGGCCACGTGCACGGCTACCACAACTGGGGGAACAAAGAGGAGAGGGACGGCAAGGACCGCGAGTGCCCCATGTGCCGCTCCGTCGGCCCCTACGTGCCGCTGTGGCTCGGCTGCGAGGCGGGGTTTTACGTGGATGCCGGACCTCCCACTCACGCGTTCAGCCCCTGTGGACACGTGTGCTCAGAAAAGACAACTGCATATTGGTCCCAAATTCCTCTTCCTCACGGTACTCACACTTTTCACGCGGCCTGTCCCTTCTGCGCGCATCAGCTGGCTGGTGAGCAGGGTTACATCAGGCTCATTTTCCAAGGGCCTCTTGACTAACACAGGTGTTCCCGAGGACTGCAGTAAACTGATAAGCTAAGCGATTCTCATTTTTAAACCGACTGTTTTTCGTATTCTCTGGGCTTTGCTGGTTTGCATTAAGATGAAGAATTTTTTGGTTTTTTTGTTACAACAGCTAAATCCCTCTTTATTGTGAAAAGTCTGGAAATAGAAGAAATGGGGGGAGAATGGGGAGACCTCTTGCTTTTTTTGGTTAATAACTACTTCTGAAGAGGTGAAGGAAATGTTGTAGAGTGAACTTCAATGCCTTCAGTGTAATGGTTTTTGAATCACATGCCCACAGTGTTTGAAAGGTGTTTCATTCTTTTTGTATATGGAGGGTAAATAGTTCAAAGAACATTGGTTTACAGCTTGGATGCGAACATTGTAAAATATAACATGTATATTAACTCTTTTCTATTTATCTTTATTATTGAAAATATTTAGAATGTTTAGAGAGTAGTATGGTCATAGTGTGTTACATCCAGCAATTGGATGTGTAGAGTAGTTCTGGATGGAGAAGAACGTGGGATGAAAATGGTAGAAAAATCTTTTAATCTAAAATACTGAGTTCTTAGAATAGTTAAAATGCTTTTTAAACAAAGCTAATGCAAATTATGATGGCATAAAGTTGTGCTTTAACCGTGTTGAAAGGTAGCTAAGAAGGACTCCTTAAAATGTCTTTTTGGTAGGACTGTACTTAAGATCTGGTTATGAGGAGAATATTTACCAGACTCTTCGAATATGCAACTTAGTCTAGATTAAGGATTTTTTTCTCCCTTCACGCTAACACTTCTCTTTATTTAGCATTAGTGACATTTGTGAGGGTTTTTCCAATGTTAAACATGAACAGATCAGAAAGATGAGGCTTGTTCTGTTCCTTGCTGTTTGGGGGTGGGCACAGGGGAGAGGTGGATGCACCTGGGCATGTGTGTGGGGAGCAGTTTGTGACTTGGCCACAGTCCCAGCCTGAGAGGGGTTTGTCAGCTGGATGCTCAGCAGCCTTCCACCTGCTGACTGGTGGGGAGGCCTCAGGCCTGGCCTTTGCCCCTCTGCCAGGTGCAGATGTTCATCTGGGCCACAGGTGGGACAGAGGTGGAGCCTGGTAGTCAGGGGAGGAGTCCCTGCATCCTTGGGCAGCTGGGCACAGCTGGCAGTCTGTTGGGAGAGCTGGGCTGGGCTCAGACCCTCACTGGGAGATGCTGCTGTGGGCTCTGCTTTCTCTGGTCTCTGCTCTCCTCTTCTCCCCCTCCTTCCCCTCTGGATCCACCAGAAAAGACCAGTGTACTACATGCAGCTCTGCTGCCAGCCCACTGTGCTTCATGGCAGCCTGACCTTTTTAGCATTGATTTGAGCTTTTTTGGCCAGCTTCGTACATTTTTTTCAAATATGTACTGTATAATTGACAGTAAGAAAATTTCTGTACTTTATAGCAAAGCTTTTGTTTTTCTTTGAAGCTCTTCTAAAATTTTCTTTGTTTAAAGAGACCTGTGTTGCTTAGATGTCATGAATTACTTACTTTGACTGTCAATTATTTCTCCATTTTTAAAAAGAAATTATATATATTGTTTGGTTCACTCAGGAAATGCATGTGTCAGGAAACCTGTACTATAAGTTCAGTTAGCTGTCATGTACAAGTAACTGCTGTTACTCCCTTTCCATAGAAATATAACTGATTTTGACATTTTCCAGATTATATGCATTAAGTCATGAAACTTATGCAGCAAGAAATCCCTGTATTGTAGTTGTTCTAATCATCTTATTCAAACTATAGTATACTGTAGTTTTAATTTTTATTTGCAAATTAATTTATTTAAACTACGTGAGTAAACACTTTTCAAAACCAGAAATTCTGGGATTGTGGCTTTGTTTTCAAGAGATGGGAAAGGGCTGGAGATGGCCCTTCTGTTGTCACCTCAGGTGTCCCTCTGTTCTGCACATATGGATTAAGAGCACAGAGAAGCAGCAGCTGTAAAGACTTTGGATGTTTTCCCTGGTAATGGCTTTGAATGGCTCCTTTCAGATGTGTCCTCTCAATGTGTTTTATATTTAACTCTGTGTTAAAGGTGAGATTGCTGTTTAAATGACACACTTAAATGAGTAAGTTACAGATACTGAAATGTAAGCAAAAACTGAACTAAATTTTAAAATGACAAAGAGCTCTTGATTGTGTCTTCCACAAAGTCTAATTGACATTTCTCTGGTCCTGATCTTGTTGACTACAGGAACATGAAAAACCAGAAAAGAACATGATGAAAGCTACAAAGCAGTATGAGTAACACAGAGCTGAACTGTGAGCACAGATGGAGCACAGGATGGTAGGAGGAATATGGGAAGTGCTCTTGGAGGCCCAGCTGGAGGCAGAGCCAGGGGTGCACTTGGGTACAGGCACACCTAACTGCAGAGGGGAAGAGGAGGGGCTCATGCCCCACATGCAGCCCTTGTTAAAGCCCTACCCCATTATGGTTACACTGTACTTCTCTACCCCACTCCTCACCCCCTGCAAAAAAAAAACCATCCCAGACAAAGGTATCTGAGCAGAACTGGCTGTGTCTCTGGGAAGTGTTAGGCTAAGGTCACTCTTCAGTCTGCCCCACTTTCTGCCTGGTTTGTACTTTTCTTCACCCAAGTTGGACTTGTTTAATCCCATTTTTAGAAGGGTGGAACAGGGACATTCAAACACTTGAGACAGGGAAATCCCACTGTCAAAGGCAGAATAGCAATGGTTGAGTAGTTTGAAGAGCAAGTTCCATCACCAACAACAGCATCCCTAACTCTGGTACCCTGTTTGAGTACCCCCAGGCTTCTGATCTTTGATAAATGATTGCAGTAGTCCTCTGTAAATGGTAAAGTGAATTTCAGATTAAAAGTACTCAAACAGATGACTGAAGCACTCTGAACTTTAAGGCCAATCCTTTTGAACAAATTTTGTGCTGCAAGAGGTGGCACCTTGCTGGTTTTAGACTATCTCAGCTCCACTTGTGACAGCCTAAAGTAGCCCTTTGCAGCCCCAGGTGAGATCTGTGGCCTTCACCTGCTTTTAAAGGTTTGCTGGACTGGCAAGGAGCAATGGTGATGCAAGCAGCAGATGGGACAGGACTGTTCCCTGGGATACCACTGCAGGTGTAAGGGAATCAATCGGAAAATGACATTAAGTGTGGGTACTTTTCTAGCCTTAAAGTTCAGAGAAGCTCTGCAGAAGTGCCTTTGGATATGAGCAGCCAGTTTTCTGGTTTGTGTGTGGCTGCCCTGATCTGGGCAGTGCAATGTGTAAAGCAGGTGATTTAATGAACTAATTTCCCTTTCAGCTGTAGGAGATTGCATGGATTTAACACTGCCAGAAAGCAGCAGCTGGCTAATAAAGCCCTTTTTGTTTTGGTGTTTTTTCCCCAAAGCAGAAGTGGGGCAGCACTGGGTGCTGGCAGGAGCATAGACAGGGAGGTTGCTGTGGCTTTCCGGGGGAGAATGAAGTGCTCTGGTTGCTTTGCTGCCTTGGCCACTGGGATGGAGCAGCCCCAGGAGTGCCTGGTGTGGCCTTGAGCAGCCTGGTGCAGGCTGGGGATGAGGCTTTCCCATCCCAGCTGTGCTGCCCTTGTTACACCTGCAGCAATGAGCCTGGTCTTCTGGAAAGTTAAACATGAAGTCACCTCAGGAGACTCCTGTGTTGGAAGGTGCTCTGCAAATCCCATAATGATCCTGCCATGACATGCTTGATCTCCTCCTGAAGTGACACTTTCCAGGCTCAATTCTAAAAATAAATTTTCAGTTTTGCAATATAAATCTACCCTGGTGCCTACAGCTACTTGCATGCTGTCTTTCAGCCTGGATTAGGCCTGGTTGCTGTTGAATTAGACCAGATTTTGTGGTCCTTGTCTTGGCTCATCCCTTTCTGTAAAAACACTGGTAGAGCTCGTCTATTTTTAATTGTAGCACTTGGCTTTAACATAAGGGCTGTGATCATCCTAGAAATGCAGTTTCTAAGGCTCCTTTGTGACTGTGGCAGATCACTTTTACCCGCAGTGTTGTGCATACTGTAAAGAAGACCTGGGAAAGCATCTCTGCAGGAGCTGTGATGGTTCCTGTGACTTGGACCAGGGACTCCTTGGCAAGTGTGGCCTCTGCAAGGGCAGCAGCAATCCTGCCCCTGCCCAGGTGCTGCTTTCAGGGCAGCAGCAGGAGCTCAGGCTCCTGTTTCCTCCTGGAGAACAGCTCTACATCACTGTGCTGTTGGGAGGCAGTATCCTCTTCTTCCTCCTCATGTATTCCAGTGGGGAAACACCAATGGGTGCTACTGCAGCAAGAGCAGCCAGCACCTTCAGCTCTGCTGGTTCTTGGTCTGGTTCCATATCTGAAAGCAAAAGGGGACAGATATAAAGAGCAGAAAAAATGGGCTTTTATTCCCTGAAGGCTCAGGTGCCTCTGTGAGAGCAGCCATGCCAAACCCAGCCTCTGGGAACTGCAGCAGGACCTGTGGCCTCACACACACATGAGGCTGGGATCAGTGCAGCCTTAGGGAATGGCATTAGCTGTAAAGCCCAGTGCCTGAATCTTTATGTGCCTGCCTTGGACCCCCCTGAGCTGCTGCTGCCCATGCTCCCTGTGCCTCCCAGCCCTGGCAATACAGCCATTCCTCAGTCACAGTGAGCAGGTGCCTGCAGAAGCGGGTCCTGCTTGCCTTGCCCAGCACAAGCCCTTGTGGGATCAGGAATGCGTTGCCTGGGGCTGCATTCCTCGAGGCTGAGCTCCAGGGAGGATGAGTAACCAGAGGCAAAGTGCCAGCTCTGGCAGGCAGGAGCTCCCTGCCCACTCGCTGCCACTCTTGGGTTTGTTGCTATTGTGCCCAGCTCCCAGCCCTTGTCCTACTGTCCCTCTTGCAGGGCTGGCAGGAGGGATGGGAACCAGCACCAGCATCACTGTTGGCTGGCTGTGGTGTTTGCCTGGCTCTGCTGGTGGGGATATGTTTGTGGCAGCAGCAAAGCACCAGCAAATCCTGGGTTCTGCCAGCCCTGCAGAGAGCCCATTGCTCCAGTGCAGGGGGCTGAGATATTTCATGGGAGTGCAAATGACCTCAAGATCAACTCAAAGAAGGACTTTCCTGGTGCAAAGACAACTTCTCTGCAATTTGGCAATACCTGCAATATTGTAATGCTTTTATTTTGATTTAGGACCACTAAACAGCTCTGAGGCAGGAGTAAATTATTAATCTGCTCTGACTTCCTTCCTCCACCTTGCCTACGTCTGTAGTACCAGTTCTGTGCTGAGATGGCCATGGGAGATCTGCTGCCTTCCTGAAAAACAATGAGAGTGAAGTTCCTTGGAGTTCAAACACATGCCAGGATGGTCTATTTTTCCTTTTTGTAGTGGAAAGGTCTCCTGAAAAGCCTTCCCCTTTTCCAGCCCTGGCATGGCACATGGACTCCTGAGGATACCCTGGGAGCGCTGCATGGAGCGTGAGCAGCACAGAGAGAGGAAGGAGAACATGATAGTTCATGTTGTCAGTCAGATTTAAGTGTGGTTAAATACAGTTAAACCAGTGGGAAAAGCTTCTTTATGTCTGTTTTCTTTGCTACTCACTCCCAAAATTACCTGTCTGCTTATTTATACAATTGTCTTGACCCTTATATTTGTTTCGGTTTCAACATCCCCTGAAGAAAAAAAATTAATTTCACTTTTCTCTGCAAATATTTTATCTGAAAGTTTTTAAGTCGTGTTTCTTGTGATTATGCCTTTCTTTAAGTGATTCTATTAAAATATGTGAATTTTAATGCATTGGTCTATGTTGGTTGGACCCAGGACCTGCAAAATGTATTTTGAGGTTTTTTTGGTTACCTAGTTTTCAGCCTAAATAGGGTTTCCCTTCAGTCTGTCCTGGAAAATGAGCTGGTCAAGCATGAGGGAAGAGCAACGGCTTTACTGGGATCTTGGGAAACACTCTGGGCTGAAGGGATCCACTTCTTTCCCTGGATCATGCTCAGATTCCAAGTGCCTCCCAGCTCTCTGTAAAATAACTTCTCAATAAAACCATCTTACACTTGGGATCTACCCATCATTCCCTTTGGTTGGCTGCAGTTTCAGAGCTGGATGAACATGAAGCCTTCAGTGCTTCCATATCTACATCTCTCCAAAATAATATTTTTAGCTGATCCCAGAAGATTTGAAACAAAACAAATGCATGCAGCAATATTCTAAACTTGCCTGGATGCAAAGCTAAAAACTGCAGCTTGCTGTCATGTGCTTGATGAAAGGAATTGAGTCAACTCATCCTTTCCAAAAATCCCATGCTTGCTTTTTTTTTTTTTTTCTTTTCTGTTGTGTGGGAGGAGGAGAGAATTAGTTATTCAGTGGAATGAGGACAATTAAAAGCAAATGCAGCTTCCAGCGATGCCATCATCTGTTCAGTGTGCCCTGAGCAACCCAGAGGTAGCCTGGCTTCTTAATTGGCCCCTTTCCCTTCTGTCCTGTGCTTCCCATTGGCACAGGGCTGGCAGTTTCCAAAGTCCCCGTAGGACTGTGAGGCAGGTGTGCCCATTCCTGCTTTGCCTGGACAATCCCCTGAGTTGTGACCTCAGAGGGGCTGGAAGGCTCTAAACTGCCCTGGATTGAGAGGTGATGATTGAGGCAGCTCTCCTGCCCAGCCTGCCTTTCCCTGGAGTGTTGCTCTGTAGCGGGGACATGTCCATGGATCCAGGTCCATTTGTCCATGGATCCCAGGCCAGGAAGGAGCTGTGGTGTCACCTTTGACCATTGCTGCCTGAGATGGGTCACAGGGATCTGGGCCTCCCCACAGCCTGTGGACACAGTGACCACCTGGACACAGCTGGGCCCAGGCTCTGCACAGCAAAGCTGTTGAAGTAGCTTGCTTCACTTCTGAAGGGGAGCTAAAGCAATCAGCAGGCCTTTAAATGCCACCCAACTATCCAGGGCATGGATGTTTAATGCTTTTTCACTTATTCACATTAAAAGTGGATCCAGAGCAGCTTTCCTGAGGAGGCAGGATCAGTAGTGCCGATGACCTCAGCTCCCCCATCGCTCCAGGGGCTTTCAGTGTTACTCAGCCATTTTTGCCAGCGTCACTCGTTATCACTTGGAAATCTCACTCCACCTGTTCTGGAGCAGGAGCAGCAGAAGGTGTGTTCAGGCACCTTTGGGCAATGATGAATCATGCTCATGGCAAACTCCTTGGCAGCTCCTGGCTGCTGACTGCCAGGGAAAGCTGTCAGCAGAGCAGGCTCAATGACTACACAAACGTGGGGTTTGCCTGGAGCCTGTGCCAGCCCTAAAGCCCCCAGACAACAACCCATCCCCTCAGGTCCTACACCAATATTGCCAAATACACATTATTCATACAGTGGAGAGTTTTTCATACTATAGAGGCCTGGGATTAGTGTTCCTCACAATAACATAAATATATTTGTAGCCCATGTGTGTCTGCATTTTGTTATACTTTAAACTTCATAGGCTAATGGTTAATAAAGCCAGGCTCTATTTTTGGTTCTGCAGCAAAGAATATGTTGAATAGTATCATGCTAAAAGGTTTAGGATCTGCTGGCTCCAAACAATCTTTCAGACTGTAATTTAGGGGCTCATTCACAGAATAGAAGGTATAAAAGTTGTGATCTGAGGTTGGTTTCCCCAGGGCACAGCCAAGAAAGAGAAGAGCAGCTGTTGGAGTCCCCAGGATGGGGCATACTCAACCCACCTTTGCTCTTGATACCCAAAACGTCAGGGTGTCTGGAGTTCCTGTACTATTTAAAAGGGGAAAAAAACCCCAAACAAACAACCACCAATAAGAGTTCCCAGGTTACATCAAACAACTTTTTTGCAAGTTTGAGATGCAACTTTCTTTGCACCAGCTGATTTAAAAATATGTTGTTCCTCGTGTAACTACAGATCCATGCAATGTCCTCTCCTTCATTTGTCTGCCCTGTGGCAGGGTGGTTCTACCCAAATACTTCTTCCAAGTGTTTAACATCCTTACTCTTTCAAAATCTGCAGTAATGACTCCACCATGTCTCCAGGCAGCCTGGTCCATGGCTCAGTTATAGAACTCATAAACTCAGATCTACTCTAAAACTGTAGAACTCATAAACTTGTATATACTAAAGTAAACTGAAGAGCAAGTTGGGACCAAATATCTACCTAGTGTTTGGGGTTTGCTTTCTTAAAGAAAAAGAAACAACTCAAAGCAAAAGCTTTCATATTCCAGGCACTTCTGTAGAGTTTGGAAATAAAACAAAAAAGTAACTTCCTGCAAAACGCATAGATTGGCACCTTCCCCGGTGTGACACTGAATAAATTTGTCCAACAAATAGACCTGGAAGGGAAAAAAAGAGGAAAGGTGCCTACAAAGCTGTAAACCCCTGATATTCATTTTATTAAATTTTAATGAGGCTCTATTAATAATGAATGCAGCCAGGAAGATGGGAGAAGAGCAGTGGAATGGCCTTGAGATTCCTCGTTAGCCAGATTTCTCTACAGAGCTGGGAAAGAAGAGGGCAGCTGGAGCAGCAGTCTGCAGCAGGCTCTGTGGGCTGCCTACATTGGTGAAGAGTATTTTAAGTTGTTTTTTCATTAAAAGCTGAACTGGGGGTGAGTTGTATACATGTCCTGTAAGCAAAAGATGCTCCTGAACTCCAATGCCCTGAGTATAGTGTGGGGAATTGGGGTAATTTCCTCACTGATGGTGATTTCCTGGGTGAAGTTAACTCTGTCTCCCTGGGTCTCCCATCCCACATGGTATCATCTGCACAGAAATCCAGCTCCTAGCCCTTCAGGAGCTGATCCACCACCAAGGCAGTGGCTGATGTGACACACAGAGCTGGGGGTGTGATGTATGTTACACCTTGAGCACAAACAACTGCCCTGCCTATTCAGCTCACCCTGTCTGGACCGTTTCCCTGGGTGGCTGCGTTACCCTGCACGACTCAAGGGGAGATGCAGCTCATCCGTGACTTCCCTTCCCCAGTTGCCAGGCCAGCTGCCTTATCAAAGAGAGGAATGGAGCTGATTAGACATGCCTGTTTTTGGTTTTTTTGAAGCCCCTAGCAGTTGTTTTAAGGCTTATGCGGGTCTTTAAGACTAATTGATGCTTTATTTGGATATCCTAATAACTATTGCTAATAGGTTCTCTGTCTTGTGGGACCTCTTCTGTTCCCTGGAGTTTATAGTGTCATTCACACTGACCACAATTTGATCTGTTTCTTGAAGGTTCCAGAGTAAATTTTACTTGACCCTGCTGAGTCTGGGCTCCTCTCATCTCTCTTAGCTGTTCTTTAAGCTCTTCCTCATCTGGCCTGCATTTCCTGTCTCTGGTTCTTACTATGAAGCGTGTTAATAAGCATCTGGATGCCATTAACATGTTTTGTGAGAACAGAAGCAGGATAAAAAGTAGAAATTGAAAGCAGAGCCTATGTAGAAGTAAATCTGTGTTCTTTTGTGTTTCCATCAGGAGCAACCTCCCAGAAGAAGATATCTTTGCATCTTTCTCATGCTTGTGAAACAGACCCCTAGGCCTGACTAATCCTAGTCAGGTAGATATAAAAACACAGTTTGGACAAGTTTGGGGGTTTTTTTGGACAAGAGTTGCTATGTGGCAATAAGAAATACTTCCAAGGATCCAGGAGGTATTAGAAAGAGCTTGGTTATGGTCATCTCAAAAACCCCTGTTTCAGTAAGCATTCATCTTCTGGAACAAAAAGGGGCAGGACAGAAGAGTGCTGATCATTTTCCCCTTACTTTTCAGGGCTGGGTGAATCCACAGAGCATATCTGAGTCTCTTTTGAAAAGTCACCAGCAGATGAAGTAATTTGAGGCCTCACCCACACCACAGTTTATTCAGCCAGCTGCGTAGGTCTCTTAACAGAGGTGCTTTTTAATACAGCATGTCAAGTGCTGAGAAATATCACTTTGATTTTGACATACTCCCCACCAAGGATGATGTGTTTTCTGTTATGTGTTGTTGTCAAGGTGAAGAAATGAATTAGCATGGATTTTTAATTGCTTCAGTGTTGAACTCTGATATAAGCTGAAAGGGAAACATCATCCTAGATAAATAAAGAGGTGGTGCAAGAGCTGATCACCCTCTGGTGAGAAGCCAAGCTCTCCAAATGCAAGGAGGAGATTTCAGTGTTGATTCTATCTCTAGCTGCATTGAATCAGTTGCTGGTTCCTACAGATGCCTCTGCTGCCGCTAGCAGACACCAGGGGACAAGAAAAGACACGACAGTCTGAAATCCAGGTACTCCTCATTTCTGGAAGTCTGGGGAAAGGCTGCCATCTGCTGTAATGCACAGCGGTTGCTGGAAGTTCATTTGACTTTAATCAAATCCCTGCAGCCGCTCTGAAGCTGAGATGAGCTCAGGGTAGGAGCAAAGTAAAACAACAAAGACAAACTGTGCCCTCAAAGACCTGATGATGCTTTTCACACAGACCCCTCTCCTAATAATGGCTGTTACCTAGCATGCCCTTAGAGGAAAAAAATCTTCCCTGTGGACCTGCCTTAATCCCTGGGATTTCCAGTCAAGGTCAAAGACAGGACTGAAGCACCATTCCGAGCCTGCAGTGAGGGTGCTGCTTCCTGAGTTTAATCTGGCACCCTTGTCATTCCACAGCCTCTCAGTTGTAGAGTTCTAAAATGCAGGAAGATGTATGGCTTTCCTCTCAGCAGTATGTGTGTGACACCTGCACTAACTACGAATGAACTTGGCTGTACTCTCTACCCACAGGTCTTGCAACTTAGACAAGAGCAAAGTCTAAAAACATCTACAACTCAGGGCCTTTATCTCTGATCTTTAAAATGAAACATGTACTGAGCCCTGTGGTACCTAGAATCAAATTCTTCTCTTTAAAAGTCACTAAGATGCCAGCCCTACTACCCCCGCAGTACCAACATAGTTCATTTTTTCTGCACTTTTTTCTTTTCTTTTTTTTTTTCTAACCGTCACTTGCTTTGAAACTGCATGTTTTGACTCACATGTATTTTCAGAAACAAGAAATTTTGCTTGCCTGAGGTGCTGCTTGGACCAGACTGTTTTCCATGACACTTTCCTGAAAGCACCCTACTAGAATTCCTCCTTTTGTGATGTTGGAGTGGCCACAGCTGGATTGAAAGGGAGCACACAACAAGCTAGCCTGGAAAGCTGACATAAAGAAAGCCAGAGCTCCTGATGACTCAGGTATTGATGTATTCCATCAGAATAAACTGCTATCTGATAAAATGGGCTCACTCCAGATACAGAAGAAAGAGCTTTTAATTCTACACGGCCTCTTTACTGGAGACAGAGACAACCAAGACCTGTGTGAAGTGCAGCCACATCTGCAGCGTGTCTAAGGTGCTGAGGAATGATCTGGAGCCAGGAGGAGCTCTGCCACCCTTGCAGACATGGAGGAAAACATGCCAGGGCATTCAGGAGCAACAGGAGAGTCTTGGCATCCCAGTTTTATGGGTTGTCCTTGTGTTATGACAGTGTCTTGATGGCATCTATTAGGAAACTGTCCTAAAAAGAGCCATGTGAAGGGATAGCCCTTGGGGTGGGCCAGTCAGAGGTCTGAACCTGACTTTCACCAGTTAGCATTTGGTTGACATAATAATCTTCAAAATTGTCATCTGTGTTAATTTTGAGAGCCAGTTGCCCTATACAACAGGCATTCCATTCTGCATGTTCCTAAGCTCCTATCTTGAAAGGTTTCTCATGGCACTGAGCACCACGCTCCACTTAAACAAGGCCTGGAAATATGTTCCCTGCTACTGGCATGAAATATTCAGTCTTAATATCCCTTCACATCACTTGAGACAAGAAGAGCAGAAACTCTCCATCTGCCTTCTCTGCAGTGTTCATTATTTTACATATTTCTTTTATATCCCCTGCTTCCTCCAAGGAGAGCTTTTCCTCGAAGGTTGGTTGTTCCTATCATTGTTTAATGCTGCCCTTTTAGAGACAAGATTACCCACTACACTCAGGGTTCCTGGGGGACCTGCCCCTCTAATTACATTTAATCACTATTTTCCCTCACATTCCCTATGGATTGCAGTACCTTCTTCAGTTTTTAGCAAGCTGAGCAAAGGTTTTCGATGGAAATTGAAAGCTCGTGGTACCAGGATCCTGTAAGCAAAGACCTTCTAAAACACTATGACATCTCAAGGAAGGAGGTCAGGTATTCCTAGAGATGACGCAACTTTTACAACAGTTGACTGCTGGTTCTGCTATTAAACAGTAATAAGCATTTCCTTGGTTTTTTTTAATGTCTCTTGTATCTGAGAAAACATTGAGCTACTTTGTTCTTTTCACTGTTTATTTTCTACAGCACAAAACTCACTGTTTCCCATTTCTTTTCCAGGAAGACTCCACTGAAGACTCCTGAGCTGGCATGAGTGTAGGAAAAAACCCTGTCATATTTCTGTTGTTTTATAAGAATGCCAGTTTAACTCACATAGATGAAAAAGCAGCAGTAGAAAGATTTTTCTGGCTAAAGCTACTTGGGGCTGGAGTTTTTCCCTGGAAGAGCCTTTGTGGAACTGTCCTGTGTGCCCAGGGTAAGGGTGTTTGTTGGGCTGAGTCACGCTGCCCTGCAGAGCTGACGTGGCCCTTGGCAATCAGTAGGAAGCCCAGATAACTGAAATGCTCCCATAAAAGCAGACTTTGTGGACACAAGCTGTATGTGAGGAGGTAGACTGACAACAGATCAAGTGAACTATGCTTGACTGACTCACAATTTCCTCACCTCACCAGCTCTGCTGCCTGTTCTTACCCACAGAGTGATCCAGACTGCCAACACCACAGTTCACAAGCCCAGCCACGCCACGTGCCTTGGGGAGATTTGCTATGCTTTAAAGCAGCCTTTCTTCCCAAAGTCTCCAGAAATCACCCACTGAGCCTCCTGCAGTCGGCAGGAGAGGAGGTTTCTCAGGCTGGACTGGCGTTGTCACTGCCACCACGGGGTTTAGCAGAAAGGTGACAGTCAGAAAAGGAAGCAGCAGGAGGCAGCCTCATGGCTGTCATCCTTTCCTTCTGATCCACAAAGATGATGCAGCTCTAGTTTATTTTTCCCAAGGGGAACAGAGGGCTTTGCTGTTAATACAAAATGCAGCAGAACAGTAACAACATTTAGCTCAGAGATAATGTCAATAAGGTAGAAAATCAAACAGTTTGTTACTTTCCCTACGTGAGCAGATAACATGACTCTTATCATTGCAACTGGAAAACATTACAGTCATGAGAGGGTGCATGGCTCAAATGTCACTTTGAGGGTATGGCTTTCCCCTGCATCTCTGACACAATTAATTACTGGCTTTGAAAGTACCTCTCTGGTGCAAGAGAAACACAGACCCGAAGTTTTCTGGGCTTCCTGGGCAAATGTCAGCTGAGGGGTAAGCCAGCTCTACATAAAGGTCATTTTATGCTAAGCAACTGATGCAAAATTTCTTCTTAAAGCTGCTCTGACCAATTCACTGAGATGAACCCAGTGGGACAGCTCCCTGACTCAGTGAAGATGCTGCAAGAACAGTGTTGTGAACCTCAGCAGCTGAGCACTGAGGTCAGTCCTGCACAGCTGGACTTGGCTCTGGCTCAGTTTGCTGACCAGGACTGGACACATTTCAGCAGTGAGTGGATCAACCCATGATTCATACAAGGGAGGCATGGAAAATTGTATCTATGCTGCAGGACTCACCTTCAGCCTCAGGCTGACTCATAGGGCTAAAGAGGGGAAAATTGGTTTACCACTAATCTTGTAGGAAGGGCTTTCCTCTCAAAACCAGTGTCTGTAGTTAATAATCACATACAGCTGCTTCTCTGCTGGGGATTCCCTTTCCTTTTGCCTTCTACTCTCTTCCCATCCCCTCCCATCTGTTTCTTTGCTAGTGGAAAGAGGTTATATAGATACTCTCAGGTCCAATTCCAGAAGGTCAGACTACTCAAAGCAAACTGTGAACTCTGGGCAAATCCAAACTTTCCAGCTCAATTGTGAGTGGTTGCAGGAGCCATGGAGACACTCCCAGCCAGCTGGCAGCAATGCTGAGGCAGGAATGCCATCCTCAACCCACACAGCCAAGGATTTTTTTCTGGCCCAAGAGCAAGTAACAGAAAGCAGAACCCTGGGGAGGACAGGGCTAACACCACCTCCCTCCTACAGCCTCTACAATTTCCTCACCTTTATCCATGTGACTAAATTTTGCAAGCTCAGTCCTTCTGCCGTCTGGATCAATACGCAGCAATCAGTTTTACATTATGTTCATGATCTCTTTGCTCACTTTATTGCTGCCGTGTCGTATTTTAGAGATTAGGAGTCAGGCAGACTCCAACTATTGTGACCCCCAGGGGGAAAAAACCCCAGAAAAACCCCAAGCCACCATGTTTTGCGCAAGAGGAGCGTCTGAGCACATCGGAGGCTGCAAGGCACAAAGAGATTTCTTTGCTGTGTAGGGGAAAATATACTATGAATATATTGTGAGTGACATTTACAGGTTGCTGGAGGGAAATCCCCACTGGCTTCCTAACAAGCATTTAATATTTAACATAGTTGTGTTTTTTGACTGCTCTTGCTGTTCTAGCTTCCTATGAAGCCTGTTCGAGCTGTGCTAATATTAACTACATTTAGCCAAGGATGGAATTCTGAAGCATGAGAAGATATATTTTTATTTTCCAAAGCATGTCTATGAAAGGTATAATGGATGGTCACTGACACTGAAGCCCACGGTTATGAAGTAATAATAATATCAAACTAGTCTGTCTTTCTGGTAGTGTCACATTTTTGCTCTTTAAACTCAACTTTATAAAGGGTGAGCATCGGTCAGGACATACACATCTCTCAAGGAAGTCATCAAGGAGTTCCTGACCCTGGTGATACTTATTTGGGATTTACTGGCTGAGTCCACAGAACAAATTGTACCGAACCAGCCTCTGCCAACCTTGACCACCAAGGAGAAAACAACATCTTCAGCCCAGTCTGTCTGGGCCAGCACCAGATACAAACACGAGTTAGTGAGCTGCAAACCCAGGCGTGAACCCGTGTAACCCATGGATTTCCACACTCGTGCCCATAGCCACACGCTTATGCTATTAAATACAGCCGGAATCGCTGCTGCTAATAATCAGAGTTTCCCTGTGTTTTCTTGACTGGCACAGCGCTACGGCCGAGAATTTAAGCCTGTTTAAGGCACGATCAGGCACGAGGCTGCTACTGCTTCAGTGCGACCCAACGCGCCCCTCTATTCCAGCAGCCTCTGTGGCCTGAGGAAGAACTGCAGCTTAAAATATAAATCTGACTCAAACCGGCTGCGGAGCGCCCGTGGGGGGTTCGGTGACGAGGGCTCCCAAATGCCGGCACCGCGGGCCCCCACGGGACCGGCACCGCAACCCCACGGCGGGCGGCAGGCAGCGCAGCCCCTTCCGCCGGCCTCGGCCGCGGCTCCTCCCCCGGGCGGTGGCAGAGGCGGGGCCTGGTTCCTCCCGCCGCCGCCGCCCGGGCCCTTCCTGCGCCGCCCTGCGCGGGGGCACCGACGTGTCGCGGCGGAGGAGCCGCGCTAGGCCGCGCATCCCGCTCGGCGCCCCAGGTACAGCGTGGGGGGCCCGCCCGCCGCCGGCCCCGCCGCCTCCCGCCCCCGCCCGCCGCCGGGGCTCCCCGGGGAGCGGCCGGGAAAGTTTAATTTCCCCGGGTGCCCTTTGTGTGGGCGGCCCGGGCGGCCTGGGCCGGGCGGCGGAGCGGAGGGACGCGAGGGGAGGTGGGCGGGGGGGCTGCCCGCGGCCCGCTTTCCTTCCTTCCTTCGTTCCCTCCCTGCAATTCCCCGTTCCGAATTTCCATGGTAACCCCCGGTGGGCAGCGGGCGGTGCCCGGCGGGAGGCGCGGGGAGGGCGCGGAGGTGTCGGCGGGAGGCCGGGCCTCCCTCATGCGGTCACTGTCCCGCAGGTCCCGGCAGCATTCCCGACCATGCCACGGGGAGAGATATGACGACGGCCTCCGGGAGATACTCCTGGCGTGTTCTCCATAAGGTATGGCCGGCTCGGGAGCTAACGCTTCGAGCAAGTATTCAGTGTTGGCGCATGGCAGCCAGGAGAGACTGGGATGTGGAGCACTAAAAGGGCTGGTTTGGTTCCATAAGCCGTGTAGGAAGGCGATGGTTCCTGGGTTTGTAGATGATCGTAAAATTGTGTGTTGGGGAGATTAATTTCTTGCATTTCTTTACTGTAATTTTTCAAAGACGGTATGTGATGTTGAGAGAAGTACACATATAGGGGTATAAAATACCAACCTTCTGCAATCCCAGCAGAAGCTTTCCCCTTCTGACTGCCCAGTTTAGGCCTTAGTATGTCGCTAAGTCCCTTTTTCTTCTCCGTTATTCTTGTACTCTCTAAATACTTAGGATTTCTGTTGCAGGACATAGAGTTATCACAATCCAGCGTAAAAAAATATAGAATGCCTGTTTTAAAGTTCATCAAAGTAATTACTGGGCTACAGATTTGTTTTTTTGTTGTTTTGTTTTGGGGGTTTTTTTTGAGTTCCTATCATAGGTGGTGTATTGACTTTCCTGTCTTACCTGTACTGATGAAGTCCTGAATGAGAAGTCCTGTGGACTTGTGTGGCTGTTGCTGTGCAACCCTGCTAGAAATTGCTCTCTTACTCAAAAACCCAAGTGCAGTGTGTTAATTGTTGTAGTGGCTGCAGTAATTACTGTTGTGACATGAGAGTGAGTGTGACTCTTTGACACACTCCAGTGCAGACAAAAGGCCTTGAAATGCTTTGGGCATTAGGTTGGTGTATCTGTTGGGTAGAACAGTGCCCAAAATGGACTGACAGACAGGAGATCCACGGCTGTTCACGAAAAAGTCACTGGGCAGCCTCACCAGTGAGGCCAGGAGGTTGCACAATGAGAAGCATCTCTACCTCTCCTATCCCATTTGCCAGTAACAAGATCTCTCCCAAGTGTCCCACTGTCTTCAGCACCATCTTTCTCTCTAGTGGGAGTCTGGCATGTGTGCAGGAATCTTGCCTTGTTGACGAGCACAAACTTCATGGGAGGAGAAGGAGGTGCACATTTCCAGTGTTGAACAGAGATATTGTTTGCCTGGAAAATGTCAGGCACTGCTAGAAATGAGTGGAGAAAGCTGAGTGCAGGCTTCTCTTTGGCAGTTTGAGCAGGAAGAGGTTGGGAAATGGAATCATGATCATGTAGGTGTTGTTTCTTCTTTTGGGGCAGCAACTCTGTGAAGAAGCCACTTCTGCTTTCCTTCTCCAGAGTGTGGGGAAAATGAGGAGCTGTGAGCCTGAGGAAGAGAGAAGGCCCATAAACATCATATTGTCCTTCCAGCTGAGAAGCTCACAATTTTTCTTTGGTTACCTTTTTTTTTTTTTCCCTTCACACTTTGTTTATTCTTGTCTTGTTTTATGAATGTAGCAGAAAGAGTGAGCAAGTGAGCATGAGTGTGGATGTTCTATGCACATTTTTCTGGGGCCTCATATGAGTAAGTCCAAATCATATTTACCAGCAAATCTAGGATTTGTCTTAATATTTCTAGCTTTTTGCACCCACCTCACATAGGTGCTAGATTAAAAAAAAAAACAAAACAACAAAACTGAATATTCTCAGCAGAAGGTAAAGAATTGTTAACATGGCTCCTTCATACTCAAAACTGATAGGTCCATGTACTGATCAGGTGTTCCAAGTTACTCATACCTAATAGCTTGAATATCCCAGCTTTTTCTCTGTCAGTCTGGTTCTTAAATTTAAAAAAAAAAGGGTGCCCTTTTGGATGTGTGTGGGTGTGTGTTAGGGCTAGATTATTAGAATTGGGGTAGCATGTCTGGCACTTCGCAATATGTTGGAGAGTTCCCATCATTTTTATACAGTCACTGTAAGACTGTATACAGCAGTATGGGCTTTACACAGCAGTGTAAGACCTTCTTTTTGGTTTTGGCATTCCAGGTGTAGCATGACCATGCTGGGTTTTATGCTGTGGAATTATTTATTCTTTTTGTCAATGGAAACTGTTTAAGGGATAAAAAGGAAGTGATGTGAATAGAGGTGATCAGTTTTGTTTGATCTTCTGTTGAGCAGGCATTAATACCACAAGGATGTCAGCAAACATGGATGGCATGCTCTGTTGCTCACCAGGTTAAAGTTTGGATGTTCTTGTTTGCAGAGTACCTGCCCTGTAGAGTGACAGTGGACTGGCATCCTGTGTCAGGACTTGATGTGAGGTGCACTGGGCCTACTTTTTGATAGTCTGGCTGCAGCTTTATGCACAATGTCAAACTCTGGAGTCTTTTTATGTGGCTCCCTCATAGCCATTTCCAGTTCAGGGCTTGGATAAGGCTTTGGAACACATGATTCCCATGGAAATTCATATTTTTAGGGAGTTATTTTCTGATGGACAAGAGCCTGGTCCTGCTGAAGATGGCAAGTGGAGGGGCTGTACAGGGATCGTGCTGTTGACACAAATTGCCGTGAGCATCTTGGACTCCTTTTATACGTCAGGACCTCGGTGTTGGGATTTTTGCTGGGGCTGGTGCAGTTCTCCACATGTCACTGCTCTGCAGTCTCTACCTTTACCAGACTTGTGGCAGGAATGGCTGCTGGGGCTCCTTGGTCTTTGTTCAGCTGTGTGGACATCTCTGGAGCTCTGTAAGATGCTGGTATTTCACTGTTTGCCAAGGGGATAGTGCACACTGTAATGCTGATGCCTGGAAAAAAGGGTACAAAGAGACTTCATTCTCATCTTGTGTGATAGTGTGGGCAACTAACCACAAGGCCTTTTCTGACACATATTTTTACTGCTTTGATGATTGTTTCTGAACAATTCTGAACCTCTGGTGTGGAAGAACTGGGTGCATAATGACCTAAATAGCTGTAGGTAGGTCTGTTTCTCCAGCACAGAATCTGCCTTCTGATTTCAAATTAGCGTTCAGCATTGGGAGCTTGGTTTTCCAGCTGAGAGGAAGTACATTTGCTACAGTGGGTACATCACAAGTGTTTAGGATAATTGTTTATTTGGTACCTGAATGAAAGTGAAATGCTACTTTCCAGATAGTTTATCTAAAAGGAGATAAATTGCTTTCCAGTTTTTGACAAAATGTTTACACTTGTGGATTTTATTAAATAACAAGATGTTATTCAGTGATGGGACCTTTTGGGATAATTCTTTTCAGAGGATTTTATTCCTGTGTTTAAAGAAATGAAGCTCAGCTAAAGCTTTTTAAATTTTTTTTTAAATCTGCTGTTCATGTGGCTACAGCTGGGAAGGGCAAAAGAAACCAGTACAAAATGTGATAATATGAAAGTCAGATGTTGTTTTATCCTGGCCCTGTAGGCTACCCATGGTGCTTTGCAGTGGAGATGCAGCTGTTCTGTTCTTTCTTTGGAGTCACTACTGTTTTTTCTTTCTCTTTCCCTGTTTGAGGAGAGTGTTTTGAGATGTTCTTATGAAAGAGACAATTCAAGGGGAGGGTGGTGGCATTACTCTTTGGGCTATTCAAGAGTTTTTGCTTTTCCACAGCCCCTGTTCTGCACTTTGGTGGGAAAGCAGCACAGTCTGAGGAATTACAGAGTCTGCTGGAGCATAACAGCAAGTGTGGCTAAGCAGGCCTGATGGGAAATGCAGATAACTTGTACATGGCTTTCTTGTTGGGTTGATTTCATCCCAGCAAGGCTAACCTGGATGGTCATCAGTGATGCTAACTTTGCAGAGAGGGTACACCCTCAGTGTGAGAACATGAGACTGGGGATAATGTTGGGGTGTGCAGAATGCACTCAAATATGTGGAGATTTTTTGTGAATACAAATACAGTTATATTTATTAGGCTCTCAGAGAGGCCAGGCTCATGTGGCCTCCTCTCTAAGTTGTGTGAAGAGGTTTTATGTTGGAGTGTGCTCCAAATGCAGGTGGCCTGCCATGGGGACAAGTCACAGCTCTCCTCTGACTCTGGCCTCATCATTGCCCTGAGAGCCATCACCTTCCTCCCCTGAAACCCCAGGGTGGAAGTAGGGGCTCAGAAAGAGCTTGGCTTAGCAGAACAGCTCCCACAGCTTTAACCTCAGTCTCTGAAACTGCTTAAATGTTTCTGCTTCAAGCTAACCTTGGCTCCCCTGCTGCAGCAGGGGTGTCTGTCTCAGGGCACTGGGAGCAAGCATGGAAATTTCAGCCTGAGGAATTAGCTAGTTGCTAAAAAAAGTGAAAGCTTGCACTAGTGCAGTCTGGCTCACATTGTCTTACAAAGGTGCTGTGTGCTTGGCTGGTACCATGGTTTCCCTATTACAGGGTGAAATCCTGCTGATTTAGAGCTCTGTAGTAATACATAGGGAAAGCTCAACCTTTGAGGACAGAGTAAATATGTTAGGCCAATAACAGTATGCCATTTATTAGCTGTTGAGGTCCTGGAAGCAGTCCCTTGTGTATTTTTATCTTTTAGTTATATTTCAGGAATGCTTTTCTTTAATAAATATCTTTGGTATTTATCACATCTTCTAGAAATGGTGCAATATCTTGCTTCAAAATAGCTTCTTGCTATTTTGACTTGTGGGTGGCTTCTGATAGTTTTCTCTTCCAAAGCATGTTAGGTAGCCAGAAGAGTGCTTGAAATATTTTAATTTCACTCTGTTGTTGCCAAAGCCATGACAAGCAGCAGGAACTTTAGCATGCCATTTGTGTTCACAGAGAAACTTCTCCTGCCTTACCTTTGGGATGCAGAGCATACCCCTTGAAAAGTGCCTGCTGGTGTCCAGGTGTGGCTTGTTGTGGACAATGGGGAATGCTTGAAGGAAAGCTTGCTCAGTGTTGCATGTTCAGTTGGAACCCTGAGGGCTGAGTGTCTCTTCTTAGCTGTCACTATTTTTGAAGCTGAAATAAAATTTGGAGAGCGGAATCTATAAATGATATTGGAAAAGCAAAGCATGTGAATAATTACACTCAGAATATGGGAAGGCAGTTTCTGAAGAACTTCTGTACAAGTCCTGATACTTAGAAAAACAAGCACATTCTCCAGAGTTACAACCACCCTGTGCAATCACTTCTGAGTAATACACTTTGTTGTTGTTGTGCTCTCTTCCAAGAGCTGAAACCTCGGGTGTGAAACTCCAGAGTCACAGCGCAGTCATCTCAGAAATAGCCTCATGTGATTAATGCAGTGCTGCCTCACAGAGCTGCTCTTTGCTGACTCTGCAGTGCCAGGCCTGTGGCTCTTCTCTCCTCACCACAGTGTTTTGTTCATGCTGTGTTGTACAACTGTGCCATATTGTACTTCCTGAGCGTGTTACTGAACAAGAATGTGTTTAAAGAGGAGGCTGTAAGTTGAAATACAACTCCTTGTGTGCTCAGACTTTAGGAATACTGTCAGTTCAGATAATCAAAGCTATTTTTGTTGTTGCCGTGGCTGATTTGGTTTAACTTCAGTGGTATTAAGTCATTACAGTGACAGTGTAATTTAATATAATATTTTTAAATAAGGAAATTAATACAGTGTGTACAAAACAGATGTAATATATTGAAGGCATGTTGCAAGTCGAGCCATAATCCTGGGTTCCAGGCTCCATCACTACTTTTGTGTCTAACCTCTAAACGTTTTCTTAATTGCATTAGTTTAATATACATTGCTAGACAAAATGTGAGTAAATTATGGTGATTACTAGCAAGAACACAGTTGATCTAACCCATTTTAATTGTATATAATTTAAACACTGATGTCATGAAGTTACCCAGTTGCATATTTTTACTACAGCCATATGTTCTTCTAAGTAAGAGACTCGGGGACTCACCATTTCATAATTGACTCTGCACAGTTAATGCAGTTAACTGCATTTACCTGCCTGTCATTTTGCACAGTTAGTGCAGTTAACTGCTTTTACCTGCCTTTCAGTTGCATGGAAAATAGAATGAGTTAAAATACTCTGCAGCAGTTTTGTTCTGTGTTAACACTGAGTTTCAGTTTTTTTGGTATGTTTAAATCAGCAAATTTGTTTATTTTTGTGTGTTTTAAAATGTTGATTTAGGGGCTAGTTATAGATTCATTTGTCTATAAAATGTTTAGTCGTGGAGCACAAGGAGCTGCTGTTTTGCTGGTGAACAAATTAAAGGTTTTCAATTATGGGTAAGGTTAGTGTACAGAGATGAGTGTAGGGCAGGATTTTTTGCCTTTATATGGGCTTGGCACATATTCCTTTGTAATGTGGATTTAATTCAGGTACTATTGCCCAGTTTTCTTTGTCTTTCTGAAGTTATACTTTGTTGGTCAATTTAAGGACTGCATTTTGAGCAATGCCTGGTTTTGGGCAGTACAGAGATGAGTTTTTTCCTGTATAAATGTGGTTGTTCATTGGGGTTAATTATCCATAAGGTCCTGACTTATGAAGGTACTAGAATAGCTGCTAGCTATGAATAATTTAGTACAGCATCAGATTGCGTGCCACTTCAGAAGGCCTCTGCCTATGAAGCCTTGTATCTTGTTGAAATCCACTCAACAGTATGAAGGTTACTGCTTGCACTGGTATTTTATTGTAGTCTTTCCTTTCTATTTTAAGATTTCTCATTAAATATTTCATGATGATAAGTAATGAAAATACCTGTGCAAGAGTAGGCCAAGCTTGTTTTTGAAATGCTGAGGTGTCGAGCTACTCTTCAGTCTTAACTTGTCTTTGAAATTTCTTTTAAATCTTTGGCTGGCATCACACAGATAGCATTTTCTCCACTCAGATTTATGTAGTTGAGACAATTTATATCCTAGACAATTCTTTGAGATGGTACTTCATTGTGGGGAAAGCAGAAATGCTTAATGAAAGGCTTGCAAGAGTTACAAGATTTCAGTGCTTTCTACAAATTGCTCGAGTTGCTCATACATCTGACTAGAGCAGACTGTGGCTCATATTACAGAGGCTTTTTCAGGAGGAAAAGTGCAAATACAGCACTTTGAAGCAGTTCCAAGTGCAGATAAATTTACTGTATGCCTTTAAGAGACTTGGTCATGGCAACATAGCACTGGATGTGTTTTTTAAGAATGCTAAAATAGGTGTTTTTTCATAATATACTAGATTTTTCACAAAACCACCCCAAACATTTGAGAAGACCTTAATTGAGAAGTTACTTTGGAAATGTCCAGGGAAGAACATTAGCAATAAAAGTAGTAGAGAAAAAGGTTTTTGTGGGGCTTTTGGGGGAGAGAGATTAATGCTTTATGATACTTAAGGAAGACCTGTCAGATGTCTGGAAAGGTTTTTTGTCTGAAGGCTTCTGACTGTTCCCATTCTCTGCTAGTAAGTTTTCCTTGCTATTGACCTCTTCATTGGGATGCTCTGTTATAGGTGAACATCTCTTTTAGAATTGTTTTGTAGGACACTTTTAACAAAGTAGAACCTGTTCCTTTTCTTTTCCAAATGAGATATGTAATATATGTGCTGCTGCTGGAAGCCAACAGGGTGAGATACAGCCATCCCTTGGTGCCTGCTTTAGCACTTGAAGATAAAATTGGCCTTTAATCTTTTTGTGCTCCTTCACAGGGTAGTGAGTGATTGAAGTGTCCATTAAGGGTTAGTAGTTAAATGCTAAGATCTTGCTAGATGTGTTTAATTTCTCCTTAAAGGTGAGGATCCAGACGAGTCCCTTTGAACAGGCACTCCTTGAGCTGTGCAGTTTTAATAAACTCTCAAACCCTAATAGTTGTGTGGTGTACTACTGTCTGATACTTTGATGGAAATGCAGTTTTGTTTACAGATGGAAAAAACTCAGTAAGTTCAGCCCTGGTGTAATATTTTTAAGGCTATTTATTTTCAAACTGCAATCTTAAAATTGAACTGAAAATTAGTGGGACTTTGCTTACTCTGGAGCTTTTTGATCTATGATTTGTCTTCTCTGCACTAATACATTGTGCTGGAATAAATTGTACTTTACTGGGCAGCCATAAAAGTTGAATTGTCAGTTTTTCTGATTCAGGTACAAGGTTTCCTGATATTTGAGAGGAAATTCTATTGTGAATGTATGCACTGTGGCTGCAATAGTTATGGCAAGTAAGGAAGAAGTGCCTGAGAGACTTTTTTTTTTTTTTTTCCCAAATGTAACATTTCCTGGGCACAGCAACAACAAACAGGCTATCCTCCAAACCTACAGGTGTGTGAAGAACAGACCATGAAGTTACATTCTGCCTTTTATTTTTGTGTTTAAAATAAACTTTCTCCTGTTGTTAAAATGTGTCAGTTGAAGTATTGCAGTTGAAAACACTACTGGAGTGTCATTGTTTTGATACAGTGTCTCTCCAGAGCTTTATTAAAGCCTTGATATCTGTTGTTTCCTCTTTAGCTTTTATCAAGTGGTGATTTTATGCAATGGCATCAAGCCACAGTTCCTCACCAGTGCCTCAGTCGAAGAGCAGCGATGCTTTCTGTAGAAAGGAAGCGGACGCCACGAAACGCTTTCGGCCTGTGCAGTCCCTGCCAGACGTGTGTCCCAAGGAGCCCACAGGTAATGCTGCTGTGCAGGCACAGGGACAGAGCAGCTCCATTTGCTGAGCCATTGCCAGCTATCCAGTAATATTTCTTGTATGCCGGGGTAGTGTACTAAGCCATAGTCTTCCAAGCATGCTGTGATTCTTTTTTATACCGCCCAGTGTCCCTTTGGAGCAATAGGAGAGACTATTTGCAGCTTGTTTTAAGGTGTCCCCATTATAGGAGGGACTTTGCTTGCATCATTCCACATTACAGCTATGGTCCATGCTCCATGTAAGCAGAGGGTGTAGTCTGACAGAGCTGGTAGCAGACGTGTCCAGTGTGCTTGGAGCCTGACTGCATTCCTTCTGGGAGACATCCCAGCCCTTCTGCAGGAAGAAGCAACTGACCTGCCTGTAGTACTGAGTCTCTGGTGCTGTTGTTAAACCAGATTTTGGTCATGGTTCCAGCTGTTGTGTTGCACTAAGGCTTAGTTTACACAAAGGAGTAGGTGGGATGGGATCTTAAAAATTATGACATATAATGCTAACGAATTGCAGCTCTCATTCTGATCAAGATCAGATTATTAGAAATATGTTTGTGGTTGGAATCTTTTTCTCTTCAGTAGAAACTAATGTTGAACAAAATCTGTTTAATGAGTGTCAATACACCACTTCTGTGTTCAAAACTTGAGTTGGTTAATCTCACAGAAGAAATGCAAAGTGAAATGTTGCAGGAGAATATCATCAGTCGTTTGCATAGATAATTCTAATCCGTATGTAATTGGTAAAATATGATTTGCTTAAGAGCCACATTTTAGCAAAAGCTTTCAGCTTTGTTTCTCACCCTAACAAACTGTCTTGTCTTTTGTGCTGCAGGCAATCCCAATAGCTTACATGACAGCCCATCTCTAGTTGTGGATCAGCAAAGATGGACTATTTATCATTCCAAAGTCAATCTCCCAGCAGCACTAAATGATCCTAGGTTAGCAAAAAGGGAATCTGATTTCTTTACAAAAACATGGGGAGTGGACTTTGTGGACACTGAAGTCACGCCTTCATTCTACCTCCCACAGATCACCAAGGAACATTTTGCATCATACCAACAGGAAATCACTCCGGTAAGAACCCCCAGTTAGGTGCACATAGTCCTAGGAACCAGAAAGAGAACCTTCTTCTAATTAGATTATCCTGGCTAGTAGCCCACTGTACAGTTAGTTGATAATTTATTTACTTTTTCAGTGTTGTTTGGGTCTTCATTAGACATTTCTGGTTTTATAATCTCCGAACCCATCGTGTGGAAAATGCTCTCTGAATTGTCCTGAGGCAATTTCATGTTATTTTTAACTTCTGAGTACCAAGCTCTGCACCAGGGCTTGCAGTTCATATTTATTCTTTCTGGTTGTTAATCCTTTTTTCCTGTAAGGATTGGGCTCTACAATGCAACATAGCATTCTCAGACCTTTGGATCAAATGACTACATGCTGCAAGGGTTGGGAATATTTTTAGGAGTCTTCAATCTAAACATTGAAACATTTATACATTAACTTCTCAGACTATAAAGAGGCCTATTGTCTTGGTGGTTTCTTTTGTAACAGGGAAGTGTAAGCTACACCTAAGGACACCAGGACCAGTAGGAGACTTCTGCAATCTCTTAAAAATACAAGTGTCAGTAAGTATGTAGTATTTTTTTTAACTGAAAGAACATGTAGAAGTCTCCTGCTGTTCTCTGCTTCCTTGGTTTGTAACTTCCTTATTTTTTTTTTTTGTTGGTTCAGAGTTAGCTGCAGGAAATGTTACTTGTGTAATTATAGTTAAAGACTGTAGAAGGGAATTGTTTATAAATGAACTGAAACTGAACTATTGCCTTTAACTCACATATTCAGCATTTAAAATGTTTTAAGATTTCATCCTTTAAAATTAGTACTTCATGCAGTGACTGCTAAATGAAGGAAGGTTTTGAAACTGGGACCTGAACTGTGATGTATCTTCTTGCAGAAATCTAGTTAACATTGGTGCTCTTTGGAAACATAGTTTATCACCACTATGGTCTCTGGTGGTGTTTCAAATTCGAAGCTCAGCATGATGAAACAAGATATGTGGTTTCAGCAAGGTACTCATTAGTAATATGTGCAAGTAATTTCTACTTCCATCCAATTTGATTTAGCAAGGAAAAAGGATTCTTTGTTAGTGTGATTCCTGGATTAGTCAGCAAATAAGTGTTTGTATATGTAATTACAGTTGATCTGTAATTGTATATCATTATGTGGAGAAGTTATTACACCTCTTCAATAATGTCTGTGTTCATTTTCTCTTGAGATGTAAAGATACAGGAAAAAAACAACACATCCACTGTCGGTAGAAGTTTTTAGTACCTTTCACCTGGACAAACTGTCTGAGCTTATAAGAGGAAGAAAATACTGTGAACTTGCCAGAATTATTTTGCATAATTTAATTGTGTTTCACTAAATGTTTTGCTTCAAATGAAAAAAATCTGGGTTTTAAGCATCAGAATAATTCTTTAATATATTTTCTCTTCTACAGAGAGAGAAGGTTCATGAAAGGTGCAAGAATATTTGTACTCCTAAAGATACCTTTGACAGGACACTATTACACACTCACGGTACAGTCAAAACCTCCTTTAGTCATTAAAAAGTGCTGTCTTTTTGTATCAGTATGTTATAACATCAGTAGCAAGTGTTATGAATGTTACTCATCATTGATTCTATAATGTGCTAATTGTCTCTGTTACTTGCTTGAGATCTTCATGTACAATAATAGCTGATGATTTCTTTGAAACAAGAATTAAAAACTCAGATGTGGTAGGCTGAGAGGTGTTCATGACCACTGCTGACATTTTGTAGGTCAGAATATTAATGATACCTGCTTTTAAACTTTTTCTTGGCATGTTTGGATTTGTGACAGGTCACTGTAGCCCTGGCAGTGTTTTCTTTAACTGCTTTTTATTAAAAGATCCATTGAAACTGGTGTGTCAAATTTGTATCACCTTGGCTTCTCAGTGAAGAACTGCAGTGCCATTCCTGTATCTCTGCCATGAGAGTCATATCATGGCTGAGGTGGGAAATTATAGCTCAAGGTGATGTAGTCTAGACCATCTGCTCAAGCCAGGGCTACCTATGGGAGGACAGTGTCCAGTTGGGTTGTGAATCTCACAGATGGAAGTGACACAATCTGTCTGGGCAACCTGTTTCAGTGTTTTGCCACCCCCACATTAAAATTCTTCCTTGTGTTCAAATGAAATCTTTCATGTATCAGTTTCTGCCCATTGCCTCCTGTCCTGGCACTGGGCACCACTGAGAAGAATCAGCTTTGTGTTCTTTGCACCTCCCCATCAGATCTTTAAGCACATTGACCTTCCCTGGGCTTTTCCAGTCTAAACAGTCTCTCCTCCTTTTTTCTTAATAATCTTTGTGGCTCTTGACATGATTCATTCCAGAATATTTAGGTCTGCCTTGTGCTGGGGGGCTCAAACCTGCACTTGAAGGCTGAATTTCAGGACTTCATGGAAGTGGTTCAACTAACAGGAAACTAGACAGGAAGGAAGGCAAGGGGCAAAATTAAAAAAGAAAAAATATACATAAAAGAAACACTCATAACTTGGAGGAAGTTTTTATTTTATATTTAAATTTACTTTCTCAAAAACATTAGCATAAAAGCGTTCATTTATCAATCTCTTTGAGTCTTATCTATGTCAATGTCTACAGGTAAAACAGCAAAAAAGATTCAGTAGTTTACTCCTTCTTATCAAGTTATTTCGGCTGACTTTCTTCCTCCTCTTCTGTGCAAAAGGAAGCCCTTCTGGGGGTTTCTCTCTATCGGTGTTACTTTGGAGTAGCTGTTGCAGAATGAGTCTGTCTGTGCTGCACACTGAGACATAAACTTTAAGGAATTTAGAGATTTTAGAGGAGCTAAGATTTTAGTTAGAGATAAGCTTTATTGGAGTTAATTAAAATAAGTGGGTAGGCCTTGATGAAGTTAGGAGTCAGTAGTTAACTAATAAGTGATTGCTTGTCAGCACAATGTTTGGTTAGCTGGGTTTATAATGAAGAATATAGAAACTGATAAATAGCTTTTAGAAACATAAGACAATTGTAGGCCTCCTCTGTTCTGAAACCAATTGAAGATGGGAATGGGAGTTCTATCAGTGGGTTCATTTGTCATATTTGCATTGAAAATGTAGAAAGGTCAGAACAAGGAAGACTTCATTTACTTCCTCATTTTGGGACCCCTCCTTGTGAAAGGGTCCACTGACCCATTTCAAGGGACAAACTACACATGCTTAATGGCTTTTGAACTAATTACCATACAGAGCAGGGAATGGGATGTACCAGAGTTATGAATATGCATTTGTGTTTTGGGTATTCAATACTTGTATAGATAAAAGGGCTCTGTAATCACCAGTAAATCACAGTGTGTATTTGGGAGCTATCCCCCATGCTGCCCAGAGTCACAATAAACACACACTTTCTGACTCTAAACTGTTAGAGAGTCTTTCTTTGTCACAGTTGGATATCGGTACTAGATCAATATCCATATTTTTTAAAATAAATCAATAGTGCAAAATCAAAGTGCCTTCTTCATCTTACCTAAATCCATCCTCAAAGAGTATGAGTGCGAGTTCTGTCCTCCCACAGATGAGTGTTTTTAAAAAGAGAAGGTTACAGGCACCAAAGTAACTGGGAGCTGCTTGTGTAGCTGGACAGTTCTTAGTAGAAGCATCATTTGGTAGACTGAAGCTTGTGATTTTCTATAAATTCTGCTGTTGCTGTTTCCTCTCTTCTTCTAACTCCATCCCACAAGACTTAGCCTTTCACTCCTGTAAGAATTGGTCTGTCCAAAGGCTGAGGACAGCAGGATGATTCCAAGGTTGCCTTCTGTACTTTGATACAAATAAAGTAAGAAACAAACGGAGTAAAAACCAAAGAGAGCAGTATGGGAGCTGATGCTGGGGTAGTGTTTGCCACCTTTGTCAGGGTTGAGCAGACTGTGCAGCACAGATATGGGCTTGTTGCTTTTAAATTCCTCAGCTTTTTTGTCCACCAGTGTGCCCCATCTTCATAATGCCCACTAAAGTAATGAGTAAGGGTGGGACAAGGGATTTTGGCTGAATCTCAAAAGTCTGAATTTGCTGTTTAAGTTTTGCTGGGATATAATGAATGAACTCTTTTCCCAGCTCAGTTTTCTCTACAATTTCTTCTACCCTCTACAATTGTCAGGTCAGCATACTCCATGGGAATTGGTGCTGCTGTGCTGCTTGGTCAGTGCTTGGGACTCTGGCCCTAGCCCTTGTTGGCAGTCTTTGTGCATCCAATCTCCAAGTGCCGTGCAAAAGTGATTATATGGGCAGCTTCAGTCTGAAGCATTAAAACTGGGATGATGTTAGAAGGACCTTTTACTGGCCCTTGCCAGTGCACTAATGAATGTGAAGTGCTAAGTGGATTGCTTTGTATGACAATCACTGACACTGCCAAAGCAGCCAAGTCAATCTCCCTTGAGTAGTCTGGGCATGAAACCTGAACTGCAAAGGACAAAAGAGTACTTCAAGGAATCAGAATATTTCAGGTTGGCAGGAACTTCAGAAGGATTTTACTGCAACTGCCATCTCAAAGCCAGCTCAGCTGTGAGGTCAGACCAAGCCATTCAAAGCTTTACCAAGAAAAATAGAAATATCCAGAAAATATCTCCAAATATATATCCAGAAAATCTCTGAAGTACCCAGCCCTTCTGGGCAGCCTGCTCCAATGCTTGACTGTCCTCATGTCATCAAGGTTCTCCTCATGTACAGAAAGTTTCATTTCAGTTTGTAAGCCTGTTCCCCCTCTGTGAGGAGCATGGGATCATTGTCTTGAAAACTTCCTCATGGGATTCACTTGTTCAAGGGAATTGTTTCCTGTTGTTTGCTCATGAATGACTACCTGTGTTTTGTTTCATTTTAGATAAATCCAGGACAGATCTGGAACAAGTACCTAAGGTATGGCTTCTGGGCACTTGGAGCTGTTGTAAGGCTTTCTCACATGAAGTGTTGAATATATGCATGTACTCTGTAGAAATTTTGTCCTCCCTGGTGACTTGGGTTGATTCTCAAGAGGATCTGTAGTGCTCAGAATTTCAAGACTAAGGATGATTTGCTTTGTCTTTTTTTTCCCTATTGTTTCCATGGTCTCAGTTTTTCTCTTAAAGTATAATACAACTACCATTATTTTTTCATCTTTAAATAAATGAAGTTAAGACCTCAGAGCTGAGCAGAATTAGCCAGTCTAGGAGGAAAGGAAAACTGAAGAATTTGAGAAAAGCTTGAATATTACCTGGTGTACAACTCGGCATTAGGTTTAACTACTTGGATCCTTGATTAGAGCTCACTTGCATGTAAGCATGGAGCATACATGATGTGAATTTTTGTGTCAGGTTGACACAAAAGGTACAGCTCCAGATTCCATTTTAGTCTGAATAATTTTTTTATAGGTGCAGTAAGAAGTCAGAGCATTAACATGGGTCAGCATCTCTGTGCCAGTTGTGTGGGCTCTGACTTGAGTAGCTGTCACTGCAGTGTTTAAAGTCCAGGAATAAGAATGCTTGAGTGTGGTGTGATGCTGCAGTCTGTGTTGAACCTTTTAAAATTACACTTCATAAATAAAAGGAGGAGAGTTTTCCTGCCTGCCTGTGAGCTCAGGGTTTTGTCAAGTATAAATAATGTTACCTGAGAGAATTTTAGATGAATAGTTCTCCAGGAGGTGTGGTTAATGTTATGTGTTACTGACTCTTCCTGTGCCCAGCACAGTTGCTACATCCTGCCTAAAGGATGTCAGGTTGAGGCTCTGCTCCCTCCCTTGCTGCACCCTGACAGCCAGCTGGATGATCAGCCTGGTGGGAGCTGTGGCCCCAGGAAGGAGCAGATAGCAGCAGGATGCCCTTGTTAGTGAAGAAGCTTTGCTCAGATCCTTGAGAGGTCCCACCTGCACTTCAAAGCTGCCTATGTTTGCACACTCGGGGTGTTTAGGTCATCTCAGGTGGTTGAATCCATATGTAATTTTGGAGCTGTGACTTGCCCTTTCAGAAGGATATGACTGTCAGATCACAGAAGCTTTTAAAGTACATTGGTTTGTAAGGTCTGGAATGAATTTGTTTGCCTGAATAAATGAAAATCTGGATTTTGAAATCAACAATTAAAGTCTCTGTTAGCTTAATGAGACAGGAGATATGTTTAACTGGGGCAAAAATATAGGGGTGAGTGAGGCACATTTATTTCTTTTGTTTTTCTGTTTCAGATTTTTATGAAACCAGATTTTGCCTTGGAAGATTCCTTAACATTTAATGCCGTTTTACCATGGTCTCATTTTAGTACCGCTGGTGGAAAAGGAAATCGTGATGCAGCTTCCTCCAAGTTACTTCAAGAAAAGGTACAACTTTGACACAAGTTATGGTTATCCATCAGTGCTGGTGGATACTGCAAAGGAACTCCATGGCTGCTGCTGTGTAGTGTTTCTTGAGACATCATTGTGGGCTTTGCTATCTCTCATTTTACATCAGGCTGCAGATTGTTAGGAAATCATGCAGGAAGCACCCTGCTGGAAGAGAGCTCTTTTTCCCTGCTCAGTAAATCTGTCAAATGTGGAAAAAAAGAATCTGTGTATGATGTAACAACTGGCTTTTCACGATAGCTGTGACTTACTGAAACAGCTGGATATGGAGAACTTCAGAGGCGTGGAGTAGTTTTCTTAGGGAGGAAGAGCAGTTCTGTGAGAAGGGAAAGCTGGATTGCACAGGTTGTACACTGTGTCAGACCTATTTTCCAACATCTCAGTGGTTTCTATGCTAAATCCTATGGTGTTTGTGTTTTAGGAGATTGCTCTTTTGTTGTTGTCTGCACTGATCTGTTTTTGCATTTCACAAAGAAGAACATGAAAGCAGAGTGGTTTCTTTCATATTGGAAACAGACGTCTCGTCTTGGTTGGTTTTATCTGTTTTTGCTAGTTATGTAATCGTAATATAGAAAATCTCATAATGAATCATCTTTACAGTACAAATGCCCATAAAATGCTTTTAGAAAATCTGAGTAGTGAGGTACATTAGGAAAAAATAAAGTACCTTAGGAAAAAATAACATGAGATTGTCTGGAATGTGTTTCCAAATTTCTGGGAATTAGTCTTCCTCCTCTCCTGCCAACTCAGGAAGAAGTTACAGGCTCTGCTGGGGGCTAACTCAAAGGTTTGTTAGGTTGTCCTTCACATCTAAAGTTGGAGGAAGGCTTCTTAGGAGTTTTTTGGGGCAGTTGCTGTCTGAAGATGAAAAAGCAATGTCTGGCATATGCTGTGAGATTCCCAAAATGTACCTGGAAGCAGCATGGACACTCAGAAAGGAGTTGTGTTGAAGCAGATCCAGAGCCCTCACTGATGCAGAGGAGTGAAAACACTGCTTCATATGACTGAAATGAGCCCACATTTGTTGTTTTACTTTTTAAAGCCTCTGAGCTGCACGAGGTTTACACTTACCACATGTAAATATGCACCCTGCTGCTGTAATTGTCCCTAGCTCCAGGCACCATTTTCCAACAGGATTTTGAAAACCTTGTCTTAAGTAAGATCTTTTGGACTGCTGTTGATCTACTTCAAAAATTTCCTCATGGTGTTTTCTTCTTTACCTCCTCCCATGTGTTGCCCTACATTGGGATTGTGAGCTTTTTGAGGCAGGTGCTGTTTGCTCTGTTTGTTCTACTTTGTTTAGCATAGTGAAGGGACCTGGGGCATCTGGTTGGTACAATCACATAAATAATTGTTTGTAATAGCCCTTTCTCTGATCCCTGTGTCAGAGTCTATCTTGGCTTTCCCTGTGGCTAGGTGTGTCACAGCTGGTTGGTGGAGGATGCTTTTGATTAAATTAGATGTGAACAAAAAAGAGGGTTTGTATGTTGTATAAATCCCTAGTGTATCCATGGGAAACAGCATGAAAATAACTCCAAGAAGGAGACATTCTCCAGCTGATTTCCTTTCCATCTCTGGTTGGCCTTTTGGAATTCAGCAGGAGGTTTGAATGCTTGGCACCTCTGAGAAACCAGGTCATCTGAGCATTAACATTCTGACGAGCATCCTAAAGCCTCAGTCCTTAGAGTTTGCATATTCAGTTTAAGCCAGAACACAGAGCTATTATAGTGAAAGAATCAGACCAGCACAGTGGTCTGGTAACTGTTGGACATAGAGAATTGGAATTTCAGGTTCTGAACATGTGGGTGTACTCTGTCTCTGGGAATCCCACAGTGCCAGCACACAGGAAATAGGCTTAGTACTAATTCCAGCTGGTTGTCAAAAGTACAACTGCAGCCAGAGACACTCTGGAGATTTTTGTACAAAGAAGGTATAACAGCTTGTTAAATAAGCAGAGCCATTCCAGTGGTGTGTCATCAAATATAGTGGCTGCAACTTTATCAGCTTCAGTGACCCAAATTTCATAGCTTATCTGAATGTATATATTGTTGCTTGCAAGCCAGTATCCAGAGCTGTCTCCTGGTTATTGCCTGTATTCTGTGGCCAGTGTGCAACCATGTGGTATAAAACTTTGAGTATTGTAGATTTATTTGCTTTTCTCACTTTTTACTTTCAAGCAGGAAAGGCATCAAATCAATCTTTCCACAGTGATTTTGAGTTAATTTAAAAATAAGTTACTAAACCAGAATGACAAAGGGATTTAACTTTTTATTAGCAAAATTTCCTTGTGATACAATGAGACAAATACTCTGAAAGTGTATTTGCATGATGATAAAGCTTCCAGGTCATAACAATAATGTTGATTTTTCCTCTTCCCAGCTGAGCCATTATCTGGACATCGTGGAAGTCAATATTGCTCACCAGATTTCTCTTCGTTCAGAAGCATTTTTTCATGCAATGACCTCACAGCATGAGTTGCAGGACTACCTCAGGAAAACCTCCCAGGCTGTAAAATTGCTTAGAGAGAAAATCTCTAAAATTGATAAAGTAATGTGTGAAGGATCGCTTCGAGTTTTAAGACTGTCACTCACCAGAAATAACTGTATAAAAGCATACAATAAACTGAAGCTAATGGCTACTGTACACCAAACACAGCCCACAGTACAGTTGCTGCTCTCCACTTCAGAGTATGTTGGAGCTTTGGACTTAATAGCAACAACACAAGAGGTGTTACAGCAAGAGCTTCAAGGTATTCACAGTTTCCGGTAGGTAACCATGTAGGAAATACATGAAATTCCAGCAAGAGAGCTGGAATGTGTTGAGCACATTATGTTGGCTGAAGGGATTTGTTCCACCTTTGTTCATTCATTCTTAGAAGACCTAATACAGAAGGTATAAAATGTAAGTGTGGCATAAGCAGTGTGACTAATGCCTTTGCCAGAGATGGGATGGGGTTTTTTTGGAGTGGAATGAAATTTTGACATGTAAATGCTTTGTCCTCTGTTCTGGTTTACAGATGTTTTAGGGTTGCAGAGATGAGAGCCAAGCTGTGGCTGGACTTTCATCTTGCATGGCTTCTAGCTGAGAGGTGTTTTCCACATGGGGGTCTGCCATGCTCCTGCAGGCAGCACCCCAGGGATGGGTCCTTGGGCCTGTGTCTTTAGTGGCTGACCCGGGCTGCAGTTGTTAAAGGAGCATGCAGGAGTTTTAGCACAGCAGAATCCTTCTACTTGTTGTAAAATAAGCTGTCATAAGGTACAGGTTCTTTAAAAGTGGTGCATGCAAAGCTGCCAGTGTGGCATGATGCTGGCAGAAGCAGTGTGTGGTTAAATCAGCTCCAAAGCTTGCATCAGCCAGCTGAGGAGCTGTGTGCTGAGTATTCTGAGTTGATGCTGGGTGAGGGGTGCCTTGTTTAGAGCTTTTGGGGTTCTGCAGCCCAGTGGTCCACAGCTTGCCTAATGGAGACATGATTGCAGCTCAGTACCTGCAGCATGAATGTTCAGAACTTTCTGTAATTACTGCTCTTGTCCTTCTCTTTTGTCAAGTTCCTAACACATCTTCTAGCTAGTTCAGAAAAACCTCAAATTTTACATAGAAAACATCTCAGGAAAAAGTCAGAGAAAAAGTATTAAGAATTAAAAAAAAATTTAAAAGCGCTAATAAATTATTGGGGTAAAGTTGCTGTAACTGTTTTTGTTAAAAAGCCTAGAAACAGACCATCTAAAAAGTGTAGTGTGTCTCTCTTCAGATGCCTCAGAGCAGTTTGTCCTCTTTAGTGTTCCTGCTATCAAGCACTTGATTCTGGTGCCCAGCCCTTGAGTGAGTCACCTTTGGATTGACCTTGGTGACAAGTCAGTGCAGTTCTACAGCCCTGTGACAGCATCACTCAGAATCAGCTGTGTTCTGCAGCTGGGTGACCTGTGTGCTCTGTCAGCAGAGAGTGCCATTCTCTTGTCATTGATTGACATGATGTCCCAAGAATGTGCCATTGTTTCAAAATTACCCTCAGGTGTGGAACATATTTAGATAATCATCTTGTCTGTAAAGAATAATTTCTGTGAGCAAAGCTTAGCTGGTTGTTCTGGTAGTTACAGACAGTGATGTGTGTGGGAAATGGCCTCTCTGCTTTGGAAGTGAAGGCTCACAAAGTTGAGTTAAGAGCTACCTAACTCATGTACCCCACCAGAAATGCAAGTGCAGCTGGGAAGCCCAGCACAGTTTCCAAATCTCACAGTGGCCTGTGTATAAGCTTTTGTGAAGAAATAATGTGCAGTGGAAAGATGGAAGTCTTGATAAAACTTCTCAGTAGAATGTAGTGTTTCTAAAAATAAATAAATTTTAAAAAAATCTGAATTGGTGGCAAGCATATATTCTTCAGTTTTTCCTAAGAAATACCAAAGATATCTTCTTGCTTTATTCTGAGCAAGAATGATATACTTGTCAAGTGAGTTAAATACCCAGTTTATTTAACAAGATACTTCCAAAGTAATAACACATTTTCTAAACAATTACTATTTTTTACTAAATATCTGATGAAAAAACTCCCAACATCTTGTTTTAGTGTTGCCATGGCAGCTTGTAGAATTTGGTGTTTTCAATTGAGTCATGTCAGAATCATTCAATATAAAGCAGTAAGAAAACAACACAAATCATAATTAATATTTCCCTTGTCATACTGTATGCAGAGAAAAATGTTGTTTCTAGTTGTAGCACAAAATGAAAAAATCATAAAGGTTGTGTGAAATAATATATTGGTGTCTTTAGTCTGGGTTACTGTCACCAATGATATGTGTCAGTTGTAACTGCTTGCTACTATAGGATAGAATTAAAGTTTTAGAGCTCTAACCTTTTCAAGTTCACCCTTTTAATTTTACAAAAGAAAGCTGAAGTGTTAATTAACTTAAAAATCTGTGAAAACACTTTCTGCATCCTTTTCACAGTCCTTGTTGGGGTGATGGAGATACAGTGATTTTGTTTGTTGGGGGGGGTGGTTTGGTTTTTTGTTTTGGGGTTTTTTCCCCACAGGTGTGCTGGCAAACCACACTTTTGCAGTATTTTATTCAGTAAAAGCGGATACATGGAAAAACAGTTCTCCTTTGTGTATTTTAAAAGAATCTTTACCCTGCAGTTGTCATTTTCCACAATAGAGTTGTCATATTCAGTATTCATTGAAAGGGTCTGATGTGTGAGTGGTACCTGTTAAAAGATAATTACCAAGTTGTTTTTCTGGAGTGTGAATTAAGGTTTGACTTGTTCCTGAATGTTTCAGGTTGGAGGGATTTTTGTGGCTGCTAGGGACTGGAACCTCTTGGACAAAGTGTTGAGGGCCACTGCTGGGAGCTGTTGTTGGATGTTTCCATAGCTGAGTTTTGAGAGGGCAGGTTTTTGGTGTGTTTCAGTGCAGTTCAGCACAGAAATAATGTACCAAGGAGCATCTTCATGCTTATCTCAGTAACAGCCTTTGTCTTGTGGCTCCTAGTCCTGCAGTCAGTGCCTATGATGCAACTGGCTTGAATTTTCTACAGGCTATTTTTATTTAAATTAGATATTTTGAATATGTTTGCTTTGTCCATTCCATTGAGTTATTGAACAATTTCAAAAGCAGGTACATCCCTGGTCATCCTGAAATTAAAATAAGTAAGTTAATCTGCTCAACTCAGATCCAGCAAGATTCCTGGCCTTCAGCTCAGTGCTGGCTCTGTCAGTTTCTGCAAGGAGGAGGAACCAGGAGTCATAACTTGTGACAGCAAAGGATCCAGCTACACCAGCACTGAATGAAAGCCATGTTCATAGCCCCCATTTTGTATCTAGGCTTATCTAAAATATCACAGCTCCACTTAATTCTGATTTGCAAAGTGTCTGTGTTTGTTTGGTTTTGTTAAAGAAAAGGCAGTCTGATTTTTACTGATATTTGTTCCCAGCTGTTAGTGGAAGTTGAAAAGCCTGTAGTGTTTGACATCTCTGAAGTTCACACTTTTAAAGGGTGGTTGACATTTCTGATGTGAGAAATTCCCTTGTGGTTCTGTATGACAACAGACTGCAAAATATAGTCTAAAATCTCCCATACTTGGGAAAAATATTTTTCATTTAGAGTAGCATAAAATATGGCAAATTTAAAAACTCCTATGTATTCTTTGAAAGCAATCCTGTCATGTGAATTTAATCTGTGATCACATCAAAAGTTCAAATGTTTGAATTAGAAGAACTTGTGGACTGATGATCTGAGGAACTCAACAAGCAAAAGAAGTATTCCTTCTTTTTAACACCTTTATGCTGACAAGCAGGGAGTATTCTTAGTTCTGGTTCATCTCATTGGGCAAAGAGGTACTTGGCACCTTCCAAAAAAAGAAAAAAGCCCTACTTCCAAATTTTATCCTCCATCAATATTCAAGTCCATATGTTTTGGTGTAAGGTGACAGTGCCTCTGAAAAATGCATGATTTCAGCTGCTCTGAGGAGTGAAACATTGGAGCCTCCCATTAAGCCAGCATTGATTGCATGGAAATTTCCTGCTGGGTGGTTATTTTCTTCAACTGTGAACTAATGATTCGTTTTCAGGTTGATTATTTAGCTCATATCTCAATGGCTGTTTTTCTTAGGCATCTTGGCTCACAGCTTTGTGAACTGGAAAAGCTGATAGATAAAATGATGATTGCAGAGTTTTCAACTTATGCTCGCAATGATTTAAATAGACCCCTAGAAGATGATTGCCAAATTCTAGAAGAGGTATGTCTGTTATTGAAATTAACTGTCTCATGAATATGTTTGCATCTTTAACATACTTAATTGGCACCAACAAATTCACTCAGGTCTCTAGTAGCAACACTATAATTTTAGACTATTTAACTTCTCATCCACACCTCTCCCCGCCCATTTATTTTTGTGCTTGATAAGATTAAATAATTCTAATTAAACTCTGAACTGCAATCGAGGCCCACTTCATTTTTTCAAAATAATCCGTTCTCTTTTCTGTGATTAAATGTATACTGAGTTCACTTCATGAACCTAAGCATGTAAGTGGAAAAGAACATGGACTCTGATCTACTTGGTTGTAAAAACTTAAGTTTTGCAATGAAAGCTGATATTTGTGTGTTGTTCTCATTCTGTCTCCCCATGGTTTTATGGGTGCTTATACCAAGCATATGCTTGCCCTGAATGCATGCTTTATTCCCTGTAAATATAGATATATATTCCTCATTCCTCTGAAGATCATAAGCATATGAGGATTAGGCTATTGTGGTTGCTTTCTAGCCCAGAAAAGATTTTTCTGGATTTTGCCTGTAGGGCTCTTTATTAATTGCTAGAGCCTATGACCTGTTCAGCCTTGTTTAATCCATTTATGAGATGTGGTGGTTGGCAGTAGCACTGCAATGCTCCCCTTTCTGCCCCTTATTTCCTTGCCCTCTGTGCTGCAGCCTCTCACTCGGGCTGTGCTTACTGTCAGCCTTGCTCAGGCTCAGGAAACTCACTCATGGTTAGAAATATCCACAGGTTTAAGCACTTGTGAGTCAGCCCAGTTCAGGAATTGGCAGGAAAAGGGGTGGGAGGAAGAGACTCAGCTGGTATTGCCACAGGGAACTTTTTTGTATAGGCAAAGCTTGGCATTAGTCTGGAGGAATTGGATTGACCTAAATGCTCTTCACTGTGTGCTTGATACATGAACTTTCTTACTGCTGTGCAATTTCTTGAAATTGTTTCTTGTCTTCACCTTGATATTTTTCATGTGTGGTTTGTTTTAATTTTCTTTTTTCTTGATAGGAGAGACTTGTATCTCTAGTATTTGGACTTCTAAAACAAAGGAAGCTAAATTTTTATGAAATATATGGAGATGAAATGATTAATACTGCAAAGAATATAATTAAACAGGTAAGACAAACATTTCTAATGTACCTGACAAGCTTTTCTCTACCCCTTGCAAATATTTTTTTTTAGTCATTAATAACAGCTCTGATTAAGTTTTTTGGGTGGCTGATGGTCTCTCAGTTAGAGCAGCTGAACTTGCAGACACTTAAAGGGCTCCCTGAAGCACAAAGGTCTTTACAGAATAATTTTGGGAGGTGTGGGTAACATAAGCTCACTGTTTTCTGTGTAAAATTAACATTGTTGTGAACTTCCCTTTCTCTTAACACGTGGCTCTCTGAAATAGTAGAGTTGTGTCATAGCACTACATTTCATTAAAACCTACAACAAAACAAACACTCCAAAACCACACTAAAAACCTCTCCTTCCCAACACACTGTAAAGCAAAACCCTGGAGTTCTTGGTGTAAACACATAAAGGAGAATCAAAGAACTTGCCAGTTTAAACAAATGAATTCCCTCCAAATGGTACAGAAAATATTTCTTGCCTTTATGTGAACACAGACCTAGCACAGGCGCATGATAAAAGGTTGGAGAATATCCTTGCCTGTTTCTGAGAGAGCAAGGTGAGGTAATGGAGAAGGTAAAAGTGCTTACCTTTAAAAAAAACTTAAATTAAACCCCAAATCCTTTTCTTCATCAGTGTGGTGGTTTGCTATTTAGGGCAGAGTATTTCAAGCCAAAAAACCTTATTGATAAAACCAGCTAAAATCAATAATTGAACAAAATTCAGATTCTTGCTTTGGGGGAAATACATTGGGTAATTTGGATAGTGACATGAAGACTTCTGTTTGCAAACAGATCTCAGGCTGAACTTAGGGGGTGTGTGTGGTACTTTCAGTTTTACTCACCTTGTTTGTTTTCCCATATATGTAAGAATATTGTGTAAGAATGGAGTTTTTTTCCTAGAGCTAGGTGATTTTTTAGAGTTATGCTCTGATGTGCTATGAACTCCCTCTGATTTATATCTCAAAGGCTGGGAGATAGGTGCTGAGTTGGGCATCTCCTGTCCTCATAGCATAGTCTGCAGTTCACAGCTGTATTGTGAGCTGGGTTGGGAACCTAGTTTTTAAAAGTTTGGATTTGGTTTTTTAATACTGTTATTTGAAGTTTTTGTTTTAAGCCAGACTTGTCTGTTCCAATCCCTTTCACATTGCAGCCTCATGGTTCTGTTGGTCTGCTTGTACAAGGTGGATAGGCCCATATTGCTAGTAAATTAAAAAAAAAAAAGGAATTAATGAATAACACCAGGATAAAGCTGTTCATCTGCCTGGCAGTCTCCACTGGCTTTTCACTTGCCTGTATCAGCAGTCATTAGGAGACTTCTTTTTCCCTTCAGATTCTTTGTTTGATCATATAATAGACAGGTAGCATGCCCTGTTTTTCTGCTCATTCTCAGTCTCAAAATGCTTTTCCCATTCTGCTGGGAAAATTTAAGTTGGATTTTCCAGGTTTCCCCTCTGCTTAATAGAAGACAATGTTTAATCAAATTCCAGTGTAAATTTCTGTTCAATAAGGAAAATAGGCAGGATTTGTGTAATTCCTGTGTGGTTTGTGCAATGCTTTTGTATGGTGGCCCATTGTCTCAACTCTTAGGGGTACTTTTCCTTAATAAAGGAAACTCTTTTCTTGCCACACCTCAAATGTGCTTCCTCTTCAAATGCATTGCTGGGCTGTTTTGGTCAGTGAATTTTAGTAGGCTCTGGTTGCCAGGCAAGTGTAAGAGCAGAGGTTTGTAAGCACTGAGCACACTGCATAGTTCAAGAACAAGGTTGTGTTCTTCTTCAGAAGCTTCTGTACTGACCACTATTATTCAGAACAGGGGTAGAACCCATGTAGCTTGAGATGGCAGCCCTCAGTCACCACTGGGATTGTACAAACTTGCTTAAAGGCAAGATGAGTTCACACTCTGCTACTCATTTTTCAGTTTATTGACTGGCATTTGGGGGAAAAGCCTTTTTTCAGTCTGAGTGGACTTGATTTGTACCTTAGGCTTACAAGTAATGGGAAAAGAGATGAATGAAATGGCTGTAGAACTGTAGATGTGTTTGGAATGAAAATCGGTTGTACTGGAGACCTGAAGAAGCTGGCCAGTTTTGTATGCACCAGTTGCTTTGGGGGTTTCTTTTGTTTTCTTTGGGAGGGGATTTGATTGTTTTTTTGGGTTTTTTTTTGGTGTGTTTTTAGAGAAATAAGTTGTTAAGTGATACAAGTATCTCTTTCTTTTCTTCTTTTACTTTTCCTTATTTAACTTAAGGATTAGTGTGTTTATTATGACCCTCAGCAGTGGTTAGAAAGAAGCTAAGATCTTCTTTTGTCTTGTTTTTTTTTCCGCCTTAAAATTTGCCAGTGTGTGGTTAATACGGTATCGCAGATAGAAGAAATAGACACAGAAGTGGTTGTTAAGTAAGTATGCAGCCAGATTTTTTTGTTTTGTGGTGCTGGTGGGTGGGGATAGTATGATTTTTAGCATAGATAAATTTACTGTTCTAATTTTTGCTTAAATTTCCCTATAATTAAGGATTATTCTTCTCTTGCATCCTAAGACTCTGCTTTTGTCCCCCTCTGGGTGGATATTGTTTTACTTCTCATTCGTATTCTAATGTTACCTTAAATTTACCCTTGAAATAAATACTAAAATTCTGTGAATCCCACTACATGAAGCATATATTTTTGAATACATCTCTACGTGAAAGTGTTCCCTGTTGCCAAAATCTGGGACTTTGTATTAAAACATGTCATGAGTTTAAGTTCCCCATAATCAAGAACAAGGGAGACCAGACAACTTCAGGAATGGTCCATCAGGGACCTCACCAAGCCCATCAAAGGCAAATGCCAGAGCAGAGATGGAGATGGAGCCAGACTCCTCTCAGTTTGCCCCAAGGGCAGTGTGGAAGAAGAGAAATTCCAGTTGAATGGTAGGGAGAATCTGTTTCCCAGAAGGCTGGTCAGACACTGGAACACAGCCCAGAGAAGCTGTGCAATCTGTGTTCTGGGACATGGGCAGGCTTTGACTGACCCAGAGCAGCCTCGTGTAGTTGGACCTGCCTTGAGCAGGGCTTGGCCAAGGCAGCTCCAGAGGCCCCAGCTCCAGGGGCCCCTGCCAGCTTCTGTTTTTTCTATGGCTTTATGATTCACTTGACTCAGCAAAGTGTTACCCCAAGATAATAAAAATAGTCCAGCTGATAAAGCAAAGTGAGTTGCAAAACCTGCATGGAATTCATACCCAGACTGAGAAATTATTTGGCACAGGGTCATTTTTACACATTGATATTTGGTCACCATTCTTTAGTGTTTAGTCTTCTGCTCTTGGGTCCTAACTGTGTATTACAGGGTTTAATTTTTGTTCTGTCAATGATTTTTCTGCCCTTTTGCCACAAACTGCTGACTTGTACTTTAATAGCAGAAGTGGTCTCATTGCAATGCCTTGCAAATAGAGCCTTTAAATGGCTTAATAACACAGCTTTTTAACACTAGAAAAGTATTTTCATGTAGATTTTTTTGTATTTTTTTTTCCTCCCACATGGTTTGTGAAAATGTTATTAACCCCGCCTCTTGTAGGTAACACATATTTATCCTAGGGAAGAGAACATTAGGCCTAGGAAAGAGCTAAAGGGTGAATGTGAAGCTTTCATTTTCTGATAGTGTGATCTAATGCTATATCCCTCCTTTCCCTCTTCACTTGCATTGTGTTGATCATGACTGTTGGTTGGGTGGTGTCTGTCCCTTGCCAGGTGAAAGTCTACACACATTTCCTTATATTTGCAATTCCATTTAAAGCATGTTTTCTTTTCCTTTATGTGCCAGTAGGAATCATGGCCAGCAAACAATTGCTGTTTTCTGAATACTGCTCTTTTTTTAGGCTTGCAGACCAGATGAGGATGATGAATTTTCCTCAGTGGTTTGATTTACTGAAGAATATTTTTTCAAAATTCACTATCTTCCTCAAGAGAGTAAAGGTAAGACATTCATCTACAAAGAACTTCATACAGTTCAGGCATGAAAGGGAATGAAGTTGCTTTTCCATTTGAAGTCTTAAGATGTTGGTTTTGCTTGTAGAGTTCAAACTTCTGATTGAAAGGAGATGTGCATATTGGCATCCATCCTGGGCAAAAATGATTAGTGCTAACCAAGAGAGCAGTGACAAAGAGATAATACCTCTTTTGCTCTATTACTTCTATTCTAAGCTGCTAGGGATTAGGACAGGACTTTTGTACGTGTTAGATTGCTCCAAATGAGGTTTCTTTCACCTCTCTCAGAAACATCAGATATTGGTTGCCATCAGACAAATGGATCTGCCTCTAAATACTAATTACACAACAAAGAAAATCTCTTTCTAGCACAAGCTTGTGGCACTGGGTTTTGGGGTGTTTTTTTGTAATAAAAGTTATATTTCATTCTAGGCAACGTTAAATACTATCCGTAGCGTGGTTTTCTTGGTTCTAGACAAGAACCAAAAAACCAGAGACCTGGAGGACACGTTGCAGAAGAACTCTGCTAAGGAGAGCCTGGTGGACAGCGAGGTGGCCTACCTGACCCACGAGGGGATGTTCATCAGCGACGCCTTCGGCGACGGGGAGCTCCCGGCCGGAGCGGCCGACTCGGCCTCGCAGAGGAACACGTCCCCCAACAGCGAGCCCTGCAGCAGCGACTCCGTCTCGGAGCCCGAGTGCGCCACCGACTCCTCGTCCAGCAAGGAGCACACGTCCTCCTCGGTCACTCCGGGAGGAGTGGACATGATGTGAGTGAACTCCCTGCCTGTCTCCGCCTGGCAGCGTGGCCGGAACCAGGGGTGAGGTGCAGGCGGTTGTTTCTGGTCACACAGTGCAAAAATGACTTTGGAGCAATGTGCTTTTTAGGTAGGTGAAGTGTAGTGGCTCTCCCCCTAGAGACTGCCATCAGAGTGCACTGTTATATTTGCCTTTTTGTCACCTCCATATGTAGTGATGCAGGGACTGATTTATGTCACTTCTTCCAGAAAAGAGCCCCTTCTCCATTAGTTTTTCTGGGGAGGTCACTTGTGTAGAGAGAAGGAAAGAAATGAGTCCCTGGAAGACAGATTGTTTGTCATGTCTTTAGCAGGCAGAAGCATTTCTGTTCCCTGTCCATGTGTCCTATGGTTATTTTTCCTGTTTGGTTTTTTTTTTTTTTTTTTTGGCTTGGTTTTTTAAGATGGCTTCATAGGATACACCTTGATCAATTCTAGAGAAAAATCTTCTCTTTGTCATCACCTATTTGACTTGCTTGTATAAATAAATAAATCCATCTCAGTGCTTTGGTTACATAGGCAGTGCTACCCTGAGGTGCTCCAGTCTCCAGAGTTCCAATCTTCTGACATCCTTTTGTGCACCCCTTACTTGTGGCTACGAGTAAGAGCTATCTTTTGAAAAGAACCAGGCATAATATGTGGGACTCAGGCATGAACCACTTCAAAAGCCAGCATGTCTGGATACAGAGTTATATGAAGCAAAACTGAAAATATCACTTGTTACCCTTCTGAGAGATGGAACACAGCAAGTGGCCTGCTCTTGCTGCTTGGTCCTTGAGTATCTGTACTTAGGTGTTGAAACAGGTGTTAGTTTTGATGGAGACCTTCCCCACCAAACAACAATGCTGGCTGAAGGAGATAGAGTCTGAATAATTATGCTGTGCATAAAACACAGGCCTTTGTATGTCTGAACATTTGTCGTGTGCATGAAGAGAAATGAAATGTGAAGAGGAGTCCAGGGTTACATGGAAGAGCAGGAAAAGGAAAGGGGGTTGAATCCAAACTAGTCTGGAACACTTTGCCAAGTTTGCTAAAAATACACCATCCAGCTAGAGCTTCTGAGAAGTAAAGTTGTTTCTGAGGCTGGTTGCATAACTTTGTTCTAAAATTAACTTATTTCATCACTCTTCTGGTTTTGTTTGCACCTTTGCTCTGTGTTTGGAGCAGGCTAGTAAAAATACACAGAACAATGTTGGCCCAGTTCTTGCTCTGTGGTGTTCTGAGTTCTCTTCTGTTGTGCTGTCAGTCCTTGGCCCAGAAGATTGTGATCTTCACTAATGGCTTGAACCATGAGCAGCAGAGCTGTGCTCAGTGCTGGCCTCAGAACAGTAGACAAGTCATACAAGGTCTTTTAAAAAGTACCACCTTAAGAGCCTGTAGTCCAAAGAGGTAATAGAATGACAGCCTGTAGATTAAGGCTGTGGGGAGTGCAGAACTATCTGTTTTAGGCCTTACACTTGCATTGGAAGGAAAGTGCTGTGTTTTATTTGTCATATGCTTGTGATGCTGAAGTCTCACAGGAGCTGGGTCAATTTTAGCTCAGTAAATTGTTAATTACATTTATTGTATCAGTAATGGCTATATCATGTTTACTCTTAAATCATTAATAGCAATCAGAATGCAAAATCAGAAAAAAATAAAGGAAAAGGATGTGCTGTAATGCATTTCCTTGCTATGAGGGGCTGACAGAACCTTGACAGCAGCTTAGAAGATCCCATCTGTATAAAGTGACTTTGGTGATTAACTGACTGTATTTGACAGTTGCTGCAAGGCTTTTTCTTTCTGTGTGCAAAAATACTGTTTGCTCCATAAACTGATGCTCAGCCAGCTGGTTCTGTCGTTTTTAGGATTGGTGAGGACATGAAACTGACTGACCTGGAGCTGGGCAGGCTGGCAAACAATATCCAGGAGTTACTTTATAGCGCCTCTGATATCTGCCACGATCGCTCGGTCAAGTTCCTCATGGCAAGAGCAAAGGTGAGGAGCTTGGGTCAGAACTGCTGGTGCTGCCTCATGCTTGGTGAGCATTTGCTTCCAGGTTACTGCTTTGATGAGGGTTCTGAAGTGGCATCCGTGAAAGGAAGCTGTTCCTGCTGCCACAGGCTCTGTATGGTAATGCTCAGAGCACACCAGCGTTAACATAAATTTTTTAATATTCTAATTTGCTGTCTTTGATGCTTCATGCAGAAAATGTGTGTCTGTGACAAGGTAGCAGCTTGCACTGCAGTCTACTCTGTCTGTCATGTGTAGGGTTAAATAATGTGCCTCTTCAAACTGTAGTAGGCCTCAGACATGCTGACTAGTTATTTCTGTATGTCTCTGGATTTTGGTGGTGGTATGTCTCCTTACAATGGTTTTCTTTGCATACAGGATGGCTTCCTAGAGAAGCTGAATTCCAACGAGTTCGTTACTCTTTCTCGCTTGATGGAAGGCTTTATCTTGGATACTGAGCAGATCTGTGGCAGGAAAAGCATGTCCTTGAGAGGAGCTCTTCAGAGTCAAGCCAATAGATTTGTGAATAGGTTTCATGAGGAGAGGAAGACAAAACTAAGGTACCTCTCTGGTAGACAATATTTGCGTTCTTCCATGAATAATTTTCTGTATCGTATGCCAGCTGAACACAACTTTTTGTTGCCTAGAACATCAGTAAGCTTGTTATACTTAAAAGCAGGGGGTGAAAAAACTGTGTTAAACCCCAATTATTTCCAGTTGGTTTAGACTTTTACTGTTTTCAAAACTTGATTTCTTCAAACTGGATTGTTCTACAGTTACTTAAATAAGAGCAGTAATGGCTACAGAAAGTACACAAAACTAGATTTGAAGAGCAAGATTGCTCTGTTTCAGGGGTTTAAGAATAATTCACTTTCAGCTGTTTTCTAAAAAAAAATACAAACCCAAACCTCTCGGAGAAACAGCCTGGCCAGTAACATCCATCAAGTCTGTTTGCTCTTCATCCCTCAAAAGCTGTTAAAATTCCAGTATTTACCCATTATTTCATTGGCAGTGATCTCATAAATACCTTTATTGCCTGGTGTAGTTTTTGGTCCCCTATGACAGGTTGAATGAATGAATTGTGAAATCTCTAGACCAGCACAGAGTTGTTCTGTTTTGCTGCTGACAATTGTCAGGCACCTCCTTCTCATGAAGACTGACATGACATCTTGGGCCAGTGGTTTTTGTTAAAGTTGTTTTTCAGCATTACAGTCAACAGAAATGTCAGGACAAGGTATTTCTTTCTCAGCCTCCTCTCTTTTGTGTTTGTCCCAGCCTGCTTTTGGACAATGAGCGCTGGAAGCAAGCTGAAGTTCCTGCCGAGTTCCAGGACCTCGTTGATTCGGTGTCAGATGGCAGAATTTCTCTCCCTGAAAAAAAACCAACAGGTGTGTCTTGCAGTCCTGCTGTGAAATGGATTTATTATCTGCACATTCTGCTGTTGAATGTTGATGAACATATTCTGATGACACACTGGATCTGTGTTTGCTCCCTGTCCTTTGGGGGGATGGGAAGAAAGTTGATAGCTCTTCTCTTATCTTTTTATTTTTTTCTGTTACTGGTGTTGAAATATCTTGTGCTGAAAGTTTATCTGTTTATTTTTTGGAAACACCAGAAGAGTTAGCACAGGGAGAGAGCTGCCTTTTTATACAAATATTCCCAGGGTAGAGGCTTGCAGCCTCTGCACAAATTCAGTCTTTTCCCACAAGGTACCACTGAGGAATTGCAAGGGACTGAGGAGCACGTGTGTGTGCTCAGCCCTCCTTGTGTGAAACAAAGCCTGCTCCTTCCCACTGCTTCATCTGCCAGTTCAAATGAAAGGCAGCATGCCATGTGGCTGCTCATGGAAGGAAAACTCATGTTCATTCAATTATTTACCTTGCCACAGAAACCTCATTTGACCTCAGAAAAGTCACTTTTTCCTCCTCCTTCCCCACTTCCACATGTGCACAGTGGGAATGCGTAATGTGTTCTTACCTTGTGGGGATGCTTATCCAGTATTGCAGTGCTGGGGGGGAAGTGAATAACCAGAAGAGGAAGAAAGCATGCAGAGAGGGGGAGAAAAATGGCAAGAGATTAGAAGGAAGAAAATACAGTGATGTCATGGTGGAGAAACCCTGATCTCCCAGAAGGAACATAGCAGATAACAGAGAGTGTATTAAAGCAATAATCACTCCAGTTATGGAACATGACACCAAAATGTTTGTCAGCCCTTGCTGGTAAAATAACCTCCTGCAGCCTCCTTCAAGCAGATAATTTAGCATGAAAAACTGCATCAGTAAGAGCTTCTGTTAGGAAGCCTGAGGAAAAAGTGATTTGAAGCTAAAATATTAATATACACAGCAAATCACTTGACAATGTATAGTAGAAAACCTAGTGGCTTTTTCTGCCTTTCTTCTATTTGTAACCTGTTGTATTTGGAGTTTTTAAGTCCATAATGACTGTGGGACTATGAGATTTTTTTTGATCTAAAATCATAGCAGATAATGAAGTAACTTTGTGGGTCATAAAAACTTTGATGGATGATCAACTATTTAATAAATACTGTAAAATTTAGAGAGAAGTGCTTGCTACAAAAATTGGGTTTTTTCAAACCTTATCAAGTGAAACTGCATTTTTATAAACAGCATTTTTTGCACTTGTTTTTAGTTCAACTCACTCTTTTTCCTGTCTTACTAAAATATCTAGCTACTGAAGAAAGAAAGCCAGCTGAATTCCTTATTGTTGAAGGACAAAAATATGCAACAGTTGGGTAAGATGCACTTTTTTCTTTTAGCAGTGGATTAGTTGGCAAGAACTTCGGAGTAGAACTGTGATGAATGCTAACAGCTTTAGCAATCGTGTTTAAATTAAAAATCCCTCTCCTTTTACAGACTAGTTGCTTTTTGATTCCCAGCAGTTATAAAACACTACAAGCTCTTAGCTACATTAAAATGCCATTTTTTCTCTTAGTGGCTAGGTTCTAATTTATAATTTTGTTTGAATAGTTTTTTCCAATTATTTCATGAAAACACACACCTGAAAATACAGGTTTGTCTTCTGAGCACATTGTTATTTCTTGCAATCTAGGTTATTTCTGGCAAAAATTGTAGGCTCTTAGAATGGTTTGGGATGAGAGAGACTTCTAAAGATCATCTTGTCCTGCAGTGAGCAGGGGCACCTTGCACTTGCTCACGACCCTGACCAACTCAACCTTGAATGTTTCCAGGGCTGGGACATCCACCACCTCTCTGGGCTGCCTGTAACAATGTTCTACTGTTCTCATTGTAAAAAATTTCTTCCTTGTGTCTAGTATGAATCTACCCTGCTTTACTATAAACTGTCTGTTGCTCCTTGTCCCTCCACAGTTTGTCCCTGTCTTTCCTATAAGCCCCTGTAAGTACTGAAAGGCTGCAATAAGTTCTCCCCAGAGCCCTCTTCTCTCCAGGCTGGACAGCACCAAAAGACCTGAGTCCTGCACTGAATGGTGGTTTATCTTATTCAGAATAAGATATGGGCCCTCTCAGAAGCTGCATATGCTATTTCTTAGTATCCTGGCTGATTTGAATTGGAAAGTGGTTTCTTAAAGCTGGTTATATCAGAGACATTTTAAAATGTATGATATTCACTTATTTCTTTCATTTAAAAGCATGCTGTGTTTCCAGAGACTGTGAGGCTTAAGCATTAATTATGTATGAGAGTGTTTTTGGAGAGGGAGTAAAGCCTGGAAGATCTCACTCCCCAGAGTTCTAACATCAATTTGCACCAAACTTAAAAGGTGTGATGTACAGGATGTCTTGGACCAGCTGTCATTTTATGAGTTGCTTCATGATGATGTGTCATTTTTCAATTGGAAACAGAATCTGATGGCTGAGAACTTCTGTGCCAGGCAAATGATATCACTGCTGAAGAGCATTTCAGGTCGAGTAGGAGCATTGCTCTAAAGGATAAAATTTGCTTAATATATGATGTGTTTGATAATATTCCTCTGCTCACTTGAAGCTTGTTAAATTTAGCTCTGTGAAGCAAGTGAGAGCTTCACAGTGCAAATATTTGTTTCATTCCTACACACTTCTACATCCAGTTTCATTGCATCTAATCAAATAAAATGCATTCATTACGAATGCCTCGTGTTCACAAAACATTCTCCAGGTGTTTCAGTTGACTTGTCATCTTTTTGCACTCTACTGCCTTAAAGAAGAAAGAGTTAACTTTTTGAAATTTTAAAATATCTACTCTGAACATTTGATCTTGCATCAGTTTTCCTGCCTTTTGTGAATTTGAATTCTAAGGAGCATGCTTGCTCTATGGGAGCCTTCTTAATTCCATCCAGTAGCTCCCAAATTCTCCAGTGCCTGCTGACTTCAGGAGAATTACAGGTGTTGAGCATCTTTGAATATTTGGTGCTGTTTCTTCACAGCTGCCTTCTCTGTTTGTGACTCCTTAGCATTTTTATGTATTTTTCAGAGATTTTCTTTCATATAAAATACTTCTTCTACACACCACCTTGTGGAGTGGGTATTGGTTGTAACTTGGTTTATCTCTATGTAAATCTCCTTTTATGTTACACTTCTGCTCCACATCAGTTAGTGAATTTATTCAATGCTATGATCTCTAGCATTGGGTAGCTTTCTATCAACATGGCTGGCCTGTGTTTGACTTTTCAGCTTCTTTTGTGCACTGAGATGACATACTTGGCTGTTTCCTCTCTTTCAGGACAGTATTGCTGCTAATAAGAATAATCCTGGAGTACTGCCAGTGTGTGGATAACATTCCTTCCATCACCACTGACATGCTGACCCGCCTGTCGGATTTACTGAAGGTATGGCTCCAGATGTGCCCCAGTGCCCAGCAGGGGCAGGCAGGCTGCAGAGAACATGTCTTCCTCTCAGTAATGCTCATGTGTTTTGGGGATTTCATTTAAATTATAAAAATTATCTAGAATCATTGTGTTTGCCACTGTGCCATAAGGAAAGCTTTCAAGCCAAAGGCATTAAAGATGTAATTTGTTGTGGGAATTAACTCTGGCTGTTCACCTGGAATATTGGAAATCCTATCTAGTAGTATTTGACATAGCTGCCTGTCCTTCAGGCTGGGTGTAGAATTAATGCTGCTGAAAAAAAAGCAATTTGATCCCAGATGCCACAGAAATATGTATGTGTATTGAGGAAGGAAACAAGTCCCTTGGTTTTTACAAATCAGTAGAAGTATAGTCAGTAGAAGCATGAAAAATAGTATGGGATAAAGGTTCTGTTTTAAAATGTAAAGGTGATGAAACACAGGACCTCTTGGACATTTATTTCTCACTAGAGAAGAGGAAAGCTGCTAAAGCCCAGGCTTTTACTGCAAGGTAAAATAAATAATCAGTAATAAAAGAAGCACATTAATGCACCTTAAAACTGTCATATATATATACACACATGCATACACACATAGATATGTGTCTGTACAGGCTCCAAACCTTAGCAGCTAATTTATGTCAAGGTGTTCATTTGTACCTTTGCCCACAAAGGTCATATCAGGTATTTGAGTTCTGAACATGAGCATAGTCAATGAAAGGTAAACAGATTCAATCTCCAAAAGGATATTTTACATAAGGTGGGGGACAGGGGAGGGGAAACTGTAGGAGACAAACCTTTAAATATTTGTCCTATTGGTAGCTGGTATTTGAATAACCAGATGCAGGAAGACTGCTCCCTGCAGTTGTCTTTCATTCATCCACAAATTTTCCCTTTTAAAAACACTATCCAAGGCAAATCAGTCTGTCTGAGCCTGTCCCTGTTCAAGTCTCCTTCTCCAGCTGCTGCTTCCCTTAGGAATTGCAGGACCTTTTCACAGGTAGAATAGCAGTGGATGCATCAAACTTGGCCAGATTTGCATATCTGTGTTACTTCCCTCACATTATCTCACTCTAGCTCTGTCATTTGTGATTTATTTCTTGGTATTCAAGCATCATGTGCAGTTTATTTGCTGTATTTTTTATCTGTCAGCAAGGTGCCATCAATTGGAGAGACGTCAAGAACAGCTAGAAAAAACAAAAGCTCATTTATTACACTTTGAACAAAATAGAGCTACTCCAGGTGTCCTGGCACTGTACTTTTTGTTTGACAGCTGTCAGAACCAGCAAACTTTGAGAGTAGCAAGAGCTAGACTTGATTGTAATGGAATTTGGAAAGCATTCCCAGGTAATGAAATTCCTGGTTCTGAGCTGTGACTGCAGCCTGAGTGAAATGACACCTGTGTATGGGAGAAATCATGGAATCCTTTACATTGGAGAAGACCTCTAAGATCATTCCAGTCCAGTTGTTTACCCAACACTGCCAAGGCCACATCTACTCATCTTTTAAATACCTTCAGGGATGGTGACTCCAGCACTCTCCTGGGCAGCCTGTTCCAATGTTTGACAGCCCTTTCAGTGAAGAGATTATCCCTACTATCCAGCTTGAGGCTGTTTCCTCTTGTCCTGTTGCTTGTGGAAGAAGAGACTGACCCCTACCTGGCTACACCTTCCTGTCAGGGAGTTGTAGAGAGCAGAAAGGTCCCTCTGAGCCTCCTTTTCTGCAGGCTGAGCACCCCTGGCTCCCTCAGCCATCAGACTTGTGCTCCAGATCCTTCTCTGGGCACACTCCAGCCCCTCAGTGGTGTGAGAGGCACACGTGGCTGGAATTACTGGGGTTGTCCAGGTGGTGCAGACAGGAGAAGGCTCCTGGCTGGGTGCAGGAATGCTTTCCTCCCAGCAGGCACAAGGAGGAGGTGTTGCTCTTTTCCAGGCTCCCTCCCTGCTCTGTCTGCACCAGGCCATCTGGGAACAGTCATTGCCACAAAAGGCAGGGACAGTACGTGTGGCCAGCACCCTTTACAGACCAAGATTTTGCTGGTTTGCCTCACAGGCAGCACTAACCTGAGCTAAATACCTCAGAGGAGCTTAGGCTGTGTGAAATGTGTGAAGGGAAAATCTCCAAAAAACTCCATGAAAAACTCTCAAAGTTTGAAGGAAAATTCCCCAAAATTACAGGAAAACCCCCTGAAGCTTGACCAAAAATCCTCCAAATTTTAGGAAAAAAACCCCTGAAAATTCCAGAAAAGTATTGAAAAAAATCAAGGAAAAAGGGCCAAAATTCCAAAAAGGCCAAATTCCAGGAAAAACATCCCAAAATCTCCCTAAAAACCCCCAAAAATTCCAGGGAAAATCTGGTAAAAATTCCAGGGGAAAGCCTTAAAAATCTGCTGAGAAAAGCCCCAAAATTTTAGGAAAAATCTCCAAAGAAATCCAGGAAATCCGTGCAATATTTGAGGAAAAATATTTTTTAAAAATCTTACAAAAATCCCCAAAATTCCAGGATAAATCCCCAAAATGAAAAAATAATGAAAAAAACTTTTTCATGAAAAAAATCTCCCAAAAATTTGAGCCTTTGGCTCAGTGATTCTATTCAAAATCCACTCAGAGGTGTAAGGAAAGTTGTTGCTTTCTGGAGAAGTGGAAGTGAGGCAGTTTCAGCCCTGCCCTGTCTGAGGGCAGTGCAGGTTTTGCCTCTCTCAGATCAGGGGCCACATTTGGCTTTGGGTCTGTTGTGGGATGAGGTCTGGGTTGCTTTTCCAGCCCTGGATGCACCCTTCTGGCAGCCCAGAGTTGGGGGGTGGTTCATGGTGCCTCTGTGGGCCTGCTTGTTGTGACTGACATCAGGCAACAGCCAGAAAATTATTTCCCCTTTTTGCACAAGTAGGGTTGAAATTTTGGGTTTGTTCTTGTGTTATTGTGAAGCAGAATAATGGCCCTGCCCTCAAAAAGGAGATCTTTGTGAGGGCAGTTCTCTGTGTGGCAGACACAAGCTGCAGGGCAGCCTTGTCACATTTCTTCTGCATCTTCAGGTGTATGAGAAGGGGTCAGATCTCTCTAAGCTTTGCCTCTCAATGTCAACAGACAGTTCTGTTCAAATATGGGCCCTAGGATTTCTGCTCTACATTCAGTGCAGGAGGTGGGGACAGCAGCAGTGGCTTTTCTGCTGCATCACCCAGGCCCAGTCTGGTGTCTCAAGCTGGGTGAGGAAGCAGAATTCCAGTGTAAGACAGAGCCTTCTGATAGCAACTGTCTTACTGTCCAGAGGCTTTGTTGGCCTATGTGCTTTTAATGATAACTTCTTTTCTCCTGGAAGTAAGTTAGGAAAATCTCAGCATGAGTTGTCCACTATACCTGGAATTCTTACAGAATTGGCTTTTCATCTTCTGTGCACTGTTTGTTAAATCCAGTATTCCATAGTGTTACAAACATAGATTCAGTCACCTCAGCAGGAGGGAGGCTCAGTGCCTTCAAGTTTCCTTTAACATCAGCAGTGGAGAAGAGAGCCTGAGCAGAAACCTTTTATCTTGATGTTTTCCACTCTGATATTATGTGGTTACTCTGCTGAGAAAAACTAGTGAAACTCTGGAACTGGCCTTCATAATGACTTAGTTAATCTTGCAAAATTCTATTGATGGTGTTTCTAAACTGTGAGTTTGTGTAGATGATCAAAAGTCAACAGGCATTTTCACTGTCCTTCTTTTCTCACAGTATTTCAACTCTAGAAGTTGCCAATTAGTGCTTGGAGCCGGTGCATTACAAGTTGTTGGCTTGAAAACAATCACTACAAAAAACCTAGGTATGGATTTCTGTATTTAAAATGTCAAAATTTGTTCCCCTGCCTGTTAAAAAACCCAACTGCAGAAAAGCCCTAAATATCTGTGATAAGCTGGGTTTGAGTTGTGGGGCTGTGCATGGGCACAGAGGGTGGTAAGACCTTGCCAGTTACCTGCCTGGAGTGTAGTTTTAAACTTTCTCCTGAAATGAAGAGCCTTTGATGGGTTGGAGCAGGCATTTAAACTTAGAATTTCCATGTTTCAGAGTGAGAAACAGAAATTACCAGTCTGTGAAATGACCAGACTGCATTTCCCTTTTGGAAAGGGAACAGCCTGATAAGAATGGGTTGAGAAGCTGTGGGCCACAGCTGGGTCAGGTTTTTGCTGCAGGATGTTTGGCCAGTGACCACACTGGCACCAGTGTGTGTCCTGCTGCTGGCTCAGGCCCTGTTGGAGTTGGGAGAAGCCTGGTTTTGGGATCCTGCTGGCACTGCAGCAGGAGCAGGTTCAGGGCAGGTCAGTGCTGGCAGGGCAGGTGTTTTGTACACCACTGCAGCAGAAACACTGCTGCCTTGAGAATGTGGTTGCTGAGGCTAAGCAGCTGATGAGTCAGGTCTTTAGAGATCTCCCCGATGTCTGTGTGTGCTCAGGGCTCAAAATGTCGAGTAAACACTCGAGGAGCCTCTTGGAAAATCAGTCCCTTATCCCATCTTACAAGGCTGGGTGTGAGCTGCCAGGTACCAGCCTGGCATCTTCACAGGGTGGGGGTTCCTGGGGAAACAAACGTGTACCTCCATGCTTTTAGAACAGACCAAAGCCCACCATGTGAAGTTGTGTCAGATCTGTTACTCATGTCACAGGAGACACAGTCCATACAGAAATGACTCTTCTGTGTAATAACTGTTATTTCTCCTGGGTTCACAGCCCTTTCTTCACGTTGCCTCCAGCTCATCGTACACTACATTCCCATTATCAGGGCTCACTTTGAAGCTCGGCTGCAACCGAAGCAGTTCAGCATGCTCAGGCATTTTGACCACATCACAAAGGTAACTCTTCTGGCATTTCCTGAAACACAGAGTTCTGCTTTTCAACTGTGCTCTGAAGAACATGAATGCCACTAGAAAATGAAACCTGCTTTCTTCCCTTACAGGATTATCACGACCACATAGCTGAAATTTCAGCAAAGCTCGTTGCCATAATGGATAGCTTATTTGACAAACTATTATCAAAGGTAATGATTTATGGAAATAATTGTACACTCTCTGAATTGCAACTGGAGGTCTCATTGTATACAGTCTAGATGTTTCAAATGGAGTCTTAAACTTTCCTAACGAGGCCTTGTTTGAACTTCTTTTAATTATATAGATGGAAAGCTCTGTGCTGTTCTCATGAATGTGTCTTGTGTTCACATTTGCCACCTGGGTGTCAGTCACCTTCGCTCCCAGGAAAGTGAAATGTTCCATTGGCTGTTTCAGCAGGAATGGCAATGCTGTGGCTGGCACAGATGCTCGAGTGTTCAGGAGCTGAAGTGCTCTCCTACCACTGACAGCTCTTGTCTGCAGCCAGGCTCAGCAGATCCCATTTCCTGCTCTTTCCAACAGCGAGGGCGGCATTTCCGGCACCTGAGGAAACAGCAGGAAAGTGCTGAGGAGGAAGGGTTTTGGAGGGGAAGGACCAGCCCATCTGTTGGGCTGCAGGCCTGGGGACTGGAGGTCTGTGCTCAGCAGTTCCTGCTCTGGAGCACCATTAGGACTCCTGGTGTCTTTTGGTGTTTGAACAGTGCTACAGTGCGGTCTTGGGCTGGATCTGCTCTGGGTCACCTCAGGGTAGAACACACATCCTTGACCCACAGATACATAAAGTACATGACCTTTTAAAGCTTAGTGTTGTGCTTTGGACCTTAGGGTTTGGGCGGAAAAAAGAGCTGTTTCATGACAGGGATGAATTAATTTTTTAGTGACAAATTTGATTGATTGGCCTGGGCCTATATCTTCCTTCAAGGAGCTCATGAGAAGCACAGGAACACAGGCTGGGGACAGGCTGATGAGAGCTGTAGTGGAGCAGTTGCAACAGGCAGCTTTTCTGTCTTCCTTGCTGTTTCTGTTATTGTATTGTTACTTCATGTTGTGCTTTTTCGTTTCATCTGTTTCTTTGGTCTGTCAAGTAGTGCTGCCTAAACTTAGGGTGGAAAAAAAAAAGCATTTAAATTGGGATTTCCCACTCCTGTTGTGTTTACTTTTTAAAAAAAATGTGTTTATGCTCTTCTCTAAAGACCAAAATGGTCTGCTGGTTTTTGGGGGTTTTGTTCCACATAAATTATGTGAAGTAACATGGCTGTTTGGTCACTGGATCTCTTGAGAATAAAAGACAAATGCAAGAATTTACATTATTGATACTAATCAAGTGTAGCCCACAACAAAGCAGGAATTCAATTTATGTTCTTGATGGCAGTTAGTGAGAGCTCATCTCTTACTGTCCCTCCATCTTCACAGCCCACTGTCCCTTTGGGAGCTGACACAGGATGTAAACTGGGAGTTTAAGGTTCTTGAAGGCTGAGTGGCAGTGCTTGTTCCACATGAATGCAGCCCACAGAGCCCAGGACCAAAGGATGGTTGATTTGCTTCCATTCATAGCACATGCCATCATTTGGCTCATCTTGTTCCTAAAAAATGAAATCTTGGTACTGAAGGCTGTGAAGAGCACAAACCCAGGACATTTGCAAATAGGCATGTCAGTACAACCATGCCAGTGTGTTCTGGATTCAGGTGTTTTTCTGAGTCCAACTGTTTCAGTGTCCTGTGGATGAAGTGGCCAGCTGCTCTGAGGTGTGTAAATCTGTACAAGTGAGTGCATAGCAGTGAGTGCCTGGCACACCTCAAGCCCAGAGATCCCAGCTCTGTAGGAGATGAGCAGTTGGTGCAGTGGACAGGATGTTGACCTGGCACTGAATAATGGTAGCAAGTTACTCCTGCATTTCCAGGCTGTGCTTCCCCTGGGAGCTCCATGGCATGGCAGCTGTGTCACCCAGTGCCACTGAGACACGGCAGTTCACAGCAGCATGGACACTTCCCAACAGCTGCCTTTGGCAGGGAAATACAACAGCAATGGGGATATTGAACAGTGGAAATAATAAATTCAGCAAATGGGAAAGGCTCATTCATTACCACGAATGAAAAAATCCAGTACGAGTTCTGAGCTTCTCTTGGAACTTGCTGCCTTGTGACTGTTTGGGCAGAAGAGCAGTGAGGTTCTTTCTCATCCCTTGTGGTTTTAAAGCTGTTGACCTCAGCTGCACATAAAAATGGCCAGGAGATCTTGGGGTTCTTCCCAGGGCTGTTGATTTTCCCCATGACAATGAGAAGAGTTGGGTGTGGCTGTAGTCATGCAAGAGCCACTGCTGCAGCCTCCCAGTTCCCCCTGGTTTAACAACATGCTGGGAAATTGGAAATAATTTCTTGCTTAACTTACTTGTCTTGAGGTATGCTTGATCCCTCATGCTGGGTGGTTGTTCCCTGGAACAAAAAGCATTTTTGTCTGCTACTTCTGTCAGAATTAGGTCATTGGTTTGTATTTTCTGTAAAGACTTTCTCAAAACTCCCCATTTCTTTTTTTCTCTTGTGCTCAGACAAGCTTTGTTCTCTTTTACAATTCAGGCCTGCATGAAAGCAGACATCTCCTCCAGTCTGTTTGTAAATGATGTAGTTACAATGATTTGGTTCGTTCCTGACCTGTGCAATGCTCCCTGGGGAAGTGTCACCCTCCCAAAGGTGACCTGCCAGTGTGTCACCCAGGCTGTGATGGCACAGCCTCTCCACCTGGAACTGCAGAGCTGGCTTCACTGTTCCTGGGATGGGTTTTCAGTGTCTCTGAAATCCTGTTCAGATCCTCCCTATCCAGAGTGGGAACATAAGAATTTTGTTCCCTTTGTAGCAAATCTCTTCCCATCTGGTGTTTTCCAGTGCCTTGTTTCTTGGATTTCAGGCACTGGGAGGAGGGACTTTTTTTTTAACTCTGCTTTCCAAGGTATTTGTGCAATATTCTTGTGGGGTTGTGATGTGATGTGGTTGGGTTTGTTTTTTTTTTTTTTAATGGGAGATAGAGATTTCAGGAGTTTACATTTCTTTATGGTTTCCTTGATTCTTCAGAAATTTGGATATGTATGATCCTAGACAAGCAGATTTCTTGGGGAAGTATCAAGGGGCACATTTCTCAGAGGCAGAAGTGCTTGTCTGTCCTTGGCTTGTATCAGTCTGAAGGAGAGGGCCAGCTCACAGCCACAGGACTTGCATCTGCAGCTCCTGGCTGGATCAGATCATGCCCAGCCACCCTTTTAATTTGTGGTGTGCTAAATGGATCTTGATTCCTGATGTTATTAGCAAAGCAGAGCCCCAGGTGGCTGTTGGGAGCTCTCCTACATAAACCATTTTAAAGTGGCAGAAAGGAGTTAACTGGTTGTGTGTTTATTTGCAGTATGAAGTGAAAGCCCCTGTTCCTTCAGCATGCTTCAGGAATATCTGCAAGCAAATGGCAAAGATGCATGAAGCTATATATGATCTCCTTCCTGAGGAGCAAACTCAGGTGAATGTTATTTTTGAGCTTCATCTCACAGCTCGCTTGCACATGGCCTTGGGAACAGGAGAGACTTTATCTGGGGAGAGGGAATTCTTTTTTGAGTCCTGGTGAAACCCACACGTTAACGGGCTTGGCAGCAGTCACACGGACAGCTTGGGCTGATACAAGGAACTACAAGGAATACAAGAAGTATTCCAGTGTGTAGGGAGAGCAATGAGGTACACAAAAAGAATGGATTTCAGGATTTTGAGCTGCTTTTTAATGTCTAGAGATGACAATCCAGGAATTAGTGCTGAAATGCTATGCAAATGGCAACACTTCGGGCTTGAGTGCAGCCTTCTGAGAGGATTATTCTGTAACGCTGCTCAGAATCAGTAGCTTCCAAAAGTCCCTAAATGTATTACACACCCAAATTTTACCAGATGTGCTTTTGCAGGAGTCTGCTGCAGTCATTGCTACTGCAGAGTTGCAAACCTTAAGGACAGGAAGGACAGATTTAGTCATTGAATACAAGTTGTCATTTCTCTTTCACATTGAATTAAATGGTCCCTTCTAGCACAGGAAAGAGATTTGTTATCTTCTAGGCTTAGTACAAGTTGCTAGATACTTCAGACATCAGAAGAGAAAAGTTCAAAGTTCACATTCCAAAGAACATGTCCTGCAAGTGCCACACGCAGTGAGTGGGTGAGGGTGTCCTGTGTGGCACACACTGTGTGTGGCCAAGGGTGAGATTGAAGCACTGGCAGGACGAGGAACCACATGAGTGGCAGAAACAAAACCAAAAGTCAGTGACTGAGGGTGCTGGCAGTGTGTTTCACCTTTGGAGGCAGCAATGTGAGCAATTCCTTACTCTGCTGCTGTGCTTTCTTCCAGATGCTGTTTTTACGAATTAACGCAAGCTACAAACTCCACCTGAAGAGGCAGCTGGCCCACCTCAATGTGGTCAATGATGGAGGACCTCTGAACGGGTGAGCTGGGCTCTTCTCTCCTTTCACTGATTAAATAGGCAGGCATTGGGAGGGCATCTTCTGCAAGGAAGTCATGATTCCAGAATCACAGCTCCATATTTTAGTATGTCCCATTTGGAGCTTGCTTACAGTAAAGGGCATGACTTGTGCCATTCCACAGTGACTAGGAGTGCAATCCACTTGGTAACAGACTGGGAGCTGGACATTGTCTGACTGGAAACCTGCTGGTAGCTGTCCTCAGCTCATGGATTGCTTTCTCTCCCTTTGTGTGACAGCAGCAGCCACAGTTTAATTAGCAGGAATTGTGTGATTCCTGAAGCAATTTTGAAATGTGGATGGTGACTCATGATGCTGGCAAAGTAAAAATAGGAGAAAGCAGTATTTCATCTGTGCAGTGGGCAGCTCTGCAGGAATGGAGAGCAGAACTAGATCTGGAACAAAGATTATGCTCACAGCTTTTCCCCTTCCCTACCACAGCCCACTCCATCCCCAAACAGGTCTGTGGTACCTGTCCTGAGAGAGGGTGCCTGGCTGTGCCTGCTGTCCCCACCTCACAGGAAAAGCCTCTTGCAGGCTGAATTCTGTTGTCAGATGGATTGTCCCCTGAAACAGTGGAGTTTTTAACTGTTCCTGATGACCTGGGGGCAGTGATGTGTTTGCAGTGTAGCAAGGGTGAATGAAACTCATGGGCCTACCCACATGCAAGAAGAGATTGTCTTAGGTTGCAGGAGTCAGAGAAGAAAGTTGATAATGCTTCAAGTGTCACTGCAATGGAAGTCTTGTTCCTTTCCAGTTTATTGCTGCTTCTCCTGTTTATGTGCATTCCTCCTTGTACTTTGTGCAAGAGTTTATCTGAACTGGTTCTGTGTACTCGTGGTGTGACATTCCATTGCCTTTGGTATTTATTAAAGGTGTCAGTAACCAAGCTCACAGAGTATCCTCTGCAGCCCCAGCTGAAGAGAGGCCCTGGCTGTGCTCAGGGTGTCTCTCACTGGCATTTCCAGCCCCACATGGTGCTGTGCTCTCTTCATCCTGTGCTGTTGGTTTTGTTCTGTCCTCGTGGCTGCGTGGCCTGGATCCCTTTTGGAGAGAAGGGTTGGGGCAGGTGTTCCTGGTGACCTGCTGAGGGTGTTTCCCTGCAGTCAGGAGGTCTCAGCTGGCCCAGGACTGTCTGATGGCAGCAGTTTTGTACTTCAGACACATCTCCTAGCGAGCTGGGGCTGTTTGACAAGGGGAACATCAAACCCTGGATGGCACTTGCTGTTGTTGCAGCAGTCTTCACTGACCAGGTTTTTAACATGGTTTTCCGATCCTCATTCTGTTTAAACTGCTTGTTTCTGTAATAATAGTAAAAATCCAGTCCTGTGAATCCTGGTTAACTTTTTTGCTATGCAAATGCAGCTTCTGTTCCTCCTACCTCTTGCTAGCAAGAAGCATCATGATCCCTGACATGTTTCAACAGTATCTGAGGGATTTTAATTCTGTATAAACTGTTAATACAGCTGTTGTGCTGTTCAGTTGCTTTTTACATTAATGCTAGAATCATAGAATCATTACCCTCTAGAATACAGAAGTTAATGTTGCAATAATTAATATTCTTAGTTAGAATGGAATGGGGGGTTTAAGTCTAGATAAGCCTGGGATTACAGCAAGAGAATAGAAGTTTTAAATGCCTAATTCCTGCTGAGTTTTCTGAACTCATGGTTTGATCTCCCTTGCCTAGAACTAGTTTTACACCCAGCACTAATCCTGTTATGGATGATCACTGCTGTAAAATAAACTACATCCATAGCATTGAGTTTTGAACTGATACTTCAAATATCTAATCCAGGCATAGGATTTGAACATGTATTGTAGCAGTTGTGTGCCAGAGTCCTCGACAAACCCTGTCTGCTTGTCCAGGCGCTCCAGATGGATGTGATGGGGTCACATTGTAATCTTGTCCTGTGTTTCACTGCAGGCTGGTTACTTCAGATGTGGCTTTTTACACTGGAAACCTTCAAGCTCTGAAAGGCCTTAACAACTTAGATCTAAACATGGCTGAAATCTGGGAGCAGAAGAGGTGATAATCCATTGGGAGCAGTCACTTGGCTCTGACAACAGACTGACTCTTCTAAGCAGCGTGACATGGTGAGGTGAATGCTTGAGCCCAGAGCCCCAGGAAGGGCAGGATTGAGTCGGGGGAGCTTAGACTCAGAGGGAGCTGCAGGGAGAGATCCTTCCGGTGTCCTTCAGCAAGAAACAAGTGATCAGCTGTCTGTGCAATGTTTTTTCATTCTCTCTGGAAACAGACTCAGGTTTCTTTGGACCAAATCCAAAAGAACACATAGCTGTAACACAGCTGTAGTTGTCTAGAATGCTCTGTATATCTTTATATTAAAAAGATGCTTTGCATTTCTTCTAGTGCAATGAAATTCACATGGTGTCCCACCTTATTTAATGATGGTACAATATAAAAATCTTGCAGTTGGAACTCTGTAGAAAATGTTTTTCTCTATGAAACTATGCTGTTCTAAAATTTATTTTTTTACAGAACTTTATATAAATAAATGTCTTTTGATTGCTCGCATATAGGATTCAGCTTTGTTAGGGAGCAGTCCTGTTCCAGGGGATTTCTCAGGGCCTAAAATCTGAAGACAAGATTTTCTAAGCAAGGGCCAGTTCCTCAAAGCTGTTCCTGTGGGGGAGAGGAGTGACCTGACCCTGGTTGGCAGTGACAGGGTAGCAGTGGGGGAACTGGGAGGTGGGAAAAAAGCTGGTGGAAGGATGGCCACCTCCAGCTGCCCAGCGCCTCTGCCAGAGGGGAGGGACAGGGACACAAAGAATGGGCAGGAAGAATTTTAAAGTTTTTAGGCTGCTTATAAAAGGCTGCACCATTAAGAAGAGTGCAGCTGAAATCCATCTCTTTTGGAGTTTTTAATCCTACCTTTGACAGACTGGAGGCTGCCAGTGCTCAGTACAAGTGCCTGTGATTCTCACCTCACCCCTCTGTACCTGACCCCCGTCGAGTGCCTAACCCTGAGATGATCATGTCTGATGGAATGGTCTCTGCTGCAGTGTGTGTGTGCCTGTGGTGCCCTCAGCCAGGCATGCTGACCTGGTAGCATAACACGTGTCATTCATTGTCAGTCAAAATAAAGCTCTAAAATCACAGTTGTTTTTAAAGACCAACTTCTTTAATGATACATACCAGTGTTATACTAAGCTTATAAAATAAAGTTGTCTGCATGTAAATACAAGAGAAACATTAAGAAATCAATAGTGATCAGGACAGGGATTTCGATTCCTGTACAAATTTAGAAACTCAAGAGAAGATAAATTAACATACATGGCTGTGACAATATGAACATAGGTGTAGTCAACGTGATCCATTTATTGAAAAAAGAGGGCAGATCGAAGATTAAGATATTGACAGGAGATCCAGTCTTAAATGGGATGTGAAAAAGCAAACACCACACGTGGCTACTGAGGCATTTTTCTCAAGTATTGGATTCTTTGGGCAAGTTTGGAACACGGATGATTCCCACTCTCACGATACGGAAATGGAGGTATTGACAGCCTTACCCCAGTACCTCGCCGTACAACTGGGATAGGACATCCCACTTGTACTTTGGGGGGGTTGAAGAGGGCTACAGCTTGTGAGCACATGAAATACAGGGTTTTAAGAGCCTGTTTAGCAGTAGTGAAACTTTTGGTTTTCAACTGTGCCTTCCTAAAATGTCACAGGAGTTGCCAACCATGTTGTCCCTCCTGTATTGCTTCACAGCTTTATTTCTGCAGTTACAAGCAATTCAAAACTACTGAATGGTCGAGGGCGAGCCTCTGAACTTCTTATCAAAGAGGATCTGTCCATCTTCCCGCAAGACAAACAGTATTGCACTTCAAGGTTGTATTAACTGAGTTACAGAATCTCTTTAAGGACTGAAGCATTACTTACGCACATCCATGGCGCTTATGTGGCTGCTTAAAGATAAGCAAGAGAAATTAATTTTAAATTAATACTGCAGGGTACTGTGAAGATGACAAAGCATAGGCCCTCTGTGTACTTAGATTTCTAATGCTTAAAAGGTTCTTCCACGACAAGGCTGGTTGGGCACAGCAGCCCCAGCCCTGACCGTGCCCTCTCCTGGACTCAGTGGTCCAGGATCCGCAGGTTGCCAGACACGATTTTGTTCTCTAGTAGAGCTCCAGCTGGGATGTCAATCCTGTCACCATGGTTTGCAATGATGATGACTGTTCCCTGGGGAGACAGAAAAGAAACAAGGGTTCAGAAACCTGTTACCTGTTGACGTGGAAGGAGGGCAGAGGTTGTCTGGAGGAGCAGTCAAGTGTCAGCTGTACCACACTCAGAGCCTGAATGCATTTAGTTGTATTGTTTCTGCATACACATTTGGGGGTCTTTTTCCCCCAAAACAAAGGTTTTAAACAAGCATTACTGGAACCTCTCTAATTTTACTATGCTAGAGCCCATTGGCCTACAAGCAGAACTGGTAACTTAGTTGAAGACGTGGTTACTTTAAGGGCTCTTGTCTGCTTGCTTTGAAGTGGAAAAATGTTTCCCCCACCCCAGGTGTGTCCCAGGAAGGCTCCTATTCCAGCTGAACAGCAAATGTGGGGACAGAGGGACAGCTCAGAGCCCACAGCCTGATCCTGTGCCAGGTGATGCAGCACCATCTTTCACCCCTGGCAGCTGCCAAACTGCCCTAGAGAACTGCAGCTGCTGCCAGGACTATCAAGATCCTAAGGAAGAATTTGAGAGAAACTTGCTCAGCTCCAACATTTACTAATAAATAGAGAACCCCAAAGTGCTGCAAAAGGGCCTGAAAAGGGGTGGTAAGGCCAGCCTGGGAAGGGAGTTGGGACTGAGCCAAAGGGCAGAGGTGGCAGCAGTGTGTGAACAGAGATGTGACGTCTGTGGTGCTTTCAAGGTTCATAAATAAACCTCCTCTCAGCCTGAGCCTGCATGGAGCAGCAGCTCTGGCAGCAACATCCTGCACCCCATCACAAGGGTCACTGTCCGGCCATGGCCTCTGCCACCTTTGGGCCTGTTACCCAACTCCCAGGAGTGCTCCTGTGGACTGTGTGTACAGGCACTGCCTCAGAATCAATTGCCAAGGAGCAGAGATCAGTCAGGATTATTGCAGCAGCATCCCCACTGCACACTCACCTTTAATGAAACATTCTTCCCAAATGTAACATCACCTGAAACCGTGAGATGATCCAGCTCCAGCATATCTGGAATACTTTCAAACCTCCGCAGGTAATCTTGAACCTTTTGGAAAGAGAAAATAAATAAGCAGTATTAAAGTCATCTCTGGATTAAGACAGGCATGGGAGAAGCCTCTTGAATACTCTTCAGGAACCTTCCCATAACCTACATCTGCATCAATATAAAAGTTGCCACTTTGTAATTGTGATTTCTTTTAGAAACAAGTGTGAGAACAGTAGAACACAGAATGCATGTGGAGCACCGAGCGTGCACAGCCAGGATCTGAATTCTCACAGCCTTCACAAAGGGCAAAAGGGAAGGCCCAGGTGGAGAGAGGTAGATAAAGCAAACCTCACTTTTCACTCAGTTATTGCTATGAGCAGTGTCTTCATTCAGAGCTGAGCACCAGGTGTTTACCTTTGTGAAGGAGCTTCCCAGTTTGACAAGAGGCACTGTTGGGAATTCACGCTTCTCGCTCATGGTTAGAGACCCCGCGTTAAGGCTGTACAAATTGGACATCACGAGCAAGAGATCCGAGGTGGTCTTCACAGGCAGGAAACGACTACGAGGGACGTTTATCCCCAGAGAGTTCTCAAAACTCTTGATAGCAGCACCAACTGCGGTCTCCAGCTGGATAACGTTCAAGCCTCCATCCAGAGTCTGGAAGAGAAAACTCACATGAAGAGCAGGTTCTGGCACTGAGAGCTGCAGCCCGACGCCCCCAGCCTGGCTCTGTGAGGCAGCAGTGCCAGTTACCCACCCAGAAACTAAAGGTTTGTTTGGGTCAGTGTTCTCTAAACCCTTGCCAGCTGATTACCTTTGGGTTAACAATGATCTCCATGTCAATGGCGTTCTTCTCTTGCAGCCTTTTAATTGCAGACAGAGCTATCCACAAATTGTTGGTATTGAATATTTTGAACTTCGACACAGACTTGAATTCATCCACGTGTGCTTTAGGGACCTGAGCTATCTCCACCAGCCTCAGCTTGTTCTCATACTGCGTCAGCGTGCCACCCTGCAAGGGGCAAGTGAGAGGGTTTAAGTCCTGTTCATGAGAAGCCAGAGAAATCTTCCCCTCAGCACAGGCAGATGCACTGCTCTGTTGGCATTTGATGTTGAACCCCAGAGAAAACACACATCTTGTTTTTAGTAACCAGCTACCAGGTTACTAATTATAGAGCATGTTTAAAGTACAGTCAGGACTGCCCAACAATCATTTCAGCATTCCAAGATCTTTAATTCCTTTAACAAAGGTTGTTGAGAATATTTTGCAAATGCTGCTGTTGTCAAAAGTCACCCTCAGCAGTACTTTGTCAGATGATGGAGCAAAAGGTAAATTAAATCTAAGTATTCTTACAGTGCATTGTTGTGCTTTTATAGGGTTAAGTCAGAGCTTCCCAAATGAATACAGAGAAAATCCAAATCTTGTTCTCACATACAAAAGAAGAGAGGCAGAGCACAGTAGCAGGACAAATTACTGCAGGCTACAAGTACTTGATACATGCCATAAACCTCTGAGAAATGCCACTCCTGGACTGGGTACAAAGCCAGGGGCTAGGGCAGGAGCAGGTGGGCAGCTGTGCCACACAGAGCTGTGCCATGCAGGGTTGGAAGTGGCTCAGGCAGTTTTCTGTGAGACAACTGCTGCATCCCAGCCCTCAATGCTGTTTTCAAGCTTCCAGCTTCTGCCCCCAGTGTATGTGACAGTTTGGAGAAGGTGCAGAGGTTGTGACCTGCACCCTGCACATCCCTTGTGCTTCCAGGCCAGCCCAGGCTGTCCTCATCTGCTGCTGCCCAGAGCACAGATCAAATCTGTTCCATGAATTACAACTTCCTAAACTTGCTGATTTTGTGCATCTCAAATTAGATCTGAGCTGATGTGTTAAATGGTGCCTAAAATAGCTATGAGGAGACTGGGTGTATGCCTGAATCCATGGATTCAGAGGAGGCTGGAGATGGCCACCAACACACTCAGACTCTCACCCATCTCCCTTTACCTTCACATCCGCCCGGGTTTTGTTTGTGACTTCCATGACAAATTCACAGCGTTTTCCATTGGGTGGGTTCATGAGGTGGTTAAGAATGTAAAGGTCCACAGTGGCACCCAAATTATCTATATTGGACACAAAAATATATTCCTTCCCCTCTGCAATGAGGTTGTCCAGCAGCCCAGAGTTGTAGAAGCTGGCGTAGATGTCTCCATGGCCTGGAGGGTACCAGCACTCCGTGTTCTCTCCTGAGTAAGAGACATCCTTGGCTATTGGCAGCAGAGTTTCCTTGTTAATTCTGGGGTACCTGTGAGGACAATGGGTCTTGTTACATCCTCACCAGCATCAGAATAGCATAAAATAAAAATATTACAATTAAGGTGCAGCTCCCTGGGCTTCTGGAGGTGTGCTTTTCCTGAGTATCTGAACTGAATGACCCTCCCACATTCTGAGCTGTCGCTGAGAAGCTACAGAATGCAATCTACTCAAGGATGTAAAGGCACAGTTCTCAGGCCACACTGCAAACCAGCTTTCCTCTGACAGGCAGGTCCAGAGCATATCAAACACCCCTCTGACCCCAACAGCCACCTGGACTAGAGTTTGTTCTCCATAAGGAGAACAACTCCAGAGCCCAAGGATACTAACAGCAAATTCAGGAATCAAGGGGCCAGCAGCCAGTACACCACTATTTGTACATTTCTTGGGAACTGGGGCCCACACACCCCCTCTCCCCAGCTTTAATACATTGCCCTTGACTCTGCCCAACCCCCTGGGTTCAGTCTCAGCACGAGGCCCAAAAGAGACTGAACACAGGTACAGAAGACACCTCAAATTCAATCCACCCCATCTGGACTGTGGAGAAGCAAGCTGTTTTCTTCTACCCCAAGTGGAGAAGTCTTTTGATACCTGCTTTGATTAAAAGTATATATCTTCACACGGCTGTGACTGTATTTCTGCAGGATTTTCTTTGTGTCATCGTCTGTGTTAAAGGAATTCATGAGAACCAGAGGAACATCGGTGTTGTAGGATTTGTTTAAATGCTGAGATGGGAAATAAATGGTAAATTCAGCATGTATTATTAGCTTTAACTCCTGACACCTGAGATTTTGGGAGAAAGAAATTAGGTGAAACAGACTGGAAATAATGAATGCATGAGGAAAAAAAAGAGATGCACTTATGCTACAAAAAGAATAATCAATCAGGTAAAGGAAAATAAATCCTTGTTAGTTGTAAAGATAAGACCCACACTAATTAATGTATCTTTAATTAGTGAATCTTTGTTTTTAAACCTGCATTGAGGTCTAAAATTTGAAACCACAAAGCCACAAAATGATCACTTTAATTGTTGATTACAAAAGACACGTTTTCCATCGAATCATTGCAGTCTGTCAAGGTGACATTTCCACACTGTCTCTGCACAGGAAGCACTTCCACATTTTCTTAGCAGAGAGAGATGGACAATTGTATCAAGAGCACATTATAAATCAAATGTCACCATGTTAATTATTTGGGAATCTATAGCATGGAGCTGAAATACATAAGAGCATTTCTATGTGCACAACAAAGGCAAAAAAAAAAAAATCAGAGATCACAGCAGTTCCACTGAAAATAGAAGGGGTAGGTGGAAAAGAGAAAGACCCTTGAGTGAATTTTAAGCTTTGTGTATCAGCTCACCCTCCTGTGCTGGAGCATTTGGGGTCATTACACTTTGGTGGAGTCAGAGACTTCCACAGTGATGCTTTGGAGAAAGGGCTGCATCAGCTGGATGCAAATTTGAGTTTGTCATAGAACCATCTAACACACATGGGAGAGCCACTCCAAACAACATCACACTGAGGCAAAAACTGTTGGCACTCCAGAAACCAGGGAGCAGGCACACCCCACCTCCTACTCTAATAACTCTGCCTTCCTTATCCGCTCTAAGAGGAATATTCAGCATTAAAAACATAAGCCAAAACGTCCTCTCCCAACACCAGCAGCTGTTATTTTCTTCTGCTCTTCTTTCTTCAGAGGAAAATGCCAACAATCTCTTCCAGTGCAAGAGTTTAAATGCATGAAGGAACTTGGAGCTGCTGTGAAAAGCTTTGTTCTAATGCACATAAAAAATCCCTTTTTGAAAAGATAAACTTGCAGCTGGAGGAGTCGGGAACAAGCCCAGGAGTTATCCAGGCCAGACAAGCTCTGCAGTGTGACTGCTTGTGCTCCTGATCCCCCTGTCCAGGCTGCTGTGCACGGCCTGGGTCACACTTGTGCTAACACATGTGAGGGGCACAGAGCTCAGTCTGACTGCACCGTCCCTCTCGTGGGAATTCTCTGCTTCACCCAGCACCAGACCTCGCCTCCCTCTCCTCTTCCTTTTGGCAAGCCCCCACTGGATCCCTGTTAACAAGCCATGCAGGAGCAGCTCAGTGTGTGCTGGCTGCTGCAGCGTTACCTCGATCTGCTGCACTGTCAGGTCCAGGAAGGTGTTCTCGTTCCGCACCCCGATGAGGCTCTTGGGGCCTTTGCAGCCCATGCTGGTGCCCAAGCCACCATTGAGCTTCACCACCACCAGCTTGTTCAAGACAGAAGCAATGTTATCAGGCAGGCCTCTGGCCTTGATCTTCTCATAGGGCTGGATCTGGGAAAACAAACAAACAAACAAAACAAAAAAGACCCAAACCCAGCAGTCAGATATTTGGAAAGAAATCGATTTCTCTAAAAACTTTCAAAACTTACAATTTGATGATAAAACCCACATTTATTCACGTGCCTTATGACACTAAAGAACATCTGCAAAGTGAGTCTACAGTAACTGTTTTGTTATGATACAAATAACCTGGTTTGTTACTATAATGACCTCTTTTTCTCAAGAGGTTCTAAAGACTTTGTGACACCAGGAACCATTAGCTTCATTCAGATGAGAAATCAGGCCAGTTACACCATTTGTCACAACCCTGTTCCTGCCCTGCAGAAGGGCAGGGGGTTTCCTTGGGGACCATCTGACTCACTGCCCCATGGGATGGCCTCTCTCCCCCTCCAGTCAGGCCACAATTTAAGAACCAGGCCCTACATGCAAGGCACATATAACTTTCCTTCCCTGAGCAGCTTAAACTCATAGATTATTTTTTTCCCCTCTGAGGTTGTCAAAGGCAACATTCTTGGGAAAATGGGAAAATGTTGGTTCTTTAACTCAGTCTACACTGATTCTCATTCCAGCCACTACTCTGATACAATTCATTTCTCCCGATAGCATGATACAGAGTGGAAGAGAGTTCCCAGTTCTTATTCTGCTCTTTTCAGAATGTGCTCATCCAGCTCATAACAGACCTTACAGGAAGTCTTCTACCTCATTGACAGCTGTTTCCTACAGGTTTAAGAACAGAGTCTGGGCTACATTTGGGGCTCACGATGGAGAGCAAAATCAGGCTCATAAGAACAGTGTGTCTCACATTAGGTACTGTTGCCTCCTTACTAAAAGCACCTAAGTCAAAGAAATAATGGTAACAATGCCACAGTAACAATCATGCCAAAACTGTTAGACCAGAATCAATACAATTATCTTTTAGCCTGCCCTTTTAGAGATTTTCTTTTGAAGAAAAGCCCTGGTGTTCCAGCGCTGTAGCATTCTAGCTGCTAGAACATTATTTTAATTCTGATAAGGGGTGTGTAAGATCCAAAACTGGTTTCCAAAACCAAGTACATACAGAGTAGTTTTCAGAGCTGTGTTTGCTTTGGGCAAGGGCTGGGGTTCAAATGGAAATTCACACTGCCCTGGAACAAGAGTCATGTTTCTCACCGGGATACGCGGGCGTAGAGAGGACGCCTTGCGCAATTCCAGCGTTCGGGACATCACGGGCAGCACATCAGGGCAGATCCCCCACAGGAGGGAAATTCTGCCCATGGGATCTGGAAAGCCTATAGGATGCATTGCAAGAGAAGATAACTCCACGTGGAAGTCTCATGGCTGGGACAGAAACAGCACCACAATCGCTGTCATTTCATGAGGACACAGGCAGGAGCTTCCTGCAAACCACCAAGAACTTTTCAGGAACAGAGGTGCACAGAAAGTGGACTCTTGCTGTGCCTGTCTTTTGAAGAAAAGTCCTGGTGTTCCAGTGCTGTAGCATTCTAGCTGCTAGAACATTATTTTAATTATGAGATTATGCTCAGGCTGAAGCACCCTGAAAAACTGCTCTTCTCATTAACAAGGAGATGATAAATCCTGGGTTTAATGTCTTGGAGGTGCATCAGGAAGCTCAATGAACATGCTGCTACCAGCAGCACATACAGAGACTTATGCACAGATTTACTGCTTCCCATCCCCTCCAAGGTCAGGAACACCCTGCATTGGACTTGCACATGGATTAAAAACATCTCATCTCAAGCTTTAGCTGGGTGGGATGTGAGTCACATCCATGATGTTCTGACACTGTCTGAATGTCCAAAAAAATTATCTCAACTTTCAAGTCTCACTATGTTCTTCTTGCATCACTCACAAAAAGCAGAAAGTCTGACACACAGTTCAGGGCCAGACTGCCTCAAAAATCATTTGCTTTTGCTAAAGTGCCAACTACCTTTTGATGCTTTCACTATCATGCCTGAAACCAGCTTTTGCAGGATGTTCAGAGTAGAATTCCTGAAGAAGGTAACAGTTCCATCAAGGACTCAGTTCACTGCATGTTTCACCAGTTACAACACAAAATTTATGACTCAGCCTCACTAAATGTTTCAGTTTCTTCTGGCACAGGCATTGGAAACATCAACTTGGCAATAAAGCCCTGGATCTTGAAGGGTCTTTAATTCAGAGAATAACAAATGTCAAAAAGTCAAGTTCCAGCAGGAACGTTGCAGCACCAGGACTGCCGGATGCCAGAGCTATCGATCCAGCAGTTCCAGCCATGTGCAGGCACTGATATGCACAAATACCTCATCACCTACAAGCCCATACACAACTGGAGAAGTGCTCCACAGCAATAAAAATCAATTCTTGCTCTAAGGGTTTGGAACTGTGTGCTTGACAAGTAAGTGCTGATGGGGAAATGTTCAGGAAAAGCCAGGGGCAGGAATGCCATGTCTTCCAGATGCATGGCTGCAGTGTCACTTGCTTGAGACAGCCTGGCAGCCCTGGTTTGGGACTGCTCTAAGACGACACATGCAGCTTCTTTTGTTTTTCAGCCAACGTCACAGAAGTGATTTCTTGGAACAGCCTGGATGAGGCAATGTTGGGAGTTTGACTAACAGATTCCAGCAGCCTACTCCTACTGCAAGGAGCCTTGCAAGAGTTTGTCAGAGACAGACAGAATGAGCATCAGGGCTGTCACCGTGGGCAGGCCGGAAAGGAGGACGCCCCTATTAGTTAATGTGTACTTACAGCTTGAGGAAACATTTACTCAGCACCAAGGGACAGTTCTGGAAACAGCACCACATTAAGAGGTCTCTGCCCTCATGAGACCCCACCTGCAGTGCTGCCCCCAGATATGGAGTCCTCAGCACAGGAAATCTGTGGACCTGTTAGAGCAGTGCAGAGGAGAGCCACAAAGGTGATCAGAGAGAGAGAGAACAGCCCTCCTGTGAGGTCAGGGTGGGGAGAGCTGGGGGTGGTCAGCCTGGGGAAGAGGAGGCTTTGGGAGGCCTTCCAGCACCTAGAGGGGGCTTACAGAGGAAGAGAGACTCCTTACACAGGCTGATATGGACAGGAGAAGGGGAATAGTTTCCAACGACAAGGGGTGAGATTTATATCAGATCTTAGGAAGAAGTTCTTTACTCTGAGGGTGGTAAAGCAGAGGAACAGCTCAGCCAGAGAAGCTGTGGCTGCCCCATCCCTAGAGGTGTCCAAGGCCAAGTTCAATAGGGCTTGGAGCAGCCTGGTCTAGTGGAAGATGTCCCGGTGCAGGGAAGGGGGGTGGAACAAGACAACTTTTAAGATCCCTTCCAAACCATTCCATGATTCTATGAACCCTTAAAACTTGTTTCCAAAGTTCAAGATTAAGAAGATATTTAGCTTTTGAGTAAGGGCATAACATTCATTCTTTTCTTTCATGATATAGCTCACTGAGGTGACAACCTGAGCTGCAGATAAGAATCCAACTTCTGGGGAAGAAAAAAACAAAGGCTCTAATAGACAAGCTCCTTTCACACTCACATTGCTTCAGATGCTCTCTTTACATCCCAGATGAGGTTCTGCATTGGTGTTCTGAGGTTAACTTGATCACTGCAGCTCTCTCAGAGGCCTCCCAGCAGGACTTTGCTATTGCTTCCAATTCAAACAAACAGATGGCTGTAATCTACATCGAGGGGATTAAGTTACACTTGCCATGTCCACATTCTTTACCTCCTCTCCCTGTTAACTGGCACTCTCAGTGAACTTTCTTCTCTGGAGACTGTAACAGTAATGGGAGCTAACTATGCGAGCTATCACTGTAAGCCTTTGGACATATGAAAGCAAAGCATCTGGAAGGAAAAAACAAGTCAGAGGTTTACCAATATGGTGTGAAATGGGTTCAATCTTCTGTTACTGTCATCAGTATAAGCTGTTACACTGAAAACATGGAGGTCAGGGGTGGAATCTCCCATTGCAGAGAAAAACAGGAATACTACAAAGCAATAATTTCTGTTTCAATTTACTGACAGGAGACTTTACTTGTCTTCAGGAAGAAGCAGAAGCTACATTCAGAGAACAAATACAATAGGTAACACACTAGATGGCCTATAGAAGTCTCATCAGAAATTCTGCTTCTGCACAGCACTCACAGCACTGCCCCTTGGCACTGGGCAAAAGCCTGAAACACTCTTCCCCACCTAAAGGACAAAGCCATATATCCAATAAACTATTCATGTGTGGCAGCAGCTCTCTGGCCACAGAGAGCAGGCACAGACTTCCCCAGGCATTGTCCTGGGGAGGGCTGTGAGATCAGAGAAAAGAATGAGAAACAATTCTTATCTCCACTTGCTGCACCTGTTGTTGTGCACATGTGAAATGTGTTATGGAGATTGTCCACCAAAGGGGGATTTCTTAATTGGACACTGGATGGTGTTTGGATGGATTGACCAATTAGGTCAAAGCTGTATGGGACTGTCTGTAAGGGTTAGGGGCTTCTTACTACCTACAGTAGAAGACAGAACAATGAAACAATTGATCAGCCTTCTGCAATCATGGAGTCAATGCTAATTGTTACCCTTTGGGGAGTCACACAACATTCATGAACCTTTTTAAGCTGCGAAATAAATAAAAAAGCAACAAACCCACACTTTGGCAGATGATTTGTGTGCCTGTTTACAGATACACATGTATGTCTGTGTGTTTATACACACAGAGGCACATAGATACCTCAACATATGCCTTTTGCTCTACTAGGGATCAGCTGAAGATTAGAGTTGCCAGAATTCCCAGCAGCAAAGCAAGTCTCCAAAACAATCACAGGCAAATAAATACACACTGCAAAGAATTTGGTGCTTTCTAGGCCATGATCCTTGCAGTGTGAAATTGTCCAAGCAGCCAAGCATCCCACCACCTCATAAAACAAGGTCATTCCTACAGGCAATTATAAATCACTTGCAATTATAAAGGACTTGCAAGATTACCAGCAAACACTTCTTCCATACACCAATCCCTGTGCTGTTGTAACAAGAGCAGGAGGAGAATATGCTCTGAGGTTTTATAGGAAAAGAAAACTAAATTGGAACTGAAGCACTCAAACTAAATATGTGTTCACAGATGGATACCTGTCCCAAAGAACTCAGTACTGCAGCCCTTCAGAAGTTATCCCTCTTTAGCCCTTCTAAAAGCTCACACTGTTCTTACACATACTAGCTAGACCAGTAATTCTGAAATTCTGGTCTTTATGAAATCAACTTTTATTTAATAATTCCATATTGCATACTCCTCAGTAAAGAACAATTTGGGAGAAGGTCCCTTGGAATGTGTCTTATGAGGAACCCTCTTCATTTTCCACAGTATGTCCCTAACATGACTGATGCATTAAAAAGGAGGGAGTGGATACAGCAGGGAGAGATAGAAATCATATGGTCAGCAAAAAAGAGAAAGGAAAAAAACAAAGACATTTATCTTTGCTCTCAGTTTTCATAAGCACTCAAACCCACGTCCTGTCGGATCAGGAAGTCCAAGCATCCCTAGAGAAAGGGGTATTTTCTATGAAGTGAAGAAGGCATGGAAGGAAATTTGTTAGCAGATATTCTGCCCCAGCTCTCTTCTGTGGCACTTACCAACAAGCATGGTTACTTGATTTAGAGTTCATGCCAGGAAGCGAAATTTCACTTCCCGTCATGCACGCATCTCATCAGACCAGAAGTCACCTGATTTTGCATGTCACTGATTTTGCAGAATTCTTACCTTTCTCTCTCTCTCATCAAAAGCTATTTTGCTACCTAGCACAGGGACCCATTTGAGAATGAGCAGTACATGCCATAAGGAAATAAGAGAGATACTCTTTCTAATTCTGCCATTCTCCACTCAGCCCTCTGGGACCTTAAGTTAGCTCTTTTTCAGCAGCTTGCCATGCCTGGGAATACCCCATACCTGGGAATATGCCCCCACTCTATTTCAGAGCCTTGCCAACACCTCCAGTTTGACATCTGCTCCAGATGTCCTACCTGGGTACTTTCAGACCTTTACAGAACCTGTAAGTTTTTTCACTGAAGGTGTGCAAAACTTGAAAAATAGACAGCAGCTCTTCCTCTCCACAAAGCACCCATTCACTCACATCAAACTTCTGTAATTTAATCCCTTCTCTTGGCACAGGGAACAGTTTATTCCTTTGATTGTCCTAACTACCTTCTTACATATTTAAAAGACATCCCCCCAGAGTCTCAAGCCCCTCTACACTGAAAGAAATCCCCTTTTCTTCAGCCTTCCTTGTAAGTCATCTTATCTAGAACTCCAATTTCCCACCCTGGCCTCTTCATTAAGGGCAGGCTTCTCTCTCCAAAGCAACACTTCATTCACTGTTACAGTACAGAAAAGAGAGACATCACATGTTTTTGAAGTTAAAAGAAAACACTCAACCTTGGAAAAACCCTAGACTTGCTCTAAAACAGCATCATTCTTCAACGCTTTACAGAGCAGCCCTGCATCTGTTCTGGAAGTGACTGGACAGCCTGCCTTTCACAGGGAACAGAGCCTCGATTGAGGCACACAGAGAGCCTCAGAGAAACCACAGGCCTGGGAGCACACAGAGCTCCTGCAATATGCCAAGATCACTAGGCTGGGAAAAGCAAGAATCCGTAGCACAACTACACCGTTCGTTACACAAGAGTCAAAGGACAGCCTAAGGCCACTGATGAATCAGTAAAATGAGGTTAGGTTTAATAGGAAGTATTTATTTCAGTACTAAACAGTGCTGAAAAAATACATAGTGCTTTTTCAGTAGCAGCTCAAATTATAGGTTATAAGTTACAACAACATAGACAACATTAGAAAATCAGGCTCCAAAACCCCCTACAGTCAACTCCTTGTTCCAGATCTCTCACTTTTGCTGAGCTGCTGCAGGTTACAGAAGTTGCTAAATGAGCTCTATTACCCAGCCCACTTGCCATATGTCCCTTTCAAATTATTAAACATAAAGGATTGCTGGAAACAGTCTCATCTGAGATGTGCAACCCTCTTCTACAGGCAGGAGGGAAATGGGAACAACAAAGGTCCTCCCTACTTCCCCTCTAACACAGGTTTCCTCCAGAGAAGGCACCAAATGGTGAGGTGGCATCTGTCCCATTTTGTTCCCCTGCTCCCAGAACAGCTAACAAAATAATACCAAAGAACTTGACACATATGGTAAGCAGAACTTGATATTCAGGAAGACATACAGCATATGTCAACAAATAATTATTTCTCAGTTAGAACCCAAAGTGTTGTCCTACATGGTTTTATAGAACCACAGCAGACAGACCCATTCAATGGTGAATACATCATTTGCCTTAAGTAGCAATTATCAGTTTTATTTTCCTTACACACCGTCACTTAATCACAACTTACAGAATCTTCTGGAGGTCTCTGGATCTTCCCCCAGTCCACAGATGGTCCCTTTTCTTGTAGAAATCTGTGAAATAGCTTCTTAAATCCTTCCAGATCCTTTTTAGTGTGCTGCAAAGAAGAAATGCATTAGTTAATGCTGGCATTCAATGCACACCTACTCAATCACAGAAGCATTTCTACAAATTGATGTACAGTCTATTCACGAGAGTAATTTCATGAGCACTCAAGTAGACATGCTAAACTTTAAGTAAAATTCCAGAAGTTACCAAAAGCTCATTTTCACTAAAACTCAGAGTACAAAACCAGCTTGGATACACAACAACTCTTTTGTCATTACAATTTGGCCCAACATTTAAGATAACAGCTTTACCCTCCCTTTCTGTAATCCTTTGAAGATTACACAGAACCTTTAATAACTAAAGATGATTAAACACTTAATAACTCCGTCACCCAGTCTAGAGGGAACCAAAAGTCTCCTACTGACATTGTATCCTGGCTACTCTTCCACACAGGATCAGAGCACATCCTAAAAATAAGGACCTGGAAATCTGTGATTTATCTCCTTTCTGAGATTTGCCTCAGTGTCCTGCATCCCGTTTCTCATGCTCTGAGCAGCACCCACTCCGTGCTCCTTACCTCTATCTCATTTGAGTGTGCGGTCGCAAGGATCTTATCAAGTTCTACTTTCATTGAATACTCCAGCTCCTGCCGAATGACTTCCTGAAACTGTGAGGAGCCAGCTTGAGACATTGCTTGGCTGAAATCTTGAATAAAAACAAACGAAAATTATTAAAAAAAAAAAAAACAAACTAACTTATTTAGACTACAAACAGCCTTCAATTTTCTTTTAAAAGACTGATAAACTCATAAAATCCAGTCGTGTTTCATCACTGTGCTAGCATTCCAGGAATCTAAAGTTTTTGTTCCTAGTTACTTGGGGAACAGATCTTAAACTGGGCCAAAGAATAATGACCCTTCTTTCAAAACTCAAAAGTACCCCAAAGGACCAATGGTCCATCTCCAGAAGTATCCAAAAATCTGCAGCACTGCACTTTTTTACTAGAGAAGTCACATCCTACCACATCAACACACTTTATCAAGTAGAAGTGTGAAAAATAAGAATTTTCTTACTGAAAAGTTATGTAGAAGGTATCCCTCTGCTCTACAAGCAAATATAAACATAAGCTTTAATTATTTACACAGTGCACTTTCACAGGATCTTCTGTTTGTTCCAGTAAACATTCCCTTACTTTGTCATGATTATTTTCACACTACAGCATGCATTTCAGTCACTAAGCAACCTAGAAAATTGGGCTGTCTATCACTTCAGCATTTGTTTTGTTTTTGAGAGTGATAAACTCCACAAACATGAAAAAGACTAAAGACACAAATATGCTATAAAGTCCACCCTGCAGAAAGAACCAGGAGAGAACATGACTTTATTTTCCAGCAGAAAGCATTGGAAGCGAGTGTATTCTCAAAAGACATTCTGAGTATGTTCTCTAAAGACCTCAGTTAATTTAATTTCTGCCAAATCCCTTGAGTGATCACTTCCCTGTAACACAGAGAGTGATGCATTGCCAAATATAGCTGGATTTTAGAAATACCCTGAATAGTAGTGCAAAAAAGGGACAGGAGGGAACTTCACAAGTGAACAGAGCAACACTGACAGAAAACATTGTTAGAAGAGGAACCTGCATTTAAAGGCTACTTATTGAGAACATGCATTAAAAGGCTCTTCTATTGAGAATGTCTAAGAAAACCAGAAACGGTTCATTTTAATGCAATTTTGATTTTATTTTATTTTTCTAAGCAAAGTATTGCACAGCCTCAGCCTCAGTGACAGTATGTAATCCTTGCTTTGAAGCCCACAGAAGCCATTTTCCTGACTGCACTGTTTTGCAGGTAGGGGAGGGAGAGAAAAAAAAAAAAGACAGACAAGTGCTGCAGTGCACATAGTATGTGTGGTGCAACACGGGAAAACGCCAGCTCAAGATGAACAGTACACTGAACAATAGGTCCTTTTTTAAACCAAATGCTTCATTTAGTAGTAAAAGCAGGTAAGAGTTGAAAGCCTGTTAGGCATATCTTTCCGGGTCAAATGTGTGAAAACACAGGCAGCTCTCCACCAGGAAGCACTTTTTCCTACAGAAAAACAAGGAGGTCTGTACCAGCTCCATGCTTAACACCAAACTGCTACAAGTACTCCCTTCATTCCCTCCCTTTGGGGCGGAAACAATTGCCAGGAGAAGCTTTCACATGTTTCCAATCCTCCCTGCAATATGTTACAATACACCACTTCTGCTACAACAACAACAGTGGCCATGTCTCGTTTCTGGCCGGCCTGTAACACATCCGAACCTCCCAGAGTGATGCAACACATCTCGTAAGGAACTCTGCAATCCCCAGTCTCGGCAGGGACCGTCAGTCGTGCTCTGGAGCACACTGGGGCTGAGGGAGGCACAGCCAGCCTCCCTGGGCTGCCATGGAATAGGAAAAGATTGTTCTGCTCACATTAGCCAAAAGACTCATGTCTACCAGAAAAAAGCACTTGGAGACAAAGCAACATCACAAACAAACAGAGATTAAAAGGCATCATAAAAGTAAATATATGTCAATGTCCTGGTTTAGGGGTCTTTTTTTTTTTTTTCTGGAATATTCTAAGTTCTTCACAAACAGAATGAGCAAATGCTAAACACGTTTGACCACCAGCACCCTCACAGGAAAGCAAAGCAGACCTGTTGCTTTTCCCAATGCCAGGCACGCTGAGCAGCAGCTGGATGGGACAGCTCTTACTGAACCCCAGCCTGCCAAAGCTGCCACCGACGTACCCTTCATCAGCAGTGAGGGATATTCAGGCTTTGCATTTAACATTTATCAACTTCTGCGACCCCTCAGCCTCATCCAGAGCCAGGGCGTCAGCACACAGCTGCTCAGGCAGAGCATTCCTAATGCTGTTAGTCCAATTATTATTATTACAGGGAAAGACAGAGGAAGGATATGGCTGGAGTCCATAAAAGCACGTGCTTGCCTGGTGCGAGAAAAGTATCTGTTCTGCATAGGTAAGAATGTGAATTCTGTAACTAAGAGAAGTGACAGCTCTTCTACTCTTAAGGTGCCACTGTGAGGCAAAGGCTTTGAGCATTTATCTTGGAAATAACCACCAGGACTTGGGCTGCACTCTGTAAATGCTCCCCAAAGCAGTATTGGGGCATGATATGAGTGAACGTGGCTCTCGTTGTTCCTGCTGCCCCTCAGAGCTTTTGGGAAGGAGCTGGCATTCACACATCCCAGCCTACAGCTGGCAGAAAGAAAACTGCAGTCCTTTAACACAAACTGCAGCTGAATTTCACAGCCTGGGTGAAGACTGATTTCCCTTCCCACCCAGCAGCAACAAGGAAGTTGAAAGGCCAGTGCAACCGCATATCTGAAAGCAATTCTTCCCTGCAGGTAACTAAAATTTCCTAAGGCCATAATGAAAAGTAGTTACTGTGCTTCTAACAATCAGATGGAGGCTGGGGTGCTGGATAACCGCAGGAAGAGATTTCCAAGGATACACGTGGCCATAAAATCCCAAATAATGTTAAAAGAAATGCCTCTTCCAAACTGTTTCACAATCAATGCCTCATATTTCAGCCTAAGCCCACTTTTATGAAACCAGTGTTCTTGAACACTCATCAGAGTAAGAAAAGGGCGGGATAAGGTAGTGGAAGACTCTTGGGGGACCTGCCCACACAGGAAATGAGCACAGGCCAGAAGAGCATGACTAAATAGCTGAGACTTCGGAGAACACTGGGCTCTGCAAAAACAGCCACGCAAGATATCTCACATTAATGCCTTTGGTAGAAAGTGTTCCCCCCAAGCAGCAGAGACAGGACGGCACCTCAGTCAAGTTCACGGTGGTGTTTGATGCACGGAGAATTTCACTCCAACCCTCCTGCCCCCACCCACTGTTATTTCTAGCAGGCTTTTGTGCTTTGCTCTCTGGCCCCTGCCCTCACAACACGAGCTACAGCACACAGAAGAGTACTGGCAGGTTTATGATGCCTAATTTTATAACTGACATGTGAAAAAACAAATCATGGTATATCAGAGCAAGCTAATAGAAAGGAGGACTTTGTACACTACCAGAAACAACACAAAGGGCAGATCTCCTCAGGAAAACTGCACATGAACAGAACAGTGGTCACCTCTTACTGAGGGGCTTGCACATATTTCCTTTCTGCTGTCCTTCCTCTTATTCCACATTAAAGGCAGAGAAAAACGTTAAGATTGATTAATTTTGTTCATTAATCCAGCAGAAGAGAACTTTACTGCCTTGGTACTACAAGGAGGCGGCACAGGAGGGAGTTGTGGGACAAGTCAAGCAAGAACCTCTCTCATGAAAAAGTAGGGAATCTCTTGGGCTGAGGGTTATGAACTGTGATTACTTTTACAGCCCAAGTAAGTATACAAAAAGACCTACAGCAGAAAATTATTTAGGTCTCCCTGGAGCCAGAGCAATGCATAAAAACCAAGAAGGGTGGCCAGTAAGTTACAACACTCAGCTAAACTTTAAATGCTCTACCCTTGAACTCTGTGCTCAGGGTACAGAGTGAATGCCTTAACTTCCAATGATTCCGCTTAAAGTTCAAGGCAATTTTTATCTCTGGCAGGGATAAAAGTCTGTCTCTTTAAATACCCACACTATAATGTGCAATGCTAACAAACACTACTTCGAATTTCAGAACGGAACATACCCACTCAGCCTCTACAAACATTTTCCTACTACCAGGGGCAAAATTTGCCAACACATGCAGGACTGAAGCATACGTGAAGTGAAACCTTTATGCCCTGACTCTTCTTGACAGATGAGCACATTAGCCTGAGCTAACTCAGAAATTTGCAACCTGGGAAGCTGCTCTGCCAGCTGCACACACCAAGAATTTAGGTTTTACAGTCAGACACAGCTGAATTTCCCAGTTTAGCAGATGAGCCACACACTAAAAATATCATTTGACACGACAACATGTTTTAGTACTATTGGCCTGACCAAAGAGTATCTAAAGAGTGAATGGCTTGGGTTTTTTTTTTTAAGGCTCCCAGGGTTGTCAAATCTCTGGTAATATTTTAAAAACCAATTACGATCATTACATAGGTTTCTACAGCTTTCTGTTCCAGAAATAACAGCACTTCTCTGCAAGATGGCTACCTTCAGCAGTAGTCTGAGATAAGCCAATTCTATTTTAAAAGAACAATTAGCAATATATTTTCCTAATCAACTTCACAAGGGCTTTATCTTGATAACTTTCAGAGTGGCCGGTTGAGCAACGTGCTGGCAGCACTTTCCTCCTGCAGCTGCCTGCTTTCTGCCCAGGTGTTACAGGGCATTTCCAGACAGGTGATGCCTCCACACAGCCAGCATTGTCCAGCCCCGGACACCCACTCTGTGACGGACACTGACTTCCCAGAGCCTGCCAAAGCCCTCAGTTGCCTGCAACACCCAAGTCTGTATAGCAAACGACCTGCTCGTGTTCCCTCTGCAGGCAGCATGCCATTTGTTGATAGGCCTGCGTGGATTTATATTAAGGAACCCTATAGGCACGTATTTCATTACAAAAAAAAGCACACCCGCACCACGAGGAATACAGGAAAACAGGGGAAGAAAACTGCAACGGCAATGCACCAAAGTAATTTTTCTTCCCAAAATGACTTCTTGCAGGCTGGTTCCGTGTTTCAGAGGGAATTCGAAACTCAGACCACGTACACACAAACACTCACACATGCGGAGAGGAGTAAAGGAGAGCGCCGGAGCCTACCGGGATCAAAAAACGCCAAAAACACACTCAAGCCTCAGGGGAAAAAAAAAACAAAAAACAAAAAAAAAAAAAAGGAAACGAAAGAAAAAAGAGAAAAAAAGCGAAGACGTTCAGCCTCGGCATGCATCCTCCCACAACTTTGCCGGATGGCTCAGCGGACAGGGGCGATTTGTGCTGGCGAGGTCCCGCAGGATCCCCCAGCCCCTGCCGCGCACAGCCCCAGGCGCAGCCCCGCCGCCCGGTCCCGCCGTGCGCCCGCACAGCCGAACCGAGCCGAGCCGAGCCGGGTCACGGGCAGGGCTCCCGGCAGCCCGGGCACATCGCAGCGCGGCGGCTGCCCCCGAGGCAGCGGGAGCGCCGACCCAAAACACAGCGCAGCCCCGCGTACGCACGGCGGAGGGGCCGGGAAAAACACAGCGCGTCAGCTTACCTTTCAGGAGAGCCGACATTTTCGCGCTTTAGTAAATAAACAAGCACTTGGGTCAACGCGCAGCGCCTCGCTCGGGGGTTCCGCCCCGCGAAGGGCCGGAGCGCGGCTGCCGCCCCTGCGGAGGCTGCGGCGGGAGAGGCGGCGACCCCGGCCTCGCTGGGAGCTCCCTCCCTGCCGCCCGCCCGCCCGCCCGCCGCGCTGCCCCTCCGCCGAGCAGTCCCTCCCGGGCCGGCGGGCGGGCGGCGAACCCCGAGCAATTTAAATTTCATCAATGGAAGAGGCGGACCCGCCGCGCCCCGGGTTTCGCCACCCCCGACCCTCCCCTCCCCGCCGGGCCGGGCCGCCCACCTCCCCCGGGGAGCTCCCGCGCGGCTCCTCCCCGCTCCGGGACGCGATGGGACGGGACAGGCCGGGCCGGGCCGGGCCGGCGCGGCCGCCCCGCGCTCCGCCCGCCCCGCGCGGCCGCCAGGCCGGGGGCGGCCCCGCCCCGCCCCACCGCCGCCCCGGGCCGGGCCGCGCCGCGGGGCCCCTTACCCCGCCCGGGCCGGGCGGTGCCGGCGGCGGCCGCGCCGAACCCACCTCGTCCTGCGGCACCGCGGGCGGGGGGCGGGGACCCGCCTGCCGCGCGCGCCCCCGCCCACCCCTCCCCCCGCGGCGGGGGCGGGGCCCGCGCCCATCCCGGCGGGCCCCTCGCGCGCCGCCGCCGCCGCCGGAAGTGGGCGGGGCCCGGGAGCCGCCCCCCGGCCCCGAGCGACGGCCGCGTGAAGCGGGGCGGGAGCGACGGCCGGGGGGACGCGGGGCCAGCGGAGCACCCGGGGCACGGCCCCGCTAAAAGGGGGCTCGGGGGCGGCCTCCTCGCCCCACCGCTCCTGGCAGGCGGCTGTAGCCCGGCGGGACTCGGCCGCCTCTTCTCCCCCTGCCGCTGTCCGCCTGGGGGAGGGCATGGCCTCGAGCCGCGCCACAGGAGGTGCACGCTGGCCAGCAAGAGGAGTTTCTGCACAGACCGGGTGGTTCGACACTGGAATGCGCTGCCCGGGGAGGCGGTGCAGTCACCGTCCCTGGAGGTGGCACTCGGTGCCGCGGTCTCACCGACCCGGTGCGCGGTCATAGGCTGGACTCGGTGATCCCAGAGGGCTTTCCCAGCCTGACTGATTCTGTGATTCTGTTAAGTATTTCTGATTTGTGGAGTGCACGTGAGTTAAAGCATCTCCACCCATCGCTTTCCACCCCGGGTTCATGGGCACATTCGGGTCCGGGGAGGTGCCGGGGCCCTGGGAAGCACGCAGGTGCCAGAGGCCAAGTCTCAGCTAGGCTGTGATTTCTCTCTTTGTCAGCTGTTTTCCCTATTTTTTCCTGCAGACACTTCCCAGCAGTGCTGGGGCTTCCCTGTGCACTGTGGTGACGCCAGTCGTGGTAGATACCGCAGTGACCCTGCCTGCCATAAATACCCCCCAGCTCCCTGCAGGTAAATCACCACCCCGGTTTTCACTTTCTCTTTTGTTTTTAAATCAGCTCTATATGGCCTTGCAACACATGCTTGTATATAAATCACGTGCAATGCATCACTGAATCCCTACACCCACAGAGTCAAGCTGCAGGCCAGTCAAACAGACAGTGCCCTGTTGCCATGAGGAGAGGGCTGTGGGAATTGGCAGGGTGCTGCTGAGTTCCAGTCTCAAGAGATGGATGGGTGCAGCCTTGCCTGGGATGGGCAGGGCGGTTTTCATCTTCATCCCTCCTGGCTGAAGCTCCCTGTAAGTTTACTGGGATGAGCCAGTCCATTTGGGGGTGGGATGGCTCACCTCTGCATTTGCCTGTTCTTTGGCTTTTAAGAAAACCAAAAATGCAAAGACCCTGTGAATTTTACATCCCAATCCACTGGACCTGGGAGAATCCCTTTTTATTTTGTACCATCAGACAGTACAGGGCTCACTGCATGCTGCCTTCTTGACATCAGGGAAGATGCTCCTCTTTATGCCCTGGATTTACCAGGAAAAAAGTCCTGGATTCACTCCAGAACTTCAGCAAAATCCTGATCCTTTTCTCTAAACATTGATGGGAGTTATCTTAAATGCATGATCAGCCCCACTCCTCTCCTTCCACTGTTAATTAAAATGCTTTAATTTAAACCTGCCTTTCTCTTCCTACAGCTCAGCTCTGCTATGATGTCACATGCAACACCTGCAAGCCAAACACAACCTAGGTAATCTCTGGATGGGACTGTGCCAACTTTTGTACAGCTGTCCTTTGAAAGGATAATTGTAGGCATGACTTTCAGGGTAATAAGCAGAGATAACTTTTTATCTGCCAGCAATAACATGAATTCCAGTAACCTGTCTCACTGCAGTGGAACCAGGGGAAAACACTCCCTCCTTCACTGCATTTTATGGAAGGAAGGGAACAGGCAAGACTGAGCACCGGTCGAGTCAGTCAGTGTCACTGAGGAGGTAACCAGAAACAATCTGTCCAAAACCAGCAAAGTTTGGTGAAGCTCTTGAGCTGGATTAAACTCAGGAGGGGTTTATCTCACAGCACACAGGCAAGCTGCTCATGCAGCTCCTGGTGCTGCTGCTCCTGTAACACCAGCCAGGGATGCACAGAGAGCAGTGTCCTGGCAGCCCATCCACCTACACCAACATCTCGGGTTAAGAGGACATGGGAACCCCAAAGACAGGTCTAAATGCCCCAAATGGCAAAGAACCTTTTGCTCCCCCAGTGCCTGATGTCACCATCTCAGCCAGGGGTTCAGCATCTTCCAGGAACCCGGGGCTGCATCACAAAGGAACAGCGGGACAGAGGCACCGAACCCAAAGCACTGCCTGGATTTATGTCTCAGAAATAAACTGCCTCGTAAATATGCCTTGTAAATAAAATAAATACAGTAGTAGTGATTTCTTTTGGTCTCATCAACTGAGAAGTTTACACCAGTGCAAGACGCTGCCAAAAGTACTGCTCTTGTTCCCCGCCTTACTCCAGCCCTTCTCCCCATCCCAGTTTTGGCTCAGCACTGGCAGTTTTTGACTGGGAGAGTTGGCTTTTGGATGGGCTCATTCCTGGCTTGCAGGTGGGTGGTGACAAGGGGAGGTGGAAAAGCCCTTCTGAAGACCCAGCATCACCCTTTTATTTCACTCATTTATTTATCTCTTCCTTAGCTCTCCTTACTAAGTTTCCCACTGTGGACATTTATTTTCCCTCTCTCCTTTGTTTTTCAGCCGCTTCATTTATTGCCAATGAACTGACTTGTTTGAGCTGAGAAGGATCAACAGATAAAAGAAATCTGTGTGTTTGTGGGGGAAAGACAGGGCAAATGCCAAGGAAATATGGCTGGGAGGCAGCTGGAAAGCCAAGGTGTGAACATTTTAATTTACTGACTAGGGAAGAATAGAGAAATCTTTGTTGTTGTTGTTGTCCAAAAAATATAAATGGTAACACAGCTGCTTTATGACCATTTCTTTCTAAATTATAGAAATTTAATAGTAATTTATGCTATAAATAGAGATGTATGTGTAATATACATGTTACATAATACAAATACACGATATATAATATTGCAACATGTATATATGCAATAATAAATATATATGTAATGATATGCATATAAGCAGTCATAGGTAGATGTGATTTCTATATCTTATGTGTATTATACAGATATGGTATATTTTTCTCTATTATATAAATATATATTTACAACTTTATCTACAATATAAATTCAGGAATTTGTATTATATACATATAATTACACGTGCATCCAGGCATCCAGCAAAGTAGACATGATACACACACAGATCCCCAAGGATGTGTGTGTGTGTATAATATATTTATTACTTAAAGGTTTATATATATTTTATCTATATACATTTATATTACAGATGTATGTATTTGCACATTCTATAAAACCTGTGTAATATATATAGTTATATGTTGTAATTTTTCTTTTCATTTTTTCTTTTTTCAATCTGAGTTTTGGCCAGAAAGGGCAGTGAGTGACTGGCAGCAGAGCAGTAAAAGGCCACCCCTGGGCCCTTGGGTGGGGCACACAGGGCACGGCTGCACCTGAGCCCTTCCTGCTCCTGTTTGTCCAGCAAGTGCTGGGATGTGCCCGACACATTCCCAGCTGCTCCGGAGCTCTGTTTCCTGACCAACACCCGTTTGCAGTATTTCCCAAGCAAGCGAGGCTCATCACCATTGCTCCCACTCCCTCTTCCCCTTCCAGTTATCCCTGTGGGCTGGGGAGCAGCCGAGTTCAGGCAATCCATGCTCGGGCATCAGCCAGGCAGGACGTGAAGCATTAACAAGTTTAATAGCACCAAACAGATAAAAGGTTTCAAAGTGCATCATTAAAAAATATCCCTGTGGCACCGGTCTGTGATACCCCAGGTCTTCAACATGAGGTGCAGAAACCTGTGACTGCCTTCTGAAATCCTTCCCAATTGTTTAAAAAATTATAAAAATCCACATTTCATTTCATTTTAGGTTAGTTTAGGAAACGGGGTTCTCCCTGCCCATGCTGTGCTCACAGAGCCATTGTTCAACTCCACATGGTTCAATGCTGGAACAAAATAAAATATTAAATTAAATTAAGAGAATATTTTTAATTCTGTGTCTTTGTCTCTTTTCCATGCTTAAAGCAAGGACACACAGCACACCTTTGGGGCAACAGCTGAAAGCCACTGAATCCCAAAAGCCTGGTTGCACCTAAAAATCTCCTGTTAACAGCCTCAGCAGGGACTATCTACAGTTTTTGGGTGCTCCCCCTTGGAGCAGCAGCACTCCTGAGTAGTAACTTATCCAAAGAGGAGCAGAACAGAGGCTGCAAGGGCAGGGTCTCCTGGTTTGGAGGGAGTTTGGTGGCGCTGGGAATGGCTGGAGCTGCTCAGGCCTCACAAGGGAATGGGGATTATTTCGCCCACAGATAGGCTGGACAAAAGGTCTGGAATAATACAGGGTCTATTTTTACCTCCCTTCTTGCAGGAATTTTGTGGTGGCTGGCGCCTGGAGGGACGCAGGAACGCAAACCGCACTGAGGGGCTGGGAGGGGGTTTGGGAACAACGCAGCCCCCTCTGCTCTGAGCTGCCGGGGGGAGGCAGCCCGAGGGAAAGGCAGGGATCCTATAGGTCCTGTCCTGCCAGCTGCTTCTCTGCATGCTGGAAGTCTTCCTACTGGTTTCTCACAGAAAACAAAACCCTCCTGACAAGCCCTTATGACGAACGACAGATGAGTCTTGTCCTTATCACCACCCGGTTGTCACCCCTTCACATTTGCCCCTGGACCTATTCCCACCGCTATAATTAACGGCAAATCAGGTGTCAGCTTGCTCTGTTGGACACAGCCGTGGAAATTCTTGGCACAGCGCTCTTCCTTTCGGGGCTGGAAGCCAAGTGCTGGAGACATGGGAGAAAAACGGCTCATTACGCCTGCAGCGGGGTGAGAGCCTTCCCCTTCCTCCCCTGGACACCCAGGGCTGGATCCAGGACCTAGTTCAGGCCCAGTGACCACGACTGGACTTGTGTGTGCCCACCCAGCAATCCCAGGCAGGGAGAGCCTTACGGTGCCAAGCCAGGCTCATCCACCTCCCAAGGTTTGCACCCGTGGTCAGGCAGGTTCCCTGCAGCCAGGAGCAGGTGGTGCACCTTGGGCTACTGGTGCTGAGGGCCCAGCCTGGAGGTCTGCAAGGGATGGGGCTCAGCCACTGGGTGATAAGCCTCCCTCACTGCCCCATCGAGGCTGGCTGGGCTTGGTGACACCAAAGCTTCCTAGCCCAGAGGATTAGGGACAAACACTGCTGGTGGCTCCTCCTGTGGGTTTGGTGAAACATCTCAGTAGATTTTGGTGCCTGCCTGGCAGCTGGAGTCAAGGGAGAGAGATGGTTTCCAGGTCACTCCACTTGGCCAAGTGGAGCATGAAGAGGTGTTTGTCCGGCCAGTAATCAGGTCTTAAATGTTGGACATGCAGAAAGAAAGGATATGCACTGGGGCATGGTGAACCTGGCTATGAAAAGCACCAAACAGGTGAGTTAAGAGCAAGGCTAAAGGAGTTACTGTAACTTTTCAGGTTTCTCTACCAATAGACCACGGGGTTTTCTTAATGAGTCATAGATCTGCAAAAAAACAGAGGCCAGGAGAGACCTCTGGAGCTGGGACCTCTGGAGGCCCCCCCTCCAACTCCTGCTGGATCAGGTTGCTCAGGGCCAAGGTTTTCATATCCCAGGACAGATATTCCACAGCTTCTTTGGGCTCCATTGTTGGATCACTCTCATGGAAAACACATTTTTTTCCTGGTATCCAGCTGAAATTTCTCTTCTTCCGTATTGTGCCCACTGCCCCTTGTATAACCTCTGAGAAGAGCCTGGCTCCAACCCTGTATCTGCTCTGGCATTTGCCTTTGCTGGGCTTGGTGAGGTTCCTGATGGACCCTTTCTAGGGCTGAAATTTCTGGTTATCCTCCCTGGACAGCTCCTGTTCTTGATCATGTGATCATGTGGGAGAAATTTAAACTACTGACATACCCTAATACAAAGTCTCAGCTTATGAAAACAGGGAATATCTTCAAGCAGTTAAGAGACACATGCCTAAATGCACTAGTTTATGCTTCATACCACAAGATGCAGAGAATTTTAGTTTTTATTTTGGAGTTTAATAGTAAGTTTTAAAGGAAGATTAATTTAAGATAAAATTAGAATCTGGATGAGAAGAGAAATACGTAATATTCTCATGGAATTGAACAGCAGCAGAGGCTTAGGGTGAAAGAGAAGGGTTAACCCTTAGTTATAAGGGTTATAATATAATTTATCCACAAATTAGAAAAGCAATTTTATCCATATTAAAAATGTCTGTCTCCTATCCCCCCAAAAATAATTTGGCTGCATACTTACTTAACAACTACCTCTATATCCACTTCTTCCACCTGCAATTCTGTATTAACCATGTGCTATCAAATACAAAGAGAAAAAAACTGGAACAAAACCAAATCTAAGCTTCCTTCTAACTGCTGCTGAGTTTATTAACACACACAGAGGAATCCCTGAGGCAAACAAGGAGCAGAAATTCACAGGAAAGACCTACTGGCATCATTCAATGCTCTGTTTGTTCAGCAGCCCTTCCCTCCCATGTGCTGGGATCTTGCCCAGGCTCCTGCAGCAGCCCCAGCTTTGCAAAACTGCCTTCCCACCAACGTCCCCTCCAGAGAGATGACTTTTTTTTTTTCCTATTCACCACATTTCTGAATATTTTTTCTTGAACAGTTACCCAACCAGTTGGTTTCTGAGGGAAAATTAAACCTGTGCTCACAAGCTCATGTGCAACAGCAGAACAGTTTGTCCCAGAGAGGGAATGGTGCTCTTCAGCCAACTCCTAGTCCTGCAACGCTGCAAAACCAAGCAGAGGACCAACCCCAGTGTGTCCACATGATCCTGTTTCTCCCCCTGAAATGCATAAAATAAATTAATTTCTGTTTTATTTCTTACAATGGTTGTGCCCCTTACTGGCAGAGCACCAGCCTCCTTCCCTCTCACACGCAGGATTATATGCCCCACTGCTGGAGTAAGGAACAAAACATCACCTGTTTTCAAGCATGTAAAAACCTCTCAAGGCCACCAAATCTTTTCTGGGCCCGTGGTTCAGCTGGCAGAAGCCTATCCCATGATGGTGGTGCTGCCAAGCACCGTGAGGGTGGAGCAGCCCCAAGGGCCAGTGCTGAGCTCCCAGTTTCCCCCTGCTCCACATCCTCAGTGCTGCTGCTGAGGGGCCAGCAGGAACAAAAGGGACTCACTGCTCTGCTTTATGTTAGTGGGCTCCAGGCTGGGGTGGCAGGATTGGGAAGATCCAATGGAAAGCCACGACCGAAGCTGCTGCATCCCAAAACTCCATCAGCGACGCGGGGCTTCCCAACAGCTGAATGCTCTCCACAGCTGCTTCTCCCAGACACAACTCATGGTGTGAGAGCCTTCCCGAGGTCACATGCAGCCACTTCATGGAGCAGGGATGAGGGGTCCTCATGGGATTTGGCAGGCTCTTGCTGGACCAAATTCAGGATGGCCTCAAGCCTGGTGCCATGGCTCCTTGGGGCTGTCCTGCCCCTCAGACAAAACTGCAAAGAACCTGTGGTCCCGTTGAATCCCCTCAATTCCCTTCAGGTGCTCATAGTTAGAGAGATTCCTAAATCAGGGAGTACCAGCTGCTAACCCATTTCAAATCAGAATTGTCATCAGTGACTTGTTGCTTTCATTTTGGTTTAATTTTAGACCTTCTCATTTTGGGAGCATTCTCTGAAAATACAGTTTACAATAGAAAGGAAAAGATGATGTATTTATTGCCACAAATGGACATGTTTTTCACCTCTTCCATGTTCTAGCCAAGTCATCCATTGCCAGGCAAACTCCCTGGAGCCTCTTGGAAATGTTCTCAAGGACTTTTGTGGTAGGACAGTGACTCCCCACAAAGCCTGCCCTGCTTTTTTACCCCTTCTCCAATGGAAATGGGTGGATTTCATCCCTTTAGTTCTTGCCTGCTCCACATTGGACTTCATAATCCCATCTCTGTGAAACAACCTTTTTCACAGTTTCTAATACATCCTTTTATTTAAGGCCACATTTTTTCCCTTCCTTAGTTAGAGAGAGACAAAATACTTCAGCTGGAACCCCTGCTAAAATGCTTTCTTTGTGCTACTAAATAGTCATGGAGAAGCCAGATGAAACATCAGAAAACAATTTATTTCTAATGTCCACACCACTGCACATCAGTGTCCCTGTCCAGTGAGGGAGTGGTTTGGAACTTTAAGGTCCCTTCCAATGCCAACCATTCTAGGACTCCATGATATTGCCACCAAAATTCCCAAAGTCAGAATCTCGGATGCTTTTGGATGACCTCACAGCTGTTCGGGTTTTGCTGGATGCAGCACAAATCCTCTTGGGGCACTATCAGCTGCCATCCTTTCCAACCAAGCTTGGGGTGGAGAGGGTTGAAGTTTGCCCCCAATACTGTTCTTTGAATGTTGAATGATAAATCTATCTGTTAACTGTGAAACGTGTTTAATGTTTTATCCATTTCCAAGGACATGCTTATTGCAAATGCAGTCAATGCAGTGAAACTGTGCCTTGAGTGCAGCCATGAAGGGTGAAACATCACAGATATAAAGCCAGACCCTTCTGTCCTGGGTGCATTTTCACAGAGGAGGTGTCCTAAAATTTTCAGCCCTGATGAAGGGGTTGAATATGCCATATGCCCCCATATGCCACTGGGGTTGGCATACGATGAGCCCCAAAGATCCTCGCCCAAAAAGCCCTTGTCAAGGGAAGCACAGGGAGTGATTCCTAAGGATCATTGCTCAACACCTCAAAAACAGAGGTCAGGATAGGAAGCCAGGTCTCTGAATGACAAGATGAGGCCAGTGAGGAGCCGGAGCAAACAGCCTCATTCCAGCAGCAGAAAGAGCCACAGCTACTGAGGGACAGGAGACCTGGGGTGCCTCCACTGCCTTGGGCTGTGCTTATTGCCAGGAGCATGTAATGCCATGTGCCCCACGAGCTGTATTTTGCCCCATCAGCAGCTCCTGAAAGCCAACAGCATTTCCCATTCTGCAAATGGGTCCTGGTCAAATTCCTCCAAAAATATCTTATATCTCAATGACCTTAGGGACTCAATGATCTTTTCCAATCTGTGATTGTGTGATTCTGTATGAAAGTGGCTGCTCCAAAGCCAGGCTTTTCTCCACGGCTAAACCACACCTGATCTGTCAAGAGCACTTTCCCCCTTTTTTTTTTTTTGCCCTAGTTTTGTTAAGCTCTGGGGCAAAACACGAGCTCAAGTTTAATCTTCTGCTACATGTCTTTGCCGGAGAAATCCAGAAGCAGCCAGAAATGTTTTACGAGCTTATCAAAGGCAATAAAAGTTCTCTGCTTGAGTGAGGAGGCTTTCCCAGGAGTCTGGCTGTACAGACAGGGAGCTGCAGCACAGGCAGGCTCCCCAGCTTTGTCCGGAGCTGTGGGAATGCCCTCGCACGCTGCCAGGCCGGGGCTGCGCGGAGCCGGCACTGCCACATCGCGGGTGCGAGGAGCCGGCCCGAGCAGGGGCTCCCACTCAACACAAACGCCACCGAGGAGCCAAATCCTGTGGCTTCCAGCAGAAAACTTTGGGAAACGATTTGTTAGGAAGGGCACGCCGCAGGAGCTGCAGTGTTGCCAGCTGGAAGCCTCAAATAAGGCAAGGAACAAGCTGATTTACTGTGATGGGCAGCGTTCCGATGTGTGAGGGGATGATGCTGTTGGCTTTGTCAGCCCCGTGGATTTGACCCAGTGCTGGGCCAGGCAGCAGCTGGAAATGCTCTAGATGTACAATGTGACCAAGCTAGCCAGAGCTTTGGCAGCTCTCATCCACCCTGGGGTCTGTATAGCCACTATAGGGGTCCATATGGACCCCTATAGGGCCCTAGGGGCCCCTATAGCCTCTGTGCAGCCCCCAGGGTCCATATGGCCCCTATAGGGGGTTTATATGGACACCTATCGAGCCCTGGGGGGGCCCTGTAGGGCCCTGGGGTCTGTACGGCCCCTATAGGGATTTTATATGGCACCTATAGGGCCCTGGGGTCCCTATGGCCCCTATGGGGATCTATATGGGCCCATATAGGGGTCTATATGGCCCCTATAGGGATTTTATATGGGCCCCTATAGGTTCCTGGGGTCCCCTATAGATCCCCTATAGGTGCCTGGGGTGCCCTATGGCCCCTATAGGGATCTATAAGGACCCCTATAGGGATCTATATGGCCACACTGGGCTTTGAGAGAGGCTTTGTCATTCTTCCCCTTTGGGAAAAAAAAAAACAACTTTTTCTTTTTTTTTTTTTTTTCCCCAAAGGGAAGTAGGCTATAAAAATCAAGACCAGAAAGTCAAGCAGCCATGCAAGAGGTTAAGCTGGCAGGTACTCCATCTCCAGGGGACGTGGCATTTTTGCTTGGTGCTGTTCCTGCTGAGCCTGGAGCTCAGGGGGCTGATCCTCAGCTCGTGGCAGCTGCGCCCAGCCCAGCCCAGGTGCCAGCTGTCCTCCTTGCCCTCTGTCCCAGTGTCACTGCTGAGGTGGCTGTGCTCCAGCAGCTGCATGGCATGACCAAACCCTGCCTCCAGCTGCACAGCCACCACCCTCCCTCACCACAGCCGCCTCTCCCTGCCCCCAGGTGGCTCCAGCCTCTCGGGAATGCAGTGGGGTCCCCCAGCATGGAAAAATCCACCCGCCAGACCCTCTGGAGAGCTCATCCCTGAGGGACAGACATCCCAAAAGCTGGCATGGCAAAGCAAGGGCTGGTTAAGGCAGGCTGCAGGGCTGTGGGAGCACCACCCCTTGCCCCTGCTTGCCCAGGGTCCCTCTCTCAGGGGGCTGCCATGAGGAATGCAGTTATCACAGCCAGGATTTATGGGCACAAGGGGGCTGCAGCCCCCACCGCCCCCCAGCAGCCCTGCACAGCTCCACACAGTGCTGCAGGCCAAAAGCTGCAATGCCTGCACTGCAGGGCTGGGCACAGCAGCACCCTTGCTGCTACAGACGATTTTTTACCTGCCCAGCAGCAGAGAACCCTGCAACAGGCATTAAAATCCTGAATTCTCAAGTGAATGACACCTCCAGCATCGGGCTGCAGCTTCTTGGGTCCCCCCTACCATGTGTTGGTTGCAACCCCGTGGGACAGTGGATTTCATCTGGCTGCCTGTGGAGAGGGGACACAAAGCCACCAAGCTGGAAACACGACAGCTTGTCAGGAAATAAGCACAGGACTTTTTTCCAGAGATGGAAGTTTGATGAGATCAGCTCACCAATTCATGTGAAGGCACAGAGCAACTTCTGCATTTTTTAGAGTCCTGGAAGATTAGAAGCTCCCATAAACTTTAATGAGATACTTCTGCAGAACCATTAGTAGAAGCTGTTGAAAAGCAAATTATAGCCATTTATGGGGACCCAAGAAACTCCAGCAGCTATTCACTCAACGAGAGCCAGAAAAGCAGCTTTCCTTTCAAATTTCATAGTCCCTTTTGTCAAGAACTTCCTCCATTCTCTTGTCAGGCTTTAATTAAATTTGTGCAGAATGGACTCATTTCTTCTCCCAAGCCCCTGCTCCATGGACCAGCCTGGAGCTGGATCCAGCCAGGCATATTACCCACTGCACTCCAGGTGCCACAATTCCCTGGGGAAAACCACGGTCCTGAACAAACCCAGGCCTCACCTGATGGATCTGAAATGATGATGTAACCGGTGGCCTCCAGGAAACTCAAATGATGGGCAATTGTATATTTTAAAGCTAATTTGGAGGGACACCTGATCTGAGCAGAAGAGAGGTGGATATGGCTTTTGAACATATCAAATAGCTTTTAATGCCTTTGATGAAACCTGGGGAGAGGGTGAATTTCTTGGCTGCTCAACTCTCCCTTTAAAAAAAGAAACAATACATCTCAGCCTTTCCCAGATAAGAGAGCAGCTCCAGCATGTCACCCTTCACCTTCAAGAGTTGTCTGCAGGGCTGAGTCATTAATGCAGCTAATTAGAGACTTCAAGCTGATTATGAGAATTGCAGTAAGTGGAGTTACAAAATCCCTGGGCCTGATACTTCTTAATACAAAAGCCACTTTACACTGACCCAGCCTTAAAATACCCTGGGAGGATGTAAAATGCTCTTAAAGCAAATGGGATCTCCATATGCATTTGGAGGGACTGGCACACATCACAGACCACCAGCAGATGAGGCTGATGGGGCCCTCAAGGGCCCCACCTGTCCCCAGGTGAAATGAAAGCATCTTTCTGGTCAAAGAGAGTCAGGTCTTTCACTACAAATAAAAACAAAACAAAATATATTCAGACAACTACCTGAAGAGCTGGCTGATATCGATTCAATAAAAGCAGAATAAAAATGTTGCTGACTCCATTTGCAGGTGCCTCCTGGGGTGCCTTAACCTTAACAAGCCAGTAAAACTCCTCTCAGTGTGGACTCTGACAAACTTCCATCACTGAACACTCCCTAAACTTCAGACCTATTTTGAACTGGAAACAAACCTGAAAAGAAGAGCTCAACTTTTCTGTATTAGTAGTACTGAGAAAGGATCTTTCTATAGTATTTTCAAATAAAGCAATAGATTGTCCACAGAACAAGATTTGAAGCCAAAGTGCCAGGCATGCACTTGTGGCCTGGAAGTGACCATTTGGGCACAAGGTGCCAGTGCTTGGCTTTTTAAGGGGGAAGAGCCCTCTTACAACAGAGAGGATCCCACCAGCCCCAGCAGCCCAAGGGCTGCCCCTTCCTCAGGCCTCAGGATCTCCCAGAAGCTGCCAGTGGTGTGTCCCAGGGCAGAGGGCTGCACACACCATGATCTTTGCAGAGAAAGGCCATGATCTTTGCAGAGAAAGGAAGCTGCAAGGGAAGCCTTATCCCTGGGCTAAGCACAGCTCCAAAAATATGACAGCAGTCATGAGACCATGAGACCCGCGACCCCGGTCACCTGATGTAAGGTCACAGCTCCGGTGACATTTGGATTGCAGCATCATCTATCACAGCTTTGAGTCAGCAAAGAAGTGCAGCCAAAGGTTTACATTTCCCTGCCAGTAAAATAATGCAGGAAAAGTGTTTTGCTGGCAAGTGTGTGCCATCCCATCCCATCCCATCCCAGCCTCCCTGAGCCTGTGGGGCAGCGAGGGAGGGAGGGAAGGAGGGAGCTGGGGTCTCTGGACACGTGGGAATGACACCTCCACTCACCCCAGGCACCTCCAGGTCCTGGGTGCCAGCACTGGGGTGGCACAGGAGCTCAGACAGAGGAGCCCAAACTCTGCATTCCCTCCCACTCACTTCCCAGGGCAGATCAGCCCTGTCCTGGGCTGCTCAGGAGTAACCTGTGATAGGTAAAGGAATGGGAAAATCCAGCCAAACCAGTATGCCCAGCTGGCAGTATCAGGGACCTGGACCCTGTGGAATGGCTGGGGAAACTGGGGCTCCAATTCCTTCACACCAGGAGTCCTGCCCTCTCCAGCACCAGCGCTCCGGGCAAAGGGAAACTCTGTGGCCACCTTTGCTCCACAGCAGATTAGAGATCTCAGGGAGGACTTTTGTCCTGCAGTGGGAGGTTTTGCTGGGGAGCAGTTATGAGCTGTGGGATAACAGTGCCAGCCCCACATCCAGTGGGTTGGTGGAGGGATGGGATCAGCCTTGTTCCCTCCATAAACAGAGGGAGAGCTCCATAGAGCTTTATTGCTGCCAGGGCACTCAAAGGAAATATTACAGTTAAGTGGGATGAAGAACTGAGAAGCAGCCTGTTTCTGCATGGGGGGAAGAGAGGCTTGTATATAAATAAACACAATTAGGTATGTGTATGAGCATTTTTCAATTTAAATAAAAATACATGTTTACGTGACTTAAATTAAAACAAATAAAAAGATGCAAAGATTTCTTCATGTCTTGAAACCTTCCTGTTACCCTCACCTGCCCAAATATTTGATCCAGAAGAAATGCTGTTCTGGGGGAGAGAGAGAAAGAGCAGACCAAAGGACAGGCACTGTTGGATCTTGGAGTATTTTTGGATCATCTCCCAGTCACAGCCAACACAAAAGAACATTTACAGACCTTCCTGCAATCACTTTGGTGACCTGTGGTCTCTTATTTCCTCACATTCATACTTCGCTTTTCTTCCTATGACTTCTATCTGCAGATATTTCCCACTCTTAACCTAATTTTTCCCCAGCCACTGTCTTCTGCCATGATGCTTTTCCCTCGCCCTCCTTCTGTTTCCCCCAGGTAGCTTCATTTTTTTCAGCTGCAATGTCTCTTCTCTCTCTATTCTCTCTGGAACAGCTAGGAGGACAAGAGTCCTGAATCCCCTCCTTGTCCCAGATGCAAGAGGATAATTTTGGACCATGAGCAGCTCAGGGAGCACTTCCAGGTGAGCTGTACCTTTGCAGGAAGGCTGTTCCTAGCAAGCTGGACCTCAGATCAGCTCTCTGCCTCTCTGCTTTATGGCGAGCAGTGTGTCTAAATTCTCCCATATATTAAGTGTTTAGAGCCTGATCCAGGGTTTCTTCTAAAATAAGGACCCAGCTGCTTCTTTGTGATCCAGCTCCTCTGAAGCTTAGGAGGGCTCAGGTGGAGACTCCAACCAAACCAAACCCAGAGACATCCAGCCATGTGTGAGTTGGCAAGCAGAGAACACAAGAACAGAATTTCAATTATGAGGGCTGTATCTCCCACTGCTGTGAGTCCTGCAGTTCTGCTGTGGTCACGTCAGCATCACAGGGTGAGGATCACTCATGACTTCAGCACAGCCCTTCAAAGCATCCCAGCCCGCAGCCTGCCTGGTGACCTTCCTCCAAGGCAGCTGGGATGTGCCTGGGGGCTAAGGCATGGATGTGCTTACAACTTGCTCTTTGCCACTTGGCCCCCAGTACCAAAAAAGCCATCTCAAATGCATATTCCCATCTTGGGCAGGATGATTGTGAAGCTGTGTCTAACAAAAGCATGAAGAAAAGGAGCTGCAGAAATATTCTGCAGCTTCATGCTTCCCAAGGCAAGGAGATGCAAGCTGTCAGCTCCCCTTGAAAAGGAAATGTCTTTGCAGGAGGAACCACTCCATCAACTCAGTCTGGACCCAAAATCTCAAGAGGAAAAGTCCAAAACCTCTACCCTGGACCCATAGGCTGTTTTCACAGCAGCACATACTAACTCACACTGCAGAGGTCGTCAGGGATATTCCCAAATTATCATCTCTGCAGTCATATTGTACCACAGCCACAACAGTTTTGGCCAAGCCACCCCTCCCTATCCCAAGCCATTCCCAGCACCTCTTCTAGCTCTGTGATGGGAAAAGGGGTGTCTGAGTAGAGAGGGTGCTTTGCATAGAGAAGAGATCCCTGGTGTTTTTGGGCAGGCACCTAGAGAGAAAGGCAGACAGGAACTGCCAGAGTTCTTTCAATGTGCTTTGGAAACAGCCATCTGCAAGTGCCAAGGTGGAGCAGAAGCAAAGTGGGAATTGAGGCATTTTTCTCCCTGGCTCAAGTGAACCTCTGCATTTGGTCCCACAAGTGCACCAGCACCCAGCTGAGCTGCCATGGAGGAGCCAGCATGGAGGAAAACCAAGAAATCTCTTCCCCTAGAAACCCTGCACAAAGTAGAGCTGCCGCCGTGAATGCACATAAATAATAGTAAACCAGCATGGGAAAAATATCCATGGTTGCCAGGCAAATTAATGCTCCAGCATAAACAGCAAATATAAATTAGGCTCATAACAGCCTTTGTGGGGGCACTGGATGCTTCAGAACTAAACTCTGGGCAAGGCAGCAATGCTTGTTGCTAGAAAAACGGGGCTGGGAAGGAGGGGTGCTGCCATGGGAGGAGTTTGGCACTTCATGGCTCCCATTAAACCTTTCCCACACGTGTTTTGGGTGGAGCTGCAGCTAGCTGGGCTCCTCTGTACCTTTTTTCAAGCATGTAATAAGGTAATGGCTTGTAATTCCTCGTGCACAGCTTTCCACGTCTTCCAGCTCAATCCAGCACTCCCATTTTGCTCTCCTGGAGCAGGCTCTGGCTGCGGGGCTTTGGAGCCAGGCTGGTCCCATGAGGAGATGGTTAAAAAGCACCAGAAATAGCGGGGGCTGCTGAAAAGGGAGATCTGTGCCGGGAACGCTGCAGACGGACCTCGGGAAGGGAGGGAAAGCTGCATCACAATCCTGGCATTGATGGCCCCTCCTGCTGAGTGCGCCTTTCATCGCTGGCTGTGCGAGGGCAGACGGGGAAGGGTGAGAGGGGAGACTGGGAAGGGCTAGAGGGGAGACAGGGAAAGGTTAGAGGGGAGACAGGGAAGGGTTACTGAGCCATTCCTCATCCAAACCCCACCGGCTCCTGCGGCACTGATCATCTTGTACCCCTTTCAGGTGGGGAGGAGAAGACAATTCTGCTTTTTTTTTATTTAAAAATACACACTTGTTGGACTCAGCAGCATGCTAGGTCCTCAGTGGAATATTTTCAGTGGCTGTGAGTTGTCCTGTGGTTCAATAACAAACACAGCAGTAAAACACCAGTACATTTTCCTAGTGCAGGCGACAGAGCATCTATTGTCATCAGTCCTTAAGAAATGCTATTCTTATTTGTGGTCCCTGACCTCCTTTTTTATCCAGTTGTCCCCAAATGCTTTATTGGGAGCAGATGCCAAATATGTATCATTAATTCTTACCATATATTTCTCTTTTGATATTCTGCAGTTGCTGTCAATGAAATGAGAAGTGGAAATTAGATAGCCAGTGCTATTCAGTTAAAGAGATTTAATTTCCTAATCCTCTGAAGAAGGATATAAGCAGGCAATTGTACGCATATGAGCAGCACTTGGACTGAACCTGTAAAAGTTGATCCTTTGTAATTAATTCTGTTCCTAAGTGTTAACTGGCAAAATGCAAGGAAAAAAATTGAACACCAGGAGGAATTTAAGGTTTAAGATGCTGTGATGATTAAAACTCAACATTGCCTCTCTGAATTGTACAATCATAGAATATCTTGTGCTGGAAGGAACCCACAAAGATCACAGAGTCCAATGCTTCCTTCCAATAATTCTAAGAGGAATTTTTCCAGTTAAATAATTTTCTTTTTTCAAGACTGAGCTGTAAATTTGGACTTTAATGAGACCCACTAAGAGATTCACCATTTTCATGAGAAATAATGGGGCTAAGCACGTCTGGGCTTTAAAGTACCCACAGAAAACTGCAAGGGACACTAACCAAAATCTGCTCCACAGGGGCTCACATCCAGCTGGTATTAAAGAACTGTGTGCTGCTACCAAGGGGCAGCAATTCCTGACGAAGCAAATAAATCCATCTGTAGTGTCCTGGGTCCCAGCTCAATGACAGCACATGTGTTTGACTATGCAGAGACAGAATTTGGCCTTTCACTACCACCACATGGAAAACGACTTTAGTGTGATAAATGTGTTGATGCCAAACCCAGACAGAGGATGACTTGTGCTTAATTTTCCCAGTATAACTCAGCAAACTTCTATCCACGAGGCTCCACATGACTTTTTTTCATTAAGCTGTACAGCATGTACCAAGCCCCCTGTCTTTAAGGTGACATTTCAAACCCCCGTGGAGGAGGGACAGTTGTCAGGGCTGTGATTAAAATAGAGCCTTGTTTGTTGGCGTGACTTTTCCTCAGCTCCCGGGAGATGTGGCAGCGAGCCCTGCCACCTCTCCCAAAATGAGAGATGACCCAGATGGAGGCACATATAACACCCTGCTGGAGGCTCTCTTCCAACGTGCCCTTGTTTGCACTCACTGTTTGGGATGGCAATCCCCTGTTACATGGCTTTGCAAGGGTTTCTCAGGGTGAGAGAGATAGACGAGAATCTTGACTTCATGATCAGAAGGCTGGATTTATTATTTTATTATATAAGTTACATTATGACTATACTAATAGGAATAGAGAGAAAAGTTGCAGAAGCTTCTAAGATAAGAATAGAATAGGAATCAATAACAATGGAGCTCTCTCTGATCTGTCCCAGAGAAAGGCTTGTCTTTGATTGGCCCTTAATTGTACACAAGCAACATGGGCCAATCACAAGTGCACCTGTTGCATTTCACAGCAGCAGATAACCATTGCTTACATTCTCTTTCTGGGGCCTCAGCTTCCCAGAAGAGGGAAAATCCTAAAGAAAGGATTTTCCACAAAAGATGTCTGTGACAATCCCCTGCCACCAACATTCCACCTTTTCATTCCACAGGGTGCAGGCAAGAGTCTCCCATGGGTTGGCACGGCCCTTCCGCCCTCTGGGGCAAACCTAAGGACCTGGTACCACCCAAGGCCAAGTGGGAGCACCAAGAGCAATAATTTGGGATCCTAAGGGTGCATTTTTTTGTGCTTATGCGCTTCAACGCCTTTTGGGGGACTGCAAGGATTTGTGAGGTACCTCAGAGGATGACGTCCCACAGCGTGTCCATTTCTTGGCACAGCCCTGGTGGTGAACTCAGCTATAAATAGAGCTGAGCCTCTGAGGCTGAGCCCCCTTAAGCAGCTCTAATACAACACCTGCTAATCACTGGCCCCGGGGTGAGACAGGCATGTGGAGCTGCCCTGCCAGAGCGGGTTCTCAGAGGTAATGCTGGAAGGCAAACCATTTTCCAGCGTCACTTTTTCAAATGGAACAAACGGGATGAGGCGGAGCAGCTGTGGCATTTTTTGTGTGGGACACTGGGACCTTGGAGATGCTCACATGCTGGCAGAGGCAAGGCAGAGATGAGACATAATGATTTAGTGACTTACCATCTTCTTGAAAAAGCTCTGTAAGAAACTTCAGCTATTTGCTGAATTAGAGATGGAAAAACAACATAGATTCCCTAAAAGCAACAATCAAGGATGTGCCCCACACTGTAGAGTGGGTTGTTCCTGGGCTGTAAATTTAAAAGACAGATTTCATTGCCACTCTTCTCCATAGATGCTTTTTTACCAAATCTCACTCTGACTTGGGTAGGCTCCTGACAGGGATGTGACATTTGCCATTGTCCAGACCTCATCACCTGAAGTTGTCCAAGTGTCTCCAATCTCCTTTTTTTCATCTCATCATGTATCCCTGTTGGATCAACAGCTTCCTTGAAGAAGAAGATACCCTCTCCTTTCTAATGTTATGTCTTCCACCTGTCGTCCACTCCTTCTCTAAATCCTTGGAAGTCAGGACCCATATTTTTGGCTGTGGTGGCAGCAGACAGGACCCGTGACACCATCGCACGTCTCTCCTGAAGGTGAGAGCTGACGAGGGCTGGGCAAATGCCAGTGCTGGGAACCAAGGCTGGCTTGGCTCCAGCTGATCCGCCTCTCCCAGATGGCCGTGGGTGACCATGTCTGTCCATCACCTGGCAGCCCTGCAGATGGGAGACCAGGTGAAATAAACACAACTCAGCTTAAATATTGCTTTAGAAATTCATTAGGTGGTTAGAAAGAGTGGGATTTTTTCCTCTTTGTAACCAGGGAAATCCCTGGTTTTCCTTCAAATCCAGCTCATTATCAAGAGGGACAACTGCAGAGAAAGCAGAACTCACTTTTATTAGTGTTTTTTCTAGGAGCAACAGCTCCCAGGTCGACTGAGTTTCCGTTATCAAAGGGACTTTGAGAAGTTTAAGGTTTCATCCTCCGTGTCACCGGGGCAGTGTGTGTTCACTGTGAAGAGAGGGCATGCTCCCCAGCTCCAGCTTCTGCCCGAGGGCTGGAAAACTCCTGGTGATTAAATATTAACAGTTATTGCAGTGCCTCCACTTTGTTCTGGATCTAACACATGCTCTTTCTCTCCAGGAATGTGGTGGTTATGGTGAGCTGAGCAATGTGGGAGCTCAGTTTTAATGCACAGAACTGACTGTGAATAAAGCCTTCAGCGGAGCTGAATCCATCCTGCCATTTGGGAAGGGCAAATAGCTACATAAATAACATAACAACATCTAATCTACCCTTCCAGCTCTGATTCAAGCTTGAGATTGATTTGTAAGCTCTTTTCAATTACAGTTCTTTTCTGTCTGTTCTACAACTGCTTGGGAAAAGTTGTTTGAATAAAACTCTCCAGGAAGAGAGACCCAAAGCATTCCTTTCTCCCAAGCTGACATAATTTCTCTTAAAACTCTTACAAAGTGCTTCATTGGAGTATCACTTCCAGTTTTATATGTTGCAAATATAATCTGGATTCACCTGTGAAATGGTCACTTCTTAAATGATACCAATTTGGAATCAAATAATAAAAAACAGGAGGAAACCACACAAAAAGAAGGGCTGGTAGATACTGGATGCAAACATAGTTAAGGGCTTTCTATCTTATGATCTTCTTCCCATTCTTCTGCTTGGATGAAAATTGAAGACCACTTCAAGTGCTCCAATGTAGTACCAATTACACAGCTATGAAGAGAGAGGATGTTAAAATAGTTACTGAGGGAGAACAAACAGACCTGGAGTGCGGAAATGCTTCTCAGAACCCCATCATATCTTCCATGACATGACAAGAGAGAGATGGGAATGGTGTGGATTAATAATTTGCTTTTTCCTTCTGCCCCTCATGTAAATGTGACAGATCTCTGAAAAACTTGTTCCTGTGTATAAAATCTAACACAAATGTGTTAACCCCAGGGAGTCTGGAAGGCAAACAGTGGTTTGGCCAAGCAATTTGTCTTTTTATAATATTGATTCAGTCAAAGTGGCATAAATGGAAGAGAAGCCTTTAAGTCTGAGTACCAAAATGCAGCCTCCATTTGATGTAATGAGCACATGGTTTCTGGAACTGTGGTACCCTGGGAGCTGCCTCCCTCCCAGTCTTCTGGCAGCTCAACTCATGGGCTCGATTGAACCTGACTGAAGGATGGTGTCCTGAAAGATATCTCAACCTTTTGCTTCTGTGTACCCAGTGTACCACAGCAGGATATGAGTCAGGAGAAAAGGTGAAGCACTTCCTGATTGCTCCATGTTAGCTAGGTGTTCTCAAGAGCACCTAATTTACGTGCTCATGGTCTGCCTTAGAATAGCAAGGGTAGAATATCACATGGGAACAGCATGGATGGCTTGATGCTAATTTCTCCAACTCGGACTCTTGCCTCTTCTTGCGTTGTCTTTTTGCTGCAGATTTGCTGGGGGGTTTGGCCGCATTTCCAAGCAAGCCACAGCCCCAGGGTCGCTACAGGACACGCCAGGCATTCACATCTTGGAGAAGGAGCCAGCTGGCACCTGCTCGCCTCCAGCGCCTGCACACCTGGGTGGGACCGGGCATGAGGTACGGCTGGCTGGCTGCTGAAACTGTGCCCAAAAAGGGAAGAAATTCCTGTCCTCTGCCCTGCAGGCTCTCACCTTGAGCTGTGCTGGACTCCTGCTAGGTCCAGATCCTGCTACAGAAAGGGCTGTGTGGGAATAAGGACAAGAGTCTTCTCCAGCACAGAGGTCCCTACAGATCCCATGTGCTCCTATAAAGCACAGAGTTTTGTAAAATAGCTGGCTTGGTGGGGATGAGAGGAAGATCCTCTTTCATGGAATTTTGGGAAAATTTCATAAGCCCTGCCCCAGCTCTGTACCCAGGGACATTTCCAGCTGTGGGCTCTCCTGTTGTCACTGCTTGAGTCTTACTGTTTAACCTGCACAATTTCCTCCTCAGCCTTCCCGGCAACTTCCATTGTTGGCTTTTGCCCAGACCTCTCCCTGGGAGTGTCAATTGGAGTAGTCCGAGCAACACTTTTCCCTCTGTCTCTGCCCTCATGCTGTGACTCCAGTGAGGCAGGACACCCCAGCCCACGCCCAGCCATGCTGGCTGCCGTCTGCACTCTGCTTCTCTCCCCCTTGATCTCGTTTGCCTTGCCGACGCCAAAGCAAACACAGCGGAGGCACCGCGCGACACGGACTGACACGGACGCGGACACGGACATTTCCCCTGCCACGTGCTCCACAGCTGTGCCCTTGTGGCCTTTGCTGGGGCTTGGTGACTGCCAGCCTCCCTCAGAGACATGCTGGGTGTGACACTGCTGCTGCTTGTCTCACACCTGCCTGAGCAGTGGGCCGCTCCTGAGAGGGACATCGTGCAGCTGACATCTCCACATGCTGACCCCTTGTCTGTCCTACTTCCACCTCCCACCAGCACCTTCTGTCCTGTCTCATCATCTGCTTTCTCCTCACCACAGGGCTAATTCATCCTCCTCCTCCTACATTCTTCTAAATTCTCTCTGTTTCTGCCCATATTCCCCTTCTCCCAGATTCAGTAGCTTTTGGGATTATCCCTCAGACCAGCCTGGCTCACTTTCCAGCCTGGCTCCTCTCATTTCCACTTAATCAGCTCCTTCTAAGTTGAAGTGACGTCCTCATCCTCCTGGCCAGGTTGTCTTTCTAACAGTGTCACACATTTTTTTTTTCTGTCACCTCTCTTTGGAGTTCTGCCAGTGTTTTTGTGCACTTTGGTCACCAGTATCTTTGAATACATCTACTTGTTTTCTCCCATTTCTTGAAATCCAAATTGTTGTTTTTGACTGACTTGCTTCACTTTGCTTTCAAAAGGTTTGTTAACTTGTGCCAGAGCCTTCTGTAGAGGCAAAAACAAGGGAATTCATAAGCTCACTCACACAAGATCATTCTCAACATATTCTAAAATGGGGGACAAAAGAACAAACCTTTTATCTGGAGTAAACGGAAGAAGATGGATGAAAAAAGACACCATGCAAAAAGAAAGGGAAGGGTGCTACAACTGAAAATGAGGGATGTCATTACAGATAAGTTGTTTGGAGAGTACAGTGTTACCTACTGGAAAGGCATAAAGTATATTAAGACAAAGCACATTAACTAACCAGGGGAAGATAAAAACTTGTCATGATGAAAAATACCAGGTGCTACCAATAGCATATAATGGACTGAAAAATACATGTGAAAAGCAGCATTGATTTTGTGTCTGGCCCTGCTTTTATCAAGGTCCATAACCAAACTCAGTAAAAATCAATAGCAAAAGTGGCTGGGAAACCACAGGGCAGCTTTGATCAGGTTGCATCTCTGTGGCTTTGATTTTCAGGTTGAAGTCACTCAAACTGCATTTCTTGACCTTTTTCAGTCTGATATTCTTAAAAAAAATGTATTAAGGAGTCCCTTTGTGCCATGACACCCCAATATTTGCCTTGTCAGTGGAATCAAAAAAAAAAAAGCCAAGATAAACACTGAGTAATCTTTTACTATTTTTTTACTACTCTTCTGCTCTCTTTTGTTCCGTTGTTTGCCTGAGGATATACGTGGTTTGTGTTTTTTGTACTCGCTTCCCTGACCGTTCCCTCCTGCTTCCCAGCAGTGCTGCCAGAATCCCAGGCAGAGGAGCACCACGTAGGAGCTACGTGAATTAGGTGACAGATTATTTGTCCCTTTGCCAAGAGACATTTTACACCCAGGTAGGTGTGGGCTCCATCACCTGCTCTGTGAGCACACCAGGAACCAGGTGACTCATAACATGAAGGAAATGTTTGCAGTAGGAGTCAGGAACGTGGCAGCCCTTCTCTCATGGATGAAGAGTTTGGGGATTTCTGACTGGTACATTTCATAGTAAGGAAACCTTTGCAGTCATATTTCCCACAAGATTTTTCCCCTGTAGAATGCAAGCATGATTATCTGTGTGATGAATGTGTCAACAAAGCACATCACTGGGGTGCTTCAAGTGTCAACTCCCAGAGGTTTTGCAGTGTCACTTGTAGCCTGGGATTTGGAAGAGGAGCTGCAGTTACCCCTTGGCTGTGGGATATCTCCCATAGCTGATATGGGACAGCAGTAAACTTGCGTGCCCCTTCAGCTCCCTGTATTCCCTGTCAGCAATTTCCATGCCAGGAGCCAAGATAAGCCCACTTATCCTGTGGCCAAGGTCATCACCCAGGTTACAGAACCAGGTTGAAGGACCAGGGACTTTGAGCAGAGGTTACTCTGAGCCCTATCGCAATGCAGGCAGCTTGTAGGTTTGGAGAGACCCTCCAACAGGTATTTTTTTGTCTGTTTGACAGACATTTCTTCTGTTGACTTCTCTAGTCTTGAAGGCAAAACAACGAGTGCTGAAGAGCCCCATTATCAGCCAAACCCTGTGTTATATTTTAGCATAAAAGCCTCATTCAATTAATAGCAGGAAGCGTGGGAGGCCCAATAGTCAAGCGCAAAATTGACACCTTCTGAGACACCTTCTCTTCCCCACCACTCACCAAAAAGAATGAAATGAATGAATCTCTGGGGTTTTATTCCATCATCAAAGGTTTCTCTGTGCACCAAAATGAAGCATGTCATTTCTGTGCTTGGGTGAAAAGCAAAAAAGAAGGAAAGGCTGGTTTCACATCAAGGTGGTGCTTTTGGTATTGTCTACCAAATAGCTCAGAACTTCACCAAGGGCTCTTGCTCCTTCTGTCCTCTCTGCCTGAGGGGATTTGAGCTGTTCAGAAAAAGGCACAAATTCTGCATATTTTGGGACACAAAAGGAACTCTTCCTAATCTCACCTTGTAGAAATAACCATACAGCAGCAAGAACTGGGACCCTCAAGTCCCATTTGCTGTCATCTCCATAAGGAGTTGGTTAGCCTTAATTGCTCTAATTAGCCCTTTTGATCTCTGGATGAAAAGACTAGGAACTAGGATGGACACTTTCTGTGCCAAAAATGGTCATTTTTAGGGAAGTTACTGTTTGGCCAAGAAGCATAATTTCTCTAGATCACTTCTGTACCCCTGTCTGGCAGGCACACTGAGAACAGCAGAGCAGTGGGACCAGAGAAGGACAAGGAAAATGGAACATTTGATTTCCTGTATCGCACCTACTGCAGCTAGTGGTCCTAGAGAGACTGGGAAAGACAGGATCTTTTTCTCCCGAATGGGAGGGGAGGACAGTTTCTAGCAAAAGCCAAAAATAGACATTCACCACTAAAAAAAAAAAAAAAAAAAAAATTTAAAGAGTCAGAACTTCATGCCCAGCACTGCAGAGTTGTGTCTTCTCCCGTGGCTCCCCTTTAAGTCCTCCCAAGGCCGTGCAGCTGCCCTGTGGGGACACCTCGTGGCTCAAGTGGCACCTTTGGTTTGCCTTAAGGGATCACCTCTTCATAGCACCACGGCCCGTGCAAAGTATTCTAGCTGCCAGTGTGACAGCCGGGAGGAGAGATACGAAGTCAAATGTGGGGGAAAGAAGTACAGGGGACAAGTGTAGACCAACTCTTCTAGTGATTTCTTTAGCACCTAGTGAAATTGTAAGTGTCTGAGTTTGAACCCCCCACCCTTTCAGATGCCCTTGACCAGCAGTGCCTGGCTGCTGCCTTCTCCTGCTGGCCAGTGCAGGTGAGTCCATGAACAGCAACCCAGCTCCACAAAGGGCAGGGAATGGAGGCACTGGGGAGGTCTTGCCAGGAGTTCACTCATGGGGATGTGGTCTGGGATGGCTGAGATCAAACATTTTACCAGATTTCACTGTTACCAGCCTGGACACTAACAAGAAACTTAATGTACCCCATGTCTAGTTTCACAGTGATGCAGCCAGACAGGAGTATAGCATACAAGGAGTTTGTATTAATTGTTTCTCTGTGCAACATGCAGAGAAATGCCAGGCACCTGCCAAGAAAAGCCAACTTCATCTCCTGTGGCTTTGCAGAGAGAAATGGGAATGCCTGGTAACCATGTCTGACTCCTCCCTTCTCCGGGTATTTACATTTAGTGGCATCAACAAGCCCTAAACACACAGAGGTGGCCTCTGGCTCATCTCCTTCACCTCTCCTCAGGAAGGCAGAGCTCCAGGTTCTCAGAAGAGGCAGATGTTTATCATGCCCTGCCCTGCACCAGCACCAGACCACACCAAAGAGAAGCTGCCAAACGCCGTTGGGTTTTCTCATGATGGTATTTCATAATGAGGAGGATTTGTGCTTTTCTCTTGAAAGCCCACAAAAGTAGCACAGCCATCTTCACCTGGATTTATCTTCTCCAGTTAGGAGAAGTTAATGGGTCTGGATTACTTGTCTTGTGGTCTACTTGCTGATGAAGAGATGCCTGTGTTTCCTGTTCCATTTGCCTCTCAGGCACCATCCCACCTGGCCATTCCACCTTTTCCAAAGCACTTACAAAGGGGACTGACCATGCCCTAGAAAGCATCCTCCAGCCAGGGCTTTCAACTTCTTTTGCAAATATCTGCTACGAGAAGCTGAAGGACAAAGACAAATCATCTGGCTGCTGTGGGCTCCTGCACAGCCAACAGCAGAACTTGTTTCCTGAATTTATAACTTGATCTCAAGTGCTGTTTTTACTGGGGAATGGAAGAGAGGGACATCTTTCAAGCAATGGTAGTGCCAAATGCATCCAAAGGTTATTCTCCTTGTCCTGGAGAAGCCACCTTGATGTAGACATCTCAAAGGCATGGAGACAGGTGTCCACACTGGTGAGAATGTGGGTATTTTGTCAAAACCTTCCCTCTCCTGTCCAAGAGTTTCCTGGGCCCCCAGCCCCTTGCAGAAGGGGATTTGTTTGCTTTCTCATGGACAGGTATTTATTCTCCAGGGTTACCGGTTGAGGAGTAAAAAGTTTTCAAAGTCTGACTCCCTCTCTACTAGCTCCATCTGGAGGCTCCAAGAAAACTTGCACTGTAAAACTACTTTTATTTGTATTTATTAATTTTATAATTTATTTAGGATTTAAGGTGGTCTTGGCATTTATGATTATGGTTAGCAGACTTGAAAAAAAGAAAGCATCTGTGCAATTAAGTTTTTAGTTAGAAATTAATTAAAGACTCTGTAAAATCAAAACAATGGGCTTATTTCTGGCTAAGCTGAAGACTGCATCTCTATCTGTTCACTCCTCTCTTTACCTGCAGTTACAGAGTTTTATTTTAAGCAGCTGACTGCTCAGCCTCTGTTCTAATTCAGCTGCATTTTTATGCTGCTATGCAAAGCTGCCACTTAAGAGCTGCTGGAATATTGTTTTTTTTTTTTTTTTAATAAAATGTGGTACTTAAAATATCTGCTGTTTTAGCTGCAAATAGTTACATTTATGTAACTTCCCCTTTTATTACTACTGCGGTATAGCTATCCTCTAGGATTTGCTACCTGGAATTCAAAATGTGTCTATAGATGTAAAAAAGACCCTAAACTACAGGAAATGGGGGTTGGGAGGCTGGGGAGTGGGAGGAATAAAAAAAGGAAATCATTCTAATAAGCACATTCAGGACATCTTTCCTCTGGTTTGTAAATCCAGTGCTCTGAAAGCACTTGCCAGAGAAGTTCTCCAGCCTTCCCTGGAAGAAAGTGAGATTCAAACCTATTGATTGGAGATGATGTGATGCCTTATAACTCTGCCCAGGGGTGAAGCTCTGTGGTACCACCAGTATAATATTAAGATTCACTTGTTGGATCTGGGGTTTACAACTTCACCTGAGTTACTGTAAGAAATAGTAGGAACAGCTGTACTGGGAGAAGAATGATGATGCAAGACAAACTTGGAATCAGTTTTTTGTTCATTTGGGGAAAAGTTTTACTTCTTCTCCCTGTCAAAAGAATTCTTGCTGGGAATTAAAGGCTGTCAAGAAAGCTCAAAGAGATCAGATCAGCAGCCTGCCTTGTGCAGTTTCAGGAGCATGAAGGCAGGATTTGGGATGCAGGGATTTGGTATTCCACGACAAGGCATGCCAGGCTGAACACTTTCCAGCCTTCCCTGGGAGCCTTTCTGCTGACATACAGACTCAGTGAGGAGCTCTAATGTTCTCAGCTGCTCCATCTAGAAACCTTCCAGAAGTGGATCTGACAATTTCAGCCCTAATTTCCCCGAGGATTTGTTTCTCAAAGAATGCTTGTATGTACTCACTCAGGAGTTGCTGATTGAAGTCCTGGCTTCTGTTCTCTTGGAGAAGTAGTCAGCAAGTAATGAATGGATGTGAAATCCTTTCCTGCACAGGAAAGTCTTCATATCCTGGAAATACCTCATCAGTAACTGGGGAGTAACTTCCAATAGAAAGAATATCCACCACGTGGTAGTTTGTAAGTAGGAGGATAGCAAAGCATTTGGACAATGAGCAGGTGAGAGATTTCCCGTTCAACGGCTCATGGAAGTGCAGAGGGAACACAAACAGTGCTTAAAACTCAGCGTGAGGAGGTAAATGTCAGTGCAACTGTTAACTTTAGTGTATCAGGGGAGAGAGATACTCTATCAAGTGAAGAGCTTCCGTGGAAGTGTTCTGATACATTGTTAGAAGGATTAATTTACAAGAAATTAGTTGTCTTCGGCAGAAGGCTACTGTAAAACAGACATCAAAAAGCCCTGAAGAGACAGATCTTCCAGATTTTCTTTCCTAAAACTAATTCCCTGTGTGGTGATGCTACAGTAGGTATGGCACAAAGCACACTAGCAGCATTTATCATCCTTTATTTATATTTATCAGGCATAGATGTGCACTTTTTCGTTTACTTAGCCTTTTTATACCAAGTAACGTTGTGCACTGGAGCCATCTCCTGTAGCATTCACTGCAAAAACACCTTATATAAAATAAATTGTAGCATAGTAATTATTGCAATGAATTCCTTTGATCCCTGAGCTCATGTTGAAATGAGATTTTACTGACTTTGCATGGAACTGCCAGAAGGCAGTCAACACACTGGCAGCTTTTCTTCCCTCCCTAATTTCTGCAGAAGTGCCCAAACTGTCATGACAAGACAGGTGTATGAAACTTTCTCCTGAAAACTAAACTCTAAGGGGCTCAGAGGAATGAGAACAGTGAAGAAAAATACAACAGTGTACACTTCCTGTCTATTTTAAGACTGCAGAAATGCAAAAATGCTTGCAACAGCTGCTTCATAAGCATTCACAGTGTTCACTCACTGTGGCCTCTGCTGCAGCACATTCCCGTTTTCTGAAATGCTTCTCTCCCCTTACACCTCTACATATAATAAGTCTCTGATGCATCATTGTCACTGAACTTAATAGGTACAGCAATATTCTGGGAGCAGACTTATTTTTCTGGATAAGCTTACTTATTTATATTCTGGCTGGTAAATCTCCAAAGAAAACCATTCAATTTGCTTATAATTCAGGTTAACCTTTCCCTTTCTTGTCAAAAATGTTTTGTTTTTCAAACCCACATTAAATGAAAACAGACCAAAAAGCAAAAATGAGATGACTCCAGGTATGACAGACCAAGATTTACTTTAGTACAAGGCAGAAACTTCTAATAGAACAGGAGAGACACCAACTCAGGCAAAGGGAAATGTTAGTCATTGCAAAAGCTAGTAATGCTTAAAGCTTAAACTAGTTTCCCTCAGTTTCCTAAAATAGGCTTTTAAGTTTTTTTTTATCTTGTACTATCAAATTGTGTTAGTTACATAACTAAAACATGCAAATAAAGTGCAACAGACTACTCTTAGTCAGTATCTGATTGAACAACTTTTAATATTTCTATTGACAAATATTGTAAGCATAACCAGAGTGAAACGTATTTACTAGAAGTCTGTGCAGTGACAGACCTGGGTCACTGAACTATCAGTGTAAAGAGAATTACTGACATTCTAATTTCATTTTCAGTTGATACAGAGGCTGCTGAAGTGATCACAGACGTGTTCCAGTAGTGCCAAATTCTAATCAAAACTCAGATTGTGCGTTAGTAGTCAAGGCCGAGGCAAACAATTATCCTGTACCATACACAGAAAGCAACTAGTATTGAATGGACAAAAACTTTGGTCAACAAACTAGTTTTACTTCTTTAATAATATTTTGCTAACAACTCAAGAGGCACAACAGTACCAGTAAGCATATGAACTTTAAAATGCACAATGGCCACAGACAGTTGACTTGGATACAGTATTGGTGCTTGGTAGCAGACCTACAGACGGCTTTTCGATTCTTCCACTCTTAAATGATTTTGTATTTCCTCCTGACCTAGTCATGCACTGGAGAGGAATTCCACAGCAGTCTCCTTCTCTTCAGCTAACTCCTTAGCAGTAATTTCCATCTTCTCACGAGAAAAATCATTAATAGGAAGACCCTCAACAAACTTCCAGGTCTTGTCCTGATGGAAAGCAAACAAACAGAAAGCCCTCCATGTAAGAACAGGCTTCATTCAGTCTGCATGAAAGAAACTTTTTGGCATAAAAACACAGTTTATGGTCCTAAGAACCACATCAGGCAGAAGTTAATTTTATTTCAGATAAACAATGCAACCAGCACCAGCTAGCCATGTCAGATTGTACTTGTCTAACCACCAGCACTTAACTGACAATCAAGTTAACTTGGTTAATAAGAGTCCTCTCCATGAAAGGGAGACTGCTAAACCCCCATATCCCAGCAACTGCAGTCCCACACTGCTGTTAATAGGCTCATATGACAGTTTAATAAGTTGTGCAGAAGATATATGGATTTAAATACAGCCTAGTTACCTTGATCACAACTGGGAATGAATACAGCAGGTCTTCAGGAACACCATAAGAATTGCCATCAGAAATGACTCCCATCGAAACAAACTCCCCCTGAAACCAGAAAGGCAGAGATAAATACATTTTTCACTGCTAGAAGCAGGCAAAATTTCCATGATTTATGATATCCTTTATCTCCTATGGCACAATTTACTCCAGAAAAAGACAGATTCTTTCCTCTGAACACACATACACTCGAGGTCAGTGAGGGGCACAGAATGAAAGCACGAGGCAAACATGCACTTTAACAGCCACATCTTACCGCTGGAGTGCCAAACCAGATGTCCCTCACATGATCACAGATAGCTTTGGCAGCTGACATGGCACTGGACAGCTTCCTGGCCTTAATAACAGCTGCTCCACGTTGCTGAACAGTCTGCAATTAAGAAAAAAACCCAACCATAACTAAATTGTAAAGCAGAAAAACCATGGCTTGGTCTACATGCTCTTAGTAAGTGCCATCAAGAAAGACTGTTGTATGTAATTATTTAATTTTATCAGTGAAGATACAGTTCTTTCACTAACAAACATGGCATACAATCCAGAAATACTATCTAGAAGAGTTGTGCCGACACAAATGTTTCAGAGGCTCATTCCTTAACTTTACAGCTGGCTGACTACTCTCATACCAACCAGATGCCTCAAGCTTTTCCCACCAGGAGACTTTGTGCATGTCAGCAGTGGCAGATGTCTCAAGCAACACATTGTTGATTGAGGTCTTCTGCTGAATACCAATTTGAAACACTTGCTGGTCTCAATCCCACAATACTTAATGCATACAATTTATTTAATTCCTGAAGATAGTTGAACCTACCTCACCATACTCAAGTTAATAGTTTTAAAATTTAATAGTTTTGCTAAAGCTTTAATCATCTAGGGCTTCAGTAACCCATTTCCCTTCACATTCCACTTAGATAGCCTGTGCTCTTGATCAATTAATACCATTACTTTGTTTTACTAACTTACATTATTATTTATTACTACTCTACTTTGCAAGCATTTCCTAGATTTTTCAGATTCCTTTTCAGAAACTGTTCTGATGATGCCACACACTTTGTGTGTGTGTCTCTGTGTGTGTATGTGTGTGTGTGTCTGTGCCCATGCATGAGCAGGGAAAGATTTGCTGGCCGTTTCTGGTGGGTGGGGAGCAGCAAATGGATCAATCCCACTTTATCTACAAAACTGCCCCAAAAAGTCACCATAGTGAAATGGCAATGGTGCTCCTGTGTCACACAAGTTTCCCAAGAGTTGTGATCAAAACTCTTTGCTGAATCATTTTAGCATTCCAGCTGGATTTTTCCAACACAAGTTAGGTAGACTCTCCTGCCTTGAATTTTCCAAGTCAAATAACTGATGGCAACAAGATATCTGAAGATGGCTTATTCTAGTGAGAGAAAAGAACTGCTTCACTACATCAGTTACATTGTTTACAATTTCAAATGAGGTAAGGAGAAAGCACAGAATGAACTATTAAAAAAAATTAAAAATGGTATCTTACCGCAATAAAGTCTCCCTTCAGCCAGCTGTCATCTTTTATAGCTTCATAGACTCCAACCTCCTTTCCTTTCACATTTACCTTCGCATGGTTAACATCAGGATATTGAGTGGAGGAGTGGTTGCCCCAGATGATGACATTCTTCACATCATTAGCAGTCACACCAAGTTTCAGAGCAATCTAGTTGGAAATTAAACATGTCCATTGCATTGACTTCAGCTTCTCAACTCACAGGCTTCTTTGAAAGCATTGCTCTGTATTTAGCATAGATAGCACAATATGTCATTTTTTACCTGAGATTTGGCTCTGTTGTGATCCAAACGAGTTAAGCAGCTGAAGTTTTCCTTTGGTATGGATGGGGCTGACTTTGATGCAATCAGGCAGTTGGTATTGGCTGGATTCCCAACAACAACAACCTAAAAATGAAAAAAGGAAAGATGAAGTAGGTATTTCTGCAAAACACCTCCCTTCAGTGAAACACGCTGCTTGGCCTTCAAAGAAGCTATCTAAAAGTTAAGTTTTCTAATCTCTTGGTTGTCTCCAACAAGATTGTCTTTTAAGTGTGCCATTTGTAGTCACCCAATCTTCTATAACTGCACATAAAAATATTTTCCAGATAGGTACTCTCTTTAACTTGACATCCAATGTGAAAGGGAACAAGACTTCTAGGGAGACCTGTACACTGACCTACAGCCTGGCATCAAACCTCATGATGCCAGATATGAGGAGATAGACACAAGCACACTTTAAACCAACCACTTTTAAATGCTTTCTGGGCTGGCTGCCACTGCTTTACATAATTGCTTTATAATTAAGAAACCCAGAACATTTACTTATCTCAATGTGCATGGGCAGTTAGAAGTTAAAACACTGCCTCAACTTAAATCAATTTATTACTATGCAAAACTGATTTTTATTCATCCTTCATTTGTGCCTCAAATGACTTATGTCAGACTCCATACACTCTAAATCACACAAGCTGATCTGCAAACCTCCCTTTGTATTTCCCCTTTTGAAAGTGAGTTCAGTAAATTTTCCACTACTCCACAATAGTTATATTGGTAGTTTTTATTCCAGCTGGATAAAGAAGCAAACACGTCTCTAGAAGCCGTAGGAAGTTCATCAGCAGACATTAAAAAGCCAGTTACAAAGCTCAGCCGGAGTCTGGGCCTGAGATTAAGAGCAGTGGGAGAGCAGCCACATGATCCCATTAACTGTGCTGAAGGAATCTGAGAGAGAACAATTAAAATCTTCTAATGCTCCAAGTAAGATGCAAACAACCTAAATAAAGCCAATTTTTGTGCAACTGTAATTCCATATTGATATTGAAGTTAAGGGTCATTATGTTAAAGGACACAGATGGATATGAAGTAGGCAGCTGCATTTAGTTAATTCAGTTCTCCTAGAGAAGAGTGATAACAAGCAAAAGACTGCTTATTTTTTTTAAACGTGGTTTTATGGGGTTGCTTTTCAAATTGGTGGTAAACAGAGTATGTGTGGAATACAGCAATACAATGTAGGACTCACCTTTTTCACCAAACAAATTAATGACTAAATCATCTGCCTATTTAACATTCTGTTTCTTATCTACCCTTGACTGTGGTCTATTTTCCAGGGCATAAGGAAAGGAATGCCCACACTGAACAGGCTCCTGCTTGTACAATATTTTTCTACAGTGTATCCAGGTCTCTACACAGCAGAGAATTAATGCTTTAAATTCAATTCCTATATTCACCTTGACAGTCTTTTTGGCATACTTGTCCAAGGCTGCACCCTGAGACTTGAAAATTTTTACATTTGCTTTGAGTAAATCCTTCCTCTCCATTCCCTCTCTCCTTGGCATGGAGCCAACCAGAATTGCTACGTCAAGGTCTTTGAATGCAACTTCCTCCTTGTCTGTTGGAATGACCTCTAAAAAAATAAAGGAAAGGGGGGAAAAGAATTCAGCAAGATAAATACTCATGGCATAGTGCTAACAGGAATATTCTTTTGTGCATAAATAGTATATAATCTAATCTGACAATACCACCACCTTCCCCTTCCAAAAATACAAGTAACAGTCATTTGGCCCTACCTCCACAGATTAAATACATCCCAGTAAACAGGTTTTACATACAAATATTTATGTAAAGCGGAAAACACAGGAGAAATCTATGTAAAAAGATACATTTCATTTGCCTCTAAAAATGTGTATATAAGTACATGTGCTTTTCTTTACTTTTACAATAAAATTTCAGTGGCAAAGACCAACACAAGTTAAGTTTTGCTGCCCCTTTCCAATTCAAAGTAGAGAAGGTTTGATTTGTACCAGAGCTGGTACCTACATGTTTCTTTTGTCATGTGTTATCGTAATTACACTAACTCCTACTTGCTCCCTTTCTTCTGCTTATTTAAAATACCAGAACTCAGCTTGTTTACATGGCTTGAGGAGTGCTTTTTCATTTTGTATCTTTATATAGAAGATATTTTTAAGACTAAGTTATTTTTTTAAAATTTAGCAATAAATATTATATACATAATACAGCAATGATATATTTTATATATTTCATGGCTGGGCCAGAACACAATGCACATATGCACAAGTATCTGACAATTTCCTGTCCAGGCTTAAAGCCCAGGATTAGATGATATAAACCCAGGGTATCTCCATTGCCAATTCTGTCCACAAGACCTATTTGATGTCCTTCTTCCTAGCTTACAGGCTAAGTTAAATTGATTATATTCCACAAAACACAAAACCAAGGAAGGATCATCTAAGATTTTCTTCCGCCTAACTTCCTGCCAGCTAAGGGACTCATAAATGCAAGAATTGTACTGCAGCATCTTGTAGGTATAAGAAAAAATTGTTTTGGCCACCTCTGAGCAGCGGCAGAGCACAGTCCTGCAGCTCCATCACCACACCTTCCAGTACTGTCATCATAGGAGTGATGTCCAGCAGCACAAGAATAAGAGGCTGGAAAGAAAGAAAAGATTTAGTCCAAGCTGGGCACAATGTGTCCTGAAAATGAATTTGTCTTGTACTCGGCTGTTACCTCATGCAAGATTTAAAACCCATTTGAAGAAAACAACTTCAGCACAACCAACAACTGACAGCTTGCTTAACAGAGCAGAACTCCCATTTTCCCCACTTAAAGAAGAAATTACTTGCATATTGGTAAACCATTCTGAGTGTCTATGAGGAAACCAGTCCCAGGCACTGCAGTTCTGACATTCATTCATTCCTGTGCCAGCAGGAGCAGGGAGGCCATCCTTCCCCTGTACTCAGCACTGGTGAGGCCACACCTTGAGTGCTGTGTCCAGCTCTGGTCCCTCAGTTTGGGAAGGACGTTGAGACACTTGAGTGTGTCCAGAGGAGGCAACGAGGCTGGTGAGGGGCTTGGAACACAAGCCCTGTGAGGAATGACTGAGGGAGCTGGGGGTGTTCAGCCTGGAGAAAAGGAGACTCAGGGGTGACCTTATCACTCTCTACAGCTCCCTGAAAGGTGGCTGCAGTCAGGTGGGGTTGGTCGCTTTCTCAGGCAGCAACCGACAGAACCAGAGAACACAGTCTCAAGCTGTGTCAGGGGAAATATAGGCTGGATATTAGGAAAAAGTTTTTCAGGGAAAGAGTGATAAAGTTCTGGAATGGCCTGCCCAGGGAGGTGGTGGAGTCACCATCCCTGAATGTGTTTAAAAAAAGACTGGATGAGGCACTGGGTGCCATGGTTTAGTTGAGGTGTCAGGGCATGGGTTGGACTTGAAGGTCTCTTCCAACCTGGTCATTCTGGGAATTCTGTGGATTCTGTGCAGAGTTACCTGGTCTTTGCCGAAGACATCACCCTTGGCAATGCTGTAGAGGAGGGAGTAAGCAATCTGCCCAGCTGCTCCAGTCACCAGCACTCTGACAGGTTCACCCTGCAAGGAAATGACACTGCCTTACCCACAGCTCCACACCTCAGCCTCACACCAGTTAAAATTAAGTTACTGCAGCAATAACGTTACAATTATTTAACCTGGATGAAAGCCTGTGCCTAAAGGTGGATCAGCCCCAGCTCCTGGGATCACACTTCTGGTTCTGCTAGAACCACCAGCAATTGCTCTGCTTGGTGTTACAGAAACACACCACAATTGCAAAAAGATCTTTAAGAATTGCTCCTGGAAAACTTGCAAAATGCCAGGAATAGCAATATATTTGAAAAATTTAGCATTCCCTTTAACAACACGGCCTTGTTAACATAAGACAATACAACATACACCCAACCATTCATACTTGAAATTTACTACAGAAGTTTCACGAGCTGTGACAATTGACTGGTTTTCAGATTCTTTCCATTTCAAGGGCTGTTCCCACTAAGCATTTTGAATGCTTATTTGCAACCAAAGACTTACTGAATGCCAGAAACCAAAGAACCTAGGGGACTTAAAATTACTGCCTCACTAAACCGTTAGGCAGCAAATTTAACTAATCCACAGACAAAAGCCACATTATGAACAAATACAGACACTATCCATAATACAACTGTCTTTTGTCAAACTGACCCAAAACTCCAAAAGACTGGGAGAAGACTGCCAAAATGTTACTATATTGCAAATAAGAGGGGAATAAGGGTTTGCCCTGTAGCAAAATGACAGTTTGCTAAGCAGAACCAGGACTGGGAGAAATCCAGAAGTTATTTAATTTTGAAAATGAAAGGCTGCGAGAGTTTGGGTTGGAGAAGAGCCTGGAGAGCTTCTTCAGCCTGGAGAAGAGAAGGTACCAGGGTGGCTTTTCAATACTCAAAGGGGATTTACAAAAAAGATTAGGACAAACCTTTTAGTAGGACCTGTTATGAAATGACAAGGGGCAATAGTTTTAAACTAAAAGAGGATAGACCAAGATAAGAAATAAATACTTTACAATAAAGGTGGTGAAACACTGGCACAGATTGTCCAGATAAGTGGTGGTTGCCCCCCCCCGGAAACATTCAAGGTCAAATTGCACAGGTCTCTGAAAAACCTGGTCTTGTTGAAGACGTCCCTGCCAAATGCAGGGAGGTGGATCAAAGACCTTTAAAAGTTTGTTCAAACCCAAAGGATTCTATGATTCCATCAAAAAGGGCCGTGTGGCAAAGGACATTAATAACCCAGTATTTCGTAAACCTGTTATTTGTATTTCCCTTTTTCTCTAGAGGCAATAGGGCTGGGGCAGACTGTGCTAGGACAGGAACAAGCAGACTGACCAGTCTGCTGGAATGCCAAGCCCACTTCTTCAGAAAATTAAAAGATGAGCACCTGATACAGACCAGGCATAACTGAATGTAAAAGAAGTGTTTTAATTGCATTCTGGGCTACATTATGAAAAGTGTAAGGTGCAGAGCAAAGAGTGCTGGTGATATTGCAGATGGGACACTGAGTGCAGTTCTGGAAACCTGAGTTCTGTATGGTTCTGTGGTCTGTAAGATGAGGCTGAGGGAAAGCCAGTCAGGACAGAGTCTAGAAAGGTAGAGGAAAAGGGAGATCTAACAGCACACCACCACACCTTCAGAGAGTGTTAGAAATAACACTGCCCCCAACAGCTCTCAGTAGTGGCAGAACAGGGTGCAACAGCTACAAATTAAGAGAAAAACTCTTGATTATGTGGTACTGTTGCAGCAGAACAGGATACCCAGAGGGTCTGTATAACCTTCACCCCCAGCAGTTTTCAAGGCCCAGACTAAAACACCTATGACATGATCTATCAGTGGCAAAAGTCTCACTGTCAGGCTGGACTGGACAACTTCCAGACATGGAGCAAGAAGGAAGGCAGACTATGACCTCTACAGATCCTTTCCAACCAGCATTCCTGTCACTGATATTTATAGGAAAACCATGTGGGGCTTCCAGTGTATTCTCTCTGCAGAATTAACCGGCCAAGCACAGCTGCATCACACTAGTGTTAGATAACTAAAAAAATTAGGCTACCTACCCCATTTTATCACATACTAGATAAAATCAGGGCATAAATTATGAAGGTAAACTACTGAACTTGCAGATTTAGACCTGGCCTTCGTTATGGGAATGATTCTTTAAATATCTCGTTACCCACTTGCCCATTACACAGTGTTGAAGTGCATTATTCTCTTTTGAACTCACCCTACTACGAGTCACACCCCTCTAACTTCACTGAAATTCCACTATGAGGGGAAGGAGAGCAGACAATCAATTCTTGGTGGTTTAAATCTCAAAACTAGTTCTGGTACTCTATTACTGAGCAGGGAAATGTACCATGACATCTGAATAATCATGAGCAGCACGGATTAGGATGTCTATCAAATTTTAAAATCAACTTTTCAGCATGTTTCTAAGAAGAATCTACATTTTATTTATATAAATGGAACAATGAACACTATTTTAAGGTGGCTAACCACACTAGTTAATAAAATAAGTACTGAAAAGTTACAGTGCTGCAAAACCTTGGCCTGGCAAAATCCCCATCATATAAAAAGTGATCCTGTGCTAAACTGTTCCAGAACTCACACAGGTAGCAGCAAAATATGTTTTCTTTATATTTATAGGGTATCTGAAATCAATTGTGAATTGATTTCTGAATTTCCAGTGAATAGAAGAAAGATTTTAAGGCTCTTTCTTCTAAAGCAGTGTCACAAAATGGGGAAAGGAAAAGAGATTTTTTTTTTCCATTCTATGAACTTTATAAGCCAGTCTGATTGAAACATAAAAAAAGGCAACCTATCCACTAGCATTATGGTGAGTATTCGGCCTAACAACAGGAGAGGGAAGGAGGAGAAGATAGAAAGGTAAGAAATAGGATTATTTATTATTTTTTTACTGAGACAAACTTAGCATTTTTTCTAAAAAAACCCAAACCTTCAGTCATGACTCAGCTCCACCTTCTCAAAATAATTATGTTTGCTTACTACCATCCTTCCTGTTGTCCCCCATTTGGGGCTGGAGGAAGAAAACACACAAGCTAAAATAAGGTGAGGAGTGCTTCCTACTTGTTTTTCCTTTCCAAACCTTCAGTACCTTGGATTCAGTGCATTCCCCAGACCCTTTTACTTCTGCACCAATTGTGAGAATTTAGCATCAAAGAAACTTCCATGCTCTCTCCTAAATCCAGAAGCTGGATTAACAAACCAAAAACTCTGGGTTTTGTTGTGCTGCTTACAAAATGTGGATAACTCTCACCAAAAAACCCTTACATCTCATATCAAAATTGGTCCCACTGAGTGTCTGAGGCTACTTTTAGAGAAATGAGAAGCTCCCCAACAGAAGTTGTAGGCTCCAGACATTCATGTCCAGACGCTTTAACCCGTGACTTGGCTCCTGCAGGCCTTCCATGCTGTGGTAACTGCAGGGGTGACCTTTACTCACTCTCAGGTATAAAGGAACCAGAGGACAAATTAAACAACAACTAGCTGAACTATTTCGCTCCAAAGCCTTCCCCACTCCACATTCAACCAATGTATAGTTAAAAAGCTTTAGGAAAATAAAAGAGTAGCAAAAGTAATGGTAAAAAGGATGAGGAAAAAGCCCTCAGCAACTGATCATTGCATCCCCAAGTACCCTTCTTCATCTAATCCAGCAAATGTAGGATCTTTTCCTCCTAAACTATCACAGATGAAAGCAAAGCCTCCAATATCAAGTGAGGAAGTTGAGGTCTTAGCACCCACCCCACACACTTTGGTTTAAGAACTCAGTGCTTCAGTTATTCCTGTGATTACAGCTGATATCAGCACAACTCAAACATCAGTGCCATACCTGCAAACAGCACTGCACTGCAAAACTGATTCAGGAGGTTATAAAGGTAAGCAAAAGATAACTCAAAACCTATCAAATGTTGTGACAGGAATATCCTGGCTACATGAGTGATAGACTTTGCATTGCTAATTGCAGTTATGAAAGATCTCCATAAAGATTATTGCTGATAAGCTTGTCTATAAAATACCACCAGCTTAACATTAATCCTGAATATCGAACATTACTCCAGCCAACTAAGCTATCCCACCTTGCTTTACAATAATTACTCAATCATTAAAATAAATTTTTATCTCTTCCAAAGTCTAGAGTCTGCCTAAGGAACTTTCCCTTTGCTCTGCCTTCTTTAAAGCAGAGATGTGGGGACAATAAACATGTTTGGAAATGCAGCAGAGAGTCTCAGCAAGGCAGCTGAGTGCACTCGAAGAACACCACCAGCGCTGTGGTTCAGAGACCAAAGCAATTCCAAAGGCATTCCTCCCTTAAGGAACGACCTTGACACAGGTGCCCTGTAAAGCTTTTTCCATTTCATTGAGCTAATGGTGGCTGCACTGACAGATGATTTTATTTCAAGAAATTTAAAGCCTCTGCCCAACACCACATGCATAATCTGAACAGCAAAGGCAAGCTAAAAGCAGTGACATTCTGAAAGGTCTGGACATCAAAGTTCTTTGTGAGATCAGACCATCCATGTCAGCTCATCCATGTCTCAATGCTTTGAGAGTTCAAATACAAACTAGAGCTTGCTGTCATGTTGCCACTCCTGCAAATCCTCATTTTAGATAGAAGGAGTGGAAAAGAAATATAAAGTTTACAGATTTCTGTATTTTTTAGGGTACAGCTGAAACAAGCCACATTTCAGAGCATGCAAGCATCCTTTCCATAGCAAAATACTGAAAATGAAGGTTTGAGTAACAGGGCATTGAGTCTAGAAAAACACAGAGATGCTTTCATGCCTAGAAAGGAAAGCAAGGTCTCTGTGCAGGTTTATATACCTATGTACACATGCTGCAGAAAAGCAAAGCACTGCAGTTCACCTCTGTAACCTCAGAGCAGAACCAGAAGGACTTCTTGACAATCTAGCGAGTCTGAACAAACAGCTGGATTTCCGACAGCAAGCAGGTTGAACCAATATAGACATTTCACAAGCACTTTCCCTTGAGCTAACACAGAGCCGCACCAAAGCCTTTCACGCCTCGCGAACAAGGCGCTGACAGCCCCCATGTCGCGCAGGCAATGCCGGCAGCCGCGGCGCCGGGACAAGGCGCGATCAGCCCCGGAGTGCCAGCCCGGACCAGGGGGGCTCGCTGCCCGGGCACATCCCGCCCTCCCCGCACGGCCCTGGGGACAGGCAGAGGCAGAGTCGCCGACAGGCCGGCACCGACCCCACGTCCCCGCCTGGAAGGTCACCCCGGCGCGGCTCGGCGGGGGCTGCAGCGAGCCCTGCGGCGCCACCATGTCCGGCTGCTCTGGGTGCCGCGACCACCTCCAGGTCACCCCTGCCCCTCATCCCCGGGCCCTCCCGGGAGCAGCGCGGCCAGGCGGGGAGGGCGACGCCATTTCGGGGTCACCTCCCTCTGCCAGAATTCCCTGCCCCGAGCCGAAGGAACCCGAGGGGCGCGGTACCGCCGCGGGCCCGGTACCGACCATGTCTGCGGGAGCGGCGGACGCGCTCGCTGCTCGAGGTCACCTCTGCGGCGCGACTGCGGCCGTGGCAGCGCTGCGCCGAGGTGCCGTGGTGGGGCGGGGCGTGCGACCGCGCGCAGCCGCCTGGGGGCTGTAGTCGTGGTGGCCGCCAGCCAGCGCCGCTCGACTGCCGGACAGAACTACAACTCCCCTCGTACCTCGGGGGTGGCCCACCGCGCCCCCGCACGCTATTGGCGGTTGCCTCTCCTCTACTCGCCCCATTCATTGAAGCGCCGCGCGGCGCTGCAGGGCTGGGGCCGTTAGGGGGCGACGCGCGGCGGCCTTCACGGCGCGTGCGCGCGATTGGGAGGGGTGGGGGCTGCGGCAAGCGCGGGCATCTTTGGCCGCGCATGCGCGTTCGGCGGCGAGGGTGCGGGGGCGGGGGGGCGGCTGTGGCGGCGCATGCGCAGGGGGCGGCGCGCGCGGTTGCTGCGGTGACGCGCGGGACAGGCCCCGGTGCCGGCGGCGCTGCTGCTCCCACGGCCGCCCCGCGAACTCGGAGCGCTCGGTGGGTGCGAGTGCGCGGCCCGGCCCGGCCCGGCCCGGCCCTGCCCGGCGGGGCACTCCCGGGGCATCCCGGAGCCGCGAGCCCGGGGCAGGCTGAGCGTTCCCCTCGCGTTTCCCGCGCGTTTCCTTCCCGCCCGGCCTCCTCTGGGGAGCTGCCGGCGCGTTCCCGGCGCTCCGCACTTCATGAAATTTTGCCATCCTGTTACTGGGTCCTTTCCTTTTTATTTTCAGGGAAAGCTGAGTGCTTACCTGTGCTATTCCGCTGGTAGAACTGCGTGGCTAAACTAGCTATCACTTGTACAAAAATAAAGCTGCTCGTTGACTTGTGTTTCGAAATGTTAAGTGAAGTAAATTCCTTTGGTCTGGCTGTAAGGGAGGCTGCTACCGGCAGAAATACATCAGCAGAACAGAGCTTCGAAAACTGTTGTTAGGGTGTAAAAGAAGGTCTTGGGTAGCACAGCTGGTTTTTCCCTCAGATCATGACAGGATTCCCTGTTAGTTTAGTGTTCTGTGAAGGTCTTGCTTGTCCCGGTGTGTTTCTGCAGGATTAGTTTGAAGCCTTACTCTAGTCCTTTTGGTAAGCGTGGATACTGAGGCAAGTTCTTCCGTCCTGCGACAGAAAGGGGAAGCTGCTCCTTTGGGGCAGGGGGTGTAAAATGGAAGTTGTGATGCAAAGTGCTCCCGTTCCAGCGGGTCCCGCTGCCAGTCTTGCTGGTGTCAGAGCTGAGAAGGTGCCGTGGCTGAAGGAGCCTTGTGGCCCTGGCAGCTCCTGCGGCAGTGCCGGGGGTGCGGTCCCGCCGGCTTTGCTGAGGTTCTCCAGCTGCACGCATTCATATCAGTCAATAACCGTACGTTTTTATTATGAATTAAACCTGTGCCGTACCCAAGCTCCCTTCTGTGGATAAGTTTGAAAGCCGGGTAGCTGCAAGCAGAGCTGAGGGCTGGCTTGCTGGGAAGCGTAGGGAAGCTGGGTCAGGAGGAGGGAGCTTGTTTAACACAGTCAGAGTTTCCCAGAGTGACTTAAGATGCTTTACCCTGGTGACTCTCAACCTTTTCTGCACCCAGACGTTGTACAGACTTAATTAACACTATTTAAGATTGTTTAGGATTTAAATATACACAAAACCTGATGTGGACCCACATAAGGTAATTTCCCCTGACCATAATTGGTTCAGTTTAATTGATTTCTTATCAATTTCCAGCTAAATCAATGTTAGCAGGCCGTAAACTGATTTGTCTGTGTCAGCATGGCAGATTGTATTGATTTAATGGATTTCAGTTAAGAGCTTAACTTGAAACTTTCAAACTTTTTTCTGTAGGTAAGACTCTTCTTATTATTGCTCCTTTTTGGCCCAAGCTTGTGCTCCCGGAATTATTTGCTGTTGGAGATAACAACAAATCATTACTTTGTGTTGAAAGTGATTTGTTTTGATGCAAAGCCACGTGTAAATGCTTTTGTTTGTCAGAAGCACTTTTATCAGTTTATCTTCAATCTCAGTATGATTAGTCCAAGTTGGACTCAGTTATTGTCTGTGCTGATTTAACTAAAAATACTGTAAAATGCTGCCTTTTATGAATGTGGTATAATTTTTAAAGTCAGCAAAACTTAAGAGTTCTAGTATTTTCTTCTTAAATTTTGTGTCTACTTGTTAAGCTTTGATGTTTTCCAAGCAAAATTTAAATGTAATTTAAAAAAATATTCTTTAATGCTCCCCAATGTTTCATTAGTATGAGTCTTTCGTGTAGCACTGTAAGCCAAAAAGCTGCATAAATAGAAACATTACATGCAAATGAAGTAATGGAAATTTAGTGTGCATGTGAGTTGGACTCTGGGCTAACTCTCAAATACACTTTGCAATTTTTGCACTCAAAAGATACTGAATTACGTGGAAATCAGTAATTAAACAGCACACTGAAGTATTAAGATGTTCTAATCTCCATTTTCAGGGGATTAAGTATTATTTTTCAAGGCAACTAGTAATTTTGAAGGGTAGGCTGCCAGAATTATCTCTTAATTTTTTAAAAAATATTTTAAAATGAATTATTCTCTGTTAACAGCTGGCTGTCTTCTTTAACTGTATTTTGGATGGGATTTTCTTTTACTTCATTGCCATCTATAGGAACGGATGAATATTTTTAGGTAAGTTTTTACACTTAATTTTCAATAATTTGTTAAGTTCTCTTTTTATCATCCTCTCTGTGTCTAGTACAGGTTTTTTATCTTATGCATTTATTTACAATTGTTGTTACCACGTCATGTCTCTTGTAGCTAAGTCTGTGTGATATAATTAATATTTAAAATGCAGAAGACTTTGTAAGAAAAATTATATAGTGGCCAGGTTCAAACTTAGAAATGCCAGAATTGAAACAGTTTTGTAAACCTCTTCTGTGTTCTGGTCCAAGGGAATAATAGTAAGAGATTTTTCAGAACTGAGGTAAAGCATTACAAAAAAATACTGAAATAGAATTAAGAGGATCAAAAGTTATTTTTAAAAGTGTATGAGAAATCTATAATAGATTTTTTAAAAGATATAGGTCTTTTAAAAGAGCTATTAAAATCGTAGTTTAGGAAATTAGTACAGGATTGGGGTTTTTTTTAATTCTTAATGCTAATGTCCCAAACATAATTTTTCACCATTCATTTCTGAACTTCAGTCATGTAGTACTGCATGGACATTGAATGTCAGGAAGAAGCTAATCTATAAATTCCATTTATAATCCAGATTTTATTTTTGCTGTGGTGAAAACTTTCTTCTAAAAGAGAAATTTTATCTTCTATGGAAGTGGTTTAATTTTTATTGCTTATTTTTAATTTCTTAACAGCTTGGTTCTTTAATTAAAGTCGGGTAGTTATCGTTAATTGATTTTTACAACCTTCAGCATGTTTTTAACAGGTAGCTAGGATGCAATAATACATCCTTTACTCATGTGCCTGCTGCCTGTAAAGGGACACAAATGGTCTGTATCTTGCATGTAATATGTATTAGTAATCTTTATGAACTATTCATGCGTCAAATATTAATAAAAATTGTGAGCAGAAAGTTATTTTTATTTGTTTTCCCTAAGTAGGTTGATAGTACGAGCAGGTGTTGTAGGTTTGGCAGGGGACACTGAGGGTTCAGGTCTCCTCTGGTGTGGGTGTGTGTCAGATCTGAGGTGGGTGCTGTGGTGCCCAAAGCATTCAGGGCTCCATCACTGGCCAGAGGGGGCGGTGGCACAGTGGCTTCACAGTGGCACCCCCAGAGCTGAGGGACCCTGGGAGATCTGTCCTCATCCACCACCCGAGCACCACTTTGGGAGGGTTTTCTTCTCACAGTTGTTACAAGGTCCAGGTTACAGAGAATCCCTGTTTAAAACCAAAGCCAAACAAAACCAGCCCACAAACCAAACAACCACATTGGACACGGCACAAAGACTTTGAGATATTGGCTGTAAATTCAGCAAAGTTGATCTCTGAATTATTACAAAGTGAGCAGAAGGGTTGTGTTCCTGGTGCAGGAGAAGTAGTGTTACTGGATTCTTCTACCTTAACACAAATCTGTCTTTCTCTTGGTGTGACAGAACTGTGTGGGTTTTGTACTCACTAATGTCACTGTCTGGAGGAGAAGAGGCAGGTTGGTATTCTAGAGAGGAGATGACCTGTGTAACAGTTCAAGTTCTACCAAAGCAAACCTTGTACTCTTAAAGTTAATTCATTGCAATATTAAAAAAAACCCAACGTGAGCACCAGCACCCGTTCCCCCCACTAGATGTAAACTGATGAAAGATTGAGCTGATGTCCTTGAGAGTTTTTTAAATGGGGTAAGCATTTAGTCAAGTGAATCAATTTAGTCAAGGGAAACATATCCTACTGAAAATAAATGTTTGCTTTTTCTCTCGTAAGACTTTCTTTTGCATATGTTCATTATAACCTGATAATGAAGTTATACATTTTGAACAAGAAGCTAGCAATCATAATGCTTACTTTCCCTTTTTTAGGTGCAGTGCAGATGGGTGAATCCATCTGCTTCCTTTATCCATCCTTTCCATGTCAGAATGGCTGATGAATGCTCTTCCATGCCAAACCTCTTGCACAGTTACAGGAGTTTTTCTCCTTAGGCTTAGTTCTATGAATTATGGTCTCATAGTTTGCTTAAAATATTTCAGCTTGTTTTACAACATCCATGTGGCTTTATTTCTGTATTTTTGCAGAACTAAATTCTTAATAGCTGCCACTGTACAAACTAAATTTTTCTCCTTTTTTTTCCCCCAAGAATTAAATAGTGTTTCACAGAAAATATCCTGGGAAATACTGGTGGAAGAAGAATGATGTCTTAGAGTGTTGATTTTTTGAATTTTTTGTTAATTGTATAAAATGTAGTTCTTTATGGATGGAAAAGACTGATATTTTTTTATCTTAATGGCATAAGATTTTCTCTTATGAATAAGTAAAACATAACTTTCAAACATGAATGTATCAGTAATAAGTGTAAGAGGCAACTAAGCACTTTGTTTCCTGTATGGAGGTTTTTCTCCTGTTTAAGAGATTCATTTTGGTATCTGGCCTGCTTTTGGAAACCTTATCCAAACCAATTTTTAGGCAGCAGCAGAGTTTATGGGTGGCTTTAGTAGCATACATGCTTATAATACTGACCATATTCAGTGTCTACTGATACTTGAGTAAAGAAAGAAGAAATTGCCTTTATTCATTCTGCTGACATAAACACAAGTACTCTCTGCACATACCTGTACTCATTCAGTTGCACACTGTAGGGCTAAATGATCCCATCTCTAAATAAAATTCCAGCTGATTTCAGCTGTGTGGACTCTATTGTCCATACCAATGCTACATAACTTGGAGTTTCTTGTTGCTCAAAACCAGGCATGCATATATTTTTTTGTTGTTTTTTTAGGTCAGTGTTGGGGAGGGTTATGTTGGAACCCATGAGAATGGTCCTCAGGCTCATGCTCAAAGAAAATGTTAGAAACTCTTGGGCCTGTCATGAAGTCATTTGGAGTTGTTCTGTCAAGCTGGGATGGTGTTGAGGAATTGGTTAATTTGAACTCAGGGTAGTCATGTGCCCAAGTATGAATGAGAAGGGAGCAATGGCCACAGAAAAAAGTTGGGTAATGGACCACTTATATCATGGCACAAATGGTGGAAAGATGCTGCATCTTTGGATGAAGGAGGCTTCTCTATGAAGTAATCAAGCAACAGGAGTCATGGTTGCAGTTTGTGTTTTTCTAGTTTCCTTTTAGAATGATACAGCTATGCCTTTTTGCTCAACTTGCCATCTACCCTTACCTGTAAAGAGTAGCCATGGTAAAGCACTAACAGAGATATGGTGAAAAAATTGGACCTTAATTGGATAAAAGCCTTTTGAATGTTTTGAGTCCTATTAGAAAGGTGTTACTCTTGTCTATATAATAGAATGTGCTTTTGTTTCATGGCCTGTAATCCCATTTATTTACAATAATGGGCCAGATACTATTTTTGGAGTTGCTTACTGTCTGATATAGAAGAATATAAAGTATTGCTCTGAAATGGCCTTTTCCTGTTATAGTTGCCTGACATACAGAGTCTGGCCTCAGTGTGTATTAGGCAAGGGAGCTAGAAATACAGCACAGTTAAATTATGGGTTTGTATCTCCAGGTGGTGCATGAATTCGTGGTTGAAGACTGAAGAAATTAATTTTGCTAAAGCAAGAAACAACAGGACATTAAGCTACTGTGCCAGCTTTAGATGTACGCTTCGAAAATTTTCTGCTGCTCAGCATTATTCAGTAATCTTTAACTCAAATTGCAGGAAATATTTGAAATTCCATTCTAACAATATCCAACAGAGAATATTAAAGAAGCATTACATTTCAAATGCCTGAGGGAAAATATTCTCTTGCAACACCGTGGGCATTTGGATCTCACTAGTATATGCAGTATTATAGTCTAGTATTATGCTTTACTTGGTCTAAAATGAAAGCCCAATTTTAATTCTATCTCCAAAAACTTGGCATACTGCAGTGAAAAATAATTTATTTGAATGTTGTTTTTTTCATACACTGCAACTAACTTTAAAGCTTCCTTGTATAATACTCCCACTATGGCTTTTTGTAATCTGACCCTTTCATTAAGACTTCAAATATATTCCCAAAGACTTATCTCAGTACTTTCATTGCTAATTTACAAGTTAAAAGATTCCAAAGTTACCTAAGAAGTTTTTCTCATTCTATGCAATTTTTCTCTTAATAAGACAAAACTTTTGAGTGTCTTTGTAAATATATAAAACACCAGAGGGACTAATAGACTCTTAAGGGAAGTAATATGCAAGCTTAAAATAGGGTTTAATAATATATACACACAATTCTGGGCTGGGTAATTTGGCAAACCTGTTATTGAACTTATGTAAAAAAAAGTGCTGATTAAAACTTTGAGTTTTTTATAACCTATATATGATGTATTTGATAGGAAAGCTATTCTGGAAGTGAATCTCCAGCTTACAAGGTTTCGGGGAAAGAATAAAAGTGTATCTAAAAGGTTTATAAAATCACTAGCTTGAATTTATTACCATCTAAGTATTTCAGTATTGCCAGAACAAGGACAAGCGCCATGTTTCTGTTGGAAAAATAAGATCTGTGGTCTTTAGAGAAATAGAATAGGGCTCTTCTCCACCCGCTGCTCACTTTTTTCTGTTTGCACTTGACTGTCACAGGGTCATGTCCAGGAGAATGCCAATACTGTGATGTTTCTTACCTTCATGGAGTTTCACAAGAGGCAGTGTTTTAGCAGTAGTGGGTCTGTTGCCTGTGTAATTGGACCACTTGTGACTCCTGACAAACTAGATTGGAGGGAAATGTGATTCAAGGACTTCAAACCTGCAGAGAGAATTCAGAACAGCAGCATGCTGCAGATGGTTTATTTGTTCAACATAGCCATGTGGGACATAAATTAGTGAAGTGTCATTAACAGTACCATTAGTTTAACTGCAGTGCTAGGCCCTGTCCTTGCTAAATGAATGCCACTGATTCCTATAATGAAAGCTGGGAATCCTCTGCAGTGCTGGTGGACATCAGCTTGCCTTCTGAGGGCCATTGGTGGGTTCTGAGTTGTCACATTCCTTTTCATGGGAACTGAGACCTACTGAACATTGGTAAGGTATTTTTTTTTTCCATTGTAGTTGGTCCCAGGCAGTTGTACCCAAACTTCTGAGTTAGTAGAGTGATCCATTATCTTGTATTGAATAAAATCTGAGAGATGATTATCTTTTTGAATGTGCCTCTGAGAAGACAAGAGTATCCACTGCAGTGTAGTTACACCATATGGTAGCACAATTTTTAGACAGAAATAACTAAACTTTTAAAAACTGCACCTGTAAAGGACAGTCTGCATTTTTGGAAGACACTTAGGTGGTTTTGTAAATGTTGAGCTTGTCTTGCCTGAGAAATGGAAGGCTTATAAAATGCGTTAGAGAGTTATGTTGGAAGAATAGGTGTGTATGGACTTCAAAATCACAGCATTATTTCCAATTTTATCATCACTTAAAAAAAATTATTTCTTTCTTAATGGTTATATTGACTGTTCCTTAAATAGAAGTATAAAGAAAAGCAGGCACAAATATAAAGCTTAATGTACAAAGCTTTCCACTCTTTTGTACCTCATCTGTGTATTTAAGTAGATGCTTCCCAATCCACTGTTTTGCCAGTTTTTGTTCCAATAACGACCAGATGCAGTGAATTGCAATGAGTTGTCTGCTGCTTTTGTCGCAGACTCACAAAGTGGTTTGAACTAGAAGGGACCTTTGAAGTCCAAAGCACTGTGGACACCTTCCACTAGATCTGATTGCTCAAAGCCCCATCCAACCTGGCCTTGAATCTTGCCAGGCTTGGGGCATCCACAGCTTTTCTGGGCGACCTGTTCCAGTGTCTCAACCCCTCAGAGTAAGGAATTTCTTCCTTATATCTAATCCAAATCTACTCTCTTTTGGATAAGAACTGTTGCCCTTGGTCTTGTCACTCCAGACCTCATGTAGAAAGTCCCTCTCCCCCTTTCTGATAAGCCACCTTTAAGTATTAATGGGCTATCATAAGGTCTCCCTAGAGCCTTCTCTTCTCCAGGCTAAAAACCCCCAAGTCTCCCAACCTTTTTAAAAAGGGGAGCTGTTCCTTTCCTCCAATCCTTTTTTGTGGCTTTTTTTCTAGACCCATCCGTAACAGGTCCATATCTTTCTTTGCTGGGGGCTTCAGAGCTGGATGCAGAACTGCAGGTGGAGTCTCAGCAGAGCAGAGTAGAAAAAGGGAGTCCTCCTCCTTGACCTGTTGGCCATCTTTCTTTTTACACCACAGCCCAGGATGCAGTTGCCTTTTTTTTTTTTTTTTCCTAAGATATCGGAAGATTTCCTTTGTAAATGTAATTAATAAGTTGAAATTGAGGCAAAAGAGTCATAGTGATGTAATGTCAGTGAATGAGGTGCAGCTTGTGACACAAGTTATATGAAAGCCCAGAATCTTCCTGGAACACTGCTGGCAAAGTCCCCTACCTCTTAGGAGTGCTGTTAACTTTGTTACTCTTCAACTTGTGGCAGAGGTCTCTTCCTGTGGAATTCAGTCTAAGAAAACTTGTACTAGAAAACTTGTAACATAGTGCCATTCTTGTGTTAAAATACAAAAGCAGGACAGCTATGAAACAGTGATGTTGGTGGGAGTTTCATTAGAATAAATACTCAGATAGTAAGCAGACCTTACTCCTTGGGACTGTTGCAGAATAACTTGATTAATTGACTTTTCATCATAGAGTAAATTAAATATTTATATTCTGTAGAGATCTTGCTGGAGTAGCTTCTTTGGCATCTGTCAGTGATGATATTTAACTTTATCAACTTTTCCCCCTTGGAGGGTTTTTTATTTGTTTTCTGGGTAGAATTTTTTTGGTATGTGGTATTGGGAAACCCCTAAGTATCTTTTTCTGTCTGTCTGCTTTGTAATATATCAAGTAGTATCCCTATTTAGTAAATGACTTAATAAATGAATTTCACTCTGTCATGCTTGTTTTCTGAATCCGATTACCAAAACTGCAACACTTACAGCTTCAGCATGTGGCTGAGCTCCAGTGCAATGACACACAGTGTGCAGGTGGTTGAATATTCCTGAACAAGCAGCTGTAAAATATGCCACCCATAATGCCAGTGAATAAATGCCAACTTCAGCATGAGTGTTCTTTTCAAATGTGCACCTTGCTGAGGTTATTAGTCACTCTGAATTCAAGGACATGTGAGTGCAGACTTTGCATAAAGCTCCAGGAGTGGCCTACCTGTGAAGTGCTGCTGCTTGATTTTCAGAAGATGGCATGCTGTGAATTTTAAAACTCCCTCCTCATGAATGAACTGCAGCAAATGCCATTTTCTAGTTGAGGCCATGTAAGTTAGTTATTCTACTTGTATTTCTAACAATGAAGTTTAAAAAAATCTCTTTGCTGAGATCAAAGAAATGTTATCATCATGAAAGGAAATACTGCAGCATTTGCTGAATAGCGCAAGAAAAATGAAGAATGAAAATTCTGCATATTTTCTAACATATGTATAATTGTAATCTGTTTCATGGATTAGTGTGAAGATTATGCTGTAGGCCTTCTGTTTAGAAGTAGAGGAATAATGAAAATATTTCTGCTTCCCTTAACATGAATGTGGACGAGAAGGATGCCTCACACACAATTTTAGCAGCAGCTGTGACTTTAATATGAGCAAACCCAATTCAGACAAAGATTTTGGGAGAAGAAATCCACAGATAGAAGTGAGACAGACTCTAAAATTGTATCAGTCCTAAAAAGACTTATGTTAAATAAAGGCTTGAGTAAAATACAGAAACTACTTAACTCTGGGGAAATTCCTTACCCCTGCCACAGCCATTTAGTGGTTTTGTCTTGCTCTGCACTTGTGTGGATGAGTTAATTAAATTGTATCTTTTACATCTGTGAAAATGGAAGGAGCCAAATGTTGCAGCTAGCTAGACTGGTCAGTCACAGCTCTCTTTGGAGACAAGATACCTCCACACTGCCCACATGAATGCATTTTTAAACAGTGTTTATTATAGGTGAGAGATCATGGGTGAAGCTGTGGTGGGGTGACCCTGGCTGGACATCAGGTGCTCACCAAAGCCTATCTCATTCGCCTGCTCAGTGGGACAGAGGAGGGAGAGAAAATACAACAAAAAGGTCAAGGTAAGGACAGGGAGAGCCAGTCACATGGGCAAAACTGACTCAACTCAGGGAAATCAGTTTAATTTATTATCCATCAATAGGATAATGAGGAAATAACTGTGTTATTCCTGAGGCAATGGAGCCCATTGCTGATGGGCTCAGCCTTGTCCAGCAGGGAGTCACTCCTAGACCCATCTGGCACTGGCTCTGCTGGAAATAGGGAAAGCTTCCAGCAGCTTCCTTCCCTGAAAGCTCCTGCTAAAACCTTCCATGCAAACACAGAACTGAAGTGTTTAAAATTTTAAAAAAACGGGGAAAGATGACCTTTGTGCTGGAAATTGTAGTCAAACTTTGTTAATTATGAAAGTTTTTTTGGAGTACACAGGATTATAGGATTGTAAAAGCTGATCTATAACACAGTCACAGAAATCATTGTAATGGGCAACTGCTATATATTTTAAAAAAATTTCTCGTTCTACTAAGTTCTTTTTTTTTTGAAACCTCATGAAAGCAGGTTGCCAGTGATTGACTGATGCTGTAAAGGCATCCTTGTATGTCTGTCTCCAGAATAATTATCACATTCTAGGTTGTGTGCTCAGTGCCACTGTTTCCATTAGATTGCCATTTACCCGTGGTGTAAATTGGAGCCACATTAGAAATGGGTTGATAGAAAGATGGGGTCAAACTGTGAACTGATTAAAAGATCTGAACACACCACTTGAATTTTTGGCATTGTCTGATTCCTTATTATTTCAGTTTTCAAATTTTATTACATATCAAGGTAGGCAAGCTTCTGTGAGATCTTGTATTTTTGAGGAAAGGAATAGAGAGAATGTACACCATTTCAATGGCTGTTCCTAATTTGGGGCTGCCAAACCAATGCTATTCATGCTGACATTTTGTCTTTTCAGGCAATTAAGGAATATATATTGAGGTAATTAAAGACAATTGCTTGTAATAGCAGAAAATTATTATAATCATTTTGTTTTCCAGATAACAATACAGATTTATAATTTCTGTGACCACATCCAGGGTTTTACTACCAGAATTGACAGGGAGACCATAAATAGTTGTTATTCCATTATGCTAAATGTCAGGGGTATAAATTTAAGTCTGTTCTATTTAAAAAGCCATGAGGACAGGTTATGATCCTTATGTTAAATGGATCTGCAGCAGTTAAACCTAAGCCCATTCCTGGTTTTCCATAAACTTCTTCATCTTTTTTTTGCACCTGTTGGACACAAATCAAATACACAGCTTGAAAGGGCATGAACCCTCTTTTTGAAGGTTTTAAAATAAGAATTTAAATTAATGTTGAGGTGAAAGAAAAGCAAGTTTCAAAATGCTGCCACTTTGCAATGATTTCCTCAGGTAGCTCCAAGCCCATTAGCAAATTTGGTCACTTGTATGCTATTCCCTCATGTTCTGTGACATTAACAAGATTCTTATAATGACATTTTCTCCTCCAAAACTAGGAAGGCCCTTGTTGGCAGAAGCTGTTTTAAAAGCTATTTTAAAATCAAAACAAAATACATCTTTACAGCTTTCAATAACATAGCCTGGGTGTGATGTAGTCAAGAGGTGCATTTAATTTAATTGTCAGTAACCTGGCAAGTTGTAACAAAATGTGCAGCTTGGGCTGTACTGAGAGTTTCTATTCAATTGGACTTCCCTTTTCTTTGTTAATGATTATGGCTGAAAAGCTTCGTCAGGGTGTAAAGAGCAGTCATTCATACGAAGGACATTCATATCTATGTTTGTTGATCTTTGATGATGTGTTTAATTTTTTTTTTTAGTGAGGTTTTTCAGTTTAGAGGTCATACAGACATAGTGAAGTTATCTGCTGTGTTGAGAATTAATGCAGATTATTCTGATGCCATTCACACTAATTGTACCATTGCCAGTATTTTTATTGTGTTATGTTTTGTTATGTTTTCCCCCTGGACAGTTGCAGGCTTTGTCAGTGTATATTTTGGTTATGTACATTATTCTGCCTATTTTAAAGACATTTCACTCATTACGTTAAAAATCTAAACTTTTTAAGTGATGTAAAAATACCTGGGGTTTCTAAGTATAATTGCAGGGGTTTTATTTAAAGCATTTTAATCATCTCCAGTTTTGCCTGTTAGCAAGGTCCTTTTTATCCTAAGAAACAAAAAGTGAAAGACAAGCAAATGGCTTGAGATTATATGGATAATTAAGTTAATGGTCCTGAAATAGAACCTGAGGAATCAAAAATGTGGTAGAGGAGCATCAAGATGGTTTTCTAAATGCTGAAGGGTTTGGATAGGACATGCAGCAGAGTGACTGAGGGAATCACAGCCTCAGGGGTTCACTCTCTGTCTTAAGCCAAAGCTGAAAGTACAGCAAGGAGAGCCCCCACCGTGCCTGTTGTGTGCAGCCTCTGATCACAAAGGTAGTGCAGGTCATTGGCCTCACAAAGGACCTGTATTGGAGGTATTGAGTAGCTTCAAGTTCTGAACTTCTGTCCCTGGTGAGGAAGCTGCTTCTCTGTCCTCAGCTCCCAGGTTTCTTGCTGGGCTTTTGATGCTCTTTTTGCAGGGGTTTAGCAGAAGTTGCTGTTCATGGGACCGAGTGCTTGAGTTTGAGTCTTGGCAATAAGCCACAGGACACCCCGAGTGGTGTCACTCACACAACTCCTCCTTCTTTTGAAGTTATGAAAGCAGAAATAGGGTCCCTTTGGAAAAGGCAACTGAACAGAGTAGGTGCCCTGGCAGAAGTTACTTGGTAGAGGAAAACAAAGCCCAGAGCTCTGGGAATGTGGTGCATTAACGTCACCACGCACTAGAGGGCCCAGCCTGCGTATAACCATTTCCCTAGAAGGAACATGGGAGTAGACTGAAGGAACTTCTGAGAAATTTCAGCGATATTAGGAGTAGAAAGAGCTGTCTGAAGCCAACAGGACTGAGTGTGGAGAAAGGTGATAGAGTGACAAATGCATTCAACCTGAAAATGTAATCAGACAAGCATGTTCCCCTGCTGAAGAAGGGATTTAGCAACTTTGAACTCAAAATCATGTGATTTTTCTCCCTCCTCCTGGCTAGATTAAAAAGGGGAGTGATGTTTTTAATGTTATATTGTGCTTAACAAGCCGTTGCGTGCTGTGTCAAGTTCATTTTCCCTATCTGCTCTGGCTAAAACCCATTGCTATCTGTAGTCTAGCCTCAAGGTGACAAGAGATTTGAATCATTGTAATTAGGCACTCATCATGCTGCAAAAAGATACAACTATCTTGATGAATCAGTATGAAAAAAATAAAAAACTGTGGGGTTTTTTTTTTTTCTTTAACTGCAGTTGGTGCCTGGAAATGTGAGAGCAGGAATGAGCTCAGCAAGAACTGAGGCAGCTTCCTCAGCATGACAACTATTGTCCTGTTCTCTGTGCAGGAAAAATTGAGTGGCTTTTGCCCCTCCAAGTCCTGTTGACACCTTCAAGTGTTCTTGGACCTCTCCCAGGTTTTACTTGACAAATATTTTCATGTGTGCCACTTCTTTCTGATTCTGGAAAATACACAGAAAGAATTCACTTTCTGCACTTAAGCAAGAACTATGAAATGAGGTATTGTTTGCCTTTTAGGATTGTTGCTCCAGGGCACACTTTTGCTGTGAAGTATAAGTGATGAAAATGTGGATCTGCCCAGGTTTGTGGTTGGATATGGCAGAAATAGGGTATAAGGAGCTTTATCCCTCTGGGGAAAGGCATATCCATGCACACCAAAAAGTAGGTTTTGTGACACTTATTACAGCTTTGTATTAATAATCAAATTTTGTTCTAATTTTTGCCTATGTTTTAGAAAAGGTGCAGAGAAAAAATCCTGAAATACATACGGCTTTCACCAGGTAGAGATCCATTGCTATTTTCACCTTTTCTTTCTGGGGACAATGAGTTACCCTTCATTCTTTTTCTGTGAAGATACTTTATCTTATCACTCATCCATGCATCTTTCCTCAAAGCCTGGATAACATTCCTTTTTATTGTTAAGATGTTGCATTGTTCGAAAATGAATCAGGGAATGGCATTTATTGCCCAGTAGCATGCCTTATGAACAGTGGAGTTTTGTCATAATCTCAGAGTGTCTAAATTCAGGGTTCTAATGCCAATTTATAAGTGCTCTAGTTTTCAAAAGTGAAATGTGACTATGGATTTACGTACTTATTTCAGTAGTGGCAGCTGAAATAGGATAACATACTTTGGGAGGAGCAGGGAGCAAGCAGAATGTTGCTCACCCTACATGAATGCCCTGTAATAGATCTTTCAGAGCTTTGAAGAGTGGGTGTTTTTAATGACTGTGTTGTATCGTTTAATGGATAATTTTAAAAAGTGACACACTTTTGCAAGTCAGTGTTAAAGCTAAACCGATTTGGAATGTGCCAAAAATAGATTTCAAGCTGGGGTTTGTAAAAATTTACTCTTCTGGAGTGAGCAAATACTAATTCTGTTGGTCATGAAAACTGTGTCTTTGTCTCTATTGAGATTATGGTTTAAATCAGTAAATATGAAGCACTAAAATATTATATATATATACATACATATAGATATATACTAGAATTAATTTGACTTTGCAACTTTAGGTATTTAACAAGAAATGTACCTGAGAGTTTTCCTGTCTTCCAATGATGAACTAAAGACTTAGCTCAAAGTAGCAGCCCTAATTTGCAGCTAGATAACAGATGCATTTATATCCACAACACTGTTATTTCCCTTCTTGGTTTTTTTATCATCACCTGACTTATATAAGTAAAATCTGCTGAGTAAGTAATTTTTTTTTATTGTCCCCTGAAGGGACAAGTTCACATAGTCTCTACCTTCCAGTTCATGCATTCACTAACTTCCATCCTACATTCATTTTTGGGGCATGTTGGCTGACTTAATGCATTTGGTGGATAAGGTAGAGATCTTAAAAGCTTCAAATGTGAATTTCTTTTTTTAAAATTCAAGGAAATGCAAATTGGTGTCCCCTTCCCCAGACTGCTCAGGAAAAGACTGTGACCTGAGCTCAAGGATGTTTTTCAATTTGGCCTTTGGTATCAGTGATTAACTATGGAGGTCCTGTTGGCTGAGAGGGCTCCAGAAGCCATGGTGGGCTGCTTTGTGCTTGCCTGGCACCAGAGTTGCGTGCAGTGGCAGAGGAGAGGAAGGGGAAGGGAAATGAAGGGCATGGCTACAAACAAGTGTATGAGCTGAATATAATGTAGAAAGAATTTGGGAAACTCAAGGGAAAAGTGAGGAACCTAACATGGAGGTTTGGGAATATGAAGTTGAGCTTGACCATTGACAATGCATGGAAAATCAGACAAGTTGCAGTATCCTTCACTGTTTTGTCTGTCCTTTGGATTACAACCTCTGTGTGTTGTGGCATAGAAGAACACTGAAAATAAATTTTTAAGTAGTGTGTAATTCTTGTTGCCATTTTGTTTTCAAAACTCACTTATTCATCATGGGCGATGTTTCCTTTGTTTTCTGCTGACAGCAGAATGCCTCCTTGTTCTTACATGTTGATATATGGCTTCGTTTGAGGGAGATTGTTGGTGTTGCCTTTAGCACAAATGATGTATGCATTTGCATTTCTGGAACACTTTCAGAGTTCCCCATTTGCTTTTATCTCCTTTACAGAACGAGCAACTATTTTCTGGTTTATCTTTTCTGAAGATCAGCGTAGATTGTTGATTACCGGGTGCAATAAATTAACTTGTCAACTTTTGCCACATTTCATGTTTAGGTTATATATCTGAACAATGTTGAAGATTTATAGAAAACTTTAAAAATTAATCTGAAATGTAAACACTTGAGAACAAATGGGGTTTTTTTTAAACTGGATTTTATTTCTAAAAGACTGCTGCATAAAATTGCATATCTCTATCTAAAACAAGCTTTTTAATTTTAGTTGCTAAAGGGGTTTTAGAGTGATTTATTAGACACCTGACTGCAAAACTAAAAGTATACTGTTGTAATCCTATTGTTGTCTTTATTTGCCTATACCAGAAAAACAGGGAATTTGAAAATACAGTGTTCATTAGAGTAAAAAATACAGTTTTTTAAAATCATGTTTTGTTCTTCAGTTTGCTTTTAAAGGAATTTGTTTTCTTACTGTATTTTAAAATAGGCTTGAAAAACTTCACTGTAGTCACAATGTAATTCTTCGTTATTTTTTTATCTGAAATTACTGCATGGGTGGGAGAAATTTGTAAATTTTACTTTTTCAGTAGTCTGATGAATGGCTTATTCACTTGTGGGCAGCAGATTTTGTTTTCCAGTTGCAATATATAGAAACAGTTTAGTTCTTGCCTCTCTGTTCCATTTTGGCCTTCTAATCAGAATTAACACTTTGGATGGATCAGTGTTTCGAGCTGGAAGTATTATTCAAACTGAGCCTTTTTTTCCACAAGTTGTTTGGAGTGAATTCTTGAATTCCACCAGAAGAGAACTAGGCTAACTACCTTTAGCAGACAAATTTTTGTTTTTCATAAAGAATAAACCATTTCCAGTCTAGCCACCGATTTCCTTTTTTTTTTTTTTTTCAAATGTCTTGGTCTGAGGTCTCAGAGGAAAATCCATGGAAATTTCTTTCATGGTTTCAGAGGATCATAAGGTGATTTAAAAAAAAGAAAAACAAACAACAAGCAACAGGCATTTAATTCCTGGTTCCTTTTTTTTTTCTGTGTCAGTTTGTTACATATGGAATTTCAGTTTTATCCTTTCAGATTTGAAAAGATCCCGGAGTAACTTTTCTTCTTGAATTCTGTTAAGCAGTAAAAGACCCTGAATTTTATGAAAAATCAACCTTTTAACAACTTTCTGAGAGGAAAGGTAAGGGTTCTTCACCTGGTCTCCCCCTACCCCACTACCTTCTCCCAAACAGGACCTTCCTTTAGCCCTTGGGCAGTTTTCTCCCCATTCCTTTACCATATAAACTTGATTACATGTCTCTGAATGCAGTTTAAGGGATTCCTGGGCAAGGGGAAGTCAGACCTGAAACAGGAAAAGCCTTTTTGCTCCCTAGAAATGAATTTGAATGTTTACCTCTTTACTCAAGGTAATATTTGTCTTTTAAAAGCAGCACCTTACTTTTTCATTTTGTAGTCTTTCCATTTCTTTTGGAATGTTCATTCCTAAATACCTCATAAGTTTCCTTGCCTGTTGAAATTTCAAGAGCTCTGCTAACTGTGTTTTCTTTGTCAGTGGTGTTTCCCTATAGCAATTTTTGCTTAGAATTTGTCTTGATTTCAGACCCATTTTCCGAGAGCTCAGTTATTGTTTTTTTGCTATGGATAAGATTGACAGCCAGAGGTTCCTTACCATAATTATTGCTTGAATTGTCCTGTAAGTTGGAGTTTTCTATGTTTTGGCAGGGCAGGGATGGGTGTTAGTACCTCTTTTGCCTGTTCATTGGGTTTGATATATTAGAAACTATCAAATACCAGAGTTTATTGTGGTGGTGTTACTAATGCAAGCTGAGAATTCAGCCTGTCTAGTTTTGTGACTGTGGCTTTCAAGGCTTTTAAGTGTTTTTAAGGGCAATTCTGTGTTGCAAAGAAGGAAAAATGGCAATTACCTTGTAGTGAGCACTGGGATCTCTCCTCTCTGTTTGCACTGACCATGAGTTACCACAGGCATGGCTTTGGGAGATTGGGAAGTACCAGCAAAATCCCAGCGATGGCTGCTGTGGAAGAACACAAATACATGGGAGCATTGTAATGCATTTAAGAATTATTTCCTTTTAATCCACAGCAAATGTCGCAAGTTTCCTAAGTTTCATCCCTTCCCTGAAGTGATGGGGGGATGTCTTTTTTTTTTCTTTTTTGAAGTGGCGTGTGGTAACTCAGGTTGAGCAACAGCCTTGGCCTGGAGCAGAAAATTGCAAAGTCCTTTACAATATGATAGATTTTTTCTTTCTATTTTTTAAAGTATAAATTCTAAATACTCTTGTCTGCTTAGATAACAAATAAGTTGTACAGTTCTTGGGCATCTTTTTTTCAATGCTCTGTTCTTGTACCTCACTTGATTTATGCAGCTCCTCTGTCCCTCCAGTGAGAGAATGACCATAATCATTTTAACAAAGTTTCTAAACTTGTTAAGGGTAAACTCCACTATGCTCAAGGTGAGAGCCACTGTTTATTATCAGTCCCTCATTTGGAACATCCTCTTCTGGACATTGCTGATGAAGTACATTCCTAATTCTTTAATTCTTTAATATCAGGAGCCACCAAGGCAGTCTTTGTTCTCCCAGCATTGCCGTGTGAGAAGCCTTCCCAAACATAGTGCTATGCCTCTTCCAAAAAAGTGGAATTTTGGAGGGCTTTCCTCACTTTCTATCTGCCGTCACAATATTTTCTCCCTCTTTCTATGCATGATTAATGAGACAAAGGAAGATTTGAGCCTCATGCAGAGGTAGTCAGTTTGACTGGAAGTGAGAAGTTACTTTTGCATTTACAGTGTGTATTTAGTGGCTTGGGATGACATCCTGGAAGTTTCCCCTCTCAGCATGTTTGCTGGCATATGTATTGAGTTTGCTTTAAAAAATGGTAATAAAATAAATCTTCCTTAATTTTAGAAGTCTTTTCACTTCAGGTAAGTTTTGGTGACATCTGTATTTTTTCTCTTGTTTTGTCAACAAGTGTTAATATCAATGTCATTAATATCAAGGCTTACTGGATATTGATTCTATTGGAATAAATTATAAAGTTATCTTTGTGTTGGGAATAATTTCTATTTAAATTGCATAAAAATCAGTCTTTGTTGTAACTTGGAGACAGAAAAAATATATTGAGAAAGCTTTGAACAGACTTTCTGATGCAGGGCCAGCTATGTCAGTTTGTGATTAGATGAAGTGCCATAGATTTATTAATGGGACTGGTAAGAGGAATATTGGTATGGCAATATTGAATTTTAACTTTTGTCTCTTTGTTCCCATTGGGCAAAAATCATTGTAGCAGATTGGAGAATGGGAATTTCACCCCACGATTTTGTTTTCTATAAATATAAAAGCATGCAGGTGTTTACAGGCAAGCGAATGGGTCTCCATATAAAACGTGGGGTTATGAGAGATATAAGAACTGCGTAGTATGAACGGGCGCTTTGAGGCTTAAACTGCAACCAAGCAAAAATGTGCAGCCTTCCCCTTTTGTCTATAATAGGGTCGACATTGGGAACCATGATCCCTTTGATCTTTACATAAAACAGATGAAAATGCATAAATTGCGTCTAATCAGAGATGAATTAAAGGAAAATAGCCTCCCGGAGGACAAAGCACCCCAGGCACCCATCAACAGCCTTACCAAATGACAGACCTGGAGGAGACTTCAAAGCTGCAAACACAACTGCCAGTGAAATCCACCAAGAATCAAGATGCCATTTAAAAAAAAAATTAAAAATTCACAGTTTATAAGTGCCTAGAACTCTCTCTGTAAGAGGAAGTGACAGAAACACATTACATGGACTTGCTTTTTAAGCCACTAAATGTTCTTTTTCTTTTAGGAGGCTTGATAAAGGCAATATTTGCTCGTTTAATTTGGTCCAAAAATGTGCTCAGACATGACAAACATTGGTAATTTTAGTGTCAGGTAGGGTTTATTCCATTTGAGTGGCATATTGTTTCGAAGCCGAAGTATATGTTTTAGTGGAAGCAGATCAGACCTTTATTGTAATTGCTTCCTTGGTTGTCATCTTTATTTGTCCCTGTGAACATAAGCATTGTCAACATTCCTCAAATTGCAGAAGAAGAAGGAAATGTAAATATTAGGTTTGGTTTTGGAAGGGAGGGAAGGAAGATTTGAAGCAATAATTTTATTATGAGCATTTTCTCTCTGTAGAACAAAGAATAACTTCATCCCAAGTCAAATCAGAATTCCGATCCTCTTCTAGCTCAGGTAACTCATTTAAATACTATTTATATATTAATATCAGTAATGTTCAATATAAGAAATAGGCTTGAATGAAGAATAGTAATTGCTGGTTTGTTTCTAGAGAGGTAACCCAAACATAAAATTTCACATTTTTGTTAGCATTCTGTTTATGAGAAGATATCAAAACTTAAAGTTTTTACAGACAGAGACTAACCACAATTTTATGGAGTACAAAAATTCCACTTTTGATAAAGACTGATGTAGTCCCTACAATATAAATATTGTTCTAGGAAGGATTTTACCTGCTACCAATTCTATACTTTGCTTATTCGTATCCAAGCCCACATAAATTTGAGAGTCACTTAGTGACATAGAAAGAACAAATGACATTTCCAGTATGTAACTGACAATGAAATTGTTCAGTAGACTGAATTACTTGCTATAGGTGAGATCAGAAAGCTTGCCTGATTCATTTTGTAGGAAATTATTTTCAGTTGCTTCTGACCTTAATTGCTATAACTGAAGTATGTTATGTCTACAACTCTTGATCTTTGGAAGTAAAAAGATTGTGCCAGTCTGTTTAAGGCTGAAGCTAGGAAAAATTGCCAAGCACTTTCTTTCTCTTAACGTTTTTAAAGGTTTTCCCCCTTCCTGAAGACACTGATATCTCTGTTCCTTGGAGCAGACATTTTAAATAGGTTTTGAAAAATTGGACTTTGTCTGTGGCTTGTGAGACCTTCACCATTTAGCTGTCCAGAGCTTGCATCTTCAGAGAATGCACTTGTCTCACTTTTGGGCCACTGGCCCACCTGCACGTGAATGAGCAGAAATTGACTCCTGGCACAGCAGACACAGCTGGACTTTCTTCAGGAAGACTGATCCTGACTGATCCTATCAATAGCTGCACTGAAATGGCAGGAGACTGTAAGGCAGAGCAAGAAGTCTGCCTTGTTCTGTCAGGTGGGATGAGAGCTACAAAGAGAAGAAAGTGAAGTCTGAAAATGAAGAAAAGAAAAATGTCTTGAATAAAACTTGATGGCCTGTACAAGTGCAGAGCAAGAGCCTCTCTGATTCTGGTCTTCTTCCCAGCATGAAAAGAGAGGTTTTGTGCCACAGCTTATACAGAAAACTGTCCCCTTTACCTTAGTTTTTGCTGTTTCTGGCTAACAGCAAAGCCTCCTCTTATATTGAGTCATACTACATTGATTGATCAACATATAAAGCCTGAAAACAAAGTCAGTCATTCTTTCTTTTCATGAGTCCCTGGAAGATTTTTGTACATAATACGCTTCAGCACTGCTGTTTGTTTCTCCTGTCTTAAACTTTTTATTATTTTGGATCCTTTGAACTAGACAGGGTCTTAGGTTGTTGGGACACCCATCTGTGTCACAGCTTGGCAAAGAGAAATCTCAGTTCACCCTGAGTGAAAGTGGGTGTTGGAACACGTCAATAGTGTTTGCCTTCTATAGGATATCAAGTGGCACGGCTACAAATTGCTACTGCAAGGCAACACAACAGTTTAACAGGCTTTTTTGTTTTTCAAGAGGGAACTCATTTTCTTAAATCCCCTTCTGAATGCAAAGGAATTTTTATTATTTCTTTCATGTTTGCTATGTAAATCTACATGGAAAGGAAGGATCATGTGTGACCACCTGCATTAGGCAATCAGCGTGATGGATTCATCAAACTCTCAGCAATATCATCAGGCTCTCCTTAAGGTGGATTGTGTGTGTTAATCAGTCAGTGGGTGCCAAATGCTGCTACTTTTAAACTGGCCTTACTGGGGCATAAAGCGCCTAAGGGATGTGATGCACAATCTGGGGCAATTTACCTTGGGATGATTGTTGTGGTTCTTGTGCTGCCTCTGCTTTGGGAACAATTCATTTGCTTACATAGCAGGTCCACAGGGTGCAGTTGGCAAATGGAGGAAAACTGAAATTGGTGCAAGTGCACCATGGGCACTGAGCTGCACCTTGCATCAGTGCAGGACTGTGAAATCCCAATTTCACAAGCTGCTTAGCCATTCTGCAACAGGGTGAGAACCCCTTTGTTGCCAAGGAAAAGAGAATTAGGGGTACAAATGGTATTGAGCTATTGAATTTGTGTGGTGATAATCTGCCCTGCTCAAGAACTGGCACACTGAACTAGAGCAATTGTATCCTTTAGCCTTTCCCTCAATCAAGCATTCACACTCAAAAGCAGTGTAGACAAGGAATAAACTATTTAAGGTCTTAAGGACTGCAATGCTTGGCTCTACAGAGAAGTCTGGTTCACGTTCTAGATACCCCCTCTAGAAACAAAGGTATTTTAAAAGGAATTTATGTACAGGATTTCTCTACCTGCACGGAAATCAGGGTTTTTGCAATTGGGATGTAAAGGACCCAAATAAAGAATTCTCAAAAACTTTTAAACTTCCTCAGATCTAATAAGTTTGTTTATGTTGAACAGGAGCCATGGCTCTGATGTGCATGCAAATGCAATTGCATTTTGCATGCATATAATGGCAGTTCTCTCTGATTATGATAATTTTATCAAGAGTATGTATTAATTTTTCTGCTATTCCATATTTACTTTAGGAATTGGGTAGTGGTAGTCTAATGTGAAAGGCCTTCTTGTTGGCAGGGATGGGATGTGTAGTGATTGCAGTGCTTCTGGGTTTCATTGTAGAAGCCTGGTCTTTAACAACTTTTAGTATATCTGCTTGTCAAAATACCATTCTTCATCTTTTTCTTCATCATTGCCTTTGTCATCATCATCAACTTGGTTTGGAATTTGTCACCTTTATGGCTTTTCAGTCCACAGAGATGGATTCATTGTGTGGCCTTGTGTTAATTTGTGCCTAAATTTGCCTTTTGATTTTCATCTGAGACTGTATGCCTCATTTTTTAGGGCTGTGATCAAGCAATGCAGTGTATTTAAATTTTCAGATTCCCTAAAATCCCATTTTATTCAGAAAGGACAAAGATGTTTGTCAGAGTCTTCTGTTTGTTCACTCCTTTGTCTCCAGCAGCTGAACAGATATCTACAACCGTTGATAACCATGACCACTGAAAACCATTGCTCTGTCCCCAGCCTTTTCTTCAGAGAGAAAAAAAGATTAGAAAAAGCTGCTGTTTACCTGCCTATAGCTCAGTGCAAGATGTTTGGGGCATGCTGAGGTGCTGCTGCTGATTTGGCCTCCCAGAGGAGCTGGCAGGGGAAAGGTTGTTTCCCCTTCTGAGCATATGGAGAACAGAAGAGCAAAGCCTGCAAGCGTGGCTTGGTCTGTGAGGAGCATGTCACTGGGAGGTGCCTCTCATTCTTCCAGCCTCTGCTGCTTATAAAAACAAATGGATTCATCCCAGATTATAGTCTGGCATATTAATGTAAACTCTGGTTGGGGTTACTTTTAATATGCCAGGCTTGTGTTTGTTCAGCAGCTCTTACACAACATCTGTGGTATTGGAGTGCAGGGGGCTGAAGAGAGGGGAAAAGGAGTGAGTACAGATGTTTCAGGGTAGATAATTGGTAGAAGATAGACTTGCTAGGTCACACTGTCCACTCAGCTTCTACTGTTATGCTGTGGAGAAACAGGACTGTTCCGGGCACATTCTGAAGTATCCTCTCCTTTTGGAGCTGTTGTGCCCCACTGACTCCAGCTGAAAAAGCCTTGCCCATATCAGAGGTTCTCATTTTATCTCTCCTGAGAATGCAGTTTTAAGAGTCATCTTTTTGGCAGCCCTGCCAGCTGACACAGCTCTCGTTCTGCCCTTGCATCACTAGCATAATTGCACTGGCAAACTGTTTGTAGGGTTGCTTGGTGCACTGGTTCATGGAATTGAACTGGTTTTAAATTGAACATTTTCCTTTGCATGCCTTATAAGCAGTTGTACCAGCACAGCTGAAGGAAAATCAGCAGCTTTGGCTTTTTTTAAAGAGGTCTGTTGTCAGGACCTTTGCAGTCATGGAGCTCCTTCACACATGTAATGCTAAAAAATTTTGGCAAAAGGTGTGCAGAAGCCTGCACAAGAAGGTTTTAGAAAACTGGTGTTTCCATGATATTGGTGACTCAAGGGGAATGTGACCATTATATCAGCAGCCTCAAATACTGTGCAGTGGAATCCCTTGTAAATATCTGAGGGTATATGTAGGGTTTTTTTGACAAAATTTACCTTTATAAATTCTGCCTTTACTTATATTGAGCAAATGTGTCTTGAGTATAGCCAGTAATATAGAGATACAGCTGGGGTTTTTCATTGTAGTTGTTGTTGGTTGGTTAGGTTTTTTTACCACCAATGAATTACATTAAGATGAAGAAGAAAATAGCAGGTGGAAGAGCAGAATAAGGAGAAGGACTGCACCTGAAGCAAGGGTTAGGTTTGTAAGGAGGAGCATATGAGATATAGGAGAACCATTAACAGTTTAGATTGTGAAAAGCTGATTATTCTGAATCCCAGAATCCAGTGTACATTGGACTAGGCCTTGGAATAATAGAATGCTTTTATTGGAAATGAGGAGCCTGAAGAGCATGGTGCACAATGCCTTTAAGAGGGGGCTCAAAGAATTAGGTACTGCCAAATCAGCATTGAGAAGAGGGACACTGGAGCACCTTAAGTAGAAATGCTACTTTTGTGGATGTTATTTACTAAAACTGATTTCTTTTACTGAGCAATTGTGAAGAACATGGTTGTTTTCCCCAAGAAAAGGTCACCGATTATTTTTTTTTTAAGATATAGCCTAGGTGTAGTAGTGAGTGAGTTTCAAAGATCAACACTGTAAAATGTAAGCAACTGAACCATTTTTTGGTACAAAATTACCTCACTTTCCACTTCCAAAAAAGAAAAGTTAGCTTGGTGAGGACTTACTCGTGTTTCAGCTCACACAGATGAAGAGTTGCCAAGTTATTCACAACTTTAAGTAGAGTTGTAAGATTAGTAAGGTGGTTTGCCACTTCTAAATGGCAAGGCTGCCACCCTGCCCATAACAATAAAAGGTTGGGTGCTGGATGACACGTTTTACTAATACTATAATGTCTGCCTTTAATCTTTTAAGTAAACATTTTTTTTCAGACTTACATTTTTGAATTATCCATTTCTCGGATAATGGTTTAAGATACATATATGTGATTTCCACTTAACCAAGCAGGTAAATCCTGCTTTAGAGACAATTTAATTGACCCCAAAATAGCTCATCCATCAGGATCTAAGCATTTCTTTTATATGACAAACAACCAGGGACTAAATTAAAAATGTGCTCACAGAGGTTTTATTGTAGGTAATTTTGGGTATGAATGACACAAATTTAAAGTGGCAGAAAATGGGATAAGTCTCATTTGAAAGAAATAGTTATATTGTATAATATATTTCTATATGACAAAATAATATATTAAATTTTTAATTACCATATTTGATATAATTGTATTGAAATAAGTTTATTTTTCATCCACTGTGAGGGAAAGGCATGAAGTTGAGGTCAGCACAAGCATTGGAAATTGGTGTTTGAAACACAAGGTGGTGCCATTGTGTAAAGTTGTGCTTCTGTGGAGTTTCTGAAGGCAGTGAAGGTGAAAATGGTGTTTAAAAACTTGAGAGAAATGTGTGCAGAGAAGTTAGCAGTTTTAAATGAAAGATTTGTAGCACAGGATGAAGATGAGTGTGCCTGCAGTTCTGGTTTTGTGATACACAGAAGGAAAAGGGATCTCTCAGGAAAGAGCTGTGTGATAAATTGATGTTTTATTTTGACTTTAAGTCTGCTTGCAAGTATTCCTTTTTTGGTTTCAAAGGTGGAGAGAGAACTTAACTCACAGTGTGAATCTAGGGACCATCTCCTAGCAGCTTTATATTGTGAATATATCAAAACAAGCTTCCCTTGTGTTACTTCAAATACACCCTAAAATGCCTTAGGATTAAAGCAATCATCTGTAATACAATATCTGTGGCTCATCGTTGATTGGCTCAAAACATGAAATACAGCTTTTTTTCTTGGAACAGTCAGTGTGTTTCCTTCATTGTCTGCTTTACTAAAATTCTGCATTCCTTGTCTAATCCTGAGATATTAAAATAATTAAGTGGGATAGTCACAGTTTCACTAATGAAGCATAATTGAGCTTTGGAATACTTTGATATTAAAATTAAAAAGAAAACATAAAAATGGATTTGCTGGGCATGTGCACATTATTCCTATATATTGCTCCCTGGTTTGGGCAGTAACTGGGGAGCTGGCTTCCCTTAGGACATTTGGGCTGTCCTGCTAACAGTTTTTTTAGCCTGCAAATCTTTATCACAAAATGTGTGCAACTCTGCTTATTGCATCTGTGAGAAGAGTTACGTCTAACCAAAGTAATCATTATAACTTTAAGGTGTGAAAATTTGATTGCATCAATGTTTATTCTTTTAGGAAAAGTGGTCTAAAGAAAATCAAAGTTTTGCAATAGCCATTCAGATCTGGCTGCTATATGTAAATGATACATTTTAAATTAACTTGTTGGAAGAAATGTGTTTGACTTTATTCAGCAAACGCTATAGAATTATTGTTCCTATTGAGTCGGATAAAATATTATTTAATGAGCTTTGTTTCTTAAATATATTAGGTCCTAATAACAATTTATGTGACCTAGAAAACACCAAAGACTTGGCATCAATTTTCAAATTACTTCTTTCTTTCAGACCAAGAATCCTGTACTATAATAATGTCTTACACACAGGGTTGCTTATTATAGATGTTGCATGCACTTTAACTGCTGTGCAAAGCACCTCTCCCATGTAATTACACAAACATATTCTTAATTAATATGACTTGTGTTAGCGTGATCGAGCAATGGAATATTTTTCTGGTGTGTGTTTTGCAATCCTGAAAGAAGGCTGACAGATGAGGAAAGTAGTTCTCAATATCACATATCTCATGAAGAAATCCTTGGAAAGGACAAAGGCCAGGTCAGCTGTGAGACTTCACAGTAATGAACTACCTTTAAAAGTCCTCAGACGTATATTGATGCAGGAATTGCAGTATCCAGGCTCTTCCTGACCCTGAAGGATCTATAGAGAAAGGTGTTGTCAGATATGAAGAGCACTTGGGGGAACCGGAATAGTTTGTTTGCTCCATGTGGAGCAACTTGACTCTGTCAAAGTGAAATGCCTCTATAACTTCAGCATGCTGAAGTGATATTTTGTATTTTGTGTTCCCTGCTTTTGTAATTTAACCACGGGGTATCCTGGAGGTAGGGCCTATCGTGCAATGTTGTGTTACTCAGTTCCATGCTGTGGATCAGTTGCTTTTTTTAACGTGTTTGTGCAATTCTTCATATGTCAATGCCTGTCTTCATATGTCAATGCCTGTAATAGTTGCAGAAATTTTGATATTGGGAATGAAGCTAGAAAATTTATGGTTCATCTCCCCCCGTCCATTAATTTTGCCATTCCATTTTGAACTGCTGTAAGGCAGCACAGAGCATATGTCATAGATCATGATAATCATTAATGGAAATTAGATTGCACATGTTTAGTCTTGTACAGAGATGTTTTTGGGTCTGTGATTTCATAAAACTTTTGAAGTTATGGCCATACAGCTACTGAAGAAGTGGGAGCAAGTAGATGAAGAGAATAGCTCCTTCCAGGATATTTATCAGGAGCTGCTTTGTTTGGTGGAGCGCTGCTTTAGGGATAGATCAGCTGGTTCAGATGTACATGAAGAAGCAGTGTAATGATGCACAACTGGGATGACCAGGAAGCAAAAATTCAGTGTAACATAGGCCCCTGACCATCTCTGAACTCACTCCAGTGAGTTGGGTAGACAGGGGAGTTCCTGGCAGTGCCAACCAGCATTTTGCCATTTCCATCTGAAGGCTCCCTTAGTTGCAAACTAGTTGAATATTGGGAAACAGCTCTTGGAACTGTTGTGGAAATTTCTGATGCTTTTAGGGAGGAGGCTGCTGTGAAATGCAACAGCAGTGAGGATGTTATAGATAGAGTGCTCAACACATTTAAATGATGTTGGGTAAGCAAAAATGTCTATCCTCTCTCCCCTTCTCTCATTACCCTATGCAAAAAATCTTGATGGGAAAAAGTATTTTATAGGGTGCCACGAGCAGACAGCATCAGGTATGGACAAATATACTTAAGGCCTCCAGCTGATACTGCCCATGGGATCAGGTCAGAGGAGAAGAGATGTCAGCAATTTAGTCACTATGGATAAACCTGTGCAAGGTGTCTTGACACTGCAGTATGTCTTTAGCAGAAGATGCTAAAGACTTGTGTTTCAAAAACCACTGGACAAAAAAATGGAGCTAACACTGCTGCCCTTTACCAGGATGGCACCCCTCTGTGGGAATGCAGTGATGGAAAGGGAGCACCGACTGTGCACCACTGGGAAAGAAACACTGGATGTAGCAGTAGACATGCCAAAGTCTGTGCCTTTTGTTTTCTCATGAGCTGAGGGTAGGAAAAAGATGTGGCTCCTGTAGTTTCTGTGTTTCTCATAGTACTGGAAGGATGCATTCCTGGTTGTCTTTAAAGAGAGGTTTCAGCAGGTCTACATAGTCTTGTAGTGTGCACAGGTATGGATGCAAGACCTGCTCAGATGTGAAGTAGAGCAGTGAGTGATAGGCTGCCTGAAGGGTAGGTAGGAACATGTCTGTAAAACCAGAAAACCAACAAACATGCTATATAAAATTATTCCTTTTCATTTACAGTGACATAAAACATCAAAAATTTAGCTCAATTAAAGTATGAGGACATCACTTCGGGGAGGTCAGCTTAAGTGCCCTATCTGTTTGAATGTCTTTTTTTAGACAAACCCTGTGTTCTGGTGATTGCCCTTCCTCATAGATGTATGGCTTCACTAGAGCCATACTCATTTGACTGAGTTTTCCCATGACTGCTCAATAACAGTACAGAGAGAAACCCACAGAGAATTAATCCAGTCATGGTTGTGCTAATTTCCAAAGAAGCAACTGAAAATAAGGGGAGTTTGTAATAAATGCAATATAAAACCTGTTTACATGACTGATTCTTCTCCCCCCCCCTCACCAGTCTGACCTTACCTCATTCCAGATTTCTCAGTTCTAACTGAAAGCATTTTTGTGAAGAATGCTACCAGGAAAATTCCCTTTTTTATCTTGGCTATGAAAGACTTGTATGAAAGACCTTTCAATGGAAAGGGGGAATCTGTCTAAATGTGTTGCTATTGAAAGAGGATTGGTTTATGGTCGCATAGTTTGATATTCTTAGGAGGACTATACATTTAATCTTTGATCTAGAAATTATTTCAAGAGTCTGCTCATAAGCTAAAAGAATTTCTATCTAAATGTGCCATCTTCAGCTCCAGGTATAACCAGAAGAATTATACTGTTTTCTGAGTGAGTTTTCTCAAATATGGTTTCACCAGTTACATTCAGGGGGTTTCCTCTTTCTTCATTTAGCTGGTGTATTATTTTCACACAAAACAATTTGTACAGGTTCCATGTAAATGATTTTTTGGTTCTGTATTCAGAGAGGAAATAGATTCTCCCCTTTGAGATTATAGTGGTAACACCAACACACTGTCACTGTTTTCAGGATAGATGCATAAAATTGGGTATTAAACTTGATGTATTCCAGTCTGATCTCCAAGAAGAGTATTCAAAGGAAGGCAAAGTAAATCTTTTATGTACATAAAGAGTATTACTGAAGATTTTTTCCAAATTTTAGCAAGTGAATATGATTTGAAGCAGTTGTTTTGGTACTTTTTTTAAAGCTGTAGTGGAACTTGAAATTATGAGCTTAACTGGGAAGGTAAGGTTCTAAATTAATATTTTAAAAATAGTAAGAGTATATTCTTGCAAATGGGAATAGAAAAAATGATGGCAATATGTCCCCTACCCCTGCTGATTTTGGTCCTAGAAGCCCTTCCCACCTTCATTATTTTCATAGTCAAGGTAGCAAACATTCTTCCTCGTCTTTACACAGTGCCTCAGTCACTGCTTGCACAGACTTCTGTTGACCCAGTTGTATTTTGGCTTTTTGGTAGGTGTGTAGGGTAATTTCCAATTCTTTCAGTCTATTGACTTTCCTTAATTCTTATATCTTCAGAAATATAAGTATAAATACATGCTGTTCTCAATGACAGTGAATACTGTTCAATCACTGTTTGTTTAATGATAAGAAAAATCCAACATAATCTATATATTATTTCTCTAAAATATGCAATTAACTAAACTCAGCCTTTATGCAGTAAACATGCACTTTGGGTAATCTGTTCAATGAGAATAATGCAGACATTACACCCATCCTGATATGCAGAAGATGATCCATGGGGGGAAAAGATACATGTGCATAAGTCAATTATTTGAGAATAGAGTCCTTAATTTCTTCAGACTCTATAAAAAGAATTTTGGCATCTGTACATATTTATTTTAGAGATATAGGGGTAAATCTTCAGCACAGAGCATGGGGAGTTAACCATGGAACATTCATTAATGTTAATGGGATTTCTATGGCTAATTCCCCACACTGAAAATTTAGCCCAAAGAGATTTGAAAAGTGATGTTGAGAAGCAAGTTGGTCGGTTAGTCTCATTACTCTCATGTTATTAACTGCTGTATCTGCCACTGGCTTTGTATGAGCACTGAGATATTATACTTAACAGTTAATAATAAAGGGCTGTATGCTAGAGTACATATTCTAGTGTGCAGGTAAAATAATGCAGTTGTATGAGTAAATTTTGGATATTTTCATTGAACAAAACCCCTGCAAAACCATAGGCTAGAAGGGAAAAATGCCTGTTAAGGCATATTTTTAGACAGCAGAAATTGTTTACATTTCTAGTACAGCTTTAGCGCCCAAAAGGATTTTTTATTTTCTTACATAGTATTTTACTATTGGGATACAACTTCAGAGCTGGCCAACTTGTGCAGGGGATGGGATCCACTGACTTCCACGTTCCTTCTAGCATAAATTATTTTAAGATTTAGACTTAGTATAGCATTTTTCTTAAAGCCAGTTAATTTTTTCTTTTGTAAAAGTTAATTGAGATAAAAGGAGAAATTCAATTTCTGTTTGTCTTTAAATTTTGAAGAATGGTTGGAACCTGGGAGAACATAAAAAGCTATTTTATATGCTAAATGGAGAATATTGTTTTAAAAGGAAATACAGGCTCCAATGAAAAAAAGTTTGGCAGATTCATGATGCTCTTTTTCTGTTTTAAGGATATGCAACGGGGACTGTAAGTGAAATGTGAACATGTGCATGTGCATACATATTTTCACATTTCCCTTTATTATTTTTTTTAAATTTTTTTTTGTCTTAGCAGTTTCCCTTGCTTTTTAGGGGAGCTATTAAATTGCTCTTCCAGTTGTGATTCAGAGCAGTCAGGAGCCAGCCATTAGAGGGTGCTTCTGCACCAAGGAGCTCTCTTTCCTTGAAACCAAATTTACTTAACTTTAAGTATTTGTAGATTAGCAAGGAATCATTTTATGTTTCCTAGAATTATCCATTTTCTTTTTTAATTTGCATTCCTTCCTGGACTACTATTCTTGGAATTCAGAGGATTAAGATGCTGATAACTAAAGGTGATTGAGAGAAGGTGGAATGATTCAAAACATCAAAATTATTACATTTCATAATTGTTACTGTAAAAATGAAAGAAAATATACATGGACTCCATGCAAGTGAAAAATGGGCTGTCTCTTACCTAATTAATGACAGAGATGAGCATCTGTACATTATAGCACTTGCCACATTATTACTGCCTTGTTTAGAAATACATTCGTTCATTATAACTCCACTGCATATATTTGCAGCAAGAATAGTAAAATAGATGCAGTTTGCAAATTTCTGCCATTGCTAGTAAAGATTTAAAAATAAAACTCTCAGTGCAATACAGCTGGTTTTTTTTTTTTTCAAGAATCATCATGATTCTTCATTCAGTAGCAAACTTAAAAATGCTGTGTCTCTGCTGTAAGAATGTGCAGGCAGCAGAGTAGGGAACAGGATTTATAGCCGTTTGTCCTAGGAATACAAATTTAAAGCCTGCACTTCTGACCCAGGACGCTGGTGCAAGGTTAGTGAAGGAGAATGGAAATAAAAAGATTTCCAAAGGAAAATTCTGCTGTTATGGAATCCGTTCCTAAGACTGATTGAATAAAAGCCATTAAAATTCAAAAGTGGAACATAGCACAAAGCATTACATCTCAGTTCTATACCCAGGAATGGTCACGAGCACTCAGCAAAGAAATCTGCCACCTGCAAGTCTTTGTTAAAGCCAGCCCGTGGAGATGGTGATTCTGAAAATACTGTTCCTGGAGAAGTTGATACATCTTTGCACTAATTTTCTGATTCAAGGTAAGGATTTCTGATATCCAACAGCTTTTGAAAGCTGCCCAAACTTCCAAAGACCATCTCAACTAAAATGTTGGCACACAGCTGGAGGAACTGGCACAGAGTTTGGAAGGGAAAGGGATCAAGCCTTCTTCAGGAGCTTCTTTAGGGGCCATATAGCCTCCTAAGCCTTAAAAAGGGTAGCCAAATGTCCCTTCAGTCATGAGTGTCCACATCTTTATTGCACCAGTATATGCTGAGAAGCTCATAGTAGCATATTTACACAGAGGGCTGCAGGTACTGCTGTCTCCAGTTTTACATGTAGAGCACAATATCTTTTCTGAGATTGTGAGGACCTTTCTTCTCAAAAGGCAATGTTTACATTGCAAGAACACATGGAATTAAAATGGGTGAATCTTCCTGACGTCACATTCACTAACACCTTGGGAATTTAGTATTTGCATATATATTTAAGTAATGTGAGTTTCAGCATCAGTGGGTATGCATTGTGAAGCTGACATACATTGTTGTATAACTAATTTAATTCTAATTCTTCCAAGAGATTATGTGATACTCATTAATGTTCCTTTTATCTGTTAAAAGGTGTACATTTTTGCTTTAGTGCCTGTACTGTCTAATTCTGACTCAGATAATTTTTTTTTCAACTTGAGAGTGAAACCTAGGTAAAAGTAAAACATCTTTCTTTAGCATGGACTGAATTTTTGGATACTGTGAATTACTGGATATCGGATATCCTGTTCTTTCTATACAAAATTTGGACCTTCTGAATAAACACATAGGTAAATGGAAGCATGTGAGTCCTTTGAAGGTATTGGGCATTGAAGGTTATATTGTGTCATTTTAGAGGTAGTTATTGATAGATTTTTCAAAAACGTTTTTAGATGAGACCTATGAAAATAATATGAGAAGATACTAAGGAAATTTGTAATGCAACAGTTTGTAATGTTTGCCCAGCAAACTTCAGCCCCAATCTGATGTGTTTGGCACTATCCTTGTGCCAATCAGAATAGGATTGTACCTTGGAACAAAATATTGGTGTGCACACTCCTCTCACGAGGAGCTTGGACCAGTTGACCCAGTAGTGGTTTTTCTTCTGAGCTGAGTGATAACAGGATGCAATTTTAAATTAGAAACTCTTTGAAAATGAGCTACATGATTTTTCTGCTCGTAGCATATTTGAGTAGCTGTTGTAAATCACTGGTTGAGTTCACAAATGGTAGTTTAAAATTAGAGCCAGGTAACAATGACTGATTAATTGAAAATGGAGTTTACATAATCTTATACTTTTGTAAGCTAATTACACCTTCTGGTATTATGCTTTATAATTTTAACAGGATTGATTCCTTCAGTAAATATTTCTTGAATTAACAAGAGCTGCTTCATATGTTTTTTCCAATAAGTACCATAAATCCATTACTTGATGAAATCCATTACTTGATGATAGGAGTAAAGCAAATAAGCATTGTAATGAAAAGAAAGGATAGATGAACAAATATACCGGACACTCTTACTTGTGACTAAAGATAGTTAGGAGGCGCATTTTTTATTTCTGTGTATCTCATCTCCTTCAAGTCTGTCCACTAAAAAACACCCTCAATAAACAGCTGAATTAGTAAGACAATAAGCCTGAAGCCAGAGAACATATCACCAGTATTATCTGAAAATACAGGGGGAACCTTTCATATTTCTCTCCATAATTTGACTATGTTGAGAAGATGCTGCACTCTAGCTGGTTGTTTGTGAAGTATTAAGAGCTGCCTAAAAATCCATTTTGCATTTTAATTTTCATGTAATACATAATACCTATGACTTCCACTACTACATAATTTTACAGAAGCTAAGATGAACTACTTGTTCATACCATCCAGAATTTAGAGCTCTTGCATACATTAAACTGGGGCTGGTGATTGAAATTGCCTCTCCAACAGTATCAATATCTAGTATATCAAATAAAGCTGCTCTAATGTTCTGCTATTTCAGGCAGATGAAGTTAATCATAAAGTGACACCTAACAGTATTTATTCCATGGTGATAGTATTATTAGCAAGAGGAGAGTTTTCCTTGAAAGTGTTGGATGCTATCCATTATCTGTGTGATATCTTTGCAGATATTAATACTTGATTTCTCTTTACTATAGATACTCAAATGTACAGGAATGGTGCTGGAAGTTAGTAAATCTATTGCCATTATGTTGTAGGACAGCTTTGAGACCAAAACCTGTTTTAAGTGGTGGGCAAAGGCAACTGCAGGGATCTGACTGACAGCTGGTCTTACTTGGCTCCCACAAGAGGTAGAATGAAGCTGATCTGAGCTTTTTGACCAATTTGGGCCTATCTTGTTTGCATTTTTAACGAGGTTGTTGTCTGAAACTAGCTGTACTTGCAGACTGATTATTTTACTGCCGTGGTTTTCTCAAGAGTGGTAGAAGAGTTTATAGCTCAGTATTAAAATCTGTGTATATTTTAGTTTATATACAACCCACTGCTCAACAGTTTCATTGTAATTATGAAAATGTTTAAACAAATGCATTTTTTCTTCAAAGTTATTTTCCCTTTTGCATATCTGTGTAATTAGAACACAACATAAACTATACTGTAACATTACAATCAGGAATTAATTATTGTAACATGAAATTTTCATTTTTTTTCCTAACTGCAAAGGTGAGTATGGCTTAAAATTGAAAAAATACAGTCCTTTTCATAGAAATTTCTTTGAAGATCATAAAGGAGTACAAAAGAAGAAAAGCTTTTTGTTTGTGTTTGCAATCAAATCTTCCTTAAAAGGAAGTCTGACACACAGGCATTGTAGTTTTTTTAAACATTACATTGAAGAAACCAAGATACAAGTCTCACTGGATTAACTAGAATTCAAGTATAGCAGAAAAAAAAAAATGCTCACAAACAAGAATTTCAATGAGCCTTGCAAAAGGCTATTCAAAGGTGATTTTCAAATATTAGTGAAGTTTAATTTATTGCTTGCCTAATTTATTGCCTGCATATAAACAAAATAGGCCAACATAAAATAGCTACTGTTAATTATTTAAATGTGAAAACATTCTAAAAAGGAATGCAAAAAACAACATCTAAAGATGTTGTAGATCTAAAAATAATCTGTTTGTTCTAGTAAATTTATTCAACTCATACAATATACTCAGAAATACATTTCTATTTTTTAAAGGCAGCTTGCAAATTTGCAAGATTTATAAATGAAATCAATGTGTTTACCAATATTCTTTTGAAAATTCTTGAAGCACATACTCTGTGAACATGCAGAATATGAAATGTTAAAGGCCAGAGCTGTACAGTTCAGCAAGAAATTAGTTGGTACAGCTCATAAATAGAAAACAAAATAGTTGTTTGTTCTGTATTTTTGAGTGCTGCTCTTTACCTGACATCTGTACAGATCTAGTTAGTTGTGCAATAGCTGAATCTGAAACACTGCATAAAAATATAGAAGACTATTATTTGCTTACGTGCAAATATATTTAAAATTCAGACTAAACTGTGGTTTAACCCATTGCTTTGGACTTAGTTGTTGTTCTGATCACTGTTTATTTCATAGCAACCCATGCTGCAAGGCAGCTGATGAACTAGGTTGCCAATGCATAGAGGAAAATGGAAAGAAACAATGTACATCTGCTGTCTGTGGCACTGCTGTAGACCCACACACTTACATCATTCATTTTAATGAGAACTAGTGTTCTAAGTTTAAAGACCAATATAAACTTCCTTGCAAACAGGAACTGCAATAATGATAGGGCAGTGGGGCGAGGACTTTTCCTGTGCTTGGATTATTTGTAGGCCCTTCCACTTTCTTTTTGCTTTGCTTAAAAAAAGAGAGATTTTGTTTTCTTCTCCTTTGGCTGGTGATAAGAAAACACTGCTACAAAATTTTATGACCTACTGACCTTTAGTATTGAAAAATTGGGTTATTTACAACAGCAATCACTATCTAAAAGAATGTCGTAAAGCAGCTTGACATTTAGTACTTCTGTAATTGCCTTATGTTGTGTCAGCACTGGATATCTGTAGTTTGGATCACTTATCTACTATCTGGTTTATATAAAGGCCTTCAGGGTCTTTATCAAAATGTGTATATGAACTTTTCACTCTGTGAAGTAAAAACCCAGGTCAATTATATCTATTTTCTGTGACCTTCTTAACTTTTCACACCCACTCTGTCTGAGAGTTGTTACAGATTGTAATACTTGCCTGCAGTATCAATTGGAGAACGGTTCTTAGCTTCATTAAGGTTGTCAGAGGTGTGGCTGATACATAAACTTAAGTGTCTTCTTGACAAATGGCATTACCTCCCTCAAATTAATTCTGCTTCACCGTTGTTAATCTTATTATCTGTTCAGTTAATCAATAGCTGTCTTTCGAAAGAGAGGACCAATAATGTGGATTGGAAGTGTGTTTCTGAAGGCAGGAGCCACAGCAGTGTGGCAGAATTCAGTTCCTGATCCTGTCATCTTCTGCTTGAGTGATAACTCAGCAAAAACCAGGCTTTGGTTTTGACACATGAACAATCAATTTGGTGGCAACAAGTTACCCCATATAGATTTTCTGTAGTATTTTTGGACGTGTCCTTGAACTTCAGCACCCTCTATCTAGTAGACAGAGTTTTTGGTTCAGAGCTCAGAGGACAGACTGGACAGCTGTCTAAGCCAACAATTCCCATTCTGTATAATGGCCCATGTGCCTTTTTCCCAATTAATTGTGCAAGAAATAATTGATATCAGCTGGAGATAAAATGTTTGTTCTTTTTTACAGAACAGTTTTTAGAGCATTTACAGATTTCCAGTGTTCTTACTTTGTGTCAAATAATGTTCTTAAGGAGCTATAAGTGTATTTTATAGTTAAAAATACAAAAATATTAAAGTATGAAAATTGAGTAAATAGAACTGATATTGCAAAAAGAGGATTATTTTCAGATTCCCAAACCAATAAAATAAACTTCACAAAAAATAACTGAATGGAACTTGATACAACTTTACAGCATATGGGAATAAATTTGCAATGTATAATTTTCATGCCAGAATTCTTGAGTTATCAGATAATGTATTTCCTTTCCATGATTATTCTGCAAGCCATATTTAGGCCTTTCTTACAATAGAAGTTTCAGTGTGTATTTTGATACAGTGTGCTCCTGTGTGTTGTTCACCCATCTGCAAAATAGTTTTCCTATTTAGATTGAGGAAGTTAGAATAATCAAAAGAATTTGCTTCATTCATGTGTTTGGCAAAAATATTCAGAATCATTAGAGTCTGAAGAGAAAAAATGTAGCACCAGTAAATATTTGCCTTGAGATTCACATGTATGATAATTGATCAACTTTCTATTTGTGTTTGTTGAAAATATTCTTAATATGAATTATTATGAACTGAATAGATTTACAGAAGCATGCCTGTTGTTCTACTTCTTGAAATCAGAGGTTGGTCTTAGTGACAGGGATCTGACTTTCTTTCATACTACAAAATCTACAGGTGTTTGCTCAGTGGAAAAGGGATTTAAAGGAGCAGTAAATGGATATGAGAATGAAGCCCCTTGTGCTGCTGAAGATAGCCAGGATCTCGGACAGGGGGTTTCAGTGCCAGGAGCAGTAACTGTGAGAAGGGACTGGCCTAGGCTCGGAAAGAAATAACTGCAGGTGAGGGGTTGGACCTCAACAAGCGTCTAAGAGAAAAGGAGGAAGAGGAAGAGGAAGACAAGCCCAAGCCTGCTTGTGCAGGGGAAGGTGCAGTGGGAGCAGAGATATCAGGGAGCCAACGCAATACAAAAGTGGGGACTACCAAAGCGAGCTTGCCATTACAGAATGTATTAATAGCCCACTTGATTCAAACTTGTATTTGTTGATCATGTCAGGCTTTTGCTTTGTGTAGCCATGGTGGTTTTGATCTGATCAGGAGTGACAGACCAGCATTCACTGTTGTGCTTAATCACAGTCTCACTGGAAATGGAACTCCAGCCCAGGTGCAGTTTGCAAGGCACTGCAGAGTTGCAGTGATGGTACACACATCTCAGGCTTTGCCACTGCAATGTGAAGGATGGATACTGGAACCTCTACTTACCAGAAAATAAAGCCAAGCTTCTGCAATTAAATGCATGAAACATTTAAGAATGCAGTCCCAATAGCTTATTTCCTGCATGGGTGACAGAATTACTGTCCCTGAAGTCCAAAGAAGGAGGGTAGATCAGAATGCCACCTTTGCACAAGTTTAACTTCTAACCTAGCTAAAATTGTGTCACTCTGTGCTATTTCCACAGTGCCTTACATCCAAACATTTGTGAAATTTAAAGGTGGGGTGACTAAAAATTCCAAGCTGATCTTACCAATGGGGCCATGGAGCCTTACAACCTGATTGGACTCCTGTAGTTAGTAAATTTCCACACAGGGGCAAGGAACTGTTCACATGTGCCCATCTCATGCTCTGCTCTAAGCACGTGGGCCAGTGTCAGATATGAGAACTTTGCTGGATCATCCAGCTGGGCACACAGCTCCATTCCCCAGCTGGGATGGATCTACAGAAAAGCAATCACAGCCTGAGCTATTCCTGTGTGTTCCTCAGTTCTGGTGCACAGAGACTTTCCTTGTGCCCACATGCAGATTGGGTCAGCAGTTTCAGGAATTACATGTTTTTGACAATTTCTTTGTGAGAAAACAAATCAGATTACTCCTAGCTAATTTAGATCAATGGATTAAAAACTTGAAAAGGTTAGACAGACAGATAGACATAAGTATCCTTCTTAAGCATCTTTCTTAAGAAACCAAATTAAAACTATCAATATATGTGTATAAATTAAGCATTTTCTTGTAATTGCTGTGCTGCTGACTTGGTCAAAAAGTAAAGTAAAGGCTTGTAGCTGTGAAGGAAGAATCTGGATTGTTTCTATTTAATGCCAGACTACAAAATGAAGTTTTACAAATTCTCATAATTTTACTAACTTCATTTCAGTATGTGTTTTATAATATATCAAACAGTTGTGGCTTCATACAGCTATAAAAGGATGAAGTCTGTCTTGTAAGATTGGGAGAATATTTTGCATTTTTTTATCTGTGAGAACATGATAGAGAAAAAATTTAACTGGTCTATTTTTAAATGAATAATTACACTAAATTTTAAGTTGATGTAGCTAAAAATGTAAAAGATAGTATGTCTAAAATTTTATTTTATGTGTTTTACACAAAGAAATTGCTGTATCAACATAAAGCATATATCAAGTAGCTACTGATCTAATACAGGTAGTTCAGTCTGAACTTTAACTTCCAGAGTCAAATAGTACATTTTTGAATCATATTTGTGCTGCAGGGAGTTTCTCTCCTTGGTGAAGGACAAATTGGTCACGAAGAGGAAGAAAAAACTGGCAGTGATTTCTACTCCAAATATTATTTCACAGAAATAGAATTTTGTAGAATGCCTTGATGACTTACCTTGTTTGTTGAACATTAGGTATCCAAGTTAAAAATTAGCCATTGTGAGTGAGCTGTAGCAGTGCCAGAGATTGGATGTTAACCTTTGCAAGGTGGAGGAAGGGAGACAGAAGTAACTGAGGGTAATCTGCTCTGGCATCTATAGCTAGTAGAGCTATTGCATAATCAATCCAAAATCAAATGAAAAAATATGTATTTTTATGAATTAGAGTTCATTGCACCTATTACATTTTCCATTTCTCTGAAAAAATTAGACCCTGGGAAGATGAAAGCAATCTGGATTCTGCACCTGGGATGGGGCAGCCCTGGATGTACAGCCTGGGGAATGGGAGGCTGGAGAGCAGTGCCATGGAAAGGGACCTGGGGATCCTGGTCCATGGCAAGGTGAACATGAGCCAGCAGTGCCCTGGCAGCCAGGAGGGTGACCTGTGTCCTGGGGGACATCAGGGACAGCATCCCCAGCCAGGCAAGGGAGGGGATTGTCCTGCTCTGCTCTGCACTGGGGCAGCCTCACCTCATGTGCTGGGGGCAGCTTTGGGTGCCATGGTATAAAACAGACATGAAGGTGTTAGAGAGTGTCCAAGGGAGGGCACAAGGATGGTGAAGGGTCTGGAGGGGAAGCTGTGAGGAGTGGCTGAGGTCACTTGGTCTGTCCAGCCTGGAGGAGACTGAGGGGGAACCTCAGTGGAGTCTTCAACATCCTCATGAGGGGAAGAAGAGGGGCAGGACCTGATCTCTTCTCTGTGGTGACAGGACTCGAGGGAATGGCCTGAAGGTGTGTCAGGGGAGGTTTTTGTTGGATATCAGGACAAAGTTTTTCACCCAGAGGGTGATTGGTCACTGGAACAGGCCAGCCAGAGTTCAAGAATCATGCAGGGCCAGGAGTTGGGTTTCAATGTTCCTTGTGGGTCACTCCCAACTCAGAATATTCTGTGATTGTTTCCATGGAGTAGTAGAACACAAAAGGGTAGCTTGTGACAATTTTTATAAAATAATTCCTGACATTGTATTATTTGCCAAAGAAAATCTGATTACATGTAAGTAATGAAAATGGATTCTGTAGTGTTTTCTTTTATTTGGGCATTTTGTCCTATAACCTCTGCCCAACCCCGTATCCAGAGCACCTCATCTAGTACATATATGGATGCCATTGCAGCAGTTTTGTGACTTTGCCATGGCATAGAGGGACCTGCTCCCGACTGACTTTGTATTTTGTCTTGCCTCCACTCCTAGGAGTGTGCCCCAAACATCATCAATATTTTGGGGGGGATCTCCCTTGTTTGCTGCTCTTTCACTAGGAATGCTGACTTTCTGGGAGCACATTCCTGGGCCCACCTTCAATGGAATAGGCAGATGGTCATCACGGGCTGCCCTGTATCATGGCAGCTACAGGGTTTACTCTTCTAGGGACACTTCGGATAGTGTTGTCACACTGAGCCATGCTTCTGGCACATGAACTGCCAAATTCAGATGGTCTCTTGTAGTCACCATCTCCTGTTCTCTAGGGATGCCTTGTGGAGGCTGACCTAGAACAGAGACTAGATGGAGCTAAAGAATAAAGTAGGGATTTGTCAAAAGGCCTCAATGGATACACCTTGGGCAGCACAAGAGCCCAGCCAGGGCTATACCCCAGATGAACCCAAAAAGGTCACAAAATGCCCAACTGGTCACAGGGTCTCACACTGGTTCTGGTTCATTAGCATATTGGAGCTAATTGTTCAGTTACAGCTTTAGCCCATGAAGTCGCATTGTTCTTGTTTTCTCTCTTCATTCCACCATTGTTTATGCTCTTGGGCTTGAGATCTGGATCTGTTGTCCTTCTCCCAAGTAGAGAAGGAATGGTTTTGTCTCCCTGCTCTGTGAAGAGAGCTTACCGTCCCCCAGTACGAAGCCCAGACCCACACACTGAAGCAATACAGATCTGAAAAATAGAAAAGCTAAAACCTGAGGTGTCACTAGACTGCTCCTAGTATGTTTTCAGAGGATGCACTCACCTTGGGAGCTGAGCACTGCCTTTCACAAGTACCCCGCTCTCCCAGGTGACTATGGAAAGAGGAAATGCAGCACCAGTGCCCTGGATCACTCATGCAGCGCATAGTTTCTAATTATTTGTCATGACAGAACCTATATTGGAGGTGTCAGAGAGAACTCTTGATATCAATTTTAGCATTTGTTCGTGTTATAAAGTGGCAGGGCAATTATTTTCTGCATGAATAGTTACCAAACTGAAGATTTTTTTTAAACAAAACAATCCTCACACAGATACTGGCACAAGCTGACCATTGCAAAACATCTCCATTTGTCAGTAAGCTTTTGCAACCACTAAAATATCCCTGTTGTTTGTGGTGGCATTGTGAAAGCAGACAGTAAATGTTGTGTGAGCCAGAAAAAGAACCAGCTGTTAAGCTGAATTCCAGTTTTACCTTAACAGGAGAGTTATTTCAACCCATTTTTTCTAAATTCTAATCAATTTTAAAGGGAGAGGGATAGAGTGCTTAAAGCTCAATGGCAGGAATTTTTCTATGCTGTCACACCTACCTTCTTTGCAATAGCAGGGCCCAACTCATAGAGTAAAAGGAATATTGTACATTCTGAGAGGCATTTTTCAAATACAAAAAGATCACTTTGTCGTCATCATCCTCATCCCCATTGTGCTGGAGTTTAATGATGTGGGAAATGGTGAGATATTGTTGCATAACTCTGAAAGCTGGCATGTATTCCTTCAAAGGGAACAAGCAAGAATAATTCCTCTGAAAAAAGTACTCAGACTTGAAAATGCCATATTTTGATACAGAAGCAAATTTTCTATCTTTTTTTATTTTTACTGTAGAATGTAACTAATCAGAAAGTATTTCAGATTAGAGTTTGTTACATTGGAACAGTATTTTTGGGCAGTTGTCCATTTTCACTGGCACAACAGTTACAAGCATTCCAATAATTAGCTGGTTAGTGAGTGTTCAGAGTCCAAGGAAAGGGAGAAGAAAAAATCTAAAGTCTCAAAATTCTGGTAATTGACAAATCTCTTCTCCCTTTTTAGGTACAAGGAGAATTTTGCTTCCTCTTCATTATTCAGTGTGAAAGGGTGTTCTTTAGAAGTCTGAGTTTTTAACATTTTCTTACAAAATTTCTTTTTTTCACATTTTGAGGACAAATTTCTTAAAAGTGTGCATCTTGGACACTGAGTATTTAGTGTCCATTTGAAAACTTGCTTCTGCTTTTTGGCAAGTTCCCTCTCTGTGTCTGATAACAAAAAATAAGGACTTGAAATTCTTTTCTGACCTGTCAGGTGGGAAAGCACTCAGCAGCATTAAAGAATTATGGGATGGCTTTATATTCAATAGGAGGACACAACTTGAAGTGTCTATGGAGCCTACATAAAGAGCTTTGGAATAATCTGGGCTGTTTATGTTAAATTGTCACGCCAAAATCTTCTAGTCTTACCTTGTTATTTTGTGTTTGTGCAGTAAGATTTTGGTAGTAGGGGGAAGATTTTATTTTATTTCTCACTATCTTGTTTGGTATTAAATTAAACTGATTTCCCCAAGTCAAGTCTGATTTGCCCATGGTGACAGACAGTCAGTGATCTCTCCCTGCCCTTATCTCACCTCCCTTTAATTCTATTTTCTCTCTCCTGTGCTGCTGACCAGAGCAGAGAGAGCAGCTTTGGTGTCCAGCCAGGGTCACCCCAGCACACCTTGCTTTGGGGCAGATGTACCTTCTCTCCTGCTGCACAGATCATCTACCACTTGATGGTGTGTGAGTTTTGTTTTAGTCAAGCCATGACAGGATTTTGAGGGGCTCACTCAAAATGATGACTTCCTATTAGTGAGAGATTCCAATCTAGGATCTGTGGGCCCTGTGGAATGCAAGTTTGGTTTCACTTGCTAACATAAGTAAGTAAGTAAGTTAAAAATGAGAAAACAGATAAAATTATATTGTACAATCTCCTTTTACTTTAGTCCACATGGTAAAGGAGGGGCTGCCCTCATCTATATTTATACCAAAAATGGTTCTCATGTTCAACTGACCACCATGCTCCTAATCCTCTATTTTTTTCCAAACCTCATTCTCACCTAAGATGAAAGTATATTCTTTTACTAGGTGTGTGTTGTGAGCTTTTTTTGTTTGTTTTTGCTGGTTTGTTTTTATGGGGTTTTTTTTGACAGAACTGTAGGATTTACTAAGTCAGCAAGACTTTTTGTACATTTGGGGATCAGTGGAAAGAAAATGCTATTTCCACTTGGTGCTATTTCAGTGGATTAGGCAGTTCTTCAAACATAAATATCAGCTTGAGTGATAATTCCTCAAGGTCTCCCAGCTTCCTTGGTGCTACCTGAGATCCTTGCACATCATAGCACTCTTGACATAAAGGTCTGATACTCTGTGTGATAAAAATTTTGCAATTATTATCTAAATTGATTCATTTTCTAAAAGGCACTCTTGGGAACCAAAGATACCACTTAAAAAATATATAGTACCATACTAGCAGTGGTTCTAAAGGTTGCTGCATTGTGTGAACACCTCTGCTCAGTCCAGCTTTCAGTGGGTGCCCAGGTTTAGCAGATGAAGTGAAAATAGTTGGACTGGTGGCCCATTTAAGACTACAGCACTGCAGGAAATCACTCAGGTGAGTCTTCTGGTTACTGTGTCTAGGAAAATTCCCAATGCTCCTTTGAAACACAACATGTCCTCCACTGGGAACATTCAGAGGGATTGTCCAAAAAAACTTTGCAGGCATTTAATAACAATGTAATAATAATAATGATAATAATAATAATAATAATAATACTTCAACACATATTCTATATGCTTCACATCTGTTGTTTTGCCAGTTCTAATTGATATAAGTGATTTGGGATGTCTTAATTTAGAAAGACATCATTTGTTTTGACACTATAACTAATGCCTGCAAATACTGTGTTCAAAACTGTTTCTTTAATATATTGACACTTCCCAATGTACAGAATTTTAAAAATTTGGCCTTAAGATCAAATTCTCATATCTAAACCACATATTTAAGTAGTGGATTCAGTTTTGCATATGTCAAGGTAATAACCATACAGGAAGAGTAGATGATAATGTGTATATTAGAAGCATGAAGCACAAAGTTATTTGCTTTAGTGAGAGCAGTTGTACATTTAAATAATTGTTTTCTCTCTGTGTTTGATGTGTATGTGTATATTATGTTACTTATCCTATTCTTTCTCAAACATTATTTATTTTAACTGCAGTTTAAATCTACAGCTTACATGTAACAAAATATCATCAGTGTTAGGTTCTTCCAGCACTTAGGTTCCAAAATAATTGCCATTTCAGTGGTGATGAAGGGTAAAAAATTGGCTCATGCAGTTCCTTTCCTTCTTTTGCTAGTGCTAAGGCTCCATATATTACCAGATGTCCTTCTGCCTGACTGAGATGTTTCTGTGGTCTTTGAAGACCAACTTACATATTAGAGGTAAGCTGTTATCTGTTACCAAAACAAATCATCAAAGCTTGTTGATGGATATTAAACGATTATAAAATTCTGAATACCCAAATGAAGTTTTTTTTATACTGAGGAGAAAGAAAATTAGCAGCAATACAGAGTTTGAATTTGGTCAACTTCTTTGTTTTTCTTGTCATGTAACTGGAGCATCCTTTCAAATAAAATATATTAAGAATATATTTGATTGAATGTATTTTCCTTCTCAGGAAGCTGTGGCCTGCTTGACTGTGAGCTTCAGTTTAATGGCTAGTTTGGGTGAATGATCCACAGTCAAGTGCACTGCAGAGGCATTGTCATTTGTACTCAATGTGAAAATAACAGATTACTGCATGTTTTGGGTATTTTGCATGATTCCTTGATATTTCATGCTTACAAGGATACATTTCTGTTATTAATTGATTATTCCAAAACACATATGACTAAACCCTAGCCATGTGTACATTACCTTTATTCATCTTGCCTTGCTAAAATTCCTAAAGTATAATTATTATAAAACCCACTAGTTTAAAAGTGGGCCATATCAAAAGATTATTTATGACACATCATGTCAATTGTACTGTACAATAATTTTGTACAGTACAATTGACATGATGTGTCAATTATCAAAATATTATTTTGAATAATCAACTGATATTCAGCTGAATGTTATTACTCAGATATTGACTCAGTGTGCCTTGACATCCCATCTTCGTGTGAGAACTCTTCTATGACAGCAATAACATCTAAAACTCAAGAGCTGTATTTCATAGAAAAATCTGATGGTTTAAGTGAAAACACAGTTGTGATTTATTGTAATTAAGGCTCTGCTGTGGAGTACCATGCCTATTTTTCACTTTTGACCTTTTTGCTTCCATTTATTCATTGCCTAGGTGCCTCATTCAAAAATTCTGAGGCAGAAGGGAGGATGATGTCCTGGTTTAAAACCTGACTGCCTTTTCAGTGCCTTCCTACATTTTTTTCCATGTAAGGAATTTCTCCCTGTGGAATTTGCCTGTCTGACTTTAGGAGGACACACATGCAGTGAAAAATTAATTATTTTAAAACAAGGCAACATAATGCTGTACTTAGACATACCCAATGGAGCTTGCCATGGCACCCCTAAGTCAACCTGTCAGCCTCATAAGGAACTGACTGATGGGGTTGCAGCCCCTATGCAGCTGAAATATCCAGATTTCTGTGCCACAGGAACCAACTAGATGATAATACCTGCAAATTAAGAATATTGGATCCTTTGAAAGAGCAGCTTTATGAGTTCATGAATCTTAGAGAACAACTCCAACCTGTTGTTATTAGCTCAGCTGTGTCAGTCATCAGAAAACATTTTAAAGTTATTCCAAGATACATTTTTCACCATGATCCTTACTTTTCCTTGTGAAAGAACACAAAATATGCTAATTAGGAAGGTGGTAAAAAATACTTTTCCATGTGTGCAGCTGGAAGGGAATCAAAGTGTATGTAAGGGAAATGACAGCTCCAAATAAATGGAAAGGCTTGTCCATCCTTCTTTGTGCCTTTGCTGGTTCTTGAAAATCCCAATGGTATTCAGGCTATATACTATGCTTGTATTTTAACACCAAACATTGCTTTAGCAGGCAAAAATTGAGATGCTGAACCTTGCTTTCTAAGTTGTGTTCTGTTTCTAGTAGTTAATTCTGTTTCTAGTAATAATTTAATGTATTTACATTTAATTGTACAGATGAAGACATTGGGATCCACCAGTACTGTGACAAGAAACACCCAGGTAAAATACAAATACTGAAACTGAGCAAAACTTCAGGATATTCAGTGTTTGACACCAACTGCTTGCTCTTAAAAATGCAGCTTCAAATTTCTTGCTAGTATATACCTCTGTATTTCTATGGAATAAGGAAACACAGAAAGAGTTTCTCTCTCCAAACTTATGTAGGAATATTAAAAACTTTTTAAACCACAGAAAGGGGGAAAAAAATCACATAAACCAAACTGTTATGTAACTAAAACCCCCAGTGGGATTTTACACTCTGAATTCTTAGGGGGTTTAAGGTATTTTGTGTTGTGTGGAGCCCAGGGCACGGCCGGGTGACCGCCGGGATCCCAGCAGAGGGCATCTCTGCCTGCCCTCCGGAATGGCCATTCCGGGACGGGCCATCCATTGCCTTGATCTCATTAATCCTGCTGATCCTCGGAGTGTCCCCAGGGGCCGGAGGGGCTCTGGGGCTGGGGTTCCCCCCTTGCCGCCCGTCCCAGCGCTGTTCCCCGGGGGCTGACGGACCGACGGAGCCGGCGGACCGCGCTCCTGCCTGCGGGGCTGGGGCTCGGCCGTGCCAGCCCACCGGTGCCAGCCTTGCTTTCGCTGCCAGTTTAACACATCTGCCCTGCAGGCTGAAAGCACCGGGGCTGCCTGGAGTGGTTTGGAAATTTCTGTGTTTTATCCAACTGTGCTGGTCTTCTCGCTAATATTAATATTTGCTGACAGCAGTTGTAAGGATTAATTCATCTTTTCATCCTCTTTCCTTTAGCATCACAGATGAAGTACACTTACTTAGAAGAGAAGCAAAAGCTAGCAGAATGTGAGGATATTTTCTGAGTTTCTTCTTACAGTAAGATCAAATAGCAAATTGGGATTGGTTATGCCCCTGGAAGAGCATTAAAATAACCTCAGACTGCTTCCAATATAACTTTCTGCACATGTCATCTAAGACTGATGATCACAGAACTACACAGCACAAAACAATTGAAAATTTGTAATTTTTCCTTCCTGGTATATTTGCAATCTGTTTTTTTTTTTTCCTGTCACTAAGCATGGCAGCATTTATTGCTTTTCCAGTCCATTGTCAAAAGGAATCACAAAAATAACCCAGATTTTTCCTTATGAAATTTACTTAGCAGATGAGCAATAAACATTTTCCCAATTGTCTCTCACCTTGCAACACCAACTGGCTTAAAACTGGAAATTGTAACTAAAATACTTTCAGTCAAATAGACTAATAATAATAACTAATAATAATTCCAGACTAATAATCAGTTGCCTTCATAGAATGGTTTTAGCTTTGAAACATTTACACTGTCCCTGCATCACCTGGTTAAAGGCAATTTCAGTTCATGCTATCACACAGCAGTACTGTGACAGTTAGTGATGTTTATGTTAGTACAACTTTTCTTTACCTTAAGTTTTACAACTCCTGCATTGCTCAGAGTGTATATTAATGTTCAAACATTATTACATGACAACCCTAAAAAATCAAATTGATTTTTTAGATAACTTCACAAAACCATGTCTGTGCTGTTAGCTTATCCAAATGAAAATTCCCATGGAATTGTGCATGCATATGAAGGCAAAACGTGTTCTGGAAGGATTAGTTCTTCCCATCACTGCAAGGTGTGTTTGGAGCAGGCTGAAGCCCCGCTGGGGATGGGTGTGAAGGTGCAGCCATGTGGCAAATCCACACCTGCTGCAGAGGATGCTGTGTCAGGCGGGGTCAGTGCAGCTCTGGGAAGGTGGGCAGGTGAGGGAGGGCTCTAGGCAGGGAGGAGCCTCACAGGTTTGCATCACTGTGCTCAGTGTAGTGGTATCCCACAGGGCTGCATGTGTGAAAGGAGGAGCAGGCCCAGATAACCCTTGTCACCAGCAGCCCCAGTGGTGCCTTTTACATGTGTGATGGGCAACAGGACCTGAAGCTGCTGCACCCTGTCCCTGGGAATGCAGGGGTGCCCCTAGCATGGACCCTGCACAGCACATTTTGCAAAGAGGAGCACTGGGAAACTTTATTCACAGCTGTTGATTTGTACAGATAGTTTGGTATCTGTACAGGCAATTTCCCATTTTGCATATGTGGATAAATATTCCAGTATTTATGAAAGCACCCATTGAAAATGTGATCTTACATGCCTAATTAATATTATCATAACAGTTCCACCAACGCTGGCTTCAGTCCAATGAAACACAAAGAGAAGTTGTATGTTGGTGTCCTCTTTTGTTGGTGTTTGAAATCCTTCATTTTTTCACTGTATAGCACTTCTATTGTAAGCTGCTTTTTGCAGGGAGGTTTAAGCACAACTGCTAAGTCATTCAGTCTGGAAGTTGGCATACAAACTGACAGCTTGGAGCTCAAAACTTTTCATCAGGTTTCCTTTAAATAGGAATAGATTATAAACAATGTGTTCTAGTTTCTCATGGTTTTATTGTACACTTATGAGTAGAAAACTGCTCACTTTTAAATGAAGAAATTTCACAAGTTATTAGAGCCTGATTCTCAGCCATGAAACAAGCCAGTTATTGGCAACTCCAGAGGAAGCTTTGCCTCCTGGTTGCTCAAATTAATGTATTAGGCCAGGATTTTCACAATAGTGTGCTGAACACTAATAAATTTGTTAAAGGACTTCAGCTTTTTCTTTGCTTGACTTGGCAGATTCTTCAGACTAAATTTGCAAGAAAATCCTATAAATAACTAGACTCCATAAGTTATGGCATTCACATTTGCCTGTAGTTAATATTTCTATATATGCATATATTCATGCATATATATTTTGCAGACATGTTAGTGCCTGCTTTTTGTAATTAGGCAATGAAGTGTTAGTTCAGAAGAATAGAATCTATTTAGGATGCTTGAAACTTGAAACTGAGTTAATATACTGAACAGCAGATACTTTTTCACTGCAAGTGCCTAGCAGCTGGGTAAGCTTTCCATACAATTGCCGTGGGGAAATCATGGTCATTGTGGATAGAGCATGCCAACTGTTCCTATGATTGAGCCTTCCAAAAACAGACCCTTTGACAATAGAAACCATGGTCGTTTCCTTCCAGCTGTAGGTAAGTTCTACATGTAAGGCAACTCCTAGAAATCTTGGATTTGTGGAAGGAAGTTCAACTCATAGAACTTTTTTAAAATGACACACATAAATGTGTGTTTGCACACACACACTTTATATGTATACAGTCACTTACATATACACATTTCTCTACCATCTTTATTTTTTTCCCCTCACTTTTATTTGACAGCTCGAGATTATCCTTGGATCCTGAAAACCAAGCGAGCGGACAAACTGCGAGATGCGCTCAAGGAGGTGGAGGTATGGTTCAGAAAGGTTCAAGCACAGCAACATCTAATCTGGTTTTCAAACCTCTTTCAACAGCTTTAATTTTCATAAAGATCCAACTCTCCCAGTGATGATAAATGTGCTTTTGTCTGGTGGGCTCTTCTGAAACAGCTGCATCTTTGTGTGGCATTTTTCATCTGTTAACTGGAAAATCAGAAGTCTGTTAACTGATAGTGACAATGTGTGCTGCCAACTCCATTCTCTGTTTTCTGTTGTCCTTTAGGACTTAATGCAGAACACTCCATGTGTGCTGAGCAAGTGGAAGAACAAACATACCTGTCAGGTACAGTGTCATCAAAAGGTCTTGCAGTGTTCAGTTGGTGGTGCTGAACAGCCATTCAGTGATAGGAGCAGTAGTGTTAAAATGTTAACACAGAAAATCACTGGAGTTTTTTTAATATGTGGGCCCTTGTTAAGTAAATTTGGTTTATTTAAATTTCTACCCTGAAAAAAGTCCTTCAAAGAAAAAGCCTGGGGTTTATCAACACAAAGAAATTACATTAAAAGGCCCTGATTCTGTGAGATGATCATGGTGATGATTACTATTATTATTGTTAATTATTGTTATTGTTATTACTACTGTTACTGTTTAGGGAAACTGAAAGCATCCTGTACCTCAAAGGAGCAGCTATGTATTAAAATATATAGACAGGTCTGGAATCTGTGTTATATTATTTTTATGTCTTAATTATCTATTTACCTGTCACAAATCTTTTTATTTTATGCTTGTGTAATATGGAAGGGAAGTTATAACTCTAAACCAACAAGATCATTAATCAAGTTATGTGATAAAAGATATTGTGACATGTGGCACACAAATAGTTATGTCTCTGGCTATATGAGTTCCACATTTTGTGTACAAGAAACCCTTTTTCACATTCTCACTAAGACAGAACAGTAGAGCAGGGAGGAGTGCTGAACATGAAGTGCTCCATAATCATGTGCTTCTTCTGAAAAACATATGTAGTGAATTTTGTATGTTTATACAACTTTCATGAGGAAATGCATCATATTTGAAACTGCTTTGGCATGGGGAATATTTGTCAATATTACTGTTTCAAAAAAGGAACTTTGTCTTCTAACTTTTCTGCTTTTTCAGACTCATAATTTTTTCTTCTTATTCAAGTAGTTCCAAATGTGTGTCAGCAGAATGATTGTTAAATATCCAAACACTGTACAGCTAAAATTCTAGAAATGCCTTTGAGAATAGCAAAATTTTTAAATGCTTGATATGCCAAATGGTATGTAGTCTTTTCATATCAATAATAAAAATATGATTGTCTAAGCTACATTTGCCTATCAGATCTTACTGCTAGTAAATGTATATCATTCACATACAAATTACATAGTATACATCTGTGAATGTTAATCTTCTAGAGCTGATTTAAATATTAATTGCTAATTTGGGGGAATCATTTTTTCCTGTTATTATTGTTCCAATTAGGAAAGGAATTTGGTTAAGAAACACCAAGTCAATTAGCTGTGAGTGCATTCATTTGCATCCCAGTTTGCTGTCTCTTCATTTGCTTTCCTTGTCCATTCTCCCTTTACCATTTTCCTTCCCCTCCCATTCATCAGCATCCACCTGCAATGTGTACAGTACATACTTTGGAAAAGTAAACTTCTTGCCAGATGTGTCGTCCTGCCTACATAATATAACACCTTTGGCTATCAGTTCTGTATAAAATTCTTCTTTATTTTTTAACTTCACATCCTCTAGGTTATTTCAGGCTTACATCAACATGAATGAGACAAAGGCAATTTAACTTATTTCTTCTATGAAATGGGAAATAAATGAGATGGGTGTTTTCATCTTAGTGTATTAGGTATTGAACCATATAAAGGAGTAGTTTAATAAATTGAGTATTTGGGGTGTTTTTCAGATGGCTTCTGAGGCCACACTATAAGTGATGGTACAGGTTATAACATAACCAGGGTGAAAGTTCCAGATAAAAATCATAGTAATTTCTCTGTCCTTAAATTCTGCTTTTGGTTTCTCAATCACAAAACAAAATGTTTTTGTTTAATAGTGACTGATAATTGAAATCTCCAACAAGGGTTAGAGTGTTCTGCCAAAACAATTGTGTTATTCTACTTTCTGTCTTCCTGAAAATGAAAGACCTCCAACAAATGAAAATAAATAGAGAAAAATTAATCATTTGGATGAGTCTAGAACAGAAAAGCTGTCTTCTATCAATTTTGATGTCAGATGGTTTGTTTTTCTGCTGCTCATCTGTCTTTGAGCATTTGGCAGCAATAATTGAACTGTCCCTCTTTGATGCAAATGTTGTGAAGCTTCTGGAGAAGATGTTGTATATTTATTTTTAATTCTAAGTAGAATACTAATTAACTGTTTCAGCAGAGAGTGCTTACCACGCAATGATGTCATCTGTGGCATAACACTGATGTATTCACAGCCTTTTTTGGGTGAATACCAGGGCTAGTGGGAAGAGTCCGTATTTGCATTACCTTTGGAGAGTTAAAGCAATGTGTCAGACAAATAGCATCAAGAACATGTAGGAAATTACCCTGATTTTCATAATTTCAATGTTTAGGCCTAAATTTGATCATATGGTTTTAATTATAGTGTCTGTTTTTCCTTTGGTTTTAGTAGCAATACAAGGTCAAACAGACTTTATAGAAATTAAAATATTTAATTCAACAACCACATTTTCCCATTTTTGATTAAATGTTATTTATATTTGAATCTGCCATACCTGTAGCTGAACCAGAAGCAGTTCCCTTTGTATTGTAATAACAATGTGCCATCCAGAAACTCAGTGGCTGCTGTACCTTGAGCAAGACAAATGGAATGAAAACTGAAAGGTGATGCAATGAAAGCAAGACTATGCTTTAAAAAAGTAGTGTGATTTCTCTCAGATTTTGTGCAAAACAAGCATAAGGCTGCTGCCAGTGTGCGTTCTGTAGCCTAAATATACAGTATACCACTATTCCTAATCCCTTACACTTCCTCCAGCACTTCCATCTTAGAAGTGGCCCACAGGCAAAAATTAGGGGCTGTAATTTTAAATGTGCATCTGCCAAAATTGAGTGTGCAGTCATGTTAACTGTTCATGTGCAAATGGCCAATTAGACTCCATGCAAATTCCCCAATGAGAAATCCAGTTGTCTTGCCTGCAGATTATCTTGTCCATTGCATGAGTGTGTTTCTCAAAGTTGGCTTTTCTATATGAGTTTGCCTAGAATGACCATAATACTGGCCAGTATTTCATTTTATGCTATATTACTTTTTTCTTTTTTTTCTTTTTTTTTTTTTTGGTGTGCAATCAGTGTAAAAGAAGTTTTGTATTTACTTTCTTGTCCATTGCCAAAAAACCCCAATGACCTTTATTTTTGCAGTCCTAAGTCTACATTCCACCACTACTTAGAGCATCTGAAATAGATGATGTGCCAGTTCATGTAAACATAACCTAGACAGTACAGGGATTTTTGTCAAGGAGTTTGCTCTCATATTTAGAAGAGCTTAGTTGAGTCCTAAAGGACTGAGGTCTTCTCTTTAGCTCTGTTCCAGTAGGGTCTGAACCCACATCATTTCTGTATGGTACTTCTGATCCCCAACTTTGATGACCTGTGTTGAGATGCTGAAATAATCCTGTAATCTTCAGTTAGCTGATGTCAAAGGAAAATAAATAAACCATAAAAGAAGGATGACAGGAAAAAGACAAGAAGTCTTTACAATAAGATGCCACTGTGCTCTTCAGCTTTCCCTGCCAAGGAGTAATAACCTAAGGAATTAATTTTATCAGTATTGTTGAGTTTGCTCAGCTCTGATCTGGCTGCTTCTTGTCTTTGTCTCCTTCTCTAATTCTTTGGAATGCTTTTAAGTTTTGCCACAAAATCATGAAATCTTCCTATGAAACGATGCCATTGCTTAGGGTTTGGTTTTACAATATAAAGCAATAAAAATAAATGAGCTCTAGCTGAAACATTTGATTTCCAAATTTTTTTTAGTTTTACTATTTGCATTATGATGTTGAATTAAGCACATGCCAACATTGTTATACAGTTTATTGTATAAAAGCCAAGCACCAGCTATGAATCATATCTGTTACCTGCTAATGAAAAAGATTTATGTCTACTTTGCTAAATTGTTTTGATTTTATTTAGTTGTATTTTTGTTGCAATTTACATATGTGTATAAATAGTTTTTCTGTTGCCATCGTCAACATACTTAGAACTGGATTCTGAATTGAGCTCCACAGCAATATTTTCTTGCTTGTTCTGTCAGTACAATGCCCATTAGCAAACTGATTTAGCAAGGCACATGGTGACGTAGCACATTTGATGTCAAAACCAAGACATTCTGTCTAGAATATGTGAGAAGCCAGCACCCATCCCCAATTACTAAGAGGAACACTGCCCTCATATTAAATTCTTTTGGTTGCTTTTGATCACAACCATTAATGTGTTGTGTGGTTTTAGATATTTGGAGCTAGAAGTACAAATGCATTGATTATTGTGAAACAGTAACGTGTAACAACAATAACTTCATCTGTAATAAGGCATGCAACACAGTAATTATGGTGGGGTGGCTAAGAAAGCAATCTGGAATGAAGAGGTGGGGAAAAACCCTGGGAACCTGCTTGAACAAGAAGTGCTTTGCAAATCTCTTCTCCTTTTGCATATTCCTTTGTCAGTTGGGCTCTCTAAGGGAAAACAGTTTGCAGCAATATTTTTTACAGGCATATTTTCCTTCTCTTCCAATTTTAATCAGATAGAAGCAAATCCTGGCTTTGCTCCACAGGTATCTTTTTAGGTAGAAGAGCTGATAAGCAGCTGAGCTGCACGAATGAGGAGTCAAGAGCTCAGGCTTCTGAGGATAAAGGGATCTACTTAAGTAGATGCTTAAGTTGTACTAAAGTCTGTAAGTCATGAACCTGCACTTAAGTCCTTTGCTTAATAAAAACTATCTCAAATACATATTAGAGCACTTTGCTATTGGAGAAGAGAAGGGTTAAGTCTTCTCTTGAGTATCCTCTGCTGCTTATGCCTTTCTTGCTCAGTGGAGAGCAATTTTTAGCATATAAAATACATAATCCTTTCTATCAAAGTCTCCACATTCAATTCCTCCATAACAGAGAAATTAAGTGGCCCTTCCTTCCCAGTATGGAGAATAACCAGGTGCCCAAACTTTTTACACAGACTACATTCAAGGACAAAGTTTCTGCCTTATTCTTCCAATAGGTATGAAGTCATGCTTTCATATTTTATTTAGGAACACCTTGTGACTGTTTAAACTCTGGAGATAGCTCTTCTGATTTTATTTTTCCCATCACAGTACTTCAATCTGAAAAATTTACGATGTGTTTCATCATTGTGAATTTCTTTCCCTAATTTAATATCTCTTAGATGGAATGATGTAGTGCCTTGTGTAAATAATGCCTCTTACATTGGCTTTTATTCCTTAGCATTTATCCTTTGGAGTTGGATCACTGTGTATCCCTGTTCAAGCCACGTTTGCAATCTTCCCTATTTGCTTTATATTCATTCGTGCTTCTGACTGGACTGCTCCCATCCACCAAAATATGAGTTTAACTAGGCAAGCTTAGGTTTAACAGCACCTAAATCTTATTATCATGGAACAGTCTTTGCATAGACTACACAGAATGTAGCAAATTGAAATAATGGTTTCAATTTGAGCACATAAATATTTTCTCTTTTATGGAATATTTTTGATGAAAGATAGCACAGAATCATAGAATTATTTAGAATTGAGAAGACCCTTAAGAGTGAGTCCAGCTGTTAACCTAACGCTCCAAAGTTCATCACTAAAACTTGCCCATAAGTTCTACATCTACACATCTTTAATACCTCCAGGGGTGGTGACTCCACCTGTTCTCTTTAAGTGCCTGCTTGTACTTCATGGCAAACTCTAAGAACTAATTTTTAAAAAACCTCAGTTCTAATCCAAAACATTTTTAAAGGGAGATGGATGAAATACTAACCTTACATGGCAATATAGTGTATAAAGTCTTTGATTAACCTTTTCAATTTAGACTCTAAAAGTTCCTAGAGAATGAACTTAAACCTATGGACCAACCACACTAAGTTATTGTAAGAAAAATTTGTTAAAATACAATTTAAGATTTCTCAAATATCTCAGAGTTCTGAGGAAAGTAACAAGAACGAATGTTTTGCTGTAAAATGAAAGAAGGAGGGAGCACAATAGGAGAAACAATAGAAGTAATGGAAATGATACTACATTTATGTACTATCTATGATTCTGTCATGCCATAGTGATATCACAGAGATCTGTACAGTACTGAAAATCCTTAACATCAGTTTTTAACTAGTTTATAGATGTAAAGGAAAGCATACCCATTAGCATAACATTTATATATTTATATAATTGTCTTGTCCTGAAACACTGGGGAGGTTTTCATTGGTTTCTAGTCTAGCTCTGTAACAGGTGTGATTTATGCCATTAGCAGAAAATTAATACATAGGCATAAAGTGAATTTGCACCCTGACTGCATCATCCCTCTTGTTGGCACATAACACTGAAAGACTGGGGGTGTTTTACTCTCCTCTGTCAGGCTGCTTACATCACAGTTTGGTAGCTCCTGGGTTTCAACCCTCACTTTTTCCAGCAGGTTTTTTGGACAGTTACAGCCAACTGTAGTCAAACCTTGCTGGACTTCATGTTACCAAGTTGGAAATAAATTGTGATTTTATCTAATCTAACTTCAACATAAGGAAAAATTGAAGTTTTGAAAGATTGTAATAAAAGCTGCATGAGTGTAAGCGTGTCTAACATTTTTACTAGGACAAAACCTTAAAGGACATCTGTCATGACAGGGAATACTGAAACATTGACTATATATATATCTATCAAATGAATGTATGATTAGACTTTGGCAGGATGGGAATTAATTATTTGTTCTTAGAAATTCATTTCACATCAGAGGGTTTTATTTGTTTCTACTTCACACATCACTAGAATTTAGTTTTAAAATATGTTGATTAAAGTTGCAAGGGCAGGAAAATAATTTGTTTAAATACACTTGTTCTGTTCTTTGGAGAGCTCAGAGGTAATGTAGCAAAATATGTGTAAATGAGAATTTCCATAACTAAATTTTTGGGAGCAGAGCACTGCATAAGGGACATGCCCAATTGCTGTCCCCAATACTTTTTATTTATTATACAATCCAGTAGATTTTACTGCATGAAAATTCTAAAGATTTTATCATGTTTGTCTCACAGCTCTAACACAGAACAAACAGGATATTTTTTTCTGCCAAATTCTCCTACAAGAACAAGTGTTTCTTTAGTAGTTAAGTTTTCTAAAAGCACAGGGATTTCTTTAAAAATCTACTGTTAGGTAGAAGTAAGAGCTGGAGTCCCAGATTCCTGGCCTTTGGAGGACCCTCTAGACTTGTCTGCAGAGGTCTTTCCACAGAGAATTCTTTTTATGGGCTCTGTTTTCTGAATTCCTGTGCTGTAGTAGTTACATTCAGAAAATGACTAATGGTTTAATTATGCAAAAATAAATGTTTTTCATAACTCCTCCCACAGAGCATTCTCTCTGTCATAGAAGATATTGCATAAGAAGGAACTGATAAATACTGTGACTTAATCTTTGAGATTATATGTATCATTTAATTTAAATTAATTAGGCATGAATATTCAATTAACTCTGAAATAATCCTGTCCAATAGCTTAAATTCTTTCTTTCTAAGGGAGACATCTAAAACATTATGTCAGTGAGTGAATGGATTTATTGGGAGCTCACAGCTATCTCTGTGGTAGGGCACAATTATTTATTTAAACAAAATATGAATGATCAGAAATAACAGGAACAACAAAAAGGTGCTGGTTTTAATTTCTATTAATAACATAGAATTATATTAAACCCTATGTTACATTTTTTACATGCAGGCTAAGCATTTACTTTATACTGAAAATATCAGGTCTATGGATGATAAAGTGATCAGTGTAATTTCCTCCCTCTTTCAAAACAAAGTTTTCATCTCTGTTTTTAACCGAAAAATTCAGTATATTTTATGTAACATTTGGGGACTTAGCTACTTCTTCAAGTGTACAGCAATTGAAGTTTTTGTACCATTATAATTCAGCGTTGTGTTACATCTCTCTCTTTCATTGAAAAAGCTTTCAAAGCCATTATAAGACATCTTCACATCAATATTAATTCATTTTTGTAATTTTGAAAATTAGATTACTACGTAATGGACGGCTGCTAATATGTACCTTGGAACGTTTCACTTTATTCATGATTTTTGATGTCTTGTTTTCTCACTCTTTGGATTCAGCTCCTCTTTCACTCAGGTATTTTGGTGTCCCTAAGCCTTTCTGGGCCACAGCTGGAGAAGGTGGTGATTGACAGGACCCTGGTGGGGAAGCTCATCTCCGACACCATCAGTGATGGTAATTACACCCATGTGCAAATCAATTGCCTGCATTAACAATAGAGTAGAGAAACAGTATGTCAACAGGTAGACTAATTATTGCCACTGGGGACTTGCAAACACAACAAGTAATTGCATGTAATGCTATAGTTACAACCCTCAGGACTAAGAGCACTTTAAGAATAATATTTAACATCAAAGTTTTCAGGCTTGTCAAATGCTGCATGGGTTTCTAAAGTGCCGTTTCTTACACACTGTAATCACTGTGAGCATGCCATTTGAACTTGTCGTGTTTATTTCCTAAGTGGGAAAATGGGACAGAACCAAACATTAGCCAATTGAACAATTGCATGGGATAGTTATTGTTAAGGTTGTTATTGAAAAAGACTGGATAACATTAGTTACATGGAGGTGTTTTGATTTATTTTCTTGACACCCAGAATTTCCCTATTGTTATTAACTATTGACTGCTGAAAATTAAGTTTTCATTCAATGCAGAAGAAAACTTACAAAAATGTCTCTGTTGTCTACAGCTTTATGATATGACTCATAGCATTGAGAAATCAACTGGTATCTTGGCTTCTGCAGAAGCAGGAGTATGAAATTTTGGTGTAAGCCATATTACATGTGCACTACCTTCCAAATTTTTAAGAGTAAGCCCACATTACATCCTTCTAGTACGAACATGCATTTAGTTCAGGTTTGATCTCTAATGATTTAATTTTCTCTCTACCCAGGCATCTATTGAATATTGGCCTAGGTTATAAGAAACTCCAATACTGTGTGTCACTGATCTTTTCTTATCAATATATGGTATTTTAGTCTTGAAAATTAATACTAATTTTCTACAGACATTTAACTATATCTGCAGAATCTTTATTTATTAAAAAAATTTAACCAGGACCTCATTTTTATGAACTAATTACACAGAGAGAATAGAACACATTTACAATCTTGTCTTCTTTTTTTCACTCTCCACCTTAATTACTGGATTGCTAATTACATCTGTGATTTTTTGCACTCTGCTTCTGAGGGGAAGATTTCCTACTTTCAGGTGACAAAAAGTAGGAAAGCATAGAATCTAAGGTTATTCCTAAATTGAAGTAGTTTGTGGAAATTATTTGGAATACTTTGTCTTTAAAAAAACAATAAAAAATAATGTTGGTCATGCCTTACTTTGGTTTAATATGTCATAGAAATATTTGTTCAGAAAATACTGCTAACTAAATGAGCTTACAGCTAAAACATCAATAAAGCAAGAAATATGTTTTACTATGTTTGGACAACTGTATTTATTATATAAATAACATTATATAATGTTTTGTCCGTATTTTCACATATTCAGGATTCTCTTAAACCTCCATATTTGCTAACAGACAAGTCTGTAGGTGAAATAAAACTGCCTCTGTTCAGTAAAAGCAAACCACTCAATAACTTTAATTGCAATGCAGTTTTTTATTTTCTTGAACAATAAAAGAAGATGCTTTTGTTACCCACACAAATAGTGCTCAAAATACAAATTTTTATACTGAACCATCCTTGCATGAGAAACATGAGATAATGTTGTCCTAGAGGAAATTAATTTTAATTCAAAGAAACAGTACATCTTTCCAAATCTGGCTCCACATTGTGGTTGTGATTATAAAGCTGGCCAAGAGAAATTCTACATTTAGCACAAGAAGCCTGTATAAAAATAATAGTTCTTTCTTCATCAATTGTGTATATGTAGAAATGGATAAGGGTTACAGTCTGCCAGAATTAATTATGAAATTTTGTAATTCTCTTTTGGAGTAGCATGTCCTCTTAACATTTGGAATAAAGGTCAGATTGTGTGCAAAAATATACAGAATTACTACTGTTTTTATAATCCTATTGCATCTAAGAAAGTGCTCCTGATTCTTATTATTTATAGGCAAAATTTCATCAGCATCTGAGGTGTGCTGCAGTTCGTCTTTAATGGAAACTATGTCTGTGAGGACATCAAAATGTTTTAGCTGTGTGCATGCATATTGAGGATACCATATTCAGTGGTTTTCAATTTTCATGTGTTTGCAGGATCTCAGTTATAGCTTCTGAATCACCTTATCAGATGCTTTATCACCTTTTTTTTTCCCCCAAAAATGTTAGTGTTAATGTTACATTTCAAAGGCAATTCTTTGGCTCTAAACTCTACCCTTTAGCATTTGCATACCAGATACTTCAGAGTTGTGCCAGGACATGACTGTTGGAAAATGCAAGTGGTTATAAATCAGACTAAAGAAAAGCAAAGCTGAGTAGCTAGTTTTCCATGCCTATATGTAAGACTAAACTGTCAATCTGCTTAAGGATATGTAAAATTTAGATTTAAGAATCTGGGATATAAGTAATAATTTAATTTTTTTTTTTTTGTTTCTTTTTCAGAGGTTGTTCCACAGGGTGTAGCTTGTTTGTTTCTAAATCTGGTTCCACTTTAATTGACATTTCCCTTTTAGGGGAGGTTTCTGAGTTTACAGTCTGAGTACAGCTTCATTTTAAACCATGAGTGATCTGGTACTACTTACCCCAGTGACTCATTTCACACTCACACATCTCTTCAGCTGTGGGTGCTGCTTGAATAACTGGGTAACTCTTGGGAAAAATTCTCAATACAATTTTCTAAGTAATTTTTATTGACAGATTAGTTGATCACTTTTATATTGAACTAATTTGGTCTAGCACCCCCCTTATGGTAACAGTGGGGATTCCATGGAGCTTTTCCAGACTCCAAGGGAGTCTCTTCTATCTTGATTACTTGTATTGTTTTGGTACCCCCATGTGAAGCTTTCAGTGAATTCATGACCCCTCTAAAGCCTTGTCCTGCATGAAACAGCCTGCTTGGTGTCTGCAGCAGCACCAGGAACCTTGCAATGTCAAAATACCAGATACACCTCGAGTACTCATTTGCATTTATCACCCTTAACACAAGCTAAAGTGATATGAGGTCCATTTGCAAAATACTGGTGGATGCAACCATAAGAAAAAAAAATAAACTGAAGGCTCAATGCTGAGATGACAATTAATATGGAAAGGCATAAAATGTATATTTGAATGTAGTGGCATTTTGGTATGAGATAATTTATTCAGGTGTGTGTAATCAGAGTATTCCGTAGGCTTTATTTCTCATTTCCAAGAAGGTCCTGACAGGATGACACATTGATATGTTTTAGGACACTACAGGGCTTTCAGTGTAATATTTAAGGCACTGTCTTGAAAAAAATTGCTTTTTGCAGCATCTCAGTGGAGTGTTCACTACTTTGTTTTGTTCCTAGAGACAGGTATTACAGTGCTGACAATTTTTTTTTTTTTTTCAGCTGTTCTTACAGACAATTTCATCATCTTGTCATTTGAGGACCATAACCAACTCTCCTTTATTCAGTTTACAAAGACAATGGATTCTCCCGATGTAAACAAAAGACTGGAAAAACTCTCTTGTTTGGACTCTAAGGTATAGCTGCCAATGGTGACTGCAGATATTGCAGGAACTATACATCATGTATCACTGATATTCACTGATATTGTATAGCCACATAAATTGCAATATAATTGTGATTTATGTGGCTATACAATATCAGTGAATATAATATATTTAATATAATTATATTTAATATAATTGACCAGAGCAGCTCAAACTTTAAAAACGGCGGTTACTGAAAAGCCAAAAAACATTAGAATGGCATTCAGAGTTAAAGAGTTAAAATACTGTGCCAAGGGATCCAGATTTCTACTGTGTTTATTTTCAGGCTCAGACACACATTTGAGTTACCCCTGCTTGACAGATTACCTTGTGTCCATTGAGCAGCAGTAAGTGACCCTTGGCACATTCTTGGCATCTAACAAGCATGAGGCACAGTCTGTAATGGTAAACCTCAGTGTAAAATATTTAAGTTAATGTGGTTTACCTCTTGTGTGTTGTGGGCTGACAACACACATGGTCACTTACTTTGTCTCAGCTGATAGACACAAGCACATGAAGCTCTGATAATTCAGTCACCTGTCTGAGGTCCATCTGACTTGTAATTCTTTGCAGAAATCCTTATTTCCCCACTATTTACAATAATGATGTTGTTGGGACAGTTGCTTTTAGAATTAAGCCACTAAGTAAGGAATCAAGATATGGAAGCTGAATTTCTCACCACTGGCCAGCTATGTGCGTGACCTTATGCAAATGAGTTGATGCCTCAGTGTCTCAATTTACTAGTTACACAGTGAAGATTGAAATACTCCATTTTTGCAGCCCTTTTTGTGGGAGTGTGTCTTCACTACAGTGGCAGCAGCAGTGGAAAGGTAGCCTAGAGAGAGCTTTAAACTGAGCTTTAAACTGTCTGAGCTTTACCCAGTCTGGAGGTCAGTGGAAACCAGCTAATCTCAAGATTTATGACATTGTGTTGTGGATGGATTGGGCTGGGCAGACATAACTTATTTCAACCATAAGCACTTTGGCATCAGGACACCACTTCCTTAGGTGGAAGTGCTTGGTGCTACAGCAATATGAAAAAATAATCAGCCAAGGCAATTAACTTTGAACAGTTGAAGTAGGGAAGGGGCTGCATCCAGTTCACTGCAAGAATGAAGAAGGGTCAAGCCTTTTCCCAAGAAACACAGAAAGATGTTGTGAGCAGAAGAGAGAGATTGTATTTATTTTTCAGAGTGGATAAGCATTAAAGAAAACAATCTTGTGCTAGCAAATATTTTCCCCTTGACAACCCCTCAGTAATTTACTTCCTCACATAAGGGAGCTTGCATCTGCAAGGCAAGCTCTTTAAGGTTATGTTTAATTTAAGTTTTGCCATAATGTGTTTTAACTTGCTTGGTAGAAATACTTTCTGCTAGGATTAATATCTAATACATTTTCCAGGCTGTTTCAGTTCAGGGCCTCTTTTCAGCAATGGCTTGTGTTTGCAAGATTGATCCAACCTCTATAACGTGGATTTGAGACAGTTCACTGTTCACTGGGAACTGAGCTGATACATACTTTACTTTAAAATGCTGTGCCTTGTGCCTGGCCTGTGGTGTTCATTGAGGCTGTGCTTTGGGAGCGAGCCTGGTGTGTGGTGGGGCTTTTTCCTTAATAGCACTAAAGTTTAACGAAGAAGCTGTGGTGAACTGCCTTTGTCATTGAAGTGTGAGGGCCACAGCTCCTGATTTAATGTTTAGAAAAACCAGAAGTATCTGCTACACTCCTTAATAGGGTTGTTAAGTTCAGTTCTTTGCTGACACAGCTGAGCTTCTCAAAACACCTCCATGCTCAACATTAACTTTGCTTTCTCTTAAAATCAGTGGGAATCACTGTGGAACATTTCTCCACCAGCCAAAAAAAATGCATTTGCATTTTTTAATTGAATGTTCTTTTGTGTGAGGCTTGCCAGTTAGGCAGCTAAATATAATTTTTATTATCTTCAGAATTGCACCAGTGTGAGACAGCAGAAAATATTATTCACTTCTGCAATAATATTGTGTCAGCTCTCTGCATTGATTTACTGTTCTTCATGGCTGATTTTGGTCAAACTTCAAAAGCTGGAAGATCACAGAGTAGTGTCACTCACCGCAGAAAAATAAGGTGGTCCTGAATTGCAACTGTGCAAACTTGTAATAATTTGTAACAATATGTAACAATTACAAATGTTGTGGGTTTAGGGGAAAAAAAGGTTCTTTTGAGTTGGGATTTTGTTCGAGAGAAATTGAATGAAAGAGGTAGCATGCACTGTGATAGAACTAACACAGGATTAAAATCTGGAGCCAAGATTCAGGAAATTTGATTGTAACCTTCATTTCAGCCTGTGACTTTTGGCATGGTCTTGAGAAATGTAGTATTTGGGTGTACAGTCCCATTTCTACAATGAGGAAAGTGTTTGTAATGATATAATTACATTTCCGTCATATTATCATTGAGATGCTAAGCAGCCTCACATTGTTCAGTGTCCAGGCTCATGGTGGGCAAAATTGGCAGCAGTGCTGGACTGCCAGAGTTCTGTGAATAATAAGAACAAGTCAACCATGCTTTCCTCCTCAAAGCTTGATATTTCTCCAAAAGTTGAGTTTTTTATGCAATGCATACCTAAATTAATGAATTAATCTCCCTATGCTCTTCCTTTCTAATTGATGCCACCTTGAACTTTATTTGCACTTTGAAACAATAAAGGAAGACTTACTACATGAATCACTACAGTCTCAAAGACCAGCAAAATATAAAACCAACTATTATTATTTACCTTTTCACAGTGACATGAGTTCATGTTTGAGAGTGACATGTCTAATGCAAGACATAAAGGTCAACAAAGATTTGTGGCTGTTATGACATGTGTGGTTGTTATGAGCAGTTAACACTACAATACAGGACTAATCGATACTTTTGGAAGTATTTGTGCTTTTCCAGCCTAATTGTGTTGTCACCAAATTAGCTATTCTAATTCAAGCAGCAGCTACCTCTTAACTATTGTGTATATTTTATCTTTACCCATGAAAATATTTTGACCAGTAAAACACAGGATTTTCTAAAAATATTGACATTTTTCAAGTTTTTCTATCTGTTTTTTTTTTAATCCATTTCAATTTACTGAAGGAAACAGAACAAGGAGTTAAATGTTTACCATGAGAGAACAACATTGGTAATTACTTTGATTTCAGTTCCTTTTTATGTGTATTCATGGGATGAAGAGGTCAATAATATTATGACCATGCAAATAGAAAAGGGTTCTTTTTGACCATATAAAAAACAGCAAAGGATTATTAAAGCATTAACCTTGATTTTAATGGCCTTGGTTGAGAGCTGAGATCACAATTTGGATGAGCCTGATTATTTACTAAATACAATACATAAATGCAACGGGTTCTTAACACCCATTGCACTCTGGCATTATCGCATTACTGCCAGCCTTTGTTGCCTTGCAGACAGGAATATGAAAGCAATCTGTCATGTAGTGAGACTGGCTCCAGAAGCATTTCTCTGATAAGAAGACCCCCTGCCCTTTGCTAGTGTCTGGTCCAGTAGGCTTAGCCATGCGCTTAATCCCCAGAAAGTGGTTCGATTATTGCTGACCAGCAATGGCAAGATAGTTTTTTTTTCCCCTAGCTATCAACCTTCCATTAATTCCTTAAGCAGAAATGCGGTGCAATCTATATTTCCTTGGCATGTGTCACCCAGATGGTGCACTGCTCATGTTTTCAAATAACCATGCTCCAAATAACAGAGTTTGAATAATAAATTCCACAAATCCTTCCTGAGAAAGAGGCACAATTCTCAAGAGCTGCATAAACTTTACGCATGATGCTGTAGCTCATCCACATTATGCAGAAAAGTATATGTTCTTTTGCAAAGCGGATGTTTGTGTTTCCATTCCTTAATTTGGGGAGGAAGAAGAAAGATATGTTTGCTCAAATACTGTAGAATATATTTAATATTTGATTATGTCTTAAACACTAGCCTTAGCTCCGTGGTCAGCTTTGCAGAACTTGTCATTTAATATGGCTAAGCTTAAATCCTGTGTGGAGGTCGATGCTGTCAAGCAACCATGACTGTACATTTTGGTATTGATTGGAGTCATTGCAGTAAATTCCTTCTTAACTCATATTCCTTTCCATCCCAATCCCCTCCCCACAGATAAAAGAGTGAGCATGTCTTTCTGTCTGAGGAGATATTTTTCACGTTTACAGACAGCCTCTATGAAGATATATGTACGCAAAGCTCTGTGTGTATATACATTCTTTCTCACACATCCAAAGTAAATGCTCCCATTTGCTTCTACCATGCTATTTTATTGCCTCCAATATTTCCTGCATTTTTTTCTTCCCTCAGATCTCTTATGTTGATATACTTGGACCAGAAGGTAGAAGGATGAAACGTCACCTGGCAATAAACTGTATGCAAGATCTGGTCATTTGCTGGTGGTCAGCAGCCAGTGATGGAGCATGGCCTTGGTCTCCTATTTCCTGTCAGAGGGACAGAGCCAACCTATTGCTGTTAGGCTGTGCACATGGCAAATTGGAGGTAAAGTGATCAACTGTCTTGTTACATTATTTTTTTGAATTTGCTAAAGAAAGAGCTATTCAACTTAAATGCATATTTGAGTAGATATAAAGAAAAGATATGACTGAAACATAAGACAGGTAGATCAGCCATTCTAATAGTAAAAGCAAAACAAAGGTTTGTTACTTAACAGAAAAGCACCTTATTTACTTTGTTTACTATTTTCACATCAAAGCTGTCAACCTGAGAAATGTAGCCAGGAAATTAGGTCTTTATCATGAAATAGCTTTGGTGCTGCTGAAAGTGAAAATAGAAGTGTCAGAGTTCCACTAGAAAACTCTAATATGAATTAGCAATTGTAACTGTTGCATGTGTGTCTGTTGCAATTCTTTTCATTGTCTGCAATGCTAACTGATAGACAATTTGCATCTCTTTCAAATGTTTTTCACAAAATATTAACTATGCCCAGATGGTGGTTAAATTTTTGTTATGAGTATTGGTCAAATTAGGGACTGATATTTTTCTCACAGGAAAAGTTAAAACACACCATCTACAGGTGGGAATGTAAGCTATGAGTTAGGACGAAGCTACAAGTTGACCCCCTCCTGACACCTGCTTAGCTTACATTTATAGGCAGATGTTTTCATTTCAATTATTTAATTTTTGTTTCTTCTGTTTAAGAATATTTGATTCCAATTTGTTTTGTTAGCTTCATTTTAATATTTCTACCTATCTGAGCATACTCTGAAAGATCTGGAGCCAGAATTTAAAATATAAAAGTTTTTCTGAACAAACATCTTTTATAGATGCTTCTGTATTTGGAATTTTTAATTTTTCTTTTCCCACTTCTAATGTGGACTGAAAAGGCACTGACTGTGGGACAAGAGCACAAACTTGAGGATCAGCTGTGGAATAGTTGTTCTGGATTAGCTATTGTAAACTATTTCCCTGTAGGGAAAACCCCTAAGTAACACTTAAGAATAAGCTACTTTTACTAACAGCATTCTCCTCTCTTTAATTAGGGAAGATGTAAATGTTTTAATGTCTTGAAACTATTACTTTGATAGCTAATATTAATTTAAGTGAGATTCTTTTCCCTTGGGATTTTCTACCTATTGAAAGTGAAAAGGTAGCTGAGACAGCTTTTCTTTTCTTATTTCTGTCATTAGTTGCTGTAGAATTGAAGTTTAAATTACCTCCAGCTCTGCCTTCTTTACTTCTTTTCAATTGACCTCTCTCCACTTGCGGTCATCTTTGACTCATCTCTCTCCTCTGCCTGATCTACACCTGCAGTTCTCCATTCCCCCTGCAGCTATGCCAAATCACATAGAAAAAATTACTCTGAGAGCTAAAATGTGAGGCTGTTCTTTGTAAGCTTTTCCAGCCCTGTGCCAGTTGTTATGAAACTTCATCCTACTAACATTTCAGAGCTTATTTTTTACCATGACTTCTTTATGTCCAGGCCTGGAGAGTAGCATTCTCGTGCATATTTTATTCCTTCCCATGTCTTCCAGAAATCTCCCTATTGCCACCATAGCAGTTTGCAGTCTCTGTTTCCTGAGATGGTTTTAGAGACTCTTTTCTTTTAAGAAATTAACAGAAACTACCCTATCAGTTTAAAGCTCTCTGTGCTTCATTTAATATGTTTTAGGGAGATTTCCAAGTCACAGCATTCCCCTGCATCTTTCAATGCACCTTGTTTTATCCTTTTCTGGTTTAAACTCTGGTATAGTCTCAGGCACATCACTGGTGCTTTACACAATAGTGAAAATAAACATTCTCTGAGGCTTTAGGCTTAGAGTCATAATAATTTTAATTTGGCGCATATTGTAACAGAAATATAAGAAAATTCTTTTTAAAAGCAGCACTGCCATATTTGACTGTTCAGTTGCTTTCCCTTTTCTGATTCTTTGCCTGTACTTTTCTGTTTTAATTCTTAGATCTTCAGATGAAATTTATTTTCCTGTATTTATCAATGAAATACCAAGCACTATGCCAGGACAATGGAAAGCTAAGTCATATATGAGTGACAAACTGTCTTGCTGTTTTTCAGTAAGACTGTTCCATATATTCAGCTCTTGGATGCTCAGGAAGGCTCAGATCACTCTGCCTTTACCCTCAGCCTGTATGTCCATGAGGAGTCACCCATGGTGCTGTTTGATGGAGGTCCTTTGTTTGATTTCTATAGAGTTCCTTATGGGCAGGGATTAAATTCCTGTGCACGAATGTGAGAATATCATAACTCAGAAGCTCTAGAATTAGTATCAGCCTCTAGTCTTCATTTAACTGAGGTCCATTTTTCCCCTACAGTCTTGAAGGGAAACTTTAACTTAACACCTTTAACTTCTGAAGGACATTTGATAGCTTATATGTGAAAAAAAGTGTAGTTAATATTTCCAGACACCTTGTAAACAGTTACTCTCTAGGTCAGATACCATAAAAAGACAGTGGTTCTGTAATCATTATTTGCCTCTCATTGCCTCTAATTCCTTGCAATTTCTAGTATTCCTCAGGTATAGATTTGAAATGAAAACTGGACATGCCATTGTTATTCATGAAAATAAATCTGTATTTGTCACGTTTGACCAGTAATATTAATTTACTCCTGGTGAAAGATTACTGTCAATACAAGAAGAATTAAAAGTGTGAACTTACTCAGTTTAGAGCATTTATCAAAATGTGGTAAAGTAATACCACCAACATTTTACTTGATAATAGTAGCATCAGCTGGATAAAATACCATTATTATCTAGAATTAGGAGAAAAACAGAAATTGCTGAGCAACAAGACCATAAAGAGCTGTTTGGCATGTTGGGTTTATGAAACCAAGCCCAAGGAAATGAATGGGTGCTCACCACAGCCATCCCCTCAGTGCTGACTTACAGAAACCACAAAACAACCTGCCAGCTGCTGCCACTCCTGCTGCTGGGGCAGAGCAAAGGCAAATGGGCACTTACATGGTACTGCTTCCTGCCTGGAAGAATTTTCTGAGTGATCCTGGCTGCCCACCAGGAGACTGCTTATTAGGATGAGGACAGGAATAGCTCTGGGATGAGACAGCTCAGCCCTCACCATGATCATCACCTGTAACTACACGTTCTGTGTTGGGATGATTCACACTGCACGAGGAGTGTTTGGGGCATTGTGTACTTCAGCAGCTTCTCAATTCAGGGAAGGAAATAGATTTTACTTTTTAAACATACTAGAAATTTGATTTGAATTTTGCCACAGGGCTTTTTAATTTTGGCATTTACTACTGTTAAGGCTACAGGTAACCACTATTCCTGTACAAACAGAAATAACTTTTTCCTCGCAAATCTTGACTTATTTTACTGATTTTTTTTTTTTCTGAGATCAGGGTTTACTGTGTTGAATGCTGTAAGATTTGGTGAAGAATTGTCCCTTGAAGAAGTCAAGGTGCTTTTCTCTGTAGCATGTGACCTTGCTTCAGTGTGCAATGCATGTTGCTGCAGGAGGGTTTGTTTGTTGGGCCTTTGTCTGCTTTCCTTTGTGCATGGGCTTCTTCCAGTAAGCTCATCCATTCTCTAATTTATTTATTTAAGTATTGGAGGTTTGTTTGGTTTATTTTGTTTGGGGTTTGTTGGGTTTTTTTAACCTTAAAGTACCAACGATCAAAGAATGTTATTTAAATTGTATCCCTGTGGAGATAATGCTGGCGTTTTGATTTCAAAACCAGAAGAGGAATCTTCCAGAAATTATTTCAGACAATTTGCTATGAATGAATAGGATCTGATGTGAAATCATCTTTGGATTAAATGCTTTGGGAGAAAGTTGTGTTAAAATCAACATGAACTTTATTCTGCAAACACAAATTAACAGGAGGTGCTGATGCCAGGGCACAGTTACTGTAGCACTTAGCATTTTTCTTCACCATTCTTATTTTCACTCCATTTAGTGCTAGTGGGAATGACTTGAAATTATACTTCAATCTTGTGGAAAAAATAATTTCCCTGAGAGAGAATATTATTTTTCTTTCTCCCGAGAGATAATATTTAATAGTTATTGCTTTCATATTGTGCCTCGGATTTGTGAAATAAGCACAGCAGATCTTTTCTGTGTGAGCTGTCCTACAGTTACTGGAGTGCTCAGAAAAACATCTACCCTGTGTGTCTAAATGGCTGAAATACCTCTCACACACATACAGCAAAGAATGTGAAATCCTCAGTGTCACATTGGGTTAGAAGATCAATGAATAATACAGGATAAAGATGATGATGATAAATTTTGAAAGAAAATAAGTGTTGACTGAAGATCTAAATAATAAGATTCCATGTAGGTCTGTAGATACAATGAAGCCAAATAAGTAACCTGGAGTAGGAGCTTTTCATTTTTATTTAGAAATGTTTTAAAACAGGGTGTTTTTTTCCCTTTCAACTTCACTGGGCCATATTTAAAACTATTTTACTCTGATGTGCGCCACACTACCCACTTTACATTTCTAATTAAAATGTTTGTTGCTATTTGGAACCTCACTGTGTGAAATTAAATAAGCACTTTTTTAACATCCATAAAATAAATCAAACATTCTTTTCTCATCTGAAAGACACACAGTTCAGTCACAGCAAGCTTATTTCTCTGTTTCTTTTGTTTTCTTTTTTTTCATCTCCCTGGTAAGCCAGTTTTCTGCTTAAGAACTACTGGTTAAAACTCTTACTTGTTTTGCTATGTGGACTTTATTCTTTCCCAGCACTCTATGCAAAACACTTCAATTTTAAGTGTTCAAAAAATTTTACTGAGAAGAGTGTGATAGCCCACATAAGCTAGCACTATTATTTCTCTCAAACATAAAATGAAAGAGAGTGTTTAAAATAGCATGGCAGGCCTCTTATTTACAAAGACTAACAGATTCCTTTACTTGGATTGTTATGATTCCTGGCTCTAGGATTTGGGAACCTGGCATGGATAGCGTCCCTCATCCTGCTGATGAACTGGAGTCCAAGCCAGTACTGCAAGGGGAAAACAATATAAATGTGCAGTAGTGGTGCATGACTGCTACATTAATAAAGGAAATATGTATAAATTACATGGACAGTATTTAAATGCATTTACTGTATTTTTGTAGCATTCATGTCATAAAAGTTTTACATTTTTTAATTAATGTATTTAAAGAAAGTAATTAGTTTTACTTCATGCAAAATATTTCCAGAAACCTTTTCTTGAAATCCAAGACTGAGTGCTTAGTCCAAGATTTATGGAAAGTGTAGAACATTGAATGGACTATACACCCTACCTTGTGATATTACAGCTCTGTCTTTTCAGACCCATTGCCCTGTCCTCTCCTCCACGAATCTGACACTTGTTCTACCTATTTCTGAGGAAACTCCTCCAGCTTTTGCTTTCCCATTCCATAGGCAAATGTTTTGTTAAATAATTTAATGTCACCTTTTAGGGTTCCAGGGAACTGCTTCTCGTCAGGAAGGAATCTCAGTGGATTCCTTTAAATGGAAAGCTAAAGCACTATATGCACTACATTTACTACCATGTGTCTACATACCAGATGGGAAAACAATTGACAGAATACCATCTTCTTGGGGGAAAAGAAAAAAGAAAAGTTTTGATTATTAGACTTATCTTTCAAAAACATTATTAACGTTTCTGTAGCTGAGTGTCTCTCTGCTTTAGTTTTCCAGTTAGTGGCATGAAGATTGAATAATAAAACTAATTTCTGACAGAGAAACCCAAATCTTCCCTCTCAGGTGGAAGAGAATGTTCATTTTTGCCCTTCAGAATGCTGAATACCAGATACATTCAGCAGAGCTGGAAGGCAGAACAAAGAGGTCTCTCGGCTTGGTTCTCTTTCTGCAAGAGGCACATGAGGCCACTGATGCATGAGAAGCAGCTTATCTGTTCCAATTTGGGGAGAAATGTCTCTGTGTTTTCCATCAGAATTTGAGCAGCAGTGCCTAGAAAGGTTTCATTTAAGCCTTATGTGTTTAAACATTATGCCAAACCTTATGTTCTGAAAGGCAACAGAGAGTTTCTCTCCTTGCAGGAATTTTTTCCTAGTTTAGAATTATATACAGCAACCAGACCTACCCTAGACTTCATTTTAAGGATTTGCTCTCAAAACTGTGTGAAGCTAGGAAGCTTCTCATCTCAAGACTCATTAGATTAATCTTCCAAAATGGAAGATTTTACTTCCTTTGATGTTCTAGGTGGTGATCATAATTTTGTCCTACTTTTGCTCTAAGAAGGCAGGACAAAATGATGAATTGGTTGCAGTTTACTTGTCGAGTCTCAAACAATCATTTGGCAACATTTCTTTTTCTGTGACTGTTTCCATTGCTGGTTTCTTCCAGTCACTGCTATGGAGTTGAAAAATCCATGTTTCACATATTTTCTTCTTTATTGCCTAAACCTTCAAGGCCAGTCTCTCTTCCGAATTTAATTTAATTTGATGAGAGCTTTCAGGCTCTTATCTCTCATAGGCTTGATTATTTTATGGATCTTCATGACTTTCTTGGAGCTTTTGAAGAGTTGTCCAGAGGAAAATACTGGTTTGGGGTCAAAATATGTAGCAGAATAATGCAGTGCATTGAAACTTCCCACAGGAAGACAGAAAAGTGAGTCCAAGAAAGCCTCAAGGCTCATTTCACTGAAGTTATGGAAGCTTTGAAGACTTGCTTGGGCAAGACTTCTGTTTCTCACATTTGAAAGGAGCTACCTGAGTCTCTATACATACTCCTAGGGAAAAATGCAGAACAAACAGTAACATTTCACTTTGTCTTTACTTGGGGTTAGAGAACTCTGTGGTCACAGTAATCCTTTGTCCACAAATAACCTCTTTTAGGAGTTTCCTTGTCATGCAATTTAACACCCTAATAAACACACTTCAGCAGTTCTAACATCTGCACAGTCGCCACTGCAAGGTTTTGTGGGCATAAAATGACTTGTTGCAGAGGCTAAGCCATTGGTGAGGGAATGGTTGAGGTGAGAAAGTGTTTTTCAGATTAGAATAGTATTGTAATCTTTTATTTCCTCTTTGACACATATTTTCATGGATCTCTGTTGAGATTGGTTGGTGTGGTTTTCACAGGTTAAATGCATTGGTGCTTTTGCATCAAGTGGTTCTTTGCACGTCCCTAGCTACTCATCTAAAAGTAGCAAAGATTTTTGTATTAAATGTCATCTGGTTTCCAGCCAGAGCATTGCAAAAATCCCTTTTTTCTCTCTTTTGAATGAGAAACCCTTTTGCAGACAAAATAAGTAAACTGTCAGAACAAAAGATCCTAATCAGTCTGATCAAAGTCCCAAAAAGCTTGTTTATAAATTTATCAGTTACTTTAGAAGTAATGGATAGTATGCAAAAAAATATCTGAATTTCTTATTTTCCTTTACAGGATGAAAGGCTAAATTGCATATTCAGTTGGTCTTGTGATCTGTGGAAATCAAATTTAAATTGCTCTAACATTATGTGGGCCTTTCTGTTTTCACCCTGAAATGTCTGGATTTCCTTCCTCATCCTCTCTCTACCTTTTAATCACATTTTTTACTCCTTTCTGTGCTTTCATACCACATGGACTCAAGGGGCTTCCAAAAGTTGTGGCAGGTCAGCAGCTTTAATTTACATTGTGGAGATTGCTGTGGGTATACATGAGAGCAGGATTCAGCTCAGGTTCACAATTTCCTTTCACTCTTTATTTCTGCATGAACAAACACCAGCAAGTTTCTGACTGGCTTCCACTACTCTCATGCTTCTAGACCACAGGTTTTCTCTCTATTTTTATGAAATAGCTTTTCATAAGTTCATCTGTAATTTATTTACAATTGTTGTTTCTCTCATGGTTTCCCTGCTCAAATCCTGTACAGCACCTCTCATTCAAACCCGTTTATCATAGTACATGAACCTTCACTGGTCTCCGCTGCTGCTTCCATCTCTTGAGTGCACTTCTCATGTTTCCACACTCCAGATTTTTGCTCTTTGCCAGCTGCTTTTCATCACATTCTGCCTTTGTGCTCTTCCTCCCATTCATTTAACTTTGAAGTACCCTGTAATGGTCCCCACTTTTCTGCTATCGCAAATTCATTATTTCTGCATCTAAACCTGTATGGCACCCAAGAACATCTACCACCTACTCATCTGGCAATGTACAGTAGGTGCTGTTTGAACATGCCATTGTTTCTACCACTTCAGAGTAATATTTTCTGTTACCATGGCCCAAAGCAAATGATCAAAAATCCTCCATGCTTGATGATAAGAGTAACATACTGTAGATTTTCCCCAGAATTTTGGGATTTTTAACCCAGACCACTTGTGAATAATTATTCTTTTACATCAGTCCTTTCTCCTCTCACCATCATTGACCATCCCCTCTTTTATATTCAGTTCTGCTAACCTGTTAATAGGTCCAGACAAACAAATATGGCTAAAACTCTATTGCAGAGTTTTTTTAATCAAATGAATTAATCTTTTAAATGTTAAAAGAGTGGATTTCAGAGATGACTGACCCACAGGAAAGCTCATTCCCAGCAGCCTATTTTCAAGAATAAAGGGCCACAAATGAGTACCAAAAGGCTTTGGATATTTTCCAGGTGCTGAGTTACGTGCGCACGGAGTGGGAGCCCCTGGATGCCAGGTTCAGCTGTGTGCAGCCCCAGCAGGTGCTGACTGTGGAGCGCTCGGTGTCAGCAGCCAAGGAGCCCATGGCCGACAGCTGCGTCTACAAGTGCCTCAGGAACCGGATGCAGTGCGCCGCTGTCACCCGCGTCCCCCTGCCCGCCAGGGCCATCAGCTGCTGCAGGGATGTCACAGAAGACAAGCTGGTGCTGGGCTGTGAAGACTCCTCAGTAGTTCTGTTCGAAGCCTACAGCCAAGTGACTCTGTTGGCCCAAGCCAAGCTGCTCCCTGCTGTAATAACCTACCACCCTTCCGCAGCCGTGCTGGTGGTCGGCAGCTCTCAGGGGGAGCTGCAGCTTTTTGACACGGCGCTGTCCCCAATTAAAATTCAGCTCTTGGCACAGGACTATTTACCTGAGGCAACTCTGCAATTCAGTAAACACTGTGATGTGCCCACCAGCCTCATCCAGATCCAGTGGGCAGCTCCTCCAGGTGCATTTCCCAGTCCTGACAGTGTGGATATTCACGATCTTTTGTTGGTTAGATTTGATAAAGGACCCTTGGGAGTGCTTCACTTTAAACTTGGTAAGTTACTAAGCACATCTGTTGAACCTTGAGCTGTCAAAGAAGCATCTGTATCCCACAAGGTTGGGAACACCCTAACTTTAGGTATATGAGACCATAGCCTTTAAAGCAAATTGCCTCAAAGCTATCTGAAGATACCAAGGAGTTCTTTATGTTTCACAATAACTTTATACCTTTTCCTATTCATAGAATAGGACCCCGACTTCTGTCTGATCAGCATCCCATAATGTTCCTCACTACTCTAAGAAAGCCTTACAATTTTTCCCCTGGAAAATTCATTTAATCTGTAGTATATGATCTTAAGAATTGTATTCGTTTTGTAGTAATAACCCTAACAAGTTAAAATAAGCTATATTTAATACTGGAACAGTAATGCTATTTTCTTTACCAAATTTTTTTTCTGCATGTGTGATGTATATTGTCCAGTATTCTGTTCTTCCTGGCTTTGGTACAGGAAGTTGCACCTTTTTTTCCTTTGAAGACTTTCCACAGAAGAAGAATGATTTTCATAACCTTGAGAGAAGTTTGGTCTCTCAATTAATTTGCAAGAAGTTGTGAATAAAAGAAGTAATAATGCTAATTTTAGAATTTGTATAGCACTTCTCTTTTTAGGTGTGAAGAGAGTTTAAAAGAGTAAAACCACAACTAACTTCCTTTTACAAGCAGAAAAACAAGAAGCAGCAAAGAAAAGCTAAAGGGCTTTCCAAGAGTTAGACAGTGGCTGAATTAAGAATAAAACCCCTGCAGTGGCTCATCAGTGAGAACTGTATTCATTTCATTCAAGTCAGGCAAGTTACAGTGGTGCAAGCCCATTGTGAGAGCTGAAAAACCAATCATGCTTAAACCCTCTGACTCCCAAGCCAGTGTTTCAGCAGGGCAGACAACCATCCTGGAAAATTTCAGCACTTCGCCCATTTTCTGTCCAAGAAAACAGGATTACTTCTGTAGATCTTTATGAGAGTTTTTAATGATTCTTTTGTATAAAGCTATTGAGATAAGGAAGAAGCCTTTTTTATAAAAAAACCAAAACCAAACAAATTGCCAAAAGACCCAAAATAACAACCTAGGTGATAGTAAGATTTGAAAATCTACTTAATTTCTTTACTTAATGAGACACACATGTACTTTTGTGGGGAAAAAACTGTCTAAAATTATCAGTGACCTAAAAATTTGAAAGACTGAATTAAAAAATTTTAAACAAGTTTGCCGCTGCAAAAAGCTAAATTAATGTAAGAGGATGTTAGTAACAAAAAGATGTTGGATTGACTTATAGTTGTGTAGTTTTAAAAGAGCTGATCCAGATTATTGCTGTTATCAAAAAAAGCACACTATTTAAAAAGACACAACTATTTAAAAACTATTTAAAAACCTGTTTACAGGTTATCATTCATTTTGAGATAATTAGCTGCATTAAGTTCAATGACAGGTTTAATAGTTACAGTGTACCCCAGAACACTAATTATAATTAGTGTTTGATGATTTTGTGCATGTTGGCCATCTAAAAGAAAAACTCTCTAAATTATCTCTGTCCTGATTTGGTGGGATGGAGTTGAGCAGGAGGCATTCTACCCACCTCTACCTTGCTTTTCTTCAGTCCTCCCTGGTGAGGTTTTCTCACAACAGCTTTCCAGAATGCGCAGCTTTCCCCTTGCTATCTTTAGCACATTTATGTTCTTACCAAGGCAAGCAGGCTCTCAGTACAGGGATTTAGAGGCCTTTCCTGCTAATTGCCAGCTTGTAAACTTAATTGGACTGTCTCCCTGGGCACTGTTCCTAAATCAATTAGGCAGTGAGTTGGCTGTCACCTCTTTTTCCCAAGCAGGTTGCCTGGAAGCGCACCACCCAGGAGAAGTCAAGCATCCAAATGGGAAGATGTTGACCTCTACAGCTGAAAGTTATCACATTTTAAAATTCATTCTGTATAATTACTGTAAAATCTCTTCTAGGAAAAAGGCAAAGCTGTCTCCCTTCTTCCCTCTCTCCCTCTTTGTAGTCCACTGTGCAAAAATATGCTGCTCTCTATTTCATCCTGGTGTTCAGCTTTACACCTCATCTCTTCAGTTTGCCACACTGCCAAGGGAACACTGTGTTGATTAGTAAGTCCCTCTTCACAGTCTCAGCAGTTTTTAGGTTTCTGCTATTTAAGAAATAATGCAGAACAAATAAATTAATTAATTAAATGCATTAATAAATTATAGCAAAAAAATTAGGGGCTCATGACAGCAAGACCCAGACAGGCATTCAGGATTGAAATAAAATCCATGAGTAACACATGGCTTGGAATTGTTTCCCACAGAAGTCTGTTAAGAAACTATGTCAGTGAGAATAGGCAAATATGTTTTTAACTTCCAGCTACATTATGGTTTTGGACAAGTTGTGAATCTCCATTATGCCGTCTATCCAGATTTATTTCAGGAAAAAGTCATATTAAACATGCCCTCAAACACTAATGGCAAATATTTTTGCTGTCTAATGCCAAACTCATTTCCAAAAGCGGCTTCTTGTCATTGATGCCAACCCAGATCTTGGATAATGCCAAATGTGGTGCTGGTGCCAGTGGTTTAGCATTGCTGGCCTCTAAAGGCATTTTAAATATAGTATTGTATTTAATTAACATGAAAATAAGTATTTTCATCTTCACTGAGAGGTTCATGTGGAGATTGCTCAGCTGCTGTAATACTTTAAAAACACTAAACATTTAGGAAGAATGAAATCTGCCATAACTATTAGATATTAACAAGTTAAACAAGGCTGTTGCTCAGCATAATGTCCATAGGCTTTAATATATGCAAAAATAAAGTGAACTACATAGGACTGGCTGGGGTAAACAAGGCCTGGTAACAGAGAAGAGCAGACCTGTTATTTAGAAAACATACTTCACAGAACGTTCATAACTGTTTGTGAATATGTGAAATAAGAAGCAAGGTGAAAAAAGGGGAGAAAAACATCTGAATACAGCTTGAGGAGAATTAAACTGCAGAGAACTTGCATATACAGAAGTGATGTTTTTGGGGAAAAACCTTACAGACTCACATTTAGCAACAGAGAAGTACTTAATTTTTTAAGCATCATTAAAGAAAGGTTTTCTCTTTGGAAGCTGAGATCTGCAAGTCAAGAAACATCTGTGTGGCAACCTGTTCTTGGTTTCATGTGCAACTGTAATTCAAAGGTCTGTAGTATCTAGATGATGATAACTTCCGTGGTATCCCCTCAGAAAAAAAAGCTCTACTTAGAGAATATTGCCAAACTAGAAGGACATTCCAGAGCAGTTGCAATATGGAGAGTCATTGAGTAAGAGTTGCTTTGGAGCTGCTCTACAATTGTATGCAAAGATACATCTGTGTGAGACAAATGCTGGGGTTTAGTGTTGTCCAGCACTATTTCCCTACAGGAAGGAGATGCTGTGAAAGTTAATTTATTACCTGCCTTGCAATAATGATAAACTCCAAATAAAGTTATTCTACCTTGTCTAAACCAAATTTAATTACATAATGTTGTCACCAGTGACTTTTGGCTATATTCATTCAATATCCATGTGTGAAGTTCATTGAAAAAATCATCAATTGATGATTTTTATCTGCTGTCCAGCACCCTCAGTCTAAGTATACCAATATATTAAGGTGCTATCCCTTATAAAAAATTTAATACTGAAACCCATCAACTTAATTTTAAATGACGGCAACTATTTTTAACTGTGCTGAAAAGGAGTCAGCTACTGGTTTACATACTCTGTATAAAAGTATGAACCCATTATCTCTGGTTGTAATATTTCTTGTCAAAGGTGTGCTCACAAGGGGACAACTGGGCCTTGAGGAAATCATCCACCAGTACATTCGTTATGATGAGATACAGGAGGCAGTTAATGTCCTGAGCACCATGAACTGGAACACGATGGGGCAGCGGTGCTTTATCTGCCTGAGTGCCATTTGCAACCACCTCCTTAAACAAAAGCTTACACCAGCCAGAGAAGGTAAGAGACTGTTTATATTTCTAATGGATTTCTGTGGTGTCTTGGTAATTCATGTGTGGATTATGACTATGTAGTTATTGACTGTATAAAGAAGACAGTAGTGAGACTCCAGACAGTCAGCCCAATTATGGTGCCTCATAATCACATGTCATTGTAGACAAGTAATTTCAATAAAATCTGGACCAATGCATTGACTACATTTTAGTTTGTATCAATAGTGACACTAAAATAATGCACATTATAATATATATATGCTATAGGCATTACTTAATATATATAGCACTAGCATTATATTCTGTAACTTCATTACATTCTATAAATTTAGCTTATGCTACAGACAAAGGTTAGTTAATACAGGATTGAAATATTTGTGTTATATTCATGCTGAGACAGTACCAACTTATAGAGAGATATTTTCCTGAAATGGGGACAAGAGATTTTAGTATGTTTTTTAAGGTACTTTCAAAGGGTCATTCTTTCATTACAAGATGCAAAGGCCTTGAATACACTATCCTCTGCTGCCTCCTTTAGGATTAAAGCATTTGTCCTCACTGTAATCTAGCCCCCTGCAGTAGTAGCTGGGGTCCCTCAGAAGAAATTATGAATTTTAAGTTTAGCCCTGTCTCTGCTAAAGCCTGGTGTGGTGCCTTCCTCTTGATTTGCTATCTTGAAACTCAATAGACTTCAAGATTTGAAGTGCCTTGATTTAGAGAAGGTGTTATCCTTCAGTCTAGCAGGCAGACAGCTGGAGACCAGGCATCTTTTGTGGGAAGAGAAAATACTCAGGATGCTGGTGTGTTTGATGATAGAAAACCTCCAAGGTGTCCTACATTGCTGCCAAACCATCAGCTAGCCCATTTTGTGGGATCTGATTAAAAAAATCTCTGTGTTGCAAACATATAAACTCTAAATAAAACATGCTTTGAAAAGGACCTGTGAAAAGGGCTGGCTATGATACTCTTCTAAAAATATGTACATTATAAACAGATGTCTGTGTGTTTCCCCCATGCAGCTCCCTAACACTGTTTACAGAGGAAGGAATTTTATTCCATCCAGGAGTTATTCTATCTAAATCTAACAACTTTGGCATGGTAATTTGTTTTCTTTTTTATTAACAAAACCCAGTGGGACCTTTTATTTATAGTGATGGGGCAGTTATCTTTGAGATCTTTATCCTGCCTTCAACATCAAGCTGGGCTATTTAATGAATGTATAACTGTGCCAGTAGTCACTCATATTCCATGTCAGCTGAAATATTTCAGAAGTTCAAAACATGCTGTCAACAAAACAGCAATGGCAAGGGAGTATGGCTTGTTTTTCTATTTTAATCTAAATTGACTGCTGCTTTGAAAGAAAATACCTTTAAAGTTCGACTTATCTTACAATCTAGATTGGAGATAACACAAAACTAATTTACTAACAGTTTGCCTGTGTAACTAACACCGTACTATTAGCACATTTACTACTATCAAGCCTAATAAAATCAAATGTAACGATGTTTGGAAGTAAAGAGTAATTGTCACTAAATACAGAAATGCCTAGTTCAAACAAACATTAATAATGGCAAATCAATGAGATTCTGTCTGCCTTATGAGACAACAGGTTGTATTATGCTTGTAGAGCAACATAAATACAAATACAGCAAATACTTATATAGCAAGTCCTCCTTTTTCTGCCTATAAGGCCTTGTACTACATTGTTGACTCTGCAGCAAAAGTCAAAGAGCATAAATATTATTGATAATTTCTTTTCCTTTCAGCTAAGTGTATGGAACACCTAAGTATACTGTATGTTTACTTGTATTGTTTATAATGTTGTATTAAAAATGTGTAGAAAAATGCCTAAGAGCTTGAGCTGTGGAGTACAGCAGTCAGAAAGTATTTAAAGAAGAGAGAACTTGTGTAACAAAAGAGCTTTATTTTATTGATTACATGGGAGGTTATCCTGTTTCCCACCACTACATGCTGTCAAACCCTTAGGGTTTCTAGACCCTTTTATTTAAAATTTTTAAAGAGCTGTGGGCCAAAGGAGGTTCCTTAGACCTCAAGGCCATCACAAAGAGGGTTCTGTTACCCGCTGACCTAACACAATAATCCCTGAAAAACTGAACTCCCTTGTTGTTTGCCTAAGAGGACAAAGACTATTTGAGCTAATTGAGAGTTGATCTCTACTGGACAATCTTGTTCACACTGTATTAGTCTCATGAGTCACTTTTAGTTGTAGGCTGCTGGTGAGAACTTGATGTGTTATAGACTTCTTTATCCTTTTGATAGCTTTTGTTGCTCAAAGTCATTGTCAGCTATGCCTGCAAGCCAAAGTTTATATGCACATTTCTGTTTGTACAATCTGTCATATTTTAATTTCATCTGTCCCTCAACAACATCACATTTCATCACTGTTTGATGAATTTGACTGACTGCAAACATGAGCAACCTGTTGTAATTGAAACTAATTCACTTGTTTCATTGCTGCTGTGTTTGAATTCCACAGCACAGCTTGAGGCAAGCCTTGGAACCTTTTATGCTCCAACAAAACCTCTCTTGGATAGAACTGTGCTGGAGTACAGGGACCCCATCAGCAGATATGCAAGAAGGTTCTTCCACCACCTGCTCAGGTGAGTGACAGTTTCAGTTTCTATAAACTTAAAATTAATTGCATATTTCAATAACTACCTGCTTTAATGTGGTTAACATTTTCTAAGAGGATCACCCCTGAAAAAAATGCATTAGTTGTTAATGTTTGTTTAACTTGCACTTTGTTCCTTTCAAATAGAGTAATGCAGATAAAGTGCTATTCAGAGCTCTTCTGTCATCAATACACTTAAAATGAATCACCCTTTCCCATTTAGCTTGATAGAAAAAAAGATACCCTGCTTCTGAGAGATTAATATTCATCAACTGCTTGCAGATTAGTTATAGAAAGAACTTAGAAACTTGGAGAAAACACTGAGTTTAGAAAGATGCTAGAACACAAACACAGTCCAGGACATTTTTGTCTTCGCACGACTGAAATATGAACATTTTGTTAATCTCACTTTTAAAATTCTCATATGTAAATTCAGGTTCCAGTAATTTTCAATGCCATTAAAATAAGAGCAGAAAATGCAGTGTTGAATTTGTCTGTAAATTGTATAGACTCATAGAATGGTTTGGGTTGGAAGGGACCATAAAGATCATCTTGTTACAACCGAGCCACCATGGGCAGGGACACCTTCCACCAGACCAGGTTGTTCACAGCTCCATCCAACCTGGTTTTGAACATTTCCAGAGACAAGGCATTCACAACTTCTCTGGGCAACCTGTGCCAATGCCTTATCACCTTCACAGTAAAGAATTTCTTCCATATATCCACACTAAATTTCCCCTCTTTCACTTCGTAGCCATTACTCCTTGTCTGACCACTGCAGTTCCTGACAGAGTCCCTCTCACTTCCATGTGGGCTCCTTCAGATACTGGCAGGTTGCTATGGGGTCTTCACACAACCTTCCCTTCTCCAGACTGAGCGGCCCCAACTTCCTCACCTTGTCTTCACAAGGAAGCTGCTCTGATATTAGATGAGAAATAATAACAAATTCAGTAAGAATTTATACATTGCTTTTTTGTTGTATTTTTTTCAACCCATTATAAACATTGATATGCAGCCGTTCAACCTGTTCACAAATATAGCTGTGATATTCCCTCTGGGAATTATCCAGTGGATAAAATAAGAAGAAGTTGCCTTCTGAATAATACAATGTTTGTAACATCTTGTTACAAACAAGAAGAAGTGTAGATGGACATAGTGCAAAGACTGACAATGCACTCTTTTGCAGTGATTCATCCAGACTGTATATACATTGTCTGCATGGGCAAAGCAAGAGTTACTTTGATAGCATAGAATGTGCTTTTTTCCAGATCTAGAAGACAAGTATTCAATATTGTCTTCTACATTTTGTGTCTGAAGAGGATCATCTTCTCAGTGAACAGGTCCATTCCAGTGGGGAAATTATTCCTTGTGGAAGAATGATCCAATATTTGCATAATATGTGCCAGTCTTTCACTGGAGTTTTTTTTAACACACATGGCCACAACAGTGGGTGCAAACTCTGTTATTGCCTTTCTCCTAGAAACCAGCAGGGAAGATGCTGTTGTGGCAGTGGCCAACTTGTCATGGCCGTGGGCCAGTTGCCTGCAGAGGACAGATGCAGGAAAAATGCCTCAGAGATTGCTGAGAGGTGTAACTCTAGTGCTCTTACATCTGCAAGAGAAAGGTGTGTTCCCTCTGACTCAGGCTTTGCTTCCAAGTGCTAGCAGGCATGCAGAGGCATGGGGCCCTGGCTGAGCTGCCAGCCCTTGAGGCTGCAGCTGAAACACTGACTCAATCCTCCTAAAACAAGAACCTTCAGTGTCAGAACGCTGCCTGGACAGCATGGGGCACAGCAGGAAGTGTGCACGAGAGTCTCCTCATGTCTTTTACCTCCCACTGTAAAACAGCCTTTGAACAATCTATGGTTGTGGCAGTTTTTGGAACAAATTTGTTATTTTGCTGTTTTCCTATTTTCAAAGGGATTTGTATTCAACCGAATCAAAGTGATAGGATCATGTGATTGCTGCAGAACAGATGGTAATGCTTAAAGCTTATCTCAGAAGACATAATCTAAGTACAAAATTAAATGTTCAAATATGGGAGATTTATCTGATAGAAAGCAAGGAAATGATGTTCAGAGCTGATCATTATTGCATTAAAGTGGCTGTGCCTTAATTGGTGTTTTTTTCCTTTTAGATGTTTTCTTAAGTGACTAGAATGATTTAAATGTAGGCTAAGCAGAGAGAACTACAGATTTGTTGGAGAATGGTAAACCATGAGTTTATGGTGAGTGAATGCCAACCAGGCATGATGCAATGTCTAGGAGGATCATAGGGAGGCACAGTGCCCACTAATTCAGACACATGGAAGTTGCAGCTGCTGCTATTACATCTGTCTGTGATAGACTAGCAAGGCAAGGCACTCCTGCCAGCCTGATTTACAGCTGTGGATTCAGAACAGGAGAAAAGTGAGAAGGGAATTATGCTCCTGCCTTCTTAGGTCACCATGTTATGCCCATAAGGACACTGAAAATGGGGAGTTTCTCCCACTACCTGTTTGTCTGGGAAAGCAAGGTCAGGTGACATGGAAGGAATACACAGGTGCTGTTCACCACTGCAGGGAGAAAATTTGTGTGGCCAAAGCTCAACTGGAACTGAAGCTGCCCAGAGCTGTGGGAGACCATGAAAACAGGATTTTTTAAAAAATGCATTAATAACAAAAGTCAGTGCAGAGATAGCATCAGCCTGTTACAGGATGAGGATGGTCACCTCACAAACAGGGCCATAAAGCAAAGCTGTTTAATGCTTTCTTTGTCTCTGTCTCCAACACCACTGATGGGGTAAGGGGCTCCCAGTGCCCTGAACTGAGCCCTGAGGACCATTCCAGTGCTCCAGCTGCACCCCCATGAGGCTGTGGGGCCTGCTGGGATCCATCTGAGGACACTCCAGGAGCTGGCTGATGTCATTGCGAGGCCTGTCTCCATGATTTGTGAATTGGCTTGGGAATCTGGAGAGGCCACAGCTAACCAGAAGCTGGCAAACATTGTCAAGAAGGACAAGAAAGATGACCCTAGAAACTTCAAGCCTGTCACATTCACTTCAGTGACTGGTAAATTATGGAGAAGATTATTCTGGGAGGTATTGAAAAGCACCTGAAGGACAAAGCACTCCTCAGTCCCAGCCAGCACAGCTTCATGACAGGAGAGTGCTGCTTTTATCAAACCTGATTTCCTTTTATGGCAGGGTAACCCACCCAGCTGTTCAAGAGAAGCCAGTTGTTGTTGTGTTTTTGGATTCCAGTAAAGCTTCTGATACTGTCTGTCATGGGATCCTTCTGGACAAAATGTTCATCCCTCAGCTGGATAAACACATCCTGGGATGTCCTGGGATGGATGAGCTCACAGCTGGGGCACAAAGGGTTACAGTGAATGGGGTCACATCAGACTGGGGGGGGGGGGACCTGTCACTACTGGGGCTCTGCAGGGCTCCATCCTTGGCCCTGTGCTCCTCAACATCTCCATAAATGGCCTGGACACAGGACTGGGGGGGCACTGAGCCAGTTCACAGACAATACACAAGGGAGAGGAGCTGTTGGCTCCCTCCAAGTCAGGGAGATGCTGCAGAGAGAGCTCAGCAAATGAGAGGACTGGGCAATCACCAACCATATGAAGTTTAACAAGGGCAAGTGGCAAATTCTGCACCTGGGATGGAGCAGCCCTGGATGTACAGCCTGGGGAATGGGAGGCTGGAGAGCAGTGCCATGGAAAGGGACCTGGGGATCCTGGTTGGTGGAAAGCAGTGCCCTGGCAGACAGAAGGTCACTTGGTTCATTCAGCCTGGAGAAGAGGAAACCAAGGGAAGACCACATTGTGGTCAGCATTCTCATGAGGGGAAGTGGAGAGGCAGGCACTGATCTCTTCGCTCTGGTGATCGGACCTATGGGAAAGGCCTGAAGCTGTGCTGGGAGAGGGTTAGGTTGAATATTAGGAAGAGGTTTTTCACCCAGAGAATGCTTTTACACTGGAACAGGGCTCCCCAGGCAGTGGTCATAGCACCAAGACAGAGCTCAAGGAGGGTTTGGACAGTGTTTGCAGGCTTAGGATGTGATTATTGGAGCTGACCTGTGCAGGGCCAGGAGCTGGACTTTCATGATCCTTGTGGGTCCCTTCTAACTCAGGATATTAGATGTTTCTATGATTCTATTATTTGATTTATTCACTTTTTTACCAGTTTTCATTTAGCACTGAATACTTGCAGGCTAATTACAAATAGCTAATGTATCTCTTCAGAGTGATTTTTTTCATCACAACGGATGTGTCTGTATGACCAAACCAGAAGACTTGGATGCAGAAACCCTGTAAACGGAGACTGTAAACTTGATGCAGCATTAGAGGCCATTTGTTACTCTCTTGTGAGTGTGAGGAGACTAAAGCAAAGTGGTAATTTTGTACCCTAGTGCAGCAAATGGAGGAAGCATAGTGCTTTCTAAACTATGTGCAGTAAAATTGTGGCTGATATTCAAAAAGTATTTCTTGGCATGGAGTAGGCCCTCTGCAGTTCATTTGGGCTTCAGAAAGAGCAAGCAGCAGATTCACATAAGTTAAACCTAGAAGACAGTACTAAGGAGAGGAGCTCAGATGTCTGGTAGGAAGAGTCAGAGAAGTGGGGTTAGGAGCATGAGTAAAAGACAAAGTGTTGGGGGCAAAAGTCTGAAGGCAGGTGTGGGTATGTACAGTGTCCTGCAAGAAGGGCAGAATGGCAGCACAGAGCCAAATGGGAGAAGACAGCTTAGGATGTGTGTGGTGGGCTGTGGAGGAGACCAGACATATCAGGGAGGACAGGGAAAGGTGGAGTTTTTCATACAAGATTAAAACATTAAAATGCTTAAATATTTCAAGATCTAAATCTGAAAAATGTTCATATAAACAAAAGGTTTTACCCCACTCTCTAGCTTTCCTTTGAATACCCCACCAATCTGCCTTAAGCCTTTTCAGAAGGACCAGCTCATGGGAGAGAAATATTAATTCATTCTACATGCTGAGACAGTCTTTGACCTGCCTGCTGAGTCTGCCAAAAAAGTTCCATTTACTGTTGTACTCTTAAAGATGTGTCTGTGTTTACTAGAACTGAGAAACACAGTTACCTTTCCAGAAGGGCTATCCTCACCTCATAAAAACCATGTGCCAGTGATTTTACTCTTTACTGTAGGCGAAAATGTTCAGTTGAAAATAACTGGGGACATCCATTTTCACAGTTTTAGGGAGATTATAGTGTATCTATTTTTCTGCCGTCAAGGAGGTCAGTTTCTAGAAAATGCTGAATGCAGTGATGGGAGATTCCCTTTTTAGACATGAAGGCACTTTAGAAAGAAGATGATCCGTCCAAGCTGAGATGGGCAAAGGAACACTGACAGCACAATTGAAGCAGATTGCAATAAGAAGGAAGGAAAATTCTTTGCAATATTTTGGATTCAGCCATGTTATTTGTATCCATCATTATAAAAGCTAAATTCTTCAATTTGCAAACCACACATCATCTTCAGCTTCCACTAAAATAGAAGCTTAGAGCTTTGGAGGCCCTGAATGTAAAATATGGAATATCTCCAAAAACAAGCATTCAGTATACAAAATTAAAATTAAAGGCCTCTTAATTATATGCCAGGGATCCATTACAACAGTATTTATGGAATGAATAATTATTTTACCTCTAAATCCTTATCTATAATTAAAAAATACAGGAACTGAATTACAAGTACAGAAATGTATCTTAGGTGTTCCTTGCCACTTCAGTAGCACTCTGGTATTTCATTATGATGTCACTGCTTATAATAATATAATGCATTATATCATTATGTAAAATGTTGAGCAGAGGTGGATTTATTGGGAAGCCTTGGGGAGCTGTAACCTCCCTTTTTGCCCCCACCCTTTTGCTAGGTGTATTTGTGTGCTGGGGGAGTGGCTGCAGCACCTCCTGCCTCTGTCTCACAGCCTTGTGCAGCCGTGCAGGGAACACGGAATGGGACGGAACCATTTTTCACTCGTTAACTGCGGCATCGCTGACTCATGGCTTAGCTTCACTCTGATCAAGCATTTGTAAATTGTGCTTGTCATATTTTCTAATGCATGAAATTATCTTGTTTGTTTGACATGGACACACTGGCACAAGCACCCGCCTGCTCTGTTGTGTTCCATTTTTTGAGTGAGAAAGCAGGGCTAGAAAGTAAAGTCTGAAATGTAGTTCAGGAGTTGCAGAATTAAGATCCAGCCACAGTTCTGCGGTTCTGCTGTGCCCTTTCCTCCTTTGTAATTTTGTTTTGTGTTTGTGAATACCCAGTTTAAGGATTGTTTTTCTTTTTTTTTTCCTACATGGAAAAATACTAAGATTCAAAACCACTTGCACCTTTAAATCTGATAATTTCATTAAGAGAATGTAATTTGGTTTTTTCCCCCATAGTACAAATATGTTTAACTACAAAGCAAAGCTTTGTTGTAAAGAACAACATAATGCTTTTTCATCTCTCAAGAGAAAGGTGCAACTCTGATCACATTCCCTGGTAGAATTTTGGATGGATTCATGAAAGATTCTCCTTTGTATGAATCCAAAACTGAGAACCTCCACCATGTTTTTACTTTTGCTGTTTTCACTCCTTCACAAATCTCAGAAGTGTTTTACTCTTCGCAGTAAGATGCTATTGGGTAAATGCAAAAAATTATCTTCATATTGAGCAGAACATTCATCAAGTGCTATGACTTTGCCACAGGACTTGATAGGGCTCCTTTGTAAATAAACATTCTTAAAGAAAATAAGAAGGTAAGTGGTCATTAGCATCAGGGGAGACCTGCTTCCAGCCACCACTGATCTTTATGAATCACTTTACTATTCAAGAGTTCTGAAGTGCACTTCTATACTAGACATGATGCCTGGACACAGACAGTTATCACTTAAGTCCAAGACAGCCTTTGAAAAGCTAAAATAAAGCTCTTTTGCCCTGCAGGTATATCACTAATGCAGTACTAACTACCCCTTGGTAAGCAGGTTCCTGTATCACTACACTGCAATTTCCAAAGTAGATATTCACTGTGAGTATTTCTATCCTAAATAGGACCCTAAATCAAAGGTGAAAAAAATGCCTCAGCTTCACAGGAATAGTTCTCAATCCCATCTGCTGCCAACTGTATGGAACTGAGAGACAGAGTGAGCAAAGAGCTTTTATGATCCTTTTTAAGAGCACCCTAGAAGTAGAATGATAATTACATTGGTACATAGTGTGTCACAAAATATGTATAAACATTAATGATGACATGGTTGAGGACTAAGAATGTCTTTTATATTCATAAGGCAACCTATTAGGCATTAAATTATACCTTCAGATAAAATGATCATTGATGGCAGTCAGGTTCTCTATGGTGGCCACATGAACAGAATTCATCTCTATGGGAGAAAGTTCAGTAGTAATATTTTCACTAAAGTAGCACCTTCTGGAGAAGACTTTGAAGAGTCATTTTTTTGTCATCTTTTGAAAAACGATCAAAACCAAAGGTTTTCATATTACCACAGCACTGATAAATGAGAATTTATATTGCTGTGATGGAACTACACATGAAAAGATTCCCCTGGTCATGCTTCTTGACCTGTTTCAGAAACAAGAAATAAAGGCACCTATTTAATGGAACTACGTTATTTTTGCAGTTAAAGAGGTTAAAGATCTCATAAAAAGTTTAGACTGTCTTTGCTTCAGTCCTATGTTGTTAATGATTTCTTTTCTTAAACCAGTCCCAACACAGTTTTCAATTTCAGTCAGATACTTTGATGCTACAGGAATGTCTCTAGGATTTAATTCTCTGGCAATGATTACAATGTAAGAAATCATGAGCAAAATATTGGGGTGGGGGGACAACGAATTACATGACATAATTGCTTGAGAACAAAATGCCATGAGGATAAACCATGACAAATTGCTGTCAGAGATTTGGGCAAGATTTGCTGTTCAACCTAATGGGAGAGACGTGGCTTGGAGGATAGGAAGAATGGCCCCTTAGACACACTTAGAGCAGCCCCAGAGCTGCTGTAATCTGGAGCCAGTGTGCACAGCCAGCAGCAGATGCAGTTTGGTGGCCCAGAGTGCAGAAGTCATCCAGTTCTCTGCTACGTCCCCACCCATGGGACGGCGCTAGAAAAAAGGAACACAAAATAGCTACACTGGACCAATATTGTTTGTGCCAAATCTATTCCCACATGCTGGTTAATCTGACTTTGATATTGCTACTTTCAGAAGCTGAGCCCACAATGAGACCACTGTTGTGTTGTGTAACTGATAATCTGCCCTCGTAAGGTGGCTTTTTCCTGCTGTACTAGCTGTGCAATTTCCCTGAAATCTTGAGGGCTTTGGGCATACACTGACTGCAGAAACAATGCAAATATATTCTTGGACAAACCTCTCAAGAATTAGTTCTTAGCAACATATCTCCATCCTTGAGCAGCTGTTGTAAGCCTTCCCAGGTCTTCAGTTTCTCCCTCTCCATCAACTCCACCTAGTCCCTAATAGCATCTTCTTTTAGAGTGACACTCAAAAATCTCTAATTTGAGGCCCTGATCAAGAACTGAATTTAAGATTTATTTTTTTCTTTGAAGTTTTTCCAGATCGGTTCATGTCTCATCTCTCTACCAAGACACTTTTTCTCCATTCATCTTCAAAGTCTTCCTGAGCCCCACCATTTCACTTCCCTTTACTGTATGTGGACCATCTGGCCATATTCTGTTGTGAACTGAGCTCATCACATCAGAGTTTTCTCTCCCTCCCTCAGATTTTTTTCTGACTTTTCTCCCATTTCCATCCAGTGCCCTGCAGGAAGAGCTAACTGAATAGTCAGGCAGCCCTAGGCTTTCTGTCTTCAAATGCAGATCTGCCTTTTATGGTTCTTCAAAACCCAAGAGCTTGTGAAGGAAAGAACACCAAAAGGAAAATTTATAAAAAAGTCAGCAGAAGTCATTTGTCCAATAAATGGATATAGTGTCTTGGGGGTGCACCTCTCATGCCTTAATAATGTAGAATTTATGTGTCCTACATGCTCATCTGGGCTTCCTCTGTAGTTAGGATAAAGACATGGGCACCCAAAGGATGAGTAATCCCATTGAAGGGAGATATCTCAGATAAGCATGAAGAGTCAAATGTCAGTGCCTATCCCTATCAATTAACTACAAAAGGAGCCTACCTAATTAGCTTAAATTAGCCATGTAAAGGTAAGCTGTTTGAAGATAAATGGAATGATTTGCACTGTAAATGTCTAGCTCCTGTATCACATTATTACTGGCCAGTTAACAGAAAGATCTTAGATGCCCAGATAGTTTCTGTAATAGAATGAGAGGCACATAGACTAAAAAAATATTTCAAGAAAGTTTTACAAAAATATACAAAAAAGCAGACAGGCATGTAGATCTCTTTAAAAATCTCCTTTTGACCAGTTGGCCGAGATAGGAGGGAATAGGGATGTTTCTTGGTTTACACTGGTAAGTGTTGAAGTATCAACTAGAAATAGATAAATAGTAATATATGACCAGCACTAGGTAAAATTAATTCAGAATTTCTAAAGCTAATAAAGGATAAAACATCTGAAATACTGTGGTGTGTAACCTCACATTTAGAATGACCTTAGCACTTGAGGACAAAAACAGGGAAAATATAAAGTTAGTTTTTAAAACGATCTGGAGGGACCTTGGAGAACTATGCCCTGTAAGTCCAGCCTCTGTGCCAGTGAAATTAGTAGAAACTGTGTTTTAAAAATGTGTGAACATACAGACAAATAACATATTGGGGGAGAGTCAGCAGGATTTCTGTAAAGGCAAGTCACATCTCAAAACTCAACTTCTTTGATGTCAGCAATCATGTGAGTAATGGGTATCCAGCTGCTACTGATGAAAGTTTGGCCATTGAAGACCTTTTTGGAAGGTCTCTCACCAATATGTCTTAAAGAAACTAAGCTTAGAGGAAAGCTTCCCTTTCAGAGATAAGTAATTAATTAAAAGGTAAGAAAGAGAGTAAGAGTAAATGGTCAGTCGTCATGGAGGTCACCAATGGAAATTATAAGTATAGCAGATCTGTTCTTGTAAGTAACCTGGCAAAGGAGCAGACGGTGAGCTGCCAGCATTTGCTAATGCCACTAAATTATTAACTCTAGTAAAGATAGGACCTGCTGTGAAGAGCAGCAGAAGGGCTTCGCAGGATGCAATGACAGAGTGTCAAAATTGAAGGTAAAATTAAATGTAAATAAATTCAAAGTGAAGCGCTTGTACACAGTGGTGTGTGACTCCAAACTTCATGTGTAACCTGATGCAATCTGAGCTCAACATTATTCTGGAAGAAGAATTTGGTCCTATAACTCTACTGCTATAAAACAGTTCAGTGCTCAGCTAAAGTACAAAAAACACATTGCAAACTAGGAATTCTTAGAAAAGAACTAGAAAAGAAAACAGTGAACTTCAGTACACCTGAATTTTGTGTGTAGTTTTGGAGTCCCGCAATCTGTAAAAGGATATAGTAGAACTCAGGTTTAGGAAGGGCAGCAAGGATGATTAAAGGCGTGAAACAGCTTTAGTGAAAGGAATGGCTAAATAGACTAGAACTCCTTGACCTAAAGAGGAGCAGCAGAGATAGAGATCTATTAAATTGTGAGTGTTAGGGAGAAAGAGCACAGTAAATGACTGCTCACTGCTTCTTCTAATACAAAAAATAGAGGTCATCAAGCAAAGCTAACACGTGGCTGTTTCAAAATATAGTGATTCTTCACATAACATATAATTAAAATATGAACCTCCTTACCACAGGATGTTGTGGATGCTAAAATTGTATGTGAGTTCAAAGGCAAGGTTCAGAGAAGAGGAACACCAGCCTGGAAACCACCTCTGGCTCAGCAAATCCCTGAACCACAAATTGTTGGAGACTGGGAGACTACTTAGGGAAGTATCACCATATGCTTGCCCTGTTCTAATATTCTCTCCCAGCTAATCGTAAGGGATTAGGTCAGGAGTGCCTTCAGTCTCAGGAAAAGGCTGTTTCTATGTTTTATGTTCTGGACATGATGCTGTGCAGAAAAAGCACATCAGACTCAATAGTTTTCTATTTGCTCCCTTAAAAATGTGCCAAAATTCATACAAAGTTCCAGACAATATTTTGTCTGTCTCTTCCGTGGCTATATTTGCTGCAATGGAGCTGTTATGTTTGGGAATTGTATGAACATTACCACTGCATTATTTCACTATAAAGAAATAATTTGGTTATTGACAAACATAGATGGAAAAGGTAAATATACTCTAATGGACCCATAATTCAGCAAATGATTCAAAATTTGGCCCTGCACCGTGATTCTGTAAGTAGATACTTATCTCTAGGCAGCCAGCTTTAGAAAATATTGAGGTAATATGTTTTCTCCGAGAAGTCTTAGCACTAAAAAAGCACATCTTATCCAATGTCAGGCATGAGGGAGAATTGGCCCTGTACCTCATAGAAAGCCAAGGAGGAAAAGGGCCTGTTCATCTTAACTTTAATACCAAATTTCCATCTGCTGCAGCTCAAAATTGCAGAGATATCACATGTACACAATAGGGATTTATTATAAAGGCAGCAACTCATCCTTAACCACAGCAATGATACTGGGCCTCTGTTATATAGCTGTCTTTAGTGTGTAGACATGCTGATATGTTTGCTCAATAAAATCCAGCTTTCAAGACATACTGTTAAGTTTACATGATCACCAGAGTGAGAGGGATAAAGCTGGAAAAGAAGAAAAGCAGAAGCGAATTAATGCAATAAAGGCTAGGATTTAACAGACAGGGTTGAGTAAAATAAATGTGAAACAACAGGTGTCACTGACTCTTATCAGCATTTTTAATTAACACCTGTTTTTAGCCCAGAGTACTTTGGAAGAGTATGTTGGAGTGTGTCTGTATTTAAAGATAAAGATACGCTGTTGAGAAGTTTCTAAGTAGTGAGAGGTTGGAGGAATGAAGAGGTTTGGGGGTGGGGGAAGCCTCTGTTTGCTGGGTGGATGTTGGTTGCAGCTTAGAGAAACCTGAAGTAAAGCCACGACGATAAAATTGCAAGGTAGGGAAATACTGCTATGGCAACAAAATATATGTTCTCTTGAAGGAAAATTAGTATGAAAAAGGAAATAAGGAGTGTAGGAAATTGAAAGGAAGTACAGATTACAATAAAAGACAGGATCTAGTTTTAAAATATACAAATTGTAATAGTTTCAATTTATGTAATAACATTTTATGGTAGTAACCAATTCCTGTTATCCAGACTTTTATGGCACCTGCTCTGGAAAATTTTGGAGCCCTTGTCACATATGAGAGAATTCTCATTCACAGTAGGAAGGGGATGCAGTCATACTTTTCAGTGGCCCATCCTACAAGAACCCAAGCCAATGTGAATGACCAGCATCACATGGGAAGTGTGTGGCATAAGTGTTCATAGAATCAGGATCTTTAAACAAATGTTTCTTCAGTGTAGGTATGAGGCAGTTCCAGAGTGTTACAGTTTATAACTGGTTTATAATTAATTTGAGCAAATTTCAACAAACAAATGACATATCCTTCTTTATACCTAGACCCACTGCTTTTTCTAGAATATTTCATATATCTAAACTATTTCTTGCTATGTATTTTAAAGGTTTAAATGATCCCTTATTAATAAACTACTTCATTCAAAAATTAAGTTGGTTCACTTGAAAAACTGACTCAAAATTTTGTCCTGAGAAGTGTGTAAGGCAGAGTCAGCTGAACTATTTCACTCAAAAATAAATATTGGTTTCCTAGAGCAGAATATCATTCTAGAAGATAGGAATCACATACAAAGATTATTAACTTTTTTTATGGTTGGTTTGGGAACGACCTCAAGATTCACAACCAGTTAAAGCCCTCAAGGGCTTTCTCTGGCCAGAGAGTCATTCTGTCTGGCTCCCCTTATTAGCTTTCTCTTTCTTCCTATTTTTTAATTTGGTTTGCTTGTTTGCTTTCTTGCTTCAAACCAAAGGGTACCCTTTGATGTGAAGGGCATTCAGTTCTACGCCCAAAAATCTATAAAGTTATGGGTGGACTTCCTTTAGGTCAGAGTTATGTAACTTGACAGTATCTTTCAAGTGACTGAAATTTTGGGTGCCTTGAGATACTTGTATTTTTCTATTTGTATACTGTATTTTCTCATCGTTATTCTCTGACTTACCTGAGACCTATTTGTGTATGACCTTTGAAAGGTTCCATAAGGGATTTCTTTTTAAACAAGTCACTCAAGCCACAAATCCAGCACTTCACTTAACATGCCCATATTTAGGGCCCATGGAAAATTATAGGTCATAAACCCATGCATTAATGCTTTGCTAAATCTGGGCCTGAAGGGATGTATAGATTATGCCTGGACAACTTTTAGGGCTCCTGCATCTAAAATACAATTTAGGATACAATTTAGGAGATTATCCCCTTGACTCCACACACATAGACCCAGTGGCTGTTTCTCCATTAGCCTTTGGTGTGCTCTGCAGCACTTTCTCTTCGTTGGTATCTTAGAAGGTAACGAGGCTGTGAACCTTCCTCAGAGGTTTGTGTCCTGTTCAAAGGAGCTCATAACCTAAAAGCATTGTGGCATAATAACAGCAGGTTGGCAAAATAATACTGCTGGCATCTCAGAGGGTGGAGCTTTCCAATGCATCCATTGATCCTTTTGCCACTTCCCTACTAACTTCCAGAATCACTGGGGAATCTCAGCCAATTTAACAGAGGGTAGAAGTCTCAGAAATAAGCAAATGCCTGCAAGTTTTGTGAAAATCAGCAACCAGTTGGGGTTAAATAGAATGCAGGAGGTTATCTGCCTCCCAAAAAGCTACAGTGAAAGTTCAGCAGATAGAAGTTCTGCCAATCAAGACCTGTGCTGCGGAACACCAAGTGGGGTCCACATGGCCCCTTGTTCAAACCTTGGCTGGGAGGGGGCCGTGCATGCCCTGCTGGGAGAAGGACAGTGTTGGCTGGAGGATGTTCTGGCAGGGAATTTTTGGGAACAGGAAGAGTTACTGTGCTGAGCCTTTATAGAAGGAAGTACAAAATAGGTTCTTTGGAGAGTTCCTGGTCTTCAGGCTGCATTCAGTTTTCTACAAGCACCTTATTTAAAATAGGGCGTCCTACTGAACTCATTAGGGTAAAATCATTTTGGGTTTTGGTTGACTTTCGCTTAAAGTGAGTTTCTTTTGTTGTTTATCTGGGTTTTTTTAAAGAAATGTGAAATCTTGATGTATTTATTCCTCTCCAGGAACTCTTAAGTACCACTTTTTCAGCATTCAATATAAAATGCAGGATATAAACCTTTGACTAATACTATACTTTATATACAATGGATTACACAGCAATCTAAGTCTTCAGAATTTACTGAAAATTTACATTAAAGTATCTTATTGGAGCTCAATAGAATTTCAGCGTTGTCATTTTAAGGACCATTACACATGAGAATTTTTCCTGTGAAATATAGAAGTCCTTTTAGCCCTGATTTTGTAAAAGGGCTCTGAAGCTGACATACAGCTGCATGCCTAAATCAGTGGTGTTGTGATCAACAGTTGGTGAAAAACTAATCTGTCCCATTTAAATCAACCACTTAGCAACCCAGCCACGCAATTTTTAGGTTCTTTAACCTGATAATCTCTAATTATTCTGGATTGGAATTCCAACAGAACAGGGTTCAGAGTAATTTTACAGATGTTATTTTTTTTTTAATATTGTCTAATTTAAAAGGAAAATATTTCAGATAATAACAACATCTTTTGAGGGGGAAAAAAGCATGAAAACCATTTCTGTTCCAAAAATTGCTGATATGAGAATTTATAAGGAAACAGCTCCTTTTATGAATAATTATTATTATTGTGTTTAAGAAATGGGCAAGATGCCTAGAAATTGAATGAAAGAATGAGCTATTAAATTGAAATATTAAATGAAATAACTGAATTAAAAGTGATCATGTAAACCCAGCAGTAAATGTTGGGTGCTGTAGCTGATTGAACATATTTTCATCATCTGTTTTGTATGCTTAAATACAATTGCTTGATGTAAGTAAACACTTGATTGATATTCTGAATACTTTAAAATCTGCATATGCATCATGGAATACTGAACAATTAAAACTTAATTTCAGTGTAGTTTGATTACATGTAAATTATTTCAATATTCATTTTTTCCTGTTCTGTTTGCTCAGTGCATATTTAATATCCACTTTTTGAATGCATATCACTCTTGATTGGACTGTGAGATGAGGAGGACTCTGAAATTTCTTCCATTAAAAAGGATTGCCTTATAAATATTATTTGTGCCAGAGCTCTTCCCCTGCAGATTATTTTCTAAATGTTGTGTACTCTTATTGAAGACAAGGCAAAAGCTGCTGCAGCCCTCCTTTATCAGCCCAGCACAAGGAATATGCTTACATGGTCGATGAGCATGTCTAAGAAGGCTTGTTGGTTGTAACTAGTCCCTAAAGAAATGTTTCCATCTTTTCTGCACTATATTGCTTGCCTGCATGAGCTCCCTCTCCCTTCCCTTCCTCCTCCCTCCACGTGATTTTATTTTATTTTCCTGGTTCTTGGAGGTCTTAAAAGATGCTTGAATATTATGGTTAAATATTACAAGTGCTTTCAAGCTGACCATTTTCAGTCTGAAAAAATGTATCTCTATCTTTGAGTGACCACATTCAATTTAGGAGTTGTGGAGTACAGATGAAAATATTTTGCCTTTTTACATATTTGTAGAACATTTTCTAAAGACCAAAAAGACTTCTTGTCCCTTCTCTGCAGGCTACAATCCATACACATTTTTTTGATCAGCAATGTTGCAAATTACACTATTTCTGAACATCCAACAGAAGTAAATCCCAGGCATTTGATTCTCTTATTATTTATGCCAGTGAACAGAATAGCCTTTCTGAAGTTACAGATAACATTATATTTTTTTTATTGTGTATATATTTTATTTAATTTTAAAATAAAATTATTTCCTGGCATATTTCAGTTAGGTCATATTCCCAAAATACAGGCAGGCAGCAGGTTTGTCACTTCACCATGGAAGGCAAGTCTGGATTCCTCTCTGCCTTGACTATTTTTGACCTACATACCTGTTGTTATATTAGTCCCATTTCCCCTTGATTTCCTTGTCCATACTAACAGAAATTTTTTATATTTATTTAGAATGCATACAGAAATGCAAATAATAACAGTATTCTTTAGTTATGTGAGAATTTGAAGTTAATGTGGTATCTACTAAATGGCTTGCAGGGAAGTGTTTTCCTGTGTGTCCTACATAGTTAATTGCAGTTTCAGAGTTCTAATCTTGAAGGTCATATTTTCTGTTGCCTGTCATTTTGACCAAACAAATGGCTGAACTTCATGGTTTGCAGGTGGATTTCCTTATCTCTCTTTTTCAAGAGACGTAAGTCTTGATTGCTGGAGTTATTGTGAACCAAGCAATGAGGGGCGAGGAGGAGGAGGGGGTGGGAAGATATTGTTCAACACCAGGGCCCTGGAGATTCCATTTTAGAGAGCAAATATCGTTCCTGCTGACTGTAGCACAAGAACAAAAGGGGGAAGGTTTTACTTGGGAGGTATTTTGTTTGTTTGAGCAGCTGATAAACTGTTGAGTGAGTGTGTTAGCAACAGTAAGAGGTCTTCCTAGGATAAAGCCTGCTTATAAAACAGACTTTATTAGTTTGAGGTTGGTCTCATGCTATATAGACCTCTCTCTAATGGTTTATGTACATTAAAACCAACAAAACTTTCATAACAAAGGGTTTCAGAATAACAGTTATCTTCTTGTAAAGTTAGGTTAAAAAATGCTGGATATTCCTGACTGATTTAATACTGTTGGCCTAAGTAAAGCAAAAAAAACTTGTCACCCTTCTTTGTAACATCTGCTTTCTTTTAAAGCAATTTATTTTATAATATTTTCTGAAGTAACTGTGATTGTTATTTGCAACATTCTTGGTTTGTGAAGAGCATTTCTTAGATAGTTTTTTTTTCCCTCTTTTTTTTTCCTTAGTGCAGATCTGAAAATAATGAGTTAATGTCACACTTTTATGAATAGGGGCCATAATGAGACTGAAGTATGTATGTTGATTAAAGGAAAAATAATTGAAATCTTTGTGAAACTGCAAAGAAATTACAGCCTTAGGCCATGATTCTGTTCTGCAAGTCAATCAAATGAGAAAGTTTTTTTATATTTTTTTTGTTGCAGGCATTTTTTCCTTGGCTAAAGCAAATGTCATTCAAATAGTCTATGTAGTGATAACTTTGGAAATACAAAATAATGATATAGACATTCTTTTTAGCCAGTCATATTGCTGGTTTCTGTTCAGTTTCCCATTTCCCCTCTAAGTACTAAGAATGTATATTTAATCCATAATGGAAAAAAAACATGCTAGGAAAAAAATATAAGCATGATAGCTGTTCAAGATACACATATTTTAACATTTACTTATTTTTCTTAATTAAAGTATAGCTTCAAAAGCATCATTGCAAAACCATGTATTTTGATGAAAATCTGTCATAGGAATCATGCTGGAAACTTCAGATACACAGACAGGCACGAGAAAGTGGAGGTGCACTGCCTGTTCCCTGGCAATCAAGAGGTTAACTTTAATTTATCTCTTCCCCTCCCTTAAACTGGTTCTGTGAGGAGGGCTGCAAATTAGTACTTGGAAGGCACAGCAGGGAGATTAGCTTTAGGGAGGGAAGGGCTCCCCACTCCAGCTCTTAGGAACCTCACCTGGAGAGTGCATTTCCTTTTCTACTTAAGCTAACATATTATGCCTTCTTGTCACGAATGTTATTCCTTGAGGAAAAGTCCTCTCTGGTTCTATCTTGCAATCTGATGAATCATTCCAAGTGTGTGGTAGAAGAGAGGAGAGCGATAAGGCTGTAACAGGAGGGAGCCAGGAAACCGCTGAGGCCGTGGCCGGGAACAGGAATCCTGGTGTGGTACATCGTATGGGATTACTTTATCCAGCCAGGGGAAGCAGGATTCCCATCTTTCCTCATGTTCACACCAGCCTGAGGAGGAGCTGCAGCACTGCCCACTGTTTCCTATGGCACCACCAAGGTGCAGAGATGTACAAATTCTGGCATCCATGTGATGCTGTCTGACAATATTAATTTGACAAGCACAGCCTACACCTTTCTAACCCTGAGAAATCACAATGCTTTTTTTCCCCACTGGGGCAAAAAAGTCATCTCCTTCCAAACCTCAAGTGTCTACAACTGATCCATTGTTGAAATTGTTAACAGGTGGAAAGGGAAATTCACCCACTTTGTAATGGAACAATACTAAATTGTTCTATATGGAATCAATCTTCTGCCTCTCAGCTGAAATAAAATTGGGGTATTTGCATTTCTAAAACTAATCACCAAACCTATTTTCGTAGCTAATTTTAAACAGTTAAAAATGTGCAATAAAGGAAAATGTGTACAGATAGAATCACTTTCTCATAATACAATTTCACATAATGGTTATCTATGTTTAGTATAAGAGACACATTAGCCCAATGCTGAATTTTCCATTGGGATTAGCATTTGCCAATGCAATGTTGATTCAACCAGATCTGATGGGACTCAACCCTGAACCACTTGGTGAAGGTTTTAAACAATGAAGAAGGTTAAGGGTAGCCACAGTCCTACCTCACAGTTCTGCAATCTGATTATGAGCCTATCAAGTTTCCCCAATAACATCCTCAGAAAGCTTCTGAAGGATGGCTCGTGTCCTCCTGCTTCTGTGGAATTCCCCAGGACTGCACACAGGACGATATACACACCCTGGCCCTGTCCCACCATCCCCTGTGGATAGGGTTTTTTATTTGCTGTAACTCCCAGGAGATGGTGTGTGGTGTCTGGGTAGGACCAAGGGGTCAGTCTGTCACCACACATGGAAGGAGCTGTTGTTCAGCAAGGTCTCAACTTGCCAAAGGAATGGTCCTCAAAGGTGAAGTTCCACATTCACACTGCTCCCTTCCTGCCCTACTGCATCTCTGGGTGATGCTCAGGTGGTGCCTTCTAGAGCATATCTAGAGGTAATTTTGCTCTTTTGACCCTTATTTTGCTTCATTGATGCAATCTTTTTCACTGTAGGATCTCAGAAAGCTCTCAGGATTCTGTTCTAATGCTGGGCTAAGGTAGTTATGAGACAAAACAGTATCACCCCCTACCTTTTTTAGTCCCTGAGGATTCATGACTCAATTGGATTAGCATCTTCAGAGAGCTGTATCAAGGGGTCTGCAAGGACAAAACTCAGTAGTTTTGGACCTCTGAAGTAATGTGAAATTTGGGATTAGTATTTTCTGTAGAGGATTTTGAGGCTCCTACCAGCGTTGCTGGGGATACTGTTTATCTGTGTTGTGGTTGCTATCTTTGTAAAGGATGGATTTGTTAGGATCTTCAGCTCCCTTCTGATTCAACCAGATATGATGAGGCTCAACACTGAACCACTTGGTGAAGGTTTTAAGCAATTAAGAAGGTTAAGGGTAGTCACTGTCCTCCCTCACAGTTCTGCAGTCTGAGTATGAGCCTATCAGGTTTCCCCAATAAAACTTTGGCATCAGTTCTGGTGAGCATTGAAGGACTTGTCCATGAGCAAAATGTGATGCAGCTCTTAAGTTAACCTCAGCAAGCAACGTGTTTCCTTTTTCTTTCAGGTATCAGAGGTTTGAAAAAGCATTTCTGCTTGCTGTCGACATTGGTGCTCGGGACCTGTTCATGGTGAGTTGTTTCTGGAGACAGGGGCTCTTGAAGGATATTATTTGTCATCTTTTGCACACATTAAAACAGTTCCAGGTCATTTGCAGCCTTGGGCACATACTGAAGACTGAACTGTTCTACCTTTGCCATCCTGAAACTCATCAGTAGGAATTTAGTATCTTCAGAGTCACTGACATTTTCCCCAGTGGGGCCTACAGGCTATTCTTAAGTTTCCAGGAATTATTGTACATGTTTTTAAACTTTCCCTTTCTTCATCTGACCTCATGTGGGTGAATGTCATCTTTCACTCTAATAAGCTTATACATTTCTAATTTGTTCCTTTAAGTCCAACTGCTGAGTCCTGGACACAAGAGCTGTCCATGTCCTGGGGATCCTGAATGCTCTTAGTTTGTCTCTTGGGGTTTTGTGAAAAGTGACAAATTATGAACGCTTCTGCTGGTACTTTTAAAACAACAAAGCTCAGCAGCATCAACACAAGGGTTTTAACATTTCATGCACACTCTGCCTCCTCCCATTTAATTAGCTACAAAAGTAAAATTAACCAGCTCTTAAAAGGTCCTCTGTGTGAGCACTGCAGGAGGTTCTTGTTTTATAAGATCTTGCACCACAATGTCACAGTGAGGTCAGATGGACAAAGCCAGTCGTGCTCTCCTAGTCTCTCAGCATGTTGCTGCTCCACAGCTGATTTCATTGTTTTCAAAGAAACAATAGGAAAGGGCTTGTTGAAAAAAAGGCCCTTTGAACGATTCGTTTGCTTGACTCTTTTGCATAATGAAGACATTCTGTTGTTTAAATTAAGCTTTGACACTAGATGTTAATATCATTTATCCCATTAAGTCACTTGCCCTGCTAGTTTGATCTTGATATTTAAATTGTATGTTAAATTACACAATTAAATCCTGCTTTTAGGGGTTATGAAAATTCCCTTCTAATTATATAAAAAGTTGTGTGAACCTTTTGATGTTTTTTTCACGGCTCTAATCATCTGGCTTGTTCCATCTAATTAGAAAGATGTGAATACTGCGATAAACTTTACTAAGTATGCATCAAAAGAATGTGATGGAAATGTCAGACTTTTAGGAAATTCATTACATGTTCTATGTTTACTCCTCTCGATTTTCTGTCTTTTTAGATCATCTCTTTCCTTTTCTCTCTTTATTAAATGTAACCTCTTCAATACAAATTTTATACCTAATCATGCTAAGCACTGCTGCAGCCACATATAAGATTCAGACTGTAGTATGTCTGGAGCAGATTAAAGCTTTTTGTCAAGGGCTCTCCCAGTGTACAGATAATAAATACTCCCTAATTTTAGCCATTCTGACAGAAAAAATATCACCAGCATTTGCATCAAAGGCCCTCTCTTATATGACTGACAGCATTTTCTATGTGCTCTGTTTCTCTTTTCTTCCCTCTGCTGACTGCAGAATTGAGGGAGCACCTCTGTTCCAGGGTGGGAAACACCAGTGTTGGGTGTTGAGATGGGTGCACAGCTGCTAGCAAGAGGGAGGGACTGTCAGTACCTGACTCCACAGGTGATAGATAACGTGTTCTACTGTCACCAAAAAGTCTCTCCAGCTTTCTTCTAGAGGAGTTTCACTGTTCACAAAGCAATTAACTCCATCCTTTCCTACTCTTTGCCTTTTCTTTCCTCTCTCAACACCTACTCTTCATTTCCCATCCTACCAATGCCCTTAAACATAAATGTATATTTCTGAAATTTCCTCCTGGCTTATGTCATTGTGAGATCAAAACCAGTTCTTTAATGTCCTCGTTCTGCTTGCATTACCTTTGAAATTCCTCATAGTTGCCCCTAAATTATGCTACAAGCAGCACACATCCCTGCCTCCTCTGGGGAAATGCTCTTTTGCTAATTCATTGTCTAAGTCAGTCACTAATGAACAAACTTTACAATAAGCTAACAGTGGGACTGCTGCAAGTCCACTAAGTACAGGACTCAAGAAGTTTAAACATTCATAGGTCATTAAGAGTATTTATTTGTGCATGGTAATTTCTAGGGAATTTGGCTTCATTGTGCTTAATACCTTGTGAAAATTAGATAACCTGTTCTCTGAAACCTTACAGTCCTTTTAGGTATTTGTATAACAATGCTACTGCTAAGTAAGGGTTGGGCATCCCTCACTTCTGCTTAATATTGAATGATTCCTATATATTGTTTATGTAGGGCAAAATGCAATTACTAGTATACAAATACAACAAAATTTGATTTTGCATATATTTAAAGCAGTTTTATCCATTTTTAAAACCTCAGATAGCTCTCAGGGTCACATCGCCTTATTCCAAATTAATTTAATGGAATTTCAAGAAGAAATAGCAGTCTAAATAAAGTTACCTGATGGCATAAGCAAAATAAGAAAGAGCTGTTAATTAAAGGGGAGCAGAGAAGGAACAAAAAGGAAAGGATAGAGAGGAATAGATACAACAGAGGTTGAGGAGGATGCAAACATTGAGTACCCATCACCTGAGAAAATGTCCTATATCTTAGAGAATTTACCCTGAGCATCAGTTTCACCAAACAGGGCTCTACAGCATTCCTATTATTTGTTTTGAGACTGCAAAGTAGTTTGAGAGAATGCTACCTCAGGGCTAATTTTTCATTTCAAAGAAATGAAAAAGAAAAAACAAAAAAGGCTTACAACTATAGCTATAGTGTCACTAGATGAGGCCATAGCAAGACACATACACTGCTGTGTCTCTCCTTGAGCTTTACCCTTGTGTCACATCCAAGTCCATCAATTAATATAATCTCCTACAAAGTTAAAAAAAAAACCAAAAAACTGAAAAGGACATAATATTAAGAACAACAGCTCCAAGTATTGGACAGTGACTGATCCAATCTGTGACAGAAAAGATCAAGCAGTGGAAAGGTTGTTAGCTTGAAATGCTTTTGTAGTGCAGTCCAGCTCTCAGCTGCTGAAAATTCAAAAGGCCATCCCATGTACCAAAGGTAGCAAAAAATGCAAGGAAAAGACACTTTAATAAAACTGTCAGATCTTGGGTGATACACTGATGAGGAAAGTGCATGCTTCGAAGAAATGTTGGAGTGTTGCCCAGAAATATCCTATAGACAAATGCACATCGTGTTTCAAATGACTTCTGCTTGCCAATGGCCAGCTCTGTGAGTCACAAAGGTGAGGGGGAAAGGGAAGTAGTCCAAAAAGTAAGCAAGCTGTTAAATTATAAAATAGAGCCCTTTCAGCAAGCTCCTGATAAGCAGCTGGAATTTGTTTTTATTGTCACCATTGTATTTGAGAGAGATGTGATCTTTGGACTTATAAATTCTTAGGTAATTGTGTGAAAAAATTCCTTCATGAATATTCAGATAATTTAATTCCTTTTTCTCCTGTCATTCTTTAAAGCAGCCTGTAATCTGGTTAAAAAAAAAAAAAGCTTCTTTTTTTTAAATTATTTTTCAGTTTCCTGGTTTAATCTACTCAGAGAGTTATAAATTCTTAGAAAAATCTACTTGTGCTGGTTTATTTGAATGAGAAACACCTAAATTAGATCTGAAATGGTCTAATTAGGAGATTTCATATCTGTAATCTTTTGTTTCTGGTTTAGAGATGAGGCAAAGGCTACTTTTTTATTGTTCTTCATGACCAGTGACTTGAGGAACAAAGCAAGCCACTTGCCAAGCTACTGCAAACCTTTATTTCTTACAAGGCCCTTGTTACTTAATGATGGATGTCTAACACCTTTACATTTTTTTACTCAAACCAGAAAATGAGCAAAACCAAGACCTGAAATAACAGCTGCTTTGATACACAGAGTGCACAAGCTCTTCACTGACAAAACTTCATAATTTTCTGCAGTTGTTTCCACTACATCCTCAAGCTTGCTATTTGAAATTGCACAGAGGTATACAATACTTCTCATAGTTTCAGCTACAAAGACAATCCTTAAACACTGTCAGAATGTATTTTAAGTAAGTCTGCCTGCACATCCAAATTTCTGTAAGTTCAGACTTGTCCAAGAGCCCTTGGGTCTTCTATTGTTATCTAAATAAGGCGACAGTATCTGCTGTTTAATCTTCATAGAAATCATACCTTGCTGCTCAGGCCTTTTTCTCCCGACAACCAAGTTAGACCTACAAAGAGAGGAAATACAGAGTTCACCACAAGTTCATAACCCATTACTCTGCTCCAAGACATTTGCACATTTTTTTAGTCACACCTGTGTTTGTGATGAGAAGACACTGCTGTCTCCTGCAGACTCTGCAGATTCTGCAAGTCAGTTCCAGGCTTTCCTGCATAATCATCTCAATTTCTCTAAGATTTTCTGTTTTGTTTTAAAGTTCTTGTTCTTGTTGTTAAATGAGGGGTTACTGAAAGCAGCATGTCCTTCTCCTAACACTATTACTCTCACCTTTTTCATCTAAACGTGTCTTTCTAGAGTAAAGTCACTTTTCCTGTAAGAGTTTCTGTCATATTGATGCAGGTGGCAGTAAACTCACATAAAGAAGGGTGGTTTCACCTGAGATCTTCTACATTAGGGAAAACATAGTTGCTTTTATGGCATGCAGAGGTCAATATTTCCAGCAAACACTCCTTTCCCCTTTTAATTCCTGCAAGCAGATGGCTTGCAGAACAAAGGAATAACTTAAATCTTTGGATGTCAAATGGCATCCTCAGCAAAGTAGTGAGGGAAAAAACTTTGCCAACTGTTCTTCTTCTTCTTTTTCTCACTTTCTGTGTCACAGTTCATGCACAGAGCAGCGTGTGTCTGTGATGCCAGATGAGAAGGAGGTTAATTGTCTCTTGATTAATGGTCAGAAATAAACTTTTACTTTTTGAGGACCAAAACCAAGGGCAGTTAGAGTGTAGTTTGTCTGCAGGAATATATTCTCCCACAAAGAGCTCTGTTTGTAGTACAGGTGGTTTCCACCTCAAATATTAATATGCAATGAAAAGCCTTGACTTTTGATAAGGGCATGCAGTGATGGGGCAAGGGGGAATGGCTTTAAACTGGTAGAGGGCAGGTTTAGGTTGGATATTTGGAAAAAATTCTTTCCTGTGAGGGTGGTGAGGCCCTGGAACAGAAGTCACCCAGAGAAGCGAAGCTGTGGCTGCCCCATCCCTGGAAGTGCTTAAGGCCAGGTTGAATGGGGCTGGGAGAAACCTGGCCTAGTGGAAGGGCAGGTTGTCCCTGCCCAGGGCAGGGAGCTGGAACGAGTTGATCTCTAAGGTCCCTTCCAACCCAAGCCTTTCTATAATTCTGTGTAATGGTAACACCCCTGCTGCAGCCCTCTGTTTTTTGACTCTAGATAAAAGAGTAGATCCAGAGTATTAGCAACTGTTCATGCTGGACAACATTTTTGGAAAGCTCCTTGTTGTTCAGGAGTGACTCAGAATCATGCCAACCCTGTGGATGTTACAACCACTGAGCAGCCACTGTTGCTCTTATTACCTCCAATATCAGCACAGGGAGGACCATCACCTTCTTTCTCACAGAACAGTGAGGGTAACAACCTTCAACAGGGAGTGTATGACAACATTCAAACAAAAATTAGTTCTTAAAAAATGAAAACCTTCAAGTCATAGAATCATTAAGGCTAGAAAAGGCCCCAAAAGTCATTTAGTCCAACTGTCAACCCATTACTAACAGGCCCACCACTAGCCCATGCCTCTAAGCACCACATCTGCATTTAGCATGCCCCAAATAGAGGCTGTCAGCCAGGAGAGTTCCAATACTTCAGATCTGGTTTACACAGAGCCACCTCCTATCAACATTCTTTTAATTCAACAGAAGTTATGTTAAAAGTTGACAGATTGATTTCTTTCATACACTGAGTGAATAGCTTTGCTTTTATCAGTGCCTGATTGGTCAGTGTTTTATTCATTGCTGTATTCAACAGCACAAGTAAGGAAATACATTTGCATTGGAGGGAATTAAAATGTAATGGTAGGTTCATCAGTTCCATCTGTGTTTGTGATCTAAATAATAAAAGAGCCTCTTTCTTTCAAAATCCCTTTTGTTGCTCCTTTGAGATTCATTTTAGATTAATCTTTTTTCTTCTTTATTTCCAAAGGACATCCATTACCTTGCTCTAGATAAGGGTGAATTGGCACTAGCTGAAGTGGCAAAGAGAAAGGCTAATGACATTGATGCAGAATCAATAACTACTGGAATTGGTAAGAATTAATGGTGTCTAAAAAGCCCTTTTGTTTTAATCAATACTTGTCCTGTAGAACATGTTGTTATATTTGTAGAGGCGTTATTGTTTTCTTTGAAAGTGAGACCGGATTTTCATTTGTGACTAAAGAACAGAATTTTTATTGGTAACTAAAGAAGGAGGCTTATAAAAATCACACAGCTTTCCTTTCAGTACCCATGTGAGGATAGCTATGAAGCAAAAAGATTCATACTGTGGCTATATAGAAAAGTTCAGGCTATACAAACTGAACTGAGTGCAATTGGTAAGGGACTGAATCTGAAAATCTTTGTTCATATCAACATTTAAGGCCAGGAATGGCAATTTGACTCACCTTTAAATACTTGCTGGTGCACACTGGAGCCACATGCAGCATTGATACTTTGGCAGCACTCGAATGGAACATTTATTGATGTGAGCACAGCTTCACATCCTGGCTCTAAAGCAGCAGCTTTGCATGCAGTGGGATTCTTGCCATTCCATAAGGAATAGCAATGCTAAAGTTGCAGTGTGAGATTAACAGCTGAAACAGAGATGACTTTTCATGCAGGGGAACTCACAACTCATTCACTTTCTCCTTGTGTTTCTTCTGAATTGACATGAAGAGATGCAAGCACATGAGACCATTCTGATTTCATGCCTTATAGCATGAACCAAGGAGAAGGTGTCTCTGTCTAGGGAGCTGACCTCCACTGGAAACAAAGGGAAGAAAATGCACAAAGCGTAAAAATGTTTGTATAAAATTTGCACAGTTCTATTTTTGCTTATTGTACTGCATCATTAGAGGAGAGCACTGAGCTTTTGTCCTTATCCCATGCCAAGAAGTAAAATAGGATTAAAGCTCAGAAGGTTTTTTTTGTGAGTCAGTCACAAAACCTTTGAGATCTTGGATAACACAGGATTCTTTTAGAACTATACATCTCCCTGTTTACCCAGAGCACACAAGGGAATGCCCCTCCAGTACCTAGAAATGCAGAGAGGCCATATATGCATTTATGTGCCTGTTTCTGTAGAATGTATAAATCCATTACTTTCAAGGCTATTGCAATACAGTAGCCTCTCCTTCCCTCTCCAGCAGAGTACGAATCAAGTGGTGCCTCTCCTGAACTCTTCTCTTTAGAGTCTTTCATTTCCATTCTCAAGTCACTTAAAGCTATTTTCCACCATAACTGGGGTTTTGGGCAAGCCCTTTCACCACTAGAGTTTGAAAAAAATGTGACCTGTTTAGGTCATCCCTTAATCGACACTTCAAAGTGTGCAGTTAGATCTCCCTTCTCTCTTCTCTTCTCTTCTCTTCTCTTCTCTTCTCTTCTCTTCTCTTCTCTTCTCTTCTCTTCTCTTCTCTCCTCTCCTCTCCTCTCCTCTCCTCTCCTCTCCTCATGTGCTGCACCAAGTATAACTGAGATGCCCAGGACTTGCATCTGATCATTATCTATTCTTTGACACTTAATCCAGAAAATTTAAACTCTAATCTGTATCTTCATTTCATTCCTTGCAAACTACCATGATTAGTAGATTTCTGAAGTTGGACTATTGATAAATTTAGTGAGAGCCTTTTGTAGCATTGTAGACACACATGCAGGGAGAGGGGTAGGGAAGAGAGCAGAGGTGATCACTGATGCCTTCCTTACCTATCAAATGCCTACACATGTAACTCAATTCAGCAGTAAATGTGCAGGCACAAAGTCTTCCCCTCCTCCAGACCAGTCCTACAGTTACGTCTGCAATGCCCCATTAGCATAAATTATTAAAGTCATTTTATATGATAAAGACTTTTGCTGAATAATTAACTATCAGGATGATTTAAAGTACTTTTCAATGCCCCAGGGACAAACTGTCACTGAGATTCATTCTCTAAACAGTAATGAATTTGCATCCAATTCATTTTGTATGAAAATAAACAGGAATCTCCCATGAGTTTGTTTTGCTGCAGATTCAGTCTCACCTTAAACATGTGAAATTTCAGCCACAGGTTTTGTTTTGTTATACTTTATTGCAATGTCATTTCTAATGATGCTTTTATTTCATAAACTGTTGTTGGCAAAAAAGTTGACATGAGGTATGAACTTCGTGGACCCAATGAAAACAAAAGATGATGAGTGCTTTATATGGAAATTGCTGTATCTTTCTAATACTTTGAGGGGGAGGAAAAAAAACATGCCAGAGCCAGAAGTTTTAAAATGCAGTTTCAAACAAGTCTGTGTCCTTGACCTCTTCCCAAACCCAGACATCTTCAGCTGGTCCCTGCTCTCTAGAGCTGGTAGCCACTCAGTTCACCAATGGTCACACTTCTCCCCAAACTTCTTGAACGCCCACTTCAGGCTTTTACAAAGAGACAGTACCCTAAGCAGCAAGGTGCAACCAGTGCTATTGAGCTTATACTGGACACACTACAGCTTATTTCTTAAATATATATATATATATATATATATATATATATATATCTCTCAAAAGTGAACCATTGTCATATGTCAATATCTGATGAAATTTCCTGAGCTAGCCCATCCCCAAACCTCAGCTCAGCACTGCTTGAAAATAAGATGAGTCATTGCTTCTGGCTGATTCCCAAGCCTTTGAGAGTGCTCCATCTTGCCCGAGATATATTTAATTTGTCAAGATATTTCTGTGTACAGGGCTCACTTGAAGCATAATGTATTTCAAACTCAGACTTCCAGGAAAAATTTCAAGCTCCTACAAATAATGCAGAATGACAATATAATTATAATTTATAGATGTCATCCAGAATTCTATATGGGTAGATACCTCACATATGTTATACCAATATTTGTGTCAAGATAAAACTAAAAATAGGCTGATTATTTTAAGGTTTTCTGAATTTTGGCTCTTCTCAGTTTATCATCACGTGATTGCAGTTTGCTGGACACTCTTTTGAGGAGGCCACCTTAAAAGCTGAGGAGCTAAGGAGGTCTGTGGGCATCTGGTAAAAACATCTGTAGACCTGCAGTACACAGTAGCTTGGTGAGAATATTGCTGAGCAAAATGAAGTGTTAGGTGAACTATGGTTTTGGCAGAATCATATCTTTTGTTCATCTGATTAAAATCTTCTGAGGATCAATATTCTCATAAGATTTTGTGTTTGACAGCCTGTGAAAATGCATCTTGAGGGATGAGAATATTGAAGTAATGGCATTGTACATCTCAGGCATTAGCTGTCTTCCCTTTCCCCACCCTTATTTGATCAGCAGACCACTGGCCATGGATCCTGTGGTTTCTTCTTCCAAAGATTTTCTGTTGAATTATTTCTGTAGTTGATCCACAAGTTCCTTAATGAGGTCAGGGAGTTCTCATTTAGCCTTGCCTAAAATGTATGCTGTGCACCTCATTTCACTTGATTAAAAGAGAGAATAAATAATTTATTCAATATTGGCATATATGTAGGTTACTAATAAATTCTGTTTATGAGCGTAACCCGGCATGTACTCTCCTGGAACAGTATTTTCTGTGGTGGGAGAGTGAGTCTGTTTGGTGCCGTAAAGTGTGGGTTGCTAATGTAAAACCTGAGTTGCAAAGAACTGACATGGCAGAGCCTGTTAAGAAATGCCATAGCTAATAATGATCATGGAGGTGAGGAGCTCAGCCCTTCAGACATCATTGCTCAATGAATATCCAACGAAGAGCATATGTAGGCAGTGTCAGAAAGTTTCCCAAGGCCAACTTCCAACAAATTACATTAGGGCCTAGCAAGGTGATTTTAACCTTCAAAATCAACAGCTTTCACCCAAAAGGGATTCATGTTGTGACAAGACAAATAACTGCTGCATAGTTGAAAGGCAAATTAGAAAACCTTGTATTTCTACTTAGAATTTCAGAATATTAGTAACTAACGTTTAGGCAACATTTCTAACAGAGGTATCTTAACAAAAACACTGATGTTCAGATAATTGCATTGTTCTGAAATGCTAGATAGGACTGACTAACATTTTGGTGGTTCACTAATGTCTCATGAAAGCGCTTGAGGTTTTTCCATTTAAAATAGAATTTTAAAATATTTCTGGAAGTATTCCATACTGTTTGCAAGATAGGGAATCTTATCAGTTCTCACAGAGACTGAAGTCTAATTTCCCACAGTGTTTGTAAAATGGCATTTAAAATGTAGGGACCCTAAATGTTTCACCTTACTGGCAAGGAACATCTCCAGTTTGAACCCTAAGTGGAGAATTAATTAATTTTATCTTAGTTCTGTGGTAGTGTTTTATATTGAATGGCTTACATGTTCTTTGTGATAATTAATAATGACACATCCTACAGTGTTTTGTCTGAGGTACCAGTCTGGTCTTGCATTACAGTCTGCTACCTCCAGATCACTTATCATTTATTCAGATCTTCCCCTCTTCCTGACAGTCCTGGGGAGCCTGCTTGCATTTCAAGACCGTGTTTAGAATTGTCCCCCTGTGTTTGTAACCTTCTCTGGCCTTGCATTAGCCTAGTTGGTAACGTTTCCTTCTCCTCTGATCCATAATCACTCCTTTCATCTCTCAAGCAATACTCTTCCTCACCCTCACATACCCTCTCTGACACTGATGGCAAAGCCTTCTTCATTTCCTGCTCTTCCTTGGCACGTGCAGCTTTCTCTTGTCATCGATCAAGTTTCAAGTTAACTGACAATCTTGGCCTTTATTTAATGACTTTTATTTCACTTCATGCTTCAAAGGTATTGTCCCTGACACAGGTGAGCTGTGATCTGGGAGGGCTCAGGGACACCTATTCATACTACGGTTTTTTGGAGCCTGCCCCCTTCAGTGTAAGTGTTAGATCTCCTATTTATTTGTTTCTATTTTCAGTTTAAGTCAATCAAAACCTCTGGAATCAAACCCTTTGCTTTTATTTTTCTAATAATGTAACTTTTTCCCCAGAGCCAGAAAAACATTTTTAATAAAAAATGCTTTCTAAGTATGATTGGCAGCTCACCTATGGCAAGAAATTAGTTTCCACAAGCACCTTTTTAATTTTGTGCCACCCAAGATGAGCATCTTTGAAGATCCATAGTAATTTGAAATTATTTAACTGTGCTCATATATACACTCTCTTGAACATATCAAGCCATACACAGCACTTGACACAGAGCCCACTAAGCACAATGAAAGGATTTCTGCCATCTTCAGTGGGCTTTGGAAGGAGGTTTTAGGATGCAACAATTTCATGGGTGGGCGTGGTATGACCAGGACTGCTGCCATCTGCAAAGACCTGGTTTGGAAGGACCAAGGTGTAGAGTGGCTCCAAGAGGAGGGAGTAGCAGCCAGCACTCATGGCATTGCATCCTATTTCTAGATTTCCAGCTGGAACTGAGGATTTTACTATCTTGAGGGTTAGAGGCACTTACTGCTCCCCTCTTTATGTTCTTTTCAAGAAGTGGAGTCATTTGTTTTGCTTGAAGTCTACAGTAATGCCAAACTATTCTTGGCTCCACCTCATCTCACCTCTCCTCTTGCTTGTGTCATGATGTCAGTTTTGATCTATACCTTCCCACTGCTAGACAGCTTTGCCTAAAGACATAATCCTCAGCCCCTAATAATTATGAGTACATCAAAGGCTAGTTGGTTTGCTTAGCTGCAGAGGTCTCCACAAAGATCTGTGTATCTTCACTTGAAAGAGATTTATAGTTTTGTGTCAAGCTTTAGAATTGTCATGGTCTCCCATTTTTTCCCCTTCTTTATAGTGACATATTGTGGCCCGCTACAGAACTGATTTAAAAAGCACAACTATATGCCCAAAATGAAGACACCTTCTCCTTCATATTTTAATGATTCTCATATTTTGTAATGTCTGCCAGCAGTAAAATTATGCCCTATTGATTATGAAAAAAATCTTACCAGAAGTCATAGATTAACTATTTTTTTCCAGTTTTAGGGACTTCCATTTTTTGTACCAAAAGCCACATACTATGACTGGTTTATTAAAAAAACAAACAAGAAAAAGAATTCCAGTATTTCCAAATTCTATAAATTGAAGGGAGTTGTCTGTACCTGATATGGTTTTATTTTACTAACAAGTAGGATATTACAAGGCATGTGAGGTCACCTCATCTCAGATCTCTTCAGTATAATTCCATTTTATCCCTATAACCCCCAGCCAAGTTGATGCACATAGACAACAGTGAATGGATGACACTAATTACCAAGTAAACAACATATTTTCGGTGGCAACAGATCAAGAAGAAAGTTTCAAAAGTGAAAGGAATTCACAGAGCTACACCTTGGGGGAGGATGTAACATGATAAAGAATAGTTTAGCATAAAAGATCTCAGAGGAATGCCCATGGCATGGCACTGAAGTGAAGAGAAGCAAGTCAGTACTCAAGCTGTTGACATTGTAGCTAGGAATTTAAGTAGGAATTTGGGTTCTCATCACTGACTTCAGTCCATAGACTGTAGTAAATTTGAATAGAAAGCACACATAGTTAAAATAACTGTTGAAACAAACTATCAAAGAAATTGATGCATGGAAAGTGTCTTTGCATGAAGACTGAATGAATACCTTTCTGGGAAATAGGTCTTAGCCAAATACAATTTATGCTTAGTCAAACACATGTTTTTCTGGCTTGGTGTAGGATAGCTGGATGAAATTTAATAGCCTCTAATTCACTGTAGGTCAAACTAGATGATTTACACTGTATCATTATAGTACAATATTCATATGTTCTGGATTCCACTCTTGCCTACAGCTCTGTGAAAAAGCCCCTGGTAAATCTCCCATTAGCTTCAAAAGGCCCACATGTGGTCTAAAAGACTGCAGTTAAAAGCCACATAATATATATGTAATATATATTCACACATCTCATAGTATGCACGTGTGTGTGTACCTAAGTGGGTGTTATATTTACACATACACAGCCAAAATCTGGCCAGTCATGAAAATAGCTCAGAATCTGAACACAAGCCAGGGGAATTATTACGTACTTGTATTTTGCTTCATGACATCACAGAAGCCGCTGTGGGAAACAGTTTTTGTTTTGTTTCCTGAAAGAACAAAAAAGTAATCACAAGCAGGAGGTGCTTTCATAAGTGCTGCAGTTGGCTGGGAGCTGTGGATGTGTGTGCTCGCGGTGTGTCAGGGGCATGTTTGTCTCACACACCCTGGAGCCGTCCCTCAGACTCTCGCTCTCCGACGGGGAACCCGCCGGGTGCGCTCCCTTCTGCGCCCTGCAGAGCGTTGGCAAACACATATTTGCATGGCAGTTGGTATGTGTTTTGTCCTGTTTGCTCTGCGTAATGTAACGTGATGTGACAGGCTGTAATTCATCACATCAGCTGCGTGACAGCACAGTGATTGGAAAAGAGCTGCGATGGTGGGCTGATGCGAGGTGGCAATTTAATGGTGGGTTGGAGTCTCTCAGTGTTAAGGTTTTTTAGAATCACCTACCAAAGAATTATCTCTGAGTATTCCCTGTGCAGGTGAGCTTTAGAAGTAGTGATCAGGCAGAGCACAGTCAGCATCAGGAGGAAGCTGAAGGTCCCTGTGCTCAGAAGGAACAACTCTTGTAAATATGAGAACCCTTGCACATGTGGTGTTAGATCAAGAACATTGAAGGACAATTTATTTATTTCCTTCTCCTTCACTGCACTCCTCAGGCACACCACAGGTCCTTATGTGGGAATACTGTGGAATTGCCTACGGCAAAAACGGAGGTTGAGGCTGTTTTCCTCCAAAGACTCCTACACAAGAGACTGCTTGACAGTTCACCCCTGAAAAATTCCCAGCACAGGTATTAGGGTGTTTGATAACCTGATGGTGGTTCTTGTTGAGTGCTTCCAGCCTAACAAAACCAAGTTCCCTGTTAAAATCCCATCTCAGGAGTGGGATGGTCTAATCAGGACATGGCTGGTGAGAGGCATAGGGAAGAGTTCAGTGGGGCCCAGGGGTGAGTTTTGCATCCACTGCTCTTCTCAGTCCTGCACTTTCTGGACTGTCACACTTGGCCAGAAGATGAAATGAAGAGAATTGTTTAAGAAAAACCATTGGTGAAAAAGTGATCTGCAGTGCCTAGCACAAGGCAGTAAGTACATGCAGAATTAATGACTTTTTTCTTTCCTAAACATACATTCTGTATTTAATTTCAGCTATTTGATGTGTTTTTCCCTAAATATCCATCCTGTCAGTTAGTCTGCACTGACACTTCTTTTTACTTTAAATCTCAGTGCCATGAAACTTCTGCAGCTCCCCAACTCATGCATGAATAATACCTGCCATTCAGTATTTTTCACAGCATTCAAGACACTAAAAGTCCTGAATCATACTAGATTTCAAGCTATACATTCAGTCTTAAAAACAGATTGTGAGGCAGTTGGTTATCTCTGCAATGTTGATATTATGAAATGGCAAAATATTTTAATATGATGGAAAGATATCATTAATGATAGCTTATAAGCATGTATGGTGTTCACTTTAATTAGTCATTTACTGCAGTCACACTGCCATCATCTTTATGATAATCAAAGCTGCAACAGCCACTTGATTTCTGCCTCCTGCCCTCCCAGCCCAGGGACACCACAACATCAGTAAAAAGTTGGGGTAGGTTTCTCACATAAATTAGATTCCATGGATTAACCACTTAACTGATAGTTTTAAAAATTTCCCTGTAAGGAATGTGGAAGTCAATATTCTTTCCTGCAGTCTTGTGTTAAAAACCTAAACATGGTTTCTCTATATTTTTTTCCAAAGATTTAACATTGTTTCACATAACTAGATCATATTTTTTCCTTAATGAAACCTGTGCTACATCTTGCTATGGTTACTCATTTACCTCTGCTGAATTTAGTCCTTTTTCTTGATAATGGTCTTGCTGCTAAAATCCCCCCTGGAGACCTCCAAATACATCTAAAGCACACCAGATGAAGAGCAAACTGGGATGGGAATCCCAGACACCTTGCAGAACAATCCCAGGATGTGTTTTTACATTATTTGGTAGGTGCTGGTGAACCATCAAGAGCTTTACATGAGCTAAGCCTCTGACTGAAGGATTTGGAACTCAGTCCTAAACCCTGTTTGAAATTCACTACTAAATTTCACCACACCTCTGCTTAAATAATACAAATTCTTATCACACAGATGCAAGATGATGGCTACAATTAATTATTTGTTTTACTGCCTAGGATGCACTGTGGTCAAAGAAAAGAGCTACAAAGTGCTTAACTTAGGCCCTTGCTTTTAGCCACCAAAGAGCAAAATCTTTAGTTCATGAAGGCAAATATGGAGCTTGTGTGGGCACCCTCTGTGAGGGTGTGAGCAGTGTGAACCCAGATCACCCTGCTCACTGTGCTGCCATTGCCTCAGGTATGTAAGGGAAGAGTTAGCACCACACTGATCACTGTAATAAACACAATTTTAACAGTAAAACATGCCAGAAGCATTCCTCAACCAGTCATGAAGGAAGCACAGGCTTTAGTCAGTGTCTTATTTTTGTGTATTCTTGTCAACTGTGCTGCCCCAACCTATTCCCGTGTGTGTTTGGGAGTTTTGCTGTCCACTCATTGGGATAGAACCAAGACAGCAGGCAAAGAACTGGATGTAATTAGACCTGTACAACCATCACAAACCCTCTGGATTACTCTGGCCTCCTCATTTTAGCCTTGGATGGTTGTGCTTTCCTTTAGGGAGTGTGTGACCTCTCCGTGGCAGGCTGCCCATCCTTTCAGCACCTTCCCATCCCAGGGCCCCGCGCTGTCACCTCCCCCTGGCTGACCACACAGCCAGGTGAAGTCCATTTCCTAAGCTCGCTTGTTTTCTGTAATTTTTGCCGCATGGGGTGAAAGCACACCCCTGGGGAATCAGTGTAATCCTCTCGTTCGTGTTTGCCATTAGGTGTCAGTGTGACAACAACCATGGTACACAAAGGCTGCGCTGGGGTGTGCAGGGATACCACCCCCATCCTAAACTTCTCATTGTCCACTCGGGGCAAACACAGTGTGAAACCGAGGGGAAGGAAAGGCCGAAGAAAGCAATAAACATTTTATTTCCGGGTGCTTTTCCATCACCTAATTGAAATTATTTACTAACAGATAAGTCTGTTTGCATTTCATTCAGCGTGTCTCAGGTTCCCGGTGCTGCAGTTGTCAAAGAAGGGTAATATTTACAAACCCAGGAGAAGAGTTTCTGCACACACTGATCTCACCTTATTTTGGGGCAAAAGAAACAGTCAATATTATCAGTAATTTGCAGTCAGCAGGAGGTAAACTGCTTTGCCCAGTGCAAATGTTAAATTACTTGTGTGAGTTGAGGCCTGACAATATTGGCGCTTATAGATGAGTCCTTCACAAGTTGTTTAAAATACTGTATTAGAAATTACAACTTGAAGTCCACTCATTTCAAAGAGGAGAATAAAAAACTTTAAAACTAGTTTTAAAGGAACTTTTTTGTCAGAAATAGTACCTTTTTTTTTGTCTTTCAGTGGTATGCATGATGAAGAAACAATAAAATACACAATGTGTATAAAGAAGTTGAAATTGTTTTTAAACAAAGCTTTGGGCACTTCCCAAAATGTAGCAAACAGGTTTGGGTTGTATGGGGGTTTTAAAAGTTTTAAAATAAAAGTCAGGGTTTGTGAAAGGGGGGGAAAAGTGTTTTTTGATGAAAAGTAATCTATAAAATATACTGCAGTAGCAGTATTCAGAATATATTAATTATACTCACAGGATTGCCTCTTTTTTTTGCCTTATGTTTGGAAATGCAAATGTTTTCACTTTTAATCAGATTTTGATCAGCTCAACATAACGGTTAAACCAGCTTGGCCTTCACCAGGACCAGGGAATCTGTTGTGCCAGAGGATCATTGGGATTCAGCTTTGCCTTCATCTTTTCTGCTTGGAAAGGGAACAGGTTCTGAGCATGCCTTAAATTTGGTGGTGTTTTTCTTTATACTGATAGATTAAATCTCAAGTAGCACCATGCTGCTGTGATAAGCATCTGAGCAAGCTGGCTTTTCTTTTACCTCCTTCCAGATTTCTAGTAACTCCATGGCACAGGAGAGGTTATTCTTGAGCATGCACTGCACACTCCAGGGTAATCCTAGCCAGGACAGGAATACTTAGGTACCATCTCTGATACAGCTCCCCAAACTGGGCAGTTGCAGGTCTCTTCATGACAGCAAAGCCTTCCAAAATTTGGTAGCCATGCCCCCCTTCAATTTGGGGATGGGAAATGGAAAACTCGTGTGCCAATTTGATGTTGTCCTTATAACAGATAATTATAGGCTTTAGGAATAGCAAAGATGCCTGATTAAATGGCTCCAGCCATCTGCTATTGCAAGACTGTGAAGTAATCCTTGACCATTTTCATATTAAGAGCTGCCACAAGGATGTTCTCCCACTGCTTATGCCACTCAGCTTGCCTAGAAAGCTGTCCCCTCTGCTCTGGCTTACTGGCATCCTAACTCACTTTTGCTTTGTATTATTTTAAATAGCAGTGATTAAACCTTTATATCAGTGCTGTTGGGGGAGCTTGAAAGTGTAACACATCTATTTTGACTTCAGAAGTATAAATTGAAGAGATCCTTATTTTCACATGTGGTTTCAGATCAGGTTCTTCTTCTTCATGTTTGTGGTACAAAGGGAAGAGATGAAAAGCCAGCTAGGCAAGCAGTTTTAAAAACCCCAGCACTGGCCACTGTGGCTGCTTTTACCCCTGCTCCATTGGGGTCCCAGGGGAGGCACAAGAGGACCCTCAAGGGCCAGGCACAAGCTGCTCACATGGCACTCTGCCTCAGCTGGTTTAGGTGAGCCCAAAGGTAATTTTGCTGGTTTTGAAGCAAAATCATCAGTCAAATAGACCTGAAAGCAGCAGAGAGCTCTAAGCCTGCTTTACCCTGAGCACTGTTCTTATAGAGTGTGTTGCTTCAAGCAACTCTATACAGTTCAGAAAGTATCCTGGTGCCAGGATCCTCCCTGCAATGGGCTGAGTTCCCAGCTGCAGCCTAAACCAGTCCAAAAATGTGCCAGAAAATATGAGGAAGGGTTTCCACCTGAAGCCAGAGAAAAGACGGAGGGAGCAGTCAGGCTGTAAGGAAGGACTATAAAGGGACAGGAATAGCCAGGTAGAGATAAACATCTCTGGGTGATGCACATCTGTGCAAGAAGGACTGGTGGTGGCACATAAGAAAGGAAAAAAGATCACTGCTGCAATGCAGGAAAGTGGAAAGATGCCTTTGGAAGGGCAAATTTTTCCCATTGAGCATTAATTGCTTTCCATGGATACAAAATGCACTTCAAGTGATAAAAGGAGTGGCTGACAAGTAATGCTGTATTTAACAGATATCAGAGAATGCAATGTAGGTTAATTACCTTCCTTTAAAATGAATTTTTTTTCCTGAAGAGGTGAGCCTCTGTTTGAGACAGAAGCTAATCTCCAAACTCCTCTTGTCTACTTCAATGAAAAGAGGAGCAAGAAAGGGAATGAAATGGGGTGGTGAGGAGACACCAGTAGGAACCATGGTGACTTTTCTTCCCTGGCATTGAGGCACCAGTTTTTTGCATTGCTTCCCATGGACTTTCCTCTTTGGTTACCTTCAGAAGCAAAAGCAATGCCAGGAACTGCCCACAGCTCCCTCCAGGGCTTTGAGCCAAGCGGTGTCCACAGTCGCTGCTCCTGCTGACACAGTTTATTTAAATAGGCAGGAAGAAAGTATTGGTGGTTGCAGGAGGCAGTGTATAGTGTAAACTACCTCTGTGAGGTTTTAAAAAGAAAAAACACTCTGGCATTCCTGCCACTCTGTAATTGAGGGATATCAGTCAGGAGAAGATCTTCCCAGGGAGTGGAATGAACAGCCTGGAATGAAAAACCCACTGTTCCTGCAATGTTGCATTTCCCCTTCAACAGGGCACATGAAGTGTAGTGTGTCCCCTTTCCAAAGGTGTTTTCCTCTAAATCAGTCTCTTCTGCTGGGGAAGGGTGGGAAGGAAAGTATCAACCCATCAGTCGGGGTTTTCGGTGCCAACAGGGTCACATCAGCTTCTCAAAGCCTTTGGGCACCCAAACCACAGAATGTGCTGGTGGTTATCAGCAAGTCTGTGCAGCAAAGCACTGCAGCAGGTGAGTGACAGGATGCAAATATCAGGGAGGACCTGCCCCTGTATCTGCTTCAGTGCCTTTCCAGCCACACCTTTCTGGTGTGGCAGAAATTGTAAAATGTCGGTCAGGGCGCTCTGGAGATGGGTAAAACGAGGCGTGCACATACCCCAACTCCTTTTATGTCCTGGTGCCTTGAGGTGCATTTAGAAAATGCATCCAGGGTTTGTCTTATGTTGGAGGATTTAGCCAAGAGACATTGAGCAGAGCACTGTATAAGTGTCATTAAGAAAGCTTAGCAACAGGATATTCTGTGATTCCAGATTCCAGGATACCCTTATGCATATCGTGTGTGTGTGTGTGTGTGTGTGTGTGTGCATGCAAGCACAGAGTTTGCATATATACACATTACCATAAAGTCTGAGGGTTTGCAGGTTTAAAACAACATGTTGGTACCAGCTGTGTAGCATGTTTTCTATGCATTGCATCAGTGTTGCTAATTTTCTATGCAGAGACACACACAGACCCCATAAAAACTTGGCCGTCATTTTATGAAAACTTACCTGAGACATTACCAACTTACTATCCTAAAGTCAGTACTTTTAAAGAGACTGAAAAAAAACTATGTAAGAATTTTCAGGTTTGGTACACATTAAGCTTGTTGATGTCAGAATAAGTTTAGTCCACACAACCTTCCAGCATGAGTAACATCTTTTTTTTTCTGTGAATAACATTTTTTTTTCTGTGAAACCCACTGACTACAAATATGTTAGGCTGGCAGAGGTTAGAAAGCAATGCTGTTTTATAAATTGGGTTTTATTTACAGGTAGTATTCCCATTTTTTTCATTATTTGGATTAGGCAAGTAACTGGTCCCAAGTTTTTCTTCATTAAAAGAAAAAGAAAAAACCTTCCTTTTAAGAGGTGTGTACTTCACAATTTTCAAACTTCAATAGCATAGAATTTTTCACTTGGTCAGAAAGCTGATTTAATTTGCTGCTGTTAAAGCTTTCAATTTCACATCCATGAATTGTCAAATTAAATTCAGTGCATTGCTTAAATTTCTAGCTGCAGTGCATTTAGCCTAATTGCTTTGGTAAGTTGGGTGCTTAGTAACTCCTACTTCTCTGAATTTTCGTCTTTAAAGGCAAGCAAAATAAGCCTGAGGGCCACAGGTGGGCTAGCCTGCTCTTTGGGATTCACCTGTGGGGTCTTTCGATATCTCTTCCAGTCTGACTGCATCCTCAGACCATATCTGATGAGGCTGCTCTGCTGACAAGGGAGAGCATTTAAACACCTGTAAGTTTTAGCTATTTAAGTCCAAATCAGTTTTGAAGCAACAAGAAAAGCTGAACAAAATGGTTCAGATTTCAGTCAGTTGTCAACTAAATGTGTGCACTGGGCCTTTAAGTATTTGGCCAGACACATCTTGATTGCTTGGCTTTTGTTTTCCCTCTTGGAAAGTCAGCTGGATAATGCCCTGTAGCCAAAGTCTATTCTGCCATGCTGTAAGTGGGCTGGGCTGGGGCTGGGGGGAGGGGGGGTCCGGGTGAAGGGAGAATTAACCAAAACCAGAGTTATATTCAGGTATTTGCAAATTTTTGTAAGCCAAGGTGTTTGCAGTCATTTTCAGTTTTCTTGCCACATTAAATTTAAAAATCGTAGGGACATAAAATGATCCCAGCAATGCAATCTTCAAGGTGGGCTCTTTCTGGGGACAAATCCCAAACAAACACGGAGGTGACAGAAATAATCGAGGAAACTTCCACCAACAGCACCCTCAGAGGCAAGCCCTGAGTGTCTAGTTTTTTCCTCTTTGTTTACAGTATTTTTAAGGCTTTGAGTTCTCACGCAACATATATGTCATTAAATGGCTGATTCCTCTTTGCACACGTTGTTGTGATGGCCTGTGGCAACCTGAATTAATTGTTTCAGTAGTTGATGGTGGTTACTGGCCGTAATTATTATAATTTGCATTTATAAAAACTTCTTTCATCTAAGGATCTCAAAATGCTTTTGCACACATTTAATTAAGCTTCACAACATCCTGTGAGGTAAGTGTCAAGAGTGTTGTTATATCCATTTTTACACGAGTTTCTCCAAGAAAACAAGGTCAGTCTCTAATGTTACTGGTATTTGGTTCACATCACTTGCACTGGACAGGTAGCATGGCTGCAGGAATTAGGAATGCTGATCTAGGTCACTTTGCATCTCCCATATGGCTCTTGCTGCTGCCACACCATGTGGACACACGCACTAAGCCATGGCAAACACATGATTTCCAGTCTGAGGTGGCCCTTTCTTCCCAGGAGCACTGGAGCAGCAGCAAAGTCTTGGGAAGAAAAAGAGATAAGCACCCAACAGGGTGCACCAGATGAAAACCCACCTTGCAAAGATCTGTCCTTTCCAAACTTTCCTCCTTAGCATTTAAGCCTCTCTTTGCAGTCTGCACACAGTAAGACGTGTCTGCTTTAGCCAAAGCCAAGAAAGCAGCTGCAGGCAATGTAGAGTCACCCTTCAGCAGCCACTCACCTGCTCTAGAAGAGGCTGCACACACTTCACCTCCACCCCCTACCAGCCTTAGACCCAACCCTTTGGGCAATCAGCAATTCTGAGATCTACTAAATCCTAGATTACCACTTGACAGATATTTAAAAGTGAGGATCAACCGAAGTAAAATAGACTTGGAACTTAGGGGACAGCAGTTTCCAAAAGCTCATTTCTTTTTCAAACATATGACTGTTGTTTAAATTGAACCTAGCTCTCTGTAAGGTCGGTTGATCACCATAATAGCCCTGAGGAAGATATGTCTAAGTAAGTGCTTGCAAATTGAGTAAGGAGTCCCAGGCCATACCTGTATGAGTTCTTTACCATCCTCATCAATTTATGTTTACATAAATTGTTTACATGTGGCAATGACCAGATTAGCTATTTGGAAAGAACTCTGCCTGTGGATGCACTTATTCCAAAATAAGAGCCACTTTGCTTTTCTAAGTTAAGTGCACTTAGAGGTAGAGAATGATTATTCTGAATAACATAAGAAAGAAAGTAATTTCATTCCCAAGTAGTCTATTGAGCAGAAATATTCTGAAATAATCTGTCTAATTTCTCATGTTGATGCTTTTTAAGGCACAGACAAAGTCACAGAATTAACAACCAATTTAGTTTTCCATCCATTGTTTTCATGGAGAGGGTGTGCCAGTGCAAGGCAGGAGTCAGAGATTCCTTTCAGTTTCCCTGAGTCAATGTACAGGATTTTTTCTGGTCCATGTCTCTCTTGTGGAGGAAGGAATGCCTGGCAGCCAGAGGAGAAGGTCTGACACAAGAACATACATAATTTCATTTTACCTGGTGCTGTCTACTTAACTTTCATCAGAAATGGGACAGTCATTGGCTTAAGCCTGTGTTTTCACTGAAGCTTTCTTCTGCTTTTTTACTCCTCCAAACTTGTTCATGCCTGCTGTGGCACAGAAAATTATGGCAGCAACCATACTTGACATGCATGACAGAACACAATGCCTTGGGAATCACAGCATCAGGCCCTCAGAGGAGTTTTTATTGCTGCTACCAGAAAGTTTTCAAATTAGTATTTTTGGGGTATGTTTCTTTATTTGGAAGGGGGGGAGGTAAAAATTCTCCTTGTGTTATCTCATATTGCAGAAACTGAGACTTGATGGGTACTACATTATCCTTTTTGGACCTCAATCACTCCCAAAGATTCAAGATGAACTCTGCCTGCCCAGGCACCAGAGTCGGTGCCCCAGGGAATTTCTTCATATCTAAGGGATGTGCAGGATGTGTACTCGCATGCCCTTGCTGCCTCTCAGCCCTAGCTGTACATGCAGTTTTGCTTTAGGAACCTGTACCTCCAGTATTGCAATATCTTTTTCAGTCTCTGTCATCAAGAGTTTAAATACAGTTCAGATCAGTGTTAGTGGCCCAGCTCCAAATGAGGAGAATTGCTGCAATTCGTTATCTTGACAAATTAACTGGTCTGAGGCAATTCCTTTTTGAGAGAGATACAATTACCTAACTCTTGAACTCTAGCCTTGCTCCAATGCTGTGGCATAGCTATGCACCTGCTCAAAAAGTCTGAATACTACTTTCCCATCCATAAATACAATTCTTGCACTAGGAGCTGATTTTAAAGAAAAGGGTTTCTGAGGTGCCAAGGCAGCTGGTTGCACAGGGGAGGGACAGTATTGGAAATGCAGGATCTTTGTCACCAAACCATGAGAGGAGGGGCTGGCACAGAGAGTGTTCTATCAGAGAAGCGCATCACCAGTTGTCCCATCCTCTGTTTTGAGTCCAGCTTCCTGATCCTGAGTGGAAGAAGGTGGTTTCCCTGCTCCCAATCCACCACATGGACAACCAGATGTAAACCAGATATTAAAAAAAAAAAAAATTCAAGGTGTTTTCTTCCTGGGATTTAGGCAAAAATTTCTATTTCAATCCTGCAGTCTTTATATAACTGGTGGAAAATAGGTTGCCATCAGCACTCCACTCCTGATGTGGACAGGAGCTGGTGCTCCTGGGAAGGCAGAGTGACCTCCAGCCTTGCCATCAACTCCTGGCCTTCAGGACAAGCTCCTTTCTGCCTTTTCTACCAAGGAATGAAAATAGATCCACAGTTACACATTGTTCTTCCAACCCAACGTGAGCAGATGCACTTCTCATCCTCTTCCCTGTGGAAAGCAACTCCTTTTGCCCCTCAGCCATAGCTCACCTGTGGGCATCATCTTTCCTTGTAAAAGAGCTCCCAGATGCTGAGAGATATCCCTTAACCATTCATTTGAACCACTGCCTTTTGGAAACTGTTTAGGATAAAGCCATCCAGCAGAAGGCTTGTGTTTGCCTAGAGCCTCTTTTGTATGGACTCGGTGGCTGGGAGTTTCCTTGAGCTCCTCTTTGAACTCCAAGCCTTCAGCATCCAAAACATTTAACCCTCAATTTCTTTTCTGCTTTATCAGTTTGGCCAGCTTCCAGCTGGCAGCATTCATTTGCAGGCTCCCATTCTGCATCTCGTGTTTGCAGATTTGTCTTTTTCAATTAACCCCTTGAAATGGTTTTCTTCTCCCCGGAGCCTACCTGCCTCCGGTCTGGCCGGCACTTCTCCCTGCTCCGGCTGCCTGAAGGGCAGGAGCGGGAGTGGAGGAGCTGTGTCCCTGAGCTGGCAGTGCCAAGCAGAGGGTGTGCCCCACGCACGGAGAGCAGCTGAAGGAACACGCAGGTTCGGCACTGCCGGCTCTGCCCGTTGTGGGTTGGGGCTTGCAATGCCAGAGGCGCTCCTGCCTCTGTGGAGCCTCTGGAGCATCACTTATGAATAATGAGATCTTCCCTGAGCGCTTTCGCTGGGATGCTCGGGAGCACGTGCCCACATTTCCACTGCTGCAGCCTTCACCCCAAACAATGGCAGTGTCTCTGCTCGCCAGCAGCTCTTCCACAGATTTGTTTTAGAACAGCTATTTCTAGACAGTCACCTAAAATTTAAAACACAAAAAAAAAAAAAAAAAAGAAAAAAAAGAAAAGGAAAAAAGAAAAAATGGAAAATAAAGACCATGTCTAAAGCATCACTTACCAAACAAAGACATTGCCTAGTCTCCAGGATTGTCGTCCCTGCTGTAATTGCTGAGCAGTAGCAGCTGTAGGTTGCTCATCCTGGCACTCCAGCTGGTTCACAGGCATCCACAGGGAGGGGAGAGCCGCTCACCCACTGCCGGGATTGCCCGGCAAACTTCACACGGGCTGGGAAACCTGATAACATCTAGAGGTGCAGCATCTCTATTGCTGAGACACCAGGCAAGCCTTTGAAGTGAGACGGGCTGGAATTGAGGCAAATTCTTGGTTGTTCAGTCCCTTCCAGCTGGAAACTCACTACAGCTTGGTACTACCACATCTGGATCACCCTGTAAGACACACCTTTTACACCTTTCTCTTTTTTTTTTGTTTTTTTAATTAATTAATATTGGCACTACTGGGGTAGTTCCTAAGGAACTGATTACTTAGGCTCCAGGGAGATATAAAATTAACTATTCAGGCTATGTAGCGGTTAGCTTAATTTTATGTATGATTCTAGCAGAGCAAAGGAGTAGTAGAGATGGAAATCTCAACCAATGCTAGTAAAGACTCAGCGTTTCCATTTGCAGAAAGTTTTAAAACCAGATTTCACAACAAGCTGCAGAAAGCTGCTAAGTAAAGTGTAACTGTCTACACTACCAAAAAAGCAAGAAAACAAAGCCGTTGTTTATAAATGTTAGCTTCTTCTTTAGTTTTATCACATAACTTTTATATTAATTCCTAAATTTCCTGGCACACCCACTAAAACATTTTTACTGCTGCTAATACCTCTACTACACAAGTAGTGAAATAATGACATGTTATGCTACTATTAAGGATTGATTCTACTGGTAGTGATTGAAGTGCCTTATCTTCTCAGGCATCAAATTGTTCAACAACAGAACTGGGAGATATTCAGATTTAATTTCAGGAATAATCTTATCCAGCTCTCTAAACAGTAACAGCTGTTCTCAATGCATTTTAGAAGTACTACAAAACCAATATTTCGACAATTTGTATTTGTCAAATGCAAACATGTCAGCCTTGGGAATTAACAAAACAACACAAAAATAATCTGAAAATAAAAATCCATGGAAAACTAGCCCAGAAAAAGTGAAGAAGTTTAGAGTTACATTTTTCCACACTCACAAACAAAGCTCTGTGGTTTCCCTGCAGGAATTTGTTGAAACAAAACAATTTTATTAGAATATGTTTATTTAGAAAGACATTTTTTGGGAGAACAATTGTAGCCAAAAAAAAGAGCTGACCACACTCAAATCAGCAATGGAAGTTCCCAATGATTTTGATGCCAGAAGAATTTTATGCAGTGGTTTTAGAAATAGCTTTATGTAGTTTGAGAAAACCTGGGATAAAATTAAGTTATCATAACTTGATAATGTGTGAAATTATGCTCAATCTCATGCCTTCTGCAGCAGTTATCTGCCTTTAAAAAAATCCCCAGAATATCATACAATCATGACAGCTTGCTTTCAACAGGTAAAAAAAAAATACTTAATTACAAAAAGGTCTTTGCCTAATAAGAGAAAATACTAATTTATTTCCATAAAATTATGTGTTCAAGTAAAGAAATTAATTTTGTTTAAATGTCTAAGAGAAAGAAAGTGTGATTGTTAATAAGGTCTACAGTTTTATAGCACTCACTTGAATGAACTATTTGCGTTTCTTCAGACCCTTGATTAGTTTCTCTCAGAAAAACGCTATTTACCTCTTTTTTTTTTTAGTAAAACAGCAGTGTGGCTGAAGTCTGTGTGGTTCACTGGGAGTTCATTGGGATATATTTGCAATACCTGAAGCAAAAAAGTGATATTTTATCTTTAGAAAGAGTTACATTTTTTTGAACTTATTGAATTTTTCAGAGATCAGCATGAAGAGTTCTGATTAAATGCTTGCTTCAGCGTTTTAAAGGCTTCTTGTGTCCCTGTTGCCTAAGGAGGTCGTACACGAGGATTGCTCTGTAAACATCAGATTATACAGAATTGGCTCTGCACACCATGCCAGGCACACAAAGAGGAAGTCAAATGGCTTATCTCTCACTTATCAACTAGTTTATTTTTCACGCCCAAAAAAGGCTGCTACAAGAGCAGCTGCTACTTTGTAAATAATTTAATGGCTGCTGTTAAGTAGAGCTGTCAATTTTGTAAACAATATTAAAAGGAGATTTACGTTTTACCGCAGATTTGCACGTTTTAAAATGCGTTTTTATCCCTGGAAGTCCAGTGCAGGATCCTGGAGAATGGAAACAGCTTCTGATTTGCAGACTCAGATTCAAAAGAGAATAGATATGTTTAAATAATGACAGATGTGTGGGCAGGGAAGGCGTGATATCACATCACCTGCATGCACCCAGAGAGCATCCTGCTCATTAAAGCATAGGAGAACTTTCAGTGGACTTGTAAAGAAAGATATTTGGCTCTTTCAGACAGGTGTGGGATGTAGCAATAGCAATTACCACTTAATTTTGGAAATGTAGAATATGCATTGGGTCATTGTATGTTTGGGTGTACACAATGCTATCCCAATATTGATCACAACAAATAGGATTTTTTTTAAAGATTTTAGCATGAAAGTTTCATATTCTTGCATCTGGTAAATTACTTTCATGATGAAACCACAACATTAGCACAATACCAATTCTCAAATTTTTGAAATTCAAATTCAGATTGAAATTCCCAGATCGTAACATGTTAAGTAAGCAAATAGTAGTTTAGAATTTAAACAGCAAGAGTTTATTGTGCAAGAAGGCAAAGGAATATCTTGGATTGCCTTAATACAAAATCTTAGGTGAAACTTATGATCTCCCCAGTGCTAGTACAAAGTCAGGTCTCTATCAAGCACCAAATCCTAGCCAGAGCCCTCATCTCTGTGGCATTGTTGCCAAAATCCTTCCCTTTCTAATTCAAAGTGGGATATGTTGCCTCTAGTTTGGGAAGGGCTGTGTTGTTTAAACAGTGTTCCTTGTGCATTTGTTTTTCCTGCTTTAGCACTTCTCACAGGGAGCAGAGTCCATGTCCCACAACAAAAATATTTATTTCTTTACTCTATAGCTCATATCTGGTTTTGTGGCTTTGAACCACTCCTGGCATCCACACTGCAGCTGTATCCTCAGACCACAATAGGTTCAATGCTCATAACTATTTTAACATATCAGATATTTATTTTAGATATGAAAGTGCAGAGAAATCTATTTGCACTCCTGTGGGTAAGAACCCTGTTCTTCCCCTGGTTTTGTGCTTGCAGATGACAGACTGCTCTGTTTTCCATGAGGTGTAGCTGGGCTACACCCACAGCACAAAATATCAGTCACTGGCCATGCTGTAATTAATTGCTCACAGCATTCATATATTAGAAATATGGCACCCAAGGACTCTATAAATCCAAATTGTAGCCCACTCCACATTATAAAGCTGCTGGGTACCACCTGGAGCACATGCCTGAGTTACACTGAAGTGGTTGGTGTGAGGACTGAGATTTACTCAGCAATGGTTCTCAGCAGAGACAAGAAAATACAGACCAGCAGTGTGATGGAAAGAGATCAAGAAAAAGCTGACCCAGTTCTAATATGTTTCCTTTCTCAATACACACTCCTCTTTCAGCATCTCTCAGAGTTTTATGCTCTGGTATGTCCCCACCCCCAGAAGCAGTGGCTCGAGAAGTAATGGACATCATATATTGGTGAAAGTTGGTAGCTTTAAGGGGGTAAATTATGTAGGCCTTAGTTGTTACTAAGTGGAAAAATAAAAAAGGAGAAAAGAAAAATTAATTACAGATGCTGTAATGTACAGACTGTACATCTGAGCTTTGACATTTTGCAAATTCAAAGGTTTAACAGTCTGTTTCTTAACCACCTCTGGCCAAGTGAAGAGGGAGGCTCTTGAGGACCAAAGACTATTCCAGGTGGGAACACAGCAGTGAGACTTGTGGTCCAGAGCAGAGGCTGTCAAAGTTTGTGCCACAAGACCTGTGGTGGATTTTGTCTAATTATGTTTTTTCCTCCATCAACAGGAATTCTGTTTAAGCCCTTTCCCAGAGCTCTTCATGTATATGAAAAGCAGCTTCTCACAAACATTTATAACTTCTCAATACTGTACCTGTCATTCTTTTGGCTTCTCATTCTGCAAGGCTCCAAGAAGACAGCTCCAGAGAAACCTCCCTTACTAGCCCTGGATTTGAGTTTCTGAGAGTTAAGCATTGCCCATACACTTGTTTTCTCCTCTGCTTTTATTTCTTTTTGGATTCTTTTTTTCAAGATGGAGGAGAAATTGCACCAGTGCTGGTTTAGCACCTTTATTTATTGTAGTGTGGTGTGCATGCTTGAGGTGCGCTCCCTTCAACCGAGTTGGCCATTTTCAACCATTCCCCACATTGGGGAATGGTTGAAGATGTGGGAACCAGCAGCACAGACAGACATGAGCTACCTGGGAAAGCCAAACCTTGCTACACTTCACCCTCCCTCCCACCACAGATGCCAGTGGTATTTAGGTGGCATGAAGAGTAGAAATAGTCCACAGCACTCCCACGGCATTGGATTTTTAAGACTCAGATGTTCAGAAAGGCCTATGAGCAGATTTGCCCTCCTAAGCCAGCGAGCGTTCTGGGTCTCCAGACGAAATGTAAACCCAACAGTGTGGCAACCCTTGCCAGGCTGTTATATCCTCCCACTGCCCATGGTGCCACCACGGATATCCTGCAGATCAGCTTATACAGGATCCAAGAAGGCAGAGAACAAGGGGAGAAGAACAGGATTAGAGGAGGAAAAAATGCAAAAGGGTCTTATGATTTTGAGAAAAATCTTTTAAAGTTTTTATCTGTAACAGGATTTTTTTCCTTAATCCAAACTCTGCTAGCCTGCGGTTTGATTAAATTTTTTATTTATTTATTTTATGTCTCCCACCTAGAATATGCAATTCCTCCTCTATATTTTTAAGTGGTTCAGATAGTTTTAAAGAATTTCTGTTACCACAGGGCTCAGACTGGAACTTGTGGATTGGATACTCATGTTTCACCTACTGAAGACTTCAGGCCTTAATTGTGAACCAAAATATTTTAAAACAAAGCTAAGGGAAGTCTTTCTTTTTATAGGAAGGAGTTACACATACTCCTCTGGGGAACTAGTCCAATTGATAAGACTTTGATCCCTATGGCTCATGCAGCAGCCTTTGGCAGCCAACTGAACCTTCTGTAGTTGACAATGTAGAGAATGCATTTCCTTCTTGCTATTTACAGCCAATGCACACTCTGTCTGTGTCTTTCAAAAACTCTTGGCTCTGTTTCTTGGTGGTGGTCATTGGCTACTTGGCCTCCTTTTCAAGGGAAAAGCCAAAGGTGAAAGCTGTGGAAGCATGTGGGTTTCCATTCAGTTTGATCCCCTGCAAGAGAGGACACCCTTGTCCTTATGGGCATCCAAGGCAAACAGCTGGCAGCTTGATTAGAACTTTCAGATGAAGTAAGTGTGATATCATATCTTCATCCATCTTAACAGAACTTCTGGGGCAGTCAGATGAAGAAGACCCATCTTGTGAAGCTTTCCCTGACCAATCTCCAGAGCAGGAAGGAGAGTGCAACCCACCTGTTCCCGGCCCTGCTGACAGACCACCAACACAGAGCTGCTCCCACAGGTGAGCTGTGAATGGTTTCAAAATGTATGTTTGATATTTTGAACCTTTCTGTCAACTGCAGTTGTTGTCTGCATCATGACTGTAAACGCAATAAAACATTAACTCACTAAAAACTAAGAAAAACCTAGAAGCTCAGAGGACACGGCATAGACACAATGAAATCTCCAGAAACACAGAGTTTGCAAGCTTTTAACCCACACTAACACAACCATTTTCAAATTAAATCATCTGTGCAAAGGCAGCCTTGCTTGCTGAATGTGTAGAAAAGAGAAATACAGCAATGAAAACACAGCAAATTAACAGTTGCAGGTAATAAACAGAACTTTTAAAAACCTGACATGATCTTTAGAGATCCCTGTAAGCAAATCACTAGCCTGTAATCAAAATCCCTGGGAAGATCTTTTGAGAGTGCCCTTCTTCTGAAGCTGATTAAAGCCTTGAACTTCACTATGAGAGAAACAACAGTTCTGATAATTGGGATTTTTTTTCCAGCACTTCCCTTGCTGGTGAACCTGCACACCGCCTTGCAAGGGATAGGAAATTAAAAAGAAACAGTTCTTCTGCAAAGATTCAAAAAGCATTTGTTTATGTTATTTTTCTTTGTGCATTCTTGATAGAAAAGAAAAAAAAACAGTTATTTGTTCCCAGTGAGTATATAAATGTGTAGGATATAGACTTCTTTTTATTTTCTATGCCTACTGTCTGTAGCAATGTTTTTAGTAAATCTGGTGTGAGTTTGACATTGAAGTTCCACATTACATTCATCCCAGCCATTTGTATATAACTGTGCTGAACACATGGTTCATTTTCTTCTTTCTCCATTCTCTTCTTTCCTTCTCTTTCTGGAAATCTGTATGTTAGCTAGTTTTCTGTCTCCCCTCACATGGGGGTGTTGAGTTTTTTCAGTATGCAGTGTTATATTCATTTTACTAGCTACACACCATGAGTGAAGTATTTATTTTATACATTGCCTACAACTTTCAGGATAATGGGTTTGGAGGTGGGCCTGGCTTTAAAAAAACAGTGCACAGTCATTCCTTCTTAGCTTTTGGGATAAAGATACCACTGTACTGATATGGGCAAATTCTAAAGACAGTCTCCATGCTGGAGGCTGCGTTGTCTCCAGAGGGCTCCAAGTGCTCCAATAAAAGGAGTTCCTTTAGCAGCACACCAGAGCCGAGACTACACCCAACACACCTGTGATCCCAAGGTATAAACACGCTGTCCTCCCTCCCTTTTGCTCACCCTTTTCCTTCTGGAGGTTGCTATGACTCACCCAGCTCTGGCAGTCCCATGTCTGCCTTCGTCAGGCGTCTGGGGAGAGGCTGAGAGCTCAACTTTGCCCCGACTCCTGGGCTCCCCACCTGACCTGCACCTACCCAGGTGGGTCACCATGAGTTGCTGAGCCTCAGGAGTGGCTCCTTGTAGTCATCAAAGCTGCATAAATGGCTGGGATTTCCCAAGGCTTTTGGTTGGAGAGCATAAAGCAAGCTCCCACCCGTGCATCAGCTCCTCCACCTGCAGACGCCTGGAGATGCCGCTGACCTCTGACGGGAGAGGCTGGAGATTTTGGTGGCCGCTTACAAAGCCATGGAAGGAAACTTGTCATGGCTCTCCTGGCTGGCCACAGCTGCTCAAAGCCTGCCAACAAGAATTTAGTTTCAAAGGCACTCCCTGTGACAACACCAGCCAGGTGGGAAGGTCACCTGCTGAGGCACAGGTGACTCCAACAACTTCTTCCCTGTGCCTGAAGAAAGCCACAGGTGGCTACAAGCACCCAGCTGTGGCTTGGTTTGCCTCCAGTTTCCCAGAGTTGCTCTTCTACAATGCATCTGCTGCCAAGTCTGCATCAGACTTCTTCATGTGAAGGAATCTCTATAAAGAAAGGAAGTTTTAGTGCTGGGACCCTACACAAATAGGGCTGTTCTCTGTTCTGCGATCATTGCAGTGTTTCATCTCTCTGTCCGAGATACTCCAGCATTACCAGAGACTTCTGGGTTTGTATTTGGCTTCTTCTGGGTAGCAGTGGTTCTTTAAGTTCCTGTAAGAGACTACACCAGGACTTTGCAGCTGTTCAGCAAGAGTATCCAATGGCTGTTCTTTCAGAGTCCCTTGTTATCTGCCTTGGCTTTACATCTTTGTACCAGCTAGTCACACCAATCACTACATTACTGCATTTCTAACACATCTACCCCTATCAGTCCCAGATGCTGTCCCAAATCTGCATTTCACTCAATTTTTTGAAGCTCATCTCCAGCACGTATTTCTTTCTTCCTTGTATTTCAGCTCTTGGGACAGCTGGGGCATATCTCATGAGTGACATCTAGGTAGAAGTCATGAGCAAGGGCCCTGTGAAGACTAACTGAAGACACTTATGTTTCACTTGCCTAACACACCTTGTTTCTGATGCCCTTCAGGGAGTTTGACATCTGCATATGTGTAACTGGAGCCCAGTTATCAGGCTGCATGATTAAAAAATCACTTCAACTAACTCTTCACATCATCATCTCCTTTGCTTAACCAGGAAAGCCATAATCTGGGATGAAGACAGGGACAGAAAACAGGCAGAAGAGGCTGGAAACAAAATAGTAATTCATAAAACAATCTCAAGGGTTTATTTCTTTAAGAACTTATTCTTGATTTATCTCCATGATGTTTTATGGAAGCAGCAGTGGTGTTGCTGCCAGTGGAGAGCTGTAGTCAGCTTCCTGAGCTGTACACACACAAAAAATTATGGGCAGTAAAGATTTCAGGACAACATTACAGAAAGCAGCAATTCATTTGCTCCCTGTTTTCTTTCACTCTAACATAAAAAGGACAGTTAAACACCACCAGCAATGCACAGTCCAGTGAATAATTTTATAAGATAAAAATCTCACCTCTGGCTTACGTTTGGCATTGACCATTGCCTTCTGTCCTTCCAAGTGTCAGCTATGTTTTAGCCTGGAAGTTCCTGTCCTCCCATTACTTTTGTTATCTGTTTATGAAAACATTTTGATCAGCATAACCCTGCAGCAGAAGCTGGCACTTGAGGAGGATATTCTGAATTCTGCTGTTCAGAGGACCAAGGTAGCATGCTGATCCTCTCAGCCACACAAAGGAGCTGATCAGCTGCCTGTGAGACAGCTCATTTCTGATGGGTCAACCAGAGAGTGCCTGGGACCATGGCAGAGTCTGGCACCAGAGTCACACAGAGCTGTGACGGCACTCACTCCTCTGCCACTGGCCTTGGTAGCTGCAGTGTGGGTTTCCTCCCCATCAGTGTCTCATTCTCTTTCCTTACCATAATGTGTTGTGGGCTTTAGTATCTTCCATTTGTTGCAAGTGTGTGAAGCTGGGTTGGAGGGGGTTTTAGCTCATTATCCATCTACCTAGTCCCCATTCCCCAAACCAGAACTACTCCCATTTTAATTAGGCTATTATTTTAATACAAGTGATTAGGATAGGAGGAAAAAGTGCTTATCATCACAGTGATTTTTACCATAAAACTTTCTTGTTGGTTATGTCCTTAAAAATACACACATTCCTACTTCTCTACAAAGTTTTTATTTAATCTCATGAGCATGTCTGTATATTTTGAATCTGTAGCATCACTGACCAAACCTTAGGAAGTTCTAACAGCATCTTTCATTTCTTTATGTTGGTTATTAAATCAGCATAGAGGGAGGGAATTAGAGTTATCCCACAGCATCCCCTTTTGTATGTCACATTAAAAAAAAAAACAAACATTAAATGGATTTCTTACTCCTGCCTGACTGTTCTGTGCAAATAAAGTAAGCATTCATCACTGTTATGGCTTCTACCTGTTTCAAAAGTCCTCTCTAACCAGGAAGCAAACCCAGTCATAAAATAGCAGGAATATAGGTTGAGGGATAGCATCTGCCAGATTCAGGTGTAATCCTACCAGCTGCTCTATCTGCCTGAGCAGTTTTCAGTTCCAAATCAACTGTTAATGGGTGTGATGCAGGGATGTGGTGATGTGGTGGAGGAAATTCATGTCAGAAGTGGGATCCAGCAGCTCAGCTGGATCCAGTGCTGTTCCTGCCTGGCTGATGCAGCCTTCCCTCTCTTTCCTTCTCTTTCTTCTCTTCCTTCTCATTCTTTGCCACTGCTCAGCCCAGGAGCTTCATGTGCCTCAAGAATGCAACAGCAGGCAGATATAGATGGCTTTGTGCAAAGTTGCACTCTTAATTTCTACATCTGTAAAACTGAGATAGTGCATTACCAAATTCAGAGGGGCAAATTAATCAGTCAGTGTGCACACTGCACCTTGAAAATACAAAATTAACTCTTCTTAGCCCATAAGTGCTCAAGATGCATCAAGGTGTGTTCCATGGCCTCTTGATTCCACACAAAGGTCCTCTTGATTAAATTAGATTGCTAATGTATTAATGCATTAGCACACTTGAAGAAAGAAAAGTTTGAAAAAGCAATTTGGCTTCATCACATGAATGGCATGTATACTTAATGGAAATTTTTCCAGCATTCACAAAACAAAGAAAAATCAATAAAATGTCTGCCAACTGTTCCACTGAAAACATTTTATAATCTATAGCACTGAGAATCCTGAGCCAAGATAAACCAGCCTTGCTGACAGAAAATACTGACAATTATTTTACATTGATTCAACTTGGCCCAGCCCAGACTGACCTTGTTTATTCATCTCAGTCTCTTAATTCATATTAACTTGGCATCAAAATGGGACATGTGGCATGTGGGCTGAAGACCCATTTCTGTATCTTAGACTCAGATAAATGTAGTGCATTGAGTACTTCCAGTGCCTTGAGCTCTTAGGTAGATTTATATGCATTAGACTGAACTGGTTAAGTTCCTTTTATCCCTGCTGGGCTTTTCATGTCTGTTGACTGTAAAACTAGAAGCTCAGTAGAGGTAACATCTTCTTCTAAGCCTTTGGATATACATGAAATCCTCCCAGTACTGGTCAATTTTAAAGACACATCCAAAGAGGATGGAGGGTTTTAAGCTCTTTTAAAATATAAAAATAGAAGGGTTATGGTAATTTGGCAGCCGAAAAAGCAATTTGCGGGTCTCGGCAGAATCCAAGGCTGTGTGTAAGAAAGCTGATCAAGACACTACAGAGGAGATAATGGGGTCGAAGAGCAGAAGAATCCCCCTGCTTTTGCAACCAGCATAATCTGGTCTCCAATGAAGTTTCTTAGTTTCTTATACTGAACCAATAAAGCTTAGTGTGATGGGAGAGTTGCATTACTGCAGCTTAAAAATGTCTCTAGAAAGCTGATGAGGAGAGGTGCTTTTAGTTGCTTTACATGTGCCCAGGTGCTTGCATAGCTGTCTTCTGGCTGGTAGTGGGAAGACAAAAGCATGAGGAAAATCTCAGCTTTTTCTTTAATTATTTATGTTCTCACCAGTAATAAAGGGCTTTTTATGTCTGGAATGTATTATTTGTATTATCAAAGCTAAATGAGATTTTGCACTGTGGTAGTGAAGAAATTGGTTGCTGCACAAAAGCGTTCACATTTTTATTCTCGCAGCTACACTGCTGTTGTAGCTGAAAGTCACCCTTGAGTAAAACACTACTTGAGTCAAACATGACTACATCCACTGAGGAGGAAAAGCTACCCAGATGATGAGAATCCTCCCAAAAGGGTTCCCAGTTGGCCTGGCATTGGATGTTTAGTTTATTTTCTCTACTTGACTCTTTCTTGATGAAAGCAATGCTCCCTTGGACTTCATCGGTGCCTGGCAGGTTGTGGATGGCAGGATGAGCAGCAACTCAGCAAGCCAAGGTGGCACAATGTGGCCTCCAGGTTTCCATTTCCACTGCACTGGGAATGGATTGCCTTTCCACATGGCTGTGTAAGCAGACATTAATGATGGCTGAAGAAACCAAGACTAGCAAAACAAAAAAAAATCCCAAAAAAACCAAAACAAAATAATAAAACCCCAACAAATTAATCTGCATCTTCCATGACACATAGTTGATGCCTTCCTCCCTGCACCTCCTTCACAACTTGGATTTCAGTGATGAAAGTGGTGTAGAGACAAAAATTTCAGAAAATCAGTGCTGTATTTTGAGTCTGATATCTTCCTCTCCTGGCATCTGCCCAACTTCCTCCGTGCAGGGCTGCCAGAAGTGCCTGGTGCCTGCTATGTGTGTTACATGTCCCCAGCCTGTCCTGCTTAACAAAACTGTAATTACTCAAAACACCACCAGCTTTATACCTCGTCTTTGAATGACAGGACAGTGCTGGAGCGACTGCACGGCCAAATGAGCGATCCTAGTGACGCTCAGTCAACAAACCTACTGGCATCTGATGGAAAAGAGCTGCAGTTTGTAGCCAGGAAATTACACAGGCTGCTGTATACTTGAAAAGATAGAAAACAAACAGAACAGCTTTACTCTGCTCTGCAGTGTCTCCCTAGCTCTGCAGGCATTGCTCCCTCTCCTTCTATCACTTCTGTTTTGTTTTCCAAGACCCACCAGCTGCGGACAAGCAGAGGACACTGAGCCTGGAGCGGATGGCCACACCACCTCCCTGATCAAGAAAACATTTTCCAGCAGCCAGGAAGGTAAGTGAACAAGTCTTTTTCAAATATGCACAGGGGGATGAAGCTAGAAATATTAGTAATTCATATCTTGAACATTCATTTGGGTCCAGGAGAAAAAATAAGGCATTGCAGCATGAGCTCGGTTTGTGTATTCCTAGCAGGGAGGACTCAGCTACTGACTCATGGAAAGTAGAATAAGTCAACCAATCACCTGAATCTCCTTATCTTGCAGCAGTATCCCTGATTTAACACAGACAGGCAGGCTTTGTTACTCCCAGCTATTGTGGCTCTGTTACTGTGTGCAGGAGCCAGCAGCAGCAGCAGAGCCTGCCCGCTTCCATGGCTGGGGCAGCAGCAGCAGCGCCCGCGGTTCCTGCGGCACTGGGGGAAGCGAGGGCGGCTGCCTTGCTTCGGCAGCACTTGGCATTCCCGTCACAGCAGAGCCCAGGGAGTGCAGCAGTCCAGCAGAGGAGCAGGCCAGCACGAGAAGGTCATGGTTAAAGAGCTGTCCCATGAAGGAAGTCAGGCAGGGATAGGTCAGAGTGTTTGCACAAGGGGTGAGACGTGGATTTTTATCTTCTGCCCTGTCCGGGTGTCCCGTCACTGTACAGACAGGGAGGTAGGAATAGAGCCAGTCTCCAGGCATGGGAAGGCCATGGGTAGTTCCTACAGCCACAGCTGAAAGAGATTATTTCAAACAAGCCAGTTATGGATACACTTCCAGCTTGCAGAGAAGCTGAACTTGCCACTGCCACAACAGGTCAGTCCTGCTGCCCCCTCGCCACCTTTGTCTGCCCACGTTCTAGGGACCATGCAGGGAGCTGGCAGCACATTAACCCAACCCAAAAAAGCTGTTAGTTTTCTCTCCCATGGGCTTCTGTCCATCCCATGAACCAACGTGCCCTGTGTGGGGATTAGAAGACAGCACCAAGCAAGGGACAGAAGGACACTGCCTGCAGCAGGACTTCTTTTTGATGTTGGCAGCTGTTAATTCAGCTCAAGCTGTAACATGAAGCCTCATCCTGAAGCAGCTCCTGCAGCAAGCTGGCAGCACAGCCCTCCCAAGACAGGAGGTGAGCACTCAGGCAGGCAGCCCCACCACCCCAGGGCTCCCCCACTGCAGGGAGAGCAGCGTGCTGCAGCCACGACTGTCCCAGCCTGCCCATCCCAGTCCTGCAACAGCTCAGGACTACCTGGGATCCCTGATCTGCTGCTGGCCTTGCATCTCCACACTGCTACAAAAATCATGGTTGCTTTAAATTGTTGTGGTGTTTGAGGGAATATACATATCCTACGTGTATAGACTTGTATATGTAATATATTAAGTATTTTAATTCATCCATTGAATAACATGATATAAAATAGCTTTCTTTATCAAAAAAGTGAAAGTAATACCTCTGTTTGTTTGGGTTTTTCAGTGAGTTAAATGGAATGTAAATAACATGGTGGGTGTTTTTATTTTTTTTTCCTTGAAGGAAATATGAAAGCCGTTCCTTCAGAGCAGGTAACGCATTTCTGATTTATTATTTTATTTCTGCTTATTATTATTTACTCTATTTTGAAGCTTCCTGAAACTCCCCAAGCCTGTCCATGCAAGCTGTCTGCCTGCAGGGCTCTTGCTGGAATTGGTAGAAATCCTCCTCTATGGTTCTGCTAGAGTAGGGCTTCACCTGCTGCTTTGTGTTGAGCACAGCACATGAAGCTCTCATCCTCCAGCCACGTTTATCTTACACGAGCTAACCAGCGCTTGGCTTGGCACTTCCAAGAGGAAGATTGCAGGGAAAAGGGGTGAGATGCTTCCCTATGGTTTCATTATAACTCTGAACTGATTTAAGTGTGAGGTGCTGCCAGTGGAGGTGGTCCATCCCTTCCCACACTGCCAGCCTCCAGGCCTTGTCCCTCCACCAGCTCAGGCTTCCAGCCTGCAGGAAACTCACTGTGGGGGGAGAGGAGGAGAAGGGAAACCTGCCCTGCCCCCCATGTCCTTCATCTGCCATGGGGACGTTCCCTCCTGGCCTGTTTGGGATCCCAGTGGTTGGGAGTCAGTGGGGGTGCACAGAGAGCAGAGATAGAGAGTGAGCCTCTCTGCAGAGCTGGTGAGTCAGCAGCACGCAGCACAAACACATTGCCTCGGTTCTACACTACAGGAAAAACTACCATAAAATAAAACAAATGATAAAATAACTCATGGCAGCACCAACGAGGGCACAAAAGTGCCTGTGTTTTAGCTTTCTCCCAATTACAATTCCTGTTTAAACTTTTATTTTTGAGACCAAAGTATTCAGTGTTTGGCCTCAGTGCAAACAGATCATTAAAAAAAAAAAAAAATTGAAAGAAACACTTCAACCTTCCAGCAGAGCAGGATGGCACTTATTTATTTCTTTCATTACAAAACCAGCCTGTGCCAAGTAAAATTGTGCTCTAAGAGCTGTTCTACCAGTCCTGAAGCACTGAGGAAGAACACACAGCGGCCCCACCTCTGCAGCTTCCTGCAGGCCCCTGTGCCTTTGCACAGGGTGGAGGATGGGCACAGGCTGGGGACCAGGGGCCAGAGTTCACCACGTCAGGGTCGCACCAGAGGGAAATCCTCATCTCACAGGACCTCTCTGTTTGCCTTTGGATGATCTTGGTGGCCTCAGGACACAGAGTGAAGTAAAGCACAGCAGCAAGGATGGTCTGGAGACATTGGGGGGATTCCTGGATTTGCAGCTGGGTTAGCCAGCTATTCCTTCCCCAAGCTCTGGGGAAGATGTCCTTGCATTCGCATAAGCAGTTGAATTAATAAACTGAGAAGTTCATTTGAAATCTCTGGGCTATAACAGTGAAATCCACAAGCCCAGACATTCAGGCTGTATAAGGAGAATGATGCACAGAAGAAAGCTTTGCCATCACACCATTAAGGACCTACCCAAGGGAGTGGTTAAAGCATTCTTTGGTTCCAGAAAGTCACTGCAACTGAGTGGTCACTGTTGCTAAAAGCTGGTGGGTCAAAGTGTGACCTCTGTGACCTGGGAGTAGTGTTTTGATTTCAGCACACATCACAGGGCTGATTGTGCACAGGAAAATGGGGCACATCCATCTGAGCTGCTCTGGACCCAGGGAAGGGAAGCAGCAGCTCTGGGCTGCAGAGGAACATGGCTGACAGGGTAAGGGGAGCCTCTAGTGCACACCAAGGTTTTTGGAGAAGGACAGCCATCCGTGTAGCACTAACTTTATGCTTCCATAAAGTTACATTTCCATAAAGAAAACATTTCCATCAACATTTTGTCTTGACTTTTAATGGCATGTGGAAATTCAGAATTCTTGCAGCAGCTGGGTACCAGCACGGGAACCAGCACCCAGCAAATCAACCAGACCCTTTTAGCTGGACCAATCTGTGGCTTTAGTCCAACACATCCCAAATCCATCCCAAACCCACCATCAGCAGCTCTTCCCTGGACACCACCAGCAGCCTGCTGCATGGTGGACAGCCCGTTCCTGAGGTCCATTCCTGAGGTCCCCCTTTCACCCGCTGCCTCCCGGGCTGGCATCCCCCGGACTCCACTTCCCGCATTGCTTCAGCCGGAGCTCGCACAATACTGGGCTTGGTGCCACCCAGGGGAGCACACCCAAAACCCGGCCCTTCTTGCACAGGCAATTCTGCAGGAAGATCCCTGCAGCTGGGAGCCAGAGGATTTGCTTTCCCCTCCTTTGCCAGTTTTCTGGGCAAAAGCTGGAGCCAGGGGTGGCCTATTCCCGGCACAAAGGGCCACTGAGGCCTCTCAGGGATGGACCTGACACGGGCCTGCCTTCTGTAGGTGCATCACAGCACACAAGCTCCTCACTTGCTGCTGCTCTCAGCTATGAGGAAGCTTCTCCTCCCTGAAACTGTGGAAATCGTGCAACAAACTGTTCCCAGTGACCTGCCAGAGCAGCTGGCTGTCACACAGCCAAGCAGTGCTCAAGCTGTTGAACAAGATTTGTTTTCTGGAGGAGAGCATTAGTAGTAGCTCAGAGACGAGACTGTGCCACCATGGGGGTCCCTTGTGTCCCTCCAGCACCAGCACAGGTCACCTGTGTCCTGCCTGCAGCCCAGTGGTGGGAGGGTGATGGTGGGCAAGGGCTGCTGAGGTTTCTCAGCTGGCAGTAAGACAAATGCTGTCTTAGGTGGCTTTGCCAGTCTGGTTTTGGGCTGGCCAGAGGATCCCACCACTGAGCACAAAGGTGGAGATGAGGACAGACGGTGGAGGAATGAGGATAACCTGCAGCTTTCCTTGCCCTGTGCATGGCTTGTGTGGGTATGGCTCCTCAGGCAACAGGGCTGAAGCAGGTGAGAAGTGAGCATCCCATGCTCAATATTTGGAGTGGCCAGGATTTGGTGTTCATGTTCCATCCTGGAGGTGAGATTGGGGTGGTCTGGAGGACTGTGCTGCTTGAGAGCCAGCCCAGCCTTGGTGCTCTGAGCAGGGTGGTCCCAGATGTCCCTCCTGCTCTGTGTTATTCTGGATTTTATAATCTTGAGCAGCTGTGTAGGTTGGTTCAGAGTTTCCATGTAGCAGGTCCCAGAGTTGGATCAGTGAAACCAAGGCTCCAAACGCCTTGGTCACCTACCTTGGTACAAACAAGACCCTTTGGAAAATGTTAATCTCAACTGCTCTCTTGATCCTGGACCAGAGACTGATCTTCTACCAGGCAATTTAAGATGCTGAAGCCAATGACTCCTTATAACTACCAGGTGATAATCTATTATCACTCAGTGGTTTGTCTATCACCCAGAATGGTTTTATGTTGTGCTATTCAAGGGAAACAAGGCATTCCCAGTGAAAAGCAGTGGTACCCATGGATCCTAGCAACAGGTATGTCCTTCCTCCTAGTAATTCCTGCAGGTACCAGGCAGTCTTCATCTGAATAAAACAGGTGTTTAAAATAATTTCCCAGGGCTTCTTCATTTATTCTCCTCTCTTGTGAAAAGTGTTTCTTTTCTTCCCTCTTGTCCTTTCCCACCTTCAACATGCCCTTGGGAATGATCCCAGGAGAAAAAGCGTAGCCTCCTGGGAGCAGTACAGCAGCGCGGGGAAGAGGTGTCGCTGTATTTCCCACTCCAGGAAAGCAGAAGGATCCTCTGCTCTGCCTCAGACCTGTGGAGACAGAGCAAACCACTGCCTCCATGCTGCCATCCCTGCAGGTGTGAGATGACTTAGTGGCTTTTCAATTACAGGGTGTGCCTTCCCATACCGCTCCTCCCTTCGCCTGCCGGAGCAGGACCACATCATTATCATGAAAACCCCATGATCTGAACTCTCCAGGGCACAAGTAGATGCTCTCCTGTCAGGATATTCATGTTTTCCTTCTCTGGAGGACCAGCAGCTCCTTACCATAGGGAGCAGCACTGCAGTGCTGGCTGCCCCTGTTCCTGGACGGCTCTCTGCCTGTGCAGTGAAAATCAGCTCTCATCAAATTATCACAGCACCTTTTATTGCTGGGGTGCTCCAGCAGAAAGGTGCAGATATCAGAGGAGGATTCCAGTCATTACCACTCTTCAGCCTTTGGTTAACATTAAACACCTCTGCAAACTTCGTGCCACATCACAGGCTTCCCACGCGACACCGCCAGGTCTGCTTCAGTGTGACCAGAGAGGTTTGAAAATAGGATTTTTTTAAAAGTATTTTTTAAAAAAGCAAGTAGGTAGGTCTGCAGGGCTGGGTTCTTCTTCACATCTCCCCAGACAGAGGCACAAATCACAAATCACAAACCCAGGTCAGATACCCACCTGATGCACTCTGGACCCTGAGTAACAGAGACCTACCCAAACAGCCTTGAACTCTTACATGGTCAAACGTGCTGTGGGATCTTTTTCCAGCCTGCATTCACCTGCCCCTCTTTGTCCCCAGAGCAGCCACCAGCAGAAACTCCTCTGCATAAGGCCCTGACACAGTTCTGGGGACAAAAGAGCCACCTCTTCCTTACCTTTAGCCACTGATGCTCCTCAGGGCTTTACTGAAAAGAGATCATGTTTTTTGAAGCCTCCAGCAGGTGTCATTCAGAGAGCCCACAGAAAGCTTGAAGCCACCCAAAACCCAGGGCACATACACGCAGCTCCACCATGAGGGCTGCTGCCAAGGAAGGCACCTCATAACCTCCCTGAAGTGAGAGGTGCCTTGCTGAGCAGAGGTCCCGGTGGTGAAGCTGTGCTTCACATTTCCACACTGGAATAAGCTGATAGGTTCTGGGATGCAAGCACTGGTTCAGCTGGGACATCAGGGACACTTTCAAATCATCTCCAAAATACCTCTGAGGGTTTTCAAGGGCTTGTATTTTATCAGGGCCACCTCTCACCATCTCCCTGCAAGGGAAGAGCCAAGCCATGGGCTGGAAGCTCAGTGTCCATACAGAGCTTGTCTGGAGCCATTGCCCTTTTACTGCTCCCTCCATACTGAGATAGGGAAGTCATGGAGGGAATGCTGTTTTGGAGGGAGATCTCTGTCTCTGTGCTGAAGTGCACATGCCATGAGATGGAGCTGCTGCTCTGGTAAAGGTTCCTTGTGAAACTTCAAGAGTTGGGAGATTTTTTTTAATCTTCCCTGAAGTCAGGGAGCCAGGGAGTCACTCACATGAGTCCTGTGCACCCTCACCAGTGCTCCCACAGCCTGACATAGCCTGACACAGCCACCTCCTGGATCCAAGCCCACCCCCTCTTCCCACGCCAGCCAGCATGTTGTGTCCCCTGAGACGGGACAAACACACGTTTCCCTTTGTTTCCAGCTCCACACCTAGTTTTTTTCTTTGCATCATGAAGGGCTGGCTACTCATCTGTAATTCAAAAGAAAGCAATGACTCACTAGGCTGCATCTCTTTCCAAGGCAAAGCATTTCATGCATTTCGCAGGCACGCTAGCCCTAGCCCGGGTTATGAAATAACCTCTGCTGGTGGCACACATTCTCCCCATCTCCATGTCCTTTGAACACCCAGAGGGCTCAGGCTTCCACCCTGCACAGGCACAGAGTGCAGGATGGGCATTTGTGCTTAAATCATTCATGTGCATTGTGTGAGGAATGCCAAATGCCATCCCCACTTTAAAACCTGGCTGGCCACAGGTGGGCATTAACCCAGCTTAATTAAAAGGTAACAAAAACCTAAAGTTTCACTTTTGCCAATAGGTTTCCAAGCATCACGTGAGGGGTCTCAAAGGCAGGTGGAGCCTCAGCCCCTCACATCCCAGGGGACACCATGCACGGTCCCTGGAGCTGCAGCCCCTGGTTCTCCCAGGAACAGCAGGGTCAGAGGGGTGTGAAGGGGCTTAAAACAGATAAGAAATGCCTTACCTTGAATGGTTTTGTGGCTACATCCTTCATCCCCAGGGCAAAGTGGGGCAGGGTCAACAATTGTCTCTTCTCCCTGGGTTGGGGTGCTGTTTTGATTCCTGTGTTTCCATCCCCCAGTGCCTCTCCCTGCAGCCTGCTTGATCCTGCCTGTCTTTCCCCCACAGGAGACTGGAGACAGTGGGGCTCTCCAAATTGTGCATTTTGGGCTGGTGTGACTGAGCTGCCAAAGCAGAGAAGATGAAATCTCACCAAGGTGCTGAAGATCACGGGAAGCCCTTCAGCAAACTTCCAACCAGCCCTGGGTCTGACCACTGGCAGATGACAAAGTACCAGGCTTAGAAAATATCCTGTTCTTGGATCTCCAAATTATTTCTGAGTTCATATTGATATGTCCACACAGAAAGTGCCCTGTGTTTGCATGTGGAAGGCAACTTGGTGACATTTTCATCAAAGGTGTCAAAAAAGCGAGTAATTGGTGATCCCTATTTACTGGACAAACTCAGTGCTGAAAAATTTGGTGGGGTTTCTTGGATGAATCCATAAGCTTTTCAGGAGGAAGTCTGTAATTCTCTATGCATTATATGTTTTTACAATCTTCACTTGGAAGCAGATTTGAATTTCCACTTAAGGCTCTGAAAACCGTCCTATTGAGATACCAGCAGATAAGATCTTCACTGAGGATACCTCTGTGAGAGAGCAGCTTTTCACAGTCAGCCACATTTTTCAAAGAATGCTCTCAATTTTCATATCTAGATATATCATTTTAGTTGAATAACCATTATTTTGCCTTGAAAAAAGATGCGGAGCCTCTTAAGCATCATTCCATTGGAGTCCAGATTTTAATCTCCCTCCTCTAACCACAAAGAGAAAATGCACTGAGAAGGGGACCTGTGCCAGCCCTCTCTGTCTTTTTCTGGCAGTGAAGAGGGGCGAGCATCATCGTGGGTCCTTCCTCCCACCACCTGATGGAGTGCAGAGTGCACGGACACGGATGTTTTGTGCTCTGTCACAGGCACGTGTGTGGGTTAATCTTGAGCTTTCTGGGCAGCACTTTGGGTTGAAACCCAAAGCCAGCGAGCTTCTTGAAGTTGGTTTTTATGCAGTGAACAAATCTGTACAATGGACTGAAAATGAAGGCATAGTGTAAAAAAATAAAAAACTGAAACCCACAAGCTATTACAAGTATTTCATTAACAAAAATTCTGCTTTTACCCAAATAAAATATTTGCAGTCCACTTTCCCCTATGAGTCAAAGTTGTGCTGCCTGATGGGTGATTTTGGTTGCACCCTTTTGACACTTCATCCCAATCTACACCTTTGCATGCATGTATTTGAAAGAGACACTTTGGTTGGAGGTTTGAAGGGAGCCAAGGGCTTGCTGCCCACAGGATTTTGTACACTCAACAGGGGAAAACAAATAAAGAGAGCTTTGGAACAGAGCAGCTGCTGCCTTGCAGAGCCGAGGTGGTGACGGCCCGGCTGGTGCCTTAAATGTCCCACGGATTGAAGTGGAATTTCTGGAGAACACACGGCACAGCGCTGGATCACGGTGACAGGGGCTCGTTCAGCCTAAGAGGCTGCAGCACATGGCCTTGCCATACAGCTATTTTGCTGAATTGCAGCCATATTTCTGTCAGTACAAGTGATGGTCTATATGAGGGATTAATCTGACACCAGACAGTGATTCTTAATCCTTCAGTATATCATAATCTATTTACTTTGCATGCTAAGAGGATTTCAGCTTAAAAATATACAGGAAGTGATACCAGAAATGTACATAAGGTCCAGAATGCTGTTTCCTAAAATTGCAGTTTTTCATAAAAAATATCCTCACATGGTTTTCTTGGAAAAGTCCTGTCTGTCCAGGAAAAAAAAAAACGTGTTGAATAGGGGTTTAACTGGAAATAGGCAGATGTTTCCCTTTAGGCTTCATCCCTGTGACCATTTGCACCCTCCTCCTTCCCCACACTATTTTGTGCTTGCCAGTGCGACATGAAAGGAGAGCTCTCTGGTACAGCAGCTTCCTCCTCTGAGAGGTTCACCTGCAGACTTTGCACTGACAGAATCAAAACAGGTTTGGAACCAACATGGGATTTTATGTGCATTAATTGCTGCTCAAAGTGTAAGAATTAGGAGTGACTGGCTAACACAGAGGTCAGCACAGGGAAAACCACAAACCAGTGGTTCCTTATTCAGCTGTAATCACCTGTTTTCTCTGCTCCCTGCCAGGAAGGCTGCCTACAAAATGACTGTAATAAGTCATGTTAGTGGGCACAACTTCTGAAACTTACAACAGATTTTTTAGTTATAATTCTTTAATAGTTTAAGTCATGCTCAGCCATAATGGCTTGAGTTCCTGCACCCAAAAGAGGAGTTGCTCACCCCAGCCAGCAGCAACCCTGTCCAGCCTCTGCCCACCTCTGCATGGCCCACTAAGGCTGTTCCCATCACCACCTGTCCCAGCTCCCTGACAGAAGCAGGGGTTCAACAGCAAAGCAGGGACACAACCCAGAGCAAATGCTCTGCTAACAGCAAATAGGTCATGGATTATTCCAGGTCCATGAAGCACCAGCGTAGAGGATAAGGGCAGCCCAAGCTGGGGAATGTTCTCTCCTCTGTCTCTCCTCCTGCTCACCCCACATCCTGGCCCTTCAGTTGCTGCAGGAAAGCCCCAGGTGCCCTTGGCAGAGGCAGCTGCTCAGGCAGGGGCAGGAGCTGGGGGCTGAGCCAGCCCTCGGCTCTGCGGCCCCCGGCCCCGGCAGCTCCGTGCTCCAGCAGCAAGTGTGAGTTTAATTTAAAAAAATTAAATAATAATGGTAGCCATGCACCCAGCAGCCTTCTTGCTGGAGAGGTGAGGCACGAGCCAAGTAGGCAGCTCTCTCAGAACCAGGTTGCCCTAAAAAGCTTGGCAATCCTGCTGGTGCCTGCCCCTGGAGCCGGGCACTAGGCGCCGTGCCACCTTACCTGCCGTGACTCATGCTCGGGTGGCAGTGCCTGTGCCAGCCTGGAGGGAGCCCACACTGGGACAGGTTTGCCAAACAGGGAGGGTGCTGGGCCCCCCCAAACCCAGGCATGACCCTTTCCAGCCTGTGCTCACCCACCAACACCCGCTTGGGAAGTCAAGTCTTGCCCACCCTGCTGGCACCGACCGGAAAAAAATGAAACAAATGGAGCCGAGCATTGAGGGCACAGCCATGACTTGGTGTGATCTGACCAGGTCTCCTCTCGTGCTCCAAAACCACCTGTGCTCAGCACCAGCTCCAACACCATGCTCCAGGTCTGTGTGAGTGGGACAGGAAAAAGCCCAAACTGCAGCGTGGGAGTTGCTGGATCTGATCAGTGGCACCTGGTGTTCCTGGTGTCTAAATCGAGGGGAAAAGTGCGGGGACACGAGCATCCCTTAGAGTCCAACATCCCAGAGCAGAGCCCTGGACCAGCCCCACTGTGGGGCACTGGAGGAAGAGGTTTAGGACCATGTCACCAAAACCAAAATTCAGGCTCCCCTCTTGGGTGTGTCTGTCAGCATCACTTACTGTGTTATAGTGGAGCACAGTTTACAAGGATGATGAAGTGTGCATCATTTTTGTTTAAAGAGGAGGTGTGTGTCTGGGGGATTTTGTGTTGTACACCTGCTGGATCTTCTCTCTCAAGTGCTCACTAAATCTGGGAGGGTGATTCGGGTTCATTTTGTGCCCAGCACAGATTTTTTTTTTCCCCAGCCCCAGGAGGGCTGTGAAACTTTCTCCCCTTTAAAAGGAAGGGCTTGGGGATGCATGGACCAATGCACCAGCTCACGTGGCCCTCACTCAAACTGCCTGTACAGCCACACTTTGGTGATTGCAGAAGAGAACAATTATTTTAAAGTAGAAGTATAGATATCTTTTAAAAAAATACTTAGATCTCTTTTATCCATATACATGCACAGAAGGAGACAGCAAGGAAAAGAACCACTTAAAGAAAACTGCCCTGACACTGACTCAGTCACCCGAGCCCTCTCACAGCTCCCTGCTGCACCGATGGGTGCGGGAGCCACCCCCGCCCCGGGGCTCTGCCACGGCCACGACCCTGGGATGTCGCACGGGTGGCTCCCGGGGCTGATCCCGCTGTTTTCCCGGCGCAGCATCGCAGTGCCAGCCCAGATCGTTCTGCCCGGGATGCTGGGGCGGGAAGGCGGGGGCAGGTGGGGAAATCCTCCCCAAAGCAGCCGAGGGAGCACCGGCCCCTCTCACCCCACTGCGGTCCCGGGGCTGCGGGGACACCAGGGCTGGGGACACACGGCACAGCCCCGGAGCTCCCAGGTGCGATGGGCACGACTGCAGGACCACGGGGAGCGGGATGGGGATTTGGGGCCGCTCCCCGAGCAGAGCATCGATGCCCCAAGCAGGGGAGCAGCGGCTCGCACCCCCGGTCCTGTGCGAGCAGGAGCAGCCCCAGCACCAACAGGCAGCTTCCAACAACTGAAGCGAAGCTCTGGGGGGGAAAAAAGAGGGGGAGATTGTAACGAGAAAAAAAATTCATCTTCCTTGACTGTCTTCCTTGGCTGGATCGCGGCCGGCAGCGGCTGAGGATGGCACGGGCGGGAGTCGGGGCTGGGAGCGCCGGTGCTGAACCCGCGCTGAGGGACAGAGGGACAGAGGGACGGAGGGACAGAGGGACAGAGGTCCGGCCGGATGTCTCTCGCTCTCCGGCACCCCGGCCCGCCCGTGGGTCCCGAGTTTGGCGGCTGCGCCACCGACCCGGGGGGAAAATCGCAGTTTCGGGCAGCGCCCGTCCCGCGCGTCCCTTGGGCACCACGGGGCACCGAAAAATCCGTAACCAATTAAGCGCCAATTAACGTGGGAGCGGGACCCCAGCCCGCACCGGCAGAGGCGGCGGTGGGTCCCCCCTCGGAGCGCTCGCAAACTCATGACACACATCCCCAGCTGCTGGGAACCCCCAGGAAATATTTCCCTGCTCCTCACTCCCCCCAGGGAAGTTTTATGAGGAAGAGGAGGCAGGAGGGAGGAAGGAGGACACGACACCACTACATTTATTAGTTTAGATTTTATTGGGGTGGGCGGGAAGAAAGGAGGGGGGTTGCCTTACAGTCGAAGGGGTTACGGCATGAAAAGTCACACGTACACTGTCCCTGTCCCCGCTGCGGGAAGCGCCGGCCCAGGCAGGAACGCGGGGCTGCAGCCCGAACCGCCCAGCGCACCGACAGACACGAGGGGCTCGAAACAACCGAAACGAAAACCGAACCAAAAAACACACTCCGAAAAGCCGTGCCACCCCCCGCCCCAGCCCCAAACCAGAGCTGCTTATCCCTGCAACCCTCCCCCCAAAAAATAAACCAAAACTTTTTTTTTTCAGCTTTTTTGTTTGTTTCCTTTTATTTTTTTTTTCAAAAGTTTTGGGCTTTTTTTTGGTCTGCAGGTTGCGGATCAGCTGGGCAGCCTTTCCTCCCTCCCCCTTTGCCTCCGTTCTGGACACCTCCAGTGGCTGCTTCCATGCCCCCTCTCCCTCAGCCCCAGGACGGCACAGCCAAGCTTGTGCGGAGCCCTCGAGGATGGACGGAGGACATGACACCGGGAAAGATTCGTTGTTTTAGGGAAGAAAATCGAAATTTAAAAAGATTTTTTTTTTTTTTACGTTCTGTTCCATGTTAGACTCTAGATAAATGCCAACCCAACAGCATCAACTAAAAATAATCGTGGTCACTGGAACGGACCGAGTATTTACATCATTCCCGCCGCTCCCCGTGGCAAGAGGCTGTACAGGACTGGCGAGCCGGGAATTCCACACCCGCAGGGCTGAGGGTCCCCGCACAAAGCCGGGGGCACTGGCAGGGCAGGAGCCAGCCTGCGCCTCTGCCCGGGGGGCAGCGGGGGACACGCTTGGCTTTTTAATTTTCTTTTTTTTTTTTTTAAACTCCTCTTCTGTTGCGTTTAAAAAAATAATAATTATAATAAACCTGGTGGAGTGGTGCAGGAAGCAAATAAATATCAGTCAGTAGAGATGGGGGCGGCAGCACCTCCCCAGGACATCGCCACTGCTAACGAAGAGGGAGGAGGAGGAGGAGGAGGAAGAGCCCAGAGTCCTGCCCGGGAGGCGGTGGGGAGCCCCCGGGTGGGTCAGTGGCAGCTTGGGGGGACGGTGACCGCTCCCTCACAAGACCTGGAAGCGCCAGGACGCCTGGTCCTTGTAGTCAAGGCAGTCGGGGGAGTTGAAGTTGAGCTTCCAGGAGGCGGCGGCGGCGGCGGCGGGCTCCTTGTAGTCCAGGCAGTCGGAGGAGTTGAAGGGCAGCCCCGTGCCGCCGTAGCCCTGGTGGTGGTGGTGGTGGTGGTGATGGTGGTGGTGGCCCGAGCTCTGGCTCAGCGGGTGGTGGTGGTGGTGGCCCGGCACCGAGGAGGGGCCCATGGGGCTGAGCTGGTGCGGGTGGTGGTGGGAGTGCATGGGCGCCAGGTAGGAGCTGCAATCCACGCCCCCGAAGTAGGACGAGGAGGGCGGCGCGGGGTAGCCCTGGCCGTAGCCGCCGCCCTGGCTGTAGGACACGGGGTAGGAGGCGGAGGCGGCCGAGGCGGCGGGGCCGGCCCGCTGCATGCAGGAGGCGGCGGCCGGCGGCAGCGGCTCGGGCACCGTCACCCCCGCGGGCGCCGCGCCGGGCGAGATGGAAGCCGGGCTCCAGATGGACGACGCCGGGGTGCTGAGCGAGGCCGGGGCGCCCACCGGGGCCGAGGAGGCCGAGCTGGAGGAGGAGGACGAGGCGGAGCTGGAGGCCGCTGCCGGCGGCGTGAACTGCCCGCTGCTCTCCGAGCCCGAGCTCTCCCGGGCGGGCGAAGATTTCTTCTTGGCCGGGCGGCTCTTGGCCCCGCCGCCGCTCTGCTGCTGCTGCCGGCACTTGGCGCGGCGGTTCTTGAACCAGACCTGCGGGGAGAAAACGGGGCGCAGGGCAGCAAGGAGCGTGGGGGGCTGAGCAGGGGCCCAGACAGCCCAGAAGGGGCTGCGAGCCACCCTCGCCCTGGCACCTGTTCTCCCAGTATCCACTAACACCGCGCTCCCCTCACACCCCAGATACAATCCCAGCCCTGCCCACGGCCTGCCAAAGGCGAGGATGGCCAGGACCAAAGGCTGTGGCGTCCCAGCTCCTGCATATCCCTGGCACAGCGACAAAATATGGATTTAGGGGACAGATCCTGTGGTGGGTGCTGCCTGCATATCCCGTCCTCTGGGTATCCACTGACCAGTGCCCAAAGGGAATAACCTCTGGGATGCACCCAGGTAGTAGGGCTGCCATACCCTGGAGCAGGTGGAGGGTGACAGAAAAATATAAATAAAAATAAAATTAATACAAGAGAATAAAAAATAAAGATAAACGCTCCCTCTTGGGCTGAATGTCCCCACAGTGGGACAGACAAGCAGATGGGAGCCCACACGCATCCCCGTCCCAAGGAAAGAGGGATGAGCGTGGATGGAGCATGAGTGTGGATGGAGCAGCCGGTCTGAGCAGCACCGGCTGGGCTGGGGTGGTCCTGCGTGCCCCATCCCACGGAGGCGCAGGATTGCCCCGCGCAGGGCCGGTACCTGGACTCGGGATTCGGGCAGGTTGATCTTCAGGGCCACCTCCTCCCGCATGAAGATGTCCGGGTAGCGCGTCTTGGCGAAGAGCGCCTCCAGCACGTCCAGCTGCGAGCGGGTGAAGGTGGTGCGCTCCCGCCGCTGCTTCCGCGGCGTGGCTGCGGGATGAGCAGCGCCCTCCGGTCACGCCGGGCCCCCCGCACGCCCCGGCACGGGGAGGGAGCCCCGGTGTCCCGGGACGGGGCCCAAGGAGCGCCCAAGGGCGGCAGCGACCCCGCAGAGCCAGGGCGGCCCGAGCCCATCCCGCTGCGGGCAGGGCTGGGCAAGGGCCAGGCCTGGCTCCAGCGGGAGCTACGGGGAGATTTCGTTGCGCCGAAATTAATTACTTTTTTGGGTTGTTGTTCAATGTGAAATTTCTTTATCCTTAAAAATCCCTGGGAAAACGAAGCCACCCCGGGAGCAGGGGGGAAATTCAGCTAGACCCGAGTGTCCCCAGGCAGGGGTGAGGCAAACAACCAGCCCGCCTCCCACCCTCAGCCGTGCGGCCCCACCGGCTCCTCCGAACCCGCACGGATGGAAGGAAGATTTTCCCCTCGGCTGGCGGGGGCCGCGGCACTCACCCGGATAGCCCACGGAGGGATGCAGCAGGTCCATGGCGGGGCCCGTCAGCCCCAGCCCGTTCATGCCGTAAGGGGGCTGTTTGAGGTAAGACATCATGCTAGAAGCCGGGCAGTTTTCCTCCAAAGTCCGGCAGGAAAAAAAAAATCAAAATCAAATCGAATGTATGGGGTGGGGAAGGGGGAAATGAAAGGAAAAAAAAACCTGACAAAAAAGAGCCCCCGAAAAAAATCCCCAAGTAAGAGGCAAAAAAAAAAAAAAAAAAAAAAAAAAAAAAAAAAAATTAAAACCAACGACAATTTAAAAACGGAGCACAAAGTCGGCTTGAAAGGAGTTTTTTCGTTCAGTCCTGCCGTCACCGCCACGAGGTCCTCGAGAGATAGCAGGTGAAGTGAGAGAAAAATAAAAACGAAGGAGAAAAAAAAAATCTAAATAACAACGAAGATCGAGAAACAGGCGGATTTCTTCCCCGCGCAGAGGCGAGGCCGGAGCGCCTGGGGAGAGAGCGGAGAGAAGCGGGTGAGGCTGCGGCTCCTGCCCGGGCTCCCGCGGGGCTGCGCCCACCCGACTCGGGGGCTCCCGATGGTTAATTTTATTATTATTTTATTATTATTTTAGTTTAAACGAAGGCGAGTCGCGCGCAAGTGCCGAGAGGCAACAGTGCCCGGCGATCGGGAGAGATAAAGCAATTATTTAAAAAGATAATTGGATTAGGAATCAAAAGAAGGTATCAGAGGAGGGAAGTATAATTAATTTAAAAGCGAGCAGACGGGGACGTTTTAATTAGAAATGGATAAGAGTTTAAAAGGGGAAAAGGAAAAGAAGAGCGCGCCGGCAGCCGAGCGGGGACAGCGCGGGCAGCCGGGACGGGCCCGCCCGGGGGGACGCGGCAGGAGAGACCCGGCAGAGCCCAAAACGCCGCGGATGAACCGGAGGGGAGGAAGGAGCGGAGGGACCCGGGCGGCCCCGGGGCAGCCCCCGCTCTGTGACACAGCTCCCCCGGAAGGGGCAAAGGGGGGACCCGCGGGTGCCGGGCGGGGTTCGCGGTGCCCCCCGGGCCGGGGCCGGGCGCAGGGCGGGTGGCAGAGCCGGGACCCGGCGTTGCATAACTTTGTCGGGGACGCGGCGGAGCGGGCCCGTCCCGGGAGGAGAGAACGGCGAAGAGGAGGGAAATAAAAGTGGAAAAGAGAAGAGAGGGAAGCAAAGAAATCCCGAGGCAGCCCCGGCCCGGCCGTGCTCACCACCCCTGGCCAGGGCGCCGCGGGCCCGCTACGCTCCGTCCCGGCGCCGCCGCCGCCGCCCGCCCCGTCGGTGAGCGCGGTGCCCGCCGCCCCCGCCCGCCTCACCTGCGCGGCCACCTGCGGAGCACTGAGCGCCCGCCCGGCGGCGGCGGGGGCTGCGCGGGGCAGCGCGGGGCGGAGCGGGCGGGGGGCGCGGAGGGGGCGCGGCGGGGGGAGGGAGCGAGGGAGGGAGCGAGGGGGGCCGGCAGGTGAGAGGCGGGCTGGGGAGGGGGCCGGGGGCGCTGCCCGAGCCGAGCCGCGCACCCCCGACTTGTCGGGGTACCCCGCGTTACCTTGCCGGCGGCCCGCGCTGTCGGGGCGATGGAGCCGCGGCCCTGATGAGGATTGATCACCTACCCCCGGCCCTACCCTTGTATGTGCGCGCAAAGCAACTGCGTAACCAGCCCGGCGCCAATCCCCGGCCGCTCCCCGCCTGACTGACAGCCGCCCGGGCAATGGCAGCGCGGGGCGACGGCTCCTCCGCACCGCCCCGCGCCGCTCCGCGCTCCCCCGCGCACCGAGCCCGGCGCCGCGGAGAGCCGGCCGGGGAGCCAGGGGCGCGGGGGGCGGCGCGCAGGGCCCCGCGCAACCTCCGCGGAGAGGGCGGGCGGTGGGAACTGCTGGAGAAGTGCGGAAGAGGGAGGGCCGCTCCGCGCCCGCGCAGCTCTGCCCCTCCCTCGGGATGCCCCCCAGGCCGCTCCGCGTCCCTGGCGCCCGGGGAGACCGCAGGAGAAGTTTCGGGCGCCGCCTTCGCAGGCACGGAGGGCGCTTCTGGGGAGGGGAGGCGGTGTCGCGGCCCCTCCGTCCCGGCGCCCGCGGGCTCTCGCAAACTTTGTGCTCTAAAATCGCAATAAAACTACAGCGACCGCACCTTTCCTCGCGTGTCCCGAATTTAGGGGCTGCTACGCGCCGCGGGGGCGAGCGGGCGGGGACAGGGGCGAGGTGACACCGGGCCCTCCGCGCGGCTCCGCGGGGCCCCGCGCTCGGCTCGGCGCGGCGGAGCGGCCCCGGACCTCTGAGAGGCTCCGGTGCGCGGCTTTTGTTGGTCTCCCCAAATCAACTCCCTCTAATTGCAGCGGAGCTGAAAGCGAGCTAATGTTCAAAGGCGCTGCCCGCCGGCCCCGATCGGAGCTCGGTCTCCCGGGGGGAAGACTTTCCCCCCCATTTTATTTTGTTGTTGCTGGAGTTTTTTCCCCGTCTTTTCAAATATTTTTCCTGTGCGAGGAGAGAACCGTCTAAGCCGGGCGGGAGGGAGCCGATGAGCAGAGCGAAGGTTAGCAAGCTCCTCCGCTCTCCCGCAAAAGTCAGCGACACGGGCACTTTTCCCCCTAACAAAGGCGCCGCGGCCCATTCACAAAAAAGCCAAGGCAGGAGGAGGGAGGAGGAAGAGTTTGCCGGGACAGTTCTCCCCCCTTCCAGCCCCTCTCCCCCGTTTTGCCCCGGTCCTACGGGGCAGTTCCTGGCTCGGGCTGCGCTCCCCCCGCCCCCGCCGCCTTCCCATCACTTTTCCCGGCCGGGGCAGCCCCGGTCCTGGCGGGCAGCAGCCCCCCCGAGGCTCCCCCCACACCGGGGGTATCCGTGCCCCACCGAGCTCCCGCCGCTCCCGCCGTTACCCAATCCCCAATTGCGGGCGCCTCCCCGCAGGCTCGGCCGGGGCTGCGGGCAGGGCGGGCGCGGGGCTCGCCGCCCCCCTTGGTGACGGTCCCGGCCACTCCGGTCCCCGCTCGCTCCGCCGGACGGAGCCGGCGCCCTCCCCGCTGTGCCCAGGTAAGGTCGGCGGCAGGGCGGGAGCCGCGGGCGGGCGAGGGCCGGGCTGGGCTGCGGGACCCCGGGGAAAGGTTCGGTCCGGGGCCTCCTGCGGCCGCTGTGCCACGCTGGGGGCGAAACTCGGGGGACACACACACTCTTATTTTGCCCCCAGCCCAGCGACTGAGTTACTTTTTCCTCTTTAGGCAAACACCGGCCTCCCCAGGAGGAGAGGATGCCCGCCCGCGGTCCCCTGGCGCCAGGGCAGCCCCACTGAGCTCAGCAGCTCCCGGCCGGGCAGCAGCGCCGCGGGCTTTGCCCCTCTCCCCTCCCGAGCCTCCGCCGCGCTCCGCAGCCGCGGAACCCTCGGAGCGCGTTTCCTGCCGTGCCCAGCTCCTGTGTTTTTGCGGGAGGGCAGAAGAGCTCGGCGGAGCCCGCTGCCCCAGCCCCCCCGGCGCCGGGGTGTTCCGCGCATCTCCCCAAACTTCGCATGGGGCCAAATCCACTTGCGGGCCCCGGGGCAGCCCCCGGTTTCCCAGGCCGGTAAATCCCGCGGCACCGGCGGCCGCTCGCACAAACCCGGGCGCTTCCCTGCTCCCAAAGGGGGACTCCTTTTGGCGAGAGCGGCAGGACAGCGCGGAGCGGGCCGCGGTCGCGCCTGGAGCCGCCGGCGCTGTTGCGGCCCCGCAGGCTCGGGGCTCCCTCCGCTCCCCCGGGTGCGCGCCTTGCGCGCCCGCGCTTTGGCCGCGCATCCCCCGCGCCGCTGGCGGGCGGCATCGGCCCCGCGGGGAAAAGTTTTACCTCCCCCTCCCCGAGTCGCATTTTATTAAAATCAAACGAAAAACTTTTCCGTGCGCTGCGTTTCGTTGCGCCGGAAAGCGGCGGCGGCCGGGGCGGCCCGGGGCGCGGAACCCGCTGCCCCTCCCGCCGGGATCGGGCCCTTCCCGCCCCCCGAGCCCCCTCCCGGCCGACCCAAGGCGGGAGGGTGAAGGGAGTTTCCCAGGTAAAGAGGAAAGCGGCTGTTACGGTAAGAAAGATTCGGGTTTTATTGAAAATTTTATATATGACTCGGTGTTGTAATAAATAAACGAGACGAGCTCCACGAAGGGACGATGCGAGCGCGGGACACGCTTGGGGGCACACGGACGGGGCGGGGTGCGGAGGGGAACGCGGCCGGGCGCAATAAATAACGCGGAGCAGGCCCGGCCCGGCCCGGCCCGGTTCGGTCCATCCGCGGGTGGGAAGCGCCGCGCTGTCCCGGGCCGGGCCGGTCTCTGCCCCGGGCTGCCCCGCTCCGCCCGCAGCCGCTCCCAGGGATTGGTGCCAGCTCCGGGGGAGAAGCCCCCCGAGTGCACCAGAGCAGCTCGGCTCTACTCCCGGGGAAATGTAAAACTGATGTAATAAACCACTGGTAAATACAGCACATTTTTAATAATAACTGGGGTGGACCTGACCTAACTATAAAATGTAGGTAGCTTATTAAGTATTACATATGGCAGGACTAGATGAAACCATTCCCAATGATTTTTTTTTCCTATATCCCCCTCTCTAATCCTATTACGACAAAAACATTTTTATTTCAAAACTCAGCCCTCCTCCAGCTCCAGAAACCAGGACAGACTATTTCTTCTCCTCCTTCCGCCCATCTCCGGCATCGCCCGCACGCCAGGGGTCTCGGAGATTCCATTTCCAACGCTTTCAGAAGGAGAGCTGAGCCCACAAGGAAATCATGGGACAACGCGAGTTCGCTTGAATGGAAAACAAAAAAACAACGCAGTGGGGCCCGGCGCAGCCTAGATCTGGCCTAAGAAAATGGAAAAAAAGTTTAATTTTTTTTCAAAACATCTTTTTCTTTTTTTTTTTTTCCCAGTCTCATGTCGGCATTTTAAGAACGTAAGAAAGCCGCGCTGCGATTTCGCTGCCGCCGCGGGAAGGCCGCTCACTGGAGAACGCATTTCTCTTCCTTCTTGGCCATCTTGCCTTTGTTTTGCTCGAGGGTCCTCTCCAAATGCTCGTCCTCTTCCTCGGCCCTGCGGAGAGAGGCGGCTGAGGGGCTGCCCGGGCGGGCCCCGGCCCCGCTGAGCTCCCCCGCCCCCGGGCTCGCTCCGAACTTTCCGTGGGCACCGCGGGGACCCGGCCGGGACCCCCTTCCCCCTGCCCGACTCACTGCTTCTCCTGGGCGTCCAGGTCCCTGACCAGCGCGTCCCGTTTGTTAACGAGAATAACGAGTTCGTCTAGCAAGAGCTGCTCTCGCCTCTTCTGCGCCTCGGTCTTCTGCCAGTCTGCGGGGGAAGCACAACAAGAGCGGCGGTGAGAGCGGCGGCCGCCGGCGCCCGGCACAGCCACGGCCAACCCGGACGGAACCCGCGCCCGCTGCGGCCCGGCCCGGCCCGGCACGGCCTGGCACAGCTCGGCCCGGCTCAGCACAGCCCAGCGCAGCCTGGCACAGCTCGGCCCGGCCCGGCACGGCACGGCCTGGCACAGCTCGGCCCGGCTCAGCACAGCCCAGCGCAGCCTGGCACAGCTCGGCCCGGCCCGGCACGGCCCAGCGCAGCCTGGCACAGCTCGGCCTGGCCCGGTCTGGCTCAGTACAGCCCAACGCAGCCTGGCACAGCCCGGTAGAGCCCAGCGCAGCCTGGCACAGCCCGGCCCGGCCCCGGCCTCTCTCCCCAGCGAGGCCACCGCGGGGACAAGCGCGGCCCGGCGGCGTTTGGCCCTCCTTGGCTTGGGGAGCTGAGCAGCGATTTTGGGGCCGTTTGGGTGGGGGTTCATTTCCTTTATTTTCTTTTTTCCTTTTTAGTGTAAGATTTGTTTTGTTTTCCCCACGCCGGTGTCCGCCGGGGTTGCTCCCGGAGGAATGCCCGCTCCCCGCAGCCCGGCTCCTCTCTGCGCGCCCCTCGCCCGCTCCCAGCGGCTGCAGGAATCTCACACTGCGCGCCATATGCTCCGCAGTAACTTTAAAGGCAGGTATCGCTTAATTAGCATTGCCCACTTTGAAGTAAAAATACACTTGCTACAGAATATGGCGGGGCCCCTCCAGCCCCGGCGGGTGGGCAGCCTCGCTATTCCCAAGGGATTCGTTCCCCCGGCCCGGCCCGGCCCGGCGCAGCCCCGGGGCCGCCCGCAGCCTCGGGCTCCGCAGCCCGACCGAGAGGGCTTGTCGCTGTCAGTCAAGCGCCAGCCTTCCCCGCCTCCCTCATTAAGAAGGTAAACAATGAAAAGCAGGAGCAGTAGATTATGAGGGAGATAGCAGGACAATTGAGGAGCGGGAGGGAAAGAGGACACCGGCTCCAAAAAAAAACCCCCAAGCACCGGGAGAAGCCATCGCCAGCGGCCCGGCGCTGTCCTCCTCCTCCGGCCGCGCTTCCCGAAGGCGAGGGGAGAGAGGGTGCAGTCCTTTTGGCTTTCTCCCCCACCCACCCGTGCTCTCCATTGCCCTGGGCGATCATGTTAAAACTCACATGGCTGGTGCTTATTCAGATAAGCCGAACAATGCTCCCCACCGGTTACCATGTGAATCTTCACAAACCCCGCAAGAATGCGGTGGTTCAAATCCCCCTGACCCCCCTCCAAAGCCAAATTTATTCAAGACAGCAAACTGCTCAGAAGCTTTATGAAAGCAAGTGGTGCTAGAGGGAATTCAGCCTTGTATTTACAAATTAAAAATTAGATGCATCATCATGCAATGAAGGTTGGGAGAGCGGCAGAAAGGCAGGAATGTGGAACCGCTTTTATCGCGCCCTCCCCGCCGCCTGCCCGGGCCCACGAGGAGCCCCGGGACAAGCGGCAGCGGGAACCCACGGCACACGCGTGGGCGGCGGGCACCGGGCAGCGAGCGCGTCCCGCCGCACCGGAGCCCTGCCCGCAGCACCGGCGGCCGGGGCACTGCCCCAGCTTCCGCGACTCTTTATTTATCTCCTTTTTCTCCTCCTTTTCCTCGTTCTCCTTCTTTTCCTTTCTCATTTCCTTTTTTTTTTTTTTTTTTAACGTGTCCTTTCCCCTCCACCGTTGCTAAGGGAATAATTTTTTCAGGTGGACACAGATTAGAGGTGGAGTTAGCAGCTAAAGTTACCGGTAATCCAAGCCATTTTTTCCTGCCACAAAGCTGCTTTAATTCGGGTAGCAGCCTTTTAGGTGCTACTTCTTGGAGCAGTCTCCAGACTTGCACTGCTGCTTCCCCTCCTGCTCCTTCTGGGCAAAGCTCCTTCACTTCAACCCCTGTCAAACACCCTGCTCTGCCTCTCTGCCAGCCAGAGCTTCCCCAAACCGCAGCGTTTTGCCCCACAAATAAAGCCCCTGACACGCAATGGGATCTCAGCATGACAGCACTGAAAAGGCCCTGAAAAGGGCCGCGGCAGCAAGCCAGACAGAAAAGGAGAGAAAGAGACAGGGCAGAGGGTTTGAGAGGGTTTCAGGGGTGTTTGCTTCCCCCCAGACGTGGTTCCCAACTTTCAGGTTAACTTTTCCCTGGCTTCAGCGGGGAATCGTGCTGGGACTTGGGCTGCCCCAGCACATCTGGGCACACGGAGCTCTGGATGAAAAAGGATTTGAAATCCATCGCCTCTACCAGGACTTTATACATTTGTTTTGCAGTTTTGATGGTTTTCACTTCTTGTTTTTAAAGCTTTTTGTTTGTTTGTTCGTTTATCCCTTGTTCTTGTTGCAGCAGCAACTTTAGTTTTTGAAAGAGCAAACAAGTCAGAATATTTCAGTAAATGTTTTGCTCAGTCTCTCACTATTTTCCCCTGTTAAGTCCCTTCCTAAGTGGTACAGGTTTTGTTGCTTCATCATATAGCCCTGTGAATTAAATAATGTCCTTTTAGGATTTCATGGAACAGAACTGTGTATTTGTTTGGGGTTTTTTGGTTGTTTTTTACACATTTACTTATTATAAATGTTTCAAACATGCCTTGGGAAAACCTGCTGGAAGAACTACTCCCTTGCAATTTTACTTCCACTTCTAGGAAAGGAGACTGCCTTTCCTCCCCCCAGAATAAATAAAGAGTCAAGCAGCAATTGTTTAAAAGGGTAACTGACTCTAAGTATTTAAATAACATTTTATAGGTGACTACCTTGCAATTTTGTTTTATCCAACAAAATACTGCTGGGCAGCAGTTTTGGGAAACATCCCTATGTTTAAAAAAGCAACTGTGTTCAAGTTTGATTCCTACCTGTTGTGCCTTTTAAGCCAGGATTACCTATAACACCTGTCACATATAGTTACCCAGGCTGACTGCAGCTCTGGGAAGCTACAATATGGGCTGTGATTAATTTGAAGATTTCAGAATAATACTGTTATAAAAGCTACACTCTGGACAAAAATAGGATTAAGCTCTGAGGCTGTATATGAGCTAAAAGTGTTGAAAGCTAAAACCCCCGTGCCACCACTCGCGACGGGCAGTTTAAAATGACAGAGTTTGCTAAATTCACATTGAAGTAGAAATGTTTTCAATTATTCATCTTCATTGACTTCATATTGTCTTTTTTTTCCCCCCACTGCTTAAACTGATAATTACTTTGAGCAAACAGACGTCCAGCTCCCATAGAAATGCTTTAATGGAAATGGTCGAAAGTTCTCGTAGTAAAACCTTCAACCTTGCCACTATAATAAATAAGCCTGGCACTTTGATGAAAATTAACACTAGTTTTGTAAAGAGCACATTGGGGGATTGCAGTCAGGTCTTATCTTTAGTTCCAGTCAACTAGCAATCCTGAAAGAGTTTGCATCATCATCAGAGCAGGCCATTTGATAGGATTCTGCTGCTGAACCTAATCAATCTATGGAATACTGTGGCTGCGCGGTGTAACAAAGCTAAAATAGATTTACAAATGGGGTTTTAGAGGATAAGCTCCTCCACAGGATTACATATTGATTTTAAATATAAAAAGCTTATCATATAAACCATAACTACAAAAATAGTGAACCTATGCATAAATCCTTTTAGAAGAGCACCCACTTCAAACTATAAGCCAAGAATAAATCAAGATGTACAAAATCCGAATGAAGATCCATTTCTTGGGCAGAAAATGAACACACCACCCCAAGGTGTGCAAAAATGAACTTATCTTTCCTAAGGAGGCATTAAAACTTCACTGAAAAAAAAAATAAAAGAAAGGAGCGAGAGGCAAGGTAGCTGATAGTGAGGCATCCCGGTGCTGCAGCTGCAGTGAAACCAGCAGCACCTCTGCTCAGGAGCAGCTGGCTCCAAGAGCCGGGCGGGACGCGGGAGCTGCAGCGGTGCAGACGGGCCCCGTTTACCTGCGCTTGCTTTGGCCTCTCAGCGAGGGGGTTCCGGCCATTCTCGCTCGGAACAGCGCAAGAGGAACCCTCTCTAGCTGGGAGCAGGCAGCGCGCTAACTCTCCCTTTCTTATCTCTACGGCTCCGTGGGGGAAGGGGGGAGTTCGCCTTTTTTTTTACCACCCTGGGTCATTCATGTGCTCCTCGTGAAGTGCCGCAACCCTCCAAGAGGCCATTGAGCTCCCGGTGCCTGCAGAGGAGCGGCCGGGAAGGAGCCGCCGTCTCCACATCGCTGAGCATCCCACCGGGCAGCAGCTCCGGCCGCAGCGCTGCCCAGCCACGGGCACGGCAGAGCCGCCTTCATCTGCCTCTATCAGCAGGCTCCCACCTTCCGCAGAGCTCTTCTCGCTCCTTTTTTCCCCTGTCATCAACCAGCTAAGTAAATTGGCAGACAGGTTTTTAAACAGCAAAGTCACGCGTGGAAGAGTTAGAGCAATTTACCAAAACAGTAATTACCACCTTTCAAAGACTTTTTCCTTTTTAAAGTTCCAGTTTGGGTTGGTGTGTTCTGCCTTTCTTTCGGACCAACAAATCGCTCCCATCCTGTTACATATACATATGTGTGTGTGTGTATACATATGTGTATTTTTTTTCCTGCCCATATGCTTCGGTTTCAGAAGTGGTGCTGGTAAAGTGGGATCTGCCTTTTCAATTCTTTCAGGGAGCCCACGCACTCATTAGCAATTGGCTAAATGGCCTCGGAGCCGACAGTGCTGGGCTGTCCGGGCAGCCCCTGCTTCTCCAGAGAAATCACACCGGGAATGGTGTGGTTTTAGCAGGGCTTCCCAAAAACTGCATCTCTGCATCTTCTGAATACAGAAAACACCGATGCGCCCATCGAGAGGCGAGATGTCACAAATGCGTCTTTTGAGTTTTCACAGGTGTTTAAATCCTGGAAGAGTTTCTCCTTTAAAATGGTTTTTGGGTAAAAGCAGGTAACTGTTAGAAGTTCTAGAAGACCAATAATCCTGTTGAGAGCTAAAATGCTAAATGAGGACTTTGTTGCATAAATAAAAAAAATCCCCCAAAATAACCAAATTTCTCCGGCACTTATGTTTGCTTCCTAAACCTCTGTTTACCATATCACCAGTAGCATATTAAAAAAAAAAAAAAGAAAAAAAAAAGAAAAGAAAAAAACAAGGGAGAGAGAAAAAAAGATCTTTTCTGGAGTTTGGGGCATACCTCTCTGAATTTACAAAAAGAAATTAAAAAAACATTTTTGTTCCAGACAATGTGTAAATGGCAGAAGCTGCTAGACATTCAAAAGCTGCTGCTAGGACATTCCAAGGCAGTACACATAGATGAGGCAATGAAACATCGAAAGTTTAGGTTTAAATCAGGATCTCTTAGCTGCTCTCTAGTTTCAGATTATTTTACGTTTTAAATATTTCGTCAGTACAATTCCAAATTAATCTGGCCTGTCTCTGCAGAAAGCAATGTATATATTTATGACCCAGGATTATCCAGGAATATAGTGAAGACAGCCTTATGCAAAAAATATAACTACAGATGGAGAGATAGGAAAAAGCTACCTGAAACTTGCTGCTTTTTTCCAACAAACTTATGCTCCCAGTGAAGTCTCCAAACTAATTAGAATTGATTTATTATGGATCAGGTACCTTATCAGGTGAAGAAAGAAATTACCATGGACAGTCAAAGGGTTGAGAGGTCAATACAGAATAGCAAAATCAATTTGCATTGATTAGACAAAAGGTCCATTTTACAGAGCCCAAAGGATTAACTTTAAAGCAAACATCTTTGAACTGTAAGGCAGCATTTGTGACTGAGAGGTATAAGTGGTGCAGCATTAGAAAACACTTAAGATATTTGAATAAGAAAATAATGCAAGCAATGGTTTAAGCTATCTGGATGTTTATTTTTTATTATGAATCATCCCAAGGATTATTGTACCATTCACTGGAAAGCCCTATGGAAGGGGTGCAATTGTTTCATTTATCCCGTGTCAATCTTCCCCTGAGTGTTACCTCCATTCAGGTGAAGTGACTAAACTGGGGAGAGTCACAGGGAAGGGAGAAACTCCGTGCAAAAGATCTCACTAATCCTGCCAGTGCTCCTGATGAAATATTTACCTGACAAACTTAGTGTTTTACCACCAAAACCATCGAGACTTTTTCCCCCTGAGTGAGTTACTGTTGTAGAACAGGTCTGAAACATTAAAAGGAGGAGGCCCTCTTCTGTGGGTCACCCCTTCCATTTCTGTGGCACCAAAAGCAGCACGATGCCGCAGGAAAACCAAGAGAGCACTACTGCAACAAAAACCTGCAAACCCCACACACATGCTCTACCTCCTCATCACTTTGTTTTCAAAGTTTATTGCAACAAGACCATACTCCCTTGTCCCGTATCTTGGTTATTTTTTAATTTTTTTTTTTTTTTTTAATCCTGAAGAAAACTTAATACTGGGATTGCAGCCTCAGCACACTTGCTGTGTGCTATCACTTGAAGTGATGCAAATATCAGCACTACCACTGGGCTTCAGAGGAGCCTCCACGTTTGGCACTCCCAGGTGCCAAACCTGTCTGGCAGTGAGAGCCTTCCTCCCTTGCCCCAGCACTGCTCTTACCTTCAATAGCCAGCATTGCTCTCAGCTCCCGGTTCAGCAGCTCGTAGCGCCTTTCTAGGTCATGTTCTTTTTCCCTAGGCAAGTTGCAAATGTTCATCAATATGTTAATTACTAAATCATTAAACACTTAAAAGCACCTTTAACTTACATTGATTTTAGGACTCGCAACTGACTTTTCTCTTTAACTTTAAGCTACTCCAAACAAATGATACACAAACTTAAAATCTGTCTCAGGTGGCCTACTCAGTAACAGGGCCTTTTCATTTCACCTAAGGCCGGCTTTAATTCTGTCAGTTTAACTCCACTGCGCTACAGGATGCAATTATTTCATATTCATCTCTGGAACAGCTGTTGTGGAATGTCCAAAGTATAAAATATTCCCCTAGATCTAATGAGCAAATTCCAGCATCAACCGATTCACCAAGGTAACATGACACTGGAAGAATTATTCTGTATATATTCTGCCCTAACCAACAATAAAAATTAGACAAGGGATTAGAAAGCTTAATATTTTGCAGGTAAAATCCTCTGTCAAGTTCAGACCCAGCAGGAGATAGGTGAGCAGAGGCTCTTCCCAGGGAAGTATGCAGGCATCTACACTAGGTGGCATTATGGAAAGAAATATCAAAGTGAAAGAACTGGAAGAGAAGCACTCGGGGCAGGATGCCTCTACAAACGAGCAGCACCTTCTCACTTCCTCAACAATTCCAGTGAGAAAAGGTTCATTTGTCCTTACTTTGCACTATCAGTGGTATCACTGCACTGTGACTGATTTACTGACATCCCTTCAGCAGAGATGGGACTGAGGATTTTCTACAAAGCAAGTAGTGACTCAAATTTGGCTCTTCTCTCTGAATAGACTTCACCTGTCTCATCTGAGGCACAATCCAAATCTATCTGTGCATTTCTAAAATGCAGCTTTATTCTGCTGTTGGGCTTTTGAAAATGTAACAGTGCTTAATATTTCTTTTTTTTTTTTTCACAGCTCTGGCTAATCTTGTGTCATTGCATGCTTCTCATTTTCAAGTCTGAAATATGAGAAAAACAAGTTACTCAATGTGTAACACATCCACACTACTCACTTTTGAGGGGGTTTTTTTTGAAGCCTAATGGGAAGAGAGTAAAGAAAGTTTTGCTTTTATCTGAAGAGTAAATAATCCTTTTGTAAATACATATGTTCATCTGTACTTACAGAAGAGAAAGCTGGTTCATTCGTCTTATTAAGGCATTCTTCTTATTAACCAGCATGAACCACTCCTGCATCATAGCTTCTTCCTCTTCTGTGTTTCTTCCTGCAATCAAGAGAACTTCATTACTTCTGTGGCATTTCACAAATTGAGGTACATATTTTCATTTCAGGTTTTGGACTATCAGTTGCCAGCATCACTGAGCACGACAATGCACATTCTCAAATGGTAAAAATATCATATGACTGGAAAGTCCTGCCTGGTTTATAAATAAATCTTTGAAAGCAGCCATCCTCTAGGATACATTCTAGTGTTCTTTATCATGATGACCCTAAATAAATACCTTTTAAAAGGACTGTGTATTTTAAATTCTCCCAAATGAACTATACAATTGCAATGTTTCTAGTGAACAACTCTTACTGCTAAAAGATGTCTGGTCATCACCAAACACAAAAACAATCCCCACAGGCAAGATCCACTCCACCCATGCAAACCCAGCACAGCCAGGATGATGTGGCAGGGATCAAAGTAGCTGCAGAAGAGATGCTAATCCTGAACTCTTGGCTAAGGTGTGGGCACCTGCTCAGCTTCTGTGCTCATGGCCACTCTTCCAGATGAGCTGGAAAGAGCTGCTCCTCTCCTCAACGTGCAACCAAAGGGAGTATCTGCACAAATACAAATCATCCTGGGATCCAGGTACCCAAGGGTTCCCTGTGTGTATGCATGGACTAGCATCCCTTTCCCCAGCCCCCATCCATCCCAGGCAGGATCAGGACTCTTCATAGCCTACCTGCAGGCAGTGCTAAACCCTACCAGACTCTCTAAGACTCTGTCACCACCCCTGCACCATGAGCAAAAGGCAGATAAGTGTCCAGAAGGCTCCTGACTGTGCTTTCCATGTAGCAGGGCTGCTCAGCCAAATTCCACCCTCTCTGAGCTCAGGGACATGGAGGAAGTCCTTTGTGGAGGCTGAGCTTCTGTGGAAACCTGCCATTCTCATCCCTCATGCTGAGGTGAAGAGCAAAAGCTATATGGTCCTCATTGAATTATGAAACTCACACATTTCATAGGGTTAGAATGAATCTAGGAATAAACTTGGAATAAAGGCAAAGGAGCATGAGCTTGGCCATGTGAGTTTGTTTCCCAGCTTTGATAGTGCTTCATTGGGAGAGTGTGGGTAGATGTCTGAGTTTAAGCACCTTGTGTGCAATATGTGAATAACCACCTGTCCTGATCCTGCAAGGGTGCTAAAAGCTAATTCTTTGCTGTTTGTAAAGGGGTTTGAAATCTCTCATGCGAAGTGCTGCACACTTGGGGATGCTACCTTGTTAACTTAAACTACAGGATCCCTAGTGACACAGAAGCCTTTTCTAGCACATGGAGCTGGAAAGACACCAGAAAAAAACCATTGTTTTGCCCTAAACCAAAGCATTCAGTTGTGGATGGGAGTGCTTCAGATGCTCACCACATGCATGTTCACACCCCAGTGCCACAACAGCATGCTGGCCCAGACCTACATGGAGAGTCTCACCCTCACCAGGTGTGAGCCTCCTGCCTGCAAGGGAACTTTTCCAGCCTTCTCCAAACTCTTTGATTCCCTCTGCCATGGCCATGAGGCATCCACACAATGGCAGGAAAAGCGGATTAACAGGGAAGCGGGTCAGCTTGGGGTGGAACTGGTGGACCCACAGAGTAAGAAGAGGTTACATTTGGCAGGCCCTCCTTTCTGATAGGACCCATATCCATTTATCTGCCTGGGAAGTGCCTGGTCAATGAAATTTCCTGGAATGGTGCTTTTAGGACCACAATTTGCTAGCAGTGAAACAGGAAGGGTGAAGCATCCCAAAGCCCAGATGGACCCACAGTGCTTTACCAAGCAAAAGCAGCAGGGCCCAGCTCCTGGGGCAATGGAGAAATGAAAGAAGAAATCTGACTTGTAGAAACGCTCTCCCCCAATATCTCCACTTTGGGTTTTGTGCATAAAATATCACTCCATGGCATTTACAACAATATTAAGCAGTTCAGTACACTTTGCTGGTAAGTTACAGATCAAAGGCCTTGCTGCTGTACTGCTCCATCTAACAGGGTCTGCTTCTGGAAGTAGATAATAATCAGTATTACCAGTCTTTTGTCGAAATGCACTAAGTAGTTGAAACTCATTCAGGGGAGAGGTCAAGAAGAAGGGAATTTTTTTGCCTTTTTTTTCCTTGAAAAATGATCAGTCTATTCTGTAATGCATAAGATTTTTTACTAGCAATGTGGCAAAGTTCTCACAATCAGACATTCGTGGCTACAGTAACATTTCAATAAATTTGTTAATTTTGGGGTGGACAGGGATGTCTGGCTCAAAGATTATAAATATAAACTCTTGCTGCATTTAATTTTGCAAGCCTTGAAAAAGAAATGGGAGAGATAAATGTCTCCAAAGTGTTGGGCTCAATGGTGGATCTGACTTTGTTGACTTTCATACCATGCACTTTCAGGTTAAGAACACAGACTTCAGATATAATCTTCTTTCTATTAATGCATTCCTCCTAAACACAGTTAGTTGCAACATATAATGAGAAAAGATCTGGGTAAAGCTTGGAGCTGTCGTGCCAGATCTGCACAGGTGCCTATTTTAATATATCCGTGCTGACACCAAAGCACATGCAATATCCACAGAATGGGCTGGTTTAGAAGTGAATTAACAAAGTCTTGATTGTTTTTACAGAATTTTAAATCTGTTTTTGTATTCACTTTGGACCCATGTGATGCCCTGACACCGGTCATGTGATATCGGCTGCGATAGGCACAAATCCCCGGGCAGCAACAAAAGAAGAAAGAGCAAAAAAGAAAAAGCTGAGAAAAAGCTTGCAATTTGGAAAAAGGCCAATTTTACCCCGGCGAAGGCCTTTTTGATCAGTGAAATGACACATGTGTGCAATATTAATAGTAGTCGATGCTGATATTTTATTTGTTGACTGTCAGCTTTTAAATTCTTGTGCACAGAGCTGAAACAAATTCTTCCCAGGCAAGCAAAATAAAGATGAACTCCCATATATAAGAAATTTAAATAACTCTTCGGCAAATACACTAGCATTAGAGCATTACTTCATTTTTTTTACTTGGTGAAAGGATGTACATGAAACACTTTCAACAAAGAAAAACTGAGTGTTCTTACTGCAGCAATACTGCAAGCTAAACTCACATTTACAATTTCTAAATAAAAAATTTAGAAAAAGCCTTTCTTCAACACGATTTCACTCTGTAAAACTCAAGCTGCTGCTGGGGTGGTTGTTGTTTCCACTTTCCAAGTGTAAAACAAGTATTTAATTGACTTGCTACAAATGCTTGAAAATTTAAATTGGGAAAGTATCTGTGTTGTTCATGGGGAAAAAAACCCCAACAAACTGTGCAGATTATTTAAATGAAGCAAAAAACCCATGCTGGAGAACAAATCGATCCCACACATGCAAACCCCTTATCTAAGCCAGTACAAGATGCTGAAAATCTATAAATAGCCCACAGATCTCAAACTTAAATTTTTTCCATAATACATGCATTACACTATTGTTTTTGATAAACAACAACAACAAAACCCTTTTAAAGCTAGTAAGTTGGACCATTACAAATTAATCCTGACTTTAATAACTGGTTAAAGACCCCTTCAGCTTTATAAGTAACAAAAAATATTAAAGCCTGTGATCACAGCGAGCTTTTCTCATTTCTCCTCTAACCATTTGTTATTTAATCCAATACTAGTAATCCAATTTGTCCATCAGACTTTTAAAGGGCAGAATGCAACTTCTCCAGCTTAGACACTTTTCAAAGTACAATATATTTTTCAAATGAATGCTGGATGTTTCATTTTTCCCCAACTGTTCCTAGCTCTAATGTATGAGGAAAAAAAGAACAAGATGAACATTGTTCGTACTGATTAAGTAAGAGCTCATTAAAGAGCTGTCAGTGCTGTACTTTGAATATGCATGAAGCATATAATCAGATCTAGTACCGTCACTAGAGGAGAATACGGTAAGTACAAAGGATTGATTTAATTACTTAGAGTGGGCTGTGGTGGTAAAGCAGTCTTGTTAGCGCAGAAAGAAAAGGAGGTTGTATTCTAGCACGGTTAGGGGAAAAAGGCAGTTTTAGCTTCTGCCACAATACCTAATCTCAGGATAAAGCACTTTACATTGTAGCTTAAAATGAAGACTGCCAGTTTTCTAAAAAGACCAGAATTCATCTTATCTTGTTTAACCTCATCTGGTTAACTATCTAGCAGAACATATTTATTCTCTTTAACACGTAATTATGCTTATACCTTTTTATCCTATAGTTCAATAATGACTTCTGAAAACAGTCTTCAAATAAGAGCGGGTAGTGCTGCAAACATCATATGCATGCAAACTGCTCGGTAAGAGATTTGAAAAATGCAGCACCAGAAACTCAGATGAAACAGTGAGCACACACGCCTTTATGTGAAAAGTCAATACAGTTTTTAATGTTGGACTTTAACCTGAGGAGGCTTCTGGCAGGGTTTCTCTCATTTATTTTCTTTTTCCTCTCTTCCTTTCTGCCTTCCCCCCCCCCCCCCACTTTTCTTTTCTTCCTTTTTTTTTTTTTTTTTAATTAATTCATTCTTGTTTTATTCTTTCTCTAGGAATCCAAGGGAATTCTCTCACATCAACTCCCAGTGCCATTTTCTAATTTCATTGTCTGGCTTGAGTGGTGAAGGATGCGTGCTCTATTCTTCTCTTCACTTGACATCTACCAGAACCCTCCTCAATGATTAGGAATGAGCCCAACACCAAGCCTCAAATAGCACAAGACATTAAATTCTGCCCTCAGATATGAGAAGCTCCTACTGGCTTCTGAGTTGTGATTCCAAGCTGTAATAGCTCCTGCTCAGGATTCAGTAGAGGCTGCAGCATAAAGTTTGGTAATTTTGTCCCTTACTGGAACAAATTTTAGTGATAGCCAAAGTACTGATAGTGAGAATTTTAACGATGGCCAAGAAAAAACAAACAAACAAACAAACAAACAAACCAACCACAACCCCAAATCCTTTCCCTTCTCCTCTGGCTCATTACACCTATTTCTGATTGTTATATGAAATAAACTTGAGTCAATTTTCTTCTACAGTACTCAAGAAGCACAGTAACAAACACATTACCATTTTCTGAGAACAATATAAGCAACTAGCTTATTTTAATGTTGTACAGCTTCCTGGCAGCCTTTTACAAACACATCTTCCTTCGTGTTCTTCTGGATTTACAAATGGATTTTTGTTTACACTGTAAGCTAATGATATCTTAAATTATTTAAATAAGAAGCATCTTGACAAATGTCTTTTCTGAATCAATTTGAAAGAACAATTTTTTTTCCTTTCCTGCTGAAAGTACTTTCAAACTCAGCCAGCTACCAGTGTATCTAGGTACCATTAGACCCATTATTTTTAAGCCATTTGGGCAGCTAGGCATTAGACAAACCCAATACGGATTAACATAGTAAACCTGTATCTTGCTAAGAAAACAGAGAAGAAAGTGCTACAAAACACTGAGAATACCATTTAAAAAGAAGAAAAAGCAACAACATGCAGGGACAAGATTAGTTTACAGTATTAATGTATGAATACAGTAACTCCTCTACACTTTATACCATCATAAATCTGTCAAGATAAGACAATAGATTAACATTTTTTAAAAACTCCTTAAATGTAAATGTATTTAGCTGTTGTGCAAAAATGAATTACAACCTGTAGAGGATAAATAATAAAGGGTTTACATCAGCATCCCAAACCAGCCCATTCAGTCTGGCAAGAAATAACAGGTTTACAGAAATCACTCTGTATGCTGTCTTAAGCAGTAATTGTTTTTAAATTTTATTTGCACTGTGTGTAGTGTGTGTGCCATGGTGTCATGGTTAAACACAGAACCCTTCCCATGTCTCCCCATTTACCTCAACAGAACTACATGAAAAACAACCTACTTAAGACAGAGCCCATTCTTCATCCATTTGCTGATGTTTACACACAGTTTTAAAATAGAATAGAAGAAGCTTTCTTCACTCAACACACTTGGGTGAAGAGGCCAGCAGGAGAATGCCAGTGCATGGGAACTGGAGCGGGGCAAATAACAACAAAAACTGGCCGACTTTGCTCTGCTCCTCTTTCTGGGCTATTTTGTAGTTGACAGAAGCTTGGTGACTACTGAGAGCTGTTCAAATGCCAGTGAATTCCACAAATTTAACAGGAAGGTCTTTTGAAAACATACCCCACTGTCTTTAGTTGTCTGCTTAAAAAAAAAAAAAAAATTGCATTTGCCCAATCATAGGGACGAGTTTTTACAAGTTTCTGTATTAGGAGCAAGTGGACAGATTGGCTTGTTTACCTGAAGGAGAACATGAATGGCAAATAAAGAATAGTTCTAGGATGTGTCTCATCTTGTCTCGTAAGAACCTGGGGAAATTCACTGAAATTGAAGGTGGTGTGTTTAAAACCGATAAAAAGAATGATCTTTCCTCAAAGCCTCATCATTTACCAGTAGAACTCGTCGCCACGAGGCAATGTTGAAACTAAGAGCTCAGCAAGAATTAAAACCAGCCTGGATGTTGAATATGGAAAGGCAAAGCTGCAGCAATAAATATTCAAATAAACAAACAAAAAACCATGGGAGGTAGGAACTGGATCCTCCTGCTTTAGGACACAAGCTAACCTTTAATTTTTAGAGGTTAAATTAAATGTTCCCTGGGGCCAGGTTAGCCTGTGACAGGCCCCTGCACAGATTCTTGCCCCAGTCTGAGTTCAAGCCACACCTGTCCCTCTCCAGTGGACTGTTCTGGACCAGACTGTGGGGCTGATCTGCTGTGGCCATTATACAGTTTTACTGAAAGGGAACACGGGAAGGGATGAGAAACAGCGCTGGCTGGTTTTGCTGACCAACCTCATGTGGCTAACAAAGGCTGGTGGAAGGTCTCAAATGCTTCCAAGCAAGCAGCAGACTTCCCACTGATTTTAATAGTCTTCTCATCTTACTCACTGTGAACAGCTTATGCACAGATGAGCTCTTGTTTTTAATGTGAGTTACTGAATTCAACAAACACTTAAGCAGAAAAGCCTCTATTTACAACAGATATTTTTTGTAAAGGAGAGTTACATGAGACCTACTGCAAAATGCCTCTGACACAACTGAAAGCTACAGTGAAAATTTTTAAACAAGTGGTCAACAATTTTTCACTGAGTGAAACTCTGGCATCCCAAAAGGGACACATTTTTTTTTAAAATCACCCTCCTTTGCTTTCAGAGGGCTACCTTTGGTGGAAAACCTCAGAATTTTGGATAAAATATTTTTTCCAAGTAATCGGTGTCAAAACAGAACCTGCAACAGACACCCCACAGCACAAGTAGATGGGCTGCTCCACCTGGTGCTTTAGGCCTCCCATTTGAGATGACCACGCCCAGCTTTCTCCCAGAATATTTCCTCCTTTCAGAGCAGGAGGACCTCCTCAGTTATTAAAAACCACTGAAAATGAACACGAAGAGCCAGCAACAGATAAGCAGGTGGAACTGTTGTTTAGATGACACTGCAGAAGTCGTAGCTAGCAGATGAAAGCCTAGCACAAGTTTTTGAGTCTGAGCTGGATGGGAAAATGCCTAGGAACATTAGACAGGCAAATTCATGGCCAGTAACTTGCTGTCTGAGAGCAGTTGAGAAGGAGACATTGATGTCCACACAATTGAGTCTCATAAAGGTAGGAAACAACTGCCAAGAATCTGCCAGGCAGAGCTACATTGCAGTGCATTGTCTGACTATTTCAGCCCCCAAAATACTTTAACCCTAAAGAAATGGAGCTGCCACCAAGGAAATGCCTTTATCACAAGCACACATCAAATTAGTTTAATATCAAGCAGAAGATTTATAATTTCTTTTCTCAAACATAAAAAAATCAGAGAGGCTATTTAAAATTTTGAGAGCTGTGCAAACAGAAGGTTGGGGTTCTGACTACATCTCGGCATGTGCAGGGATTTATTTACCTGCAGTGGGACTGACTCACAGGAAGACAAACATTTGTGGCCTACAATCTGGGCAGTGTCAAATTATCACAGGACTGAAACTTCCACAAAAAGACAAATTGTGGAAGATAAAACCTGCAAGACCACTGATTTTCTCTACATGACGAGTCAACACAGAGGCCAGTAGAAAATACAGAAAACCAACCAGAACAGAATGCCTGGACTAGATAAAGATTATGGATATATTTTAAGTATGGGACCATCAATCCAGACCAAGAAACTTTGTGCCCCAAAATTCAGGCAACAAGAGGTGAGATTGCACTGAAACACCTGGAGATTCCTGTAAGAAAGTGATGCCTTCAGGACAAGTGCCTGTAGGGAATCCTAGCACTGAGTGAAACCAACACTTGTGCTTTATCACCCTCTGGTACTCTGTGCACTCAAATTTTCTCACAAAGCACAATTTCATAAGAAATTTCAGCACAGGAAAACGTGCACTATGAACTGATACACTCAAACTTTGAAATTATAAAAAAAAAGGTAGATTATGCTTGGAAATCCAGCCAAGAGAGGGATGATGGTATGGCAGGTGAATTATTTCACGTGCAGATTTACAAGTAGAGTCGGATGTTTTGTCATTGGAGATAGTAATTTCTGTACAGCTCGTAACCTCTCCTTAGAACAGTTTACTACCAGTTTATGTGGCAAGTGGTAGGTGGGTAAGATACTGAAGTGAGAGGCCATTTACCTAAAGTCATTGGAGTGTGCTCTGCTAGGTAGCATATTATTCCATTTTTACCAAATGTTGCCTTGCTTCCTTCAGAACATATTCTCCTGGAGCTGGAAAACATTTTACTACTGAAAAATGTAGTGGACATTATAAAGTTACTTTGATGGACAGGGTTGAATTTAACCCAAATAACTGCCTGAAGTGAGATGATGATGGCAATGAATGTGACCTTGTATCTGTGCTACTGAAAATGTGTACTCTTAGTGGGAGTTGGGAGGTTTGTACCTCTGGGATCCAAACCTTCCTAGGGGTAACTGGGTGAGTTCAGCTAGGCTGAGGTGTCCCAAGGCCTCACAGCTTCCAGTTTCAACAGAGAAGGTGTTTTTGGTGATAAATGGGAGAAACCCAAGAAAAAACAACAGTGCTCTCTGCAGACTGCAGTGGCACTGTGGGCCAGGAGCCTCGGGGTGACCAAGGGGCCTTTCTCCTCGCCTTCGCTTTGCAGCAGACACTGATTGTAGAGCAAGCTAACTCCAGGCATAAAGCCAAACACTATGCCTACCACATGAAAGAGCATTTATACTGCTACACCACAAAGAAAGATGGAAATCAGTTAAAAGAAGCAAGTGTCTGTTGGGTCTTGTAAGACTTTTGGAAGGCTTGCAAGCCTATTCATAGTGCCTAGGGCTCTCCCAGAGTAGTCTCCTGCTATGCGGGCAGTGCTCTACTTGGACTCTCTTCTCCAAGCTGGCTTCAACCTGTTGACAGGTTCTTTGAAGGCAATGATGAGGCTACAAAAGCCAGGGAAGTGCATGGAGAGGAGGCTGACTTATCACTCGGTCCCTCCAGCCAATGGGATTCTGTGTTACTTGGAGAAAAAACAAATACGGTCACTGCTGCTGCTGAGCCGCTTTAAGGATTGGATGAATTTGGCCTGGGAAGGCTGAACACGCACACTGCCCACGTTTGGTCTTGGAAAGGCCACCTCCTGTGAACTTTTGCCTACCAATGCACAGACCCAAGACTGAAGAGATGGGGCAAATTAGAGACAAACTCTGAGGTTTGTTTTGTGGAAGCTTCTCAGCTGTAGAAACAGTGGGTAATTGGAAAAGTATGGCCAGATGGTCTTCCTTCACCAAAGGCAAATCTGTTTTACAGGAACTGTTCATGGAAACAGACCGATGGATTTTGGAATGAGTTTGCCAATAAGAGATTGTGGAGGCAACATGACAGAAAGGAAACTGGAGAGAGGCTGATAAACCTCAAGAACTCAAGATGTTCTCAATTGCTCATAAAACACACGATTCTGGCAACTATAAATTGCATACTTGGGCAGAAATTTGTGTATGTGTTGTGATCTGGGCCCTGAAGAGTCCTGTCAGAAAATCAGCTCACTGGTGTGCCAGTTTATTTGCATTAACAAACTCTCATGAATGACTTTGCACTGTGTGTCTTTGCAGGCATCTCCACAGAGCTCTGCAGGCCCCAGGTCACCCGAGTCACACTTGGATGCCACAGAGAGGCACAGTTACCATATTGTGAACGAGACCTTGATCATGGTATCATTGCACTTCTTTCACCGGGGGTTTTGGTAGCTGTCAAAGCTCCCACTACCACAACCCTGGCAGCAAGTTCATGTTTCTACACAATGGAGAGAGACACATTGCAACAAATGCTTTAGAATATCCCTTTGCTTTCAAAACAAGCAGTAACTACCAAGGCATAGTTTTGTGAACTGTTATCATGTTAGTGTAAAAATCTTTTGCTTGTGCCAAAAACCTTTCCTTCCACCCAAAACAAACTGCTATCAGTAATATCCTTCCAGCCTCCTAGTTGTTAGGTACTTCCAATAGAGAGGGTTCACAAACCACAACTAGCAGGGACCCAAAACCAGTATCACCTATGTAGCATCCACGTATCTAGAATTTCTTTGAAATGCTTTCACTCACTTATGCTAAATGTAAAAAGATAAGCACCAAAAATGTTGCTTTCAGTGATACTTTTACATTTTCATTTTCTTGCCAGGAAGGCTGTTGTTATACTATCCTTCCTCTGCTTTGGGATGTGCACCTTTGTCTTTCACAACACGGTTGGTCAACTCATTACTGTCTTGTGGTTTGGCAAGTTCTTGGCCCACCTGAGATTAATCATGCTGACCCAAGCACAACAGTAGTGCAGGAAAGCAAGGCCAAAAAACTGCTATAAAACTTACAGTGTTACTGATTCCTCCTTCCTCATTTTAGGCAAGATATGAAATATATTAAAAGACCATGATTTGTATTTTTTCTCCTTATGTACATGCACAGATATTTTTCATACTGTCTGCTTGCAAGCTTGAAGAGGTAACAAAACCAATTTTTAAATTCATCTCTCAGGCAAAACTGAACATTCATCATTTTCCTCCCCAAGCCCTGACACTGGTGAATACAAATCTGCATTTGCTTTTGGGAATCCCGAAGAGAATTGTGAATTCAATTGTTTCTGAAAGATGAAATTTGGCTTAGGGAATAGGATGCCTCCTCCTAGCTCACCCCTCCCTACTCTAGCACGGATTTCTCTTGCAGACTGGGCGACTCCAGTAAGGAGCATTCAAGATGGTATAATACAGGCTGGTAAATACAGCTCGATAATCAGGGTTGTGAAGGGGCAGAACATATAAGGGATTTACTTTTTGATAGTGAATCTATACACATATACATCATCAAGCCCCCATTGAGAAGCAGACCACTCCAAGTGATTAATACAGCTAAAGGGGGCAAATAAGAGATCAATGACAAAAATCACCTGGTAAAAAAAAAGTAAAAGGTGGTGCATTTAATGGGCTTTTACTTTGCATGTGAAACAATACCAAGAAACCTATATTTTAGCACTTGTGCTCAACAAGCACTCTAAAGTATGTCAGGATGAGAACAGAAACCCATCCTTTCTAATAATCTTGTGACAAAAGCTAAAAGACATCATCCTATTAACTAGTGATCTCAACTGCTAATGCGGAGTACTTCCTGGTGTCTTTTATGTAGAATGCCGCTATTAAAAAACCACTAAACATTCACTGTGAACAACACAGAATCATTCATCTTTTATCAGCATCTCTTGTTAGAGGAGTATGAGAGGGGCTGAAGGTGTCATTGATATTATAGAGCGGAAATTAATCAGAAATTTTTCTCATATTTTCCTCATCACACTCATTTACTTTTGTACAAATTTCCCCCTGCTAAAAAGTTCATACCCAGCCCCCTGTTGTACGCTTTTAAGTTGAGAATATTCAACGAGTGCGTCAACTGAAAGGCACCAGGTCCCAACACAAAAAGCATTCGAAATTCTCATTTAGTTGTCTTTATTTTGCTAGCGCCATGTGGTCCTTGAAGATGTGGAAAACACGGGAAGCCGAGTAAAGATCAGAGCAAGCTCATTAGCATTCTGACAAAATTGGAGTGGTGGAGATGTATAGTTTGCCTAGTTTGTCGTTTTGAAAGCTACCGGTGGTAAGCTTTCTATTTCATTGTGCTTTTGTCTTTTTTTGGGGTTTTCAACGCAGCAGGGTGGTTGTTAGCCTAGGTTTTCACAGTGCATTGTGGGAACCTTGCCTCACATTCAGCCTATATAGTATCATTTGAGTTCAAGTAAAAAAAAAAAAGTAATTTTTTTTCCCTATTTATTTCATAATCACCTATGCTAATGCGTAATTGTCATCTGGCTGTCAAAGCCCATCCTGCTCAACACCTGGTTTATAAAGTTAAAAAACCCCCAAAGCCCCCCAAAATTACGAAATAAAATAAAGTCTGAGCTGTATTTAAAAATAAAAACCTTTTAAACATGCTCCTAGTTTTCTTCAAAAGGCAAGATAAGAAGAAATTAATTTAAATTCCACTGTTTACAATAAACTAGAAATGAATTTGAGACAGATCCAGTTGATTAGAATTCAAAAGAGACTCTGTATAACAGCCTCAATTCTATTTCAGAGCCTCTTGAAGGAAAGATGGGTTTATGCTCCAGAATTATGTAAATAATGAATTACCTCTTAGAAGACCTATAGAAGTTATTACTCTGGTCATTTTTTTTTTTTTTAACATAAGGCTCACTTTGAAGGGCTAAAAGGGCTACATTAATGCTGCTATTCGACATGAACGTTTCCAAGTTGCAATGAAATGGATAAAGGTCTTTTTGGATGAATTTATCTGCTAAATCCTTGTGGTTGCCCTCCTATCTCGGATGATGACCCAAAAGAATGTCAACAGCTCATTTCCCAGAGAGCTGGGAAGAGTCACTACACAAGCCATAATCTGCACGTTCTCAAAGAACCGTTTCAAACATTACATTTCACAAGCTGTTTAAAGAGATTTCTTTTTCCCCTCTCATCTTCACTCTCCTACCAATACTTTGGACATCAGTGCCTTGGAAATGAGTGCTTTAACAAAGCTGAAACGTGACTTTTACGTATTGTGTTGGTGGGTCGGGCATACACACGTGCTCGTGCACGCACCGTGCAACATGTGAGTGCCCATGGGTTCCCACATGCTTCCAATCCACAGCACCAAATTCCAGCCATGCTGTAGCAGAGACAAGGGCTAAAAATACATCAAGTCACCCCTAATTTACCCATCGGATGTTTTTTTTTTAATATAATGTGTGACACGCTGCCAAATCACAGATGTCCTTTTAGTAGGAAAGAATAAAACCCAGCTTGGAAGGAAATACAATGGATCTAGGTTTGGAATACAGTAAATTTCACAATGGAGTGCAGACTCAAGATATCTTTACTTAGCAAGGGGGAAAGGAAAAATATTGAGGGAAAGAGCTGCTTTATAGAAAACCTTCAAAATTTTTTTCTTTTTGTTATGCATTTGGACAGCATCATTATCTCTACTGTCAAAACAGCCTGAGAGCTGCAGGCAGCCTCTGCTGAGCAATAAAAGCAAATGGTCAGGCCAAAGAGGTCTTTAAAAAACAAACAAAAAAAGAAGTACAAGAAGGTAGCTGCCTAAAAACAGAAAGCTCTGAGATTCCCATGTGGATTGACAGATCTAAATTTTTCTATCATATTTATAATCTCATTTCACTCTATGCCTCTCATTTCACCTGTGTGTAATACAAGAAATCCCATCACAGGAGATGTTGCTACATTTGAGCTATGTGAGGAACTATAATCCCTCCCCAAATAAAAACAACACCCTAACCCTTAGAATTAAATAGCAGTTTAATTCTTAACAAAAGGCAGAATTTTGTCAGCTCCAAGACGCTACCTTTATTTCAAATCTCCATTTAAACATTTAAATATTTAAACCTTTTCACTTGGGTTCCAACTCCCAGCAGAGGCAAATAACCTGGAGACTGTTATCTGCACAACAGTAAGGGCGACCGAATTATTTTCTATACTTTGCCATGTGCTTATAGCTGCAAAATTATTTATCTCCTTCACTGCATTCTACTACGAAAGTTTCCTGCAGAAGAATCGCCGGGACCAGCCATATCAAATTAGAGGGCAGTCAGGAGTGTCTAAGTCCAGCTTTAAAACAAATATCATAACAATTACTTAGCCATATGGAAAATAGGGTATGTCTTTCCTGAAAGCTTTTATATATTTTCTATCTCAAATTTCAACTTCATTAGAAACTACTTCTGACTAGCAAGCTGCAAGACTGCAAAATATCTAACTGTTAACCCACCATGAAGAGACTCTTTTGAATGGCAGAACTTTTCCAAGATGCAAGTGAACAATAATCTAATTTTTAGGGTAAATTAACTGAAGGATTCATTTTAATATGTTTTCAAGTCTCCAAAATGAAGTGGCAGTTGCAGGCTCTGCAATACACACACATATGTGCACTCATGCTCGTGTACATAGACTGACACGGCACCCCCTGCACCCAGCTTCCATCCTCAGGAGAACCCACATTGTATTTATGTTTAGGTTCTTATGACTTAAAGGCCAGATGTTTCACAAATGACCAACAATTGGAGGTTAGAATAAATTAATGACTGATTTCTGAGCTTTGATGGAATTAAGCATACTTCTTTTCTCAATGTGCCATGTGAATGTTTGCCTGTTCAACTTTTTTTTTCTTCTTTTTTTTTTTTTTTTTTTTTTTTTTTTGACAAGTGAGGCCACCCGGCAGAAAACAACTGATGCAAAACCCAGGAGTAATCCCTCTGTTTAGTTCAACACTGTGGTTAGCCTTAACACTGCCTCTATTATCCAATGGATTTAGAGAAACTTTCATTTATTTGTTGGCCTCAGTCTTCCAACTTCGTTGCCTTCTTTAAAGGACCCAAGACCCATTCCTATGTAAATACATTTGCATAGGGCCACAATGAAACTTTCTGGGGCTGGGATTAAACTTGCAGAACTAGATAGCTGTGCTGTGCATATTTGTGATCTTCATGTAAGTACTTTCCCAAATACATATGAGTGAATGAAGCCAATGCCCACTCTGGCTACAGGAATGCCTGGAGTTTAAATAAATGCTCCATCGAAAACAACAGAGCAAAGTCCCGAAGGCTGAGGCAGAAAGGACACCCAAATGTGAAAGTATAATATATGTAAAATGAACAAAAAGCCTTTTTCCATTAGGAGCTGCTAAAATGAGCACATAACTTGCTGCAAAATGTCCCCTTCTCTCCCAGCTTGTTCTGGTAGGACAACAGCATCCCTGGTGTAAAAGTGCTGATTCACAACAACTTGCTTTTCCCCTTTTTTTTCTTGCAGCCTCTGTTTATACAGAGTACCTAGGGTATATTGTATTATTATAAACTGTACTCAATACAGCCTTCTTCCAGCCAAGGCAAATATAAAGCTTTGCATCCAGCAAGTCTATTAGGAAACAGCACCTGGACTAATCCCTGCAATTACCACCCTCAAAAAATGCTAGTGGACACTCCATGCAATTTTGCCATTCCCACAGACAAAATGCCAATGCCTTAAAGGTTTAGGTTCTGTAAGGGAGGCTCGATGGACCTAATGCACAACTAAGGAGTGGTTTTGTAATTTCACTGGCTCTGATGACTATGGGCCAGGAATTGCAACTGAATATATCCTTTTGGTATGCATTTAAGGAGATAACACCTCCTTCCAGGGCTTACCAAACACAGCTATGTAATTCCTGGTTTTGCTGTGCATTTTGTTCTTATCTAGCCTAAAAAGCTATGTATATCTAACTTTAAAAAATTATTTTATAGCATCACTAAAGTACACAACTACAGTGATTAAAAAAAAGAAAGCAAACATATCCAGCTTAATCACATGCAAAAATACACTAGCTACTAGAAAATGACTGCTATAACCAGCAGGATATCAATGGAGACACTGTCACAAATCATAACCCAATTCTGATTTACGCTGTATTTTCCTCATTCCCGACTGTATGGTGAACCTCTGCTGCCCCATGTAAATACCATATACAAACCCAATTTCTCTCGTTGGACTAAGCACATCAATACAAAAGCAAATGAACTACCAAAGTGCCCTAATTAACAATTTTGCAAGTGAATGCAGACATCAGTGCCACACTGCAGCC